>NW_026988503.1:13517500-15917500 GCF_030222135.1 Aotus nancymaae
TGAAAACACAGGAAATTAGGAGAAACTCCAAGTAATCTAACAGATTTTCACTTATTTCAGCTTTAATATACTTCAAATATTTGATACTCTATAGAAAATACCACCCACCTCTTCCCTGACACTTTTCTAACTTTAACAACCCACTGTTTTCCTAACTATGTTAAGTTCTCAACATAAATAAGGCAATGAATTCTCCCTTTATAACCAGTTCAGAGAGAGAAAAAAAATCTCTTCTATTTACTAAGCTGACAGGTACTTTGATCTCTTACAGACTCATTCAGGTAACAACGTATATATGATAGAGTTTAAAGCAAGCAAACTCCTTTGTAAATTTAAAGTGTCACAGAAGTCATGAACAAATGCAAATAAACTGAAAATGCAAGGGGGCTGTATCTCTATCCCTTGCCTTTGCTTACTTTGTTTGACAATAGTGTTTCAAAGTACAAGTAATGAAATAAATCCTTCAATTTGGCTGTGGTACTTGGAAAGAAGCTTAAAGCAGTTTAATAACAGCAGTAAGATTAAACCATAATTCTAAAAAAAAAAAAAAATCCAAAGGTGGCAAAAGGAAGTGCCTTTATGCAAATGTCATTGCTTCCCAGCTACTTCTTTTTTCTAAGAGAAGAAGTCTGTTGCTAATCCACTCGGATGAAGTGTCTGAATATATTTGATGCCCATCTACTGCCGTAGATTCGAGGTCATTTTAAGGCTCTTAGTTTTGCTACAAGTGGGTTGTGAATGTTAGTGAGTTATACATGTTGGACATTTTGGTTTGTTCAGAGTTAAAAAAAAAAAAGATAAAATCAGTAAGTAGATTAAACAGATGCAAGAGTTCTGGCACTGCACTGCATAGGCCTATCTAGGACATAATCATTTACTGACATATTGAGTAAGAAAGGTACCCAAGGGAATTCAGAACTTCCTAAGTTCATATACTGCCTTTTTATAAACAAATAGTCACTGTCATTAATATAAAATAATGTAGATTATACTGATCAATAAAGTAAATGAAACACATTCGACTGATTGGATGACAATATCAAATGACTGCAGATAGAGCTAAACAATGAGCCCAAGTAGATTTAAAGGCATCTAACCTCCTCTGACTTGACAACTGTCAGACAACCCCTTCTCTATAGTCCCCACAACAGGCGGAAAACATTATCTGGTAAAATGCAAACAACTAAATAATTTGGATTTGCTAAGATTTCTCTAGTAAAACAGTTGAGTTTTGGGTACCCTTACTCAGAAACCTGACCTTATTAATTACCAGAATTTATGCCAGTTACGGATACATTTCACAATGTATCCACAAATGTCAATTTCATATTTTTATTATAAAGATCGATTGCACATGGATTGCAAATTCATTTCATGAAAACATTATCTTTAAGATTTTGAAAGAAAAAAAAATTTGCCTCAGAGGAAAACTAGGTTTAAAAACTTAGCAATACTTCAAGTACCAAAATATATGTGTAGAAAAATAAAGAAAGATGTAAGAGGGGAAAATATCAGTTATTTTAATTCCAAAAAAGTGAGATTTCTTCACATCAACCTTTTTTTAGTTTCAGTCTTCTCTATAGAACTGTACATAATTTATATAAAGCTTAACTTATATAGTGAAAAAACATCATCTTGTACACTTAAAATGGTTAAAATAAAATTTTGTTGTATTTCACAATTTAAAAAGAAAATTAAAAGTGATACGTAAGGTTCTTCTATTATAAAATAAGGAACGAACAGTTTTCATCTTTGTGAGTTACATATGCATGCACATGTTATGTACATGTTAGATACATGTTAGATACAGATGTGACAATATACAATGTCTTGAAAAAGCTTAAAATTTTCTGTTAAATGTATTTTACTACAATTAAAAACAAATACCTGATTTGGGACTCAAATATCATTCACCTTGATTTCTATCCAGAGAAATCTGAACAAGATTGATTCCAACCTTCTGTAATTAGTGTTCTAGAATCTACTTACATCAATCTTTCAATTTTCTGACCACTCTACCTCAGACCCACAGGAGACCAAAAGGTATGAAAAAGAGTCCAGAGTCCCATTTGTGCATCAAGTCGATCAGCTAGTCCCACAGTGAAGTCAGGTGCCCTGATACAGCTTTTCAGGTCCTTCCGGTGTGAATCACCACCTAGAAAAGTCAGGGGCCTGCCTTTGGTTTCTAACAGGAAATGGTGCCACTGAAGTGCAAATTCACACGGTAGGGAAGCTGCACGGCTGGAGCAACAGCAGAGCAGAAAGAGCCAGCAAGTTAGACAGTGTTTCTCTTTAAAATAGAATAGAGAGGAGAATAGAAAAGGACGATAGGAAAGAGATGAAGAATTAGTTTGACCTAAAATACAAATCAACTGTTTATCAATAAACCTTAAAAAAATAGCCTTACAGCTTGCCAGAGAATTTGTGAAAAAATATGAAGGCAATGAGAACTCAAAATGTAAAGCTACTTCTTTCATATCTCCTTGTCTTCTTCTGTAATTTGTCTGCTTTTCTCTGTAGTTCTCACACTTCCCCTCTCTCCCTTTTTTTCATCTAATTCTACAGCTCAAGGAAATTCCCCCGCTTCGCTATGACTGTTCATTGAACATGCCTACATTTTGTCCTGAGGGCGGGGGGAGAGGGGAGGGTATGAGTGGCATACATAACTGTTTTTAAAATACCAGGTCTGTTCTATAAATGAGGTAAAAGCAAGCTAAGGAGAAAGACAGAGTACAGTTAGCTTTAATAGTAAAACTCAATTCGACTTTAACAGTAAAACTGAAGATAAAGATTTCCCTAAGACTATTTTTAAATACCCTTAAAACCAAAACAGTGGTTTCTAATTCTACATGTAGTGACTTGGGCTTCAGATATTTAAGAGTTTAAAATACATGGCACATTAAGAAATCACCATTTGAATCCACAAGCTGGAAATATATTTTAAAGTTTTTTGGTTTCTTTTTTCTTTTTACTTCAAAAACTTAAACTTTTTCCCATAATAGTTTCTACTGCGAGCATACAAATTCTTCACATAAAAAGTCAACAAGTTACATTAAAGAGTCTTTTTAATTTAGTTGTAACAACATGTGCTTTATTATAACTGTACTATCAATTCCAAATTATTTCAAGACATGACTATCCACTTTAATACAAAACAGTATGTCAACAATTATTTCTGTCCTATGTAAAGAAAGAAGAAAAAAAAAAAATGAGATCACTTAACATTGATTGAATTGACCAGTTTAATAACCATTATATCCATTGCTAGAAAATGGCAAGAAGGACCTTACTCATATGTTGCCTTTGACACTACCAACCATCAGAACTCTTTTGAAAGGCACTTTAGTTTCAAGAGTCAAACACACATTGACAGTCTGACCCAGAGATAACATTCCTAGATTAGTCCTACAACAACAAAAAAGAAAAAACTTTTAGTATAAAAAGCTCATGGAAACACCATTTATCATCTAAAAACTGGAAATAATTTATTACAAGGAAATAGCTGATTTAATTATGGTTGAAAACTGTAATGGACTAGCATGCTGCTATTATAAACAACATTTAAGAAAAATGAAAAAAAACCTTATTTTGCAATATTAAGTTAAAATGACCTGCATATGCAGAAGAATTAGTAAAATATACAAAAACTTCTGTCAAGTAAATGTGGTTTCACTAGAAATATTTCTTATCTTAATTTGTATTACTGCCATAATTTCATGTTTTTCTAAGTACTTATTGCTACAATATATACACATATTTTATATTCGTAATGTTTTTAAACATTAAAATAGATTCCAAATGGCAGTATTTTTTGAAAGACTATGAAGATTAGTGAGGTCATACATATCTAGAATTTCTCTTACTATGATAAATACAAGAAACATGGCTGTTTTGTGGAAAAATGCTTCTTCAAGTATTAAAATGTTTATGTTAATAAGATTTTACAACACATCTAGGTGCTGTAGAGTTACAATGTGTAAGAGAAGGAAGATAAGGGAATCACATCATTTTATAAGTTTAAATTAATAAAAGGAGAAAGGATTTTCAAGTTTTTTAAAAGGGGCATATATTATATGACCAATTAAAAAGCTCTAGAGAAATAGCAGTAAAAATATATGATATAAAAAAGGTTTGCAGTTATCACTATTAACAGTTAGTATTTATTATTGAGTACTAACTTCCAGATGCCCTGTCAGATGTTTTACATAGTTCTCTTTTACACAATTCTCAGTACCACACTACCAAGTAGGTAATTCTGGTAACTGCATTTTATAAATGAGGAAAGTGAATCTCAAGTCAAAACTACAACTTGCACAAAAGATTACATGGAGGATATCTGATCAGTAATAAACAGTGGATTTAACCGAATCCTGATCCTATATTGCCTACCATTCCCAAATACCAGTCTTTAAAAAGAAAGGTGAAAAACTTCTATAAATCACATAAAACCAGCAACTTTTATTTCTATTTCTTCATATAAGTGTTCTAGATTTGCTTTTCAACAGTTGTTTTTTTATCTGTTGTTAAAATGCAAGAATTGTTCGACTATATGTCAAGAAAGTTTCACCATGATTGGTCAACTACTTAGTTTTCAAGGTTTCTCATAAAATGTTTTCAACTAAATTAAAATTTTATCTTTAAGATTATAAAATTGATACAGGCATATAATCTGATCACATTTCTATTTAAGGCAGACTTAACTACACCAGGAATAATTTGGTAGCACATACTGGATCACATAAATCTTTACTGTTCTCTGTAGTGTACATACAAGTCACCAGTGATTTCTAAGGTAAGTACTTAGGGACCCTATTAATGGGTTTAGGCATCCAGGGTATCCAGTATCACTCTTACAGTTTGTTCCCAGGCATTTCTCAGCAAGTCTCATTCTATCGATCAGGAGAAATCTGGCCCCTAGAAAGGACCTTGCTTTCCAGCATAAACAACACCTAAGGACCTCCTAGGCAGTTAGTTCCCTTCCTAAATCAAATGTTTGGTTCCCTATGAGTTAAGTTTCACAACTTAATCTCCTAAGAATACTGCTTATCAAATCTTACCTCTGGGCTACAGTTAAGTGCATACCCAGGGCCAGGCACAAGGCAGCTGAAGTGAAGAAGTACGAAAAGGAAGGAGAGTTGCCGCCACAGGCAGAGCCTGATTCACCCCACAGACGGCTCTAGATTTTTTAAAGGTCTGTATTTTCTTATAAGTATGTGTGAATTTCCTCTACAAAACTCCACAGTAGATCATTTTATAGCTCATTAAAATACATTTTAAGTGACTATTTTGAATTATCTCAGAACACTGATAGCCAAACATAAAAGTTAAAACGCCCTTAGAGATTTGAACATCCAGGGTAAAATAAAAGTCATGGATAGGAAAGGGGTGGGAGCGAACTTTGTTTTCGCCAGTATGGTAGAGGGCTCACTAGAAGAAAACAAATGAGAAGATTACTAGAAATAGAGTCCACTGAGGACAGAGGGACTACCTCTTTGAGATAAAGCGAAGGAACAGTCAGGAAAGAAGCTGTGAAGGAAGGACAGGGCAGGAGCAGACACTCTGCCCGATGTTACATGCTATTACCTCTCTTTCTCTATCCGTGATTCAGAATGTGTGTCTATTCCTGCCAAGTTACAGTCCCGTTCAATACCAATTTCTTTCATTAGAAAAGAGGGTATTTCACCCTACCTTAAGATGGGTCTTAATTATATTTCCAAATACCTAGATGAAGATGTCTGAACACCTCTACTGTTTCAGAACAAAACCTTCCTGCCCTTTCCTCCCACACTGTCTCCCATTTTGGCCCCCATCCAAGAGAAAATAATTATATGGCACAGATAATATTTAAGCCAATTAGTATCAGTTCTTAGAAGTCTATAGCAAACAATAAAGGATGTATTTATATGTTAATGTACGCCACAAAAGTAGCATTCTGCCATGTTCCTATTTCATTTCAGGGTGACATTTAAGATAGCATCATGCTAAATGCTTCACAAGATTTATCTCATTTTAATCACAAATTTTGACTCTTGATGTACCACCTTGCCATGAGGAAATTGTAACTTAGAAGATAAAGATCTTGACTAATATCAGAGATAGAAGCAAGTGGTTAAACTAGGACCCAAGCTATAATCTCTCTAATCCTAAAATGAATTTTGAATGGTCGCACTATACTGAAGATTATTAAAGTCTACTTCCTACTCTTTACAATATCTACAAGGCATTATATATTTTTTGAATACCAGTATGCACAAGGCATTATGCTATATCTAGAACTACAAAGATTATATAAACAGTCCAAGACTCAGTGGATTTAGAGACTCAGCCATTTGCCATTTCTTCTAGATGGAAACCTTCCTTGGACCACCAAAGCCCATCTTTTTGCTCTTTGGAAATTCTCCAAAATGTCTTCCTTGACTAAGTCTCCTCTAACAATACTATTGACTTCATATGTGATTTAAAATTCATTCCTACAATTTCTTGTGTTTGGATGGCTTCGTAAATTAGATTTACACTTAACAAACAGACTGTATCTTCTGCTTTGTTCTGAATTACCAGTTCTACCAACAATATGCTATATGTTGAGTTAAGTAGATAAAATCAGTTTGACATGGGGGCAATCTCAGGTACATAGAACTAGATAAATCTTAATTCTAGGTTTATGAGAAATTATCATTATGTCTCTTTTATTTTATTTAGAGGAGGTGTATGTTGCTGGTAATAACTTAGCTCTTAGGTAGAGTACTACTTCAAATTTAAAAAAGATGTGATTTAAATCATTACTATTAAAGAGATGTAATCTTTTACCAAACCAGAATTTTTGAATGTATCCTTAACATACTGCCTGCTGAGTCAGATATAACCTTCTTCCATCTATAAGAAGTGCATTATAAAACAACTCAAATGACAAAACTAGTTAATATCATGATAGATATTCAATGTTACATAGAAGATTAAAAGACAAAGTTACCTCAAAGATTAAATTAAATGATGATTTAGTGTTATGAGTGATTCTTTTCCAACAAGTACAAATCTGAAAAAAAAAGCATGCTTCTCAATTTTCATTCAGTTATAAATATGTATTTCAAAGATGAAATAGGCTACTCTAAATGTTGGGCTAAGCAACTAATTAGGTCTTCATCTTCCTCTCTCTATTCATTATTTTAGGTAAATAATTAGGAATAATCTCCTTTGGGAATTATTATAGGAGAAATTCCTTCACTGAGGTGGGAAGATAGACTACATGATGGCCAAAGCCCCACCCAAGGCTGAGTTTCTTAATTAAGAACTCTGTTCAGAAACGTGCAGAGGCCTGCTCACACTAATCAAGTTCATCATTTTTCACGTAAAAATCCATGGAATGCTGTTAGCGCACTATAAAAATACAGTTTAAAAAGTGAAAATAAAACCCACAATATGTAATAGGAGCTTCCAAATCTGTTAGGCACATAGTTGATCATAGGAGCCTCCTTAACATTTCTAATAGAAACTGAAGAAGAACTTGTAGTAAACCAATATAACTAAGCCTTGTAGAAGGCCTTCCAATACTTTCTTATATGTATCTAAATAAATGTATCTAGATACATTTACACATCTACATAAACACTTCACAGTGGAAGCTCTCCATTATCTGGTCTCACCTTACTTTAATTCCTATGCCTTCAGGAAAATCAGCCAACACCTTTCTGAACTGCACATTTCCAAGCTGCTCATTCTTGCATCTGCTACTTGCTCAGGCTATTTTGCCTGCAGAATGTGTTCTACTTCCCGTCACTGCCTATCCAGCGTTCAGTGTCAACTCAATACTCACTTTCTCCATGTATCTTCTCTATGAAACATGAATATTACTCAACATTACCCATCTTATATACAACCCCACTCCCATGACCCAGGCCTATCTCTATATTTTTATCTGAACTTTGTAACTTACCACCTGATCATGTAACTATCTTAAATACAGATTACCACTTCCTGAAGTTTTGTATACACAACTACCTCATCAATTCTGCATCTTATACTTCTTCTTTGCTGCTGGCAATGCTTGGTATTCAGTCAATACTTTATGGCTGATAAATAAAAATAAAATTACCTTTATACTAATATTTTAATTTTCTAAAATTAAAATTTTTTAAATTAAACAGAAATATGTGGTTAATGTTCAATTGCTTTTATCCTGTAAAACTCCATTTCTTTGTATCTACCCTAACAGCTACCACCTTCACAAACATCACTTACTAATTTCCTAATAATGTTGCATGGGTGTTATTAAAAATGCCAATTCCATATGCTAACTATTCATTTTTCTCCATCTTGTCCTCTTAAAGTAAAACTTGACATGCACTGTATACAAATTAAAACTAGTGCTGCCTGCCCTTCTCATATAATAAAAACATTAAGAAATAAAAACACCTTTGCTTGTATTTCTTCATAGGAAAAGCACAGGCTAAAACTCTCAGATATAACCTTCTTATAAATAAAAAAGTTAAGATCCCTTGAAGTACTTCAGCCAATAGTATACATTGTTACTGTATCTGGTGTATGCCCTTTTATTATATATGCACATAGACAAAGGAACAAATTCTGAAGCTGTTCCTTAAATCCTGCTCCACACTTCCAACTGAATGAAGTGACCTGGAGTTATTTAGCCCCCTGTTATTTCTGTTAACTAATCTACAAAATAGGACTAATAATATTTACTCAGAGGAATGTTATAACTAAATGAGACAATCAACATAAAGCATTTAGCAAAGTATCTAACACACAAGTAAGTGTTTAACATGATACTATATCCTTGACATAAATGCTATTTTGTAATCTACTTCCCTACTTAACAATATTTCATGGACAAACTTCCGTAGCAAAGAATTCAAAAGGACTTTGTTTATAATGGCCACTTAGTGTTCCTTCTATCAATGTGCTACATTTATGTAACTATCTCTCTGTTACACATTTTGATTGCTTCACAACTTTTAATTATAATAATCTGATGAGCATAATTGTAGCTAAATCTTTACACATACTCATAATTATATTTTTGGAATATATTCCTAGAAGTAAAATTTCTGGGTCATAGGGTAATCACATTATAAATGTTTATGCATACAGAAAGTATAAATTCACACATGCTTCATCAGTGCATATACATGTGTAGTTATTACAGTTTCTTCAATATGGCCATCTTTTTAATGGCAAAAAGCAAAAACAAAAACAAAAAACCCTGAAAGCCAAAAAAAAAAAAACAAAAAACAAACAAACAAACAAAAAAACAAAAAAACAGGCACTGTTTCTTTGACTTCCAGTGACAAACACCAACTCATCTGTTTACTGGTCATTCATGCATTCTCTTGTGAAATCCCAGTTCAAATCTTTTCCAATCTTTATATTGGGCAGCTGCTGACTTACATTAAGAGGTTTCTTCATAAAAAATGTTTTCACTGTCATATATGTTGTAAATGGTTTTTACCAGTTTATAGTTTTGTATTTAAACTGATAAAACTTTTATTATAGAAGTGTTTGAAGTAGTCAAATTCCAACTTATGATTTCTGGATTTGGAGTCCCTCTTTAGAAAGTTCTTTTCTATTAGAGATTTACAAAAATATTCACTTAAATCTTATTTTAGTACCTTTTGTCTATTACTCTGATTCAGGTTTTATGAAGCAAAGTATTAGAGAGACACATCTGAAATCTTAGAGCATTATTTCTGAAAATATCTCAGGTTGGACAAAGCGTAATGCCTAGGCAAACTGCTGTATTAAGATGCTACAGAAGAGGATTTGCTTAAGCTTCCAAGGTAGAATACTATATAAAGGCCCATCATATACACTGGCTTAATAACTGTCACCATTTTTAGCAATTAATTTTTATCCCAATCCATATACCCCTGTTCTGCTTTCCAGGCCTTTTTATCCCATAGCTTACCTCATATCTGTAGTCAAATACTACTTCTTCCTCAAGGGAACACAGCCTCACCAGTTTCCTGTTATAAGCTAGCCTAGAATTTTTCCCTTTATTCAACAGCAGCTCTCGGGTGGAAGTGATACATATATACAATCATCCCTCAGTATCTGCGGGTATTGGTTCTAGGACTTCCATCACAAATCAAAATCCAAACATGCTTGAGTACATTATATAAAACAGTAGTAGTATGTAGCATTTGCATATAACCTATGCACATCCTCACATATACTTTAAATTATATCTAGATTACACATAATACCCAATACAATGCAAATGCTATACACATAGTTGTTGTGCTGCATTTTAAAATTTATGTTGTCTGTCTTTTAATATTTTCAATTTTGGTTGGTGGAATTTGTGTATAAGAAGCCCTTGGAAACAGAGGGTTGACTGTATTTATATTAACGTGGTTATCTGCACTACTGCAGGGATGATGATTATTTCTGATCCCCATTGCAGAAGCTGGTATCTAAATATGTGCCCGATAAATTGTCTCAAAGAAAATAGAATATGAAATGACAGCAGATTTTAGGATGAAAAATGCATTCCCCCTTTGACCCATTAGAAATGAATTTTTAGAATGATTATGATTTTCTTCAGCTTTTCTAAAAATTTGTGAGGGAATGATTACTTCTAAAAAACTGTGTAGTACCAGCTTTTTGTTTGGCTTCATTCAGACATCACATTTAAAAACAAACAAATGAGAACAAAACAAAAAACTGTACCATAGTGAATTTGTCTTCCTCCTTTCTTTTGAGACCTGAGTCTAGCTCTGTCACCCAGGCTGGAGTGCAGTGGCACAATCTCAGCTCACTGCAACTTCTGCCCCATAGATTCAAGTGATTCTCCTGCCTCAGCCTCCCAAGTAGCTGGGACTAGAGGCGCGTGCCACCATGCCCGGCTAGTTTTTCTATTTTCAGTAGAGACGGGGTTTCACCATGTTGGCCAGGATGGTCTCGATCTCTTGACCTTGTGATCTGCCTGCCTTGGTCTTCCACAGTGCTGGGATTATAGACATGTGCCACTACTCCCAGCCTCATGTTCTTAAAAATGGGTAAATATCAGCATCTTTTCAGATATTCTTCAGTTTTAAATTGTATATAAATTTTAAAAATTTTGATTTCTATGACTGGTAATCTGAGAGTAATCATTCAAATCTGTATAGGGTTTTGCAATTTAGAAAGCTTTCTTACTTTTTCATAAACATTTTATTTACTATTCATAACTTTAATGTAACATGGGAGTTTATAGTCAAAGAAGAACCTCACCTTAAATTAACAGGTCTAGTGGTAAAAGAACTTGAACCAAAGATGTCTGACTGGTCCAGTACACTCATTAACCAGCAAGCCACAGCCACGCCCCCAGCTCCTGCCTCAGAATGCTCCCATCTGCAAGGCCCGGCATTCATCAGCAACTTGTGAACCATCTGACACCATCCACTCTCTAAGTCTTCATAGATTTCCCTCAAACCACTTCCATAATTTTAACAATGTATCATCTCCATACTTAAATATTCTGTGACCTATTTTGTATTTCTGGTAACTCTCCTTTTCTCTCACTTGTAGATAAATCCTCTGAAGATACTCTTAGTTCTTCAAAGGACTTTTCTAACTTCCCACGGTACCTAACATAAGAGTTAAAAATTCATTGTTAATAAACTAGAACAGGGAGGCTATGTACCAAAAAATGAAAAACAAGCTATTTTTAAAGGCCTTGCCTGACACCCAGACTCATGGTCCCCACGCCCACCCACCCACAGGCTTCCAGATCCCCACACAGTGCACACACAAACACATGAACACCACCAGCAGGAACACAGCGTTCCCAGGAAGGTTTTCCAACCTGAGGATGTGGCAAGATTTCTCTATCCTGATGACAGTGGAGTGTGGCCTGGAGGCTTTTCTTTGCAAAACAGGTTTTTCTTGCTGACTTCTGCCCTCATAGACATTCACTTTGCAAGGAATGTAGCGGGACAGGAGGCAGGGTAGGAAGAGAAGGAAGAAGCAGAGTCACCAGAAAACAGTGATGAAATTCCCAAGGAACTTCCTTGGGACCTGATCTTCCAGCACAATGAAATGTGAAAGAATAAGACAGGAAAGAGGATATAGAAAAAGTGCCTTCTATCTCATGCCAACAAGACAGCTCTCATTTTGACAAATGTATAAACCAAGTGTAAACTTGACCATGTTGTCTGTTTTTATCTTGGTGACATGAGTGTGAAAGATTTTCTTTCTCGAAAATGTGAACTATTTCTTGAAGAAAAAACATCCATAAGCCCCTGCCTTTTCCTTCTATATCAGAAGTTTCCACCTTGCTTACATAAACATGGATCACTGTATCTGCAACCAAGCCTGCTGTATGTTGGAAGGGACAGATTCCCTTACAATACACACTCACACATTTAGACCCCCCCACGTCTACCACATGCATCCATCTTTACAGCCTCAATTATGCACAAGACATGCACAGTCACCAGTTAAATGCTGGTGAACACTCCAACTCATTGCATATGAGCCTGCGATTTTTTTTTCTCACAGCAACATTTTATAAGATGCACTTGTCAATATTTAACTCATTAATACTGTGGATCCCAATTTTCAGCATTCTATTTAAGATTTGCAACTTGATGCATTTTCTGGATAATGAACACAACATGTGGTCTCTAAGTTCGGATTAATAGGAGTGTACTCCCATTATCATAATGTTGACAATTCATTACTCTAGGAAAGCTAACTTTAAGATAATTTTTTTTAAAAAAATGTGTAAACTGATCATGGATGAGGGATGATCTGTGGACTGGGGAATGGATACAGATACAATCATTGCTGCTGTCTCTTAATGAACAGAAACATCTTACAGCTCTTCATGCCATAGTTAGTGCAGAAGCTAATGTAAAGCACAAGGTCAGGATGATTAAAATCCTGTTATGAGGGGTTGGGGATAGCTACAAAACAGTAGCACAAGGAAGCCTCGTGGGCATGGAACCCCACATACACAAGATCTGTATCTTGATATTGGTGACAGCCATGCAGATCAATACAGGTGATAAAACTGCATAGAGCTGAGGCAAAGTACACACAAATGAGTGCATGTAAAGTCAGTGATCCCAAAGAAGGTCTATGGATGACACCAATGTCAATTTCTTGGTTTTGGCACTGTACTATGTCATGTAAGATGCTACCAGTGGGAAAAACTGGTAGGGAGGAAATAAGGAATTTCCTGTATCTGAGAGATGGGAGGGGGAAATTCCTATAAACTTGTAACAATTCAAAATGTTTTTTTTCAAAAAGGCTGTCAGTTGCAAACACCATTTACTAGACATACATACATAGAGTCAATCATGTATTCATTCAACCGACATTTATTAACCATGCACTGTTGCCTGGCATTGCTCTACATGCTGGGGCTACAGACACAACATGATGTGATCTTTGATCTTGAGGAACGCACAGCCTAGTCATCCACAACAAAGACCAGTCCAGGAGGGAAGGGAAGGTACAATCGTACTCCACATGGAGAAGACGGACATGAGCACCTGAAGTTGATCCATATATATTATAGTCCAGGCCCACATTAAAGTAAATGCATTTGTCAATCACCATTCCATTCACAAATGATTATAAATGACTAGTATAAAATGGTCACATTAACCTAAGGTTTCCATCATTACAATATCTACCCTGTGGAGAAATTTCTGCTTCAGGGCAAAGAAATGTTCAGCTGAAATAAGTTGACTGCTTCTGTAAGAAAGGGGGTTGTGTTTGACTTCAAAAGCTCAGTATTTCTTTTAAATTGCTTTTTGAGATACATCTTTGGAAACATTATTAAAATTGTTCAAGCTAAATTTACCGCTTAGTTTAAAACATGTAAAATCAAGGGACGATAACATCCGAGAAAAAAAACATGCTTTATGCTATTAGAACTTAAATATCTATAACTAGCAAAAAAAAATCTTAACCTGGAATGGCCATTACTACTTCTTTTAATACAGCTATGGATTCACTTTGCACAATACGTGCTTTCCTGAAAAGGTTTTGTAAAAGCACACAATTTCGTTTTAAATTAATGTGATCTTTTATTTAAATATTTTTTTCCTTTGCTTCTGATTTTCAATTAACAGTATCCTGATATTTTAATTTATTGGTCTCTCTGCCAAGCTGGTCTAATCAGATCGTTGGGTTCCCTATCCTAACACTGTATCTGAAAAATGCTACATTACAACAACATAATTCTCAGCTGGGCACAGTGGCTCTTATCTGTAATTCAAGTACTTTGAGAGGCTAAAGCAGGAGGAGTGCTTGAGTTCAGTTTGAGACCAGCCTGGGCAAAAAAGCAAGACCCCACCTCTACCAAAAGAAAAATTAGCCAGGAATGGTGGCATGTGCCTGTAGTCCCAGCTACTTGGGAGGTTAAGGTGGCAGGACTGCTTCAGCCAGGGACACTGAGAAGCCAGAGCTGTGATCACACCACCATACTCTAGCCTAGGCAACACAGAGAGACCCCATCTCAAAATAAATAAAAATAAAAATATATAAAAACTTAAAAAATGAAAAAGAAAAACATAATTCTGTAAAAAATTATAAAATAATTTTTATTTAATGATATATTATGCTTTGGCCTGAAAGATTTTTTACAAAATGGATAGTACTTCTGGAACTATCAAGGTTAGATTTCAAAAACATAATACAATTAGGATAAAGATGGAAATTCTTCATATATCTTTGGCCTCAGCTTGGATGAGTGCTGGATTCAAGATGACAGAGGCAAAGATGGTAATGCTGACTCCACTAGACTGCTGTCTGACACGTAACACCATCCTGTCATGCCTCAATTTTCACACATGAGGTATTGCTCAAAATTCAGTATAAAATAGTGACTTACGGCTGTCAATGTAAAAAGTATAGCTTGCTCGGACTGCAACTCATGGATGTCAAAGACCAAGTGTGGTGTCAGTAGACAATCTAGATAAAAGCATTCAACTGTGGGTTTATGTATTAAAATATATAAATGGTAAATCACATATACAGGACCCTCTATTCAAATTGTCTCTAATAAATAGCCATCACATTATCTTTCAAAACTTATCTGTTCGTTCAAAATCTGTATATCACAGGGTTATTAATAAACAGGACAGATGTGATAGCCACAACTATGGGAGGAATGTATCATCACTTTATTTATTTATTTTTTAGTCTAACATGTATCAGGCATAATGCCAAGTGCTAGGGATTCAACAGTCACAGACAGGGTTCAGGCCATGATGGAGAGCATCTACAAGGAAGAGAAAAAAGTGTGTTCATGCTGCTGGTCTATGGAATACAATACTGTACTATGCAGACCACACACCTCTCCTGAAGACTGACACCCTCAGTGGATGAGCTGACCATCTGCAGCCCTGGTCTGGGGCATTGCGATTCCAGAAAACCTGGGGAGCCTCCATGTTTTCAAGAACAGTTTCAGGAATAAAAAAGACTTCCAGTATGAAAAACTCAGTGCCAACATCAGTATGCCTACAAATTCTCCCTTTTCTCATTTTCAAACAACTTGAGACTGACTAAAATGTTCTTGGAATAACTCACTTAGACACAATGAATGCATTACACAGCAAAGCTGTTAACAGGCATTTTCTCCATGATTTCTTTAGGGAGCCATCACCTCTCTTAAATACACACCCTACATATAAAACATAGTCATACAAAACAGTATTCCTGAAGCTGAGGAAGTAAAAAATGTTCATAACAATTCCCACAATAATCCTTGCCTCTGCAAAACAGGCCAGAATGAAAACCAGCTCTCCTGATTTCCATCTGCCCTCTCCAAGATTCCCTCAACTTAAAAGCCTGACATCATTCTTGACCCCTCCTTCACCCAGACCTTTCCCATTCTATTAGTTGCCAAGTCCTACAAGTTCTCTCTGAGAAAACCTCTCGAACTAATTCCTTCTTTTCCATTTTCATTGCCACAACAATTGTCTAGGATGGCATTAAATAAAACCCACAATACAATCCCAAATAACATCTCCAAAATTCTTTCTCCCCAGAAACATATCTTAGCTGACAACCACAGCAGACTACTTATACACACCTTTCTGCCTTAGCACTCTGCTCACATCACTCCTTCCACCTCAAATACCTCATAGAAATCCCAACTCCTTTACATCCTAGCTTTAAAGCAACTTCTTCAGGAAAAGCATGCCCATATTATCTACCATCTCTGAATCCCCACAATATTTTGCACCACTCATGTGCCTTATAGTATAGTTCCTCATGTCGGTATTTATTATTGAAGTATTTATATAACGAAAAGACTGGCCTTGTCCCACACAGTTTAAGGATGAGTTTTGTTCTTTTTGTGATTACTGTCCTTCAGATAGGAACACTGCTCACAGGAAGTGATTAATAAATATTTATCAAATAAAACTTGCTTCCAACATTCATGTTAAGATATTGACTTATTCTCAAATTTAAGCATTGTGTAAGTAGAGCTAAAATTTTAATGAGTGGGAGGATGGGGCCTTTTAAGAGTTCAATTTCTTTGAGCAACTCTTCCTTTTTAAAACTCATTATCAAAATCACCAGCATCCACAGCTCAACTTAATGAAAGAGAAATGAAAAATCAAAGATATAGCTATGCAATTCCCCAGATCGCTAATTTACACACACACACACACACACACACACACACACACACACACACACATCCCTTCAAAACAGAAAAGAAAAAACTCAGGGCAGAATAGCAAAGTTTTCAGAGCAATTTTCTGAATCAAAATGCTTTCGTCTAATATTTCCTCTACGTTACTGTGTGAAGGTATGCAAGCTATATAAATACCCTGATCCTTAATTTCATCTACAAAATGAGGATCATAATTCATATAAACATCTAAAACATGTAAGTGCTAAATAAGTGCTATACAAGTGTTTGCTATTAACATTTTCTGTAATGTATAGTTTAGTCATAATTTCAGTATGAAGAATGAAGGGCTAGGCACGGTGGCTCAGGCCTGTAATCCCATTACTCTGGGAGGCTGAGGCGGGCAGATCACGAGGTCAAGAGATCAAGACCATCCTGGCCAACATGGTGAAACCTCGTCTCTACTAAAAGTACAAAAATTAGCTGGGCATAGTTGTGCGCGCCCGTAGTTCCAGCTACTCAGAAGGCTGAGGCAGGAGAATTGCTTAAACCTCGGAGGCAGAGGTTGCAGTGAGCTGAGATCATACCACTGCACTCCAGCCTGGCAACAAAGTGAGACTCCATCTCAAAAAAAAAAAAAAAAAATGAGATTATTAGCTGGGCACTCATGCCTGTAATCCTCAGCACTTTGGGAGGCCGAGGAGGCGGGTGGATCACTTTAGGTCAGGAGTTCGAGACCAGCCTGCCCAACATGGTAAAACCCCATCTCTACTAGAAATACAAAAATTAGCTAGGCGTAGTGGCAGGCACCTGTACTCAGGAGGCTGAGGCAGGAGAATCACTTGGATCAGAGAGGGGAGGTTTCAGTGAGCTGAGATAGCGCCACTGCACTCCAACCTGGGTGATAAAGTGAGTCTTCATCTCAAAAAAAAAAAAAAAAAAAAAAAAGGTTATCTACTGGCTAATTCTGAATAGATAAGGTCACAAGTGCATTCAGCATTAAGTACCCAATCTTGAAAATGTATCTGACCCAGCAGCATTTCACCCTGCTAGGTAACATTCCACGTTTTTTACTGTAAAAAAGACATTAAAAGGTCAGAGTGTCCCAAAGATTACTAAAAAGAAGCAAAACCAGAAGAGTATCTGCTTTGATTCAGCTGGGTTGAAAATCACTGGAGTTAGAACTATAAACATCCTAGGTACAGTCTGAGTTTGAATTGACTCAAAGACTTAATGGATTGCTGAGTCTTTACATCAATTAAGACAGACCCGATAAGTATGTCCAAAAGGGTAATAAAATAATTCAGTAGGTCTTCATAAATATGTAACATTAAATATTTGCAATGTGTCATTCAATCAAACAGATAAGATCTATGCTTCAGAGAACAGGAACTCATAAAGCTTTTAAATGAATATGAGAAAAGTATTAACCGAGGCACAAATTAAAACAGACAGTACAGTGAATCTCTATGGGCAGAAGCCTTTCTAGTACTTCAATATCCCAGAAGACACAGCAAAGTAAGAAGAAACCTAGGAAAATAGGAATCAAGATTCAAGAAAGTAGCAAAGGTTGGGGTCTTTCACAAAATTATTCCAATACTAATACAAAAAAGAAGAAACCTAGTAAAATAGGAATCAAGGATTCAAGAAGTAGCAAAGGTTGGGGTCTTTCACAAAATTATTCCAATACTAATACAAAAAAGAAAGGGCAAAAAGATCCCAAACACGATCCTAGGTAAGATTGGACAGAGTGAAAAACCTCTCCATGAGGTTAAGAGAGATTTTTTTTTCATGAGATACTATGTTTTCATTAATTCTATAAATTTGAAAGACTGAATGCAATAAGGGTCTAGCACTGCTGAAGCTTCCATAAGTATCCCACTCATGGCCAGTGGAAAATAAAGACCATAATCATTCGACAGATTAAATGTCTCAAACCTCAAAAATAATTTCATTCAAATGCTTCAAAGGAATATGTTTATTGATGACTAAATAAGGGTGTAGGGATAGAGAACAAAGATAACTCACAATAGCTTGATCTAAGGCCATTCTGCAATAACACAGGAGTAACGAAACTGAGGCAAGTATAAAACTCATTCCAACCTCCCTACAAACATGTAACAGGTCCCAGTGGGAAAATGGAATTTAACGTGTATGTGTGTATGTGTTTATGTGGGTACACACTCTGCTTTTGTAATGGTTTCACTGATTTTTGATATTTCACTAAAATGTAGTGAATCAGGATTACACAAACATCTTGGTCCTTGACTATGACAACCCATAAAAGCCACCAAGCTCCCATTTCTTAAAAGCACAGATTGATTAATTAATACAAAGGGAGAACAGCAGTATGTGACAGTGAGACTTTGAGTTTTCCCCTTAGAAGGAGTTCCTTGAGGAAAGCATACATTTCTCTATTCAATGTAATATTTATGTATTCAATAGAGACTAAAATTGTAAAAATTGGGCAATGGATCTAGTTTTGGCAAATTAGGCAGATCCTCACAGCAATTGCTGTGTGGGTTGAAAGAAGAGTGGGAGAGCATTCAATTCATTAAACACTCGTACAGTGTTCTATCTTTACTGACAATCTTGTAGGGAATTCTGCATCTATTCTTATTGCTACCAACAATATACAATATTCTTTAATACAGCATGTTTCAGCATGCAAAAAATGAAAAGAATGATGTGATCAATAAATAATTTCTCCAGTCAGAATATTAATAAAAACTTTCTTACACCTTGCCCTTAGATGAATGACTCAATGCCCAGGAAAATAAACTACCTTGTAAAAGTATCAGTGAGCAAAACTCTGCACACTGAAGAGAAATGAAAAGGAAACTACCCAGAAACATGTTTCCCTGCTCCACACTGTGACCACAAGTACCCCACCCTCCTCCTTTACTAGCACTGTCATTTGAGATGTCCCATTCCTCATCTGTAAAATGGGATAATAAAAATGCCTGCCTTGCGACACCCCAGTGGCAACAAACACACCCAGCACTCAGATCTTGGTTTCTAAAACCATTTGTCAACAAGAGAAACAAGGGCTGTGTGATGAAATGACTGATTCCAGGTCTGGGGCAGGATATATACCAGACAGTTATGGAGTATGGGTATGGGTAAGGCACATCTTGAAAGTGCCAGAAAGTAGAGAAGTACAATTTAAAAAAAGATGTTTAACATACAATAAAGGAGATATGTCAGAGAAATACGAAACCCAACTAAAAGAGTTACCAATGACCAAAGCTAAAACAATTTGGGCAACAAAATAAAGTTGTACTGGATTATAATCCACAATATAAAATAAATATTCATGAATTCACACTGATATAAACATGATGTGATAGGTAGACAGATTAGATAAGGGAGAGGAGACAAATCTCATAAGCAGAAGAATTTCAGATAATCTGTGTGTATACTTCACACTCAAAGAGGTGGAGTATAATTCCTTACTTCTGAAGTGTGGGGTACACACAGTGGCTTCCTTCCAAAGGGAATGGTAATAAAGACCATAATCCTTTATTACAGAAGAGAACAACTTTACAGTGGAGAAACCTGACAACCCCTATTTCAGCCAGGTAATCATGGTCAGTATTGAGATAAGTCATTTTGACAGTATGTACCCTTGATGTGATGTAATGAGAATGGCACTCTACCTATGTGGTCCTCCTCCCAAAACTCATCGCCCTATGAGAGGATATCAGACAAATCTCAACTGAGGGACATTCTACAAAATACTGACCAGCACACTTCAAACTGCCAAGGTCATCAGACACAAGAAAAGTTTGAAAAACTGTCGGAGCCAAGAGAAGTCAGATGTGACCACAAAACCTAATGTGGTATGCTAGACAGGTTCCTGGAAACCAAAAAGGACAGGAGATGAAAACTGAGGAGATCTGAAAAAAGTACAGTAGGTTCTCAGATAACATCACTTGGCTCAACATCATTTGATTACAGCGTTGATAAGATGGAAAAAAAAATAGATCCCCAGCCCAAGCCACTGTCTGTGTGGAGTCTGTATGTTCTCCCATGTCTGCATGGGTTTTCTCCAAGTAGTCCAGTGAGCTTCCACACTCCAAAGCTGTGCCCATTAGGGAAGCTGACATGTCTGCACGGTCCCTGGTTGAGAGTATGTGTGTGAGTGTCTGTGTGTGTGTGGCACCTGCAATGGGAGGGCACCTTGTCCAAGGCTGTTCCCGCCCTGTGTTTCAAGCTGCCAGGATGGGCTCTGGCCACCACCCTGAACTGGAATAACTGAGTAATTATTTATTTTTATTAATCTTGCTTAAATGTATGTATAACTGTATTTATTTCAGTGGTTAATATTAGAAGTGTTTTGTTCTATGTTTAGAAGTTGGGTGATATTTCTGTGGCCAGAAATATCTGTGACCAGGAACTTAACTCTTGTTCATATCAATTAGTCTACAGTAAATTTGGTATTTTTAGACATTGTTTAACTTAAAAGTCCAGGTTTCTAAGAACTATCTATGACTTAAATGAGGACTTACCATATGAAGTTTTGTTTAATGTATCAATATTGGTTCACTAATTGAAACAAATATGCCATACCAACCTAAGATGTTAGCAACACGAGAAACTGGGCATCAGGTATACAGAAACTTTCTTTGCCATCTTCTCAATTTTCCTGAAAATCTACAACTCCAAAAAATAAAGTTTATTTTTAAAAATTCCTGCCTTGCCTTCCATATAAGGTTAAATCTTTCAAAAGTTTATGGAAACAGATAGTTTGTTAAAAGGCTATGCCACTTAAATTTAAAATAAATTTAAGAATAAATATTATAGGCTTCTATTAAAAAAAAGAAACATATTTCATTTCACTTCTGAGTGTTCTTTACAAAGAGCTTTTCCACCCAGGAAAAAAGAAGAAAAGAAAAGAAAAGAAAAACTGAACAACTATGTCAGTGGGTGGGGCCCTTGTAGAGGATACCAGAAAAAAAAAGGTTAACTGTAAGAGATTACAATTAGAAATGAATCATATGAGACTATTAGTTTCTTAACTATAGTTGTGACAGTTTGCATAAAATACACTGCAACCACTCTAAGAAGAAATGTTTCATTATAACATAAAGGATCATTACTTAGAAAATGTTATGACGTTTTTAATCACAGATATTTTCGTTTGGTATTACTACTGCGTGCTATAAAGGCAAATAACATTTTATATTTTCCTTACTATACCATATAAGTCTTAAATGCCATATTATGTCTTAAATTTTATTTTTATCTCTTCACTACCATTGATTCTTCTATAAATTATTGACTTTAATATTCATTGTTTTCTTTGGAAAGAACTGAGAAACAAAAAAAATCAAGAAATTAACATATATAGAGGTTTTTAAACCACAGAATTATGAAATCTAATTGTATATAATGCAACTGGATGTGTATTTATCTTCCCAGAATCCTCTCCAAACCAGCCCTCCTCTATGCCAGAGAAAGGCCACTTAGTCTATATGTTTGGGTAAGGATGTCCCCTCCCCTCCGCATCAGCAGTGGCCATATGACCCAAGCCTAACAGCTCCTAGGATTTGCCCCTTGGTCACCTTGATTGGTTTAGGAAATAGGTGACCAGGCCAAGTGTAAAATTATCAGAAAAGTGCTTGCCCTAAGAAGATATCTTTATAATGGAAATTTGAAGCAACCCGCAGCTGTATTGCTGCCACATTTTGATAGCTTAAGATAAAGCAAACAGAGGCAAAAAATAAAATAAAATAAAATAACCAAGAAGTAAATAGAGAGAGTACTAAGGATACTAGTCAAGTTGCCACATGCAGCAGTTGTTAAACACAGCTTCACCTTTCCGGTGTCCCATTCCATTAACGCTTTTTTGATTAAGCAAGTTTCAGTTAGTGTATCATTTAAGATTAGGTTTGGCTGCAAGTGTCAGCAAACTTCAAAGGACAGTGGCTGAGACATTAGTGCAGTTTCTATTTCTTGCATTCAAAGTGCAAAGTCAGGCAGTCAAGGGTATGCTAGCTGCGCTTCCCCAAGTCTCACAGAACTCATGTACATTCCAGCTCATAGCTCCACCATGCCTAGCATTGGACACACCCAAACAGTTCAATATAGCACTGAGACGTCCAGCTGTCACACTCACATTCCAGGCAACATAAGTAAAGAAGGACAATACGGAGTAAAGGGAATGTACTGGGGGACTTTACAGGTGGAGCAGCTTTACGAGCTGCTCACTATACATCTGCTTACATCTCACTGGCTAGAACTTGCTGGCCACAGCTAGAGGCTGGAATATGTTATCTCTATTCTAAGCAGCCACACACACAATAAAAATTCTATTGTCATAGAAGAAGAAAGAAAGGAATAGACGGGGCAACAGTCAGTCTCTGTCACAGCTGGGTTTCTATAATTTCCAACCAAGACAACTATCAAAAATCATATGCTACACATTGTTCTCTCAATGACCATATTTTTTTCCCCAAAACGAGAACTCTTAGGCATTAAATCATTGTAGTATTTACGTTTAGGGAATCCCATGTAGCAATGACACATACTTAGAGAACAGAATATTAACACCTAATTTCACATTTTAGACCATTGAGAATAGAGTTTTAGTATGTGGTCCAAAGTTGCTAACATAAGAATGTGAATTTAATAAGGAATTAAATTCTGGAATAGATAAGGAAATTCAGAAACACAATTTTTAAAAGTCAAGAAACCCAACAAAAAAACCTGGTAAAACATAAATAACTGACAGAAAGGAAAACTTGAATGGCCAACTAGAATATGACTTCTGGGTAAAGAGAACAGATTGATTATGAACCCTGACTTTCACTCTCTCGTCAATTAAGGTTAAAAGAGAATAGATTTTTCTTTAGATATAGAATGTGAGATAGTAAGAATAAGATTATTGAAAAGGTTAAAAAGTAAGTGGAAGAAAGCTAAATGATTTAGCAGACCCTAGAAGGCTGAATGAGGCTAAACCAATTGTGAAGAAAAATAAAAAGCAACCTGACATAGCCAACAAAACATCCCAGAATCTGGGACACTGTCAGCTCCCTATGACGAGACATGGTGGTAAAAGTTTAGTTAAAATGAAGAAGACTGATTGACAATCCACTTCAGAATTAGTTACATTTCCACCTATCCTCGTGAACACAGCTAAATGACTTGTCCTTCCCAGCCCCAGAAGACTAGCAGTTTATTCCTACAGTAGAGTCAAAAAAAGGGCCTCTACTGAGAGACTCCATGGACATTTCGTACAACAGAAAAATCATATCAAGAACAGAGTGAGGGAACAAATAGTGTTGAGACATTCAGTTTCTTCTCATTCAAACTGTAAACTGCTGGCAGCCTGGGCTACACCAGTAGGCAGAAGCCTGGAAGGTTTTTCTGTGGAGAACCTAATTAGCCCTAGTTTCAAGCCTGAAGATAGTTCTTGCCATCAAGGGTGCAACACATAGCTGGGGCAGGTGACTCTGCTGAGAAGCCCACAGACTAGCTCAGAGCTTTCAGGAAGCTGCTTATTGCCCCACACAGAGATTACAGATATTATTAATGCACACACCAAATAAGAGGGCGTCATTAAAAAAGGATTATTCTCAGAACAACAACAAAATGTTCTTAGAAATTAAAAATATGGTAGTTAAAAAAATAAAGAATAAATAAGAGGATGAAAAGACAATGAATGATGTGGTCTTTCAGAAAGTAGAACAAGACTGAAAACAGGAGCAAAATAATAATACAACTGGAATTCCAGCCTGGGATAATCCAATATTTGAAAACAGTACCTCCAATCCTCTGACATGTCCTAATACCATTGCTTGCTATCTGAACTCAGTAAATGAATCAATTTGGATAACATGAGATTTCTGGTGGTGTTTTTTTTCTTAATTCCCTAAAGGAAGGACTTACATTTACAGAATGATAGGACTACCGAGTACCCTGCAAAACTTGACAAAAACAGACCACAAAAAGGAACATCACTGAGAAATTCAGGACATCTAGAATAAGACACTTTTACAAGATTTCAGAGAGAAAGAAAAATTCCAGACACCTCTGGAATCTGAACGCATTGAGAGGGGAATCAGACAATTCTGGGTTTGAAGCACGGGTAAGAACATCAGAAACTGAAAACATAGGAAAAGTTACATGTTATTATTGGTCTGAACAATGATTTCTTCAATATGACCCCAAAAGCAGAGGCAACAAAAGCAAACATCAACAAATGAGATTCCATCAACCTAAAACGCTACACCAAAGGAAACTGTCAACAGAGGGAGAAGGCAACCTACAGAATGAGATAATGCCTGTTAAACATTGATTTGATAAGGAGTTAATATCCAAAATACAAAATGAACTCCATAGCAAGAAAATAGGCAAAAAAATCTAAACAGACATTTCTCAAAAGACATAGAAATGGCCAATAGTTACATGAAGAGGTGTTCAACACAACTAATGGTCAGGGAAGTGCAAACTAAAACCACAATGAGACATCATCTCACAGCTGTTAGAATGGCCATTATCAAAAACACATATAGTAACAAGTGTTGGTGAAGAGTGTGGAGAAAAGGGAACCCTTTTACACTGCTGGTGGGAATAGAAATTAGAACAGCCATTATGGAAAAGTGTGTAAGTTCTTCAAAAGTTAAAAACAGGACTACCATATGATCCACCAATCCCAATACTGAGTATGTAACCAAAGGAAATGAAATCAGATCTGTATGTTGGCAAGATTACCGGCACTCCCATGTTTATGGCAGCACTATTCACAATATTTGTAACCAAGCTAACTTTCCATCAATGGATGAATGGATAAAGAAAATAAACACACACACACACACACACACACACACACACATACACACACAGAGAGAAAAATTCTGCCACTAACTCTGTAAGAACTCTTGCACATTTAGGGGCATATTTCAGGCACACCAGAAAGTATGCTTGGGTGGTGGTGCAGAGCGGGGCATGAAACACGAAGAAGAGTAGAACTAGGGAATGAAGATAATGAAAGTAAAATGAGTGAAACAGGAGAGGTGTCTTCCTGGTACTAATAAGACTGATAGGGCATGAACTGAGGAATAGAACGGACTCAACCATGTACATCAGAGGATCAAACACACCATCACCACTTGCCATCACACCCTACCCCCAAAAAAGGGAAAGGGAGAGAAAGAATTGGGATCAAGTTAGAAGGAAACACAAGTAGCGTTAAGTAAAAAGGAAAGGGAACTTGGAATCATAAGATAAAAATCCCATAAAGTTAGAGTTATATAGGAGGAATAAGTTCTAACATTCCTTTGCACAGCAGGGTGACTATAGTTAATAATATAGTGCATATATCAAAACAGCTAGAAGAATGCAATTTGAATGTTCTCCACAAAGAAATTATACATGTTTGAAGTTATAGATTTGCTACCTACCCTAATGTAATCATTATACATGTATACAACCATGAAAACAACATACTATGCCCCATAAAATATGTACAATTACTATGTGTCAATTAAATGTAAAATGAAACTTGAAGAAATAAAAAGAAGATAAAGATTCCAAAGTCTGGCTCCAAAACCTTCAGGGTGTATGACTTACATTTTACCTTTCTATGCCTCAGTTTCCACACATATAAAACAAGGAAGATAGAAATAACTTCTTAGAGTGATTGTGAGAATTAAAACATAGTCTATAAATACAAGGGTTTTAAAGCCCAGAAAATGGAAAACAGCTTAAAGTGCCCATTATTTGGCATCAGAAACATTGTGCACATTGTGTAGGTCTCTCCAAAAACCTGGGACACAGACAGGAACTGTCATGCTCATGTCTGGGTTCACCTGCTACCCATTAGGTAATGCTGAGAATTACATAAACTCAATTGTTGGAAGCTTCTATTTTTTTTTTTTAAAGTTTTCTATCAGTCCCACTCTTGGGATGACTGTTTTCTACTGAAAATAAGTTTTCGGACACTCTATAGAAACAAAATAACAATGAGCCAACTTACTAAAGCTGAGAATCAAGTAACAGCCAGGGAGGCACATTATTTGCCCTGCCCAGTGCCACACTCCATCGTCTTGGCGAGATCATATGACACATGATTCGAAGGGAGAATTCTTACCCTGAAGCAAGTTTCCGCTCTAGCGTCCTAAGTTTTAACGTCAATGTGCCAGAGAAGCAACATTTGCACACCACAGTCATGCATAAAGAATCAAGTGGAATGAAACGTCATTACCTCTACACAAGGACACCCTTTCTGGTGTCTGTCCTTCCCTGCCATTACTATAGCTGAGATGAAAAGCTGAAGGGCAAACTAGCTGTCTCTCCCCTGTGTATCATCTCCTCATTTCTGCCTCATAAACTTCTCAAATACTCCACTCCCTGGCTGGTAGGGCTCTCCTCATCATCTCTGCCAATTGAATATCTTGCTTTCCCTCTAAAACATCGGTCTTCCCTGGCTGCCTTATCTCTACCACGGCCATACAAGAATTCATTAATAATGCATATGTGTACTTATTCCTCACCAGGAGGGCCCTGGTGTCAGTCAGGAAACTCTACTATCTGGATTTTATTTTCAATTTGGTTGTATGTTGATAATAAACATCTTCAGATATTTGCTGTAATAAATGAAAATACCTAAAATAATTAAGGATAAATTATGTTCAAAGTATACTTAATACTGCACATAAGCAATTCTACTGAATATAGCATTGATAGAGAAGAAACTTACATTTGCCACTTACGGTGAAAAACTGACTATATCCTACACACAGTTTATTTATACTAAATATACATTCCTTGTAAGAGATAGATCTCTAACCTTTCATTAAACTATAAGAATCATGCTAGCAAGAAATAACATCTATCTTCTTTGTCTCTCCTTCCATTACTACTAACAACAAAGATGATCATATGTCAGGCACTCTCCTAAGTCCTTCCCATGTATTAATTAATTAAATGCTCTCAATAATCTAATGAGGTGGGGTTAATACTGGTATTTCATAGATGAGGAAACTAAAGTATAGAGAAGTTAAAAGCCCGCCCAAAGTCACACATTAAGCAAGCACTGGAACAGAATACAAACCCAAGCAGTCAGACCCTGAAGCAGTTAACCACTGGCTTCTGTAATAGCAGAAATAATGCTTTGCAAAGGTGGAAGTTACATGCCTGGAAAATTGGACTCAGCACAAGCAGATGTTTAATAAGTATAGAATGAATGGTTACAAGCTTGAATTATTGCATGAATATCCTTGGACTAGAAATGTTTTTAAAATATTGCTTAAAATTCTGCAGTCAAATGCTCTACCACTGAGCTATACCGCCTGCTAAAAAATTGCTTAAAATTCTGTCAGTACATTGTCAAGAGGCAGAATGAGGTGGAAGGAAAGCAGAAAACTTTTTAGCATGTTTGCATTGTAGTCACAATGAATGGTAAAATGGGACCTAGAGACACATACTCATTAAAAAACTGAAGATAAATTCATTCTGAGGGACTAATGGGTGCAGAATATTACTGTGAACATTTACAGGCATATTTCTTAGTTATAATTAAGAAAGTATTTGAGTCATATCTTAATGAAATCCCACTCTCAATAAACATTTCCATATATTTCATCATATAAAAATAATCTTAGGGTACTTTAAATTTGAAATTGCTCCAGAATATCTTCAACAGGTATTTCATACAACTCACAGTATTAAAATTCTTAGACCAAAGAGGGAAAACAACAAAACATAGAAAGTCTGCTCCTAACTCCGAAGACTGACAATCAGCAGGCTTGTGAAGGCAGCTGGGACAATTCATAAAGAGAAATCAAAGCAACTGACTTCACAATGATCATTTCAACTTTCAGATGCTTTGGCAAAAATTCACTATCATTTATACATGATACAGAATATAAAAAAAGCCATTAGGGTAGCTGTAGTCAGAAGCTGGAGTTTTTCCATCAGTATCAAAAATCCCACAGAGAGTCAGCTCACCATGACCTGTATCAATTTCCTTGTAGGAAGCCAAGCCTGAGATGTGATTCTGATGGGAGAGGCTGGCAAGGAAGAGCAAGGAAGTGAATACTTGGTTTTAGAAAGACAGAACAAAAGGGAACTTCAAGATTATCAAGTTCAAATGATTCATTTTACAAATGAAAAAACAACTCAAGGCTTAAGGCAGGAGCACATAAGCTTCAAAGATCAGAACCAAGGGCCATTCTCACAATGTGCTGCCTCCTCTGTTAATGCAATTTTTTGGTGTTCCTAATATATCAGGGTCTCTATACATTTTGCTAACTACATTAACATCATTGGCTTTTATTCACTGGACAGTGTACTTTCCATTCTTGATAGAATTGCTTGTACCTCATTTTCCAAAATAAAAACGATATCCATGATCTTAAGAAAAATTACTCACAAGCTTTAACATCTTCAGTGCACATCTATGCTAATTTGAAATCAGCAAAGACTTAATACTGAAGAAAACAATAAAAGTTAATTGTATTGTGCTTCATATTGACACATGACATTTATTCCAAAACATGATAATACAGCATCACACATATCACAACATCGTGACGAAGAAGTTAAGAAATGGGCAAAGAAATTAAGACAAAGAGAAGTCAAGTATCTTGCTCAAGAGCACCTAGCAGAATATATAACAGTACAGCCACCACTGAAATTACCAAATATTTTTAAAGCGTCAGAAAAATATTACGAAAACCTGCCATAAGAAAGCTAACAAAGTTTTAACAAGTCAAATTCTGCCCCTTACTCTCTCACCAAAATATCATGTAGTCTTGGCATCAAGTAATTTGGAAATTTAGACTTCTATTTCTCAAATCCATTCCATTTACTTACATGTCTTTAAAAGGCAAAACCCTAGCTGTAAAGCAATTTATTAAAAGAAAAAAAATATGATTCCGCTGATGGACCACAATAACAAATCAATACAAAGTATTTATTTACTTTGCCATCAGATTATCTGAGGATGCCTGGAAATTGTATTTTCTTGGTTCTTTACAAGATGCAATAGAAAGCTGCAAAGCGTGCCCCAGTAGGTCTGGTCTTTTATCACTGTGCCCGTATGATGCGCATTACCATCCATGCAGGAATATGGAGACAAACTATAGGCCTAGTCACCTTCCACAGTGTTTTTACAAAGCTCTTCTGCTTTCGCCTGGGCTTAGCTTCTCCACAGCCAGAGCTCACCATGGCTCTTACCATGGACAATCAGATGTGTCCAAAAAAGACTTTCCCTTGTAACACTGGAAGGTATGGATAAGCAATGGTGGAAGAGGGAAAAAAACAACCAACAATTTACCCGAAACACTGAGTTGTTTCAATAGCAAATGGCAAATAAGCAGTGTGTATAAAACCTCAAGTCTGGGGCCAGGATAAATGGGGGCATGTAAGGCCAAGGAAAGAGAAAGAGCAGGCATGGATAATGACCTCAAAGCAACCCCAAAAACAGTGGTACATGTGCAGAGGTGGGAAACAGAGGCAGAGGAAACAGAAAAGAAGCAATGAGCATGAGCTGTGCCAACACCTTCTGAGGCTATCCTCAATCCAGTTCAGGAAAACATGGGTGTACCTGAGACCGCAGATGCAGACACCTGCAGATACGTGCCAGAAGAGGAAAAAAGGAGGAGGTAACAGTCCAGCAGGTCCCAACCACAAATGTTTTTGAAATAGGATATAGGAGTGGAGGCAGTTTGAGGGAGGCAGAAAGGGAGAGCAATACGGAGGGAAAGAGGGAGAGAAACAGGCAAGAATGGAGCTCACACTGTGATTTAAAGAGAAAGAAAACCAAGAACCATATTGGCTGTACACAGCAGCCCATCAGTTATGCAACATACATGTAACCCAAATTTCACTGACTGTCACTTCTTCCTAAAGCATCTGTTAGGGGATTTGTTCCTGTATGTTTGTTGGTAGTTTTTTAAGGCCTGGCTTTTATTGCTCACTTGTCATTCTACTTACAGTAAGGATTAATAACACTGCATATGGTGTGTGATGAATAAGAAATTCAACTTACACGGAACTAGGTGTAAAATTATGCAGTACATCCATCGCTTTGAGTGCATGAGAATTCGATTTAACATGAAGAGCTCCCTGCACAGAGGGGAGAAGTGAAACTTATCTGAGTATTTGCCATGCTTTAGTCTACAAATAGGCTCAGAAAAGTAATCTGTGCAAATAAAAATTGTGCTACCCATCTATATTGTTGAACTAAAAAATGTTGTTTCAAAGTTACAGTAAACCCCAAGTCACCTAAAATCTACTAGACCAAAGAAGCCGAGATTACCATAATTATTTTTGGCTTTAATTCTATGTATAAAAGAGGAATGGAAAAATATTTAAGAGTCATGTCTGCCTTCTTTGGGATGGAAAGGTAAAATTCATCTCAAATGGAAAAATAAATCTGCATACCTCCACACCTCCCTTGTGAGGCCTGATAAAGGAGTGAAAAGACGACCTGGAGAAAATATTAATGGGTCTCTAGATGAGTAAAAGGAGGCCCAGAAGTGGGTGTGGGCACAGGAGCTGGAGAAAGTTGTAGTGCTCTGTGTGACTCAACATTATTTTTGTACATTGCAGTGAGAGACAGAGAGACCAACCATGATGAGCTGCCAGACACAAGCTGCTGAATCCTGAAGAGGCACTTTTAAAAAATATGGTCTAATATTCAATTTCAGGCTTTTTTGCTTCTGAACTTCTGAACTTTTGTTTCCCTTATCTTCATCAAGTTTACCCAACATGATCTTAATTTTAAAAAAAAGGCAGGCAAGGGAAAAGGGCTGTGTTCCTGTGTGGGTGGGGACAAAGTACAACAGGGACAGCCAGTTCATAATGGCGAGACAGAGGCAAAGCTGGAGATCCAGCTGCCCGCAACCTCCACCCTATCCCCAGAGACCGAGAGGGAACTGTGACCTCCTCCCATCACTAATCTCACTGGGCTCCTGAAAAACACGTTATAGCATGTACTACACTCTGAGAAGACCAGAGCAATTGAAACGATGGCTGTGACGGTAACTGTTAAAACCAAAGCACTCAGCTAGTATAAGATAAAATATCTATAAAGAAAATAGACAATTTTGACCATATCAACCAGTCACTTCTAACTCCTAAACAGGGGTAACAAGTGGCTTTTCTTATCCCTAGTCATTGACATACAGAAGAGACAAATCAACTCACTGGCTAGAAATTGCCAATGATGAAATTATTCAACTATTTTAAAAGAGAATATATTATCAGCTCTAAAAACTGCGGAAAAATTCAAAAATGAGAGACACTAACTTCCTGAAAGTTATTTTTGTTATAATATAAGGGAAATGAGGAAAAATAAGGGAATAGTAACATTCAAAGGGAGAAGAGAAAGATGAAGAGTAAGAAGGAAGGAGGCCAAGAATGTACAGTAGAGGGAAGAATCAGATGAAGACAGAGATAGAGACTTGGAAACACGGAAAAGCAAAAACTGAAATAGAGTTTATGCAATCACTTTTTAGTTTTTTTTCTTTTTTCTTTTTTGTGGGGGGAGACAGAGTCTAGCTCTGTCACCCAGGCTTGAGTGTAGTGGCATGATCTCGGCTCACTGAAACCTCCCCCTCCCAGGTTTGAGCAATTCTCCTACTGCAGCCTCTCAGGTAGCTGGAATTACAGGCATGTGCCACCACTCCCAGCTAAGTTTTACATTTTTAGTAGAGACGGGGTTTCACCATGTTGGCCAGGTTGGTTTCGAACTCCTGACCTCAAATGATCCACCTGCCTTGGCCTTCCAAAGTGCTGGGATTACAGGCGTGAGCCACCATGTCCGGCCAGCTATATGTTTGATAAGTTTCTGAGAACCTTAGTTTCCTCATCTATAAGATGAGTGTAAAGAAATTTATCTTAGAATTTTATCATTTAAATAATATATGCAAAAGTAACACATATACAAAAAGGCATAGCCATACACAGAGTATAAAACAAGGAAAGAGATTTTAAAGTATAAGATGACCATGAATGAGACCTGCTACTCTGAACTTGGATTGTTGTTCTTATTTTCTGTTTATTTGATTTGATTTTAGATTCAGGGTACAAATGTGTCGGATTGTTACATGAATATATTGCATAATGCTGGGGTTTGGGCTTCTAGTGAGCCCATCACCCAGATATGACCATTGTACCCAAAAGGTAATTTTTCAGCCCTTATTCCCCTTCCAACTTCCTGCCTTTTGGAGTCCTCCAGTGTCTACTGTTCCCATCTTTATGTACACTCACTGTTCAGCTCCCACTTACAAGAACATGCAGTATTTTATTTTCTATTTCTGACTTATTTCACTTAGGATAATGGCCTCCAGGTTCCATCCACGTTGCTGCAAAGGACATGGTTTCATATTTTTATGGCTGTGTAGTATTTCACAGTGTGTATACACAACATCTTCTTTATCCAAACAACTGCTCAGACATTTAGGTTGAATCCATGACTTTGTTATTGTGAATAGCGCTGCGATAAACATACAAGGGCAGGCATCTTCATAGAATGATTTCTCTTTCCTTGGGTAGATATCCAATAGTGGGACTGCTGGGTTGAATGGGATTGAATGGCAATTCTACTTTTAGTTCCTTGAGAAATCTCCAAACTGCTTTCCACAAGGGTTGAACTAGTTTTTCCCACAAGCAGTATACATGTTTTTCTCTGCATCCACACCAACAACTGTTGTTTCTAGACTTTTTAATAATTGCCATTCTGACTGGTGTAAGATGACATCTCATTGTAGTTTTGATCTGCATTTCTCTGATAACGATGTTAAGCATTTTTTCATGTTTGTTGGCCACTTATATGTCGTCTTTTGAGAAGTGTCTGTTCATGTCCTTAGTCCATTTTTTAATGCAGTTGTTTTATCTTGTTGAGTTCTGTGAAGATTCTAGATATTATTAGCCCTTTATTATCAGAGGGATAATTTGCAAATGTTTTCTCCCATTCTGTAGATTGCCTGTTTACTCTGTTATTTCTTTTGCAGTGCAGAGGCTTTTTAACTTAAGTTCCACTTGTCTACTTCTGGTTTTGTTGCATTTGCTTTTGGGGAATTAGCCATAAACTCTCTGCCTAGGCCAATATCAAAAAGAGTTTTACCTTTCAGGGCTTTTATAGTTTCAGGTCTTATATTTAAGTATTTAATCCATCTTGAGTTAATTTTTGTATATGGTAAGAGACAGGGGTCCAGTTTCATTCTTCTGCACAAAGCCAGCCATTTTCCTAACACCACTTATTGAATAAAGTGCCACTTCTCCATTGTTTATTTTTGTTCACTTTGTCAAAGATCAGTTGGTTGCAGTAAGTGGCTTTATTTCTGGGTTCTCTATTCTTCTCTATTGGTCTATGTGTCTATTTTTGTACCATTACCATAATGTATTAGTTACTATAGCTTTGTAGCATAATTTGAAGTCAATTTAACACGATGACTCTAGCTTTGTTCTTTTTGGTTAGGATTGCTTTGGTTGCTTAGGCTCTTTTTTGTTTTCCTATAAACTTAAGGATTTTTAAAAAAATTCTGTGAAGAATAACTTTGGTATTTTCATAGAAATTGTGTCAAATCTGTAGACTACTTTGGGCAGTATGGTCATTTTAACACTGTCGAGTCTTCCAATCCATTTGTTTGTATCAACTAAAATTTCTTTCATTAGTGTTAGTTTTCCTCAAAGAGATCTTTTGCCTCCTTGGTTAAATGTACACTTAGGTGTTGTGTATGTGTGTATGTGTGGGGGGGGTGGCTATTGTAAATGGGAGTGAGTTCTTGATTTGGTTCTCAGCTTGAACATTACTGGTGTACAGAAATGCTACTGAATTTTGTACACTGGTTTTGTATCCTAAAACTTTACTGAAGTTGTTTATCAAGTCTAGAGCCTTTCCAAGGAGTCTTTTGGATTTTCTACGTATAAGATCACATCATCAGTGAACAAAGATAATTTTACTTCCTTGTTTCCAATTTGGATGTTTTTTATTATTTCTCTCTCTCGCCTGATTGCTCTGGCTAGGCCTTCCAGTACTTTGTTGAATAGGAATGGTCGTTTGTTATTTTCTAAAATGTTCACTGATCTCTATTCCACAGGTTTTAACTTCTTGAACTTTACTCCTGAAAAAGCACTTTACTCCTGATAGGGCACTTATTTCCTACCAGAAGATAAATGATTTTCTAGTAGACAAGGGTGAGAGGAATAGTACCATCACATGGGCTAAGTTTAGACCTCAGTCCCTGGGTTACCCATGTGTGGTCCAATAGTTTCAATACAAACCAAAATGCATCTTTTGAATCAAGGTCTTGAGGCACTGTACAATAAAATAACATTCATTATAGCAAGAATTCACATTGACTTTCCTTTTTTTATGAAGCAGGTACCAAATGAGGTATTTCAGATATATTCTCTCAAAATATCACAACAATCCTTTAAGGTTAAGTTCTATTAATAAGGTCATCTTACCAATGAGGAAACTGAGGCCCTAATGTGTTAGGTAACAGCCTAGGTCACATAAAACTGAGGGAGGAACTAGGTTTCAAAAACAGATAGGTGGGTTCTGTAGCCTAGCTTTTAATCACTATGACAAATTTCATGATCCTTAAGAAACTTTTAAGTTCCAAAGACAGATGAAATCAAGGTCCAGAAAGTTTAACAGAAACATAGTACAGTTTTTCCTAATTTCCCTCTAAAGTGGCAAGCCAGTTATTGAATATACAGTGACTTTCAATTAGACTCAAACATCTAACTTCCATGATACTTCCTAGACTGTGAAACCACAGATAAAATAGACACACTGGGGTCTCAGTTTCTTCACCTGTGATTAAAAATGATCCAAATTATACCCCAAGTTCTATCAAATAATGAAAAATTACTCTGCCACCTCTGCCATAACTTCCAAGTATCTCAAGGCTAATCTGATCCTTTTACCACTGAAACATGGTGGCACTATCTGAGCAAAAGTCTTCTGGAGTAATTTAAAGGAAGCATCCTCCTAAATAAAGGTTCTATTACTTTGAATAAAGTATTGTAGAAATCAAGGTCACACATGATTTTTATACCTTGACGTTATATGATAGCTTTGTGAAACTTTTAACTGTAAGAAATATAAAAGTTGTGCCTTTTTAACCATAAATTTTAAGAAGTAAACAAAAGAACATATAAGCCTTAGTAATATATAAACACCTACACTACATACTTTGGTTGGTGTTTTTTTTTGCACTAGTGCTTGCTTTCAGAAGTGCCAAGAGGGTCTTCCTCAGTTGTCTTGAGACTGTGGTTACCCTATTTCTAATAAACAAAGCAGCTTCCTGTCTCTGGTTTCTCATTGCTAAATCAGGGTTGAACTCTGGCAGCTTTCATAGCCCTGACCCCTGAGTGCACCCATGTTAAAGAGTATCTGCTTTGCTTCATTCCTTATTGTAAAAAAGGACTCACCATGGAGTATCTCTTGCTGTAAAATCTTGCTTTTCCTCCATGAAGCTCAAGACGAGTTAATTTTTCACACTCAAAACTTAGTCTCTCATTTTCTCTACATTTGTCTGTATTTGGTTGATGTATCTGAACTTTTTCTGAGTCTCTAAAGGGATGAAGCTGTGCACACTTTTAGATCATTTTGGAAGTGTTTAAAACAGCATCCTGTAGATGATTTTATGATCAATCAAGTATTAATTTATGCTTTTCTCTTAAGGATCTTTAGTGACTGAGCCCACACGGCAAGAGTTCATAGTCAGAAAATTAAAATGCACTTCACGTTACAAAACAATTTCTTTAAACAAGTGATAGAACTTGTTCTTAAGGGCTTAAAATGCAATTTACAAGTATTTTCTTCCACTTTTTGGTTGTTCTGAAGTAATTTACTATGCAGCATGGTATTCAATTTGTTTTCAATATGCCGATAAATTATCTGTAAGTCTGTCTTTGTTTTACTGTAATCTCTTACAGAGCTGTGTCAGCAAAGGGCATCCTTTGCATTTCTGACCCTTTTGTGTTAAAAAAGAAAAATGAAAAATATCTATCTGGCTCTAGAAACAAAAGATTTCATCTCCAGCTTTTCACCATCACCATTTTCCTAACCCACAGGAACCTATTCTGTTGAGTGGTTGGTCCCATGACAATGACACACCACTTGAAATAACCTGAGAAAGCTAGAAATCCTCTTCACCTTTTTTCTGTGTGGGCCATTACACAAGCCCTCATGCTTCCCGGAGATGTCAGAGCCCCAGCCGGTGTGAAATGGTGATGCTGTCAGTCAGCAGGAAAATTTTCTGCTTCTGAAAACCTCTCTCTCCCAGCTTCCTCTGTGCAGCACCTCCAGCTGCCTCGGTGCACCGTGTCAGGGTACTAAAATAGCTCAGGCTTGATGACTTCACTAGTTCTCACAAACAGGCCAGTTGGCAGAACTCTAATGCAGTCTGCGCTCCTGAGTGGAAGACATTTTTTTTTCTCCCTACCACCCCCTAATATAAATACTTAGCTTCATTTTGATTCCGGAAGAAGTCTCCTTTCTGGGATTCAATTCAGCACAAAGTTAATGCAAACATTTCAAAATGGTTTAAGGAGGCTTGAACTAAAGAGCTACCCTAAAGCCAACACCACGCATTCAGGCTGCATTATTATTTCCTATGCTAACCTTCAAGGACATCAAAACTGCTAGGTAAATTAACCTTACTTAACAACTTTCAAATTTCATTTATCTTAGGGCCAAACATCTTCCTCAGCAATAGTATTAATAACTGATAATCAGCCAAGATTTCTAAAGTCTTATTTCTCATGTGTACTCCTTTCCCACAAGTAAGGAGGTCAACAGAAAATATCAAAGTAAAAATTAACTGCCACGACATCTGTTCAGCATAAAATGACAGGGAGCCTTTAAAGGCAATGTCTTGTCATCACAGCAAACTTTAGTGATTAAATACTCAAATGGATTTGAAATTTTCTTTAAGTATAAGATATTCATGCAATAAAAAAGGTGTTCTGTATTAAACCACCAAATTTTCTTTTAGTGTTTATAATTTTCCCTTATAGTTTTTCACTTCCTTTCGTAATTACCACATACTAGCAAAAAAAAAAAAAAAAAAAAAAAAAAAAACTACAAGAAAGGTAGAACCTTCTGATGTTCCAGTATCATAATTCAGTGCTGTGTCCAAGCTGCCCTTTGATTCCAAAAGAGAGCATTTAGATTAACTGCTTCGGTGCCCTATGGACACAAGATTTATGCCCAGAGAAAAAGCTTCCATGTGATTCTATAGACATGAGCTAATAAAATAATTTGGTTCACTGGTTCCTCTAAAATAAGATGGTTCCTCTAAAAGGGGTGCAATCCTTGTCCCCAAAAGAGGAAAAAAATCACTAACATTCTATTCCCAGCACCCCTCCGTTCCTCTCACCATCCGTCCACTAAAAACAGCATCTAAATAGCACTGCCATCTTGCAACGGTGATGGTGGAAAACCACCCCTCTCCGTCACCAACCAAAACATCACAGGAATTCTCAGAGAACACAAAGGCTCATACAGAACTGTATATTTTTTAAAAAGCATTTTACCATACTATGATTTGTTCATTCCATAAACACTTGCCAAGTACCCTGCATGTAGCAGGTATTACATATGTATTTTCTACAAACATAAATAATGCCTTCACGAATTTCACTCACTCAATTTTTAGTTAAGTATTATAAAACCAGAGAACTTTAGCAAAATGAGACATGGACGGTTGCAATCGTTTTGTTTATGTTAATCCAGTGACTTAGAAAATTTGGTGTTGATGACACAGCCAAAGAAGCATTGGAGTCCCTTAATTGTAATAACCAGGGACATTTTTTGGGCATAGTTCAGAAACATGACCCTGAAATTAAGAGTTATCATGTCTCTCTCCTGCAGAGGCTAATAAACAAAGACACAATGGAGATTTTGAATGCTGAAAGATCAATTATAAATGTCATTACAGATATAATAATTCACAGAGGAATAAAATAGCCTGAGTAGTTTGTGATGGTGACTGTACTGACCATCAAATTTTAGAACCATAAAGGACCTTAGTTAGAGCTAAAAATCTCACACTATACTAATGATGCCTAGACAGTTTGTGTGATTTGTGCAAAGTCACATAGGTACTAAGTTATCTTGGAATCAATGTTAGTTTTATTCATCCTGCATTCTTACTATCATACTGCTCGATGTCTGATTCACACACTCATGTATACATTATTCTGCTGTGTTTGATTCATACACAAATACACATGTACACACATACACATACTTGTCTGCTCAATTCATACAAAAACACATATTGCAGTACTCTGCTTCTGATTCATACATACATAGACCCAAACATTATACTTCAGTATCTGATTCATATACACACACATTCCACTACCCTCCATCTGATTCATAGACACATTTTACTGATTCATACACACAATTTACTCATATTTATGTATTGTATTACTCTGTATCTGATTCTTCTACACACATATATACACTATACTAACTCTGTATCTAATTCATATGCACATACATATTGGCAGGTATATATACACTGAAATTTAAAACAGCAAATCATGGTCATTTTCAAAACATACATATTTTTTAAAGTGAGAAATTCAAGTGTGAGGTAGCCACTCATATAACTATGTCAAAGTTATTACAACTTATATTATGAATTAATTTATCTGGACCCTCATTTACCTCTATAAGAGTCCCCAAAGAATTGAAAGAAATGAGACCTATGACGTAGAAATGTAGTGAACCCACAGGTATCCTTTTGTAAGAAGATTTTATCAGGTCAAGGATGAGAATATTAAATGTTTTTGTGTGTATTGTACTGTTTTCTATAATATGGGTAGAGAAGTGGATATACACAGAATCCAGGGACAGAGGAATATTCTGTGTCCTTGTTCCAGGATAAATTCCCAGTTTCTGACCCCATGAAGCAGTGTGTAGGAGTGACGTGAGGGAAGTGCATGAACAACATGGCTTAGGACCACAAGTACCAAGTGTGACCTGAAGGAACATCCTCTCCTGTCCTCAAGGGCTGGCAACATAGAGGGCTCTGAACGATCTCTCTAGACATATGACATTAAGATTCTTACTGGAGTTAGAATCTCAACGATGAGCCCCTTGCAGGGGTTTTATGAAGAAGAAGAGCAAGCAGTAGACAGAGATGGAGAAGATTCTTTAGGGTAACTAGCTGATGCAATAATTCACAGGTATATAGAAGACATTCCTGGGGACCCAGACATAAAAACATTAGGGAAACTTTACAGAGGCTAGAGGTCCTGCAGGAGCAGGGAGATGCATAAACAGAAAATGTGGATTGTTGTGGATAATACACTCCATCCACATCCACAGTTCAGTAAGGCCCATGGACCTGCAGGCAACACTGAGAAGACAAAACTATGAAGAGGCAATATGGAACCCAACATCTGTGAGTTTCAGACTGTACTATGTTATTCTCAAAAAGTCGACTGAAGCAGATGGCGAATATTATGAACACTTGTTTTCTTAAGCTACTTGCTCTAAAAGTCCAGTACATTTTTCTTTAGCCATAATTTTTCTTCATTATTAAACATAGCCATTACCAATTCATAAATACATCGTATTGAAAGAGCCTATATAGGCTGGACCCGGTGGCTCAGGCCTGTAATCCCAATACTTTGGGAGGCTGAAGTGGGAGGATCACTTGAGCTCAGGAGTTTAAGACCAGCCTAGGCATACAGCAAGACCCCATTTCTACTAGAAATCAAATAAATTAGCTGGGGGTGGTGGCATGCACCTGTAGTCCCAGTTACTCAGGAGGCTGAGGTGGAAGAATCACTTGAGCCTGCCTGGAAGGTTGATGCTGCAATGAGCCATGATCCAAACAATGACATACTGCTTTTATGATCCCTTTAGATAATATTCTCATAGTTTTAATTAAGATATAAAAATAAAACACCAAGAATAATAATGGTGATGTAATATGTGAATATATTTCTCTTTCTGGAATTTTGCTTAACATTTAAATCAAAGATAGCTATCTTCGATAGTCCTTCCAAACTGGACAGCACCATCACTCTGGTCTTTGAAGGCAGCTATAAAGCTCACTAGTAGTCAACTCTTAAAAATGGGTCATTATTCCTAAAAAAGAAATATACAGCTTTTAGCAAATAAACAATAGGTACTTTGAAGACCATTTTAAAGAACTTATCCATAGCCCAAGATAAATGTCTGCTAAGGATCAAAAATAACAGGCCCTGCCTGGGCAGGAGTTTAGAGGGCAGGGTGGGCAAGGACACACATAGCTAACTGCTTTTCTAAAATTGGAAAACGAGAGCCCTCCTATCAAGGATTACAAGAAAACCCTCAAAGTTTAGCAGGTCAAGTACAAACTAATAATCAGGCCTGCCAAGAAAGAATTTAAGCAACCCTGCAATATATTCCAAAGACAATAAAAAACGTTGCTTAACAAGATAAAAACCTCTGAAAATAAAGTGGGATTTTCTGCAAAGCATGTACATCAGATGAAAAAAGAGTCTGTATATGAAATTGAATACTTTTGTCCCTGGTCTCTATTAAGTACTGAGATTACTGTAAATACTAAATTATCTCTTGAAACAGGTTGGAGGAACTAAATCAAACAGTTACTAACTTAATGGAGAGTCTAAACCTAATCAATAAATTAGATATAACAAAGCAAAGACCTGATTGGCATTATCACAGAGTAAAAGACTCAAGAGGGAATTTGTAAATTGTTGGCACAGACGTAAAACTTGAATTACAACTAGTCACCATATAGAAGGATGCAGTTGCTAACCGGGTACCTATCCACAAATGTTCAAAATGAAGGCCTTTCAAGTATTAAAGAAACTACATATTGAGGGGAAAACCACCAGGAATTAATGATGTGATATGGTTGAGCTCTCACTCTACTTGATAGCAATCAACAGAGAGTGACCAACCAAAGACTAGTTTTAAAAATCACATTTTGCCATGGTGTAAGCAGTGGATAAATGACAAAGAAACAGACAAATATGCATGCACACTTCCAGGAGACAGGTGCTCAAAGTGGTCTTATTTAACATTTTTATAAATGATGTTGGGGAAAGGGTATACAGGAAAGTAGGCAAGTTTATATTAAGCTCTTCTAGTTACCAAAATGCCATGTAACAGAGATGAAACATCCTTTTAGCATCAATCTGACAAATATGGTAGAATCCTTTTAACCAACTTCCACTTAACCAACTGTCCAGATGAACCAATGAGCTCTATTCCCCTTGTAAATCACACTGACTGATGCATCTGGAGTGTGACTAGACAGCTGGCTCTTCTCTGAGTGGACAAAGTACCTCTGCTCCCATCATGCGACACACACTTTTAATAAGAGGTTTTTATCCTAAACTCATTTATACAGTAATATCTTATTTTTAAAATGTGACTTAATTAAATGATGTTACTTAAGGAAGTGAAATAGGATGAAAAGCAGCACAGTATCTATTTCTATGAAAAATAAGTTATATGCTTTGAAATACTTTAAAGATTCAGCTACTATAACAATTTTTAAAAATAATTTTCAATATTGAATAAGGAAGGTATCCTAATTGTACTACAATGGAAAAATAAGAAGTATCTCCACAAGTGTTTACTTCATTTAAGAAACATCAGAAATAACGAACAATCCGTTATGGCTGTAATCCTGGTAAGAAGGAATAACACCAATTAAAATGTATTTTATTCAAACGTGTGTTATGTTTGAATAAAAAAATTTTCTTTTTGAGACTGAGTTGCACTCTCTTGCCCAGGCTGGAATGCAATGGTGTAATCTCAGCTCACTGCAGCCTCCACATCTCAGATTCAGATGATTCTCCTGCCTCAACCACCTGAGTACCTGGGACCACGGGCATACACCATCACACCCAGCTAAATTTTGTATTTTTAGTAGAGATAGGGTTTTACCATGTTGGCTAGGCTGGTCTAGAACTCCTGGCCTCAAGTGATCCCCGCACTCTGGCCTCCCAAAGTGCTGGGAGTACAGGTGTGAGCCACCACACCCAGCCTATTTGAATAAAATGTTTAAGTTATGTATACATCAATTTTATACTCCTCTATTTTTTAGACTAACTGACCAACTATTGATTCTTACTTTTGTCAAGACACCAGTGTATTTATTGTCATGTCTTCTACATGTGAGGCACTATGATAGCTTCTGTGAATACAAAAGTGAATAAGGTTTCAGCCTTCCAAGTAGTCAAATGTAATGGGATAGACAGACATGCTAACAAACAATACCTATTCGTCATACTAAATACTGTAAGCACAGTTGACCCTTGAATAACACAGGTTTGAACTTCCTGAGTCAACTTACACGTGGCTCTTTTTCCCCAACCAAACACAAATGAAAAATATAGTACTAGAGGGATGCAAAACTCTGTTCGGAGGGCTGATTTTTCCCATAGGTGGTTCCATAGGGCGGGACTTGAGTATGCAGGAGTCCTGGAACTAATCCCCCGCAAATACCAATGGACACTGGAAAAGCATTCTGTTAAGCACGGAAAAGAAAATAACTCTGGAGAGAGTAGAGTTAATGACGGTGAGGCCTGAAGAGTGAGTTCAGGAGACGCAGATGAGGTATGCAGGCACATTCTGACAGATCATATGTGCAAAAGGGCAGAGTAACACCACAGGTCACGGGTACTAAATATTCCAAACAGTGGAGAGGTTAGAAAGGCTGGGTGGAAATGAGACTATGAGGCCAAGTTATTTGAGTTTCAGATCACAAATTGCAGGGAATCATCTATTTTAAACAAAAGAATGACACAATTAGACATATTTTAGCATAATCATATCTTTTCCAACAGTTTAGAAAATGAATACAGGTAATATAAGCAGAAAATATGAGACTACGAAAATGGTCCAATAAAAAAATAGAAGAATAATATTAAGAAAGGTAAATGAGCATGACTTGGTGACTGGTGAGAGGTAAAAAAACTGAAGGATAATACTGACTTAAGGATGGTTCCTAGGTTTAGGAATTTGGCATCTGGTGGTCAAAGATTCATTAATAAAAATAGGAAATGAAGGCATTTTAAAGCAACCGATAAAGAACACAGTTGTCAACATGATGAGTTTGAAATGCTATATATCCAGGAATAAGATGATGAATAGGAAGCTGGCCCTCACCAGCTAGTGCTTAAGAGAGGTGAAGAGATCTATTTAAGGATTCTACTATATGGGTAGAATTTGAAGCTGCAGAAATAAATGGGCACATGCAGCAAGGGCAAACAGAGAAACAAGGGAGAAAGATGAAACTCTTTCAAATGCCAACTTTAGAGGCAAGAAGGAGAGAAGACTCATGCAAGAGACAAGGAAGTGACAGGATGCAGCAGCAGCAGCATATGAATGGCATGAGAGCCAAGAGAAGAAGAAAATTAAAGCAGCAAGTAATCAACCACATCAAATGCAAAAGCAAGGTCAAAGAAGGTAACTCATGAAACCACTGTGCTTAGCACGTGCACGACCGCTAGCCGAGTTGGAGCTTTGCAGATGTGTACACTCAGGCACCTTGAGTTGAAGAAAGAATGAACAACAAAGTGTGAACAAGCTCTTAAGAAGCTGTCCTTTAGCCAAGGGCTAAAGAGAGTAACAGTCTTTTCTAGAGGATGAAAACAAAGTGGAGGAATATAGGTTTGTTTGTTTAAGATATAACTTTAGAGATTGTCATAAGCTGAGGGAGGAGTGAGTGGAGAAGAAAATCAGTGTAAGGAGGCACAAAAGGGCACTGCCCCCAGGAAAGCCAGAAAGGAGTCAGAAGAGAGGACCCTGCCAGCAACAGCCACGAGCCGAAACAACTCACCTTCCGCAGAGTGAGGGAAAGGATGGAGAGAGGACTAGGCAGGGATAAGCCCACTAACTGGTCACGGAAGAAGCTGACGGAGTTCTTGACTTACAGGGATCTATCTCAGTGACACAGATATTAATCAATGAGAGTGAGAATGGCATTGTTCAGGCAGCAGGAATGAGGACAATGAAGTTTTAAAACTTCCTGGGTGGGCAATGCAGCAGACCTTCTGAGACTCTGGGGGTAGGTCTATAACATCTCCCTTATAGGTAAGTAAAATATTTCATGAGGAAAAAAAAATAATTGATTTAAGTTTGTGGGAACACAGATGGCAGTTGTGAATAAACAGGAAGTGGGCCCAACAGTCATTATGAGCAACTTATAGGAGTTAGCTCTCTAATGCTGTTAACACAATGCAAACATCAACAAAATGTAGTAAGCATTACCAAATAAACTCAAAACAAAAATTACCTTTACAGAGCGGTGATGCTCTTTGTAATGTTAACCACCACACCCTAATAAGTAATACATGTTAAAGATGACAACTGTTTGCACTTTACTTGTCACGAGAATGGAGAGTACTATATAAAAATAATATGAAGTTTTAGTCCAGAAACATAAACTAATAATCTATGGAGTCCTAGTTGCCAAGGATCTTATAACACCACCTGTCCATCTCATCCTGACAACAGTACACCCAGGAGTATTTTATTAAAACCTGAAAGAAATACAAATAATATAAAGAAAATGAATTGAATGCTATTTCATATGGCAGGTGTTAAACCTACATAAAATAATCCCTTAATCTGTAAGACTAAAATTTTTTCAAATTTCATAAAGTTTTAAGAAATGACTGAATGGCAAACCAAAATGGATTCACCAGAAACAAGCAGTAGCTTAATGAAACAAGTCTTCATTAATGAAACAAGAAATGAAGACATGAGTGAAGACAGGAGTAGCTTAAAGAAATGAAGACATGTTAAAGGGGCAACCCCATCATGACGGTACAGGGGAGAAAACTGATTGGTCATGGGTCTGATTGTGTATGGCAACTTATTTTAAATCAACACCAATGGAAAAGAATGAACAATTCTCCACATATTAACAGAAGACTGTTAGACAGTGTAATCTAATGAACAGCATTTTCTAGATTTTCCTCCTTGACCCCCGACCAGAACAGCTGGACAATCTACCACAGAAACTTAGATCACACTATACAGAATACTGGGGTAGTGTCCAAATCTCCTTATGAACCCCCAAGTTCTCTCTACAAAAGAAAATTTAATTAGAAATACAAATTTACCTGGATATAAAACAGATGAAGGCAAATCTATGCCATTTGGCTTCACTTCAAATTATATTCTACCTTTATTATAACTCAAGTGTTTGTATATTATTACACATTTCTTTTGTACCTATTAGCACTTAATGGAGTGTCTGCAATATGGTACATCCTCATTAAAAAGAAATATGACAATATGATATAGAAAAATGCATGAATGAATTCTTGTCAACTCCTAAATGTCTACTATTTCCAAGATCTTTATAGAATTAAGAAAAACAAATATATATAAAAGATTATCTACAGGAAACTAAACAACAGTGTTAAAAATAGCATACAATCTGCCAGGTGCAGTGGTTCACATCTATAATCCCAGCACTTTGGGAGGCCAAGGAAGGAGGATTGCTTGAGGCCAGGAGTTCAAGATCAGCCAAGGCAACATAGCAAGTTCCTGTCTTTACAAAAGATTTTATAAGTTAACCAGGTGTGGTAGCACACACCTATAGTCTCAACTACCTGGAAGGCTGAGACAGGAGAATTCTGAGCTGTAAGCTGTAATGGTGCCACTGCCAGCCTGGGTGACAGAGCAAGACCCCATCTCTGTATGTATGTATACATACATACATACATACATACATGCAAAAAATAGTACACAATCACTATGATGTATGCTACAATTATTGAAGCTTTCCTTTCTTAAATAAGCCAGCATCTGTGTTGCCACACTCCTCAGACACTGCTGAAGGTTATCGAGATATAGCTAATATGACTATTGATGTGGCTTGGCTGTGTCCTCACCAAAATCTCATCTTGAACTATAGTTCCCATAATCCCCACATGTCATGAAGGGATCTGGTGGGAGGTAACTGAATCATGGAGTGGGTTTTTCCTGTGCTGTTCTCACAATAGTAAGTCTCATGAGATCTAATGGTTTTATAAGGGCAGTTCCCCTGCAGATGCTCTCCTGCCTGCTGTCACATAAGATGTGTCTTTGCTCCTCCTTTGCCTTCTGCCATGATCGTGAGGCCTCTGAAGCCAAGTAGAACTGAGATTCCATTAAACCTCTTTTTCTTTACAAATTACCCAGTCTTGGATACTTCTTCATAGCTGTATGAAACTGGACCAATACAACCATCTATTTGACTGATTTGTTGTTGTTGTTGTTGCTGTTTTTGCTTAGAAATTCTGGTCATATGATTTTTAAAATACAAGATTTTTTTTTTAAGTCAGTTATTTGCCATATATTGGGGGTAGGAGAGAGGAATCACATGCAGTAATGTTGACCTTTGTACTTCCGTAAATCTCTCTCAGACTTTTTTGAGACATAGGAAGTTCTAAATCCTGCTCAATGCTGCTTAAGGAAATGCTTTGTTCAGGCTGTTTTTAGAGAAAACAGTCAATAACTATGCTTGTTTCTTTGAATTCAGCTGCACCAGCTGCTGACTTAATGACACTGAAATTAGGAAGCTTTGTTCTAACTGTGGCCACACAGAAGTTCCACTGGTATACTTAAAGGGTTACCAAACAACTTATTTTTTAAAAAGGCACACACCAACACACACATCCACAAAATACACTATTTGCAAAATGGAATAAGGAGTCAAATGCCCCAAATAAAAAGTATAAGGATTGATGGGGGGGATGCAGTGTAAGGGAAGAACCCCAATGACTAAATTCCAATCACTTCATTTACAAGGTAAAAGCTGAATTTACTTTTGAAAACATTTTCCTAAGAACATGGGGCATGCTATATCTCTAGTTATTATTATTCATAGTCGCATAAATAAATATAATAATGCCAACAGTAACAGCAAAGACTCAAACAGAAGGAATGCCTTGTTAATAAGCCTTGCAATTTTTCTTGCCCCATTTTATATTTTCAATAGAAGCACTGCAGCAATATACATAACCCAGCAATCTATATCTGTTACTCTTACTCAGAAGACATTTTCTACAGGCTGAGAGGCTGGGAAAGCTAGAAATGACCAAGTAAAAGAATCACTGATTAAAAAGCAATATAAAACACTGTCCCTTCTGCTACTGTTTTCTCACTTTCACGAGAGAGAGAGAGAGAGAGAGAGTGTATGTGTGTGTGTGTGTGTGTATGCACCCATGCACAGATGCATGTGTACATTTTGCTACTTTGAAGCACTCTTTTTTGGTAAGTCAAGTCAACTCTAAAATATCTAAGCAACTTTAGGGAAGTACAGGAGGGATGATCAAACCCAGTGAGCCCTGATAAACTGGTACAGAAAGACAGCATGTGTCCTCTTGCTCTCAGAGAAGGAAATCTGCCAAGAGGCCAAACAGGGTTCTAAGACCTGTAGAAGGTCTCCTGGGACAGCCTTCTCTAACTTAAAACCCACCAAAATATCCATTTTCTCTATCATCTAACTGGATTCTGATCTTACCCAAACCTTAATAGTTCAGTGGATCCCAGGTGGGTTTGTGATTTATGGAGAAGGGAGACCAAAGTTACTCTTCTTAACCAACTTCATCCTGATGGCTTAAACCTGGCTAAAGCTGGCATGCTCCTGACTAGAAAGGGGAAAGGGACAGACAAATGAGGAAGTGACAGACAATGCTTGGAATGTTCCTGGATATCAAAAAGGCATAATTTCTACAAAGGAACTGAAGCACACAGCACAGCAGTATGCCAAGAGGGCTCAGCTGTGATTCTATTCAATTCAACAAATATTTATTAGGCATCTTCTGCCAACTCAAATGTAAGGAGTCCAAATTGTATTTATATCCTGAGGACATACAACAGTGCTGGAACAGACAGTAGGTACTTAATAAATGTTGAAGGAAGGGAAGAAAGGAAAGGAAGAAAAGGACAAGAAGGAAAGGAAGGAAGGAACTTCTATGGGGCAAGCATTTGCTAAGCACTGAGGATGTGAAGATAAAAATATGGCAATTTGGGCCAGGCATAGTGGCTCATGCCTGTAATCCTAGCACTTTGGGAGGCCAAGGCAGGTGGATCACTAGTTCAGGAGATCGAGACCAGCCTGGCCATGGTGAAAACTTGTCTCTACCAAAATACAAAAAATTAGCTGGGCGTGGTGGCACACGCCTGTAGTCCCAACTACTCAGGAGGCTAAGGCAGGGGAATCGCTTGAACCCAGGAGATGGAGGTTGCAGTGGGCCGAGATCCCACCACTGCACTACAGCCTGGTGACAGAGCAAGATTCTGTCTCACCAAAATAATTAAATAAATAAATAAATAAAAGGCAAATTAGCTTCAGAGATTCTGGCCAGTGATTTAGTCAGGGTCCTTTCTCTATTTTCTAATCTAGCTTTAGTTTAATCAGTCCTTTTTCTTGAAGGATCAGACAGATAAACAAAAGGTAAGCTGGGGGAAAAAAAACAAAACAAAATTAGGCTGCAGGTTTCTGTTACTAAAATTTGATAGCAAGAATCTAAAGCAATGGTTCCCAATCCTGCCACATGTTAAAATCATACAGGAAACTTAAATTTGTCAACTATTGACATCTGGCTCCCACGCCAGATTAAATTACCAATTAAATTACAGTCTCTGGGGAGTAGGTAAAGCTACTAGTATTTTTAAATATTCTTGTGATTCTAATCTACATCAAATATCGAGAACTACTGGTCATTAAACAATGCTGTGTAGTTTTCTGCCTATGTTCCACTGTGAATTTGATAAACAAAAACAAATCTACATTTAATAACCACATGTATGTTTATAGCTCCTCCCACAATATAGGAAACTCATACATTTAAACAATCATCAATGTACTTTGTTTTTCCGACTACACACAAAAAAGTGGAAAAACAGTAACACACTGAGGTAACAACAACAAAAAGCCATACACACAAGACAAGCTTTTTATACAACCAGTAAAAGTTTCCCAGCCCAGTATACCAGCAGAAAGTGTCTCTAAATGGCTGAGAAATAATTACGGTATAATTAAAGGTTTTCAAACACGATTCTGACATTAACTTGAAGATTAATTATTTTGTTATAATTACCTATACTTTCTTAAAAGCAGCTCTGTTCTTAACAGTCAAAAACTGAAAACAAGCAAATACCCCTGAATATCACTACTTTAAAAGTAGGTTTTCTTATGTTCTAAAATTAATTGTGGTGATGGCTTCACAACTCTGAATATACTAAGAACTAAAGAATTGTACATTTCAAATAGGGAAGTTGTACAGTACATAAATTATATCTCGATAAAGCTATTATAGTTTTTAAAAGAAAATTTTAAATGGTAGATTTACTTTCTTCACTATATTTAAAATATGACTGTTTTCATAATTGCACATCTTACTGCATTTGTGCTGTTATGATAAAATAACCTACATTATAAAAACAAAATAACCTAGGTAATTTATAAAGCACAGAAATTTTTTTCCTCACAATTCTGTAGACTGGGAAGTCCAAGATCAAGGGGCTGGCAGGTTTGTCAGACAGGTGAGGGGTGTTCCCTGCTTCCAAGATGGTGCCTCGACTCTGCATTCTCTGGAGGAAAGGAACATTGTGTCCCCACACAGTGCAAGGTGGAAGGGCAAAGGAGCTAAAGGCTATGTGAAGCCTCTTTTATAAGGGCCTTAATCCCACCTATGAGATGAGGAGCTCTCATGGCCTAATCACCTCTTAAAGATCCCACCTCCTAAAACCATCACATTGGCCATGAATTTCCATTTTATTTTTTATTTTTAACTTTTATCTCAGGTTTGGGGGTCCATGTGAAAGTTTGTTATATAGGTAAACTCATGTCATGGGGGTCTGTTGTACAGATTATTTTATCACCCAGGTATTAAGCCCAGTACTCAATGTTATTGTTTCTGCTCCTCTCCCTCCTCCCACCCTCCACCCTCAAGTCGATCCCAGTGTCTGCTGTTCCCTTCTTTGTGTTCATGTGTTCTCACCATTCAGCTCCCACTTACAAGAGAGAACCTGTGGTATTTGGTTTTCTGTTCCTGCATTAGTTTACTGAGGATAACAGCCTCCAGTTTCCTCCATGTTCCCATAAAACACATGATCTCATTCTTTTTTATGGCTGCATAGTATTCTGTGGTATATATGTACATTTTCTTTATCCAGTCTGTCACTGATGGACATGTAGGTTGATTCCATGTCTTTACTACTGTGAACAGTGCTTCAATGAACGTAGGTATGCGTGTGTCTTTATGGCAGATTGATTTACATTCCTCTGGGTATATATAAAACCAGTAATGAGAGTGCCGTATCAAATGGCAGTTCTGCCTTTAGCTCTCTGAGAAATTGCCATACTGCTTTCCCCAATGGTTGAACTAGTTTACACTCCCACCAACAAGAGGACACATTCAAACCACAGCACTATATATAGACTATGAGTATCCCATCAAATAGTAAATCATGTTTTAATATCAAATCTCACTTCTTTTTCATGTTCTTCTAAACTCAAGGGTATATTCTATACTGAAAGAATTTTGGTTTCATCCTGTAGCAAAAACATGAAACTATAAAAATTAACATTAAAATCTTATAATTAACAGCATAATAATTAGGGGGCATGGGATGAAATGTGATTAAGTTAGTAAATCACTCAGTGTGATGCACCGAAAATGAAGCAGGCCTAAGAAGCAGGAAGTCCCAAATCCTAGTTCTGACCCCCATCATTTGCAAGATGAGGATCCTTGGCTGAATTACTCAAAATGGCGATAAAAATTTTAAATCACAAATTCATTCTGAGAATACACTGAAGCAATGTTTAAGAAATCATTTAAAAATTGTTTTGTGGCTTTAAAAAGTGTTGAAATTATTTTGGCTTTGTTGCAAAAAAGAGAAAGAACAAGTTCTCAGGCATGGTTACTTTGTCCAAGAATCTCTAAAATTTTGTTCTCCACCCACTTTTCCTTGTAGCATCAGTTAAACTACTTTAATTTTTCTTGTCTATGTATTTTCTCATCTATAAGAGGAGATCTGTTTGTCTTTTAAGAAGTTATTAAACTTCTAAATTAAGTCCTCCACTTCACTCTGGAGAATAAATGCAGCTGATGAAACAAACTGGTGGCCTGGCTTCTTTCATCTGCCTTTTAGACCAAAGAAGATACAGTGTGTTTCTGTAATATTGCAATGACTGCATGTGGGGTTGTTTGTTTGTTTTGTGGTTTTCTGACAAGAGTCCCAGCCAGCCAAAGTGAAGGAAAACAGTTACTGAGGGGCATGGGAGTTCTGGAACCTACAAGTGCAGATTTACATAGTGGTAGTTAATCGGGAGGAGTGCACCTTTACAGTCATGGAGAAACTCCAAAATTCCATGTGTAGCAGTGTAACATTTTACAAATAGTCTCCTCTTTTATAAACCAACATAGTGAAGCTCTGCAAATTAATTGATCTCATTTCAAAAAAAAAAATTGTACTTTTCTCCAAAGCACATGTTACCCTAAAAGACAAAAACTGTATTACTAAAAATGCTTCATCTAGAAAAAGAAGACACATGTTTGTGGAAATGTTTCACCAAACTTTTTCGAGCATTAGTTAAAACTGTTACAAGGCATAATTATAAATGGCCATGAATTTAACACTCATATTTAATTAAATCTTTGACTCTTTTGTAAGGATTACTTGTTATATTAAATTTCCATAATTGTGTGATGATATAGAAACACATATATACCCACATATGTGTGAGCTGCTCAACTGTAATTAATGATGCACTTTTATTCTCTATTATTGTGTGGAAAACATTCTGACACAAAATAAATGAAGCATAATCATTCAGAGTAATGACTCAAATGTACTGATTAATGATACCAAATAACTTCTCTGTTCCTGAGTTAAATTAAAACATTTATAGCCTGGGAATCATAGGGGTATCCCTAAATGAGTGTTTTCTAGACAATCATTTTCCCTCACAGAAACCACCTACCCCCGTAACTGGAAATGAGTTCCTAGAGATTGTAAAATGTACCATTATTTTATGTGCAAATAAGAAAAAAACTCTATCCGTTAAACTATTAGACAATACCAAACTGCCTTTAGAGATGTTTAAAAGCAGGTCAGGAGAGAGTGGGAGAAAATATGCATGCATCCTAGACTTGATATATGGTATTCTGTTCCCACAGTAGCACTCAGTAAATGTTTATCAAAGAGACATTTTTCAAATGTTGTACAAGGGATTTTCAAATGTTTTTAAATTTGAAATAAGCCAGTCACCAGAAGAAATCACTTATATGAGGTACCTAATGCAGTCAAATTCATAGAGACAGAAAACAGAATGGTGGTTACCGGGGGCTCAGGAGAATAAGTTACTGTCAAATGAGTAAAGAGTTTCCATTTTGCAAGATGAAAAAAGTTCCGGACATGTATGGTGCTGATGGTTGCACAAAAGTATGAATATACTTCATGCTAGTGACTTGTACATTGGAAAACGGTTGTGCTGGTAAATTTATGTTATGCATATTTTATGACAATTGAAAATAACAAAAAGATATCCATAGGAAAAGAAGAGTATGCAAGATGGACTTGCAAAACTACAAAACTCTTGATCTGGAAAGGACCTAAATTCAACCCAACTTACCAAGATAACTTGAAAAGGTAACTTTTCCTTGAAAACTACTTTTGCAGAAACACTGAGTCTTTTTTCAATGGACTGGTGGGAAATCTGCAGTCTCCAAACAAAAGTCTTGCTGAGATAGTGTTTCCCACAACCAGCTTATCGTCAGAATCACCAGTGGGCTTTTAAAAGATTTCCAGACACCCTACACCTATTAGGATGGCTACTATCAAAAGAAACAAGTGTTAGCAAGAAAGTGAAAAACTGAAATTCTTAGGCACTGTTGGTGGGATTATAAAATGGTGCAACTGCTAAGAAAAACAATATGGCAGTTCCTCAAATAGTTAAAAATAGAATTACCATATGAACCAATAATTCCACTTCTGGGTATATATCTGAAAGGATTAAAAGCAGTGTCCGAAAGGGGTATTTGCCACCCATGTTCACATCCGCATTTTTCCCAATAGCCAAGAGGTGGAAGCGAACCCAAAAGTCTATCAAAGGATGAATGGATACACAAAATGTGGCATATACATACTATGTACTATTATTCAGCCTTATAAAGGAAGAAAATTCTCACATGCTACAACATGGAGGAACCTTGAAGACATTACGCTAAGTGAAATAAGTCACTCACAAAAAGTCAAATACCGACTGACTCCACTTAAAGTTCCAAGCCAGGCGTGATGGCTCATGCCTGTAATCCCAATACTTTGGGAGACCAGGCTGCAGGATCACTTGAGCCTAGGAGTTTAAGACCAGCCTGGGCAACATAGTGGGACTCCATCTCTACAAAAAAAAAAAATATTTAAAAAAAATTAGCTGGGCACGGTGGTACACACCTGTTGTTCCAGATACTATGGAGACTGAGGTGGAAAGATCTCTTGAGCCTGAAAGTTTGAGGCTACAGTGAGTTGTGATCACATCACCACACTCAAGTCTGGGTGACAGAGTGAGTTCTGGATGTGCACTGCACAACACTGAATATATAATACTTAACACAACTTAACTGTACATTTTAAAATAGTTAAGATGGTTTAAAATAGTTAATAGAAAGAAAAAGAGCAATGTACATGTTAGATAAGTAAATAAAAGATTTCCTGACTCTCATCCCAAATCTACTAGCTTAGAATTTCCAGAGATTAGGCTAAAATAACTGGTATTGCTAAAAAGCTTCCCAGGAAATGGCCCTAGAATCAACGGACATCTATCAATTACATCAGTTTCCAAGGTGTAAGTCACTAAAACACAATGGCAGCTATGTTTAACATTTCATTTTGTTTTTAAGACTGTTTATAGGCGCACATAAAGTATTTCTATAAGAAATGGAAATTGATCAGCTTGATAGCATCACTAAAAAGGCAGGGTGTGCATTTTAATACTGATACTGATGAGGGAAGAGACAAAGGAGGCCCTTTAAGTCTCTCCCTCTCTACAACATGCCATCTTCCTATCACTGAACTGATAACAGTGGGAGAAGCCCTAGTCCACTGACTGCAGCTCTAGCTGCATCATACTTGTGGTTTACAAAGAGCCCCATGTCTTCCTCCATTGGGTCTGCAAGTGTTCAGAAAGCCTCTGGCATGAAAGGACCAACCAGTGCCAATCCTGGTCCAGAGAGCTCTAGAAAACTAGTCAAACAATTAAACAGCAGTGTAGTAAAAGAGGTAAATAAAATAGGTCTCATAACCTGGCTCTGCCACACAACTGCCAGGTGATCTTGAACAAGATACTAACTTTGACTACATTACAGAAAAATAACAGGGATGGTAATGGCAGATTTGTCATGAAGATTCCACTGAGATAATACACATGCAAAATATTTAGCACAGTAAATGGTGTAAAATAGGTATTCAGTAATCAGAACCTGACATTTTCACTGCTGATGCTTCTTTCATCTCCTCTTTTATAAAAATTACCTTAAGTACTATAGATTTCAGGACCAGTCATTCCCTAAATATGCACTGATTTTTGTCTCTACTTCTAATTTACCTCAAGGACCATGTTTAATAGTATTCTATTTTTTTTCTATGTCCTTTGAAGTTCATCACATGGTACTAAGCAACCAGTAGACATGTTATTTATCAATTTAGCCATTCACTCAACAGATAATGGATCTGCCATAAGCAAGGCATCATTCCTAGGCACTAGAATACACTGATCCCTACCCCTGAGTTTATGATCCATGCTCAATAAAATCTATTCTGTTTTATTGAATTATTTATTGCAACAGCAGAAACACACAGATATCGTTGCATACAGGCATAGAAAGCCTCCTTCCATAGATTTACAATAACCTATTTTCCTACATTACTCCTGCCAGAGAATGTCAGAAAATAAGTCATATTATTTAATTATTAAAACTACCAATTTCAATTACGTAGACGACTCAGTGTCTCATGACCCAGCCCCCCTCAAACCATGGGTTGGTCTAAAAATGAAAAATGTCTGCACATATCCATTAGATTGTAAAAGAGCCAATGTAAAACCAAAGAATTTTTACCTAATTAAAAGTACTTGGCTGTAAAATTATGATTCAAGAACAAAATAAATTCACATAAAGAAAAACATTTTTGGCCAGGCAAGCTGGCTCACACCTGTAATTCCAGCACTTTGGGAGCCTGAGGCAGGAGGACTGCTTGAGCCCAGGAATTCAAGACAAACCTGAGCAATATGGCAAGACCCTGTCTCTCCAAAAACAAACAAACAAAAAGTTGGCCAGGTGTGGTGGTGTGTACCTGTAATCCCAGCTACCTGGGAGGCTGAGGCGAGAGGATCACCTGAGCCCAGGAGTTCAAACTGTTCTCCAGCATTCACAATTTCTCTCCAATTCACACATGTCCTTTTCACATTAAAATTTCTTCCAGTTAGGAAAAAATATAAGTGAGCTAAAAAACATAGCTTGAGCTTTCATAGCTACTCCACTATACTATATTACTTATACTAAAGGTAGCTAAGAAAGAGATTATGTGATATTAAACTAAGGAGTCTATCAATAGAGTCTATCAACTTCCTCCACTGATTTGGCACCACGCTTAGTTCTCTCCAAACCCTTTTTCTTCCAACCCCTCTGACAGCCTCACCTCTTCCATCCCCCAGAATCTACACTGTCAGCTGACTTAAATATCTACTCCACAAAGACCAAATATAAGATGTTTTTAGCAAAGATGAACATGTACATATTTTTGTATAAGATGAGTATCTAGTTTGCTATTTCTGGCAAAAGGGCAGGGAACATCCAAGGTTGTCAGTATAACTTTAATCTCTTGCGATTTAACTGGACCTTTAGCAAGCAAAGAATATAACTTCAAAAGAAGAAAAAGATTTTTTCCATGATTAAACAAACAAAGCCAGGGAGCATTTTCCTGGGGTGGAGAAGGGGAGGCACACTGACAGACTTTCTGGCATGAGTTAGGTTAGTAAAAAATTCTGAGGGAGGAAAAGAAGAAAATACAAGAATTACTGTTTTTTCATTAAGCAAAGCAAAACAAGGCAAGTACTGGCAAAGTAAAGAAAAATGTTTCAACAAAGGTGACAACATAAAATTTAAAAATAAGGAAGAGTGGCTTGACAGTTTATCTTGGGTTATCTGACAACATTGAAAAGGGCTGGACAAAATACACTAAAATATACAGTGAACTCAAACATCTGGCTTTAAAAGTGTGGGACCCACAATCAGGCATCATCTCTAGATCATCCATTATTAGCTGTCTTATAATGAGTAATGTTAATTTAGACAAATCCAATCCAATTTATTTCATCAAACATGTATTGAGGCTGGACGCAGTGGCTCAAGCCTGCAATTCCAACACTTTAGGAGGCCAAGGCATGTGGATCACTGGAGCCCAGAGAGACCAGACTGGATAACATGGCAAAGCACTGTCTCTAAAAAATACAGAAAAATTATTAGGTATGGTGGTGCATGCCTGCAGTCCCAGCATTTCAAGAGGCTGAGGTGAGAGGATCACCTGAGCCCAGGAAGTCAAGACTACATTGATACATGATTGTGCCATTGCACTCCAGCCTGGGCGACAGGAGTGAGATGCTGTCTCCACACACACACACATAAAAAAACAAACATACATTCTCATGTACAAAAGCTCTATAAGTTCTCTAGGAGAGACACATAAACCCAAGTCCAAATTGTGTTTAAGTAACCTTGTACACAGCTAATTTTCAAAAGTTTGTCCAGTTAATGTTGAACTGAGAATTTCGCTCAACTATATGAACTTGACATGTTTTAAAGCTCAAACATAATTGAATAATGATACTTTCACAGGTTCAACTGTTGTATAATACCAATATTAAAAGTCAATAAAATAACTGTGAAATAGAAGTCTAGGAAAAAGTATCTTAGAGTACAGAAATTAAAATGCAAAAAAAAAAAGTAATTCATTTTGTCTTTGGAAAACTGGATGGCTTCTTAGAGCAAGTGGCATACAAACCAGGCAGAAGTTTTTGAGATTTGGAATTGTTAGAAGAGAGAATATAGTGAGATACGGAATGGCAGATGGGGATTTTAGACTGGAAAAGTAAGAACATAGCACAGAATCATAAAGTGTAACAGAATAATTCAAATAATAAAATCTATTTTAATGTTAAAGAACAAGTATGTGAGGTTCACTATTAAAAATAATTTAGACTCAATTCAATTGGAGATTTTGATATTACATGTCTCATAATCAAAGAAATAGGGTGATATAATAAATATAAAGGTTTTCTGATCAATAATAAAAGAAAAATTAAATAAGAGCATCAAATCAACGATTCCCTATAAAAGGGCTACCAACTTTCTCCACTTTACAGAAGTATCAACATAAAACACTAAAAGTTCCTCACTCAATTACAAATACAGTGTAATCCCACAGATCATCCTATTCTGTTCTGTGATGGACAACAGACTTACCCCTTGACCACTGTTCTCATGGCTGTCTCTGCCCTAAACACCAGGGTTTTATAAAAGCCCCACTAGATTTTCCTACCCCTCCACTTACAGATCACTAGAAGTTACCATGAAACATTTACCATAATAGTGGCAAATTTTAATAACCACTAGAACATACTGAGTGCTTTCTGGGAACACTGGCTTCTGCATGGGTATGAAGATGGTAATGAAGTCTAATCTACTGCTCCATTACACATATTATTCTTAGCCACAGTAACAGTGTTCCGTTTGAGCTTTAGGACTGTATTTAAATAGATGGTTTAGGAAACAATAAAGCCTAAAAGAATACTGTAGGTGTATTCCAAATTTAGTGTGAGTAGGAAACATCAGGGGAATTTTATCTACTCCATCAAACAATAAAACACTCTAAGCCAGCAAAACAAAGCAGCCAAAAAAACAGAGGATGGGAACATTTTTTCCACTTATTGGAAAGCCAGTGTGCTAATAAAAATATTCATTAAAGAGCATATCAAGTCTTTTCATTATTGTTTGCAGGAGGTTTTGTTTTGTTTTTTTTTTTAAAAAAGATATGCTATATGTTATTCTAGGTATATTACACAAGCATTAGAGCTAATAATACCCTACAGTTCTATATCATGATCCATTAAACAAGCAAGCCAAGGGAAAGAATGGAGTTAGATGACCAAGTGAAAGAAGAACGAGACAGAAAGACACAAACACCCAAGAAGAAAGAAATACACATGAAAAGTACCTACAATCAAACCCACATGACCAAAGAATGGCATTCTAATTGCTCGATCTTTCAAAACATTTTTACTGAAGACTTTTAGATACTGGTTGTGTTTCCATGAACATATGCAAAAATGGGGATGCCTCATCATCTGCCCCAAGGGTCATATAAAATAATGTTAAGGGCTGCATATAAAACCCACAGTACAGAGGTTCTTTCCCAGTTAAAGCCCATGACAATGTCAAAGTCTAACACAAGAAAGACATAACTAGTATCACAACAAGCACCACCATAAATGCCCTGCTACCAACCATATTCCTTGAGCACTTGTTACACATGAGACACTACAGTAATAAGCTTACACATAATTCGCTGAATTCTCACACTTCCTTGAGGTAGCGGTTGTTATTGTCCCCATTTCTAGATACAAGTGTCAAAGTTTAGGGAGAACTAAAAATTTCCCTAAAGTTTAGCAGCCTTAAATAATGCAGCAGGGACTCAATCAGACCTCTGTAATGCTGGTCCTGAACTGTGATCTACTAGCCAGCAAGTTTCTAACTTTAAAGCACACCACAATCAATGGACAGCTTGATTGTACACCAATTTCTGGGCACCACCTTCAAAGGTTCTGATTTAGTCATCTGGGGTTAAACCCAGGACTCTGCATTTCAACACACACTTCTGGTAATTCTGGCACAAACTGTCTGTGGAGCAAACATCAACTTCTGAGCAGAAAAGCAATTATCTACATTGGAATAGAGATTGCTGATACCTGCTAAAACCCTAATTATAGAAAATGATTACCTGCAATGACAAAAAAAGGCAGTAAATTTTAAAGAAAATTTTACTTTTAACCTGCTTTATATTTTTGACACATATTATATGTAAAATTATGAAAGATATACTGAGTTTTTAAATATTTTATATAAATATTTTAAAAGTGGTTTAAACTTTAAAAATCAATTTTGTTTTAACAATTAACTAAAAGAATCGTTAATACTTTAAGGATGGCTAGGGGTTGATGATCACTTGCTAGCATTTTTGTTTTAAAAGGCTTAAGATTATTATATTGCTTTGTATATTCCAAAATATATACAGTTGACCCTTGAACATCATGGAAGTTGAAGGTACTGACCCTACCCAGGGCACAGTGAAATATCTCTGCATAATTTTTGACTCCCCAAAAACTTTACTAACAGTATGCTGTTGGCCAGAGGCCTTACAGATAACATAAACAGTAGATCAAAACATATTTTACATATGTATTATGTCCTCTATTCTTACAATAAAGTAAGCTAGAGAAAGGAAAATGTTATTAAGAAAATCTTAAGGAAAAGAAAATAAATTTACTCTTCTTTAAGTGGAAGCACATTATAAAGACCTCCATCCTGTCGTCTTCAAGTTGAGTAGGGTGAGGAGGAAGCAGAGGAGTTGGTCTTGCTGTCTTGGGGTGGCAGAGGTGGAAGAAAATCCACGTATAAGTGGAACTATGCAGTTTACACCTGTGTTGTTCAAGGGTCAACTGTGTTGTCTGGAACATTTTGTTTATGTGCCCCTGAGGATGGTGAAGAACTGTGACATTATTTAGCAGTAATTTAATTTGGGGTTAATTCTCACAATAACATGAACAGTGAATAGAAAGCATGGCCCAAGAAGTGAGTCCAGGGAGAAAGCAGCAGCTACATGAATTCTGCCAGCAGAAGCACAAGGGACGAGAAGCTCAGGCACCAGCAAAAGCATGTGACCGAATGTTAACACAGGTCCTCTGTCAGAAGTTATGTAGGTCAGAGACAAGACAGGAGAATGGTTTAAAAAAGAAATTTTTTTTTGAGAGAATTTTCTCACCCATGAAAGTAGCTGATGCCCCTGGGCTCTAAGAGGAGAGGCTCAGTTTCTCTGCAAGAGTCCAGAATCTTTTGCCTTAGCAATCTCTTAATAGCTCAGAGCCAGGGGCAGCTGCACAATATGGAGCAGGGGCTCAACACCTGCTCAATACCTATCTGGGCTTCAACTATGTGCCAAGATGTGTGTCAGTCAAGTGCTTGACTAAAACAGTGATGAAGATGCACTTCCTGCTCTCGAAGAGTTAATAATCAAATTGAGGTCAGGTTTCTAGCCCCAGCTTGTGCCAGCATCTAGCCATATCATTCCAAGCAAGTCACTTAAAAGTTCCTGAGCCCCAAGTTTTGTTATTTGTAAACTAGAGATAACAATTTCTTCAGTTGTTGGCATCAAATGAGAATATCTGTAAAGTATAACATACTATTAAATGGTGTTCCTCGGTGCATTGTGTAAAGGAAGCCAGAACTTGGCTATCAAAGAAGTCCAATCGATGTACACACAGTTAATAAGCAGAAGAGAAGGAACTGTCAATTACTGCACTCAAGTGCATTCTTAACAAAGAGAACACTGATAAGGTGCATGACCCAGGTTAGTTCTACCAATATATTCTTATTCCTAGAAACTTCACAGGAATGAGCAATTGGAGGAGGGAGTGGCATCCTACAGACTGGAAGGCAAAAGCAGGATGGTGCTCTCTTTCAGCATCATGGGGCACAAAGGGATAAACTCCACAAACCATGGTGAGCTCAGTCCAAAGACAAAGCAATTCTTACTATTTAGCAAAATTGCTCAGAAATTCCACTAAGAATAAATACTCTTTTCAGAGGAATTTAACCCACCATAGAAACTATTACGCTGATAAAAAACGTGGCTATAGTTTTTTTTTTAGACAAAGATTTGCTCAGCTGCCCAGGCTAGAATGCAGTGGTGTAATCTCAGCTCACTGCAACCTCCACCTCTTGGGTTCAAGCAATTCTCCTGCCACAGCCTCCCAAGTCTCTAGGATTAAAGACATGTGCCATGATGCTTAGCTAATTTTTGTATTTTTAGTTAAGATAGGGTTTCATCATGTTGTTCAGGCTAGCTTCCCAAAGTGCTGGGATTTCAGGCATGAGCCACTATCCCCAGCCCTAGATCTTTCAACTTCAGCATAACAAAGGACAAAAAGAGAAAGATGAGGGCTATTCAGAAATCAAAATATGGTCATCAGATGGTACTCTGATGTGCATAATCTGATTTATGAGAAAGAGTACAGCGCTGGGGTTCTGAACATCTGGGTTACTATCTGTCCTCTGCTATTATACAGATCTGCAGCCTTAAGGTCATTCAATGCCTAAACTTGTATTTCTGAAAAGTGAGAATGGTCATATTAACTCTACACCTTTTTTACAGGGCTTTCATGATGACCAGATGGGGTCATGAATGTGAAAGCACTTCAAACTGTTAAAAATTATTCACAAAGAATTATGATTAAAGATACAAACTTCACTTGTATGCATAATGGGATGTTTCAAGACAATAGGATTTAATTTTCTGGATTATCCTATAAACCACTTTATAACCAAGCTCTTAAAAAATAAAACACCTGTGTAGTAAATTAGTACCTCTAGACAATTCTACTACTTCTGTGACATTTCTAGAATTCTGATGTAGTAATTATAAAAAAAAAGTAGTAAAACCCTAAACACAAATCCAAGCTTAACCTCCATAAAATTTATTTTACTTTATGCATACTATGTGATATTCATTGCCTTTCAGGTAAATGATGGGGTAAATGAGTCCTATAAACACATACACAGAGTCAAGGAAAACTTCCACCTACTCCCCACAAAAACAGGTAGAGAATCAAAGACGCATAGGATCAGGTTCATGAATATAGTAGATCCATTTCATTTTTAAAACAGGTATTACTAACCCTAAAAGGACCAAATATCTTCAAAATAATGATGTGGCAACTGTTCATTCTTAGGCCATTTTATCAAACATAAGTGTATATTTAGATAACCCCATGAAAAACTAACACATTGAAAATTCCACAGATAATCTAAATAGCTAGGTATTTAAAAATTATTTGTGACAAAGATATCACTATAAAACCACAAACAGATATTTCTTATGATATGTATGCAAAAATCCTCAAAATATCACCAAAACAAACCTAGCAACATAAAAAAAAATTATATACCATGACCAACTGGGATTCATTCCAGGTATGCAAGGTTGGTTTAACACCTGAAAATCAGTTAATGTAATACACCATAGCAATAGACTAAACAGCAAAACAGCAGGATCATATGAAAAGGCGCAATAAAAGCATTTAACAACAAGCCTTTTCTTGGGGAAAAAAAAAAACCACAAATCAAACTAGGAATAAAAAGGAATTTTCAAAACAAGACAAAAACATGCACAAAAAAAACTCATGGCTAATATCATACTTAAAGGTGAAAGAGTAGATGCATTCCCCCTAACATCAGGAAGAAAACACTCATGTCTGCTTCCACCACTCTAATTTAACATTGTTCTGGAAGTTCTAGTCAGGGTAAGTAAGGCAAGAAAAAGAAATAACAGGCATCCAGATTGGAAAGGAAGAATAAAACTAACTCTATTTGTAGATGCCTTGATCTTGTATATAGAAAATTTTAAGGAATACACTAAAAAGAAATTACAACAAAGAAATGAGTTCAGTTAAGTTGCAGAATACTAAGTCAATATACAAATATCAATACACCTTTTATATACTTGCATTGAACAATCCAAAAACAAAATTAAAACAATTCTATTTATAATATATAAAAAATAATGAGATACTTAATAATAAATTTAACAAAAAAAGTATAAAACCTACTATACTCTGGAAACTACAAAAAATTATTCAAAGAAATTAAATATCTGAATGAATAAAAAAACATCCTGTATTCCTAGATTAGAAGACTCAAGATTGTTAAATTGGTACTACTTCCCAAATTAATCTACAGATTCAATGCAATCCTATCAGAATCATAACTGACTTATCTATAAAAATTGACAAACTGATTCTAAAATGCATGTAGATTCTAATAAATGTATAGTGGTAGGTCTGTGTGGTTTTAATGTGCATTTCCTTGATGACTAATGATAATGAACAACTTTCCATGTGCTTAGTTGCCAGACATGTATCCTCTCTGATAAAGTGTCTCTTGAGGTCTTTTGCCTGTTTTTTGATTGCTTTTTTTTTTTTTTTTTTTGCTGTTGTTGAGTTTTGAGAGTTCTTTGTATATTCTGGATATGAGTCCATTGTTAGATATGTCATTTGCATATTTTTCTCATTCTCGTAGGTTCTCTTCTCTTAACAGTATCATTCACAGGACAAAAGTTTTGATTTTGATACCGTCCAATTCATTAAAAAACATAAAAATATGTCTTTTATGAAAATGAAATTTTTTATATTTTTTATAAAAATGAAATTTGTACAGAAATTGCAAGAGATCCAGAATAGCTGAAAGTATCTTGGAAAAAAAAAGAAGAAAATAAGAAAACTTATACTCCTCTATTTCAAAACTTACTACAAAGCATCAAGAAACAAGACCAGTGTGATTTTAGCATAAGGATATAGGTCAATGGAACAGAATCCAGAGTTTAAAAATAAGCTAATGTCTATGGCCAACAGGTTTTTGACAGGAGTACCAAGATCACTGAAGGAAAAATGAAGAGTATTTTTAACAAATGGTGCTCAGATAGCTGGATATCCACACACAAATGAATAACTTTGGACCCTTGTCTCATACCGTATTCAAAAATTAACTCAAAATGGATCAAAGAACTAAACATTAGAACTAAAACAATAAATTTCTTAGAAGAAAATACAAGAGTAAATTTTAATGACCTATGATTTGGCAATGATTTTTAGATATGATACCAAAACCACAAGTAATAAAAAAAATTGATCTTTTTTATAATGTCTCCATAATTTTGCCTTTCTCAGAATGTCATACAGTTGAAATCACAGGATATGAAGCCATTTCAGATGCACTTCTTTCACTTAGTAATGTGCATGTAAGTTTCCTCTATGTCTTGTCATGGCTTGATATTTCATTTCTTTTTAGTGGTAATAATATCCCACTGTCTCAATGCACCACACTTTATTCATCCATTCACCTACTGAAGAACATTTGGTTGCTTCCAAACTTTCAACAATTATGAATATAATTGTAAAAGGAGCAGTAATTGCCAGGGTTAGGGAGAGGGAGAGATGAATAAGCAGAGCACAGAGGATTTTAAGGCAGTAAAAAAAAAAAAAACCTCTGTATGATAGTGTATTAGTGGTTATGTATCATTGTGAATTTGTCAACAATCTATGAAAAGCCAACACCAAGAGTGAATCTGAATGTACACTATTTATTTTGGGTGATAATATGTCAATGCAGATTCACCAATTGCAACAAATGTACCACTCTGATAGGGGATGTTGACAATGTAAGAGGTTATGCATGTGTGAGGCAAAGGTATGTGAGACACTTTTTTGTCTTCCTCTCAATTTTGCTGTGGGCATAAAACTGCTCTAAAACAAAGCAATCTTTAAAAAAAAAAAAAAGATGAGTTGGATTTCATCAAAATCAAAAACTGTGCAAAGGATACTATCAAGAAAATAAAAGACACACTTGGGAGGTGGAGGCGGGCAGATTACTGAGGGTCAGGAGTTCATAACCAGCCTTGCCAACATGGTGAAACCTTGTCTCTATTAAAAAAACAAAAATTAGCTGGGTATGGTGGTACATGCCCATAATCCCAGCTACTCAGGAGGCTAAGGCAGAAGAATCGCTTGAACCCTGGAGGCGGAGGTTGCAGTGAGCCGATATCACGCCACTGCACTCCAGCAGCCTGGGCAACAGAAATAGACTCCATCTCAAAAAAGAAGAAGAAAAGAAAAGTAAAGAAAATGAAAGACAATCTATAAAATGGGAAAGAATATTTGCAAATCATATAAGATCCTAGTATCCAGAATATGAAAATAACTAAAACTCATCAAGAATACTAACCCAACGAAAACATGGGCAAATAACTTAATAGACATTTTTCCTAAGGAGATATGCAAACAGCCAAGAAGCACATAAAAGATGCTCAACATTGTCAGTTATCAGGGAAATGCAAATTGTCAAAAGTGGCACCTGAGAAAGAAGCTTCCTTACCCTCACTATTCTGTAAGAGCTTCCAGAAGCCCACTTCTTTTCACTGTGCAAACAAAAAATCCAGACACTTTCCTTCTTACAACTTCGCACTTGAGGGGAACCAAGTGGAAGTTAAGGTGGATCAGAGTGACAGAAAGAAACTGGATCCATCCTTTATGGCACTGTTGAGAAGTTAAACCCAATTAGTCCTGGGAACCTACCTACATCTGGACTTTCTTTTATTAGACAACCAAAGTCCCTTTTATTATTTAAGCCTGCTTAAGTTCATTTTCTTTACTCAAAATCAAAAATCTTAACTGACTAAATCACATAGCTAAGAAATGCTACAGCAGGCGGATAACTGGAGCAGAAATATAATCTTGGAGGCAACAGTGTTGAAATGGCTATTTTTGAAGAAAGGCAAATTATGTTTTCCTCTACCATACTGAATCATGTTTCAAAGCTTCACCCAGAACTTGATGTTAGATAGATTTTTTTCCAGCTCAAATGCCTTACCTGATCTTGGTTCCATATTTCTAACAATGTGGGCACACATCCACTCAAAATAATATAGCATAAAGAATATGGAAATTAAAACACAGAGGTCACAGAATTGGGCAAAGCTGGAATTTCTTTTAATGAAAAAGAATGTTGTAAACTACAAATAACTATAAGACGGTCATTATCATTTGACTATGAATAACTCGAAGGAATCAGACTAAAATCACTTTTAAAGAACATTCCAGCTCTAAATATCTGATTCTAGAGTTTTCCAAAACATATAATCACATGTAAAAAGAAAATGGTTAAGAATTGACTCCAGAAAAAATAGGCAAGGATGATCCAAGATGGCTGAATAGGAACAGTTCTGGACTGCAGTTCCCAGTGAAAATGCAGAGGGTGACTGATCACTGCATTTTCAAACGAATTTTTACTGCCCATAGACCAGGAGATTCCCGGGCCAAAAAGCGCCATGAGTCTCCAGCGTGGCTGTTTCAGCCAGTGCAGCGGGTTTCCATACAAAAACTCACACAAATCCGGGCGCCATTTCAACTGGGGACTGGAACACCTGGGAGACAGAGTGGCGCATTCAATTGAAAAAAGGGGGACTGAAACAGGGAGCCAGGTGATCTGGCTCGGCTGGTCCCACCCCCACAAAGACCAGCAATCTGAAATGCTCTGGATTGAGAGTTTCACAGCAAGCACAGTTGGACCCAGGATGGTCCAGCTCTGTGGGGGGAAGGGCGTCCGCCATTACCGAGGCAGTGCACCACTACTGAGGCAGCCCGCCATTATTGAGGCAGTCCACCATTACTGAGGCAGTCCACCACTGCTGAGGCAGTCCAATATTACCGAGGCAGCCTGTCATTAGCAAGGCAGTCACCATTACCGAGGAAGTCCACCATTACCAAGGCAGTCCGCCATTACCAAGGCAGTTAACCATTACAGAGACAGCCCGCCATTACTGAGGCAGAGTGCCATTACTGAGGCAGTTCTAATTATGCACCTATAAACAAAACTGCAAGGAAGTTCACATAGCAGCTGGGTAGAACCCATGGAGGTTCAGCAATGCCTCTGCTGGCAGACTGTGATTAGGCTACCTCCTTGCTTGGTAGGGCATCTCTGAAAAAAGGCAGCAGAATGACAGGAACTTATAAATAAAGCTCCACTTTCCTTAGTCAGAGCACCTGGGGAAAAAAGGTGGTTATAAGTTCCACTGCAGCAGACTTAAACGCACCTGCCCAGTAGCTCTGGACAGAACAAAGGTGCTCACAACTCAGCACTTGAGCTCCGATAAGGGACAGACTGTCTCCTCAAGCAGCTCCCTGACTCCTGTATAACCAAAGAGACACCTCATAAAGGAGAGCTAAGGCTGACATCTGGCGGGTATCCTTCTGGGACAAAGATAACAGAAGAAGAAACTGGCAGCAACCTTTACTGTTCTGGAGCCACTAAAGGTGATCCCCAGGCAAGCAGGGTCTGGAGTGGACCTCCAGCAGGCCTACAGCAGTGGGGCCTGACTGTTAGGAGGAAAACTAAGAAACAAAAAGAAATAACTTCAACAGCAAAAAACAGGACATCCAATCAGAGACCCCATCTGAAAGTCAACAACCACAAAGATCACAGGTAGATAAATCCATAAAGATGGGAAGAAACCAGCACAAAAAGAATAAAAATACCAAAAACCAGAATGCCTGTCCTCCTCCAAGGAATCACAACTCCTTATCAGCAAGGGAACAAGGCTGGATGGAGAATGAGTCTGATGAATTGACAGAAACAGGCTTCAAAAGGTGGGTAACAAACTTCTCTGAGCTAAAAGATCATGTTCTAAACAAATGCAAAGAAACTAAGAATCTTGAAAAAAGGTTTCATGAAATGCTAACAAGAATAAACAGCTTAGAGAGGAATATAAATGAATTGATGGAGCTGAAAAATACAACATGAGAACTTCGCAAAGCACACACAAGTTTCAATAGCCAAATCGCCCAAGCAGAAGAAAGGATATCAGAGATTGAAGATCAACTCAATGAAATAAAACGAGAAGGCAAGATTAGAGAAAAAAGAGTAAAAAGAAATGAACAAAGCCTCCAAGAAATACAGGATTATGTGAAAAGATCTAATCTATGTTTGATAGGTGTACCTGAAAGTGATGGAGAGAATGAAGCCAAGCTGTAAAACACCCTTGAAGATATTATCCAGGAGAATGTCCCCAACCCAGCAAGGCAGGCAATCCTCAAGTCCAGGAAATACAGAGAACACCACGAAGAGATTCCTCAAGAAGAGCAACCCCAAGGCACATAATCGTCAGATTCACCAGAGTTGAAATAAAGGAAAACATGCTAAGGGCAGCCAGACAGAAAAGTCGAGTTACCCACAAACAGAAGCCCATCAGACTCACAGTGGATCTCACAGTAGAAACCCTACAAGCCAGAAGACAGTGGGGTCCAATATTTAACATCCTTAAAGAAAAGAACTTTCAACCTAGAATTTCATATCCAGCCAAATTAAGCTAAATAAGCAAAGGAGAAATAAAATCCTTTAAGAACATGCAATTGCTCAGCGATTTCGTCACCACCAGGCCTGCTTTAAAAGAGCTCCTGAAAGAAGCACTAAACATAGAAAGGAACAACCGGTACCAGGCACTCCAAAAACGTACGAAACGATAAAGACCGTCGAAACAATGAAGAAACTGTGTCAACTAATGGGCAAAATAACCAGCTAGCATCAAAATGGCAGGATCAAATTCACACATAACAATATTAATCTTAAATGTAAATGGGTTAAATGCTCCAATCAAAAGACACAGACTGGCAAATTGGATAAAAAGTCAAAACCCATCAGTGTGTTGTATCCAGGAAACCCATCTCACATGCAAGGATACAAAGAGGCTCAAAATAAAGGGATGGAGGAAGAGCTACCAAGCAAATGGGGAGAGAGAGAGAAAAAAGCAGGAGTTGCAACACTAGTCTCTGATAAAATAGACTTTAAACCAACAAAGATCAAAAGAGACAAAGAAGGCCATTACATAATGATAAAAGGATCATTGCAACAGGAAGAGCTAAGGATCCTAAATATACACACGCCCAATACAGGAGCACCCAGATACACAAAGCAAGTTCTTAATGACCTACAAAGAGACTAGACTCCCACACAACAATAGTGGGAGACTTTAACACTCCACTGTCAATATTAGACAGATCAACAAGACAGAAAATTTACAAAGATATCTAGGACTTGAACTCAGCTCTGGACCAAGCAAACCTAATAAACGTTTACAGAACTCTCCACCCCAAATCCACAGAATATACATTATTTTCTGCACCACGTCACACTTACTCTAAAATTGACCAGATAATTGGAAGTAAATAACTCTTCAGCAAATGCAAAAGAATGGAAATCATAACAGATCTCTCAGACCACAGTGCAATCAAATTAGAACTCAGGATTAAGAAACTAACTCAGAACCACACAACTTCATAGAAACTAAACAACTGGCTCTTGAATGTTGACTGGATAAACAAAGAAAAGGAGGCAGAAATAAAGATGTTCTTCAAAACCAATGAGAACGAAGACACAACGTACCAGAATCTCTGGGACACATTTAAAGCAGTGTCTAGAGGAAAATTTACAGCAATAAATGCCCACATGAGAAGCAAGAAAAGATCTAAAATCGACACCCTATCATCAAAATTGAAAGAGCTAGAGAAGCAAGATCAAAAAAACTCAAAAGCTAGCAGAAGACAAGAAATAACTAAGATCAGAGCAGAACTGATGGGGATAGAGATACAAAGAACCCTTCAAAAAAATAAATCCAGGAGCTGGTTTTTTGAAAAGATCAACAAAATAGACAGACTACTAGCCAGATTAATAAAAGAGAGAATAATCAAATAGATGCAATAAAAAACAATAAAGGGGATATCACCACAGATTCCACAGAAATACAAACCACCATCAGAGATTACTACAAACAACTCTATGTACATAAACCAGTAAACCTGGAAGAAATGGATAAGTTCCTGGACAATTGCACCGTCCCAAGCCTAAATCATGAAGAAGATAAAACCCTGAATAGACCAATAACAAAGGCTGAAGTTGAGGCAGCAATTAATAGCCTACCAACCAAAAAAAAGCCCAGGTCCAGATGGCTTTACAGCCGAATTCTAACAGACATACAAAGACGAGCTGGTACCACTCCTTCTGAAACTATTCTCAACAATCCAAAAAGAGGGAATCCTTCCCAAATCATTTTATGAGACCAACAGCATCCTGATGCCAAAACCGGGCAGAGACTCAACAAGAAAAGAAAACTTCAGGCCAATACCCATGATAAACATAGAAGCAAAAATCTTCAATAAAATACTGGCAAATTGATTGCAACAGCACATCAAAAAGCTTATCCATCACAATAAAGTAGGCTTCATCCCAGGGATGCAAGGCTGGTTCAACATCCACAACTCTATATACGTAATTCACCACATAAACAGAAGGAAGGACAAAAACCACATGATTATCTCAATGAATGCAGAGAAGGCCTTCAACAAAATTCAACAGCCCTTTATGCTAAAAACTCTCAATAAACTAGGTATCGACGGAATGTATCTCAAAATAATAAAAGTTATTTACGACAAACCCACAGCCAGTATCATACTGAATGGGCAAAAACTGGAATCATTCCCTTTGAAATCTGGCACTAGACAAGGATGCCCTCTCTCTCCATTCTTATTCAATATAGTATTGGAAGTTCTAGCCAGAACAATAAGGCAAGAAAAAGAAATAAAGGATATTCAATTAGGAAAGGAGGAAGTCAAATTGTCCCTATTTGCAGACGACATGATTGTGTATTTAGAAGACCTTATCGTCTAAGCCCAAAATCTCCTGAAACTGATAAGCAACTTCAGTAAGTCTCAGGATACAAAATCAATGTGCAATAATCACAAGCATTCCTATACACCAGTAACAGACTTAAGGAAAGCCAAACGATGAATGAACTGCCATTCACAATTGCAACAAAGAGAATAAGATACCTAGGAGTACAACTGACAAACGATGTAAAGGACCTCCTCAAGGAGAACTACAAACCACTGCTCAAGGAAATAAGAGAGAACACAAACAGATGAAGAAACATTCCATGCTCATGGTTAGGAAGAATCAATATCGTGAAAATGGACATACTGCCCAAAGTAATTTATAGATTCAATGCTATCCCCATCAAGCTACCTATGACCTTCTTCACAGAACTGGAAAAAAACCACCTTAAACTTCATATGGAACCAAAAGAGAGCCCGCATAGCCAAGTCAATTCTAAGCAAAAAGAACAAAGCCGGAAGCATCATGCTACCTGACTTCAAACTATACTACAAGGCTACAGTAATCAAAACAGCATGGTACTGGTACAAAAACAGAGATATGGACCAATGGAACAGAATAGAGGTCTCGGAGGCAACACCACAGATCTACAACCATCTGATCTTTGACAAACCTCACTAAAACAAGCAATGGGGAAAGGATTCCCTGTTTAATAAATGGTGTTGGGAAAACTGGCTAGCCATGTGAAGAAAGCAGAAACTAGACCCCTTCCTGACACCTTACACTAAAATTATCTCCAGATGGATTAAAGACTTAAACAGAAGACCTAACACCATAAAAACCCTAGAAGAAAACCTAGGCAAAACCATTCAGGACATAGGCATAGGCAAGGACTTCATGACTAAAACACCAAAAGCATTGGGAACAAAAGGCAAAATAGACAAATGGGATTTAATTAAACTCCAGAGCTTCTGCATTGCAAAAGAAACAATCATTAGAGTGAACCGGCAACCAACAGAATGGGAAAAAATTTTGCAGTCTACCCATCTGACCAAGGGCTAATATCCAAAATCTACAAAGAACTAAAACAGATTTACAAGAAAAAAACAAACAAACCCATTCAAAAGTGGGCAAAGGATATGAACAGACACTTTTCAAAAGAAGACATACATGAGGCCAACAAACATATGAAAAAATGCTCATCATCACTGGTCATTAGAAAAATGCAAATCAAAACCACACTGAGATACCGTCTCACGCCAGTTAGAATGGTGGCCATTAAAAAATCTGGAGACAACATATGCTGGAGAGGATGTTGAAAAACAGGAACACTTTTTACACGGTGGGAGTTTAAATTAGTTCAACCATTTTGGAAGACAGTGTGGCAATTCCTCAAGGACCTGGAAATAGAAACTCCATTTGACCCAGCCATCCTATTACTGCATATATATCCAAAGGATTATAAATTGTTCTATTGTAAGGACACATGCACATGTATGTTCACTGCAGTACTGTTTACAATAGCAAAGACTTGGAACCAACTCAAATGCCCACTGAAGATAGACTGGACAGGGAAAATGTAGCACATATACACCATGGAATACTATGCAGCCATAAAAAATGATGAGTTCATGTCCTTTGTGGGGCCATAGATGAATCTGAAAACCATCATTCTCAGCAAACTGACACAAGAACGGAAAATCAAACATCACATGTTCTCATTCATAGGCAGGTGTTTAACAATGAAAACATATGGACACAGGGAGGAGAGCATCACACACTGAGGTCTGTGGAGGGGGGACTAAGGGAGGGGCAGTGGGGAGTAGGGAGTTGGGGAGGGATAACATGGGGAGAAATGCCAGATATACGTGAGGGGAATGGAGGCAGCAAACCACATTGCCAAGTATGTACCTATGCAACAATCCTGCATGTTCTTCACATGTACCCCAGAATGTAAAATGCAATAAAATATGTATATATGTTAAAAAATAAAAATAAATTAAAAAAAGGATTGATTCCAAAAATATATATATATATATAGTAAGAGAGCCTGTATTCAATACATTAAGTCTCAGAACAATTTCTCTAGGTAAGTAAAATAAACAAAAATATAAATTAATGCAAAAAGTCAACCACTCTGATTTCAACATGATACTCACCAAAAACATTTGAAAGTCATTACTTCTTAGGAAAGGACTATTTTTCCCAAATATTTCAGAGTTCATTAGGAGTATTAGTGAAAAGCAGCAAAAAAATTTAAAAAAACTATATGATAGCCCGCAGTTCATATTTATGTGACACAAATATATATTCAACACTTTAAATCAGTATATTTGATACATGCTGTGTATGTAATTTTAAATGTTATATATCTCTACCTTATGTATAGACTAAGCTCATAACTATCTGTCATATACATGCACAAATATATACAGACACATTAGAAATGGTTTAAAATCTCATTTATCTATTTAAATTAGCGTACTTTCATCCCTTGATGGCTGAGAAAGCAAAGAAAGATGGTTATTAATAATAACTATAAAATTTACATTCTGTAGGAGTTTAGAAAATAGTTCTTGGCTTCAAAAAGTACATGAACATGCATTTGTGGAGGGGAAGAAATGACCCATGGTACAATAGACTTCCACAGCACTCAGCATTTTCCTTTACATATTATGATTTCCTTTCCATGCTATGGATTTCTACTTGGCTTACTAATTCTCACCAGACCATGTGTTTCAAAGGCAAAAGGACTGGGCCAGGAATCTCTGGGATCAATTACAATGCCTGGCACACAGAAGGTAGTAAATGTTTCCCCCATTCTCCCCACAAAACAGAAAAGCTTTTATGTCTATCTATTTTTTGAGACAGAGTCTTACTCTGTTGCCCAGACCGAAATGCAGTGGTGCAATCTTGGCTTATTGTAACCTCCACCTCCCAGGTCCAAGCTATTCTCCTGCCTCAGTCTCCCAAGTAGCTAGGGCTATGGGTGCCTGTCACCATGCCCAGCTAAGTTTTGTATTTTTAGTAGAGATGGGATTTTCGCCATGTTGGCCAGGCTGGTTATGAACTCCTGACCTCAAGTGATCCATGCGCCTTGGCCTCCCAAAGTGCTGAGACTACAAGCATGAACCATCACACAAGCCTCTTTTATATCTAACTTTCATTTTTAAAGCATTTTTAAAACTATGTATTTCCAGTATAAAATGCCTCATGTAAGTAATATATTTTACAGTTATCCTACACATTGTATGTATTATTATTTCCTTTCACTTGTTTTATAGTTAATGTATTTCAATTTTCATGGGAAAACTCAGTTCTAATAAAGATTTCTGAGTTTTGATATAATAAAGTCTGCATTTTATGGACTCTGATCATATATCCTCCAGATTGAAGAGTTCACGTTTTTCAAGTCTCTAGACAAAACAAAGATCAGTCATCTTTTTTTCAGATCATGTCTTTTTCAAGATATGATTAAAATTCCCACGAGATTTCAGATATAAAATTTCAAGTTTATAGCAATATAATTATATTCCGTGAAACTTCATTTTTTTTAGAATCCTCAAGAAATAAGACCTCTGATACAGCTGAGTTTTTGTTACAGTGAATATTTCTAGTGCTTTTTAAATTGTTTCTTTTGTTTGTTCTTGAGACAGGGTCTCACTCTGTCACCCAGGCTGGAGTGCAGTAGTGTGATAATAGCTCAGAGCAGCCTCAAACTCAAGGACTCAAGCGATCCTCCCACCTCAGCCTCCCAAGTAGCTGGGGTTACAGGCAAGCACCACTATGCCCAGCTAATTATGTGTGTGTATGTAGAGATAAGGTCTGCATTGCCGAGGCTGGTCTCAAACTCCTGAACTCAAGTGATCCTCCCGCCTCGGCATCCCAATTATAGGCATGAGCTACTGTGCTCTACCTTTTATCGTAACTTTTAAGAGAACTGTTTATGTGTGTCATTACATATTTCAATTCCTTACAAAGAATGTACTGAATTAAAACAACAAACTCTTCTTACTGATTTGGGTTACCATATTGAATACTGAGGAGCCACCTCTCCCTAGCCCCACATATGAGCCCAGAATTGCCGGGGTATGTTGGGTTGTCTTCAGGGAGGTATTTCAATAACATGAAAGACCCAACAGTTCCACACATAAACACACATCCTGTATCTCTCACCCTTTTGTAGAATCACCTAATATAAGTAGTGGTCTCTCCACCTAGATCCCTACCATTTTCCATCATTTCATAAGCTAGCTGGTTTGGTCTGAAAAGCCTCAACTTTTACGCACACCTAGAACAGTTCTTCTCCACCATGTTATTTGCTGGTAAGTGCACATAGGCTGTTTCTGAAGGTTCTCCTCTTTCCCTTTTAGTTAGAAAGCTCAGAAAACTTGCATTTGAATTGCTGATACTGAAAAGTACCAAGTTCAAGCAATTCCAAAAGCTTTCCACAGAATGGACTACAAGAGTTCATCATTTTTAATAAACTCTAAGCTTCATCGTAAATTATCTTTACTTTCCTTTGTACCCAGTGCCTCTTTCATTGATATTTAGCATGGTGCCCAGAAAATCTAAAAGTGAACAACTAGACCACATATAACTATAGGAAAAAGAAATCCCCTCTCTCTCTAGCAGAGAGAATTAAAGACAGGTACCAAAGATTACAAGCACAATGAACTTCAAACTTACAGAATCACCTACTAGGCAAGATATATGCTAAATAAAGTGTGGTCACTCGAGATTCAACTATGTAAGTGGATCTCCTCAGAAAAACTATCTTAATGGCAGAAAAAACAACCTAGGGTTTATTTTAAGCTTTTTAAAATCAATATTAACCATGTTTCTGTTTCCTAGGAAACTAAGTAGGTGATACCTATGACAAGAAAACTCTACCAGTGTCACTTTTCTTTTTATCCTTGGCTCATACCATGGTTACTGCTTATTAGAAGAAAAAAATTATCTTCTAGTACCAATGAATATCACAATGAAATGAGAAGGGAGATACACAGAATACCAGTGTCTCAGACTGCATCTCCTTCTCAGGTGTGATGGAGAATTAATAGAATAAAAGCCTGCAGAGAGAGCTCCAAAAAGCTGGAAAACAGTTAATCCTCTAGTTTATTACAGTGCTCAACACAGAGCATGACATTTTGAAACAAAGGAGTTAAAAGCCTAGATTCGTTAGAAACATCAGGTCAGACATTTCCAAGTTCAAATTCCAGATTTTTTTTTCCTTGGGTAAACTAAAATTATGTCACCTCTCTGCACTAAAGTTTCTAAGTCTTAATAAAGAGAAAAGACCTAGTTCATGTTGCAGTAAATGAACACAATTTAAAAAGAAATATAAAATACCACATTCAGGATTTCGTCTCTAAAGAATCTCTAAGAATTATGTTCCAAGATAACAAAACAGGTAGCTTCTCAAGGACTTTATGACCAGTGAAACCTTATGACATAAGGTTTCTTTTTTAAGCTCTCATCTTAGAGGGGTTACAAAGGGACATGGCATCTTTAAAAAGTTTGATGAATGTCACTTCTACAAATATCTGTGCATGATCTTTCAACTCTGAAAATGTGATACTTCTACACTATACATCTGTGCTGGGACCACATTACCTAAACTTGCTCTGACTTTCTTATCAACAATCAAATACAAAAAGAAAACTCAGGCACAAATCACAACATGGTTGAATCATGCACTTGACAACAGAGTTCATTAAAACAGTCTCGAATTTCTAAAATCCATTATTAAGTCACAGTAAGTTGTAGGGTATACAACCCTGGGCCAAAGATCCAAAGACTGCATATGCTACTGAGATTCGCTGTTTAACCAAACTCAGACACTGGAGATCAACATCTCAACATTTTAAACACATGTTTAAGTATCTTTCCAAATATTTAACTGCACTGGAGACTTTAAAATACAATTTTATACACACATATATGTATATGTGTATAAAATTGTATTTATATATATATACACATACACACACATACATATATTCATGTGCTTTTATTATTTAAATATCTGCAATGGCAAAACAACTTTTTCCTAAAGTAGCAACACATAATTTTCCCATACTTCAGACCCCAACTCCACAAACTGCTCCTCCAAATACATGTATTTTAAATATCCCTTTTAACTTAGAGGTGCTGACCCACCATGCAGATATCCAAAGTTCAATTTTCTACTCTGTGAAAGAATTTTTATGTATCAAACAAGAGAGACTAAGAAATGGCAACAACCAAGTAGCTAATCTTATTTTCACAGGCTACTACTAGCCTCAATCATCAAACAGATATTTAGACGCTGCAGGTTTAATTTCCATAAGCTGACCCCTCTGTACCATTAACCTCCTCCCAAAATCCCAGAAATCCTGATCCCAGGAATATAATCATTTCAGCCATAATATTAAAGGCAATGCAGACTTTCTGTTTATCATCACAGCTGATATTGAACTCACTGCTTAGAATCTTGAGTAACACACTAAGGAGAGAACACTGCATGTACCTTTATTAAGTGCTAAAAATGGTCCAGGTAATTATTAACTATCAATACTGCTTACCTCCTGGCAAAAGCCTGGTATGGCAAAATGTTAGGCTAGGCTAATCAAATACAATAATGAAGATAATTATAACCACCACCACATCCAGAAGCACTAAGACCTTTGGAATAGATTTTGACTTAAGAGTCTTGTGGAGAGCTAAATTCCCATTCAGGTTCCTAGCTCTACAGAATTCAAGTTCTATGACTTAATGAAGGTCACTTCACCTTTATCTGCCCAAGAAAGATGATTTCTAAAGCTCTTTCAAGTCTACATGACTCTTTAGGACTAATGCCCTAGAGATACATATATTGAATATTAAATGCCTATATCAAACCTCATAGATTGGTTTTGCTACAATGCAGGAATACATACCTCCCAATATTTAGCCAATATGACAAGAAAGAACCATTACACAAATTAGACTTTGGTAAGCTTTTTTTTCAAATTTTTGTACAAAGAGTCTTCATAATAGGCTTAACATTTTTTAGAAAATATGTTGCTAACAAGTTTATGTAGCATTTAACCATTATTAAGCAATTACATTCAAAATATAAACATGTTTATATTTTGGCAAACAAATTCACATGGAATACAATATTTTTAAATGCTTACCACACTAATATGTTATATGTCACGGGTCTTGTTTTATAACACAAACTCTGCTTACTTTTGTAAGGTTAGAAGGAGCTATTTTATGACTCATTTTTGCTACTGGATATATATACATCACTATCATTGTATAAATGGTGTTAGGAAAATCACTTTGGACTAAGTGTGGTGGCTCAGGTCTGTAACTTAAGCACTTTGGGAGGCCAAGGCAGGAGGATTGCTTGAGGCCAACAGTTCAAGACCAGTCTAGGCAACATACTGAGGCTTCAAAGAATAAAAAATTTAAAAACTAGTTGGGCATGGTAGTACACTCTTGTGGTCCCATCAACTAGGGAGGCTGAGGTGGGAAGATCACTTGAGCCTAGGCATTGAGGCTGCAGTGAGCTACGATCATGGCCATATACTCTAGCCTGAGCAACAGAGTGAGACCCCATCTCTCAAAAGAAGAAAAGAAAAATCACTTTGCAATATGCCCTACATCAACTTTCACAAACATATGAACTCTTTACAATATAAATCTCATCTTGCTCAGAAACATGAGCTATCACCCTTCAACCATGAGAAGAAGACGATGTAAAACCATCAAACCAAAGTGCTTCTTTAAGATTCTGCAACTCTCAGGGCCATTCCTTTAGCTAGGCTTGTCCCTAGACACCTATATTTACTCAAACTGAAATGCCAATTAATTCATGCAGTAAATCCTAAGAACAAAGATGATCTTAGGCATGGAAAGAAAACCTACGTGCAGGGTACCCAGGAAGCACCTCCACAGCACCCTGCTCTTTCCATTTGTAAAATTCATCAAACATAATTCAGCTGTTTTACCCACTAGTCATGGCTCTATAGAGGTGAAGACTATGTCTTATCTTCACTTCTGTAGCATACCTAGCATGATGCTTCAACAGGGCAAACATTCTTTTTATTTAAAAAAGCGTTGATTTAAACTGAAAATAGAAATACATTCTACAGTACTGTAGGATAAAATGGTACAAGTTTTTCAGATTGAAACATAAAACATTCCTGTATTTTGTGCCCAGCAGCACCTAGAGCCATGAAGTGCTGATGGGGAAGAATGGCACACACAGGGAAGCATGCCCATTGGCACCAAGTACGCAGAGTGCGGAGGAGAGAGAGCATGCAGCATGGAGGCACTCTGGCAGCTGCTGGTTGAAGACCAAGGACAGAGGTAGGGGGGTGAAGGAGAAGGAGATGATAGCAAGCAGAAGAGACAGAGTGGATAGGGAAAACAAGTAAAATGATTAAGCAAATAAATATGTCGAGGATAACAAGAGCCAGGCTCCTTACTAGAGTAGCAGGTATTTACAAACAGAATAGGTGAAGTGCTACACTGGAATTGGAAATATAAGTATGAACTTGTAGTTTTTAAAAATATAAACATAGAAGCCGGGAGCGGTGGCTCATGCCTGTAATCCCAGTACTTTGGGAGGCCAAGGTGGGTGGATTACTTGAGGTCAAGAGTTTGAGACCAGCCTGGCCAACATGGCAAAACCCCATTTCCACTAAAAATACAAAAATTAGCCAGGTGTGGTGGCGGGTGCCTGTAATCTCAACTACTTGGGAGGCTGAGGCCAGGAGAATCACTCAAACCCAGGAGGCAGGGATTGCAGTGAGCTGAGATCATGGCATTGCACTCCAGCCTGGGTAACAGAGCAAGACTCCATCTCAAATATATATCTATAAACATAGATAGAGACATTGCCATAAATGTATGTGTTTATGGAGTGTGTGCATAAAAATGTATGTGTACATGCCATTGGATCATTAAATGATACTCCAAAGTATAGCACTTGTTAAATGCTAAGCACTTTGAATTAAGGGAAATTGGGTGGACTTAGAAACTGCCTCAGAATCAATGTCTGACTCTCCCTTGTTTTTCACCCTAACACAGGGAGGGGATATCTCTGAAGTTTCCTCATCTAACTGAAAAAAGTTCTTTCAAAAGAAACAAAATTGCCTTTAGTCCCCAGTCAGAAATCTCATTAACCAGGGAAATGAATCACCAAAGAACCCGAAGGTCATCACCATCCCCAACCAGATAGAATTTTTGTCTATTCTGAGTGTGTTACTGAGAAGCTTCATCTGCATAAAAGACAACCTGTGTTCCCAGAATAGTTCTTCCCCTCACCTTCCTATAGCTTGTCACCATCTCCCTACAAGCCACAAGGAACTCTGTACCAGACTACCGTCCACCGGACCTGTTCACCTCCCCTAAAAATGATTTACTCTTCCTCCAAAATTGTCTACATCCCTCACTTTGTCCTCTCCCCTGTGAAGAGGGTATTCAAGCCCTTCTTTGAGTTTACTACTTTGTGTAATGCCTGTGCACTTGCACATTAATAGCTTGTATGCCTTTTCTCCTGTTAATCTGTCTTTTGTCAGCTTATTCCAGCAGACTCAATTATCAAATCTTCAGAGGGAAAGTTTAAAATTCCCCACATAGGCATACACATATTTCCCAGCTGTCCACCAAGAGGACCTAGGATGAATGATCACTCAGAGAGTTCCAATTACAGTTTCTAACTATCATTCTCCACTAAAGAAACCAGGGTTAAGTGGAGAAATGGCTTACCACAAGGATGGGGCAGAGAAAATACAAAATGAGTGTGGAACTGTTTATTGTGCCATAAAATAAGGAAGTGCTCAAAGACTTATCAGGATGTGTCTAAAAGACACAAGAGCCACCACAAAGTGGAGTGCATTCACCAAATATGGGACAATATAAGTATCAAAAGAGACATAATGGGTTATAACCCACCAAATAAACTAGAAATCTGCGACATAATATATGAAAAACATCAGTAAATGAGAAAGAAGGAAGAGCTCCTCCATAAAGCAGATTGCCAGTAGAAAGAATGGCAGAAAATGAAAATCACCATTTGGCAACGATCACTGTGGTGGCTGATTCCGGCAGGGTAACTCGATAAAGAATAAGCCTGATGGATGGAGCTTTGATGAGGAAAAGGATATTGATGTAATCTTAACACTAAGAGCTTAACTCCTGATAGCACTAAACAATTACAAAAGGGAAAATGGTGCCTTTATGGAAGAGAAACCTATCAGACACTAGCAGAAACAGATGATCAGAAATTAACATCAACGGCCAGGCATGGTGGCTCACACCTGTAATCCCAGCACTTAGGGAGGCTGAGGCAAGTGGATCACCTGAGGTTAGATTTGTGATCAGCCTGGCCAACACGGAGAAACCCTGTCCCTACTAAAAATACAAAATTAGCCAGGCATAGTGGCAGGTGCCTATAATCCCAGCTACTTGGGAGGCTGAGGCAGGAGAATCACTTGAACCTGGGAGGTGGAGGTTGCAGTGAGCTGAGATCGCACCATTGCACTCCAGCCTGGGCGACAGAGTAAAACTCTGTCTCAAAAAAACAAAAAACAAAAAAACACATCATCACTGGCTGAGGGACATCTACAGGATCTCAGAACTGTAATCTTTAAAACTGTGGAGGACATGATAGGGAATGACTGAGGAAATGTTCCAGATTGGTGAGTATGAAGAGACATGACCACTGACTGCAATATAATTCTTGCATGAGTTCATGACCATAAGGGCAAAGAGACAGCTTTAGAACAGTTGTTGAAATCTAAGTAAGTTTTGTGAATTAGATGGCTGTGTCATATCAATGTGGACTTTCTCCCTTGGAACTGTATACAGTGATTCCATTAACCTGTTCTTTTGAGGGACATTAACATGCACTAAAGTATTTAGGGATGACAGGCGTCATGTCCAAAGCCCGTTCTCAAATGTTTCTTTAAAAGATAAAAGATAATGGGAGAGAGGGGTGTGTGATGGAGCAAACATGATGAAATGCAACACTTGTGCTGCTCATACAACTTGCTACACACTTAAAATTATTTCTAAGTAGTTTTAAACATTATTATTTCTAAAATTTGTATCCCAAAACTAACTCTAGGATACTTTACAATATCATCCCTGCTGCTGAAAACTTTCCATAATTAAAAAATTTCTCAAAACAGGAGTATCCTTTTAGCTGATCATTTGAAGCTTTTTCATGGTGGCAAATTAAAACAATGATTTGATCTTTAAAAATGTGTGTGTTCAAAGACGTTAGTCCAGGTGCTAAGAAATACCATCAACAGTGCAGCACAGAAAACGCCCATTCAAAGGTACTCTAGATCTAATATAGCAGAGCAGGTCATAGGAGCAAGGACATGTTGCCCACTGGCAGTCACTAATATTCTCCTAAGTAGCCTAAGCACAACCCTCAGGGAATTCTGAAGAGCAAACCCCACATCTTCAGTTGAAGCTGTATGGCTATATAACAATGTGCTATTTGTATTTAACAATATCAATCTTTTTGAGGGAAAAGCATAAACAACCCAAATTAAGAAAATGTTTTATTTTCCTTGAAATGATCTCAAACTAAAAAATACAACTTCCAGGTCACTAAGAACATGTACTAATGAGATGTAATTCAATTATGTCTAATTTCAAATGGCTTGATCTATTACAATACTATCAAATGAAGTACAAAGATTATATATAAAAACTTGTCATCACAACATGGAATCCACTTTATTATAGCGTCAGCTTACAAAATAATTGAGAAACAAACGATAGTTTTGTTAGAAGTATATGGGGTTAAGGAAAGCCTGATAGTGTAATAGATCCTGAAAAGCAAATTTAATACTAGAAAGAATAACTTTTCCCATGGAAATAGTTACCCTTAATTTTTCCACTGGGAATAATGGGTTATAAAACTTCATCCTATATTAAAAAATACACAAACAAACACATACCCCATCCAATAATAGAGAAGCATGTACAGATTAGGAAATATTCCTGAATAAGGTGTTCTGGGGACTTGTGAGTCATCACATTTGAACATATTTTCAGAACATTATTTCAATGATTTGTACATTTTATTTCTAGACAGTTTTGAGTAGTGCATCATTATTTCTCTGTGGAAACACGGAGATATTCAGTGAATGATTAAACTCATGCACTGTGTTATCTGACATTTATTCAACCATAACTGTACAGCTTGACATTTCTGCACATTCACATAAACTGAGATTCATAAAGATGCATAAGGCACCAACATTTCTTAACTTGCGTTTTCCATGAATCATTAAAGATTGGTCTTCAAAACACAGAGTTTCAGTCAAAAGCCAAAGTTTTGAATAACCTGAACCCACTTTCTTTATCAATTCAGATGTGATTGTTCACTGTATTTTTCTCCTGCTCCTTCACACTTCTCTCAGCTTTCTTATTTTCTGTTAATGGTACCCGTATGCACCCAATGTAACAGACTGAAAATATAATATCGCTTAAGATAGTATACAATTTCCTGAGTCAACAATGTTCTATCAAGAAAACTCCTAATTTAGTATACAATTTCATAAATATATATAGTGTTCCAAATTAAATCTGACAACTTTTAAATTCATTAGATTTCTTTTACGAAGCAATAGAACAGCAGGGGAAAAGAGAGTAACAATAGAAAACCAATGAAGAGTGGTGACCAAGAGACAAAATATGGAGAGCATAGGCTCTCATACTTGAAACTTACACTAGGAAGCATTACCAAAATTGGGTTAGGTCCCTCCATGTATAAGTGGGCTGGTACAGTTTGCACAGTAGTACTGTGTGCTTTTCCTGTACAGCTTTTTATCCACCTATATTAATTTCATTAATTTCTGAAATTATTTGTTGGCATCTCTTTTTTTAAGATCATAAGCTGCAGAGTCTACAGGGAGTTGGGTCGCCATTACATCCAGTACAACCCCAGGGCCAAGTACAGCAGAAGTCAATGATTATTTGACAGCTGGTAAGAAAGATCTGTTCTTTTACTAAATAAAACAAGGTTTATTGGATGACTACTCATAAACCTGTTAAGTTGGAAACAATTATGCAGATATGATGGTCTATAAGAAAGATCTGGAGACGCACTGTCAAAGGAAGTACTGACTTGGCAATTTCAGAATTCTTAAAATAGCAACATTTTCTAGCAATACAAATATATGAGTTTTATATCTTCAAACCAGACTAGGTTTTGTCCCTAAATATCCCTAACTTGATTGGAGACTATTTCTTTAAACATATTTTTTAAAAATATTGATCTGTATAAGGAAAATGGAAATCAAAGAAAAATAAAATAACAATTATCATATTTTAAAATAGTCTAACAAAAAGCATCATATACAGAATAATTTGACATTATGTAGGTTTTTCCAAAAAGTGAACAACAACAATAATAATAATAATCCTGAAAAGGCAAGCAGGTGGATAGCTAGGTAGAGAAGAGGGGGAAAAGATCTTTGTTAAAAGTGTAAAATCATAGTTAATGGGATGCACAAGCTGAACTCTTGGATTTGCTCACCAAGTGAACAAGTGAGAGAAACAGCATTACTTGACTTCCAACCTGAATGTGTTAATGTAAGCAGAACATTTTGATGGAGGACCTTTCCCATGAAAGGATAAAGTGCTTGTTCAACAATTCAACACTCAAGCACTGAAAATAAAAGGAAAAAATTAATATGTACTATGCCTAATTATCTCCAAAGGAAAAGAAGAAAACAGCTTTTGTAAAGTGAGTGGGAAAAGATGTCTTTCATACCATGACAGTATCGGGGGAGACTTCATCATGGCCACTGATGTTCTTAGTGTCTTCTCTTATTGTAATGAAATTAAGGTAGCAATGAGATGGCAATTTCTTGTCAGCTTTAAAAAGAAATGATGTAATTGAATTTCACCAACTTAATTGAGCCCTTCCCCTGTATAGCTAATACCACAATAACTGGGAATTCAAGGCTATTTATAAAGCAATGTCCCTGTCCTCAAGACACTCACAGTCAATTATATTTCATAATCACATTTGATGCCTACTATCTATTCAAGGCTCCATGTATGTTTTACCTGTAGATAGAAAATGCTTGGAGAGCCTTAGACAGGTACCTATCAAAATTGGTATTTGAGATCATTTTGATAACATGGGTAATTCAACAGCTGTCTGTACCAATTTTTCAACTGGATATCTTAGACACTAAAAGTGATGTCAAATATTTAATTAAAATTTCATTTAATTATCGAAAAACTTCATTTATTACTTTAAATATCGGTGAAATTGTGATTAATATACCATTACAAGAAGAAATTAATAGTTTCTACCATAATAAAACTCAGACCAATTTAGGGCACTTTATAACTGAATTCTCACTTCTTTTACTCAACACTATACTTCAAAGTATAAATTTTTAAAAATTTTTTTCCAAATATTCATCTTATTGGTAAGCAATAATGCTATTTTCTGGAGATAAAAATCAGTGCATACTTAAAACAACTGTGTTCACGGGAGTTCTGCATTTTCACTGGGTTATCAAGACCATGAATTAGTAATATTCAACAAAACATAACTGCCTCGAAAACAGATGACTGCACTGAGCTAAACATATGATCATTAGACACCTGCTTCAACACAAGTACTGTTAGGTATTTTTCTCTATTTGCAAAGACAGTAAGGTATGTAGTAACTCAAATCAATCTTCCCACACCCAACCCAAACAATTCATGAAAGACTTTCTTATGCTTCCTCTGTATTATGATGGTAAAATCTTGGCAGGAAAGTCAGTTCCAATTCAAAAGAGCTCAAAGAAAAAAAAACCTAAACATGCTGTCTTTCTTTATTTGGGCTGCTGTGTCTAACTGGGGAATTTATAAACATGAGAAATTTATTTATCACAGTTCTGGAAGCTCAGAAGTCCAAGATCAAGGCACCAGCAGATCTGATGTCTGAGGAAGGCCCATTCCTCATAGATGGCGCTTGTCTTCACCTGGTGGAAGGGACAGGACGGGCCAGGATTCTTCCTTGAATCTCTTTTATAAGGGCACTAATCCCATTGATAAGGGTGGAGCCCCCATAACCCAATAAGCTCCCAAAGGCATCACTTTTTCATACTATTGCATTGCAGATTAAATTTCAATGTGTGAATTTTGGTGGGACATCAACAGACCATAGCAGATGCCTCTATGAAACACATATGTATTCCCAGTTCGCTTTCTAACTGTTCTAGGGTAGGGTCCCTATGCAATCAATTATTCTCGAAACTTTCCAACCATGATTTGAAACAGCAATGTCACAAAGTTAAAATAAAGAAATAGGTTGAATTTCAAGACAGTAATATCTCCACAGAAATAAAACTAAAAAGGAAAGTTAACTATTTACTTTCTTAGATCATTGTATGCTTGACTTACTTAAATGTGAGGTCTTTCTTTCTCACCGTGTGTGTGTGCGCGCATGAACGGGCACACATGATGACCAATATAAAGCATAAAAAGCAGAGAAATACACATATTAGAAAGTAGTAATCAGGGAAAACCAAGACAAACCATTAAGGGTTGCCCTGTCCTTGAAAGAATGTGCACCTAAGCTGGGTCAGAGCAGGAATCGATGAAGAACAAAGAGAAGGAACTCAAAGTGGAAAATAACCTTTAGATTCTAGTGCCAACAAGTGGTCAAGACAATTGATCTTTACAAACTTTTAAGCAACGGTGAAAGCAAAAATATTTAGTCATGAGGTATGACATTAGACAATTTGTCTTGGTAACAAAGTTTAGGGTTAGAGACTATACATATGGTCCTTTAATTTCCATTCCATGAAAATGCAGGCTAAGCTTTGAATGTAGTATTACGTTACACTTTTTTTTACTACTTTACTTCTTCACTTGTGGCATTACTTATCTTCCACACAAGGAACTGAATGTATTATAAATGCTTAACTCACAAAAGGGACCATTAAAAGACTCTTTCAAATTTATTTTAACATATGTCCCTCATCTCTTTAAGTATATGACTATGTTCTCTGCAACAGTAATAATGATTATTTGTCCATGTCTATATCATTCTGGTTTACTTAGAGTCTCTTTGGAAAAATTTTTTCAATACTATTAGCAATTCAGATGACCACTTCATTCTCACTCCCATTTCTGGACAACTTTCAAAAACTCTAAATATGTTCATTTACATATTATTTTTTTCAAGAATCTAAGTGGAACTCTTTAAGAGCAAGAGATAAAAGTTAACATATTTATATCAAATTTTATATGAAGAGTAAATACCCTATATTTTCAAATATACAATTGACCTTTGAATGTGGGGTGTGAGGCTCACGGGGTTTGGGGCACTCACCTCCCATGATGTCAAAAAATCTCTATATAACTTTTGACTCACAAAAACCTTAAATACTAGTAGCTGGCTATTGCCTAAGCCTTACTGATAACATAAACACTTGATTAACACTGCTGCTATACATATGTTATATGTATTATACACTATATTCTTATAATAAAGTAAGCTAAAGAAAATGCTACTTAAAAAATCCTAAGAAAAAACATATTTACTATTTATTAAGTGGAAGCAAATCATCATAAAGATCTTCATCTTCATTGCCTTCACAATGAGTAGGCTAAGGAGAAGTAGGAGGAGGAAGAGGAAAAGGAAGGATTTGTCTTGTCTCAGGGGGAGCAGAGATGGAAGAAAATACATGCGTAAGTGGACCTCTACAGTTCAAATCCATATTGTTCAAGGGTCAAATATGTGGAAACTTACCTAAATTAATCATCCATTTTATAACATTTTCAATAAAATCCAATACACAGAAATGGCATGTTAGATTTTCTAAGTAGAAATTAGTAACTAAGTGTAAAATCCAATCACTTCAAAAAAGAAATAGAAAATGCAATTGAAAACAAAAAATGTAATAAACATGAATATTTGAAAAAATAATTGCTAAAACAGACAAATCATAGTTTATTTTTAAAGATATAAATACAAATATTATGAAATTAAGAATCACTTTTAACTACCACATAGAAATTTTTAACATATATTATCTTTAAATTTCTGCTACCAATTTTAAAAGTAGCTACAAAATTATTGAAGGTAACTGTTAGTATCAATTTTCTTTTTTTAAATACAAGACCTGACTGGATCAATCACTGCAAAACAGCTTTGCTGGAGTGCAGGGAGCACTGGGGTGAGTAAGTAACTGATTATTTTTCAAAGCTAACAGATAACATAAAGTTTCTAGCATTTGAAGAATAGATGATATATTTTTATAAGAATTTTTAAAAGAACAGATCATTTCAATGCCATAAGAAGTACTCCAGAACACAGGAAAAGATGGGAAACTTCCTAATTTATTATTTAAAAGCAACAAACTATTATGTCAAAGCATCAATATTTTGAAGAAGAAAATCATAAGATGTCCAAAAGCATTTGATAAAATTGTAAATCTATTCTTGATTGTAATTCCTAGTAAAATAAAAATAAAAAGATAGTTCTTTAACATCATAAAATGTTAGCTCAAGTCAATGGAAGTTTCCTACAAGAACACACCAACATTGACCACTTAAGAAATATAAAAAGCAAGGGAGACATTCACAATAGCAACTACCATCAAGTATCTATAGAACTGAAATTATGAAAACTGACCCATTTTTACTAAAAAACAACATAGAAGGTTTTAATAAACTGGAAGTATATACCATATTTCTACAGAAATAAAATAATCAGTAAAGTCACATGGAAGAATAAAGTGACAATCATAGCTAAGACTTTTGGGAAAAAAAATCATAGCTAAGACTTAGAAATCTAGATTTTCTTAAGTGAAATGTCACGTTTCTCTGTAGGCTTAAGTCTTTGAAAGCACTATTTCCAAAGAAAGCCTTTTTGTAGGCTAAATTGGCCAGAGTGGACCTCTGCCTTATACACACCCAACACTTCCTGCCTCGCCCTGAGCTCGAGTTGCTTCCTATGTTGGACAGTCCCTTCCTCTCTCTCCACCCACTCAAATGCAACCCACCCATCAAGGTGTGGCTTATAGGCCAGTCCTCAACAGATCATTCTTAGAACCTCTGGTACAAATTTATCATTACTCTCCCTCAGCTACAAGGATTACAGTTCTAACAATAGACTGTAATAATAAATAGTAACCCAACGTATTCTGTCTCTTCCTCTAGATTGGAGAGTAGGAACAGTGTCTAATAACAATACCAGATACTGTCTTACTGGCCTTTCTCTATACCAAACACTGAAATGATGCTTTGTACAGAGTTGTTCTGTAACCCTCCTAACAAATGCAAAACAGGTATTATTCCTATTGTACAGGTAATGTAGAGCTCAGAGGGGTAAACAACTAACTACACAGGTACCGGAAATAACTAGATTCTACATTCTTTTTTGCCAGCTTCACCAATCATATCACAGCTGGTTGGTCTCAATTGAATTAAATTTACTTGGGACTCAGTTCTCAAAGAAGGGCACTGAGATGAGAGATGGCAAAAATAAGAACACTAAAGGTAAGAACTCAAGGATTTGTAATCTGAAAATAGGATATGAGTAAGACATGAAGCCCAAGAAGATGTGACATATTCCAATTGTGTATTTGAAACTGACTTTAATAATATGAGTTATACGGGGAGGCAGAGGCGGGTGGATCACCTGATGTCAGGAATTTGAGACCAGCCTGATCAACATGGCAAAACCCTGTCTCTACTAAAGATACAAAAATTAGCCGGGCATGGTGGTGGGTACTTGTAATCTGAACTACTACAGAGACTGAAGCAGGAGAATCGCTTGAACCCAGGAAGCGGAGGTTGCAGTGAGCCAAGACAGCGCCACTGCACTCCAGCCTGGGTGACAGAGTGAGACTCTATCTCAAAAATAATAATAATAATAAGTTATATCAATAATTAACCTTTTGCATTAGCAAATTTTATTGATTCACTTGAACTTGATGTACTCACTGGAGGAAAAACAGAACAGATGGTACTGTACTGTAGCCTGAAAGAAAATTTGAATCGTAAGATAACTTTTGAAATATTCCTAATATTCTTGTCATTTAAGGTACCAATAAAGTTCTTATAATGCCTGATTTGTGTATTTTGTTGAAATTAAAAATAAGTCACCTTATAAGAGGCTTCTTTTAAAAAATTAAATAAATAAATCTATAAATATCAATTTACCTTAAGAGATTTTAAAGTAATTCTAATGTAACCTGCTGGCAAATTCTAAAGCTACAAGCATTTTGGGATGTTTCACAAGTTGTGACTGAAAACAAGAAGGCAACCTAATAACAAAACTCTTTCACAAGATGATCTGAAAAGTCCAATTAATCATTCACCCTAAAGAACACATTTTTATTAAAGTGTCTTTAAAAATTCAATAGAACATCTCACACTGAAAAATATTTGTGCCAATGGGGGAAAAAGGTCTTTTAAAAGTCCTATGAGTTACTAAACCAGAAATGTATTATTTTAAAGAAGTTACAGAAGTCCTCAAGATCCTGTGTTTCCTTTTTATTTTTAGACCTGTGAAAGATATGTTTTTAAAAGTTCCACTTATAAAAAAGGCAAATATATTAAAGAAAACTAGATTATTTTTTGGCTATTTCTAAATTTGTTCAGTATTTAAGGCTAGAAAGTTGTAAGTTTCAGCCAATCATATTCTGGCTCGGATTTTAAGTTATTCATATTTAATATCTGTGCATTATAGCAGAAATATGTGACTCTTCTGCAAATAAAAAAAAAGGAACAACTAACTTAACACATTATCACAGAACAGCAGTCAGCGGACTATGACCTATGGACCAAACAGAGCCATGGCCTGTTTTCAAAAGGCATGCTCCCAAAGAATAGTTTTTACATTCTTACAGGGTTGTTAAATGTTTGTGTGTGTGTGTATAACATGTATGCATGACAGATAACTTATGTGGCTGGAAAACCCTAAAATACTACTGTTTGGCTCTTACGCAAAAGTTTACTGACCCTGTCAGAGTATAAAAAGTTCTCTATACAGGCATGCCTTATTTTGTTGCACTCCACTTTACTGCACTTTGCAGATGTTGTGTGTTTCAGAGTTTTGTTCTTTTACAAATTAAAATATTTCGGCAATGTTGAGTCGAGCATGTGTATTACCATCATTTTTTTAACAGCATGTGTCACATTTTGGTAATTCTTGCAATATTTCAGACTTTTCTATTATTATATCTGTTATGGTGATCCGTGGCTTCAGGGCAACAGAAACCCTGACCTCCTAAGACAGTGAACTTGATAAATAGATGTTGTGTGTGTTCTTACTGCTCCACCAACTGGCAATTCCTTCATCTCTCTCCCTGAGACTTAACAACACTACAAGTGGGCCAATTAATAACCCTACAAAGCCCTTTAAGTGTTCAAGTGAAAGGAAGCATCACCTGCTTCCTTTAAATCAAAAGGAAGTTACTTTAAATCAAAGCTAGAAGTAAGTAAGCTTAATAAGGGAGGCATGGTGAAAGCAGAGACAGACCAAAAGCTAAGCTTCTTGTGCCAAAGAGTTAAGTTGTGAATGCCAAGGAAAAGTTCCGGAAGAAAATTAAAAGTGTTACTCCATCAAACACATGAATAAGAAAATGAAACAGCTTTATTGCTAACAATATGGAAAGTATGAATAGTGTGGATAGAAGCTCAAACCAGTTACAACATTCCCTTAAGCCAAAGCCTAATCCAGGTCAAGCCCCTAACTCTCTTTAATTTCATAAAGGCTAAGGGAGGTGAGAAAGTTGCAGGAGAAAAGTTGGAAGCCAGCAGAGTTTGTTTCATGAGGTTTTTAAGAAAAGAAGCCATCTCCATAACATAAAGGTGGAAGGCAAGGCAGCAAGTGCTGATGGGGAGGCTGCAACAAGTTACTCGGAAGATCTAGCTAAGATCACTGATGAAGATGAATATACTAAAAAACAAACAAAAAAAAAACGCAGATTTTCAATGTAAACAAAACAGCAACCTATTGCAAGAAGAGACCATAGAGGACTTTCATAGTTAGAGAGGAGAAGTTAATGACTGGCTTTACAATTTCAAAGCACAGGCTGACTCCCTGTTAGGGAATAATGCATCTGGTGTCTTTAAGTTGAAGCCAATGCTCACTTACCATCCTGAAAATCCAAGGCCCCTTAAGAATTATGCTAAATCTACCCTGCCTGTGCTTTATAAATGGAACAACAAAGTCTGGATGATGGCAGATCTACTTACAGGATGGTTTATTAAATACTATTGAGACATACTGCTCAGAAAAGATTCCTTGCACAATACCTGCTCATTGACAATGCACCTCATCACCCAAGAGCTCTGACACAGATGTATGCAGAAGATTAAAGCTGTTTTCATGCTTGCTAACACAACATCCTTTCTTCAGTCCAAGGATCAAGGAGTTATTTCAACTTTCAAGTCTTACTATTTAAGAAATACATTATATAAAGATAAACTTGCCATAGATAGTGACTCCTCTGATGGATCTGGACAAAGTAAATTGAAAACCTTCTGGAACTGATTATCATTCTAGATATCCAAAGAATATTTGTGATTTATGCAAGTAGGTCAAATATCAACATTAGAAGGAGTTTAGAAGAAGCTGATTCCAACCCTCATGGATGACTTGGAGAAGTTCAAGAGTTCAGTGGAGGAAGTAACTGAAGATGTGGTGGAAATAGCAAGAGAAATAGAATTAGAAGTAGAGCCTGAAAATGTGACTGAATTGCTACAATCTCATGATAAAACTTTCATAGATGAGGAGTTGCTTCTTACAGATAAACAAAGTAAGTGGTTTCCTGAATTGGAATCTACTCCTGGTGAAGATGCTGTGAGCATCAATGAACTGCTATAACCACCCCAACCTTCAGCAACCACCACCCTGATCAGTCAGCAGCCATCAACATCCAAGCAATAACCTCCACTAGCAAAAAGATTATGACTCATTTATGGTTCAAATGAACGTTAGCATTTTTTAGCAATAAAGTATTTTTAATTTAAGGCATATAGGTTTTTGTTTTTTAAATCACAATGCTATTACACGATTAATAGGTCATTATAATGTAAACATAATTTTTATGCCTTGGGAAAAGAAAAAAATTCTTGTGACTTGCTTTATGGAAATATTTGCTTTATTTTAGTGGTCTGGAACCAAACCCACAGTACCTCTGAGGGATGCCTATAATTAAGGTCTTATATGTGGGTCACTGACATCATAGAACACTCTAAGCTGCCAAACAGATTGAGTCAGAAGATTAAGGGAAAAAATATGAATGAAAGGTGATTTTTAAAAATATCTTCAATAATATTTACAGCAGAGACATGCTATTAAAATCTGGGATATGGCAGCATCAAGTTGTCAATGTGGGTTCAAGAAACTGCTCTACTCTCAATGCTTGAAAATACTGGAGTTTTAGATGGGTGCTCATCTCATAGATGAGGTGGTTTAAAGGAGCATAATATGCTATTTCATACACATGTCTCCCTCCCTCTAATCCTCCACCCCCGTTTTTCCAGGAATAGTCTTACTCGTTATTCAAACCCAGATAAAATGCTTATTTCTCAATGAATCATCTAAATCATGGGGCCCCAACCCCCAGGGCCATGGACCAGTACTGGTCTATGGTCTGTTAGGAGCCAGGCCACACAGCAGAAGGTGAGCTGTGGGCCAGTGAGCATTACTGTCTGAGCTCTGCCTCCTGACAGATCAGCAGCAGCATGAGATTCTCAGAAGCACAAACCCTACTGTAAACTGTGCATGAGAGGGATCTAGGTTGCATGTTCCTTATGAGAATCTAATGCCTGATGATCTGAGGCGGAAGCCATTCCCACTCTCTCCCAGTCTGTGGAAAAATTGCCTTCCATGAAACCAGTCCCTGGTGCAAAAAGGGTTGGGGACCACTGTTCTAAACCCTCCAAATGAACAAAGTTATCCCCTTCAAAGATTCAGAACTTTCTGTACAGTTTTTTTTTTAATAGAACTTGTAACATTTTTTGTTTTCTTTCCCAAAATTTTTGAATTCCTTGTAGCAAAGACCTTATAACCACCAGCATTTAGCATAATACATTGTCCATGGTAGGTTAATTTCCTGTGGCTGTCCTAACAATTATCCACAAACTTGGTCACTAACAACAGAAATTATTCTCTCACAGTTGTAGAGAAGGAGAAAGCAAGGCCTACAACTCCTTCAAAGGCTCTAGAAAGGAATCTTTTCTGCTGGGCTCGGTGCCTCATACCTGTAATCCCAGCACTGGGGAGGCTGAGGCAAGGGGACCACCTGAAGTCAGGAGTTCAACAACATGGTGAAACCCCATCTCTACTAAAAATACAAACATTAGCTGGGCATGGTGGCGGGCTCCCATAATCCCAGCTACTCAGGAGTCTGAGGCAGAAGAATCCCTTGAACCTGGGGGGCAGAGGTTGCAGTGAGCCAAGACTGTGCCACTGCACTCCAGCCTGGGTGACAGAGAGAATCTCTGTCTCAAAAAAAAAAAACGGAATCTTTTCCTTGCCTCTTGCAACCTCTGGTGGCTGCTGGCACTAGCTGGTATTCCTTGGCTTGTAGCCACATCCTTCCAATCTCTGCCTCTGTCTTCATACTGCCTTCTCCTCTTCTGACGCTTATAAGGACACATGTCATTGAATTTAGAGCTACCCCAAGAAATCCAGGATGTTCTCATCTCAACATTTTAACATAATTACATGTGCGAAGATCATTTTCCAAACACCACAATATTCACATATTCCCAGGATTCAGACGTGGGCATATCTTACTGAGATTCACCATTCCACACACTATTGTTGCCATACAGTAAATATGTGCTCAGTTTTCTTACCTTAGACCTACATGAAATAAACTTATAGATAAACCTAAAAATGAGGAAAAGTGGAAACAGGAAAACTTAAGTCCTTCCCTTCTCTGCTAATATCCTCTTTGAAAATGAACTGCTGAGGCATAGCCAGAAAGCTTCAACAGCTGTTTTTTTTTACTGAAAAATTACTAAGAATTACTCAACACAATGCCCAATGACAGATCCTTGGAGACCATTTCTTTGCTCCTAGGAAAAAAAATTCAGTGATATATCTTCTTCCTCACAAAGCAACACTCTTATTCACATCAAGCAGTAACCTGCTTTAGGTGAAGTTTCAATTTCTTTAAATTCTTTATACATGGCCATGAATGTTGTATAGCATGTGTAGTTTTACATCAATGGTAGAAAGCCAAACTACTAATTTATCCTTATAGGAAATTTAAGTGTTTAAAGCCTTACCTCTCAAGATTTTAGGCTTTCATTTGAAACCCAATTCCTTGCACATCATGAACATTCAGTGAGAATATGTTGATTCCCACAGCTATGATTGTTTCCTATACACAGTTTAAGATATCATAGCAGAACTTTTCAGAAAATGTTTTAAGCTTACAAAGATCAAAGATGCTATGATCTTCAAATTAGGGTTAGAAACTAGGATAGAAATTTCAAAATATCCATAAACTGTAATTAGGCCTGAAATAAGTGCTCTATTCAAGTTTTACATTACTAACTGAAGAGACCAATTAACTACTATTAATATAGTACTATCTAGCAGATTATAAAATAATGCTAGAAATACAATGTATCCATAGACTCAAACTCTTCAAATAAAACATCCCTCATACTCCATCATAGCAGAGAACCAAGATAATGAAAACTTAAAAGAGTGAATGTAAGAAAAATGTCAATCAACTTGCTGTAAGATTTAGTAAAAGATCTATTTTCTCTACTCTTATCACAACATGATAAGTTATGAAAATTCCAGTCAATTAGCCAAAATAAGGTAATCATTTCAAATAGAATTCTTGGTATTTCCTCTATTTGTCAGTTTATTTAAAAAAAAAAAAAGGTTTAAAGAAAGACTGATTCTGATCACCTTGATTCACAGTTAGAACAGTGCCTACACTGGCAGCAAAAAGAACCCTCAGCACCCAGATCGTGGTTTCTATATATTATTCTACAATGAAATGAGAGACCCTTGGAGGGTTGGCTGATTTGGTGGTAGCTGTGGCAGGGAAAATACGAGATGAGCCTGGAGAATACTGTAATACCAGAAAGTTAACAAAGTACTCAAAAACAAAAGGACGGGGGGTCGTCATTGGGCCACAAGAGCAAATCTGAAAGTGGTCTTTGGTCAAAGTTAGAAAAATCTAAGAGAATAACACAATATTAGTTTATGACTCCACATGTAAAATATGCATATATACATCAATATAAATTTTAAAATAAGTGGGGAAAAGAAAATAATCCATAGAATTCTAAATATTAATTGTAGTTATTTCTTAAGAGTAGGCAAAACTTAGTGACTCACTTCCAAAGAACAGAGGATGGAAAGGGAAAAAAATTATGGTAGAGAAGCTTGGCAAATACCACATTAACCAAGTAATTAAGGTTAAGCTCATCAGTGGTATCTTGTGGATATCATGGTATGATACAATGATACCCCTGATATGATACACTGAGAAGGGTACTTCACCTCTGTAATAGTTTTTTCCAAGACCCCATAAATCAGTCTAATCATGAGAAAAGCATCAGATGAACCAAAACTGAACATATCCTCTAAAATACCTAACCAATACTCCAAAACTGTTAAGGTCGTAAAATAAAAAGAGAGACTGAGAAACTGTCACAGAACAGAAAACTGAACAGTTATAAACACTCAAAGCAATATGGTACCTTATTTGTATCCTAAAAGAGAAAGTAGACATTAATGGAAAAGCTAGTGAAATCCAAACAACAATAACAATAACTACCAACATTGGTTTCCTGGCCTTGATAAATATATCATGGTAATTCTACTATGTATATCATGTATATACACGTTAATTATACATATTGTTATTTTTTGTATGTGTGTATATGCATGTGATTTTTTGAAGTCCTTATCTGCTAGACAAGTATATTAAAGTATTTATGGGCAAAATTATAAGTCTGAAATTAGTTGTTCAGGGTGAGTGAGGCCAGAGATTTATGAAACAAGATGGCAAAATGTTGAGAATTTCTAAGTTTAAGTCTGTGTGCATAAGAGTTTCTTACACTATTCTGTCTACTTTAATATATGTTTAAAATTTCTCATAATAAAAAGGACATTAAAAATATTTTAAATGTCTATGATTCAGCCTTCTTCAAATAAAAATTTTTGAAACAAGCCACATCTTACAATGCTTAATGAACTTTGCAAAGTTTGTTAATTGTTAAATAAAATTCTTAAGGATTACAAAAATGAAGACCTTTAAAGTGCTTTATTAGTTAGGTTGCAAAGGAAAGCTGGTTTCCTGTGAATGGTGTGACTTTCCATACATTATGCTAATCTATTTCCTGGTAAATTAGAAAATGAAGGAAAAAGTGGCTGACGCAATTGTGAAGGTTGGTAGGCCGAGGAAATGAAAGAGAAATGCCCTCTCACATTACATTTATTAAATTATGGTCAAAAAAGTTTCAAAACTGGTTATGAAAATGGAACTAAACAAGTCCCTGTGATACATTATCATCCCCAAAACCCAATTTACAAATCAACCTTTCCAACATCTTAATTGTAAGAAGGTGCAAGGCTGTTAAGATAGCTCACTGTACGTGCTCATATGCACATACAAACACACACCTCTTCCAAAGCACGAAGTAAAACTACAAAGAGAAAAAATAATGAAAGAAAAGATGCAGTACTTGAAAGATAGATCCAGGAGACCAAACATGTGAAGAGAAGTTAATCAAAAATGGCAGGAAGTCAATCAAAAATGACAAAGGCAGGGCAGAGTGGTTCACATCTGTAATCCCAGTACTTTGGGAGGTTGAGGTGGGCAGATCACTTGAGGCCAGGAGTTCAAGACCAGCCTAGCCAACATGGTGAATCCCCATCACTACTAAAAATACAAAATTTAGCCGAGTGTGGTGGCATGCACCTGTAATCCCAGCTACTTGAGAGGCTGAGGCAGAGAACCGCTTGAACCTGAAAGGCGGAGGCTTCAGTAAGCTGAGATCGTACCCCATCACTCCAGCCTGGATGACACAGCAAGACTCTATCTCAAGGAAAAAAAAAAAGGACAAGACAGAAAAATAAAGCAAGAAATTACTCACTGTCAAGAGAGAAAGCTGTCACCATAAGCAGACCCTGAGATAGCAAAAAAAAATTTTTAAACGTATTTTTTCTGATGTCGAATCTGTATTAAAGGTAACTTATTGTTCAAAGCAAACACAGTCACCAAGAAATGGATGGGCTATAACATGTATAAGTAGAATATACGAAGAAAATAGCACAAACAATGAAAGAGAAAAAAAATGGCAATATACGAAGATTCCGAGTTCATACAGTAAGAGGTAAAGTATTATCTGAAGGTAGACTGTGAGAAGTTAATGATGTATATTAGAGTAACCACTAAAAATATAAAACAAATATATGTAACTAAAAAGTCAATGATGGAGATTATATAATAAAAAATAATCAAGCCCAAAGAAAGCAAGATATGGGAGACAATGAGAGAACAAAATGAGAAAAACAGAGAACACATAGCAAGTTATAGAAACACAATTATACAAAAATTATTTTACATATGAATTGCTAGAACACTCCAAATAGAAACTAGAGATGGTAAGAGCAGAGGTCAGTTCACTAAGAAAATACAACAATCCTAATGTGCACACAACTAGTAACAGAGTTTCAAGATACATAAAGCAAAAACTGACAGCACTAAAAAGAGAGTTAGATAAATTCACAACTGTCAACTCTCCTCTCCCAATAACTAAGAGAACAAGGAGTCAAAAAACCAGTAACAATATAGAACAATATAGAATTCTCAAATGAATTCTCCCACACTTCTATGGAATAGTAAGAATTCTACACAAAGTATTACAAAAAATAGAAGAGAATGAAAAACTTCCCAACTCATTATATGACATTATGAAAACCCTGAAACCAATATCAGATGAATATATTAAAAGGAAAGAAGAAAGCTAATGACCATTATCCTATGAAACAAAACAAGCAAAACAAAACCTTTAAAAAATCAAATCCAGCTACGCATAAGATCAAAGCTTAAGTGAGCAGTGCACATTTTTGAAATATAAAAAATAAGAAATGAGCAAATGAAAAAAAATCCACGTTCTTGAATTGGGATAATATAATGCACTGCAAATAACATTAAAATGTTAATTAACCCAGGAGTTCATATAATTTAATGCAATTCCAATTAAAATCACAACAGGGTTTTGAATATTTTTTGCCCAGGGGAAGTGTGATGATTGATAAAATATTCCTCACATATGAATGCTAGTTACGTGTCTTAGAATACGTAAGAAAATTTGTAGAGAAAGTCAGGTACTACAGAATACAGGAAAACATATGATACGACGAATGTGAAATTTGTATTCACTGGAAGAAGAACAGATTATCTCAAAATTGCTGCTGATACAATGATATGTTTATGCTCTGAAAGTAAAAAGTAGACCCCCTCTCTTACACCATATATAACAATAAATTCCAAATAGATTGAAGATAAGACAAAAATGGGGGAAAAGTAAATCTAGTTATGAGATTACAAGCCTACTTTATCAATGGAGAAAACCTTAAAACAGGACACCACAGAGAAAGAGAAGGAATTAATTAATAAATATTTTAAAGGTTATATATTAAAAGCTACCTCTTGAACAGGCAAGAGATAAAAGATCAGTTTATGAAAAAATTACTTGCGATGGAGATGTTGGGCAGATGGTTAGTGGCTTTAATATGAAATAAATTCCCACAAAAAGACAATAACCAAATTTTTTAAATGGGCAAACAATATGAAAGGACAATTCTTACAACAATTCTAATTTGCCTACAAACATAGGAAAAGATGTTCAAAGTCACTAACAATCAGGAAATACTAATTCAAGTGACAATAAGATATTACCACACAATTATCAGACTGGGAAACACAACTAATGCTGACCGTGTTTGGGAAGAGGGCATTTGCCTGCATTGCTGGTAAAAATGTGAACTACTATATCCTTCTCAAAGCAATGTGGCAACATTTATGAAAACTGATACATTTTGAATAGATGGTCCTGTCTCTGGGAATCTATTCTTTAGGTCTCTCTGAATACAGCTATAAAGTTATTTATTACATCATTGGTTTAAAAGTGGCAAAAAATGGAAACACAGTATTTCCCTCTAATAAATGAGTGATTGAGTAGCCTATGAAATAACCACTCCTTGAAATAAGATGTAACAATTTTTTAATTGATTAGAACAGTAGCAGCTGAAAAGGATTTCTCTAAGGCAGCACCGAATGAAAAAAGATTAAAAAGTTTCAAAAAAACTCCTTCCATTTTTGTAAGCAGTGACTAAAAAACTGTGTGTGTGTATGTGTTCCTAATGCTTAAGAATATAGAGAAAAATACAAAAGGACACATAACAGTGCTAAAAACATGGGTTATGGACTAATGGAATGTTATTTTTGGCTACAGGAGAAAGAACTAAGTAAAAGAGAAAACAGTTTACTAAAAAAATGAATTTAAAAATTTCTATACAAGTATACCCACTTATCAGAATAATATATTTGTAAACAATGCCCATAAAAGTGAGCTTTTGCAAGACAACACTTATTTTCTAACGATTTTCAGTTGTGTTTCTTTGAAAACTTAGTCATAGAAAGAAAAAAAAATCACATGTAAATATCATAAATACCTATCTGTGGTTAGAAACCTAAAATGAAATGCCTTTAAAATGTATTATACACATTTAATATAAAATAAATGTGCAAAAAGTTTTTGAAAGAAAAAACTTACGAAATACATGCTTAAATAGAAGAAGTTTTTCTAGTTAGATTAAAAGTACTTAAAAGAGATTACAGTATAAATCTAAAAATATCTAGGGTAGCTCTTAGGCACACTAAAGACCTAAAACAAATAAACTAAACCAGAATATATCAGCTTGGGCTTGCCTTTCAGCTTAGCTATCCTGCTTCTTTCTTGATCTGCCTAAACTGTAGGACAAAGCCCATGTTTTCTCTACATGTGTTTTCAGCACCTTGCACAAGCCTAAGTTTCTTTAGAGAGTATGTGCCCTAAGTTTCTTTGAAGAGTATGGATGCCTCTAACTGCACACTCTCTACAGATGTCTCTAGACACACACACTGTATCCAGGGTCAATGGATTGATCTCCCTGGGCTGTTGCATGTGGATTCTTTACCCTTTTAAAGTGAATTTTGGAGGAAGGCAAGAATTCATCTGATACTGATGGATCATTTCATATAGAGCTAGACGCTAGTGACACTTCTTTTATGCAATGTGGACTTGAAAAGTTTTTACTTATTGATACTAAATGGAAGTTAGAACGACAGTAGTAGTTATGAAACGGGAAAAAATTATTTTACTGCTGTTGGCAATAAGAGTCTAGTTCTGCCAATTTCTAGACTTTTACCTTCTCTTGATTTTAAGTTCTCTTCAATTATATGGATAACATGTGTCCAATCCACCATACAAGACGATCAGGATGAAACTAAAACCACTCTGTAAACCACCAGGCACAAAGCAGTTCTCGTTGTTGTTAGCCCATACTTATCAAGTATTCTAAACTGTCTTAACTACTGTTATTTATAAACAAAACACAAGGTATCTACCTCAGCCTACAGCCTTGGTATAATTCCACCATACTCAATATATCGCTAAGTTTAAAGTAATAATTCCATCAATGGTTTTGATTGACTTATTGAGTTCATTTCTTTCTTCAATGAAATATTTTGTGTTTGCTAAAGTTACCTATATTCATACCTAAACAAGAAGAGCTAATGCATATTCCAAAGTCTGTTAGCCTTGAAATATCCACCTACTTCAATGTTTCTTTCTAAATATCCCTTCAAGCAACACTTCTGATATACTGCAACTGACTGTGATCTTCTGCAAAATTTATGTTTTCAAGTTATTTCTACCATTGTTCTCATGTTTTAAAAAATTTATTCCTCTTAATATTTAAATAATATTTTAATATAAATTAATATCCCCATTATTTAAAATATTTTTTGTCAAAGTTAAAGTTCTTATCATTAAAAAATAAAATACTATACATCAGATTTTTTCAAAAATATGGAAGACCTTCATTAGATAGCATCACATAAAGTGCATTTTAAAATGTATTCATCAGTCAATTTTCTTGCTTTTGTAACCCGAATAAACCACCTCTAAACTCATTGTAACACTGCATACCTATTGGCCACGCACATCTTAGAATCTATTTTTGGAAAAGAAAATTTTCTGGTGATCTGGCAAATGATAAAAATTTGCCAACACATAAAACCATCAGCTCTAAAAGATAACAGAAAAAAACAGGTAGGAAATCACCATAACTGCCAAAACATGTTTTTAATTTGCATTCATATATTAGCAGGTTTGCTTTTTCTATTTAAAAAAAAATTTAAACTGGGCCAGGCACATTGGCTCACACCTGTAACCCTAGCAGTTTGGGAGACCGAGGCGGGCGGATCACTTGAGATCAGGAGTTCGAGACCAGCCTGACCAACATGGTGAAACCCATCTCTACTAAAAGTACAAAAATCAGCCAGGCAAGGTGGCACACACCTGCAGTCCCAGCTACTCAGGAGGCTGTGGCAGGAGAATTGCTTGAACCAGAGAGGTGGAGGTGGCAGTGAGCTGACACTGCACCACTGCACTCAGGCCTGGGCTACAGAGCAGGACTCCATCTCAAAAAATATATATATATATATAAATATATATACACACACACTGTTTATATAAAAATATAAGATATACATATACACTGTTTATATAAAGAATCTTTGTCGCATTTCTACTAAAACCTTGAAAACTTGATTTCCCAGATAGAAACAATTCATCCCCAGGTACTTTAAACAACTTAGAGCACTTGGTCCATTTATCCCAAATTACCTTATGTTATAATTTGCCACATAATTCTTACTTCTCATCCTTGATTTTCAGCTCACTAATGATACTGGATATTGTCCTACCCATTTTCATGTAAGGGTCCATAAACATAGTAGGAGCTAAATACTTGTAAGTCAAATGGATAAGTGAAGCATGTTCTAACAAAAATAACATTATTATTACTTTTATTATGTCCCTAACTTTGATAGCTTTATCCAATAGCAGAATGCATATTAGCCAGAATTTACTGGTCTATTATTACCACTGCTATAGAACATCCTATAGTGGTTTCCTTCCAAAATAATTTTTTTGATAAGGTATGATAATTTGTTTTAGTACATGTATCAGCAAACACAGAATTGACTACTTTATTGAAGTAAATCTTGTAGTAAATGTATTCTAGTAAACATAGTATGCTAATATAATCTACAACAAATATAATAATACAGCCTCTAATCCATATTTACTTGTATAATACTCCCATTTTGCCCTAGTCTACAGTAAGGCTAACTCTGGAATATTACATTTAATGCCAGAGGGAGGTAAGAGTAACACAAGGGGAAAGTCCAGGGGGCTTTCTAGTGTTTAACTCTCTAAAGCTAACTGGCTATTCACTACAATTTCACTACTTTACTTTGCTGAAAATGAATTTCCACATTTATGAAATGAAAATCATAATACAGTTCATAATAGAGTACAACAGTGCATATAGCACATATGTGCTATATTACATGTCATATGGCATAACCATTACATGTAAGTTGTATGATTCGATTATATATTAAATGATACAAATACATACATGATACATTAAGAATTATGATACATATGTTTTACAGATATATTTGTATGTTTTTGCCTGAAAACATACAAAACTCAAATATGTAAAAGTGAAGGGACCAGACATGTTTTAAAGGAGAGTCATTCTCATAGACAAAAGGAAAATCACAAAATCTGCAATTATATACAATCTATTAGTCATCAAAAGTATCTACATATCATTTTGTGTGTTCTACAATTTCATTTTTTTCACAATTCATCAGCTTAACTCCAAACAGCACTTCCAATAAAGATTCATCACTTTCAGCACATCTAATGATTATTGTCTCAATTGTATAGCAAGATAATAAACTGTTTCTCATAACTAGATGCATTCATTTTTCCTCTTTTTTTCCAGTCATTTTGTTAAAATAAAGTAAAAAGCAGTAAAATTTCTGCCAAAAGTGGCAGAGTCACAGTGATGTAGCAGGAGTCAGGGTTAATTAGCAAGACAACAACACGACAGCCCAAAAAAAGACATTCATCAAATGATGCTTGTAAGTAAAAATCCAGTGTATAAATGGCATTGCAGAGGTGATACATAGTATTCCATGTGTCAGTTACTTGAAAAGTCCATGATACAAAAGCCAAGGACTACCAATACCAGTTTACTAAAGAGTACATATTAAATAAACTAACATATGGAAAACCAAGTTCTTAACTTCTGTATTATACTAGGTACACAATAAGGAGTATTTTATTTTGTACCCACTATTTACTCTGAATGGCTGTTTCTTGTTGTTACTGTTGTTGTGGTTTCAGAGACAGGATCTTGCTCTGTTACCAAGGTTGGAGTGCATTTGCTCAATGGATCACAGCTCACTGCAGGCTCAAACTCTGGGATAAAGGGATCCTCCTGCCTCAGCCTCCCAAGTAACTGAGAACACAGGCACATGCCACCACACCTGGCCTGAACGGCCACTTTTAAGAGAGGCATCAATACTCTACAGCAAATATTTATAAATGCAGTATGGCTTAATTCTACTATATCACAAGGTTTCTTTTTTTATTTGAAACAGAGTCTTGGTTTGTCGCCTGGCGCCAGGCTGAAGTGCAGTGGCACAATCTTGGCTCACTGCAACCTCTGCCTCCTGCATTCAAGCAATTCTCCTGCCTCAGCCTCCAGAGTAGCTGGGAGTACAAGCGTGTGCCACCATGCCCAGCTAATTTTTGTATTTTTTAGTAGAGATGGGGTTTCACTGTGTTGGCCAGGATGGTCTCTATCTCTTGACCTCGTGATCCGCCTGCCTCGGCCTCCCAAAGTGCTCGGATTACATGTGTGATCCACCATGCCTTGCCACAAGGTTTCTTTTTGCAAGAAGAAATAACTTTTTTTTTCAGGAAAATAATGCAAACTGAGGAATAGTTGACAAGAGTTCAATATATTTAGCTACTTAGGTTGGAAAAGACCATGATAGTGGCATTTAGAACAAGGCAAATCAACAAGCAGTTAACATCAGAAGGAATACTGTGAGCTGTGAGGCCCGAGAATACTGACTGGAAACAGGGTATTCTTAAAGCAGGGCATGATAAATAAGAGAGTCCCACGAAAAGTGATGTCGATATTTGCAGTGATAATTGTAACATGAATAGGAGGAGTCAGGCAATACCTGTAACATGGAAAGAGTTTAAATTGAGTTATACTGATGAGCTAGTTTGAGTTAGTTTCTTTGCTCCTGTAAGAGTGTAAAAAAACTTTTGTTTGTAAAAAAAATTTTTTGTGTTTCTTTTTTACTGGAGAAAATGCAGTTGGGGAGAAATCATGTAAATGTGTGATTATAAATAACTATTCAATAAATGTAAAAATAACGTATAAGATCCTGATTATCTACCTTTATTGTGCATTTTATATGTTAGTTAAAAGCAACAATGTCTGAGTCTAACCAAGTGACTTTTAAGTCATAAATCAGACATAGCTTAATCAACAGAATCTTAGCTTAACCAAGGATTTGCAGTTCAATGTACTGCTTGAAATTATAGAACATCACAAATTTAATAATTTGTAATTATTTTAAAAATTAAGGGCTTTTTTAAATGACGAGTTGATAGAAGCTTCAGATGACTCATTAAAGAAGTAGCCTGCAGACTTTCAATCTCTAATTATTGTTCACCTTTATTTTCAGGTTTCTATAAATGATGATGAGAATTGTAATTTCATGTATTTTTCTTTTGAAAAGCTCGGCTATCTCACCTGTATTACATAAATGTTAACAGTAACTTTTATACCAGCTACACTGAAACTTTTTAAGAATGACTTTCTCAAGGTCACAGAGCAAATCTCTGGTGAGACAGGAATGGAATTCATGACCTTTGACTGCCAGAAGTTTTCTACCCACACTCGGAAATTCCTTCCCCATAAGTGTAATTTATATGCTCATTTTGAGAAGCAGGAAAGTTTATCCTTTTCAGGGGAGGAGAGCGTGGGGGCGGTAGAGGTATGGCGGGTGTGCTTTTCCTGTCAAATCAGTTGCCACACAAGTACTTTGTAGTTTTACAAAGTGACTTTTGGCCATATTACCTCATTTATCTCTCACCACAGTGCTGTAAACTACATACTGTTTTTTCCATTTTCTAGACTCAGAGAGGTTAAGAAACTTGACCAAGGTCATCCATAGTTAGCAAGCAAGAGAGCAAGACTCAAACTGAGATATATCTGACACTGAAATCAGTTGTGATTCAAGGATGTATACAATCTTAGAGGTTTACCATTCATTATGAAATGAATGAAGGTTTTCTTTACATTGTTGTGGAATAATTTATCTTGGTTGACATTTAGGTTTGTTTTCTTTAAGGCAGGGTTGTTTTTCTGTTTTGTTATGAGTTAGCTTGATAATCTCAAAGTGAGCACAGTATTACTAAACACAGAATGTTTTAAAGACTGTTTTTCTCCCTTTTTTATACACATGTGTAGCTTTTCACTGTATTTCTTGTTCATGAAATTTTACTATAATTCTTGGTCTTGAGTATGGTGTGTGTGTGGGGGGTTATGTACTAATATAGATATTAGTACATGGACTACAAAATATAGACTACAAAAACACACATAAAAACACATAAATACTAAATAGATACATACACATATAGATATATAAGATGATGAATATATATGTATATACAATATATGGTCATTCTTCAGTATCCTTGAAGGAATAACTCCAGGATCCCAAACCCCAACTGATACCAAAATCCATAGATGCTCAAGTCCGTTATAAAAATGATGCAGTATTTGCATATAACCTGTGCACATCCTCCTATATACTCTATATCATCTCTAGGTTACTTACAATCTCTTATACAATGTAAATGCTATATAAATAGTTGTTATGGTTTTTTTATTTGTATCATCTGTATTGTTGTAGATTTTTTTCTTGAATGTTTTCAATCTGCCATTAGTTGACTCAATTAATGTGAAACTGATGAACAAAGAGGGCCAACTGTATACATACACATCATGCCAGGAATTACTGTGAAAGGCCCTATAGACTGAAAAGCATAGTGAATGTCACATTTGGGACACAATTCATGGCTGTCAAAGGCAGCAGGTAGTTATCGTGTTAGCTTCTATAGTCTTTGACAGGGGTGGGAAAACTATCCTAAAGGTCTCCTAATTTATTCCCCTCTCAACTTCCATTCAGCAATACAGCATCAGGGCTTCCTGCTGCTACTTCTGCACCAGATAGCAAATCTGTTTAGAGCAGTCTAATTATTACACTAATAAATATTCAAAAATGTAGACCATGAGAGTAGCAACAAAAGAAAAGCATGACTTTAAGTTGAGAAAAAAAAAAAAAGACAGGAAAAAAGAAATTCTGCTCATACTAGAGCAGATTTCTTTGGGTGAGTATCCTGTAATCTACTGCCGACCAAAACAAAATTTTATGGAGCAATAAGACTATTCAAGTAGCCACTTTATGACAATAAACACCCAAAACGGAAAAATCCTTTTGTAACATAATTACTGACAATATAGAGAGAAAGTAACCATTTAATCCACAGCATGTGTTCTCTACCACAAGAACTTAATAGCTGACATCAGATGGGGTGTGGCTGACCTAGGCCCCAAAAGTGAATTCTGGCCTGTGGAAGTCAGACAGCTCTCTGGGCTGGGCTTGGGATTCAGAAACCAAGCAGGTCTAACAAAGCCTAAGACTGTTGACCTTCTGGGCATAGGGCAAGGCCCATCTGTTTACTTGCTTGCTTTTGGGAGGAGTGGTTGTGGTAGATGAGTTAAGGCTGTGGTTATAGGGCGTTGCCTGTGATTTAATTTTAATATTTTTACCCTTACATTTTGTGAACAGTTAAAAGTTGAAAGCTGTGTATAAAAAAATTGCATGCTGAAAAACAAATAAGTTTGAGTTTGAAAGGAAAAAGAAATACTGGACAAAAATATAAGCTATTTCCAGTCTATGATCATACAGTATTTTCAAGTAGAAAATGACAGATAAGTAACTACAACCTATTTCAGGACTTATTTTAAAAATTAAAGTTGTAGCCAGTGAAGTCAGGGGCTGATGCCTACAATCCCAGCACTTTGGCAGGAGGTTTGCTTAAGACCAGGAATTCAAGAGACAGGCTGGACAACAAAGTGAGACCCCTCCTGCCTACTTGGGAGGCTAAGGCAGGAGGATCCCTTGAGCCCAGGAATTTGAGCTACCATTATGCCACTGCAGTCCCGTCTGAGTGACAGAGTGAGACCCCATCTCCAGAAAAAAAAAAAAAGCTGTTTTCTAAACAGAAAAGGTAATGATGGTGTTGATTTTGAATAAAACTGTCTTGGGATTTTAGCTCATGTTCATTAATCAACATTCAAGCAGCAAGTGAAAAAACTTATTTAAAAAAACTTCAAATAAGTTTGTGCCATTACTACTTTTATATTTTAATATACAATCTACAGCTAGATTTATGAACTTGACTGTTTATCTCACAATATAAACACTCCAATTTAATGTGATCATTGTAATATTATTAATTTGCAAAAATATAAAGTTCCATGCTTTCCATGTTGTATGATGGAAAAAATGTCCAGGACCTTTACACGTTCATCTACTTAACAACATCCCTTCACTGGGCAAGGTTACTCCAAACTCTAGATTAACCAACATTGGCTCGAATTCAAAACGCTCTCAGCATAGACCTAGAGGCCTAAGCACTTAACGTTGTCTCTGCCAAGATAAAACATACCTATATTTAAGGCCAAATTATTTCACTAGGTTGATAACAGCCTGCTTCATGATATATTGTAACATCTAAAACTCACTGGAGCTTGTTAAAGTGCATAATTTCCCTGCACAGGAGGCAGGGAAAATATCTCTGAGCAACATGTATATTTCACATGACCAGAACATGATGGATATTATAGACCAGATGCATGCTCTTCAGAACGAACGTCAAGCATCTCGATTTGTTCTCCCCTTGGCTTGGGGAGAGTGCACTAGTGTTTGCAGACCTTCCTTTTCAGCACACACATAGGCTGCAGCTGTAGTAAACAACCACCAGCCAAGAGTTGCTAAGGTCAAGGTCTCAAATGCTATACCAGGACCATTTTCTCCCAAATGACATTCATTTCTGAAAAAAGAACTTGGATGGGGGGTTGGGGAGATGGGGAATATTAAGGACTCATTAACAACAATTTTTTTTCAATAAGTAGTAATAAAAAGCATTCCACAATAAATTTCAGCTGACTGCACTAAGTAGTAAATAACTGAAGGATTTCAAAAATAAACAGAAATCCTCAAGAATGTTTTGTTTAACCTGACCTAGCTATGTTGGTTACATGGTCTTAGTTCAAAAATTATGAAAATTTGATGTGAAAACATTTGAAATTTCAAATTCTCCCAGCACATTTCATCACAGTCATTGGTAGAATAATAAACCTCTTTCTTAATTTTTTTATGCTCAAATTGCTCTCTCCTCAGATCAAAGGAGCTTAATATACTCAATCTAGCATCGAGACTGACCGGTCTGCAACAATAAAGATATAACTTATGCATTTGAAATGTTTGTCCTTCAACATCCTATTTCCACTATACTTCTATAGTTTAAAATTTTCTAGCCTAAAAGTATACTCCTTTATCGGAACCAATTTTCATGTGGTTTAAAAAAATGTACACAACATGTGAATGAGGTCTGAGAACAGCACAAGCAAAGTTTTTTTTCTTGGGGGACCTGGAGGGGGGGTCCACTGTTTTAATTAAATGTCAGTTCTGAAAGCATTTCTTAGAAGACAGTATACACCCACTCCTCAAAGTGACCACTCCTATTCCCACCACAAGCTTCCTCTTGCTAAAAGCCACCAAATTTATGTCAAAGCATTTACTTATCTAAACAACTCTATCGTCCAGTAAGAAAAGGGCATGGAGGCGTCTAGGTGGTTTTGCAGAATGACGTGTATTTGATTGGCAGATGTCTAGCGAAGTCACTAGATGCACATGCACTAAATGTAAATAGAGCTTGCTCGTCTCTCTGATGTTACAAGGTAACCGAGAAAATCTTAACGCTAGTGAAAAATAAAATATCCGAGTGCTCGGCCGAGAATTCCATTAGCCAGTGGAATTATTTAAAACAATCCACAGAGAACAACACTTAAGCCATATATACAGTTAAATTAGAGGGCCGACAATACTAACTACACAAACTGTTTATTCAGATTACACATTCTGTTGTATTAATACTCTTTAACTCAACACAGTCATCTTTTATCAGCTGAATTAAGACTATACTATTAAAGTATGCAAAACTCGAAGCGCAAGGCGAAGGGGGTTGGGAAGCTGCAGGGCATATAACAAAGGAATTGGTACTTTTTCCAAGCATTTGCCTCAAATGCACTGCGAAACAAAACTGTTGAGTGCACCCCACCCTTTGCCCCAAAGATAAAAGTTTTCAAAGTTCTTGCAGGCAGCTCTCTAACCAACAAAAGCAGGATTGATTCTCCCCGTAGGGGAGCATCTAACGTGACACCAACTAATGTTGCGGAGGTCAAGTCCGAATCCTCAGGGTGAGCTTCTAAGGCAAGAAGTGGCTTCCAGGACGGCTCTGCGGGTTCCCGGCCCGGGTGGACGTGCAAAGTTGCCCCTTGTCAACTCCGACCAGGTCCCCGGTAATTGAAAATAACAGCCACCGGCCAGCCCCTGGCTACTAGCATGGACCAGGCACTGTAGCAAGTGACAGTTACACATCATTACGACCAGAGACAATAATGAATGTAGCACCAGGAGCACTATTCATGCCAGCAGTGTCATCTCCGCCTTAACCCCTTCCCCTCCACTATCTCCAGCGCGCACACACAGTCCACACGGCCCCGGTGCGGCAGCTATTCATCCACCCCGCTCCAGGCCGGGGGGCCAACTACTTCCACGAGCACTCCCCTCTCCCCATTTCAGCCCTGGGGTTTTATTTCTCATCCTTGGCAACTGTCAGGTAAACACTGCAACCAACAATTCCATTAGGGGTAGAAAAACATTTGCTTAATTCACGTTACTTGATAACTTCTGAAAAAAAAAAAAAAATTAGGGAGGGGGGAAGAAACCTCCTTCTTTCTTCTCCACGAATCCGACCGACGCTACTTGCTTTGCAACAGCATCGCCCTTCCCCGGCCCCCCTCCCGCTTCCCAGCACTTTCCCCCTTTAAGAACACAGACCAACCAAAATGATTTAACTTGAGCAGATGACAGAAGGAAAATAAAACACGTTAAGAGAATATGGTCTGATTTGGGATGGCAAAAAAAAAAAAAAAAAAAAGGAGGGGGTTGTTTATTTTGATAAGAAACGGAATCGGCACAGACCTGAACAGAAGCTGCAGAGCAGGAGAAATTGTTTTCTTTCCCTCACACAGAGTCCCCCTCTCTCTCCCTTTCTCTCTTACACGCGCGCGCGCACACACACACACTCACTCGCACACACACGGCGTCACCCGCGCACACGCACATGCAGAGCCTCTCAGCGGCTCTCTGCAGTTCTCAGGAAATGAATGGGGGGCAACCCGGGGAACTGTTGTACTTGCAAATGACTTACCCGGATCACATGATGCGCTAAATGTAGGGTGGGCCGGTGGGTGGAGGCTGCCGAGACGCGAGCCCAGGTCTAGTGTGGGGAGCCTCGCCAGGCCCGCATCGAATTACCCCGGGGCCCAGCCGAGGGGGTTGCAGGACGCCGCTCCTCCTCCCTTGCAGCCCGCAGCTCAGGAAACCAGAGAGGCGCTTGGGGTGGGGTGGGGTGAGCTGCGGGTGGGGGGCCGAAAACAAGAAACCCCAAACAAAAGAGCTCCGGGTCCTTCTCCCCAGAAACAAAGCCCCGCCGCTGCGGGCGAGCCCCGGGGTGGGGCCGAGGGCGGGGGCGGCGGCGGGGAGGGGCTCGCTCAGCAGGCGCTAAGTCGCTTTATTGCCATAAAATGGGGCCCCCGAGCCGCTCCGCCCGAGGATTAGGAGGCGGGCTCTGAGTGTGATGGTTGAAATCCCCTGTGGGAAACTAACCCCTCCCCGTTCGCAGAGGTAGAAGGCAACACCCACTGCCCGGCCCTCGCCTCCCCGCCCGGGCCGCCGGGCTGCGGGGTGGGTCCGCGGCGCCTCCACCCCGCCCCACCCCGCCCCACCCCTGCCCCCGCCTTCTGGTCCCGGGCCTCAGCGGAGCTTTCCTTTCACCTGCACCACCTCGCTGCGGCACCCCAAATAACCCACACATGGCCCTGGAAGCTCAGGGAGCCGCCGGCCGAGGAGACCCGCGGGGCTCGCGGCGGGAGGGACCCCCGGAGGGCAACTCGCCGGGCGAGGACTCGCGCCTAGCTGCGAGAAAGTCCCCTCTTTTGTGTTAGAGCGCGCCAAGCAGGCTTAGGAGGAGAATTCGGGGACCCAGAAGGCGCGCAGCCAGCTCTGGCCCCCGCCCCTCGCCGCTCCCGCCCGGGTGGGGGCGCGCAGTGCAGGGAGGGGGCCGGCGTCCCGGCCGTCCCCGTGGCTCGCCCGCCAGCGAACTTGGAAAGGTGTGGGCGGAGCCGGCCCGGGCGGCCGGCTGGGGCTGCGGGGCTGCGGGGCTGCGGGGCCGCGCGCGGGGATCGTCCCCGGACGCTGGGCATCGACCGAGCCGGGCAACAATAGGGTCGGGCCGGGGCAGCCCCGCGGGCGGTGCCCTCTGCGCGCCGGTGGGGCCGGTGGGGCGGGCGAGGGCCAGGCGCGGCCAGCAGGGGAGTCATTGTTTGGGTTCCGGAGAGACACACGTTGCGGGCGAGGCGGGGGCGCCCCTTCTCCCTGCGCTTCACCTTGGCGGGATGAATGGGGGCGAGAGGGAGACCCGCGCTTGGCCTCGCCACCTCAGGAGAAGTGGCCCCTGCCCGCGCCAGTTCTGCGGGAAAGAAAGGGGCAAACTTGCAGCACTGGGGCAGAGGAAGCGGGAGCTACTGACCCCCGCGAGGCCCAGGGGCGGCAGGGAAGGGAGTCCAGTGCCCTGAGCGGAGCCCGGAGAAGCGGGCGGCCCAGAGCCGAGTCCTTGACGCTTTCCCCAGCAGCCCCTCCCTCCCCGCCTCCGCGCCCTGGGGAGCGGATCCGCGGGATTGTGGGGCGGGAGAGGGAGGAGGCGGCCGGGCAGACCTTCAGTTCCCGCGGCGGCTCAGAGGGCGCGCGGTCAGTGCCGCGCCTGAGGGTCGGCAGGGGTTGGGAGCAGACGGGGCGGAAGCGGCCGGCGGGCAGGGGTGGGAGGCTCCTGGCCAGCCTAGGTGAGCGCGGAGCTCCGGGGACCGCAAGACGCCTCTGCCCCGCGCCCCCGCCCCGCCCCGCGTGGGAAACCGCCAGGGCGGCGGAAAGGCCGGGAAGGGGAAGTTTGTGTGCGCAGAGAAAGCTCTGCTGTACTGTGGCGTGGAGTGGGGTGGGAAGAGAAACAAGGGAGAGAGTGAGAAACAGGAAATGAGAACGAAGGCACGAATGTGAGCCAGGGCCAGCCGGGCTCCCCATCGGTGTGGCAGTTTCCAGCCACTCCAGGCCCGGTGTGCGTTCTTAATCACAACAAAGGCGGCGTCTGCCCGGTGCGTTCTCTGCCTCCAGCCACTCCTAGGATGTGAGGAAAATGGGAAGAGTGGTGCAGCCTAGAGGAGTCCCAACAGCCTAAGATGCGTCTTAGGAAGACAGCAGGATGCAGAGGAGGGGTCTGTCCCGGTCTTGAGGTTTCCAAGAACAAATGTCTGAAATTTGTGGAGCACTCCTGGAGCGAAGTAGCCTTAGCGGCGGGAGCGGGAAGGCGCGGGCGCAGCGAGGGCGTCGGGAGCCCAGTGGGACTAGAGGGTAAGGGGTCGGTCGCCGGAGTGCAGTCTCCGTTCCGGGGAACGCAGCCGCAGCTCCCACGCTCTGATCCGATCCTGGGCAGAGGGCAAACAGCCCTTGACACTCCACAACACCCGGATGGGGAAACAGCACGAAAAGACAAGTTTGAAAAGCAGTAGATTATCAACAACTGCGCAGGATTTCAACGAGAAACTTGCCTTTGCTAGAATCACTGAAGTTTCCCTTTAGGTGGGGCAGGGAGAGGTAGGGAGTGAAGGAAGGGAGTTTTGCTGTAAGGGTGGAAGGATGCTGTAAGAAATTATGTCATCGTGGCAGTTCTTGTACTAACAGCTCTTTCTGGAGTGAGCTGAGTGGCGGACAGACCATAAATATATTCTATAGCGAGTGCTTCTGCACGTGGAAAAGCAAACTGCAGTCCCTTCCTATGGCAACAGCCATTGGCATGTTAGGAGAGTGGTGAAGGACAGAAAATAAACTACAAGAAACCATTCCAGAGGAATAAGGAAACTAGGGGTAGGTCAAGGTTAGTTTCTAGAGTCTGGAGAGCCTATGTGGTTAAAAGAAAAAGTACATCAAGCGTTGGGAAAAAAAATGCTTGCAGATTTTAAAAATCGTTGACAGATAAGGAGTAGAAATCTTACATTAAATCAACTCCCTAGCTATGAAAAGCGAAAGGATAAAGAAGAGAAAAACAAGCTTAGAAAAGAGAATCATTTCGTTGTGTGGACTGAGGGTAGGTGTAGACGAGCAAAAACATTGAAAGAATAAAAAGCATGGATGATAACTGGAGCGAGATCACTAGAGATGTGTGTGTGTGTGTGTGTGTGTACACACAGGCATGCGTTTCTAACTCAGTTCATGTAATTCTATCTCTGTATAGAACTTGGATTTAAAGACAACTAAGGTGTGAACAGAAGGGAAGAAGATAGGAAAAGTACACTACCTTTGCAAAGGTGCGCATTTTTAATTTAATGTTTAGACCTTTCTCCTCTCTTCTTCTGTGTTTGCAGAAAATGTAAAGATGGCAAAATTATTTCAATCCTTAATTCAGGAGGACCATGTAAAAGAATGTGTAGGGAGAAAGTGCAGTCGTAGAATCTGGGGCTTGAAAGTATGTGTCAAATACTATATTGCTTCAATTCTGTTTAAAACCAAGATGATTTTGGTAAAAATGATGACCCATTTCCCTAACTCTATATAAAAACTTCATTTACTTAGTCTTAGATAACCAAAAGAAGAATGAATTATAAACAAAGAAGGTTGGAAGAATGAATTATAAACAAAGGTTAAGTTTGGTATTCTGAAATTTTTTTTTTTTTTTTTTTTTAGATAGAGCCTTGTTCTGTCACCCAGGCTGGAGTCCAGTGGCAAGATCTGGGCTCACTGCAACCTCCTCCTCCCCAGTTCAAGTAATTCTCCCGTCTCCACCTTCCAAGTAGCTGGAATTACAGGTACGTGCCACCAACTCCGGCTAATTTTTTTGTATGTTGGCCAGGCTGGTCTTGAACTCCTGATCCCAGGTGATCCACCTCGGCATTCCAAAGTGTTAGGATTACAGGTGTAAGTCACTGCATCCAGCCCTGAATTTCTTACACATAACACATGCATTGGATTTCTTTTACCTGACACATTGTCCAAAAAAGCACAACCAAACACCCTCAAAGCAGGTAAAATATCTAATTCAAACAGAAAAATTTACAACTAGAAATAATGTTGTTACTATAAAAGTAAACGTTACCTGCCCACAAACTTTTTGTCAGATCTTATACTCAACCAGTGGTGATATTGTCTTTGAAAATTAGTGGTTAGAAAAATCTTTTACAGTATTAAGAGCATTACCTGTACCACACCCAGATTTCTCTAAGGTAAAAACTCTGTTCAATATCTGTGTACATTTAGAGATTGTAAGGCTTTGGGTTAGTGAAACCATAGATGATTTAGCACTGATATAATTTCAAGAAAGAGGGTAGGAATGAAGTCCATTTCAGAAGTAAAAGCTATGTTGAAATATTCTATTTAACTAGAAATAAAAATAAAGCTGATTTCCAGAACTCTGAACAAATTTTAAAACACAATCTTGATTTTTTTCCTGAGGCCCAAAGTGAACATGTACTGTTAGGTTTTCAATGCCTATATTTTTCATGTGTCATATCTTGGCAATAATGTGCAGCAAAGGGGAATTTTCCCGTTCAAGTATGAGAAAGTGAGAAAGACATGTAAAAGCCTTACTATAACTGCAAACAGCTGGTGATATTATGTGATTACTTGGTAAACACCATGTTTTGATTTGTGCGATGAGCTGTCTGCAAATTAGGGGAAAAATGCCGTTTCATAACTTTGTTTTGTTGCAATCAATACAGTTTTCGATCCTTCTAGTTTAAATATCTTCATCACATCTTCAAATGTGTCTTCCTTTCCATCTTCTTCCAGTCACTTCGTTCTGGTGTTTTCCAGCCTTACCTCCACTATCATGTCCGCTGCCCATCTCTGAGCTCTGCATCTAGCCCCTTTTCCCTCAAATCCACTAATTATATCTGTCTTTATAAACCCAAGTTGGCACCAATACAATACGATGACTTGTGAGGGCCCCACTTCCGTTTTCATACCTCATACTTTCCCCTCCAGTTGATGCATATACCTTGCGATGATCTTCCTCTGTCTTCTCTGGAATCTTCTAAAAAGGATTCTTGGATACTCTGCATACATGTATACATATCCATCCTCTCACCAAAACGTTACCTTTCCCTTTTTGGAGCTTGTTATGGTATAACTGAAAGAGTGCTTCAGGTGATGACTAGCTGGTTTTTCACCTTTTTTCTGATTCTCTGTTTTTCCACCTACTTCAATAATATTTCCTTCACATCGAAGGATTAACGTTTATTAGCTGCTTACCTGAGCCAGTGGGAGATATATTTGCCCAAGTAAGCATCCAATAAATGTTGATTCCCTCATTTATTTTTCAGGTTCTCAGACCTTTCTATTTCCATGAAGTATTGTTGGCCCACCTATTACATGCACACTTATTACACCTTTCAGAACAAGAGCTATACTTTAATCACCTATTTAGCCTTTCTTTTACCCTCACACTGTTTTGTGTGTAGTAGGTGATTAATGAATGCTTCTTGAATCATGAAATAACTACAATATATAAAGTTAGAATGACATACATTAAACATGATTTAGCAGAAAACTTGAGTTTCTATTTGAATGCACATATTGAAAATAACAAAATTCTGTAATGTGTCAATAAATACCTTTTGAACATTAATTCTGGCAACGTTCCTCAAGCAACTTTCTTTTAAGTTGAAGTTTTTACATAAATATATTAGATTTGGAGCATTTTTGCCTAATTCCATTTTCTCTTTCATATGTGTCATTTAAAAATCATTCAATCCATTATATTCCTCTTTGTTTTTTATTAAAATTAGACAGCATTCTATTGTATTAAATTAAAAATGTTCAATTTTTTAATACCAGAAGGAAAATTCGCAGTAAGTTTGTTTTAAAAAATGACATTTGCAAGTTTTGAGTTTATAAACATTAGAGTTATAAAGTAATAATCTGCGTTTTAAAATATAATAAATTGAGACATATGAGATCTGAACTATAGGTATCTTTGCTTTTTTAACTTTACAAATGAAAGTAGTACTCTCAACAGAAATAATTTAATTCCACTAAAGTATATCTAGTTTACAAAATACTACTTTAATTTCATGCTATATACAATACATCAACCTAGGTATTAAGATGAGCTTAGATAAAACTGATAAATAACTATATAGCATGTAACATTAGAATTTTCCCAAATTTTTGCAATCGTATTTACATAATAATGAATATCTTAGCTTCTGTCTTGTAAAAAATATGTATATGTATTTATTTTAGTTTTCCGTAAATTGTGTTACTGAAACAGAGAATATGAGTTTGTTTTTACTGTTCTAGACACCTACTGCCAAATTATTTTTCAAAGGTATTTTAAAAGTTTATGGCCAGCTGCAGTGGCTCACGCTTATAGGCTCAACACTTTGGGAAGCGGAGGTGACAGTATCTCTTGAGGCCAGAAGTTTGAAACGAGCCTAGGAAACATAGGGAGACTCTGTCTCGACAAAAAATTAAAAAGCTGAAAGTGGTGGTACGTGCCTGTAATCCTGGCTACTTAGGAGGCAGAGGTGAGAGGATTGCTTAATGCCAGGAATTCAAGGCCTCAGTGAGCTAAGATCAGCCTAGGCAATTGAGTGAGACCCTGTCTCTGGAAAAAAAAAAGAGAAAAAAAGTATTTTACCAGTTTACAATTGCACCATTATATTTGAGATTGCCATTTTCATTATGTTCTTGCTAGTATTGGGTGGTGCTTTGAAATATAAGATCTTAAGTTGGTAAACAAGAATGGCTTGAGTTTTAATTCTTTGATGAGTAAAGATTGAACTCCAATCTAGGAATATAAATGAGTCATTGGTGGATGAGATGCTAGCAACTCCTATTGCATAGCCTGGCTAAGAAATTATGCGAAACTGATGTCAAATTGCTGTGCTAAGAAATGAAGGTTGGAGGAGAGGGTATAGCTCAAGGGTAGAGCATTGGACTGCAGATCAAGAAAGGAAGGTTGGAACAGCTATGAAAGACATTACAAATTCAGAGTCTTAGAATTCAGCAACTTGATATTTTGAGGAGGGGTACAAAGAAAAGAGAACAGGAAACTATCTCTCATATTTCATTCTTTAATTCAGGAGGATTCATTTATTTTTAGTTTTGATGAATTTGAGAGTCATCAAATAGGTAATTGGTTCTACCATATTTGAAGCTGAAATAAATTAGAAAGCTGATAGAAAAGAGTGGAGAGGGAGAAAGAAATGAAACCTGGTCAGTAACATAGAAATAAAATGAAATGAAAATGAGACAGGAAAGAAGGGAGGGAGAGAGATTATGATATTGATTTCCATAACTTTCATCTACAAACAATGGAAAACATAGCTAATGCCAATTAAAGGTACATATTTTTGTCTATCTCTTGCAATGAAACAAGAAGTCCAAAAATAAGCAGCCACAGTTGAAGACTGTGCAGCTCCCTGGCACCCCAAAGCCCCAATCTCATTTTATTTTCCTGCTCCCCTTCTTAAATATATAGCTACCCCTCCCACTCCATAGTAGGAAGAAGAAAAAAGGCTAAGAGCAGAACCAATTCTCTTCCATTTAGAAAGCTTTAGAAGCCTCAACCATATCTTCTGCTTTTATTTCAATGGTTGGAACTGGGTCACATGACTTCCTGGAGACCAAACAGAAAAGCAGACAGGAAGAAGGTCTCTTGGATGGAATTTGAGACAACCACTATATAGTGTTTCATAATGTTTTAGTCCTAAATTGCAAACCACTGTATTATTGAAGCTCTCTATTGAATTCTTGCTGGCAGACAGGAGAAAAAAAGAAAAATATACCGTTGGGTTACAAGTTGTGGGCCATCATCATTTTAAGGACATTAACTCATTAACTCATAAACTACAAAAAAAAAAAGATTGATGTTTCTTAACATATATTTTCTGTATGATGCAGTCAATATATTATTAAAGTACATAAACCATAATGTAGTCCATTTTAAATGAATCCATGTGTGATTTACCCAAGGCATAGTGTGAATCTCAGTTTAGCTTCACTGAGTTACATAGTCTGGTTGTGGCTTATCCTTGCACTCCATGAATTTACATGTCTCTGAGAAACGAACATTAATTTTTAAAAGTTGAATAAGCAAACCACTATTAAAAAAGTTAATCTGTGTCTCCCAAAATATAAGATGTTTTGCATTTCACATTCAAATGAGAGTGAAGCAGCAACGCATGAGCTGATGCCCAGAGCCAGAAAGACAAACCAATTCCTGGTTTTGCCACTTGATTGTGTGACCTTTGACAGGTTGCTCAATATTTCTCGGTGTCATCAGTTTCACCCCCACCCCCAGTACAACTGGGTTTGGCACCTTCTTTTTGAGGATGTGGACAGCTAATGAGGTCTTCCATACCTTCCCTTACAAGATTGTAAGCTCTACAAGGCTTGACAAGAATTGTGTCTGACCACTTCTCAATTATCATCAGTGCCTAACTTGGCATTCAACACACAGAAAGTCCTCAAAGTTTTTTGATGGAAGAATGAAAGTAACTTCCAAAAGGCATAGGATATTGTGGGTACCCTGTGATATCTGTAAATATAGTTGCCTACCAGAATAATAAAGCTGTTTGTTTGTCCTATTTGTCAAGAAAAATAATTTAAAGGAATATATACAGTTTCCGTACTTTAGTTCAATAAAATGTATGTACTCAGTTAATTTAATTTGTAAAGATTAGTATTTGACTAGATTTGACATGCATCTCTTTTAACTGATTCAGCTTCCAAGTTAGAATACATATAAAGTTAAAATAAATCATCTCTGTGTATTCTTCCAAGTTAGAATACATATAAAGTTAAAATAAATCATTACCTACTACAACTTTAAACTTAAAATCAATTCTTAATAAAGAACTTCCCTTCCTTCCTTTCTTTTTCTGCCTCCCTCCTTACCCCCCTTTCTCCTCCTCCTCCTTCTTCTGCCTTCTCTTTCTCCCTCTCTGTCTTTCTCTCTCTCTCTCCATCAAGACAGAGACAGATTGTAGATAATTAATCCATGAAGCATGATGAGTTGGGTTTCTTGGTTTTAAAATTTTATCCAGTTCACAAATTAGCTTTATGAGCTTTTTATACAGAATTCAAATACAATTTCATTCTCAATTCCAGATAAAAATGGTCATAGCAAATAAAGAAATATCACTGTAGATCAAATAAAAACTTTTCTTAAAACTCCCTTAAATGGCACTCCTATTTTTAAACCAACATTTATTAAGCATTTACTATGTGCCACACACTGTCCAAAGCATTTTGTATATAATAATTCACTTATTCTTCATGGAATCCTATGAAGCTATACTATTGTTTTTATATCCTTAGGGTGAGCCTTGCCAATTTATTGCAAGTTGCAATACCCACAAGCACTCCTGGTCCTCCTTCCCTTTTATCTTTCTCTATATAGTGCTTATCACCATCTAATACAGATGGTGCCCAATTTACTATAGTCCAACCTATAATTTTTTGACTCTAAGAAGCTGTGAAAGGGATATGCATTCAGTAGAAACCATACTTTGAGTCCTCTTACAACCGTTCTATTTTTCACATTCAGTAAACTACATGAGATATTCAACACTTTATTTTAAAACAGGCTTTGTGATTTTTGCCTACAGTTAGCCTACAGTTTTGCCAACTGTAGGCTAATGTTAAGTGTTCTGAGCAAGTTTAAGGTAAGTTAGGTGCATTTTTGACTTACAATATTTTCAATTTACAATTGATTTACTGAGACATAATCCCATTGTGAGTTGAGAAGTATCTGTATACTATATTGTTGCTACATGCAGTCTGTCTGTGTCTGTAGCCCACTTCCACTAAAGTAGGAATTCCACAAGGGCAGAGAATTTTTCCATTCTGTTGACTGCTGCAGCCCTTTGTGTAGAAAAGTGCCTAGCATGTAGTAGGCACTCAACAAATATTTGTGAATGAATGAATTCCCATTGCATAAATAAGGAACATGAGGCATCTGATGCTTTTAAATGGCTTTATCTTCAAAACTACAGTTACAAGGATTTTGTACAGTTCATCAACAATAGGTATCATGGAAACCATTTTCATATGTCACTTGTTGGCATGAAAGAGCTTGATGACCTTACCAGACCCAACAGATGGCTGTGGTCTCATGACTTCCACTGGTTATCAAAGATTATGACAAGAACAAGTTTCTTCAAACATGAGAATGAAACTAGGCCATGAAGCTTGGCTATTAACTACCACTACTATATAACTGTATATTTGTATTTAACCTACTGAGTCAGTTTAAAATTAGTTTAGTGTCACATTTTTGTATTTCATGTCAATCACTGTGTATTTGTAGTCCACAAGGCATTTTTAGTCTCAAGAACTAAGCGCAGTAACAAGGGAAAATATATGTATGGCTGAACACTGTTTGTATTTTAATTCACTGAGAGAAAAAAATTAGATGGGATCATAATATTTTCATCCTCACATTATGCCTGGTACTTTTATGCCTAAGTATTAAGATGATAGGTGCTATAGAAAGGGCAAATAAATACAACGGAGAATGTCTGTTTAGTTATTTTAGAGCTGCTGTATTGAAATATTGTCTTGTTTACAATTTTCAACTCAACAAATCCTCATCAATTATGAAATATTTTTCTCATTGAATTAAGCAGGGTGACTGTATTTTCTCAAGAGAAAACATCAGGTGAAATGTAAGGCTTACTTTGAACATTTATAAATTTTCCTATATGAATAAAGTTCTATAGCTTTATTATACTACCCACCCCACCCCTACACTAAGCAGAAAGTCTACATAGTATTTATTACATAATGAGAAACAATTTAAATTCCATTATTTATTCCTTTGGATCTCGAAGCAGTTTTTTCCCTATTGCAATGAAAAAATAAAACAGTTTGTGGAATTTAATCACTGTCCAACAGGCAAAATTTTGCTTGGTCCTGTCCTGCTGACCATGCAGAGATTACAACGAAGGTAACTGTAGACAGAAGTGAGGGAGCAAATGTGACCATCATATCTTATGGAACAAAGTGCTATGTAGTCTGCCACCATTGAACTTGTGATTATTTTTTCAATGGGATTATTATATTAATATATCATGTATTCACTGATCAAAATTACTCTTTAAAAAAATTTGGTTGAATAGGGTTCGTTATCATGATACAATTTGCTATTAGCATGCCTTTTTGTTTCATTATGAGTTATGCTCATTGTTTATATGGCTTCTTGCCTACTAGAACTGTTATCCACATGCATGAGTTCACTGGGCAGCCACTGAGATAAGAAACATATGGCTGTGTCTGTTGTGAAAATCTAGACACACACCATGCGTAACTCTATCTCTTTTTGTGCGTGTGTATTGACTTGTGTCCATTCATGCACATCTACTTTTGGGATCCCTATCTCTTACAATCATGTGCTAATAAAAATATTTATATAATTTAACCCCAGCAGTATTCACAAATATCACTTTTATTTAGTAACATGTAATCAAGCCACAAATAAATATTTTGCCATTTAATCTAGAAGCATCAAAGTTACAAAGGAGATATGTAATTCTCTATAGATTTGGCAATAAAACCTAGACTTCAGATTTTTAACTCCTGTCTCTGAGCCTGATCTTGGATCAGGTAGCAAGGTTAATGGTAGACATCCTCAAATACATTTTAAACCTATATGCAAAATGTAGTGTATTTCTTATTCTTTGTATCACAGAATCTAAGAATTATCTTTTTACAAGCAAGGAAATTTAATTCTTTGAAATTTCAAATCTAAAGGAAGGTTTTATTTTTAACTTGAACATGTTTTTAAAAAGCAATTGCCGTAATTACCTTAGAATTTTGTCAAAGCAGGACCTCTTTGAAAATTGGTAGGTCCAGATCTTAACGTGAGCATACAGAAAGTCTTTAAAGGGCTTTAATAGCCAGCAAAGCACATCTAAGTTAAAAGGCGAAAGGTTTAAATGGTCAGAGACCTTTGAATAAAAAAGAACATTAAGCAAACATCTTAGCCACAGAGTTATAAATATGTCAGGAATACAGACTTTCCTGTCGCTCTATGGGCAGAGTGATTGTTCCATGTTGTTGACCTTCAGTAAGTCAGTTAACCCTTCAGTCACCTTTATTTTCCCATCAGGAGCAATACCTGCTTATAAAGGACATGCTAGACCACAGATCTAAAACAATATGATTTTATTGCTATTATTATCCCCAACAGAAAAACCATTCCTTTCTGCAATAATACAGTACAAAACTTGACAAACCTCTATGTAGACTGTTGTCAAAACACTTGGTGGAGAAAAAAAGATTAGGGATACTGGTTTTTAAAGGGGTAAGGAGCAATGGTTAGAACCAAATCTATCTGTGTCATATGTTTTCTTTTAAAAAACAGTCTTAATTTAGTTTCCTTTGCCACACTATTAGTAAAAAACTGATGCTGCTTTACAATTTCATGGAGTTTTTAATTTGGAATACTATTTTCTATCAGTTGTTGCATTTTCTTCTTACAATATATGTATAAAAATCAAAGTGCTAAGTGTTTGATATGTATTTTCTCATTTAATCCTCATGATAGCCAGAGAGGTAGGTGAAATCTTTTCTATTTTACAAAAAAGAAAATTAAGTCCAATGAAAGTTAACTTGTTTCCAAGATAACACAGCTAGTAAGAGATGGAGCTGCGATTTGCACCCATGTTGACTGACTTCACACAAGTCCTCTTAATCACTGTGTATCCTATACCCAGTACTGATGGAGATAACTTATTGGTGAACCTTTAGATACTTAAGTGTTGAAGACTTGCCAAGACTGCGTAGACTGTGCATGTCAGATTTGAATTTATGGATCCCAGCACATTGTTCATCCCATTAAACTGAATTGTCATTGAAGGCTTTTTATATCCCCATTTTGGTTCATGACTAAGGAGCTAGGAAAAGATTAGTGAACTTTTCCCTAATCCTTTACCTAGAGACTCTTAAGTTTTACATTTTTCACATAGTTGAGACATTGCTCCTTGTATATGGAATAGTGCCGACTGTAAGAGCCTCCCCTGGAGAACAGGTGCACACCTTTCTAGTGGTAGGAATAATTTTCCAAATTGGAGTTTTTGAAACACTGTTCTGTAGAATGCTGATAGGTGATGCTACACAAAGAGTTCTATGCTCTCAAATATTTGGAAAAATTTTGGTTACTCAATGTTAAACATCTTTCTTCAACCCTTCAAAGAGGGTGCTGCAGTGGCTGTTAATTTGTTAATTGGCATTGTGACTCCGGGAGATTGGGCCACATAGTGTACAGTGCTTCCCCAAAATATGTAGTCAGTTTTTTCAAACTCACTTTCTAACACTCTGGGAATACTTTCCCAGGAACCTGAGTTTCAGAATGCTCTTTTGGGAGTTAGCGTACTGTCCAGAACTCCTGCAACATTCCCCGGTCAGTTGACTGTTTTATACCGCCAGTCTGACCTCTGGCTTCCAAAACCTCGTCTCCTATCCTTGCTTCTTTTTTCCGTAAGAAAACAGAAGCCCCCAGGAGTGATTTTGCACACATACTTTCATAGCTCAACTACCCGTCTTCTGACAACTCTGCCTTTCCTCCTCCTACTGTGGGTAAACCATTAGTGATCCTATCTAAAGCCAACTCCTCCACTGTGGGCTTCCTTCTCTCTCACCCATTTGTGTATATTGCTCCAATAATTGTTTTCTCATTTCTCTTTTTTTTTTTTTTTTTTTGAGACAGAGTCTCACTCTGTTATCCAGGCTGGAGTGCAGTGGGATGATCTTGACTCACTGCAACCTCTGCCTCCCAGGTTCAAATGATTCTTGTGCCTCAACCTCCCTAGTAGCTGGGATTACAGGCGTGTACCACCGCACCCAGAAAATTTATTTTTTGGATTTTTAGTAGAGACGGGGTTTCACTATGTTGGCCAGGCTGGTCTCGAACTCCTGACCTCAGGTGATCCACCTGCCTCAGCCCCGCCAAGGTGCTGGGATTACAGGCTTGAGCCACTGCCCCCCACCTGTTTTCTCACTCCTGTATCACCAGTTTTTCCTTCTCCACTGAATTCCTCCCTTCAACATACAATATGCTATAATTTATCCAGTTTTAGAAAATAAAGTTAAAAACCATTTTCCTGACCACAAAGTTTCCTCCAGCTCCCATCCCATTTCTCTGTTCTTTGTCACAACAAAAGTCTGCCAAACTGCTCTTTTTTTTTTTTTCTGTACTCAATCTCTCTCCTCCTATCTTCTCTGGAAACCAATTCAGTAAGACTTTTATCCCCACCACTCTGCTTACTAAATCTGCATTGGTTAAGGTCAACAACAATTAACCCTAGTATTTAAACCTAGTGGTAAATGCTAAACTTCATCTTGACCTGTGAGCAGCACCTGGCACTGATTGCTAGCTCAAGTAGGTGGAGTTTAACACAACACTAATAGTTAAAGAGATAGTTTAACACCTTGTCTGCCTGGAAACATTTTCCTTCTCTTGCCTTCCAGAGGTCCACATTCACCAGGTTTTTTTTTTTCCCCACTCTGATCTTGTCAGTGTTGGAGTGTTTGTGTTTATTGTTGGATCTCTTGTTTTTGTTGACAGTTCTCACTCCGTCACCCAGGCCAGAGTGCAGTAGCATGACTTTGGCTCACTGCAGCCTCTGCCTGCCAGGTTCAGGCAGTTCTCCTGCCTCAGCCTCTCTAGTAGCTGGTATTACAGGCGCCTGCCACCATGCCCAGCTAATTTTTGTATTTTTAGTAGAGATGGGATTTCACTATGTTCATTAGGTTAGTCTCAAACTCCTGACCTCAGCTGATCTACCTGGCTCGACATCCCAAAGTGCTGGGATTACAGGTATGAGCCAGTGTGCCCAGCTTGTTGTTAGATCTCTTCATGATCTCAGCCCACTCCCTTAGTGATCTCAACCAGTCTTGATAGACTTTAATGCCATCTATGTGCTGACAGCTCTCAAATGTGTATCTGAAAGGTGCACTTAACTGTAGATTTATATATTCTACTGCCTGTTCTATAGCTATACTCATATGTACAATGGGGACTTAAAATTTACCTTTTCTAAAACTGAACTCCAGATCTTACCTGACTCTATTCTGACCCTAAATGTATTCTTTGTAATCTTCATCTCAATGAATAAAAATTACTTCTTTTCCTCCATTGTTAGCCTAAAAGCTTAGTATCATCTTTGACTTACTCTCTCATGGCTCATGTATGGCCAGTCAGCAAGCCCTATTGACTTCTTACCTTCAAATTATATCCAGAATCTGATATTCAGTCACCACTTCCATTGTTACTACCCTTCATCTTTCACCTAGATTATTGCAGACACCTCATAAATGGACTCCCTGCTAACATCTCTCGTTATAGACTCTTCTCATGGTACTATCCAGAGGAACTTCTTAAAATGTAGTCAGGTCTTACAACCTCCCTGCTCAACATCCTCACTGTGATGTCTCTTCTCACTCGTCATGGGCCAAGTCCTTGCAAGACTTCTAAGATAGTCACGTCATGGCTACCTGCGACCTCTCCAATCCCATCTCCCATGTTTCTCTCTCATTGATTTCCACCCTCTCTGGCCTCCTTGTTGTTCTGAGCACACCAGAACATCCTGTCCAGCTGTGCACTTGCTACTCCATCTGCCTGGGGGCCTCTGCCCCTAGATACGTGCTGGTTGCATTTCCCCACATTCTGGTTTCTGCTCTCCCAGTCAGTGAGGCCTTCCCAGACAACCTTTTGAAAAATAACCATCTGTTTCTCACCTCATCCCATGTCCCTTCCCTACTTCATTTTGCTCTGTACATTAACGTGAGCAATAAATGTAGTTTGTTTGCTTGCTTTTTATTTTCTCTCTCCCTCCACTGGATTGTAATTTCAGTAAGGACTGATTTTCTTTTTCTGTTTCACGGATGTATTCACATTACCTAGAATAATATAGAAGTACCATTGCTACTCGGTATAGATCTACTGAATTAATTATTGAGTAAATTAGTGAATATCTCTAATACATTTTAAAGCAATTCTTTCTACCCAATTGTCATTATTTACTCATCAATGGAGAATTAGTAGCGTAGTCTCCCTTATCCGAAAAGAAAATGCTCCAAGACCCAGTGGGTGCCTAAATGGTGGAAAGTACCAAATCTAATTGCCATCAATTAGAACACATTTTGTTCGTGCCTTTCATTCACCATTGTGATGCCTTTTCCATCTCAACTATTCATGAACTCTGGCTGTAACTTTTGCAGTTTGAGGTTCAACAGCAAAAGTAGCATGAATTTCTTTTCCTTCTTCACAATTTCATGGATAGAAGCTTCATTCTTACTGTAGATCTTAGCAATGTCAACAAACTCCTTTTTTTCCTCCTTATTGAGAACTTTCACATTTCACTTAAAGAAAACACTTGATGGCTTTTCTTTGGCATATCTGAATTGCCAGCATCAGTATTCCTGTGCTTTGGGGCCATTATTAAGTAAAATAAGGGTGACTTGAACACAAGTACTGTGACAGCACAACAGTCAACGTGGTCACCAAGATGGCTACTTTTAAGGGACACAGGGGGGGACTGGGGAGCACAGTGTGGATACACTAGATAAAGGAACAGCTCATGGCCTGGGGTGGACAGGCCAGAATGCACAAGATTTTATCACAATACTCAGAACTAACTTTGAGTTTACTTCTGGGATTTTCCATTTAAATATTTTCAGACTGTAGTTGACCTTGGGTAGCTAAAAATACTGTATTTTCAATGACTTTAATTCCATGAATTAAATATATAAAACTCTTATTAACCAGTTATAATATAATAAAATAGTGATGCTCTGTCCCTGATGATTAATTTCAGGACTTTAAATAGGCGATAAGTTTTTTTAGCACTTGGTTAAATGATTGTTAACTTATTTAGGTAATTGCAAGTCTGGATAGAGAATTTACTTTAGAGTACAAGAGAGGACTGAAGAATAGTTTTGAAGACTAGGGTTTGAAATAGGATGAAGAAATGCCAGTTTGGAGACATTTTTGTATTACTCTTTTCATTTAAAACTATAATTGCAACCAGATAAAAATAAAATGTGATTAAGTGTTTCATCCATGGAAAAAAGCTGTACAAGCCTCAAACTAAGAAGAATTTCCAGGCTGGGCATGGTAGCTCACACCTGCCGTCTTAGCACTTAGCGAGGCTGAGGTGGGTGGATTGCTTGAGTCCAGGAATTCGAGACCAGCCTGGGCAACAATGGGAAAACCTGTGTTTACAAAAAATACAAAAATTATTCTGGGTGTGGTGGTGCTCATCTGTAGTTCCAATAACTCTGGAGGCTGAGGCAGAATTGCTGGAGACTGGGAGGCAGAGGTTGCAGTGAGCTGAGGTTGTGCCACTGCACTCCAGCCTGGGTGACAGAGCGAAACCCCATCTCAATAAATAAATAAGAAGAATCTCCAAACCTAGAAGCAAGTAAAAGGAAACTAAGATATTCTGGCTTGGAAATGATTGAAGCTTATAAATATACAAATCAGGGAATAGGCTTGACAGAAGTAACTATCTGCAATGTGATTTGAAGACATTACAGTGATGAGATTAAGAATAAAGATCACTCTTTATGTGCTTGTGAAAGTAACCAACCAAAAATATTAGGAATAAGAAATAATCCAATTAATTGGCAACATGTTAAAAAATGCATGTTGAAAAGAAGAGAGAGAAAGTGAACAAATGCAAACTAAGGAGTAGTAGCACTCCCGGAGAATAAAAAGGGCAATGAATACCACAAGGTTGGTTCATTTCTGGCAGTCCTTTCCAAGCATGAGGGTGGCCTGACTTTGGAATATAAATAGATGCTCTGGATGGTACAGTCCTTTAATGAAAAAAACAGTCCACTGGGCTCCTACAGTGGTGAAAATAGACTGAGAGACAACTCAACACATTTGCTCTGATTCCAGATTTACTAAGCCATTTTTTAAAATTGCATTTCGCAATACAGGTGGGTTGGCAGCAATTTTACACTAAGTCTCTCTTATTAATTATTTGTCATTCTGGTACACACAATTCATATGTGACTCAGGGTCCAGATGAACTTATGTTCCTTTCCAGGCAAAATATGAGCTCAAGAAGTTTTTCTGCTCCCCTTTCAAACATTAGCTTCTTCCTTCAGGTTCTTACCCCACCATAGTCACATAATTGTATTACTTCTTTAAGAACCGAAGGTTTTTTTGTTTGTTTGTTTTTGCTAGTACTTTAAATAGGGAGCACTCAGCCTGGGCAACATAGGGTTTCTACATAAATAATAATTTTTAAAAAATCAGCTGGATGCTGTGGCTCATGCCTGTAATCCCAGCACTTTAGGAGGCTGAGGCAGGAAGATCGCTTGAGCTCAGGAGTTCAATACCAGCCTGGGCAACATGGCGAAACCCTGTCTCTACAAAAAATACAAAAATTTGCTGAGAATAGTGGTGTGCACATCAGTAGTCCCAGCTACTTGGGAGGCTGAGGTGGGAGGATTGCTTGAGTCCAGGGAGTCGAGGCTGCAGTAAGCACCACTGCCTTCCAGCCTGGGTGACAGAGTGAGACCCTGTTACAAATAATAATAATAAAATAAAATAAAAATAAAAATAGAGAGGTCTTGAGACCTGAAAGTTGATGGAACAAAAGCATAAATATCAGATAAAAGTAGAAAGATACAGCGATTTCATACTAATTAAGAGCTATCCTTTATTAAATGTTTGCCATGTGCCTGTTACTCTTAACATATATGTTGGGTTTAATTTTCACTTAGTTACAAAATTTGGATGTTAAAGACAAAATGCTTTTTCCTCCTCCATTATAATTCAAATGATGTAAAGGTAAGAGCTCCCAGTCTCCTTGACAGTGGCAGATTTTGTATTCTCCATTCGAGTTTACACAGGAATTTCTTGAATTCAATGAATTCAGTTTAAGATTTCAAATCAGTCAGCTCATGATTCTCAGTTTTTTCTTTGAAGTCACAAGTTGAACTAAGACCTGGGTCAGAAAGGATGTCAAGGAGGGACTGACGAAAACATTGTTCTGGCCTATGGATGAGTTATCTGGTCCAGAGGTTGCCCTCTGTGCTTGTTCAGTACGTCAAGTTATAGCTGGTCCAGCCTGGACTTGAACATGTGCTGTAACTATACTAAGTCTGTACCCTTTCTGTGGCTTCCAGCTGTCCTAGTTTTTTCGTCTTCCTTGTTCCAAATATGGGATTTCATTTGGTCCAGCTGTTGCCTCTTTGCAAACCCCGATTGGCTTTTCCCATAACTACACTCATGTTAGGGACCTCAAAGATGCAAGAACCAGAGTCCTTAGCCACTATTAGTTAACAGCATTTAGTTTGTTAGAGTCAAAGCTTCTCTAGGTCACTTGCAGTGTGGTAGGATTTACCCAGGAAAGCCAAGCTATTGCCCTTCTGGTCTAGGATCTGCTGAATCTATTGCCCACTGTCCTGGGTTTCTAGGCATGATCCTTGTGAATTTACCTTCCTACCTGCCCATCTGAATTTTTAACCCTTTACTTTCAAATTTAAAGTGACATGGTGAAATTTTTGTTCTAGATTGAATATGAACACCCCACTGAAGCAAGAAATACTATTTATTCAATAAGTAGAGACTTGAAAAAGGGATAAACTTACAAACATAAATTGCATTGGTTGAATTTTCAAAAATAATATCCTCTTCTTTTATCCCATAATAAGTATTTACATGGCTAGAAAAAAATATTTTCACAAAATTATATTAGCTAGATCTCTGCTTGAATTTTGTTTATATACAGTTTACCTCCCAGAATCTCTGAGATTGTGGAGTTACACATAACCCATGGGTTAAGTGGTTAAATGTTCCAATATTAGATCACCAGGGTTTTCCCAAGAATTTCTCTTTCCTCCTTTTCTCTGCCAGGGAGCTTAACCTGTCCCACAGAAGAGGCTTCCCTCTAGTAGGCAAAACAAAGGGTGGGCAAGTGTTTTAGGGTTGTGGAAAATGATGTACAGGACCCCAGTCCAAATCCCCTGGATTATCTGCTAGCTGCAAGGAGTAGTGACGGTCCCATCACTGGACCATGGCAGAGTCTGGCTCAAGAGGTGATGGGTACCAGCCAGTCTCTGGCTCTTCCATCATCTTGGGATCTCTGCTCTCCAGGATCTCAAGGTCCTTCTTGCCTATTTAGCTTCTACATCACTAACTATGGGTTCTCCCTGCAGCTTGAACATGATGTCTTGTTTCTTCTTCCAAAGTCAAACTCTTCAAATATATTGCCAGCCACCAAATTTATGCCTAAGCTGGTATCCCCTAAAATTAGCTTTCCCTTTATGAGAAGGAGATTTATTTCTTTGGACATTTCACAGTCAGAGCTAATGGCTTTAAAAATAATATTCTCTATCTCTCTTTCTTCTGCTATCAAGATTTGCTCAGTGTACTTCATATCACAGTTGACTTTGTGCATACAGTTCTCTCACAGGATCATGGTTCTGACTTGCTCCAAGTCTTGTCTAAGATTTGAATTAGTTCATGGTGCAAGTATTCTTTGCATGAATGTTCCCTGGAATTTTGAGCATGCCCCCACATGCAGCAGGTTTAAAATTTTACAGTCACTAACCTAGGTGTGCAAAATTCTAACACTGTTTATTTCTCTACAAGTGAAATTAAATCAGTTCTATAGCTCCTGTTTTTTTTGTTGTTGTTGTTTTAGACAGAGTTTTGCTCTTGTTGCCCAGGGTGGAGTGCAATGGCAGGATCTTGGCTCACTGCATCCTCCACCTCCTGGGTTCAAGGGACTCCTGCCTCAGCCTCCCAAGTAGCTGGGATTACAGGCACCCGCCACCATGCCTGGCTAATTTTTTGTATTTTTAGTAGAGATGGGGTTTTACATGTTGGCCAAGCTGGTCTTGAACTCCTGACTTCAGGTGATCCACCCACCTCGGCCTCCCAAAGTGCTGGGATTACAGGTGGGAGCCACCATGCCCAGCCTGTAGTTTCTATTTTTAAGATGGCAGAAAAACAATCTGAGCAACTCAAGATAACTTAGTTCCTTATAGCTTATATGTGGCCAATTCCAATGAAATCTTCAGTTTGTGATATATTCCCTTCCTTTCCTTTCTTTTCCTCTGGGATAATCTGTGTTGAGAGGAGTGCTGTTGCTTTTGTGTCATCCTCGCATTGGGAGGGGTACTCAGCCCAAGTAATTTCTTCTGACCCTGCCAGCCTCTAGTGAGGTACAGCACACCTGATGGGTCCCTGTTGTAGTGTCCTGGAATCTGCTACTGATACCAGTGTTTCCGTATGACCTACTGTCTCGGCATGTACACAGTCTTGGTCCACTCTTGGTTGTGCTACTTCTATGTATGGAAACCTTTTGCATAGACAACTTTCTCAGCCCTTCTTGTGCATCCTTCAGAGGCTGTGTTGGAGACTTCCTCCAGAACGCACCTTCCAAGCTGATATCTTGGGAAGCTAAGCCACAGTCCTTTCTGCTTTGAAAATCTCCCCTGAATGTAGGATTTATACTCCTGTCTCTCTTCATAATTTTTATTCCAAATTGGTACAGAGTTCTGGGAAGTTTTCAGAGGCCTCTGTATGGTCTAGTCATGTTTCTTCCAAACCAATTCATTCCAGCCATTGGATTCCTCTCTTGTCTCCTTTGGGATAAAGGAACCTGCTCTGTAATCAGCATACAGGTTTTTCTATACTACAGTTTATGATATAAAATGTATGCTCTGAGTCAACTAATAAGCACATGATAGAGAATGAGGTATCCATCCTCTCAAGCATTTATCCTTTGAGTTACAAACAATCCAATTACATTATTTAACTTATTTTAAAATATACATGTTATTATTGACTATAGCCACCTTATTGTGCTATCAAGTAGTAGATCTTATTAATTATTTCTATTTCTTGTTTTGGAACACTTAGCCATCTCCATACCCACCCCCGGCCCTCCCACTTTCCTTCACAATGTCTGGTAACAATCCTTCTACTCTCTCTGTTTCATCAAATCAATTGATGTGATTTTTAGGTCCCACAAATAAGTGAGAATGTGATATTTGTCTTTCTGTGCCTGGCTTATTTCACTGAACATAATGATCTCCAGTTCCATCCATGTTGTTGCAAAGGACTGTATCTCATTCTTTTTTTTTTATGACTGGATAGTATTCCATCGTGTATATGTACCACATTTTTTTTTTATCCGTTCATCAGTTGATGGGCAGGTTGCTTTCCAATCTTAGCTATTGTAAACAGTGCTGCAACAAGCATAGGAGTGCAGGCATCTCTTCACTTTGGAAATTTGACAGAGACACTTTGGTTAATATTTTATTCTGTGTGTGTGAGAGGGTATGCCGGTATAAACGTAACTTAAATGAGATCATATATGTTGTTTTACCGCTTTCTTTTTGCATTTAACAATAAATCTCAGGGGACTATTCTATATGAATGAATAAAGATATACACATTTAGTGGCTGCCTAGTTTTCTATTATATAGAGGTATAGTAATTTATCAATCAAGAGATATTTGATTTATTTAACAAATTCTACAAGTATATAAAATACTGTAATAAATACTCTTGTACATGTATCTTTATTTTTTCCAAGTATCTCTTTATGACAGATTCCAAAATGGAACTTAGAGGGCTGATATGGTCAAACATTGCTTTACCTGATCCTGTAGCCAAGGGTCCCATAGCAGGGCTAACATTACCTGTGAAATCAAATTATGTGACTGATCACGAGCTGATTATCTAGGAAAACTATTGCTATATTTTAAAAAATATGTTATCCCAGATTTATTATTTAACTTTTGTAGGGTAAAGGATGGAGCTTGGCTATGCTCATCCACCCTAAGATAGAGCAGCAACTCTTAACATGGTAGACACAAATACTAGCACAGAGTGAAAGAAGTGTAGCTCAAAGTGATCACTGGAGGTGGTCACCTTACGGGCATATTTTTCTGGATCCCTTAGGCTTCCTGGGGATCCAATACAAAATCTTGGGATTTACCCCAGACCAGTCATTAAGCTTCCTGCTGCCCTCAAATGCTGATGAGAGAATGTTAACAGCCTAAGACTGGCCAATTGTTTGGGTCAGAGAAAACTGTTAAGCACAAGGAATTCAGTGCTGGGCCTTTGCTTTTCTTGGGTATCAATTAATTGGGAGCAAATACCTGCTGAGTCCTTAGACATCCTGCTCTCTCCCATAGTATCATCAGGGTGCCCTCACAACCAGCCCTCTTCCCTGCAACTCCCATTTACCTCCTCGGGTAGCTCTCCTCCTCAGTCTTGTATTCATTGTGTGTGAGTTGCTGCTGCTTCTGCTACACTTTATTGGCTTATTCTTAATGCAAATTTAAAATATTATGGCTTAAAATCATGTTTCTCTTTAAAGTTTCCTTCATAGTGACGTTGGGAGAAATAAGTGGGGTGTAGACTGGGCATGTTTGGGCATGACTGAGAGAAGAGAGAGCAAGGGAGGCACGTTCAGGGCTTCAGAGGAAGGCCCCGTGGGTGGTCCACATGAGGGCAGCGACCTGTGAAGGCTGCGGGGGCTGGACTGTGAGTGAAGACACATGTGCGGCTGCAGGATGTTTGGCTGGATTCCTGCCTGACTACCCCCACCCTGTGGGAGATTTGCAGGGGGTGTAAGATGGAGGAGAGCTGGGAGTTGCTAGAGTTCTTGGAGCAATCTACTGCCAGGATTAGGGAAGCCGGAGTGACCTGCCAGAGTTAGCGATGTGGGCAATTCACAGTCTGGGATTAGGGGTGAACAGAAGGCCACGGGGATCCTTCACTCACACTCTTGCTTTCTTGTTAGAATCTGCTTTTTGCTCTTCCTGAACTTCTGAACTTAGATTAGAAAGCAGTCGGCCAGCTTCTTGAGAAAGAAAGAGATCAAAACAAGTGAGTCCCAAAGAGAAATAAATCTTGGGGTAATCATGAGAAAGAAAAACATGGACAGAGGGAGTTGATCGTGAAAGAGACTATTAGATTATTAGAATAAAAAGGCCATATATAGATATAGAATGTTGGGTGAGGTGGGGGGCGTTATAAAATATATAAATACATAAGAATATGAAGAAGAAAATGCTTAATATTAATAGGGTGGAGTAAACTTTCAGGTCAGAGACCTTGCCTGACATGTAGGTAGTTTGCAACAAATGTTCACTGAATGACTAAATGGAAAACTAATGTTAGAGAAAAATGAATGAGTAAAAAGTCATCCACCAATCTGGATTTTAATTCACAAAGATTTTGTAAATGTTTTTAAAGTTGAAAGAGCTCCTGCATTGATTCATTGGTTCAATGAGCATGTGTGCCTACTATGTGCTAGGCAGAGGGATTGGAAAATCATATATCCCAGTTTCTCTGTATGTAAATAAGAGAAAACAGGCATGAGCTTCCTATACCTCAGGTACCTTGAGGCAAGGCTAACATCAGAACCCAGATATCCTGAATCATAGACCTTTGCATGTCCCACTAGGTCATCTATGGATAATCCATTCCTTCTATGGATTAAGTACACTGGGACTCCTGTGCCTGCATGTGCCCGTATAACCTTGTGTGGCAAACACACAGGACACCCTTCAGAAATAACGATTTCATGTGAATCAGTGCCATCTTTCGGAACAGATATTTTAAAAGTATATATAATTTCATACCAAGACAAGTCATAAACGTGTATAAGAGGTAAGAGAACCATACCTTCCTGAATTGCAATCAGGATAACCTGATCTAAAAATGTAAGAAAAATAAATGAAGAAAGAATATAATGATGCTGAAAATTCTAAAAGTACAATTTTAGTCACAGAAAATTTTGTCCCATGCTAAAAAATTTTGAAAATGGACAACGAGGGATAATGCACATATCTCATTATCACTTTAGCCTGCTCTGGAGTAACAGAGAAATATTTAGGTCTGTTTAGCACATGTAACCCCAAGGGAGACAAGTTGCTGTATGCCTTAAGGTCATTCAGTTTCTTTCACTTTTATTCAGTAATTACAAGATAGTCTCTACTTTTAAATTTATTTTTCAGGTAGACATTTCTATCAAAAAGGTACATTTCCAGCCAGGCATGGTGGCTCATGCCTATAATCCCAGCATTTTGGGGAAGCTGAGGTGGGGAGATTGCCTGAGCTCAGGAGCTCGAGATCAGCCTGGACAATATGGCAAAACCCTATCTCTACCAAAAACTGCATGTCTGTGTCCCAGCTACTTGGGAGGCTGAGGTGGGAGAATCACTTTAGCCCAGTGAGCTGAGATCATGCCACTACACTCCAGCCTGGGTGACAGAGGGAGACCCTGTCTCAAAAAAAAAAAAAAAAAGGTACTTTTCCAACTAGTCAAAGTGAGTGAGTATCACAGTCTACCTGGTGGTTATCTTTTTTTCTGAGTAAATCAGTTAATTGGCAATTTGGCTTATGAATCCTTTGCAGTTTGGTTATTATGAATTAACTCCTTGGAAAGAACTGAACATCCTATTTCAGAATTTATAAAAGTAAGTCATATAATTTCTTCTTTAGTGTAGGACTGTGGTGTAACAGTATGTGTTCCCATGTTCTGTGTACTGAAATTCTCAACCTGTGGAGATCTCATTGATACACTAACGTCAAATGGCACTCATTCTAAAATATCCATCTACTAGGTCTGTTATATTCATCTTATTTGTACCGTCTTGTAACTAGATGTTCATTGAAAATAAGCAAATGGATATATTCTTGCATATTTGTTGTTGCAGAGAGAAGAGAATAAGAAAAACTCATCTGCAGTAAAGTTTCTGTGTTTTTAGGGAATGTCTCAGCTTAATTCAGATCCAGACACTTCCAGAGGACAGAGAGCATAGGACAAATAAAGTGTCTTTATGTAAATGCCAGATGACCCACAGCGGGAGAAAAGATGGGACCCTTGAGGTTTTTGGCTTCTGCCTTGTAGCCTTACCTTCAGAAATCCATAAAAAGAGTTAAATTCCTCGGAGACTTAGAAGCACATAATTCAGAAAGGGAAGAAACCTATGGAGGTTAAGGGAGACAGAGAATGGGACACCCTGCATGAGGTCAGTACGGAGGAAGAATTCTGGGTAGTTAATCCAGAGCACTTGAATTTGAGTTGGGTCTTGGCTTGCTCTAGTTAAGTTCAAGTGCAAGTACACAAGGCTCGCTGTTTTGTGGGCATTAAAGAAGTTCTGATAGGCAAGAAATGGGAATAGCTCCTCTTCACCCTCTTCAGCAAGGGAACCATCAGAGCAGAGCAGAGGAGTAGCCATGCTAGGACCACTGGAGACCTCATAACTAGGAGGCCAAGTTGTTCATGCAGGAGGGGTCCATAGGATGGAACACAGAGATTTGGTTTCGGACATTCAGGATAGTCTTTTTTTTTTAATTGGTAAGGCAGTGTTTGAATCCACTCTGGTAAGGCTTCCTACTCTGGACTAGGGGGATTTGGGAAAGGTGGTTTAGAGTTTTAGCAAATTTGTTCATCTGTGCTGAGCCATATTGTAAAAAAATCATTACAACCTGTAATGGGTTGTATCGTGTCCTTCCAAAATTTATGTCCACCTGGAATCCTGAACTTATTTGAAAATAGGATCTTTGCAGATGTAATTAGTTCAAGTTCTAAGATAAAATCATACTGAATTTAGGGTGGGTCCTAAATTCAAAGCCTGGTGCCTCTGCAGGGGAAAAGAGAGGGAGATTTGGACACATACAGAGACACAGGGAAGAAGACTCCGTGGAGATGAAGACAGAAGTTAAAGTGATGCAGCTACAAGCCAAGGCTGCCAGGAGCCACCTGAAGCTGGACAAAGACATGGAACAGATTCTCCTTCAGAACCTCCAGAAGGAATAACCCTGCTAATGTGCTGGTTTCGAACTTCTGGACTCCAGATGGAGAGAATCACCTGTTGTTTTAAGCCACTGAGTTTGTGGTGATTTGTTATAGCAGGCCTAGGAAGCTAATATATAACCTTTAGTCCTCAATTTCAGATCCAGACTCCAGTGGCCTGTGGAAATACGGGCTGCATGTTTAATTATTTAGCAATTGAGTAGAGATTAATTTTCATTCCACCTCAATTATTTCCTTCTCAAGTGCTCCATATATGCGAGCAAATCCACACAGATAAGTGCTCACGAATAGATTCAGGGGTCAGGGGGAGTCATATGAAATGCTCAAATCAGTTTTTTTCATTCTCTGATTAATCCAGAGATGATGTACTTAAATTGCTCCATTTTAAATCAATATATTTTAAAATCTCCATCATATTTGCAATTTATCTTATAAGAAAATACTTAGACTATCGGATAGAGTTTATTTTAATGAGTTATATAAATTCCATGGTGGAGCGGAACACTGGAGAAGTGGCAGCAACAGATATTACTTTTATTTCCAAAAGAGAGAGATTTAACTACAGAATCACAAGCCCACAAAACCTGCAGTTGCAGCAGATTTAGGAACAATGGGACCCTTTTTTGTAAAATATGTGAATGATGGGTTCAAGGCAACTGTTCAGCTCAGAAAACTCATATTCTCATTCTCCGTGTTCTTTGTCTACTGTCCTCCTCTCAAACATACGGATGAATGACACTACAAAGGAAACTTCTTGTTTGACAACACAGATTGATCAACACTGAAGAGGCTTTGACCAACGTCTTTTATCTTCAACCTTTAACTCAGCTTCTGCTCTACCACTGACCTCTTTCAACTTGATTCTTAAATTAAGCCAGATGCTTAAAATTTGGGGTTTCCCTGTGCCTTCCTCCAGCAGTAAATCCCAACAACGTGAAAACTTGCCCATTTTTTGTCTATATGTGTGTAAAATAATATGACTCTGAAAGAGTAGCATTTAATGTCGTTTATTTTCCTTGCTCTCTTACCTCTTGGGATTCTGCCTGTTTATTCTCTTCCACCTCCTCAGCATGTGCATAGTCTTTATTTTCCACCCCTGGCAGAGGTTTGCAGGTCAACTGTGGAATGCAAAGGCATTGCTGAAAGTACCCAGCCCAAGTCCTTATGATTATTACTGCTCTGCTAACTTTGGAAAACAGCAAGACATATGGAATTAAACAATAAATAAAAAGGTAGCGTGTGCATTTTTTAAAAGTGTGTGCAAGAAAAGGGATTAAGAATAAAAATAAATTCCATCAAAAAAAGCAAAAACGACAACAAAAAGGACAAATGAATTGGTACTCAAGTCCAATTTAGTTTATGTTAAGAAGAGAAAGTAGATTATTTGGTAGAAGAATGGAGATAAGAGTAAAAGGAATTAGTAAAAATGGAATCTGAAGGAGAGAAGAAGGTAGAGGCTATAGAAAGAGAAAATAAATGAAATAGAAAAGGTTACCCTTATGCACTGTTGGTGGGAATGTGAATTAGTACAACTACTATGGAGAACAGTTTGGAGGTTCCTCAGAAACCTAAAAGTTGAGCTGCCATATGCTCTAGAAATCCCACTGCTGGGCATACACCCAAAAGAAAGAATATCAGTGTATTGAAGAGATATCTGCACTCATTATTTGTTGCAGCATGGTTTACAATAGCTAAGATATGGAATCAGCCTAAGTGTTTATCAACAGATGAATGGGTAAAGAAAATGTGGGATATATACACAATGAAGTACTACACAGCCATATAAAAGAATGAAATCCAATCATTTGCAGCAACATGGATGGAACAAGAGATCATTGCGTTAAGTAAAATAAGCCAGGCATAGAAAGTAAAACATCTCATGTTCTCACTTCTTTGTGGAATCTGAAAAATGAAATCAATTGAACTAGAGAGTAGAAAGATAGTTACCAGAGACTGGAAACAGTCGTGCGGGTTGGAGGAGAGGTGGGGATGGTTCATGGGAACAAAAAAATGGAAAAGAATGAGTAAGACCTACTATCAGATAGCACAATAGGGCAACCATAGTCAATAATGAATGTAATTCGATTGTTTGTAACTCAAAGGATAAATGCTTGAGGGTGGATAACCCCATGATGTGCTTATTTCATGTTGCATGCCTGAATCAAAACATCTTGTGTACCCCATAAATATATAAGCCTACTATGTACCCACAAAAAATTTTTAAAATAATTTAAAAATTAAAGAAATAAAATAGTTACAAAATAAGAAAGAAAAAGTAAAGAAGGAAAAAATATCAGTATGATGTGTGAGAACAAGGACAAAAAATAAGGGAATAATTGAAGATGACACAGGTGAATTTCAGGAAAAGTACATCTGGTCATTGCTTTCTAGTGGAAGGATTCCAATAATTATGACAGTTTCTGTGTTTCCATTTGGCAGTCAGTATAATATAGTGGAAATACCTTTGGTTAGAAAGGACTGTACTGTAGTCATGTTTGTCACTGTCGAGTCGAATGATCACTGACAGGTCACTTAACCCTTCTGTTTTCTTCCCAAAATTAACAAAAATGCATATTTATGGGTTTTTTTCTTTTTAAGAAGCTATGACTTTATGTATTTCTGAAGACATTTTAGTCAAAATGATTAATCAGAAGTCAATATGGAAATTTTATTTTTAAATCCTTGTATTTACTCTAATGTTTGTGTATTCACTGCAAATTAGTCATATTTTAATTTTCTTTATTCTTTTTTATGCCAGTAGAAAGTCTTAACACATGAAAATAGGACAACTTATCACGTTTAATGTATCTGGATTTGTGAAAAAGAAAAAGAATGCGCTAAATTATTTCTAAAATGTTCAAGATGGTTCGTTTAAATAGTTTCTTGAATTCCTGAGATATACATTCTTTCAAAGTGTAAAAGATTCAGTGAAGGTCATAGGTTCATGGCCAAGCACTTATGTGCTGGGTTCAAATAAGAGAAAATCCAACTAAGTAGTGCCTTATACATGCAATATGTCTGCAAGCTGGCAGTTGCTTATCTAGCCTCAGCAATAAAATGGAATCATTCAGTGGAACTGGAGGATATTATGTTAAGTGAAATAAGCCAGGCTCCAAAAAACAAATTTCACATATTCTCACTTATTTGTGGGAGCTAAAAATGAAAACAATTGAACTGATGGAGATAGAGAGTAGAATGATGGTTACCAGAGGTTGAGGAGGGTCGTGGAGAGTCGGGCTGGCTAATGGGCAAAAAAATATAGTTAGGTAGAATGAATAAAACCTAGTATTTGATAGCACAACAGGGTGACTACAGTCACAGTCAATAATAATTTACTGTACATTTAAAAATAACTAAAAGTGTAATTAGAATGTTTGTAACACAAAGAAATGATAAATGCCTGAGGTGATGACTACCCCATTTACCCTGATGTGATTCCTATGCATTGTATGCCTGGATCAAAATATCTCATTCTTACCCCATAAATATAAACACCTTCAATGTACCCATAAAAATTAAAAATTGAAAAGTTTTTTAAAAATGAGATCAAGAAGCCTGATTCTTTTCATCCTTCCATTTTGTCATTCTCAGTGGGCTTTTCATATTTTCTTTTCTTTTTTCTTTTTTTTTTTGCAAAGGAGTCTCGTTCTGTCACTAAGACTGGAGTGCATGGCGCAATCTTGGCTCACTGCAACCTCCGCCTCTCGGTTCAAGTTATTCTCCCACCTCAGCCTCCCGAGTAGCTGGGATTACAAGTGCCTGCCACCATGCCCAGCTAATTTTTATGTTTTTATTAGAGATGGGTTTTCACCATGTTGGCCAGGCTGGTCTTGAACTCCTGGCCTTAACTGATTCACCCACCTCAGCCTTCCAGAGTGCTGAAATTATAGGCGTGAGCCACCATGCCTGGCCTCATATTTTCATATTTAGATTTGTCCCATGGTTGCAAGATAACTGCCACATCACCAGGTTTAAATCTTTTCATCAATATTACAAACAGGAAGGGATAAATTACTGTATTCTTTTTAAGCGGGAAGGGAAATGCCAGGTTTCTTTATGTCTCATTAGCTAGAACTGCTTCACATGCCACCTCTGGACCAACCATTCACAGAAGAGAATGAGATTATTATGAATGGCCTAGACCAATCATATCTCATTCCTTGGGGCTATGTTAGGATCCCGCACTGCCTGAGATCAGAGGACCTCTGTCCACTGCAAAATCATGTTTCTGTTATCAGGGAGGAAAGATATAATGACTATTGAGTAGTCAACTCGCAGAAAGACTTGTTACACCTATGAGATACATTATGTATAAAATCTGGAGACAGTGTTTCATTGCTGGTTGTTAGTTCAGATTGGATCAATTACACAGGATTTTGAACTAATGTATAAACACTTATTTTATTTTTTTAAGACAGGATCTCACTCCCATGGCCCAGGCTGGGGAGCAGTGGTACAATCACAGGTCACTGCAGCCTTGACTTCCCAGGCTCTGGTGATCCTCCCACTTCGGCCCCCAAGTGGCTGAGACCCACAAGTGCTTGCCACCATGCTCAGCTAATTTTTGTGTTTTTTGTAGAGACAGGGTTTTGCCATGTTGCCTAGGCTGGTCTCAAATTCCTGAGCTCAAGTGATTTGCTTGCCTTGGCCTCTGAAAGTGCTGGGATTACAGGCATGAGCCATTGTGCCCGGCCAAGACTTTCTTTTTAAGACCTAAAAGGCACCCTAAAAGATAACAAATGAAATACTCCATCTAAGGATTATTCGGAGACTCAAAGCTTCCAGTAAAATCATAGGTAAGACTGCAACTATAAAATGATTGCTAGAAGGAGATACTGAAGAGTGGAATGATTACTCCTACTTAAATAGCTCACTTCCATTAGAAAACAAACATAAGTTCTCCTGATGTCACTTTTTGTATTTTCCCCATCTACATATATTTTTATTATTTATTTTCTCTTCAATCCTATTTCTGCATGGATTTTCCCCCCTACTTTTCTTTGTCTACTAGACTCCGATTCAACCTCTACTGTTCTAATATTAAATACACAGTGCCACACATTTGATACTTGCAATAGTTCATTGGTATTCTTCTGCACCTTCTTTAACCTCTTTCAAATATATGCTCAAATAATTAGCTCTTCTCCCACTGAAGCTGGGTTATCTCACTGATTTATATCACCTGGGATTCTATCAACTTCCTTCACCTGACACGCACACTTTGATTTTCTCTCTTCGCTCTCTTCAGAAATATTTGTGGCTGATATTTTGCCTTTGTAATCATACAGAAGCAAGTGTAGACAAACAAAACCATATTTTCTTCCTTCACAAAACTAGTGCTATGTATTGATCCTTCTCTCTGCTCACCTTGAACTCTTTAATTCTAATACATTCTAGTCTCTATTTTTACATTCACAAACATTGACCCTATATCTTGTATTATTTTCATTTTGTTCTTTGCCTCTTTATCTGTCCAGCTAAGGCATATAGAGATGCTCAAGCAAAGAATGCATTAAAGCATAATTTAACTAACTTCCATGTCCCTAGCAAGTTCTATAAGGAAAGGAAAGCCTTGGAACATCTGGCATACCTCCGTTTTTTGCTTATAGAGGCCAGAGGGGATAGGACAGAAAATTAGCTGTTTAGTATTAGGTGTATGGGAACCAGTATAAGGTCAAGTGGAAATAGCTACTTTTCCCAGAGGCTGTTTCTAACTGGACTTAGGGAGAAAATAAAATAAACTGGAACATTTCAGGTTCTAAATAGAAATATTTTTAAAAATCTACTTTCTACCTCTTCACCACATCATAACAATTTTGATGGGATTCAAAGTGAAATGAAAAGTTAGCAAAAATCTGGCGAGTCTGAGGTATTCCAAATACTAAGCAAGTCAATTTGGTACTGAAATGAGTCTCTCATTTCTCTAAAAGGAACTAATATCAACCAAGTAGCTAACATATGCCAGGTACTGTGATTTCATGCTTAATCTTGTGTTTAATTTAATCCTCCATTACATTTCATTGTTCCTGATGTCTACACTGTAAAATCATAACCAATTTTTTCTTTATTATTATCAAAACAGTAATGCCTCATTAAATGGAAGCAAACAGGGTACTTGTTAATTTATTTAATAAATGTATATAGTTTATAAAAGTATAGATTAAAGAATGTAAGACACTAAAGTTATCATGAGCATGTTTTAAAAATATGAAATTAAAGTGGAAGAATGCTTAGACAAATTGGCTAAAATCGTTACATTGTTCTCAACCAGTATATTTTTACAAGAAATCTATTAGAATTCAAAATTTTCCAAAATGGGTTGGAGGGACTTTTACTAAAACAGGATGCATATTTCATTTCCTATAGAAATTGAGGTAACTATCATTACATGAACTGGCTTTAAGCCAGTGAATTTTAGTGGTATTTACCTGATCACATATCAAGGCTTTGAAATGGTAGCTGTTCGAATTCTTTGCGTCTCTGGCAGTGTTAAATGGTATCTGTGAGCCATTGTTTGCCCATCTTCTCACAGGTGACCCAATATGAACAGCGTTAGCAAGGGGACACCCGTTTCAGCTGCTCTGCAGCCTGCTCCTGTCCCCGACCCCTGACTGGACTCCGGCTCCATGTCTTATCTCCCTCTCCATGTTACAACTTTCTTTTGGCACAGGTGTGCTTGGCTGTCAATGTTTACTTGCGTGCACCTAACACCGAGTCCGAGTTTTGACTTCTGCCCAGTCCTCATGCCAACCTGGGTGCAACAACTTGTGAAATAGTCCACTGGTGATATTTGACACAGAGACCATGTGCCTCTTGGTGACAAGATCAAATCGCTCCCCAAGTCTGATCTAGTGCTGGCTGCAAAGGCTGGGTTATATTCAGCAAACACAGTGACTGCAGTGTGTGAGCTTTCTCAAGGCTATCACTGGCAATTTAAAATGAGGCATGCTATTAGAAATGGAAATAACGGGTGGCAAAGAGTTAGTGAGTGAGGAGGCTGCTGGAAAATGTTTGTGGCTTTTGTTCAGATAAAGCACCTATAAACAGTTTACCAACTTGAAGAAACTGGGTTATTTTGGCAATTCTAACCCAGAAGATACCTAGAGGATAATCGGAAGCCTCTGGGAAGAATCAAGGAGGAAAAGGTTGTGTGCACTAATATTAGAAGTTCCTATGATGTGAAAGTATTAGGGATTGAAATTCATGTTTGTGAGTATTGTAGCTGCCTTGCATTTTCTGGCTGTGTAGCGAGTACAAACCAGCCGTGTCTGGAGACAGCAATGCTTTTAATGATTTAGTTACCTTTTGGTAGCTTCAAAGCAAGAGTCTTAGATTGTATAGTTTATTCTCAGGAAATGGGTTAGTGTTTGGAAACTTTTTTTAAAAAAATCAATGTTATTGACTAATTCAAATTATGGACCAAAGTATTATTAAGAAAATAATATTACCCAAGAAAGTATTTTAATAGAACATGGCTATGACTTTCAATGATATTGTAATATTTAGAATATGCAATTTATAATGTTATTTGTGGCTGCAAGAGTTCTGTTCAGATAATAAAATAATAATCACCATTATTATGTACCTACTTTTCACAGTCTAACACTAATACTGTGAAAAGTACATCACAAATATGATCTCATTCATGTGGGTATTTTATTCCTGTTTTATAGATGGAGACATTAATCCATAAAAAATATTAAATGATTGCAGAGCTAGAAGTCAAATCCAGATATACCTTATTCTATTTGTAAAATGGAGAGAATAATAACTAAAACACAGAGCAATTGTGAGGGTTAAATAAATCTAAGTACAAAGAAGCATCCGGTAAGCTTTTAAAATGATATGCAACTGGTAGACATTATTAATATTGTTGATAGGCTTTACAATAAGCTACCACTCTTTACCCTTGGATAACTTTTTGAAATATTGAAGTATATTCCTTTTACACATCCCATCCTCATACTGTGTAAATTAAGTAAAAGAGGAACTATAAGCTGACAAGAAAATGCCCCTGGATCATTGAGTTATGATGCAGAAACAAAAGATAATGCCTTGAATAGCGTTGAGGAGGAAGAGACCCCATGAACGTGAAGATTGTCTGGAGGGTAAGATAGCCACTTGGGAGAAGGCTGCTTGCTTCAACTTCAGGCTTGCTAATTAGTTTTACAGAAAAGCAGCTGTGTTACACTGCCCAAGGGGTCAACAGCTGCACATTTTTCACCCCACCTTTATGAGAGTCAAATTGTTTAAAAGCAAACAAATATTGGCATTTTTTTCAAGAAAGCAAGTGGCAGATCCATTGCTATAGTCCTCTGCATTCATCCTGATACAGCACATAATTTTTTAACATCCACATTTATACCTATAGACACTACAAACCGCAACCACTGATATTTATGGTGATGAACTCACAAATCCCTTCTAAAAGCGAACTTACGTCCTATATGATCTGCGCAAGAAGAAAGTACAATACAGAAAGCATAGAGTTTGTTATAAAAATGCTTTCCATGGAAAATAATTAAAATTAAAATTCTACTCTCTACTTTCAACGTTAGTCTCTGGAAATATATTTAATTTGTATTTACATATTACTATTACTATTATAAGCTGTTAAAATAGTAGCTTACAATTTATAAAGGCTTTTACATATTTAACACACTTAGCTGGGAGTTGAGCATTATTATCGTTATAAAATTTCAATTTTTTTAAGAATACAGGTCGGGCGTGGTGGCTCATGCCTGTAATCATAGCACTTTGGGAGGCTGAGGCAGGCTGATCATGAGGTAAGGAGATCAAGACCATCCTGGCTAACATAGTGAAATCCCGTCTCACTAAAAATACAAAAAAATTAGCCGGGCGTGGTGGTGGGCGCCTGTAGTCCCAGCTACTCCAGAGGCTGAGGCAGGAGAATCACTTGGACCCGGGAGGCAGAGGTTGCAGTGAGCTGAGATCGCACCACTGCACTCCAGCCTGGGTGACAGAGTGAGACTCCATCTCCAAAAAAAGAATACAGTACCAAAAATATACTATACTTCCTCAAAGGAGCTGATATTCATTCTCCTTAATGCAAACCATATATACGTACCCTTGGTTTCTCCTGCATTCCCTGGCTTCTAGGAACCTCAGATCCTAATAAAATGAGTATGTTTGGCCATTATATCAATCTTTGTAGTTAGCATGCTTTCTTTTTTTCTTTGCTCTGGTTTTTCTGTTTCATCAGCCTCAGATGATTATTGCACATATACATTTTCATAATCTGCTTCACATGTGTGAAACAAGGTGGTATGAGAGAGCCAATAAATAAATGAATGAATAATTTGGCTCTTAGTACTTTATTTTATTTTATTTCATTTCATTTTATTTTTGAGACAGAGTCTCACTCTGTCACCCAGGCTGGAGTGCAGTGGTGCAGTCTTGGCTCACTGCTGTCTCTGCCTCCCAAGTTCAAGCAATGCCTCCTGCTTTAGCCTCCCAGGTAGCTGGGATTATAGGTGTGAGTCACCATGCCTGGCTAATTTTTGCTTTTTTAGTAGAGATGGGTTTTCACCACGTTGGCCAGGCTGGTCTCAAATTCCTGACCTCAGGTCATCTGCCTGCCTCGGCCTCCCAAAGTGCTGGGATTACAGGTGTGAGCCACCGTGCCCGGCCACTACCTTGTTTTAGAGATAGGCAAAGTTTATAAAGTTTATAAAGCAATTTATAAAGCTCATAACTGACAAAGCTGGGCCTTCAAACCAGGTCTCCTAATTCCAAATCCTGTGGTGTTTCCAGAAGGATCCATCCCTTGAGAACAGAGGAGTTAAGATTTTATTAAATTAATGCCTTGCTCAAAGAGTAAAACTATCACATTTTCTGCCCAAGGTTGTGACTGTTACCTCCACTATCTTCTTGAGAGTCCCTAAGCTCCTAAGAAGTAAACATAAAGGAAAGCTGCTCTTGGCATTCTCAGATGTTTCACACATTCAGTTAGGAGATTGGGCATGTTAAAAAGAGTGGGGAGTGAGGGGAGAGTCTCTGGAACTTCAGTTTAGCTGCTAAACACATTCCCTCCCATCTCATCCTAAATAGGAGGGAAAACCACTTCCTCCCAAACAGTCCGTACATCTTTGCCTGTGGAGACACTGCAGCAGCTGCCACCCGGTTCTCCCTGCAGCTCAGCATGAATTTTTCTCTTTGTTGGAAAGATGGTATAAAAAGTCAATGCATTATTTATAGTAGTTATTTTCATCATTACATATTCACAATAATTGAAAGGTGGAAGTAGAGTATAATAAAATGGAATGGAAAGAAAATTATCCGCAGTAACAACTTCAGAAACATTTGTAGGAAATGTTCAGCTGCTAAAAAAAACCCACAAAATACAAAAAAACAAACACTGGATCTTAAAATACCATGTAAGCCACCCACATCTGCAAAGAATTATTTCTGCTGCTATTTATTTGTCCAAAGCAATATAGTTAGTGTATAATAGAACCTGAGGGAGAATTCTCAATTCCCTCCATGTTGAAGGAAGGCTTGTAATAAAGTTATTCACTCTCAGAGTGAGCATAACTTCTGATAGTTGGCCCACCATTCTAATGAGGCTAAGATAATAGGTTTTATTCTGACATTACTTCAGTCCATAATCAAGCACTGTACCATTGACCCCAGCCAACTGGCTATCAAATACATGTTTCAGTTACAAAGAGAACTAGTTGAGACCATGTTGATGGATCAATCAAAATTTATTTCCTCATGAAACACACACACACAAACACACACACACACACACACCCTACTGACATGTGTTTCCAGTGCTGTCTTCATCTACAAAAAAATAGTGTACATTTATCAGATATAAAGAGGTATTTTCTATAAGAAGACACTAAACTTCAGGCTTCCCATGTGTGATATGGAATATATGGATTGGGTAGCACAAAAAAAAAGCCTCGGGAAAGAGGCTTTCAGATAAAAGTAACAGAAAGATCTTAAACACTAATAAAAATGTATTGTCCTACATAATAAGAAGTTGGAGAGTCTTATCAGAGTGACTTCAATGCCAGTTGATGTCATGGCTTAATGACATAATTGTAACTAAAGTTTGCCCCATCTTTTGGCTGTTAATGCCCTTGTTGACTTCACCGCAGTCCAGCTCCCTTCATGGTCCCACAGTGTTGGCACAGTTCCAAATATCTTATGCTTTCACAATAAGATCAAATGGAAAAAAAGATCTCTTTCTCTCCATGAGCCTTTTTTATGGTAGTGAATCCTTTATCTGAAGTCATCCCACAGATTTCCATTTGTGTTTCATTGGCCAAAATGCATCACGTGCCTTTCCCCATACCACAGGCAAACAGAATGAGATGGCCAGGGCTGGCTAAATAAAGACAAGAAGAGAATGGGTGACCTGAATAAAACTGTAATTCTACCCAAATGGAAGAAGCAGAGGAATTGATATTGGGGTAGCAATAAAAAATACCTCCTTCAGGTCCACCCTTTGTCTGATCAACATCTGAATATATACCCTTCATCCTATTCGTACTTGGAAAAAGTGCTCACATCTACATAAAAGATGCCCACACCTCCCTGAAGGAAGATAATCCAACAGTCTCGTCAGTCAATACCCAATTCTATATCTGAGATTTTGGGGCTTTTTTGACTTCTTCCATCATGGTGTGTGAACATATGGCTTAGAAACAAGATTTTGTCACTAGCATATCCAATAAAATACAGTAAAAGCTTCCCCTAAGCTTCCCTCACCCCCAGATCAACTCCAATTCTGAGAAGGAGACAACAGGAAATGATTGGCAATTGTCACTGTTTCATAGCACTTAACGTTCTTGAGAGCAGCAAGGACTTCCTATCCTGCCAGTGGAGAAAGGAACCTTTTCATCCATTTGTTCAGCTCCCGTTCTAGTCTCAGGAATAGTTTTTCGTTTCTCAGTTGTGGTAGAAATGGCTAACTTCTCTCCAATACCTCTTCTTCCTTTTGGGCACACAGCTAGCCCACCCTTTCCAGCCCTCCTCGAATTTAGTTGTAGCCATCTAGACGGAGTTCTGTGTCATAGAATATTAGTGGAAGTACCATGCATCACTTGTAGGCTGGGTTCATAAAACCACCAGCTTGTGTGCTTATGTGTTGTTGCTTTTCCCTTTTCCACCTCCAGGCAGTGGAGATATTTGATAAGCTTAAAAGATATGTGTTGAATATAGTACAACAACTTCTTTCAGCCTGGATCCCGGCATTACCAGATGGATGAAGGCTGTACCACCCACATTTTCACTTGCTTAGTTCTGTTATATAAATAAGAAATAAATTCCTGTTGGGGTTTGAGATGTTTAAAGATTTGGTCTTTTTGTTATGGCAGTTACCTTACCCAGAACAAGGCAATTCTCCTTTATGGCAATACTGAAGATGAATATTGGGGAAAATGCCTTTCTGGGGCTATACAGCTTTAGTATTTTATATCCAGTTGGTGGGAGTTTAGGAGCTCAGGGAACTGCCTTACTGTCTGAGAGGTCACAGGCCATTGTTTATTAACCTTGGCCTTTCCTTGGTAATACAATTCCTGTACGAACTCAATAGGCTTCAGGTGCTTCCATCAATTCCATGGGCTAATAACACAGCCAGCGATCTTTTCTAGAAATAGACTGTGAGTCTGAGAATTCCTGACTCCATTCCAGGGACTTCTACATGATGCCAGTCCTCCTAGACCTCAGATTAATGACCTCTGCCCTGAGTCAATTAAAAACAATAACCTCGGGTGGGAAGGCAATACCTATAATCCAATCTTTGCCATCAGGGTTTTTCTCTTTGTCAGGCAGAAACGACTTTATAAAAATTGTTTAAGACAGGTCTGGAAGATTAGGCTCGTCTATTGGCTGAAATTTATCTGCCGCTGCTAAATTTCCTGCTTCCCTCTTTAAGATGGTACAGCCTTAGTCTTAACTTCCTTTCTCCATGGAACCCACTGAAAGGCATCCATTGATGTTCTTACCATTCCCCCTAAGCCCAATGTCTTTCTAGGCCCATGGTCTGTGTTCAAGAGCAACAGATGGTTTAACTGATTGCTTTATAACCTCAAAAAAGTCACAACTTTCCAGCCTGGTCTCTCAGTGCATTCTACAGAACCTTGTCCATTTACCCATTCACTTATTTTAGTTTGTTACTTTCAGCATCCCACTTCTGCTTCAAACATCTGCATCAGTAGGGTCTTTGGTTGCTAGAATAAGCAACCTGATTTAAGGAGAAATTGAGTTTACTAAAAGAATATTGGATACAAAATCATGTGGGGATGAAAAACCATGATCAGAGGATGTGTGGTCAGAAATGATGGCACAAATCACTTGCAGAACTGACTAGGTGAGAAAACAGCTTCCACTGCCACTAACCATGGCACCCTACAGCTCACACTGTGGATGCCACCAGCATGGAGCCCTGGGTGCTGCTACTGTCACTGCCACCAGTACTGTATTAAGAAATTAATCTTGCTTCCATAGCCCCTGCTATAAGAATGATTTTTTTTTTTAACCATTCCACATTCAGATCCCAATATAAATTCTGCAAAGTTGCATTCTATTGGCTGAGCCTAGGTCTTGTACATACTACTGACCCCCAAGGGAGGTTGGAAAAATGAGGATCTGGCATTTGTTTCTAACTCTAACTTGTAAAATGGGAAATCCCCCAATTAGAAACTGGCTGAGATGCAGGGACACCAGAAAGAATGATGAATACGTCCTACTGTCCTTTTCAGCAATTTGAAAATGTACTATCACAACTTCCATTTTCTAACAGAGAGGTAAAACTTACAATCCATATCAATTCATTCAATAATACTTTTTTGTGCTTCCTGTGGATCAGACTCAATGATAAGTTGATACTCTGAGCTTTTCATGCTTTTGAAAATGAGAGTCTCTTTTTCCTGGATCCTGCCTCTGATGCTGCCAGGGGCATCCCTGAGATGAGACCCAATCCAGGGCCCAGTATATTCCTCCAAAAGCTTGAGTCATCATTGAGAGGTTTCCACAGGGAGGTGAATATCTGGAGACTATGTAATTTTAATTCCAGTGTACCTAGGTTAGAATTTTATTAGAAACACCTTGACAACTTCTTAACAAGGTTTACATATGAACCTGGAGCAAAGGCCCCAGAAGGCTAATACCAGCTGTCCTGAAACATACTTGTGGCTCAGGCTGAACCAGCCTTCAAAGCACTTGTCCCAGTGTTTCCTTAAAACCTCGATGCCAGATAATTCCAGGGTTCCTCACAACACATTATCCTTGGCAAAAAGAAACTCCTTGGGCTATCTATTCTTCCCATATTTTTATGCCAAGGATTTTCTGTGTTTCCTCTCCCCTGGCCAGCCTCCTGCTATTCAACTGTCTTGCAATATTTTATATTTCCAAGAAATTCCACTTCATGATGAAGAAAAACTCCATCATTTTAATCATCTTCACAGAGGACTCATTACACCTTCTTGAAATTGATTTAAACCTGATTTTCTCCCAAGCATACAATTTCCCTTAGCTATTTTAACACTGAACTAATTATTCCTCCTTATCGGCATTGTGTTGGTGCATGTGTGTCAGTGATGTGGAAGGGGAGAGAGTCCCCACTATTGCTTCCAAAACATTGTTCCTCCATCATTGTATAAATACCCCTTGCCCTATGAGAGTTGAACTCTGTAGCTCTGTGCTTCCCAACAGACAATCTTCTACAAACGCATAAAATTTTTCATTTGACTGACATTCTTTCTCTTTACCCTAGGTCTAACCATTATCTTGGAAAACTTCTCTGCCTAATACTGTCAAATGCCCAGCATTCTAGCCTCACAGTGCTCTGTCATCCTCACCTCCAATAACTTGCAACCCTCACTCCACTCCATACCCATGACTGCTCAGTGGGTGTTTTCTTCCTCAGGGATTGCTTTGGCACTGAAACCTTCAACTCAGGTTTCCCATTTCTGATCATGAGCTCCTGTTCTAGTATTTTTCCTCGTTATATCCACTACACTGATTCTTCATCTGCATTGAGACATTCAGTTGCTGAATCTCTTGATTTTCTCTCAATTTTGTTAGCCTCTTTGGATTTTCATTTCCTTCCTTGTCCAATCTGAACTCAAGGGTCTGCTAACTCATTTTCTTATCTATACTTTCAAATTTCTTCCTCATTTTACTTACACTTTGTTCTCTCTCCCAACTTCCTCAGAAAACCCCTGCTTTATATCAATCTGTCTACTTTGTCAGCAACTCTAGCTAGGTCCATATGTTAGGTGCTTAATAAATATTGAATTAATTAAATTAATTACACTTGCTGCATTGGATATTACCCTTGCCTTTCACCATCATAGAGCTGAATATTTTAATTGCCTTTGAGTTACTGGGAATCTGCTATAATTGTTTCCCACTATGGCCAGTTCTAAAGAATCTTCTCTGATCTTCACTCACAGTGCCCTATTATTAATGGTCAGCTACCAGAAACCTAATTTATCTGAAATAAAGTAAGAGTAATTATGAATAATTCTTTTCAACATTTTTAGTAACTTTTATGTTCTAGGACAGGGAAGGAAGATACAAATCATGAAAGTTGACTTTACATCATCAGAGACACATAGAGCCCACAGCATTGAAGCTGAGTCTTGAACTCTGAATAGAAGGTCTTCTGGGAGAGAAGGTGAACAAGAAATTTTGGGCAAAATTATATGCAAATTCAGAGGATGTGAAAGTGTGTGGTGTGTTTGGAGAAGGACTGAGGAAGGCAAGCCACATTTTATAAGTGCCTATTTTTGCCAGCCCTGCATAAAGCACTTTGTATATATTACCTAGCAAGCAGTTCAGTGAACTTGAAAATAGGGAACCTGGAAGATGAAGGTGATGGAAGGTGGTAAAATGAGGCCAGAAAGTTACCATATTGCAAGGCTCTGAAAAACCTTACCTGAAATTTAAGGCTTTTAGCTTTACTTATAAGTTATGGGAAGTCATTTTATTATTTTAATAGAAAGTGACATGATCATATTTATTTTGGGAAGATCACTGGTGACAGTAAATTAATGAAGAAGTCTGAAAGTAAAAAGAATAATCAGGAGCCTTTGTCTGAGTTCAGGTGAGGGAAAGCCGCAGTGGTGCGGATGGAGAGGAGAGGCCAGAAGGACTTGGAGGAGGGAAGCAGTGGATTTGTGGTTTAAGTGGGAGAGAAAAATTCGAGCTATGAAAAATATTTGATGGTAGGTAATTCATTTTGGTCTTTTAATAATAATTCCTACTCCAGAGGATTTTATATCATCAAATGTTAAGGAGCTGATATATATACTACATTATAGTAATAAATGCAATACACTTGAGCATTGTGTTTGACTGTGAGCAACAGAAACACTAAAGTCTAGACTTAAATGTATTAGGGGTTTCATTTTCTCACATAAAAAAATCTGGAGTCAGGTGGTCCATGTCTGGTATAGCATTCTACAGTGTCACCAAGGAGTCAGTTCCTTCTAGTTTTCAGCGCTGCCATTTTTTAAATGTATGGTTTTGCTTCATGGTCATCAACCAGCAAGGGGTGCATATTCCACAAAGAAGAAAGGGGAGGCCTGAAGGGCAAAGGATGTATGCTGCCTGATTCCATCCTCCTTGTGCGGTGTTCCCAAGAGCTCCACTCAATAGGCTACTGCTTTGTGATGTTGTCCTCTGATGCAAAAATGATTCGAAAACAGTTCTTTTTTTAATTACATGCATTGCCTTAAAATAAATGGGTTCTTTTAAAAATGGTTCCCTTCAAGGGAAAAGGGGCTGAACAAATATCAGCAGGCAATTAGCAGTGTCTGCCGTAGAATTATAGAAAAGAGAGGTGACACTGTAACACTGTACCCTGGTGCTTTTGACAATCTCTGTCTTAGAAACACCAGAGGAGTTCCATGTGCTTCTTTGCGGTGCTTTCAAAAACAGAGGGTTTAAGTTGACATTAAATTTTAGGAAATTGAATGAGGATGTCATGAAAAAAAGATAATCTCCCTAAAACATGTTTCTTTTCATTTATGAATAGAGATGAGTTCATCTCCTTAGTTCTTGGAGACACAATTTGCCTGCTTCTCTATGGACCCCAATCTATAGGCTGACACTGAGCCTAGGATACATCCCCTTTGTCCAAATAGGGGAGTTCTTCCATTTGACTCTCCTCAGTTCCAGTGTCTTCTTGCAATACCTTCTTTCACTGGGAACCCAGTGGAAATACTGGAATTCCATTTTTGCCTCACCTCCAGTTTTACTAACAATTTATAATCTGTTGCAGTTAGTTATCCAGTTTTTTTTTGTTTTACTTTTTAAAAATATAACCTCTGCCTTATCTTGAAAGAAAAGAGTTATAGATACTATATATAGTCAGTTGGTGGTCAATAAGTATTTATTGTGTCTACTATGTCCATGTGCTGCAAACATCGCTAGGACTTTGGTTTTTCCTTCCTCTGTGCATGGTCCAAATACAGGCTTCCAGCCTGGACCATCAGACCTACCACTCAGGCTCCTCCTGCCAAAGGCTTTGGACTTGATGGACCACAAGGCTTTGGATATAAAAGAGAGAGAAGCAAGAAAGCTTCCTGTGTGTAGTGAAAGCCCATTTGGACAGGAGCCATTACAGCTGCAGAGGTTGAGAGATATGCCTATTGGCAGGGATGAATAAAGCCATGAGGCGACTCATGTATATTCAGCATGATTGGTTGTGTCTGTCCTGCAGGAGAGATGATTGTTTCTTGAACAATAGTATTGCATCAAGGAAGATGCTCTTACTTATATATTACTGCCTTTTTGAGTATCAGTGTTACATCTTGCCATCCTCCTTTTAGTATTAAGCAAAATGTAGAAATAAAATGATTTAAATGAAGGGAGCTGTACAATCTTGCCTGGAGATGTACTGAAAAATTAGGCTATACGTTAGGGAAAAGATTTTTACCCATTTGCTCAGTAATTTAACTTCTCCCTGACCTCTATTTTAAGACATATTGATGCCATGGTTCTTCTGCCAGCCAGTTAAATTCTAGTTTTTCAGTGGTTTATGAAACTAAGGTTGCTTTATCAAAATCAACACTGGAGAATAGTGTGCTCCGGGTGGCTAGGAAACTGACAGCTTTATCCCTCTTGTTTCTAAGAATGAATGGACATTTTAACTCTAAATTGCTTTAATATGTCCCAAGAAATGAGATTGCAGGTATACAACCTGTGCTTTCCAAAGAGTCTCCCAATCAGTATCTGGTAATTTTGAATGATTACATAACTAACTTGTACTTAAAAGGAGGAAAAAGTTTCTTATCCATTTTAGGAAGAAATAGCTTACAGGAAAGCTACCCTATCTAAAATTTAGAGCATGAAGAAATATCATATTTGTAACAAATCTGGGAGATAATGATAAAGACATCTTCACTTATCTTTTGTGTGCCTATTTAAGACCTTCTGGCACATGCCTTGGCTGTTTTAAGGGTTTTGATTAACTGGTTGTGGAGCTATCGTGCAATGCATAGATTTGTCTATGGAAAATAATTCTAACTTGCAAATGAAACCTGAACTAATAGTAGGTGTTTAGTGTTCTTGATTAGACAAAAAGTCTTAACAAATTGCAAAAAGTATTTCAAAAGACAGATTGAGTTGGTTTGCTGAATTTAGGGAAATGCTTGGTCTGACAGTTAATGAGTTGAAATACTTGCCATTGAAAGATTGGGTTACTAATTCTCCTCACAATTTATCCTTCTTTTCTCATTTATTCTAAATAAAAGCTCAGAAATTACTGTCTTTGCCAATGAAGTGACCCATTTAGCATTTAGCTTTTCTGAAATAGGGTGGACTAACCAGCAAAACTCTTACGAAAGTGAGATCCTGCTTCTGAAAATCATCAGATTATGTTTTTTAAGGTTCTTCACAATCATGCATATGTGAAATGAAACACACATGGGTGATGTCTTCTAAACTCTAATGATTTGGCAGCAATTCAGAAATCTAGATGGATAGAGGCAAATCTTTAAGAAGAATGGACCAACTCAGTACACTTAAGGTTTTGACTCATTTATTTTATTGAGAATGGGTATAGCTGTGCCTGGGAATCAGTAGATCAGATTTGACTCCTGCCTCAGCTATAGGAATAATAAATTATAAATATGAAAATTTGAAAGATAAATATTAATTGGCAATTATGCTTCCTGAGCTAATTAGTCGCTTTTTCCCTATAAAAAATAGCTCAGGATAAATAAATGACATTCACAACTGAAAGGATGAAATATTAAGTCCATTTAATTTTGTATGTAGTCTACTCAAATTTTAAAAGGTGATTTACCAATCTGATTGTTTCATGTCCTTTGATTATATTAGAATAAGTTCTGAAAAACATTTAAAAAATATATTTAGCATTAAAGAAAAAAAGTAGAAAATATTGACAAAACTGAAAAACAAAAAAGAAAAGTTGCCTGAAAATTGAAAATGAGGCTGGGTGTGGTGGCTCATGCCTATAATCCCAACACTTTGGGAGGCTGAGGCAGGTGGATCACTTGAGGTCAGGAGTTTGAGACCAGCCTGGCCAATATGGTGAAAACCTGTGTCTACTAAAAAAAGAAAAAAAAATTGGCCAGGTGTGGTGTCATGTATCTGTAGTCTCAGCTATTTGGGAGGCTGAGGCACGAAAATCACTTGAACCCAGGAGGCAGAGGTTACAGTTAGCCAAGATCACACCACTGCTGTACAGCCTGGGTGACAGCAGAGCAAGATTCTGTCTCAAAGAAAAAAAAAAAGAAAGAATATTGAAAATGAGACGTAAGAGATTAAAAATCCAATATGTGAGGGTCTTGTTTCGATCTTGATTTGATTTGACTGTATACACTGTATATGTATCTCTGAAATATTATTGGAATTTTGAATGTGAATTAGGTATTAGATGATACTAATAAATTGTTAATTCTGTTAGGTTTGATAATTGCATAGAATATTTGTGGTATGATGTGTGTGTTTGTGTGTGTATGTGTACCTAGATATAGATATATATGCCTAACACACATACTTAGTATGCTGTATATATACCTTATCAGTTAGAGATACATAGCAAAAAATTCACATTTGAAGTGTCATACTGTTTGGAATTTGCTTTAAAATAGTTTAGAAAACAAACAAAGTATGGGAGGGTATAAATGAAAAGAATTGACAAGTGTTATAATTGTTCAAGCTGGGTGATGAGTACAAAGTTTTTAATATTGTTCTTCACTCTTTTATCTATATTTGGAAAGTATAATCTCAATTCACTGCATTAGAAAAGAGCAAATAAACAAATTGAGAACAACTTCCTTTGCTTTTCTTAGTTTCTAGTTTAGGCATCCTTGACAAAGGGTCTCTTTTAGAGATTTACACATGTAATACTAGAGTCACTTTTGTCAGGGGTGATTTTATTTTCTCTTTCTATGGTTATCATCAGAGAATTGGCGGACAAACTAATTGCAGCATTGTAACACTAGGTTTAAATCAGTTCAAGCAGCCTGCAAACACCACATATATGATGGTCTGCCTCAGTTCACAGTGTATACTAGGGGAGGTCCCAGGATTTACTTCCTTTCCATTACCTCTGCAGAGGCGAAGGGAGAAATGACTGGACTTAGGAGCCCCTTTGTCTTCACCAGCTGCAGAGGGAACCCAGGAATCCCCTCCAACTGCTGTGCACAGTGTGCGGGAGGAAGAAGAGCAAACCTGTTTTTGCTGGTTAAGAAAGCCATAGGGAGAGAAATGTTCTTGGCATTCTCGTGTTGGAATAATTGATTTATTTCCTTATAGAAACAAGAGCATTACTTCCACAAAACATTAACAGACATTCCATGGAGGAGCATGAGGAACAGGAAGATGTCAGACCAGTTTGGGAAATGCTTGGTTGAATACTTTAGCATTTTTTTCCTTATGAAGTACAGGCATATAATACTTTAGTACACGTGACACACTTCCTTAGTGGCCTGTGTGGGGGACCCTGAATGCAGTATTTCTCAAACTGTTGTGAACATTAACACTTTTTCCAGGAACATCATCTGAGATGAATATTTCTTGGAAAGCGCTTTGGAAAATGCTGCCCCTGACCAAACCATTTTTAACTCAAGCCCCAAGTGCACAATGGACTCTAAACTTCAGTTTCTCTATCCTTTTGTGCCTACCATAGCCATATTTCCTTGACATGAATTTATTGAATAGCATTGATTAATTGACTGTCTACTATGCATCTACTCTTTGCTTGGTGCTGGGGATACGAAGATGAATAAGACATATGGTTCCTGTCTTCAGAAAGTTTATACTCTACCAGAGGAACCAGACACAATGCAAATGACCAGGTCGAGTGCTCAAAAGCCACCTGAATCCGGGACTTGGCTATGACTTGTCAGGGATTTGCATCTACCTAAGCCCCTCTCTCTAGGCCTCTTACTCTTCAATGGTGCCTTCATATCACTGATAGAGCTGAGAAAAATATTTCTCCTTTCTAAATGCTACCATCTTCATCAGCCATATTGCTCGTCATCAATCTTCTTTAACCAATACTCAGAAAACACTTCAATGTTCTTTCCAAAATCACAAAGAAATTTTTTTTCTGGTTATGAAAGCATCATCATGACTACCAAATTATGCACCAATTCCTTGCTTAGAATAATTTTGTAAAAATAAAAAAAAATCCACCAATACTCTATTTAGAAAAACTCTCAAAGACTTTCAGAGGCTGGGTGCAGTGGCTCACTTTTGTAATCCCAGCACTTTGGGAGGCCAAGGTGGATAGCTTGAGTCCAGGAGTTAGGGACCACCCTGGCCAACATAGGAAAACCCTGTCTCTACAAATAAATAAATAAATAAATAAATAAATAAATAAATAAATAAATAAATGCAAAAATTAGCGGGGCAGGGTGGTGCATGCTTGTAGTCCCAGCTACTCGGGAAGCTGAGGTGGGAGGATTGCTTGAGCCTGGGAGACAGAGGTTACAGTCAGCCAAGATCACACTACTGTACTCCAAACTGGGTAATAGAGTGAAACCCTGTCACAAAAAAAAATTTTTTTAAGAGCATTTATATTGTATTCTAATGAAGTTATGTTGGCAGATATAAATACAGTCCTTGCTGTTCAAGGTGTGATCCATTGATCATCAGCCTCAGCATCACCAGGGGATTTGATAAAAATACAGAATCTCAGGTCCAGCCTTACACCTCTTGAATCAGAATCTATACTTCACATGATCCCCAAGTGACTCAGATGTACAAAAATCTTTGAAAGTCACTCAATTTTAGGCATAAAAGGTTTTTAAACACCAAAATATTTGTAGTGGTATTGCTGACAGATTATTATTCCTACATTGTGCTTTAGGAGCTTTCTGCCAAATATATTCTAATAAATATTAATTCAGAAGATAATTAGAATATAGTCTCAGTCTGCCTAGAGCTCACAAACTTGTAGGGATGACAAACTTCTATGAGAGCCAGAAATGGGTGTGACTAACTCAATACGGTAAACCAGGAAAGGCTTTAGTTTTTGCAAACTTCAGAAAAAAAAATTGAATGTAATGTTTCCACTTGACCAACTCTCAAGGGTGCTGCAATCTTTAACATGTATTTATGGAACACAGTATTATGCATTGAGAAAGAACTGTGTAACCAACATTCTTACAAATCATGTTTTGATGAGAATTTCCTCCAGCAAATATTTTTCTCCATTATAAAATCTTCAAAAGTATGTGTGGATAAACCATAATTATGGAAAACTTTATAATTATGTATGCAAGCTCAGTGCAATCTACAGTAGGCTATATGGGTTGCATTCACAGAAGGTTGCAACAATTTGCAGAAGCTGAGAGACAGCACTCAGTAACACAATAACCAACAGAATTCTGTTAGCCAGTAGGCCAAACTAGATATGGAAACATTTTTATTGATTTAATTTAAAAAATTTAACTTTGCAATCAGCTTTTATATAGAAAAATTGCAGCATTTGTCTAAAAGTATAATTTGTTATTTCAGTAAATGTTCTGCCTATTGGACATTTTACTATTGAAGTACAAGTTGGCACTGATTTTTACACAGTGATTTGTTGCAAACACTTCACCATTATAAAAATTGTGCATTAAGTGCCTCTTTAAGTCAGGTACTGGTGGTATAGACAAATATGGCCCTACACTCTAGGAACTTATCTATTCAGTAAGGTTTATCTTTACCTATCTTTACCTAGTCTAGGTCCAGCAAGACTAGAATAGGTAAAGTGGAATTGAGGTTCCCAATTGTTTATATGTATCCCAATGTTTTCTTTAAGCTATGTTGAGAAGTAAATTATGAAAATAAATATTTTTCCTGTTCAATTAATAATAAATTAATTTTTTTTAAATTTCAGTCCTGTCTCCTATCCCCAAATGGTCTTACACAGTCTTGGAATTTTTAGCAATAAACTTTAGAAAAATCATAGAGGCCTCCAAAACAACAGAGGAGGCTAAGGACAGAGTGAGTCTGCCAAATATGGTAACTCTTTCACCAGGAACTATTTCAGTCAGTCACCAATATTTTTTTCCAACTCCATCAAGAATTTGGAGTGTAAATTCAACTTCATTGAACGGTTATTATGCATTGTGAGTCTACAGGCTTCATGTAGTTTAGGGCCAAAGAAATTGAGGCCGTTGCACAGAATAGAATTCTGTTACTTGACTAGGGTCAAGTAACACTCCTGGAACTTTTGGCAAAGAATGGTGTCAACACTGGCCAGATTAATGACTTTGGTAAGACTTCTTAACTTTGCTGGAGGTCATCTGGAATTCTTTAATCTGAACAGTGATGAGCTAGAATTGTTATATTATTTGCTATGACTCATGATTAATGGAGTATTTTAGAGTATTGGGGGTTTTATATACACTAGATGATAATGTATTCTTTAAATGCATGATCATATACCAATCACCAGGTTCTTCCAGAAAAGAACACAACAAAAACCTCAGAAATACAATCCTAAGGATCATCTTTTTGGAAGATTTTTTTTTTTTCCTTAGGAAACAATAATACTTTGATATTAGCAACAGCTTCTCTTGCTGGTATATTATCATTGTTTAACCTATGGCAATTGTAATGAATTTCACTTACAATTTAGTAGGCTCAATTCTTCTTACTTAACCTGGGTGTTTATATGAGGCTGTGAAGACCTCACCAATGTCCAGTGTTTGGGTGATAGATTGCCTAAGAAAAGCCAGAGCCAGAGTCCTCCCTGAAAGACAAGCAGTAGCCCAGGAACTTTCGACAGCTTGGGGACAAATGGCTGGAAATTCTTAAAGGGGTAATGGTGGAGGGTGCATCTGATAAAGACCAAAAGTATCCTAAGATTTTGAGACACATCATCTCAGAGACATGGAAGCTGAGGATGTTAGCTGTGTAACATCCCGAAGTGTTGTGTGAGACTTTAGCTTTCCTTCAACCCTTCCATTTTCCTCCATGATTGAAAAAAAAAAATGCCTTTTGTTGTGTTTTTAAACCACATTTTGCCTAGATTTAAAAAAATAATTAAGCCATATAGTGCTTGCTATGTGCCAGTCATGATTAGGTGTTTTGTTTACATAATTAACTGATTAATGCCATATTGTAGCATCAATCCCTTTTCAGATGAGGAAACTGAGCCCTGGGAGGTGAAAAAAACATTTGCTCAAGGACATAGACAGTATGTACAAGAGCTGGGATTTAACCCTGGACTTTAGCTAACGAGTCTCCTGCTCTTGATTCTCATTGTCTACTGTTTCATCTTATAATTCTATTAAATGAGATATCATACAAAAATGTAAAACACAGTGCCTGCACATAGAAGGTGCTCAACAAATTTTAGCTCCGTGTGTGTAAAAATGTTGATTCCTGTGCTTACTTCTAGGAATGACAGGGTCCATTATTGCTCAGTGATTAAGATCGCAGACTATAGCCTGGGCATCTCTACAAAAATACCAAAATTAGCTGGGCATGGTGGCATGCCCCTGTATTTCCAATTACTTGGGAGGCAGAGGCGAGAAGATCACTCCACTGGAGCCCAGATGATTGAGGCTGCAATGAGCTGTGATCACGTAACTGCACTCCAGTCTGGGTGACAGATGGAGACCCTGTCTCAAAAGAAAGAAAAAAGAAAAAACAATTGCAGGTTCAGTGGTTAACCAACCTTGCCATCCCTCACTAGCTGTGTGGTCACAGGCAAGCTGCAACCCCTATGTATGCCCGAGTGTCCTCATTTGTAACCAGGGATAACCAGTGTAGCTATCCCAGAAGGTTTCTGTGAGGTCGAATGAGATATCATATAAAGTTCTTGTACAATTCTCAGTACATAGTAATCACTCACTAAATTTTGTTGTTGTTACTAGGGAGCTTATATGGAGTGATTTAATACCCAGTATTCCACTGGGAACACAGTAGACAGTAAATAAATATTTGACAAATGACTGAATGAATGTATGACTTAATTAATTTGCCCAAGTTTGATTTGCCCCAGGGATGACTGGGGGCCAGAGAGGTTGTATAACATTTTCCTGCTCCCTGAAGGATACCAGGATGACTCAGCAAGCCTTTATTTTGGCATTTGACAGTGATATGCTAAGCTGTTTGGGCACTGTCTGACTTTGACATGATCCAAACTGTGACACATTTCATGGTTTTAGACACTGACAGACTCAAGCCAGGCCAGCCCCAAGGTGCTGAGAGTTGCTACAGATGGGGTGTAGCCAGAAGAAAATAGAGTTCTTTAACATTGCTCACGAAATGTAATGCATGTGACTTTCAATGACCAGGCCTTACTCAATTAAAATGATTTCTTTTTAAAATGTCTCTATAATAAAGACATTTGTTCTTATTATACAGAACACGCTTATTATAAAGGAATGTGCTGTTCCTTTGAGATAGCATGAGGCTGGGGAGTCTATTTAGAATAATAAAAGTAAAAGAAAAAAGTAGGTTTAGTATAGTTGTGGTGTTTTATGTACCTGATTCTTAGATAATTTTTGTATTATTAAGTATTTGAATTAGTGTATTCTATTCGTGCTGTAGTTAAGTAATCTAATAAATATTTATCAACTACCTACTATATCCAGACACTGTTCTAGGGATTGAGGATGTACCAGTGAATAAAACAGATCCAAATTATGTCAACCAGGCTGCACAATAGAAAATTTAAATTAGAATTATATTCCTTTGATGTCATAATACTTTCCTGAAAATATGTGAAGTTGATCATCAAATTTGATGATGGAAATTTTGATGGTTCTAAGTCCCTTATCTCTACTAAGTTGAAAATACAATCGAAATATATTATTGCTTTTTTAAATAAATCTATTTATTAAATTGTGGCTCAATTGTACCTGGCAAAATATGATAGTAAGACCTGGTAAAGTTAATAGGGCTAGTTCCTCTAAACCAACATTTTAAATATTATTTTTCATGGGCTGTTAATAGGTATTCAGCTGAAAAACAAAAAGTGGGTCAGGCATGGGGGTTCATGCCTATAATCCCAGCACTGTGGGAGGCTGAGGCGGGCAGATCACTTGAGGCCAGAAGTTCAAGACCAGCCTGGCCAATACGGCGAAACCTTGTCTTTACTAAAAATACAAAGAAAATTAGCTGGGTGTGATGGTGTGCACCTGTAATCCCAGCTACCTGAGAGACTGAAACACAAGAATTACTTGAACCTGGGAGGTGGAGATTGCAATGGGCCGACATTGCGCCATTGCACTCCAGTCTGAGCAACAGAGCAAGAACCTGTCTCAAAAAAAAATAACAACAAAACCCAAAAAGCAATTTTCCTGCTTAAGTAAGTTTGGAAGTGCTCCTGTGTCTCATGAATATGCAAGTATGCAAAATGACACTCAGGGTTTCATAAACCTATTTGATCACAGAATCATCTTTCCAGTGGAACTTTTTGTGGGACACTTGTTTCAGTAAACACATTTAGGAAAAAATATTGCTAACCTTCCATTATTTATTTGCAGGACATAAAGTAATTATAGACAACGGTAGACTCATAAGAAAAACTGAAAAAACAGTTTTTCTTCTGGTTTTGTAAGACAACAGGACAAGAAAAACACATCATAGATCATAGCTTTCCTTCCCAAAGAACGTCTATATCTGGCATGCATTTTTCCTCATGGCAGTGAGGCCACCGAGTTGCTTTCCTTTCCATAGATGGCACCAACCTTAACTCGTGTATCTGACTTTGTATGTGGGACTGCCCCTACTCAACATCCCACAAGATGAGTCTTCCATTTCTAGGCCTTGTTCCCACTGCTAATTTTGGGAGTAGAAAGATTGTTTTGCTTGCTGAATAGGTAATATATTCATATGGTTCAAAATTTAAGATGTACATAAGAGCAAAAGATCTGCCTTTCACCTAATTCTCCAAATCTTGAGTTCAACCAGTGTTGCTAATTTCTGTTGTATCTTTCCAGAGATATTTCACTCATATATAAACAACATATACATATATATTTTATCCATTCATCTGTATACATTATACACTCTTTTCACATCTTTTTTTCATCTTAACAAGTCGGAAATTGTTTTTGACTAGTCCTTAAAGAATGTCCACATATTTTTCCTTAACATGTGCAAGGTATTCCATTGAATGCAAAACATTATTTAACTACTAGAATATTGAGTAATGTTATTTTTCCAATATTTTGTAATTGCAAAGATTATTGCAAAGAGTAACCTTGTCACATCAATTCATACGCTTGAGGGTATATTTTTAGTATGCGTTACTGAAGTAGACTTCCTGAGTCAAAAGTATGTACATTAGTAATTTCACACATATTATCAAATTACCCTCTTCAGGGGTTGTACCAAAAGGCACTCCCACTGACAATATATTAAAATGTCTCTTTCAGCTCCCCTGACAACAGTGCACCAAACTTTTTGATCTTTGCAAATCTAATAGGTGAAAAACAGTATCTTAGTAGAATTTATATATTGAAGCAGCAAGAGGTTTTATTTAATTAAAAAAAAAACTTTATAAAATGTATTTAAGAAAATACTGCATATTTCCCTTGCCTTCTTGTACAGCTGACACTAAGGCTGGTCTTCCTTTAATGTTTAACTGTTATCATTACCGGCATTAATTCTGTGCCGTAATGTAGTTCTAGTGATGCCCGTAAGGGTGGTGATGAACAAAGGTTTTGCCAAGAATGGGTCTAGTTTCTGAACACTATGCCCCGATTGTTCTTCCGGCTACTTAATTTCTTTCAGCTATTATTTTTTATGTAGTGAATATTGTCCTGGTTTCTAATCTGTTTCCTTAATTAATACTTTATCATTTGAAGGAAGGAATGAAAGAGGTTCCTACAGTCTTCAAAATAATAATTATAATAACTACCAGTTAAGTATCTTTTATGTTTCAGGTAGATGTTTGTATGCATCATCTATAGCATTTTCATAGAGACTTTATAAAGTAGATATTATTATTTACATTTTCCTTGTGGAAGTAACCCAGGCTGCTACTGACAATTTATCACCAGGAGAGCTGGGATTCAGTGTTTCAATGGCCATATCAACTCTTTCCTTCAGAAGACAGTGTCTGAGCTTTGTGACAACTGTTTTCCACTCTGTTCAAAGACCTTTTTCTCCACTTATGTTTGGATTCCCAGATGTGTTCTTGGGACCTGCAGTTACTCTGCCAGTGACCTCTGGAAGCACAGGGCACTGCTACACGTTGCTTTACACTCAATATGCTTTTGAAGCCACAAGCCAGGAGTATCTTAATGTGAACCAAAATAACTAAAAAGCCAGGTCAGCAATCATTTTAGCAATAAATGTCTGCTTCATTATATTGTGAACTCTCTCTCTAATGAATTCCCCTTTCAAAGGATTTTATGTGAAGCATGTGACAAGCAGTATATTCTGTTTCTGAATTAGCAGGGAAATTCAAAGAGCTTGGCATCTGTGGCATGCAGGTGGCTGATTTATCATTTCCTTTCTGGCTAAGCTACATCTGAGGTTTCTTTATTGTTACTTTATCACAAGATAGGATTTTCCTTCTTGACCACTCTTAGTATCATAAGAATATAAATGTCCAAAGCCCTGAAAAATCTTTTTACTTTTTATTTTGTTGAGTTATATTTGTTTTCTTTCACTTATATTTAAACAACTAGCATCAATGCATTCTGATGTAATCCTAGGAGGAGCTCATTTTCCCTCTTGTATCTCAGTGTTTAATGTCTGTCTTCTAGGTTAATGAGAGCCGCCTGCTTCTGCACCCGGGATTCAGGTCTCTTGTGACAAGCAAGTAAGTGGTCTTGGATTTTTCCTGACATCTCCCTGAAGGAAATCCTCGCTGTGTGGCTGCACAGCTCTGGCATACAGGCCGAATTAGAGGACAAGTTAGAAAGTACAGAGCCCCAGACTCACAGAAATAAGTCATTCCTTAGCACCCTTGAAACAAAATTTCTTAGAGTTTCAGGAAGGCCAGTTCACGGGGAGGTGTTTGGTATATAGAAGCTATAAATTTACTTTTATTCCCCTACTCTCTCTCTCTCTCTCTCTCTCTCTCTCTCTATATATATGGTATAAAATTAATAAAAATTAATAAAAGTTATAAAATTTACTTTTATTCCCCCACTCTCTCTATATATACATATACATGTGTGTGTGTATATATGTATACATATGTATATATATAGAGTATATATATGTATTTTTTTTACCTTCACTAGCTCTGTCTTAAAAACAGAATGATTTAAATTCCCTTTTAAAAAATTCTATGATTCCTATTTTTGAGAGAAATTGTGAGTGACCAAGATTTTCTCTTTTCACTTCAAATTACCTATGTTGACTAGGTATCAGTGGCTTTTAGGTTTATGGTTCATACCTCCACAGTCACTTTCAAACTTACTGTAACTAGGCCTTGTTAAAAAAAAAAAAAAAAAGGCAGCAAGCTGATGAGCTCTATGGGAAATTGGTACTTTCCTAAAGAGCAGAAGAACCAATCAAGAGGAGTGCCTTGACTATTTTTTTTTTAAAAAACAGAAAATAGTAACAACTTACTAATACTAGATCTATAATATAAGCAACCAAAGCAGTCTGTCACTTTATATTAAAAATTCTGTTTTTAACTGGTTATTCTAGTTCAATTCCTTTTGCAAAGTACATTGAGTATAAAAAGCCACTGTTTGTTAAAGTCCTAGAAGTAGAACTAATAATTTTTTACCGGTCTAGGATACCTGATCTTCCCTTTCAAATATGACTGTAGCCCTTGGTTTTACATTTAAAAATTACTTTCCAGAAATTTACAAATACCCATTGGATCTGTTAAAAGGATATTATGAATGTATAAGGTGTAGAGTCTCTGTAATATGATTTATGCCTGTTTATTATGCTTTGGTTTCACATAGGGTAAGATGTGATTACAAGGTAATGAAATGGGTTTTTGCATGTGACATGAGAAATCAGTTTTGTTACTTTATGTTTCAATAGTTTGACAGACATATTTTATAAAATGAGTAAAAGTTGCCAATGCAATTGCAAAGCTATGATCTGCACTTCGATGTCCTACACTAAAGAGGAGGCACAAGTAGAAATCATTTTAATGCTATGGGCACTTTGAACTGTCTAGTAAAATCTATGGACTTCTCCAAATAATTTTTTAAATTCTTAGAATGTGCAGATTTTCCAAGAAAATGAATTATGCTAGCATAGTGTTTATTCACTTTTCCCCACCATCACACTATTTGCTGCTACCTCTCAAATTGTTACCACAGACCCAGAAACAGCATACACAGGTACTTCTTAGAACCAGATTGAAAGCTCTTTCTTTTAAGGGATATATATATATATTTAGATGGAGTTTCACTTTGTCACCCAGGCTGGTGTGCAGTGGTGTGATCTCGGCTCACTGTAACTTCTGCCTCCTGGATTGAAGCAATTCTCCTGCTTCAGCCTCCTGAGGAGTTGGGATTACAGGTACCCCCTACCACGCCTGGCTAATTTTTGTATTTTTAGTAGAGACAGAGTTTTGCCATCTTGGCCAGGCTGATCTTGAACTCCTGACCTCAAGTGATCTTCCTACCTGGGCCTTCCAAAGTGCTGGGATTACAGGTGTGGGCCGTGTAATCACCCAGCCAAGGAACTTTCCTTTTTAATGATGTAGAAGAAAACCACTGGGTTAAGTGGTCTCTATATGCCATCTAGTTTAATCAACAGACATATCTATGAGGTAAAAACTATTATTACCCTCTCTTTACAAATGAGAACCAATGAATTCCAGGCACTAGTCCACAATCAGACCATAAATAAATGGTAGAGCCAGGATTTAAACTCAGGTTTATTTGACTCTACAGCCCACACTTTCATTCCTTTGCTATGCAAACTGTTTACTGCCAAAGTTACTCATAGCCCAAGGTTCTGTGTGTTTAAGTTAACAAGGATCATTTCCCACCTTTTGTTCCAATTTCCTCCACGCCTTCATCTACTTTCCATATACAACAAGAACACTATGCACAGTTTAAATAATATAATCAAAGACCTCCTGCTTAGACTAAATAAAATTCAATCTAAAAAGTCAAAAAAATATGGAAGAAACCAATATTATAAGCCCAACTCTCAGCAACTTCCTCTCTGCCCCACATATCTTCAGGATGTCTAATCTTTTCCTTTCTTCTGGCCCCTTCTGTTAGGAAGAAAGTTCTGATGATTGCTAACGTGTCCCTGTGCTACTTGTATTTGCAACAAAAATGTATATTTATGTTCTTTAGCTTGGTTCCTCTGCCTTTGTTAAAGCCATCTGAAGACAATGGTTTTCTTCTTTTTTTTAATTTTTTAAAAAAATATTTTATTGCACTTTAGGTTCTGGGGTACATGTGCAGAACATGCAGGATTGTTGCATAGGTACATACATAGCAATGTGGTTTGCTGCCTCCATCCCCATCACCTATATCTGGCATTTCTCCCAAGTTATCCCTCCCCAACTCCCTACACCCCACTGTCCCTGCCTTAGTTCCCCCCAACAGACCCCAGTGTATGATGCTCCCCTCCCTGTGTCCATGTGTTCTTACATTGTTCAACACTGCCTATGAGTGAGAACATGTGGTGTTTGATTTTCTGTTCTTATGTCAGTTTGCTGAGAATGATGGTTTCCAGAGTCATCCATGTCCCTACAAAGAACACAAACTCATCATTTGTTATGGCTGCATAGTATTCCATAGTGTATATATGCCACATTTTCCTTGTCCAGTCTGTCATCGATGGGCATTTGGGTTGGTTCCAGGTCTTTGCTATTGTAAACAGTGCTACAGTGAACATGCATGTGCATGCGTTTTTATGATAGAATGATTTATAATCCTTGGATATATACCCAGTAATGGGATTGCTGGGTCAAATGAAATATCTATTTTGAGGTCCTTGAGGAATCACCACACTGTCTTCCACAATGGTTGAACTAATTTACACTCCCACCAACAGTGTAAAAGTGTTCCTATTTCTCCACATCCTCTCCAGCATCTGTTGTCTCCAGATTTTTTAATGATCGCCATTCTAATTGGCATGAGATGATATCTCAATGTGGTTTTGATTTGCATTTCTCTAATGACCAGTGATGATGAGCATTTTTTCATGTTTGTTGGCCTCATATATGTCTTCTTTTGAAAAGTGTCTGTTCATATCCTTTGCTCACTATTGAATGGGTTTGTTTGTTTCTTGTAAATCTGTTTTAGTTCTTTATAGATTTTGGATATTAGCCCTTTATCAGATGGGTAGATTGCAAAAATTTTTTCCCATTCTGTTGGTTGCTGGTTCACTCTAGTGAGTGTTTCTTTCGCTGTGCAAATGCTCTGGAGTTTAATTAGATCCCATTTGTCTATTTTCGCTTTTGTTGCCAATGCTTTTGGTGTTTTAGTCATGAAGTCTTTGCCTATTCCTATGTCCTGAATGGTTTTGCCTAGGTTTTCTTCTAGGGTTTTTATGGTGTTAGGTCTTCTGTTTAAGTCTTTAATCCAACTGGAGTTAATTTTAGTGTAAGGCGTCAGGAAAGGGTCCAGTTTCTGCTTTCTGCACATGGCTAGCCAGTTTTCCCAGCACCATTTATTAAACAGGGAATCCTTTCCCCATTGCTTGTTTTTGTGAGGTTTGTCAAAGATCAGATGGTTGTAGATGTGTGGCGTTGACTCGGAGGCCTCTGTTCTGTTCCATTGGTTTATATCTCTGTTTTGGTACCAGTACAAAGCTGTTTTGATTACTGTAGCCTTGTAGTATAGTTTGAAGTCAGGTAGCGTGATGCTTCCAGCTTTGTTCTTTTTGCTTAGAATTAACTTGGCTATGTGGGCTCCCTTTTGATTCCATATGAAGTTTAAGATGTTTTTTTCCAGTTCTGTGAAGAGGGTAATAAGTAGCTTGATGAGGATAGCATTGAATGTATAAATTATGTTGGGCAGTATGGCCATTTTCATAATATTGATTCTTCCTAACCATGAGCATGGAATGTTTTTCCATCTGTTTGTGTCTTCTCTTATTTCCTTGAGCAGTGGTATGTAGTTCTCCTTGAAGAGGTCCTTTACAACCATTGTTAGTTGTATTCCTAGGTATTTTATTCTCTTGGTAGAAATTGTGAATGGGAGTTCATTCTTGATTTGGCTCTCTTTAAGTCTGTTATTGGTGTATAGGAATGTTTGTGATTTTTGCACATTGGTTTTGTCTCCTGAGACTTTGCTGAAGTTGCTTTTCAGTTTCAGAAGATTTTGGGCAGAGAAGTTGGAGTCTTCTAAATACACAATCATGTCATCTGCAAATAGAGACAATTTGACTTCCTCCTTTCCTAATTGAATACCCTTTATTTCTTTTTCCTGCCTGATTGTTAATGGCTAGAACTTCCAATACTATTTTGAATAGGAGTGGTGAGAGAGGGCATTCTTGTCTAGTGCCAGATTTCAGTTTCAAAGGGAATGCTTCCAGTTTTTGCCCATTCAGTATGATATTGGCTGTGGGTTTGTCGTAAATAGCTTCTATTATTTTGAGATATGTTCCATCGATACTTAGTTTATTGAGAGTTTTTAGCATAAAGGGCTGTTGAATTTTGTTGAAGGACTTCCCTGCATCTATTGAGGTAATCATGTGGTTTTTGTCTTTGGTTCTGTTTATGTGGTGAATTACGTTTATAGACTTAACATATGTTGAACCAGCCTTGCATCCCCGTGTTGAAGCCTACTTGATTGTGATGGATAAGCTTTTTGATGTGCTGTTGCAATCGGTTTGCCAGTATTTTATTGAAGATTTTTGCATCTATGTTCATCATGGATATTGGCCTGAAGTTTTCTTTTCTTGTTGAGTCTCTGCTGGGTTTTGGTATCGGGATGATGTTGGCCTCATAAAATGATTTGGGAAGGATTCCCTCTTTTTGGATTGTTTGGAAAAGTTACAGAAGGAGTGGTACCAGCTCTTCTTTGTGTGTCTGGTAGAATTCAGCTGTGAACCCATCTGGACCTGGACATATTTTGTTTGGTAGGCTATTAATTGCTGCCTCAACTTCAGCCCTTGTTATTGGTTTATTTAGGGCTTCAACTTCTTCCTGGTTTAGGCTTGGAAGGGTGCAAGTGTCCAGGAGTTTATCCATTTCTTGCAGGTTTACTAGTTTATGTGCATAGAGTTGTTTGTAGTAATCTCTGATGGTAGTTTGTATTTCTGTGGAATCTGTGGTGCTATCCCCTTTATCGTTTTTTATTGCATCTATTTGATTCTTTTCCCTTTTCTTTTTTATTAATCTGGCTAGTGGTCTATTTTGTTAATCTTTTCAAAAAACCAGCTCCTGGATTTATTGATTTTTTGAAGAGTTTTTTGTGTCTTTATCTCCTTTAGTTCTGCTCTGATCTTAGTTATTTCTTGTCTTCTGCTAGCTTTTCAATTTTTTGATCTTGCTTCTCTAGCTCTTTCAATTTTGATGATAGGGTGTCAACTTTAGATCTTTCCTTGCTTCTCATGTGGGCATTTATTGCTGTAAATTTTCCTCTAGACACTGCTTTAAATGTGTCCCAGAGATTCTGATATGTTGTATCTTCGTTCTCATTGGTTTTGAAGAACATCTTTATTTCTGCCTTCATTTCATTGTTTATCCAGTCAACATTCAAGAGCCAGTTGTTCAGTTTCCATGAAGTTGTGTGGTCCTGAGTTAGTTTCATAATCCTGAGTTCTAATTTAATGGCACTGTGGTCTGAGAGACTGTGATGAATTCCATTCTTTTGCATTTGCTGAGGAGTGATTTACTTCCAATTATCTGGTCAATTTTAGAGTAGGTGTGATGTGGTGCAGAGAATAATGTATATTCTGTGGATTTAGGGTGGAGAGTTCTGTAAATATCTATTAGGTTTTCTTGGTCTAGATCTGAGTTCAAGTCCTGGAGATCCTTGTTCATTTTCTGTCTTGTTGATCTGTCTAATATGGACAGTGGAGTGTTAAAGCCTCCCGTTATTATTGTGTGGGAGTCTAAGTCTCTGTAAGTCATTAAGAACTTCCTTTATGTATCTGGGTCCTCCTGTATTGGGTGAGTATATATTTAGGATCATTAGTTCTTCTTGTTGCACTGATCCTTTTACCATTATGTAATGCCCTTCTTTGTCTCTTTTAATCTTTGTTGGTTTAAAGTCTATTTTATCAGAGACCAGAATTTCAACACCTGCTTTATTTTTCCTTTATTTTTTTCTTTCCATTTGCTTGGAAAAGCTTCCTCCAACCTTTTATTTCGAGCCTATGTGTATCCTTGCATGTGAGATGGGTTTCCTGGATAGCGCACACCGATGAGTTTTGACTTTTTATCCAATTTGCCAGTCTGTGTCTTTTGATTGGGGCATTTAGCCCATTTACATTTAAGTTTAATATTGTTATGTGTGAATTTGACCCTGCTATTTTGATGCTAGCTGGTTGTTTTGCCCATTAGTTGATGCAGTTTCTCCTTTGTGTCGATGGTCTTTACCATTTGGTACATTTTTGGAGTGGCTGGTACTGGTTGTTCCTTTCTATGTTTAGTGCTTCTTTCAGGAGCTCTTGTAAGGCAGGCCTGGTGGTGACGAAATCACTGAGCAATTGCATGTTCGTAAAGGATTTTCTTTCTCCTTCGCTTATTTAGCTTGGTTTGGCTGGATATGAAATTCTAGGTTGAAAGTTCTTTTCTTGAAGGAGATTGAATATTGGACCCCACTCTCTTCTGCCTTGTAGGGCTTCTGCTGAGAGATCTGCTGTGAGTCTGATGGTGTTCCCTCTGTGGTTAACCCGACCTTTCTCTCTTGCTGCCCTTATCATTTTTTCCTTCATTTCAACCCTGGTGAATCTGACGATTATGTGCCTTGGGGTTGCTCTTCTTGAGGAATGTCTGTGTGGTGCTCTCTGTATTTCCCGGACTTGAATATTGACCTGCCTTGCTAAGTTGGGGAAGTTCTCCTGGATAATATCCTGAAGAGTGTTTTCCAGCTTGGCTTCATTCTCTTTGTCACATTCAGGTACACCTATCAAACGTAGATTAGGTCTTTTCACATAATCCCGTATTTCTTGGAGGGTTTGTTCATTTCTTTTTACCCTTTTTTGTCTAATCTTGCCTTCTCATTTTATTTCAGTGAGTTGATCTTCAATCTCTGATACCCTTTCTTCTGCTTGGTCCATTCGGCTATTGAAACTTGTATATGCTTTACAAAGCTCTCGTGTTGTGTTTTTCAGCTCCATCAGTTCATTCGTATTCCTCTCTAAGCTGCTTATTCTCATTAGCCTTTCGTGAAACCTTTTTTCAAGGTTCTTAGTTTCTTTGCATTGGATTAGAACATGATTTTTTAGCTCAGAGAAGTTTATTACCCACCTTCTGAAGCCTGTTTCTGTCAATTCATCAGACTCATTCTCCATCCAGGCTTGTTCCCTTGCTGATGAAGAGTTGTAATCCCTTGGAGGAGGAGAGGCTTTCTGATTTTGGGTGTTTTCATCCTTTTTGTGCTGGTTTCTTTCCATCTTTGTGGATTTATCCACCTGCGGTCTTTGCAGTTGGTGACTTTTGGATGGGGCCTCTGAGTGGACGTCCTTTTTGTTGATGATACAGTTATTTCTTTCTGTTTTTTAGTTTTCCTTCTAACAGTCAGGCTCCCCTGCTGTAGGACTGCTGGAAGTCCACTCCAGACCCTGCTTGCCTGGGGCTCACCTATGGTGGCTGCAGAACAGTAAGAGTTGCTGCCAGTTTCTTTTTTTGTTATCTTTGTCCCAGAAGGATATCCGCCAGATGTCAGCCTAAGCTCTCCTTTATGAGGTGTCTCTTTGGATATACGGGGGTCAGGGAGCTGCTTGAGGAGACAGTCTGTCCCTTATAGGAGCTCAAGTGCTGAGCTGTGAGCTCTGTTGTGCCATTCAGAGCTGCTGTGCAGGTACATTTAAGTCTGCTGCAGTGGAACTCATTACTGCCTTTTTTCCCAGGTGCTCTGTCCTGGGAAGGTGGGCCTTTATTTGTAAGTTCCTGATATGCTGCTGCATTTTTTCAGAGATACCCTGCCCAGCAAGGAGGTAGCCTAGTCACAATCTGACAGCAAAGGGGTTGCTGAGCTGCCATGGGCTCTGCCCAGCTGCTTTGTGAACTACATTGTGGTTTTGTTTATAGGGGTATAGTTAGAACTGGCTCGGTAATGGCAGTCTGCCTCAGGAATGGTGGATTGCCTCGGTAGTGGTAGACTGCCTTAGTAATGGCAGACGCCCTTACCCCCACAAAGCTGGACTGTCCTGGGTCCAGCTGTACTTGCTGTGAAACTCTCAATCCAGAGCGTTTCGGATTTCTGGTCTTTGTGGGGGTGGGACTTGCCGAGCCAGATCACCTGGCTCCCTGTTTCCGCCCCCTTTTTTTTCAGTAGAATGGGCAACTCTGTCTCCCAGGCGTTCCAGGTGCCAGTTGAAATGGTCACCCAGATTTGTGTGAGATTTTGTGCAGAGACACATTTTGCCAGCTGCAACAGCCATGCTAGAGACTCGTGGTGCTTTTCTGCCCAGAATCCCCTGGTCTCTGGGCAGTAAATACTTGTTTGGAAATGCAGTGATCACTCACCCTCTGTGTTCTCGCTGGGAACTGCACTCCAGAGCTTTTCCTTTTGGTCCACCTTGGATTGTCTCTGAAGACAATGGTTTTCTAAGTGGATGGTGATCATTTGTTTTGCTGAACATTTTGATGGATTTGGATATATATTTGTTGTAAGGGAAAGATTTCATTTCTTTTTTTCCTAAAGGGAACATAATTGGGAGAACTGCAGGCACCCTCAGAAGGAAGAATGAGAGAAGAGAGAACAAAGAAAGAAAAGACGAGATGTGAGACAGGTGCATGATATGTTAACACTTCTTTGTGCCCACAGATCTCCAATAAACTTGTTTTTTGTGGTGGTGGTGGTGAAAATGGTATAGTAGAGCATGTGTGAGTCCAGGAACTAGAACATAGCACATAGAGCAGAAATGTAATTGAAGGATTTTTGAATTGCCTGTCTAGGAATTAATAGACAGTGTCTTAGTCCATTTGTGCTGCTATAACAACATACCTGAGACTGGGTAATTATAGAAAACAGATGTTTATTTTCTCACAGTTGTGAAGGCTTGGAAGTCCAAGAACAATATGCCAGCAGGTTTGGTTATCTGGTAGGGGTTGTATCCTTAGGAGAGGAGGAACACTGAGTCCTCACAGGGCAGAAGGAGGAAGGACAAGCTAGAAGAACTTCCTTCATGAAACCCTTTCGTAAAGACACCTAATCCCACTCACAAGAGGAAGAGCTCTCATAACCTAATCACTACTTAAAGTCTCCATCTCCTAATACTATCACTTTGGCAAATACCTAAACCACTGAAGAAACCAAATATATGTTGCGTTTTAAGGGCCAGTATGGAGGCTAGATGACATCTGAATTTCACATTTAGAGGTGCTTACTGATAGGAATAACAAAAGAAATACACTCAAATGTGTTTGGTTTGAGATAGATGTCACTCCCATACTTCATATATAGAATCGTAGCACTTTTCTACTTATGCTGAAAACCAACCAGTTTTTAAAAATTCCTTTTATGTAGATGCAGTTGTATCTATAAAGCCATTCAACTCATAATTCTCTTTTTTGCCTCAACTTTCTCTAGAGCAATTTTTTCAGGACTAGCTTCTTCTGAAGAGTTTGTTTTGACTTCTTAGGTGAATTAGCTAGCAGATGGGGTGAAAAGGCATTGTGGAAAGCAGACGGAACATAAGCTTTGGCACCAGAAAGCTCTCTGCAGTTGGCCCTTTGGCCAGCTACAAGGTGTGTGATCTTCACTTTTCCAAGCTCCAGTTTTTTGTTGACAGGAATATCTCATAAGATTAAATTAAAATGTCATTTAAAATGTATATCACCACTCATTAAAACAAATTTACAAACAACAGAACTTAAATTTAACTAGTTTTAGTGGAAAAGAAAGTTATTAAAGATGGTTTTTACAATCTTTGAGAAGGCTAAAAAAATCAGACACAGTGGCCTCACAGTTAGGAAAACATTTCACGTTTTTGCTAGGCGTGTAAACTGCAGTACACACTGAAAGGCTGAGCAGGGGACACCTACTGCTATGAATCCTAGAATTGCAGGGTCCTGTGCCACGTTTCCCAAGCCTGCCAGGGAAAGAGGGTCCTCATACAATGAAGTCTCTGTGTTGAGGTTGGGAGGTAGGCTTCGTTGAGGTTGGGAAGCAGTCTTGGTTCCTACCTTGAGATGCAAGTCTCACAAACAGGGAAATTCTATGCATTTAATTAAGGTGTTTTTTTTTTGGTTGTTTGTTTTTGTTTTTTGAGATGGAGTCTCATGCTGTTGCCTAGGCTGAAGTGCAGCATCATAATCTCAGCTCACTGCAACCTCCACCTGCTGGGTTCAAGAGATTCTCCTATCTCAGCCTCCTGAATAGTTGGGATTACAGGCACGCACCACTATGCCTGGCTAATTTTTGTATTTTTTAGTAGAGATGGGTTCTCACCATGTTGGCCATGCTGGTCTTGAACTCCTGACCTCAAATGATCAGCCTGCCTTGGCCTCCCAAAGTGCTGGGATTACAGACGTGAGCCACCGCACCTGGCAGTTTAATTTTTTTATGGCTGTTGGCCACACACATGATATTCATTACAATCCAAAAATGCATGATAATGGCACAAAAGGAAAACTCAAAAAATGTATATTTACAAGGTATTATGAAAAGAGAATAAGACAAATTATATTACTCTTGATATGCATGCATATAGCCTTTCATTAGCTCTTTTATGTTTTTAAAGAAAGTATCAAGTACAAAATATTTCATTTTATTTATTTATTTAAAGAGCACACATGCAACAACCATGTGTCCTCTCGGAGCATGCATTGCAAGACAGTATACTGGGTATGTTGGATATCCTGTGTTTTTTTCTCCAGCTTCATTTACCACTCTCACCACCCTGCTCTGGGAATTAGGACTCTGATCTACCCAAGCAGGCTTCCTCTGACTTCTGGTTGAGTTGGGAATTGGGAGTACCAGCAGATCAGAAGGAGGAGGGAGAGAGAAGACAGAATATTTATTTCCCAGACCCTTATCTTGCAGGGAGGAGAGAACACTTTGGGTCTGCTGCATCTGACCTAAAGTCACAGATACTGTCAAGAAGGACAGCAAGTAGTGGGAAAGAAGATGGATTAAACTCTATGTCATTTAAAATGCTGTTCTACTATCTTTTGGTAGAGTCATCTGAAGATGGTAGGTTTCATTAAACATTCTCCATCTAAGCTTTCTCGAAACATTGTGGGTTTCTGCTCCACTGACTTCGTTAGCCTGAGGATGGTCACAGTTTCCCCTTTAACCAGTCCAGTGGTACTTTTTGTAGGTTCCCCATGTTCTGATGATGCCCCCAAAATAATGCCTTTAAAAAACTCTCTTCAAATTGTACAATGCGAATGTGCCCTTTCTTTTCTTTCTGGACTCTGATACCCTGAGAATGGATTTTTAAAAGATACTGTAGCATATATAGTAATATTTGTTTAGAATTTTAAAAAAATTTTGTTTCTACATCTTTTTTATTGAGATAGTTTAATTGAAAATGTGCATGCATGGAGGGAGAGTGTACCCAATAGGATTTTGGGAAAAGTAAGATTTCACTCCCAATAATTAATTTGGGGAGCATTTATTTGGTTTCTTTAATATTATAGGCTCTGAGCAAAAATTTCAAATACTGAGATGAATTTATAGCTATGTTCAGCTATCAGCCTTAAAGAGATAAGGTCCCAGAAAACTTAGAATTTATTTTTTACAGCAACTTTCCAGTACATAATAGCTATTGTAATGAAAATAATAGCTAGAATTATTTATATGGCTATAATAAATAATAAGAAAACATACAAACACCATCTTGATTTTTTAGTTTCTTTTGATGGTTATTTTGAATTCTGTAAAGTAATTCTGCAGGCAACTTTACAAAATTGCAACTTTGGAAATTCAAGAATATTTATTAAAAACAAACCATTCAATTTTATTTGGGCAACTCAGTTTTCATGAGAGTAAAGCTGAGGTTAACTGGTATGTAAAGTTAAAATTCCAACAGTGTATAAGGATCATTCTCCCTCCAATTGTTTACAGGCATACACATTCACTCACACACACCCCCACACACTCACAGAGACACATTCGCACACTTACACTCACACATACTCAGTGAATAGCTCTTACAATTCTAACTTTATACCAGTGGTACTTTTGGTTCTGTACATATGTAAATATATAAAATATGGGAACTCTTCCTGTCTCATAGTAAGATGAGGGTAATAGTAAGGGAAATATATAAATGTTTCCATCCAGACCATTATTTTATGCACATATCAAGCAAATATAATGTAATAGTGATAGTTTTAAAACCTTTCATAACCACTACCATTTTTATCACCCAGGTGTGCATGCAATAAGCGTTTTATAAAATATTTTCATATTCTGTAAGTTTTTCTTGCCTCTGAGGCTCCCCACCCATTTTGTCAATGGCAGTCGTCCCTCCAAGAGGAGGGCGGATACCATCTGGAACAAAGAGCGCATTGATCAGGTCTGCGTTTTAAAGCCAACTTAAAAAAATCTTCTAGCAAGAGACTTGAGCCTTTTAGTGAGTGAAAGAGTTGTTTTTCCTAAAATGCTGAAAAGAAACAAAAAGAGAGAAGAAAAAAAGAAAGTAAAAGAAGGAAGGAAAAGAAAAAAGGGAAAAAGACAAAGAAAAGGAAAAAAATCTCCCTTGTTCAAATATCAAAAGCAAAGATGGGGAATTTTGTCCATAAACCCCAAAAAGAGCGAAAGCAAAAGGAGAAAGTAGAGAGGCTCATGGTCAATGAGGCAGACACTGCGAGAGACCCAGGCAGGGAAAGAAGTGTATCCTGAGTTTACCCCTGAGGCTAAACCCTAGGGCATGGTGAAAGCAAGTATAGGTGGGTGTGGCTTTCAAAGGCTGTTAGAAAACATATAAAAGAGAAACTGCAGAATCCCAGAACAGTAGGATTTTTCTTCCTTGCCTGGGCACTGCCTGGGAAGATCAGATATCACCCCAGAGAAATGCTTCATCCAACGTGACACCTTGTAGACTAGCGCTACTCAAAGTGTGGTCCTGAGAAGGCGCTGGACTGTAATACTTTGTTAGACCTCTCATCTACACTGAGATAAGTTCTGAAGGGCACAATAAGGATCTGGAAACTTTTAAACCAATTTCATAGTCTCATGCCTCTTGAATCAAATAATTATTTATAAAAACCAGGGCCTATACTGTACACCTCTTTGTTATTTTGTTTGTAGTAGTTTTTATTGTATTTTACAAAAATATTGAACTGTAATGGGTTGAAAAGGAAAAACTCAATATAGATAATTTGAGAAGTGTTATTCTATTCATATTCTTATGGCCTCAGCCACCACACTATGTGGCCCATCTAAAAACAGAAATTTAGAGCACAGATAAAAAATACCAACAAAGTACAGCATATGCCATTTCTTCAGCAACATATGTCATTTGCTGAATTGAGAAGATGTGTTACAAGTGGCTAAGAGAGGGCTCATCCAGAGGGCTGAAAGTCCTGCTCCCCACTTCTCTTCTAACATTGCACACACCTGAGTCTCATGTGCCATGGGAGGAAGCCAAGACTATACGTATTTGACTGGTAGGGGACATAGGAGGCACCTGGATGGAGACTCCATGGGTCAGCTGTGGAACTAGAGCAGAGTGATCCCACTGCTAAAGGGCAGATGGCCTAAACCACTGCTGGAGGAAGGATTTAGCTGATACTCAGACAAGCTCATAGTGCTAGTGAGAGCTGAGGTAGGATGGAATCAGCATGAGAACAGCCCATGAGTCCACTAGACCCAGACTTTATTCTCACAGGACACCCAGAGACTGGCAGTTAGGGTATTTCTTCAGAGGTCAGTGAGGACCAAAAGGCCATCCATTCATTCCTGAGATCCCTGGGCATACATGCCTTCTAGCCCAGCAACTCATGGTCTTGCAAATTCCTGATACATCCAGAAACCATCTTGGGAATGCAGGTGGGGAAGAGTGGAAGGACTGAGGATTCACTTCAAAGTGACTGCCCCAAAGAAATTATACACTTCAATTCAACAGCCACGTTGTTCTCATTACCCAGAAGTATGGTAGCTTGAGAGCAAAATTACATAAAATGTAGGAAATAAAGAAATACATTTTTTTTAAAAAACCTGACTGGTAGTGCATAAATTATTAACCCTGCTGTACACTCAATAAATGGTGACAATAAAAACCATGCCTAGCATGTAGTACACTATTAATAAAGGCTTGCTGAAATATTAAGAGGAACTCCCATGAATATTACATCTCAAATATTGGCACACAAGCAGAATTAGGACGTATAGGACCTGTAGAAGCTCTCTCTACTTGCAGGGTGGCAGAATCACAACTTTGTTGCCTAATATTTTAAGTGAAGCAAGTGAATTGTGTAAGAGTCATAGCAATGGTGATTATCAATAACATCCTGAATAAGTGCTCAGATAGGAAGTTCTCCAAGTCATGGGAATGGGCTTTAGGAGAGAGGATTTGATATTTATTCACTTTTAGATTTGCTGGGCTTTCCAAAAGGATGGGATATAACAGGTCAGGGTGATCTGTCCCTGAACTCTACACGGAGACTTCATCTTAGTAATCCCAAGCCCTCTTTCAGGTATTGCCCGTGACTCTTGATGACATCTAGTAGGCAATGATAACTAGTCATTTTTTCAATAAACATTTATAGCATCTTAGTTAACTTTTGGGTGGGGAAGCCTTAAAGATAATTAAATGATTTTTAGATTTAAAGAGCATTCTTCCCACTCAAGGAGATCACATTGCAGTGGGGGAAACACAAAGGTAAACTGAGAGACGGAGCTGTGGTCATTGGCGTAATGAGAGAGCAGGGAGCTAAAGAGGAATGGACCTGGGGACACGGCTAACGTTTTCTAGGCTAGCTCAGGAAGGGTTTCCTGAGAAGGCCTAATTGGAATCTTTCGGGCTGAGCCCTGCATAATTCAGAGTTCAGAGTTCACCAAGGGTGGATGGTAGATTCAGTCAGGCTAGGGGAAGGAAGCAATGCGGAGAGAAAAAGCTGTATGTTTATATGGCAGTAGAATTGACCGGCTGGAGGAACTTGAGATGTTTCGGTGATTGGAGCATGAAGCATGAGTGTAGTTCATGCCCTGGCTATTAGGATAAGGCAAGTGTTAAGCGAGAGAACTGAACAAGTCTGCAGGATCATATTATGTGTCATGGAAGGGTTTAAAGATGGAGTCACCTGCCTGGATTTTGTCTTGGAAATTTTGTTCTAGAAATTAGATGGCAGGTAGGGTGGAGGGAAAAGACACAAGATTAAAGAGTGTAAAACCAGCTTGCAAAAGTCCTGGTGAGAGACGATAGTCAAGATCTTCCGATCGCCCAACTCAGACTTACTCAGATCTTGCTGAGGAAAAGGGGATCTCTTCACTTGCAAACTGGAAATAGAGATCATCAGAACTGGCTAATCTCAGGTCTGTCATGTAAATTCAATGTCACAGAGAGTTTCTACTTTTCTCTGTGGTTATACACCTCTCCTCTGGAAAAACTAAGAAACTGAGCAAATGGACCATTCTCTCAGTTTTTTAATCCCAAGGTGTTTTGCATATTAGTATTGTCCTTATCAAGATCAGCTTTACTGGAATCCTTATTAATTCGATTCCCTTTTGGTTCTGGAGTCCAACACACAGATGATTTTAGGTTTTATTCTATGGCACTAGAAACGCCATACCCATTTGGGTGCCACTATTTTATTTAATGCAGATATACTTGCATAATCTTTTTGTTTTTTAATATCTGACTCTTTTCCCTATCTGCATATCCTAATCAGGGTTGCAGTTTTCATTCCCAAAACGCCTTCTCTTATTAAATTATTTTTAAACTTTAAAAGAAGTGTGTGTGTTCCAGCTCAAATAGAGAGAGCCTGTTAGATGAGTTGAGTAGGGTACAAGGAGAGATGTATGTTCTGACATTTCTGTCTCCTGCATCATTTGTAAATCTTTTTTTTTTATATACACATTGGCCATTTCCAGTCTAAAGCTTTGGAAGCATAGAATGATGTCTGCAACATCAGTCTGTGTTAGTCATATCCTCTTGTAATGTAAAGTCCCGTAAAGCTCAGAATGTGCCTATATGGGTAAAACCCTTTCCCTTTTCTTCCCCTCTTTCCCTTCCTTTCTCATCCTAATCTTAGAATAAGTTTGGCTAGATCTTTTCATATTATGTTTCATACTCCTTGGTTAAGCAAATGTAAAATTCATGTCTACATATTCCCACGAAGCTCTTCCGCATACTCCTGAGACACCTCTCATAGTTTCTTTTTGATATAATCCTTCTTTTTCCATATTCTGATTTTGCATATCGCTGGATCTAATGCTACTTCTGAATCCTTGTGACTAGCCTGCCCCTCATTCTACTCTTGGGGGAAGCAGATAAATGCAGAGATGTAACTCAGAGGGACCCAGGAGTCGGAAAATCCAGGCTTCTCTGGCTCCTCTCAGATGGTTCCAATTGCTAGTATGACAGTCTTTGCCAAGCAGGGCATTAATTTTAACCATAGAAACCTGGCAAGTCGGGCAATTCAGCTTAACATTGCAATTCAGCAGTGGGAACTATTAGTTTTGGATCTGATTTTAAGTGGTCTCAGAATACCGGTTACAAACAGAAAGGGTTTCCTGAAGCCAAGTCATATGGTGGCCCTGTGTGTTTCCTTATCTGCCTTCAGCCAGGCTACCTGGGACCAGAGCATGTGCTTCTCTACTGCACACCATCTAATCCTATGAGAGGCAGTTGTCCAGCTCTGGTGTTAGTGAGTTTTATTTTCCTTTTTGCTTTCTTATTTCTTTATCTCCAAACTAACGCATGTACATTGTTGGAGGAAAGGAAAGAAAATACAAATAATTTGAAAACTCTTAAAAGTCTTTTGTATCTCCACCAAGCAAAAGCAATCCCTTTAATAACGTGGTGTTTATCCTTCCAGAAGAGGCAGTGTGGGGAGAAAGATGCAGAGGGAGGGAGAATTTTACTCGTGTTTTCTGTTTCCTTGGAACTGCTCCAAAGCAAAAGCACCAAAGCCCTGCTTTGGCCAGGACAGTATCCACTTTATCTTCGCTGCACAAGGATGGCTTACGCTCCACCGTGGAAGGGGTTGTTCAACCTTCCAAAACCCTGCAAACAAACTCACACCGCCTCTGAGGAACTGGGACTGCAAGGCTACTCTTGACACAGCCCCAACCCCTACCTGCGTTAGCTACATCTTTCTGGTTGCAAGGCATGGAGACTAATTTTCTTAGTAAAAAATGTGTATTTATTAATGTATACTTGTGTTTCAGATTTGCAATAAGCAATCTGTCTATGCTTCAGCACCCCCAAGGGCCAACTTCTCCCTGTTTTTCTCACACAAAATCCTTGGCTTCACTCAGCATGTCTGCTCTCCTCTCCTTTTTCTGTGGATGGGTCAACTCCCTAACCCCCATTCCATATCCAAATTATGGAAGGAATTAATCTGCTAGAAGCTGCTGTCTCTGTTTTCCAGAATTTTCTGAGTTAGGCAACCTCCTTAATCACTGGATAGACCTTTGGGTTAGGCATTTGCTCTGATCCGTTTAGTGGTAGCAGTTGTTCAAAAAAAATGGAGTAGGGCTTCTTTCCTAAAGGAGCAGGGTCGGAAATGTTTAAGTGCAGCAGGCAGCAAGACCAGCGTGTTCAAAAATGAGAGTGCCAATAAAATAGCTGGTAAAGGAAGGGAGGAAAAGATTTGAGTTAAAGTTATTTAAAAGTTGAAAATGACAAGATAGAACTAGTGATTGATTATTAAACTCTTAGTTTTCTGGCTTGGATAAATGGGTTAGGTGGGGTTTCATTAAGAAAGACAAGAGCTATAAAAGAGACAATTTGGGAATTTATATCTGGGCATATTTAGTTAGAAGAATATGTGGGTCATCTAGGAGATGATATCTCTTTGCAAATACTGATACAAATCTAGAGCTGAGGGTAGTGATCTTGCTGGAGATTAGACTTGGGTGTCATTACACATGGATTGTGGATGTCAATCTATTGCTTGAGAACTTCTGCTCTCTCTATCCTGGAATAAGGCTAGATGCAAGAAGATGATGGCAAATTGAACTTTGGAGGGAACACTATTCCTTTGTAGAGATATTTCAACTTATCAGATTTGTAAATTAATTACATGAATAGTAAAAAATCAAGCATCAATACTTTCATATATTTTTTAAATAAGACTATTATGGTCCACTGTGATTCTTAATGGAGTCTAAGGCAACCTGGCTACTAGGATAAGGCAAGTAAAGGTAATGCTTATGAATTACAGCTGCCATTGAGATGTATCATGGTAAAAATGTAGGACATATTATGATGTTATGCAATGTGAAAATTTGCACTGAACTTGGTGGAGATTGGCATGAAGTGACTCTTCTTGGCAAAGAAGGTTTAAAATGTCTTTCCCCTAGCCACAGGACACAAGAAATTAATTATGTCAGTGAAACACGGCTGCCAAGGAAAAGGCAGATCCAGTGCTCAGGTTACAGAGACAGAGAGCTACAGTACCACCCAGCCATTCCCATTGACCAATATAGGAGGCAATTTGCCAGTTTGTAAGACAGCTCTGTAAATATGTGGTCCCCCAAGACTCCGTTTTGAACAGTACATAAGTGGAGCCTCAGAAGCAAAGCCTGAATGATTGGTTGAAGAAAGGCCTTCCCAAAAAAAAAAAAAGATGCAAATACTACACAGACATCTTTGTTTTTTGAAAGCTCAAGATAGAAACTCCACAAAAGCACAAAGATGTCAGAAGCAAGTAGAGGTTTGGCAGTGCCTCTACTTCCATCACCACCACCATCATCACTACTGTAGAATGGGCTTTGAAATGATATAACTCTGGTTTTTAAATTCTGGATTTTTTATTTACTATGTGTATGACTTTGGGCAAGTTGTTAAACTTCATCTGTAAAATAAGGATGTTGCTTAGCATTGTTGCAAAATAGAGATAATGTATGTAAAGTACCTGGCATGGGGTGGTTTTGAAATGTTTGCAACTTTTTCTTTTTCAAATTTGTATAAATATAAGGGTTACAAGTGCAGTTTTGTTACATGGATATATTGTGTAATGATGAAGTTTGGGTTTTTGATGTAACCATCACCCCAATAATGTACATTGGACTCATCATTTACAATTGTTAATCCCCAAAAACTTTGTTAGTAAAAGCAAAAAATACCTGTAAGAAATCTTCTAGGTTCCCTTATAAAATTATTCTTCTCAATTTATTTTTCCTTAAGTTTGGAAATCTTTCAACTCTAAAATCTTTTCTGCATCATATAGGTTTTTAGGGATCTCACCCAATTATTTGAGGAGGATTTACTGCAGTTTTGATAGATACATAGAATACCTTGCCATTTTCTCTAAATCGTAAGTAATTTTCAGATCTAAAAACATGCTGAAGATTCTATTTTATGTATGAATCTGGCTATTACTTGAATGATTCAGAGACCTCAGTTTCTGCATGGCATCTGGCAGGACTTCAGGAATTTGAGGTTGGTGGATGATTGTACCATCATCACTGCATATTTGGGATTTTTGTGCTATTATACTGAGGATTGTGTAGCATCTTCCTAGCAACTTCTTTCTAGTTTGTTATTATTATTGCAAACATCAGATCTCAAGCCTTTTGAGTGTTGGGCTTTTTATGAAGCCAGCAGCCAGTCTAAAATAAATTACTAGACATATGCTGATAGCAGAAGATGACGATAGAGTTATTTTCCCATTTATCCTTTATTGTTATATTTAGAAAGTGAACTTCTGTGGACACTGACATATTTGCCTTTTATTTTTTTGGTTCTTGCTTGTAGCTTGCTCTGTGAATAGCCTAAAAATTTTTTTACTAGTGGTCATCTACCTTAGCTAGAGGGTAAATTCCCTAAGGACATAGACTGACAGAAAATTTGCTCAGTGTGGAGAAGGGAAATCACCAAATGCATTTTGTTGAATTAAACCAACTTAGTGAATTCATAATGAAAACAAATGGCAAAGTTTTATTGCACCAGGAAATGCTTTCAGATGAAGTTCTTTCTGACTAATATCTGGGATGATATGAAAAGTAACTTATTCTCCCAAGACAACTGGTATCTTTTCTTCTGAGACTCACTAGGCTTTCGGGAAATGCTAAGATGGAGTTTGAGGTTTGGAAGAGGCTCCTCTAGGCACATAGAAACCGAAGTGCATGTGTGACTTTCTTCTTACTCAAGTGTATTGAGTAAAGAAAAATATTATCTAAAACTTGATGTTGGCTAATTCTGACTTAATAAACACAATCTTGGACTTGTATGGACATGTAAAGCTTTGGTAGCCACATATAGCTGAGGACTAACTTCCTTTGGCCTGCCACCTGACTTTCTTGACCCTCACGTGGACACAGTGGAAGGACTAGACTATCTTTTTATTATTTAAAAGAAAATGGAAGAGTCAACCAAAACAAAAGCAGCTGGAGCTGAAACTCATTACTGGGCAGAGAGGTTGAGATCATGCTTAGCTGAGTTTGAAACCTACACCAAGGTCAAGGCCCAGGGTGGGCTATAAAAAGATAACTCTTTCCTCTAGGTTGTAGAGATTTTTATAATAGAAAGAAAGAATTGCCGAATGTGAACTGTGTCACCGGTAATTAGCAGCTCCCAAATGTGGTAAGCTGGGTTCCAGTTGCCTCGGAGGTAATGTCTGACACAGAGATGACAAGAGATGCAAGTTTATGAATATGAAATCTAAATTAAATAGTCACACTGAGGAGATCATTTTCCCTCTGTTTTTGCTTTGTGTTTTTGGTTATGATCTATTTCATTAACCTGAACTTCAAGTTTACACCATGGTACCCAACCACAAGATAAAATCTAGGGATATAATTGTCACGAAAAAATGTCTCATCTGTTTTCATTACCCATTCATTACAGGCCCTTCTTATTTTAGAATCCATTAAAAAAATTACAGTTGCTAGTTTACAGAATGTATTTTATAGCACTAACTATAATCATTGAATTTTGAGTGTTTTTAGAAGGAGTGATGGCTGTGTACTATTCTGGTTATCTTTGTTATAAAAACATTGACTTTACTTAGACGTTATGGGCTTTTCAAATATTTTAAAACAGTATTCAACAACAGACTCATTCAGTTTCATACAATTACCTTGGCTTCCATTCCCTACATTCCAGGCCACCACTTTTGAGTAGCCCATTTGTCTCCCTGCGACTCTGATATTTTCCTTCTTTTCTTTTCTTCCATTCTCTTTGTATTCCCATTCACCCCAAATTATCCCTTTCCTTCATCCACTGATCCAGGGATATGAGCTGCGTTGCTAATTTTAAAACAGGGAAAATGAAAAGTGTTGGTTCTAGAATGGTAATGAATGAGCCCACAGTGAGAAGAGGTGGTTTAGTCTACACTTTGTCTTTCTTGTGAGGCAGCATACCCACTGTGCACAGGATCGTGACAAACAAAATGAAATACAACACGATGCTTTGGCAGTTTATTTAATTTTGTGTGTTAGAACAAAACCAAGAACAGTTGTGAAATGAAAGCCAGTCTTCAAGAGTTTCTAAATGTTTGGCATCTGCCTCCTTGCCAATAATATACTAATGGGCACTTTTGTTCTGCTTTACAAACCTTGTCTAAGTCATTGTCGAAGTCTGTTTTGTGCTGCTATAAATTACTAAGATGGGGCAACTTACAATGAACAGAAATTTATTGGCTCACAGTTCAGGAGGCTGAGAAGTCCAAGGCTGAGGGGCTGGCGTTTGTTAAGGGCCTTCTTCTATGTCATCCCATAGTGGAAAGGCAAAGAAAGGGTGAGAGAGAACAAGAAGTGGCCGAACTTGTCCTTTCATGAGGAACCCACTCCTGCAATAACGAACCCGTTCATGTGATCATGGCATTAGTCCATTCATGAGGACAGAGCCCTCATGGCCTAATGTCCTCTTAAAGTTTCATCTCTTAATAATGTTACAGTGGTAAGTTTTCAGCACATGCTTTCTGGGGGACACATTCAAACCATAATAGTCACACACAATACGTAGCATTGGATGGAAAGTACAATTGTCCTTACTGCTTAGGACAGGAATAAAAAGTTTCAGGTCATGCAACAAATGGTAAAAAGAGGATTCCATCCATCCCCAAATCTAGTGACAGGATTTTCAGCTTTCAAACCACTAGGGCATATGCTTATTTGACTGTTGCGTTTTTATCTTATCATAATCTCTTAATTCAGGAAAAATTACTTTACCTCCTGAGCCTATTGTGAAAAATTGAAAGTATAATTCCTGCTATGCTACTTTACTGCTCTACAAGTAATTATGTGAATTTTAAGTATTTTCTAAGATGTATTTTACAGATTTTGACTCATCATTGAATTAGACTTTTTTAAAGCTTAATTCCAGTGCACCAAAAACACAGGATTAAGAATTTACAGAATGAAGGAAAAAAAATACAGTAGTAAGTTTAAGTTCAAAGAAGTTAATTTTATTTTTGACATTAGGAATGCTCACATTCAAGATCCTTTCTGGTTATGTCAAAAGGTATGAAACATTGAGATCATATCTTTACGTTAATAATGTGAACCTGCAAAGTTCAGCTATTAGAATCAAACACATTGAAGAGATAATCTCCTCTCTGTGAAATCTGTCTAACCTATATCTTTGCAATCTCAATAAGGAACTGACTCTCAAATGTATCTTGTAAATGCAAACATTCAGAATGCTGCAATATGGTACTTAAGGTTCTGAGCTTTTTGTGGCCAATCTATCACTAATTAAGTGTAATTAAAGAAGTAAAAACATAGTGCTACAAAACTGAATGTGTATTTAAAAAAACAGATGCATATTTTATCTGGGAACTTTACTGGCATTAATATTTTTGGAAATTATTTTATGATAGTAAGTAAATTATAGATCATTTTATTGAAAGACAGAGTGAGTGTGTCCTTAGATTCCAAAGATAGTCTTTCAAACTTCTATTTTCCTATCAAAATCAGTCATCAGAAATTTTTTTGGATTAATATTCTCAATGTAATGAGAGTATTAGAATCTAGGAAAAGAATGGTATTTAAAAACATATATGAGCCAGGCATGGTGGCTTTTGCCTGTATTCCCAGATGCTTGGGAGGCTGAGATGGGAGGACTGTTTGAGGCCAGGAGTTTGAGACAGCCTGGGCAGCACAGTGAGACACTGTGTCTAAAAAAATTAAAGAGAAAAAAAGAAATACTTCTTTAAGAATGAGTGAAGGGACAGAGCTTTATTTTGCATTGGGAATGGGAATTGTGGACAAACTGTTGTTTGGTTATCTTTGCAGCAGTTTAAGTACTGTTGAAGAAAGATGAGAAATTTCCCAAGTATTTCATGCAAGAGCACTAAATACAGATGAAAGACCATATCTCAATTCAATTAAATCCAATCTTGAGTGATGTAATAGTATACTAGCTTTTGTGGCATTATATAAATATAAAAAAAGTCTCCACACTTAAGGAACTTACAGTCTTATCACATAGACAAGCATATTAAAAACGTGTTCCACAGCCAAGGATAATGACACAACCTCCATTTGTATTCAATATATATTAGATTCCATGCTTCACAATGTTCAAGTTACTCTCAGTGAAGTGCAGTGAGAGCCACTTAATTTCCTTCCTGCAACATCTAAATGTTCTAGGCTAACTCTGAGGGCCAAACACCCAGTCCTCTTCATTTTTTCCCATTTAAAAAGTTATCATTTTGATTGGAAAATATTTCCTAACCACTATAAGCTTCTAAACACTGGGATTGATTTTTATCCATTTCTGATTCCTACTAAATACCCTGTACACTGAGCAGTGCACTAAATGTTCAATAAACTTCCTAAGAAGAAAAGAAAATTTTTGTATAAAGGAATGAAGGAGAGAATGTCTTAGTAACACACACACACACACACACGCACACACATGCACACACAAACACACTCTTAAATGTACAGTTAAAAAATTTAAGACCTGGACTAAAAATCCCAGGTTCACCTCTTAATAGCTTTGTGATCTTGGGCAATCTTAGGACTATGATTGTAAAAGGATTGTAGGTTCTTCATTCGCAAAATGGCAAATTTAAGGGTAGATATTTCAGATGATCTTTTGTGGGGTAGATTACATTATATATGTGGAGTTCCTACAATAATAATAAGTGCCCAGTAATTATTAACTATATTGTTAGTTGCACCTCTCTATGCCTTAAAATATTTTACACAACTAATACTAAAAGTCAGATACAATAAAACCAGAAAAAAAAGAGGCAAGAATCAGGCTATAAAGTTGACACCTTATTTATTCCAATTCTTTGACCAAATATGTGAAACTGGCTTGTAACTCTTAAAAAAAATCCTTAAAGCCAGGTAGTATTTCACTGGAAGAAGATACTGAATTAATAGAAATTAGCTAATATTTATTGTTTATGTCATTACTTGGGGGATGTGACAATATCCTAAAACAGATACTGAACAACACTCAAAACACCATTGCAAAGAAATTAGAAAGAGTTGATTCACGTGTTTCGTTAATAGGAATGAATCTGAATAGCAGTTGACTTAGATTTTTATCAAGTCTTAGTAAATGGCATTCTCTAGGAATCCAGAAATATGGTCCTAAAACCTGCTGACTTGGTAACTGACAGATTTTTCTGAATTATGATGAATGAAGAAGCTTCTCTTTTTTAAAATTTTAAAATTTTTTCATCACCTCAATTCTGAAGAAGCTTCACTCTAGGTGTTTAGCTCAATAAAATTAAGCTTTCTGCCACCCAACTGCTTACCCTCAAAACTGTCCAAAGATTCTAAAGCCTGCTGTCTTTAAAATCTAAATTAAGTCACTGGTTTATTAATCTCTTAGTTAGCTATGCTATGAAATATTATCAGCTCACTTTCTCAAACTGTTTTTATCTGTGAGACAATGTCATTTCCTCCATCTATGCCTCTTCCAAGGTCATAAAATTTGGATGAATTCATACCCTTTGCTAAAGTTACAATCTAGTCAGTTATTGAACATTTTCTAAATTAGTAAGTATCTATAGCTTTAGTGCCTCCCTTTCATGAAAGTTCCCCATTTTTTATGGTTTAAAATTAAGTCACTACTTCAGACATAGTACTGGTGACCCAGCTGGTTTCTTGGGCTCCCATAAGAAATTATTTCTGTTGTTCTCCAGACCTCAGATCCAGCGTTCTGTCGGGATCTTGCTAAATGCCCATGTTACCTCTAAATCCTAGCTGGTTGCCGACTCACAGGCATTCCTAGCCAATTTCAATCTGGGTTTCGAATTTGCTCCTTACATACCAAAGTTGGCCTCGTAACACTGCCCAACCAAGGTCAGGAGAAAAGAGTCACACCAGTTGTACAGTCTATAGCCCACAGAGTCTCTGAGATCTTGTTGGAGTCTGTAAGTTCACAGCACAACTCAAGGATGATGGCAGTCTTCCACCGAGATTATCATTGCCTTTCCCGTGATCTGGGCTTGGAAGTCTTGGGCTGACTCTTGTCTGAATCATGACTCAACTTATAATGATGCCAGGTGCTGTGTCTCAGCTGCTCAGTGGCATCTCTGAACGTCTACATTTAGCTCTGAGTAAAACCAGTTCACTTAGGTCCTTGCTGGTTCCATATTTGGGTCTTCAGTCAGTCCCAGGATTTCCAGAGTGAGCTGACTTATCATGACTTGGGCTTCGATACCAGAAATGAAGATAGCCAACCATCAGGTCAGCGTAAGGAGTTAGGGAAAGCATTTAAGACCTCCCTGAATGATTGTGTGAATTAGGGTTATGGTTGGATAGGATATTGAAATTAGTGAGAGAGCATTCTAAGTGGAAGAACTACATGAGGAAAGGCAGATAAATAGTTTTTTTTTTTTTTTTTAAAGGAAATCAAGCAGAACAGTTTTCCCAGGGGCTTCCATTTGGATTTATGAAGTTTAATAAAAATTCACAGAAAATTTTGAATGCAAAAATCAAGAATTTGATATTATGTTATTCTTCCATGAGAGGCATTGAATATTTTTAAGAGGCAAACATGTATTAAGGGTATTTAATTGGTGCCAGAGAACAAAGAGTAAGACCTGTATGTAGTGATTGTACTCCTTTTCCAGTAGGAGAGGCAGATATGTAAATGAATAATTTTTATGTTCAGTTAAAGCTTTTTTAACTAATGCAGTTTGGTCCAGAGGTTGGTTAATTAACCCAATTATAAAATTTGGTTTTAGGAGGGAATTAAAAAATACCTTTTAATATTTAAATTGAAAACATGAAATTGTGTGCTCATTCACTGATCTTTTGATATAAATCAAGGCCTTTACTTTGAGTAAAGATCTTCTGCTTATGATTATGCATTGCTTTTTTTTTTTTTACAATATACCGCATAATAGATGACATATGGTTTAATGTTTTTGTTTTTCAAAGGGGAGTGAAAAAATCAAAGAAACTTGCAAAGTAATTAGTGAAAAGTGTACTGGGTTTGTATTAGTTTTTTAAACCAGTGTTTTAGTTATCTTGCCATCACTTAAGTCAACAATGTTATTTTTAGCAACTCATCTTTATTCAGTTTTTAAAAAATATTCACATGTATTTTCATAGAAACAACCCTTTTCACATTTTTCAAAATCATATTTAGTACATAATTTAATTATGTAATTAAAATAGTAAGTTTAACTGGTTTGGGGAAAAATGTTACCAACTTTTTGGTACACGTACAAGTCAACTGGCAGAAACAAGCTCATGATTATGCTGGAACAGCTGAAAGGTGAGAGAGTCTAGAATGCTTTCGGCATCAGCCATAATATTTTACAAAAGGATTGGATGATATAAATGTAGTTTAGGTACATTAATTGGAGTTTCATTAAGAAAAGTTCTATGTTACCAAGACTGAGGCATGCGCAGATGTTATGGGAGCACACTCTAAGAGCAATTAAGTATTTATGAAATCAAGTAGGGCCCAGGTCAGAATCTTGGGAAGCGCCAACTTTGGGATGAAAGATTTAAAATTTGACTATCTTGATGACAGTGTAAACAACAACAAACTTCCACTTAAAAATCAACTCATAATTGATTTTAGGAAAACTGAAACAGAGGTAGAAGAGACAAAAAGGGGAGTCAGGGAGCCATTGAAGAAACTATCTCTTCAGAAAAACAAAAAAATGAAACAAAACAAAAAAAGAAATATCTCTTCAATTTCACCATTTTACTCAAGATCAATTCTTCTCTGAAGTGCAGAACAATACATGGAGGTAATTTAAATACAAATGTTTACATTCTTTGTTTTTCAGCTACAGTTTCAGCTTTATCAACAAAGATAGAAGAAATGGGGAAGAAGATGGCTGAGAAGGTTATCTTCTTCAGAAAGGTAAAAGAATAAGAAAATTTCTTTGTGGCACAAATAAAAAATATAATATATAATTTTCATGTGTAGAACAATGTAGAAAATTTAGAAAATTCTGCAACAGTAGAAAACTGCACACATATATCAGCAAATAAAAGCTAAAAGTCAACCATAATTCTACCCAGAGATGATCTGTGGTAAGTTTTATCTTAGATTGCTTTTTAGTAGTATGTATATACATACACATAAATGGGAACATACTAAAACATCTTTTTTTTCACTTAACAATACACTGTGACCATTGTTCATGACACTGCCTTCTTTCATTTTTCTAGTCTATGGCATTGGCTGTGATTGTAAGTAATTACTAAATTTTAGTGTTGAGAGTAACTATTCTTGTGCTCATCTTGTTTGTCATTTTAATAGTATAGTGGTTGCTGTAGATTTCAGGAAGCTCTTCTACTTTTTTTCTTTTCTTTCTTTCTTTCTTTCTTTTTTTTTAGGCAGAGTCTCCCTCTCGCCAGGGTGGAGTACAGTGGTACCATTTCAGCTCACTGCAACCTCTGCCTCCTGGGTTCAAGCAATTCTCCTGCCTCAGCCTCCAGAGTAGCTGGGACTACAGGCATGTGCTGCCACACCCAGCTACTTTTTGTATTTCTAGTAGAGATGGGGTTTCACCATGTTGGCCAGGATGCTCTAAGTCTCTTGACCTCATGATCCGCTCACCTCAGCCTCCCAAAGTGCTGAGCCACTGTGCCCAGCCCAGGAAGTGCTTTTTCAATAGGTAAAGAAAAAATCTTCTTTGTTTTTGCTTTGGGCTTTTTCCCTTTATTTCATTTATATCAGCAATGGGTATAGAATTGTATCAATTTTTTTTCGGCATTTATAGAATTGACCACACAGACTATTTCCTTTAACTGGTAGATGTAACAAAATACAGGGATGAAAAGTTCCCCTTTTTCTCCTTTCCTCCTTCCCTCCCTCCCTCTCCTCCTTTCCTTCCCTCCCTCCCTCCCTTCCTTCCTTCCCTCCAAGTTTAATTTTTATTCTATTTGAAATATTATTTTTATTTTTCCAAGTAATATATGAACATAGTTTGAACAGTGAAAATACCTTTACAAGGTTGATATTGAGAAATATCTCCTTGAAGCCCAAATATCCTATTCCTCTGTTCCCTTTTACAAGCTCTTTTGGCTATCTCTTTGGGCATTTACTTTCTTGTATTTTCTAATGCTGTCTTTAACCTGTCAATTTTAATTACGTTTTATTTCTTTTTATCAAATGAAGATTTAGCATTCTTGCCTCATCTCATGTTTCATCTTTAACTATTGTTTCAATATAACATTTTAAAATTAGTTTTGTTGAATTCATGGTCATTATTTATGTTGCTGTGACTATGTTAGTGTTGTTCAGAGCTGAGTCAAGTAGCATAGTTAAATTTTCTGTTTTGTTCAATTTTTTGTTTTTCCAAAAGTTAGTTATGATTTGTATTTTTTTTGCCTAGGTTTACATATCACAATTATTATATCAAGCTTTCCAACAGATCAAGAAGACACTTATGAATCTTAGTTTCCCCATGGTCAAATACAACTGATTTTATCAGTTCTTCCCCTCCCCAGCCCACCCCTAGCCCTTGGAAACATCTGCTCTGGAGCCCTCCATCCTCCTGGCTCCATTGTGGACTAGTTTCACTTTAGAGCTGTTGCTCAGTGATCCTCGAACTTCTCCTCTCCCTTTTTCTGACTTCCTTATTTTGAAATTCAGTGTCTTCCTCTATTTTAGTTAACATCCTCATCATCCAGTAACTTCTTGAGATGACGTTGATGGGAGATCATGTTTTTAGACGTTGTATGTCTGAGAATGCTTTAAACACATTGCCATACTTGATTGATAGTTTGACATTGATTGATTGGTAGTTTGTTTGAGAACAGAATTTCAGTGTGAATAAAAATTTCCTTCACAAATGTGAAGGCATCGGATTATCATCTTCTATCTTCAAATGTGGTTTTAGAGTTGTCTGGTGGTACTCTGATTTTAGATGATTTTTTTCCCCCAAAAATCTATTTCTTTCTTTCTGAAGGCATTTGTAATATTCTGTTTATCCCCAGTGCTCTGAAATTTCATAGAGATGAGATGTGCATTAAAATAGGCAATTTTTCTATTTATTTTTTAGAGATTCTATTTTACAAATTCATGTTTTTCAATTTCGGGAAAATTTCTTGAAGTATTATTATTTTTTTTTTTGAGATTGAGTCTCACTCTGTCACCCAGGTTGGAGTGCAGTAGGACCATCTCAGCTCACTGCAACGTCCACTCCTGCTGAGTTCAAAGGATTCTTCTGCTTCAACCTCTTGAGTAGCTGGGATTACAGGTGCATACCACCACTCCAGGCTAATTTTTGTATTTTTAGCAGAGATGGGGTTTCACCATGTTGGCCAGGCTGGTGTTGAACTCCTGACCTCGGGAGATCAGCCTGCCTCATCTGCCAAAGTGCTGGGATTACAGGGTGAGCCACTACTCCTGGCCTTGAACTAATTTTTGATAATGTCTTCCTATCTTTTTTCTTCACTGTAGTCTCCTTGAACTTTGATTTGTGGCATATTTTATTGTTCAAACTCTTCTTTAAATATTTTATTTTTATGCTACAAATTTTTTTATATTTTTATATTTTTATTATGTTTTCTGATAGAGTTTTTTTAGTTTGCCTTCCTACACTTCTATTAACTTTTTAATTTTAGCAATGTTATTTTTATTTCCCATTAAAACTTATTCTCTGATTGTTCTTCTGTATCTCATAGTTATTTTAGGGATGCAGCATTTTTCCTTAAATTACTGATGACAATAATTTAGGATTTTTTTAAGCTTTAAAAAAAACCCTATCATGTTCTCATTTCCTCTCGGTTCTTTTTTTTTCTTTATTCTTTTCAGGAACTCGAAAGCTGAGCCAAGTAGTTAGTTTGCTTGGGTCTCTGCCTTTTATAAAATTGTATGCTTTCCTCAAATTTGTGATGATGTTTAAAACTGAATGCTTAAGAGAAAGGCCCCAAACATCCTGATTGGAAGCTGTGTGTATGGTCAGAGCTTGCCACCTGATGGGCTTTCTCTTGGGGATCTGGCCATTTTTGTTGCAGAACTCTACCTCTCTTTATGTCAGTACCTACTTGTCATTTCTCTGCACCAGAGATTTTCCAGAAAACAAAAATATTCCTCCTCTAGTCCTCCTCCCAGGAGTTTATATGCCTGGTAGCTAGTGTTCTTGGAATTGAAGAACACAGAAAGGTTCAGGGGAGGTGTTCCACTGTCCCAAGTGTAGACTTTTAATTATCCTTCTATTTTCATTTCAGCATCTCTTTTCTTCTTTCCACATTTCCGGTATCTGTGAATCTGGAGCACTTTCTGCTTCTGCTAGAACAGGGTAGGGAAGGTACCATGGTGTTTCAGGATGTAGAGAGAATGTGGAGTCCAACATGCATGCTTTCAGGAATCGACACAAGAGCCCCTTATACCCTCCTTTGTGTTAAGGAGCACATTCAGGTAATGAGCCCATCTGGGATTGCCAGGCAGGCTCTCTGTTAGTACTTGGCATTCAGCTTTTTAAACTCCACTAACTTTCAAATTCTTTGTATCTCTCCCACATTTGAAATCACTTTTCCACTCTTAAGTCCTTGCCATTCTCTTTTTGTCTTTTAAAAAGTCTTTTTAAAAAGTATAAACACACACACACACACACACACACACACACACAAACAAACAAAAAAAAACCTAATTTCAGTGGGGTTAGGTCTAAACATTCAACTGCTTCATTGGCTACAGGGTAATGTACAAAAAAATTGGTCACAGGTTAATGTACAACAGGGTAAGTACAATAAAAGGAGTGGAGAGCACCAACCATACGGATTCTGATGGGAACAGCATCCCTGAAAATTGGGCAGCATGGTAGCCCTGAGTGAACCTTAGCAAGGTACCCTGGGTAAATGACCAGGGTAGATAAGGATACGGCTTCTGTGTTCTTCAATTCTTCATTTATTCTTGATTTCTAAGAGAAGTGTACATCAGGAGATGTAATCAAGAGAAGTATATGAAAAGGAGTGATCAAACTATTGAAATTAGAAGTTTCTAACTGCTAAAAGTAAAAAAGAGTTCAATTAATAGATGCACGGAGCCAAAAGGCTTAAATCAACTAGGACTGTTTCAGAAATTGGAATCTATGTTCGCCCTAATTAGCATCCTCTGTAGCAAGAAGTCTTAACCAACCTTGACAGGAAGGAGAGTTTTAAAAATAAATGTGATTGATTGACAATGAATTTCTTTTCAGCACTTTTACCTCTGAAGTAGTTTTCTATGGAAATTTATGGCTTTATATTAATTATCAAAAGTCAGCCTATATATAAAAATTCTTGAGAATTACTTTATTTAACACATATTTCTTCCATATTCCCCAGGAGAAAATACCTAGCAATTTCTTTTTTGTATTTATTTTTAAAAGTAAACCCCCTTTTATATCACACATATCTAGGGATTTCTAAAAGGAAAACTCAAATCATAAATTTCTGGGACCTTATCTATTCTTTTCTTGGTTATCAGAATATTAAATGTTAGATGGTTTTTTTTCTTGAAGTAAAGAAAAGGGTGGACTTAATGTTTATTTACAGGACACTGCATGATACGAAATTCCATATAGAAATAAATCCATTCAGAGGACAATTGAACAGATTGTGTACCTCATTCATTGTGGCATAATAGATGAAATTTTTTTTTTATAAAGAAAAACTTCCCTACAGACACTACTGGTAGTACAACTATTTTAAAAGTGTAAAATGTCCTCCACAAAATAACAGTAACTGAAACATTATTAATTGCTAACACAAAGGGCCAGAACAGGCTGGGCGTGGTGGCTCACACCTGTAATCTCAACACTATGGGAGGCCAACGCGGGAGATCATGAAGTCAGGAGTTTGAGACCAGCCTGGCCAACATGGTGAAACTCCATCTTTACAAAAATTAGCCTCTCGTGGTGGAGTGTGCCTGTAATCCCAGCTACTCGGGGGGAGGCTGAGGCAGGAGAATTGCTTGAACCCGGGAGGCAGAGGTTGCAGTGAGCCAAGGTTGCGCCATTGCACTCCAGTTCTGGGCAACAGAGCAAGACTCCATCTAGGGGAAAAAAAAAGGCCCAGAACATGTTGCAAAAGAAACATAGAGAATACTACAATATCTGTTTCTCCTCATAATGTATCCACATGCTAGATAGTCTTTCAAGAATTCTGAGATGGCTTGTTTACAATTTTACACAGTCCATCATTTACAATGATGTGCTGGAATGTATAACCCCAACTCTTCCATATATGCAATATAAACAATCCAACAAGCTGCTCAAATTCCTTCCATGACTCTGGTTATAAATGGACAGTGATATATTCAGATTGGAATGAAGCTGTGGGCTTATGTGGCAGCCTCTATATGAGACAAGTGTCCAAAAAATGTTACCAGGTTTTATTATACTTGCTGCAAAGTTGAGAAGCAAAACTGCAAGCCTGAAAAAACTGTGAGATTCAAATCTCAAAATTGTCGATGTTTCTCACCAGAACTGAAAAATTAGAATGCCTTCTTGAGGCAGTAGGTAGTGGTTTGGTCAGTCGCCATTTCTTGAGCTTTTTTTATTATGAGAATGAAAATGGGAAAAAGGGGGACATACTCTGAATCAGAGAATGTGGGGAACAATAAGGTAAATGAAAAGGGAGCGCCGAGAAATGAGTTTCTTAATTAATGCAGTTTTGTTTTGATTTGAGCAATGAAATCTGGGAAATGCAGTGATCTGGGAAAAACCAAGGTAGACTTTTCAAAGAGAATAAGATAGGAGTCATTCTTTGCGGGTGAAAGAGATACTAACTGCCTCCCCTCACCCCGCCCTGCCACCACCTCCCATGTTCACATGGTTCGAGTTGGTTTTTCCATTTTCTATGCTGTGCAACATCCACACAATGTCTCTTGCCATCGAACTCAGGTAAACTTGAAAGCCTGGCTCCTTGGGGAAATAGATAATGTACAAACGAGTCATTTTGTTCTCTGTGCAGAGCTAATTGACCTACACAGGAAACAAAACTTCAGGGTAGGCTTCATTAACACCATGGCCTAACCAAATGAGATAATGAGTCTCACATAATGATGTTAGCTGCATAAATATAATTTTACACTAAAGGTCTCAATAGATACGAGATTCTCCTGAAAAGCTTGTTTTTCAAAACAAAAATTATGATAGTAAAAAATACAAATAAAACAGAGTATGAGAATATCCCCTTATACCACACCCCAGGAATCATGACTACATGCATACACTTTTTGACTTTTCTGGATGTAAACTTATAACAAATAAGAGTTTTTTTGTTTTGTTTTGTTTTTTGAGATGGAGTCTTGCTTTGTCACCCAGGCTGGAGGGCAGTGGGTTGATCTCGGCTCACTGCAACCTTTGTCTCTGGATTTGATTCTCCTGATTCAGCCTCCTGAATAGCTGGGACTAGAGGTGCACACCACCATGCCTGGCTAAGTTTTGTATTTTTATAGAGACAGGGTTTCACCACATTGGCCAGGCTGGTCTTGAACTCCTGGCCTCAAGTAATCTACCTGCCTCCCAAAGTGTTGGGATTACAGGTGTGAACCACCATGCTGGGCTGAAATTGGTAACTTTTAACCTATTTTTACTTTTTCTTTTTTCTACTTTTTGTAATACTGAGACTACATTTCCATGTGAGTATAAAAAACCTGTATAATCCTTTTAATACAAATTATGAATGCATCATATTTTATTTCAATAATCTCTTATTGACATATATTTTGCTTGCTTTCAAATTTTTGAAAAGATAAGCAATTCATATACCTTGTATATACACCTTTTCATGCTTTTTTTAATTATTTCTTTGAGATAAATTCCTAGGATTGGAGTTACAGGAACTGTGGGTGAGTATATTTTTATTTAAGAAAGAATTTCTTTTTTTATTTATTGCATTTTAGGCTTTGGGGTACATGTAAAGAACATGCAAGATTGTTGCATAGGTACACACATGGCAGTGTGATTTGCTGCCTTCCTCCCCATCACCTGTACCTGGCATTTCTCCCTATGCTATCTCTCCCCAACTCTCCATCCCCCACTGTCTCTCCCCTGTTTCCCCCCAGTAGACCCCAGGGTGTGATGCTCCCCTCCCTGTGTCCCTGTGTTCTCATTGTTCAACACCCGCCTATGAGTGAGAACATGCGGTGTTTGATTTTCTGTTCTTGTGTCAGTTTGCTGAGAATGATGGTTTTCAGGTTCATCCATGTCCTCACAAAGGGCACGAACTCATTGTTTTTTATGGCTACATAATATTCCATGGTGTATATGTGCCACATTTCCCTTGTCCAGTCTATCGTTGATGGGCATTTGGGTTGGTTCCAAGTCTTTGCTATTGTAAACAGTGCTGCAATGAACATTTTGTGTGCATGTGTCCTTATAGTAGAATGATTTATAAATCTTGGGATATATACCTAGTAATGGGGTTGCTGGGTCAAATGGAATATCTATTTCAAGGTCCTTGAGGAATCGCCACACTGTCTTCCACAGCGGTTGAACTAATTTATACTCCCACCAGCAGTGTAAAAGTGTTCCTATCCACATCCTCTCCAGCATCTGTTGTCTCCAGATTTTTTAATGATGGCCATTCTAACTGGCATGAGATGGTATCTCAATGTGGTTTTGATTTGCATTTCTCTAATGACCAGTGATGATGAGCATTTTTTCATATGTTTGTTGGCCTCATATATGTCTTCTTTTGTAAAGTGTCTGTTCATATCCTTCACCCACTTTTGAATGGGCTTGTTTTTTCTTGTAAATCTGTTTTAGTTCTTTGTAGATTCTGGATATCAGCCCTTTGTCAGATGGGTAGATTGCAAAAATTTTTTTCCCATTCTGTTGGTTGCCGATTCACTCTAATGACTGTTTCTTTTGCTGTGCAGAAGCTGTGGAGTTTGATTAGGTCCCATTGTCTATTTTAGCTTTTGTTGCCAATGCTTTTGGTATTTTGGTCCTGAAGTCCTTGCCTATGCTTATGTCCTGAATGGTTTTGCCTAGATTTTCTTCTAGGGTTTTATGGTGTTAGGTCTTATGGTTAAGTCTTTAATCCATCTGGAGTTAATTTTAGTGTAAGGTGTCAGGAAGGGGTCCAGTTTCTGCTCTCTGCACATGGCTAGCCACTTTTCCCAACACCATTTATTAAACAGGGAATCCTTTCCCCATTGCTTGTTTTTGTCAGGTTTGTTAAAGATCAGATGGTTGTAGATCTGTGGTGTTGCCTCCAAGGCCTCTGTTCTGTTCCATTGGTCTATATCTCTGTTTTAGTACCAGTACCATGCTGTTTTGATTACTTTAGGCTTGTAGTATAGTTTGAAGTCTGGTAGTGTGATGCCTCCTGCTTTATTCTTTTTGCTTAGAATTGACTTGGCTATGCGAGCTCTCTTTTGGTTCCATATGACGTTTAAGGTGGTTTTTTCCAGTTCTGTGAAGAAGGCCTTTGGTAGATTGATGAGGATAGCATTGAATCTGTAAATTACTTTGGGCAGTATGTCATTTTCACAATATTGATTCTTCCTAACAATGAGCATGGAATGTTTCTCCATCTGTTTGTGTCCTCTCTTATTTCATTGAGCAGTGGTTTGTAGTTCTCCTTGAAGAGGTCCTTTACATTCTTTCTTAGTTGTATTCCTAGGTAGTTTATTCTCTTTGTGGCAATTGTAAATGGCAGGTCATTCTTGATTTGGATCTCTTTAAGTCTGTTATTGGTGTATAGGAATGCTTGTGATTTCTGCACATTGATTTTGTCTCCTGAGACTTTGCTGAAGTTGTTTATCAGTTTCAGAAGATTTTGGGCTGAGACCATGGGGTCTTCTAAATATACAATCATGTTGTCTGCAAATAGAGACAATTTGACTTCCTCCTTTCCTGTTTGAATACCCTTTATTTCTTTTTCTTGCCTGATTGCACTGGCTAGAACTTCCAATACTATATTGAATAGGAGTGGTGAGAGAGGGCATCCTTGTCTAGTGCCGGATTTCAAAGGGAATGCTTCCAGTTTTTGTCTATTCAGTATGATATTGGCTGTTGGTTTGTCATAAATAGCTTTTATTATTTTGAGATACGTTCCATCAATATCTAGTTTATTGAGGGTTTCTCACATAAAAGACTGTTGAATTTTATCAAAGGCCTTCTCTGCATCTATTGAGATAATCATGTAGTTTTTGTCTTTGGTTCTGTTTATGTTGTGAATTACGTTTATAGACTTGCATATGTTGAACCAGCCTTGCATCCCCGGGATGAATCCTACTTGATCATGGTGGATAAGCTTTTCGATGTGCTGTTGCAATCGGTTTGCCAGTATTTTATTGAAGATTTTTGCATCTATGTTCATCATGGATATTGGCCTGAAGTTTTCTTTTCTGCTTGAGTCTCTACTGGGTTTTGGTATCAGGATGATATTGGTCTCATAAAATGATTTGCAAGGACTCCCTCTTTTTGGATTGTTTGGAATAGTTGCAGGAGGAATGGTACCAGCTCCTCTTTGTATGTCTGGTAGAATTTGATTGTGAAGCCATCTGGACCTGGGTTTTATTGGGTGGTAGGCTATTAATTGCTGCCTCAACTTGAGACCTTGTTATTGGTTTATTCAGAGTTTTGACCTCCTCCTGGTTTAGGCCTGGGAGGATGCAAGTGTCCAGGAATTTATCCATTTCTTCCAGGTTTACTAGTTTATGTGCATAGAGTTGTTTGTAATAATCTCTGATGATGCTTTCTATTTCTGTGTAATCTGTGGTGATATCCCCTTTATCATTTTTTTTTTTACAACTTCATTTAACCGTTTATTTTGATTTTTTAGAAATAAAGCTGCATATACTTATTTTAACTTCTCAAACATCTTTTTTTTTTTATTTTTTTATTGCATTATAGGTTTGGGGGTACATGTGAAAAACATGCAAGGTTGTTGCATAGGTGCATACGTGGCAGTGTGATTTGCTGCCTCCCTCCCCTTCACCTATATCTGGCATTTCTCCCCATTCTATCCCTCCCCAACTCCCCACCCCCCCCGCTGTCCCCCCCCAACAGACCCCCGTGTATAGTGCTCCCCTCCCTGTGTCCATGTGTTCTCCTTGTTCAACACCCGCCTATGAGTGAGAACATGTGGTGTTTGATTTTGTGTTCTTGTGTCAGTTTGCTGAGAATGATGGTTTCCAGGTTCATCCATGTCCCTACAAAGGACGTGAACTCCTCGTTTTTAATGGCTGCATAATATTCCATGGTGTATATGTGCCACATTTTTCCTGTCCAGTCTATCATCGATGGGCATTTGGGTTGGTTCCAGGTCTTTGCTATTGTAAATTGTGCTGCAATGAACATTCGTGTGCTTGTGTCCTTATAGTAGAACGATTTATAATCCTTTGGATATATACCCAGTAATGGGATTGCTGGGTCAAATGGAATTTCTATTTCTAGGTCCTTGAGGAATCGCCACACTGTCTTCCACAGTGGTTGAACTAATTTACACTCCCACCAACAGTGTAAAACTGTTCCTATTTCTCCACATCCTCTCCAGCATCTGTTTTCTCCAGATTTTTTAATGATCGCCATTCTAACTGGCGTGAGATGGTATCTCAATGTAGTTTTGATTTGCATTTCTCTAATGACCAGTGATGATGAGCATTTTTTCATATGTTTGTTGGCCTCATGTATGTCTTCTTTTGTAAAGTATCTGTTCATATCCTTCGCCCATTTTTGAATGGGCTTGTTTGTTTTTTTCTTGTAAATCTTTTTTAGCTCGTTGTAAATTCTGGATATCAGCCCTTTGTCAGACGGGTAGGCTGCAAAAATTTTTTCCCATTCTGTTGGTTGCCGATTCACTCTATTGACTGTTTCTTTTGCCGTGCAGAAGCTGTGGAGTTTGATTAGGTCCCATTTGTCTATTTTGGCTTTTGTTGCCGATGCTTTTGGTGTTTTGGTCATAAAGTCCTTGCCTACGCCTATGTCCTGAATGGTTTTCCCTAGGTTTCCTTCTAGTGTTTTTATGGTGTTACGTCTTATGTTTAAGTCTTTAATCCATCTGGAGTCAATTTTAGTGTAAGGTGTCAGGAAGGGATCGAGTTTCTGCTTTCTGCATATGGCTAGCCAGTTTTCCCAACACCACTTATTGAACAGGGAATCCTTTCCCCATTGCTTGTTTTTCTCAGGTTTGTCAAAGATCGGGTGGTTGTAGATATGTTGTGTCACCTCCGACGCCTCTGTTCTGTTCCATTGGTCTATATCTCTGTTTTGGTACCAGTACCACGCTGTTTTGATTACTGTAGCCTTGTAGTAGAGTTTGATGTCCGGTAGTGTGATGCCTCCCGCTTTGTTCTTTTTGCTTAGAATTGACTTGGCTATGCGGGCTCTCTTTTGGTTCCATATGAAGTTTAAGGTGCTTTTTTCCAGTTCTGTGAAGAAGGTCATTGGTAGCTTGATGGGGATAGCGTTGAATCTGTAAATTACTTTGGGCAGTATGGCCATTTTCACGATATTAATTCTTCCTAACCATGAACATGGAATGTTTCTCCATCTGTTTGTGTCCTCTCTTATTTCGTTGAGCAGTGATTTGTAGTTCTCCTTGAAGAGGTCCTTTACGTTCCTTGTTAGTTGTATTCCTAGGTATTTTATTGTCTTTGTAGCAATTGTGAATGGCAGTTCGTTCTTGATTTGGCTCTCTTTAAGTCTGTTATTGGTGTATAGGAATGCTTGTGGTTTTTGCACATTGATTTTGTCTCCTGAGACTTTGCTGAAGTTGCTTATCAGTTTCAGGAGATTTTGGGCTGAGGTTATAGGGTCTTCTAGATATACAATCATGTCGTCTGCAAATAGAGACAATTTGACTTCCTCCTTTCCTAATTGAATACCCTTTATTTCTTTTTCTTGCCTGATTGCTCTGGCTAGAACTTCCAGTACTATATTGAATAGGAGTGGTGAGAGAGGGCATCCTTGTCTAGTGCCAGATTTCAATGGGAATGCTTCCAGTTTTTGCCCATTCAGTATGATATTGGCTGTCGGTTTGTCATAAATAGCTTTTATTATTTTGAGATACGTTCCGTCGGTACCTAGTTTATTGAGAGTTTTTAGCATAAAGGGCTGTTGGATTTTGTCGAAGGCCTTCTCTGCATCAATTGAGATAATCATGTGGTTTTTGTTTTTGGTTCTGTTTATGTGGTGAATTACATTTATAGACTTGCGTATATTGAACCAGCCTTGCATCCCCAGGATGAATCCTACTTGATCATGGTGGATAAGCTTTTTGATGTGCTGTTGTAATCGGCTTGCCAGTATTTTATTGAAGATTTTTGCATCTATGTTCATCATGGATATTGACCTGTAGTTTTCTTTTCTTGTTGAGTCTCTGCCGGGTTTGGTATTAGGATGATGTTGGTCTCATAAAATGATTTGGGAAGGATTCCCTCTTTTTGGATTATTTGGAATAGTTTCAGTAGGAATGGTACCAGTTCCTCTTTGTATGTCTGGTAGAATTCGGCTGTGAAACCATCTGGGCCTGGGCTTTTTTTGGGTGGTAGGCTTTTAATTGCTGCCTCGACTTCAGACCTTGTTATTGGTCTATTCAGGGTTTCGACTTCTTCCTGGTTTAGGCATGGGAGGAGGCAACTGTCCAGGAATTTATCCATTTCTTCCAGGTTTTCTAATTTATGTGCATAGAATTGTTTGTAATAATCTCTGATGATGGTTTGAATTTCTGTGGCATCTGTGGTGATATCCCCTTTATCATTTTTTATTGCATCTATTTGGTTATTCTCTCTTTTCTTTTTTATTAGTCTGGCTAGTGGTCTGTCTATTTTGTTGATCTTTTCAAAAAACCAGCTCCTGGATTTATTGATTTTTTTGTAGGGTTTTTCGTGTCTCTATCTCCTTCAATTCTGCTTTGATCGTAGTTATTTCTTGTCTTCTGCTAGGTTTTGAGTTTTTTTGATCTTGCTCCTCTAGCTCTTTCAATTTTGATGATAGGGTGTCCATTTTAGTTCTCTCCTTTCTTCTCATGTGGGCACTTATTGCTATATATTTTCCTCTAGAGGCTGCTTTAAATGTGTCCCAGAGATTCTGGTATGTGGTGTCTTCATTCTCGTTGGTTTCGAAGAACATCTTTATTTCTGCCTTCATTTCAGTGTTTATCCAGTCAACATTCAGGAGAAAGTTGTTCAATTTCCATGAGACTGTGCGGTTCTGGGTTGGCTTCTGAATTCTGAGTTCTAACTTGATTGCACTGTGGTCTGAGAGACTGTTTGTTATGGTTTCCGTTCTTTTGCATTTGCTGAGGAGTGATTTACTTCCAATTATGTGGTCAATTTTAGAGTAGGTGTGATGTGGTGCTGAGAAGAATGTATATTCTGTGGATTTGGGGTGGAGAGTTCTGTAAATGTCTATTAGGTTTGCTTGTTCCAGGTCTGAGTTCAAATCCTGGATATCCTTATTAATTTTCTGTCTCGTTGATCTGTCTAATATTGACAATGGTGTGTTGAAGTCTCCCACTATTAATGTGTGGGAGTCTAAGTCTCTTTGCAAGTCTTTAAGAGCTTGCCTTATGTATCTGGGTGCTCCTGTATTAGGTGCATATATATTTAGGATCGTTAGCTCTTCTTGTTGCATTGATCCTTTTACCATTATGTAATGTCCTTCTTTGTCTCTTTTGATCTTTGTTGCTTTAAAGTCTATTTTATCAGAGATGAGAATTGCAACTCCTGCTTTTTTTTGCTCTCCATTTGCTTGGTAAATCTTCCTCCATTCCTTTATTTTGAGCCTTTGTGTATCCTTGAATGTGAGGTGGGTTTCCTGGATACAGCACGCTGATGGGTTTTGGCTTTTTATCCAATTTGCCAGTCTGTGTCTTTTGATTGGGGCATTTAGTCCGTTTACATTTAGGGTTAATATTGTTTTGTGTGAGTTTGATCCTGTCATTTTGATGCTAGCTAGTTGTTTTGCCCATTGGTTGATGCAGATTCTTCATTGTGTTGCTGCTCTTTACCATTTCGTGCATTTTTGGAGTGGCTGGTGCTGGTTGTTTTTTTCTATGTGTAGTGTCTCCTTCAGGAGCTCTTGTAAAGCTGGTCTGGTGGTGATGAAATCTGTGAGTACTTGCTTGTTCGCAAAGGATTTTATTTTTCCTTCACTTATGAAGCTTAGTTTGGCTGGATATGAAATTCTGGGTTGAAAGTTCTGTTCTTTAAGGATGTTGAATATCGGCCCCCACTCTCTTCTGGCCTGTAGGGTTTCTGCTGAGAGATCTGCTGTAAGTCTGATGGGTTTCCCTTTGTGGGTAACCCGACCTTTCTCTCTGGCTGCCCTTAGTATTTTCTCCTTCATTTCAACCCTAGTGAATCTGATGATTATGTGCCTTGGGGTTGCTCTTCTAGAGGAATATCTTTGTGGTGTTCTCTGTATTTCCTGGAGTTGAATATTGGCCTGCCTTGCTAGGTTGGGGAAGTTTTCCTGGATAGTATCCTGAAGAGTATTTTCCAGCTTGGATGCATTCTCTTCGTCACATTCAGGTACACCTATCAAACGTAGATTAGGTCTTTTCACGTAGTCCCATATTTCTTGTTGACTCTGTTCATTCCTTTTTACCTTGTTTTCTCTAATCTTCCCTTCTCATTTCATTGAGTTGATCTTCAACTCCTGCTATCCTTTCTTCTGCTTGATCAATTCTGCTGTTTAAACTTGTGCATGCTTCGCGAAGTTCTCGTGTTGTGTTTTTCAGCTCCATCAATTCACTCATATTCCTCTCTAAGTTGTCCATTCTCGTTAGCATTTCATCAAGTCTTTTTTCAAGGTTCTTAGTTTCTTTGCATTGGGTTAGAACATGTTCTTTTAGCTCACAGAAGTTTCTTATTATCCATTTTCTGAAAGCTGATTCTGTCATTTCATCACACTCATTCTCTGTCCAGTCTTGTTCCCGTGCTGGTGAGGAGCTATGGTGCCTTGGAGGAGGAGAGGTGTTGTGGTTTTGGATGTTTTCATCCTTTTTGTGCTGGTTTCTTCCCATCTTTGTGGATTTATCCGCCTATTGACTTTGTAGTTGCTGTCTTTCTGATTTTGGTAATTTTAAGTCTGCAGCAGCTGAACTCATAAACCCCCTTTTCTTCCCCCCAGGTGTTCTGGCCCAGGGGGTTAGGGCTTTATGCTTTTCAGCTGTGTTGCTACCGTTTTCCCTGCCCACAAGGTGGCAGTCTAGTCACACTCAGCCTGCAGAGGCTTTGCTGAGCTGCTGTGGGCTCCGCCCAGCTTCCGTGTGAGCTTCCCTGCAGTCCTGTTTATATGGGTGTAGTTAGAACTGCTTCCGCTATGCTGGCCCGCCCCTGTAGTGATGCAGTCTCTGTAGTGGCGGGTTGTCTTGGTTACGGAAAATTGCCCCAGGAACTGCAGGGTGTTTCCCGATGGAGGACGCCCCTCCCCCACAGAGCTGGACTGTCCTGGGTTCAGCCGTGTTTCCAGTGGGGCCCTCTTTGCCTGGGAATCTCTTGGCTTGCCTCCTTGCCTCAGCTCCCCTTGCTGGCCCAGAGGGGACACAGTCTCGTTCACTTTGCTCAAGGAGCCGCTGCTCCCTGCCGCCGGTGCAGGCCGAGCGGCTGCTCCGGTTCAACCAGTGGCGCTGGGAACCCATGGAGCTTCTCCGCCTGTGAATCTCCTGGTCTGTGGGCAGTTAAAATCCGCTGCCCTGTGTGCCACTGCATCAGCCGAAGCAGCGGCTCTGAGATTCGTGACGCGTCCTTGCCCGGGGGTCTCCTGGCTTGACTCCCTGCTTCAGCTCCCCTTGGTGGCTCAGAGGGAACTCTGTCTCTCTCGCTCTGCATAAGAAGCCACTGCACCCCGCCCCAGGGCGTAGGCTGAGCGGCCACGCCGCTCAAACCAGCAGCGCTGGCGACCCGTGGGGCTTCTCCTCCTGTGAATCTCCTGGTCTGTGGGCAGTAAAAATCCGTCTGGAAATGCGGCGTCCACTCACCCTCTGCGCCTTCTCTCGGAGCTGCAATCCCGACTTCCTCCTAAGCGGCCATCTTGGATCTTCTCCCCTTTATCATTTTTTATTGCATCTATTGGATTATTCTCTCTTTTCTTTTTATTATTCTGGCTAGTGGTCTGTCTATTTTGTTGATCTTTTCAAAAAACCAGCTCCTGGATTTATTGATTTTTTGAAGGGGTTTTTTTGTGTGTGTGTCTCTGTCTCCTTCAGTTCTGCTCTGATCTTAGTTATTTCTTGTCTTCTGCTAGGTTTTGAGTTTTTTTGATCTTGCTCCTCTAACTCTTTCAATTTTGATGATAGGATGTCGATATTAGATCTTTCCTTGCTTCTCATGTGGGTGTTTATTGCTATATATTTTCCTCTAGACATGGCTTTAAATGTGTCCCAGAGGTTCTGGTATGTTGTGTCTTCGTTCTCGTTGGTTTCGAAGAACATCTTTATTTCTGCCTTCATTTCATTGTTTATCCAGTCAACATTCAAGAGTCGGTTGTTTAGTTTCCAGAAAGCTGTGTGGTTCTGAGTTAGTTTCTGAATTCTGAGTTCTAACTTGATTGCACTGTGATCGGAGAGACTGTTTGTTATGATTTCCGTTCTTTTGCTATTGCTGAGTAGTGCTTTACTTCCAATTATGTGGTCAATTTTAGAGTAGGTGTGATGTGGTGCTGAAAAGAATGTATATTCTGTGGATTTGGGGTGGAGAGTTCTATAAATGTCTATTAGGTTTGCTTGGTCCAGATCTGAGTTCAAGTCCTGGATATCCTTGTTAATTTTCTGTCTCGTTGATCTGTCTAATACTAACAGTGGGGTGTTAAAGTCTTCCACTATTATTGTGTGGGAGTCTAAGTCTCTTTGTCGGTCATTATGAACTTGCTTTATGTATCTGGTTGCTCCTGTATTGGGTGTGTATGTATTTAGGATCATTAGCTGTTCTTGTTGCATTGATCCTTTTACCATTATGTAATGTCCTTCTTTGTCTCTTTTGATCTTTGTTGCTTTAAAGTCTATTTTATCAGAGACTAGAATTGCAACTCCTGCTTTTTTTTGCTCTCCATTTGCTTGGTAAATCTCCCTCCATCTCTTTATTTTGAGCCCTTATGTATCCTTGCATGTGAGATGGGTTTCCTGGATACAGCACAGTGATGTGTTTTGGGTTTTTATCCAATTTGCCAGTCTGTGTCTTTTAATTGGTGCATTTAGCCCATTTACATTTAAGGTTAATATTGTTATGTGTGAATTTGATACTGCCATTTTGCTGCTAGCTGGCTGTTTTGCCCGTTAGTTGATGCAGTTTCTTCATTGTGTTGATGCTCTTTACCATTTGGTATGTTTTCAGAGCGGCTGGTACTGGTTGTTCCTTTCTATGTTTAGTGCTTCTTTCAGGAGCTCTTGTAAAGCACTCCTGGTGGTGATGAAATCTCTGAGTAATTGCTTGTTTGTAAAGGATTTTATTTCTCCTTTGTTTATGAAGTTTAGTTTGGCTGGATATGAAATTCTAGGTTGCAAGTTCTTTTCTTGAAGGATGTTGAATATTGGCCCCCACTCTCTTCTGCCTTGTAGGGTTTCTGCTGAGAGATCCACTGTGAGTCTGATGGGCTTCCCTTTGTGGTAACCCGACCTTTTCTCTCTGGCTGCCCTTAGCATTTTCTCCTTCATTTCCACCCTGGTGAATCTGACGATTATGTGCCTTGGGGTTACTCTTCTTGAGGAATATCTCTGTGGTGTTCTCTGTATTTCCTGGACTTGAATATTGGCCTGCCTTGCTAGGTTGGGGAAGTTTTCCTGGATAATATCCTGAAGAGTGTTTTCCAGCTTGGCTTCATTCTCTCCATCACATTCAGGTACACCTATCAAACATAGATTAGGTCTTTTCACATAGTCCCATATTTCTTGGAGACTTTGTTCATTTCTTTTTACCCTTTTTTCTCTAATCTTGCCTTCTCGTTTTATTTCACTGAGTTGATCTTCAACCTCTGATATCCTTTCCTCTGCTTGGTCAATTCGGCTGTTGAAATGTCTGTATGCTTTGCGAAGTTCTCATGTGTTTTTCAGCTCCATCAATTCACTTATTTTCCTCTCTAAGCTGTTTATTCTCGTTAGCATTTCGTGAAACCTTTTTTCAAGGTTCTTAGTTTCTTTGCATTGGGTTAGAACATGTTCTTTTAGCTCAGAGAAATTTGTTATTACCCACCTTCTGAAGCCCGTTTCTATCAATTCATCACACTCATTCTGCATCCAGCCTTGTTCCCTGGCTGGTGAGGAGTTGTGATCCCTTGGAGGAGGAGAGGCATTCTGGTTTTGGGTGTTTTTATCCATTTTCCACTAGTTTCTTCCCATCTTTGTGGATTTATCTACCTGTTGTCTTTGTAGTTGTTGACTTTCCGATGGGGTCTCTGAGTGGACGTCCGGTTTGTTGATGATGAAGTTATTTCTTTCTGTTTCTTAGTTTTCCTTCTAACAGTCAGGCCCCTCTGCTGTAGGACTGCTGAGGTCCACTCCAGACCCTGCTTGACTGGGGATCACCTGCAGCAGCTGCAGAACAGTAAGGGTTGCTGCCAGGTTCTTCTTCTGCTATCTTTGTCCCAGAAGGATACTTGCCAGATGTCAATCTGAGCTCTCCTTTATGAGGTGAGTCTTTGGATATATGGGGGTCAGGAACCTGCTTGAGGAGACAGTCTGTCCTTTATGAGAGCTCAAGTGCTGAGCTGTGAGCTCCATTGTTCCATTCAGAGCTGCTGGGCAGGTACATTTAAGTCTGCTGCAGCAGAACTCATAAACACCTTTTTTTTTTCCCAGGTGCTCTGTCTCGAGGAGTTAGGGCTTTATTTATAAATTTCTGTCATGCTGCTGCCTTTTTTCACGGCTGCCCTGCCCATCGAAGAGGCAGCCTAGTCACTGCCTGCAGAGGCTTTGCTGAGTTGCTGTTTGCTCTGCCCAGCTGCCGTGTGAACTTCCTTGCAGTCCTGTTTATATGGGTGTAGTTAGAACTGCCTCGGCAATGGCGGCCCACCTCTGTAATGGCGAACTCTCTCTGTAATGGCAGACTGCCCTGCCAATGGCGGGCTGCCTCAGCAATGGCAGACTACCTCGGTAGTGGTTCATTGCCTTGGTAATGGCAGATGCCCCTCCCCCACAGAGCTGGACCATCCCAGGTTCAGCTGTGCTTGATGTGAAACTCTCAATCCAGAACGTTTCAGATTGCTCCTTTTTGTGGGGATCAGACTGGCCAAGCCTGATTGCCTGGCTCCCTGCCTCAGACCCCCTTTTTTTTTTTCAGTCAAATGGGCGACTCTGTTTCCCAAGCATCCCAGTCACCAGTTGAAACGTCACCCGAATTTGTGTGATTTCTTGTGTGTAGACCTGCTGCGCCAGCTGAAATAGCCACTGGAGATTTGTGGCACTTTTTCTCTGGGAATCTCCTGGCCTGGCTCCCTGTTTCAGTCCTCTGTTTATCAGCTGAATGGGTGACTCTGTCTCCCTGACGTTCCAGTCACCTGTTAAAAAGGTGCCAGGATCTGTTTGATTTCCCGTGCGGGGACCCCCTGCACTGGCTGAAACAGTCGACAGGAGACTCATGGCACTTTTTTGTCTGGGAGTCTCGTGGCCTGGCTCCCTGTTTCAGTCCCCTTTTTATCAGTTGAATGGGCAACTCTGTCTCCCAGAAGCTCCAATCGGCAGCTAAAACGGCACCTGGACCCGTGTATTTTGTGCAGAGACCCACCCCACTGGCCAAAACAGCCCCACTGGCGACCCGTGGCAGGTCTTTGGGCAATAAAAATCCATCTGGAATTGTGGTGTCCACTCACCCTCCACGCTTTTGCTGGGAGCTGCAATCCTAAGCTGCTCCTAACCAGCCATCTTGGATCCTCCCCCAAGAAAGAATTTCTTTAATGTAGGTCTTACTACTTTTTTTCTTAAATGTTGTTAGTTCAATCTTATTCTTGAATGGTATTTCTGCTGTGCATAAAATTCACATTAGCCCATTGAAGGAAATATTCCACAGTCTTATGACTAAGATTGCTGGTGTTGAGGAGTCAGCTCTCAGTGTAATTGCTGTTTGAAGGTAATCTGCTTTTCTTGGCTGCTTTGAAAAATTCAGTCTTTGGTTTTCTGCAGTTGCACTCAAATGTGTCCAAATGTAAGTTTCTTTTCTTTTAAAAATTTATCCTTAAGTGTAATGTGTTTAAGCAGTTTTGGAAATGCCTTAGTCATTATCTCTTAAAGTATTGCATCTGCTTCAACTTCTTCTTGTTCTGGAAACTTCTTACATAATTTCAATGTTTTTCTTCTGCGTTTTTTCCACTTTTTGCATTTTTGTGGATTGTTCTGGTAAATTCTTTTAGTGAAACTTATATGCTAGCAATGCTTTCTTTAATTATGTCCCAGTTGCTGTTAAATTCATGTTTTATGTTATTAATTTTGATTATAGTATAGAATAATGGCTTTAAGTGCTTTCCTTCCTTCATTGGATTTTTACATGGTAAATTTTTGTCTTGAAAATAAGGCATTATTCTCTTATCTTCCCAAAGCTGTTAAAAAGATGCTTTAAAATTTTTGAGCCTTTGTCTTAAATAATTTTTAAAGCAGTGGTTTTTATTATTGTTTTAATTGACAAGTAAAAATTATGTATATTTATGTACATGATGTTTTGATATATGTATACATTGTGGAATGGTGAAATCAAGTCACTTAACATATTCATTACCTTGCATACCTGTCATTTTTTGTGGCAAACACTCTAAATCTACTCTTTTTAGCTATTTTCAAATGTATAGTATAATGTTGTGAACCATCATCAGCATGACATACAACAGACCTTTGGAACTCATTCCTCCTAAAGGAAAGTTTGTGTCCTTTGATCAACAGCTCCTTGGTCTACCCAACCCTAGCCCTTGGCAACCACCATTCTCCTCTCTGCTTATGTGAAATCAACTTTTTGCACTCCACATATAAGATCATGAGGTACTTTTGTTTCTGTGTCTGGCTTATTTCACTTAACAGAATGTCCTCCAGATTTATTCACATTGTCACAAATGACAGAATTTTCTTCTTTTTAAACGCTGAATAGCATTCCATTGTGTATATATAATTTTATCTTCATCAGATTATTTAAAATATTTTATCTCAATTTTTCAGTTCTAATTCGTCTAACCTGCCATTTATGAAAACTATATCACTTAGTCTTTTTAAAAAGTGAGGTAATACTTTATATTTTTAATGCTTCCTGAGTCTTCTACTTTTTGTTATCTGGTCTGCGTATTTTCTTTTTCTTTTGAGTCACTCTCACCTCTTTTTGGAATTTCTGTAGCCCATATTTATTCCTTTAACTTTACTTCTGTGACACCAAATAATTAATGTAGACCTAAGTTCCTTGATATAACCTTTAGAGGGCATTATTAATTCTCTAACATAAAAATGAAGAAATAAGCACAATTATGCCTCCTTACATATTTCTATTACTTTATTTTTTCCCTTGTTATTTTTACATTCCCTTGCTTTGTAACACTTACATGCTATTTTATAATTGGTTATTAGACCCAATTTATATGACTTCCTTTTATATTTAAGTGGAGTTAATATTTGATCTGAAGAGAGGCAGTTTTATGTGCTGATACCATCACCTCAGGGGTGCATGATTTTGGGAAACTGAAGCTTTAGTTTGGGCTTGTTGTTTGAGCACAATTTCCTACCAAAGGCTACTCTGTCTGAAGGCCTTAGATTTAGAAGCTCACATTTTGGGATGGGTAGATGACACAGGCAAGAAGACGGCACAGTCCATGGTGCAGCCCTCTAGCTCACAGGTCATTTCTGTGGCAATTTATCTCTGCTCAATGAACAGTTCTGGCTGTTTCCCTCCCCTTTACCCTAGCATACCTGAAAGCCATTTCTCCGGTGTTGAATAGTTGAGTGAGAGGAGCTAGATGGTAAAGATGCCATGTCTACGTAGGTATTTCAGTTATCCTCCCACCATTTGTCAGTGTTGAATTTGACCCTCATATTCTCCCTTCCACAGCCATGATCCCAATTCTTGTAGTTTGAGTAAATAAAATAGAAATGTGGTTAGCCTTTTGGGGCACTCTGATTTTCTTTCAGAGGAATTTGTACTTCAACCAAGATCTGCAGGGCATTGAATTAATGTTTGGCATTCCTTTCGTGGTGAGAGCAAATGTCTGTATCTTCAGTTTAAAAAATAGTTTATGGTTTTGATTTTCAGATGTTTTGGTAAGTTTCATGGGAAGGAGCAGAGTAAACATGTGAATTCCATAGTCTTTTACAAAAAGCTCGTGAGTCTGTTTCCAGGGTATTTATTTCTATTTATTGATCTAGTCATCAGGGCCTATATCACTACTATACTCCTTTAATTACTAAAAGTTAGTGTTGTTTTTTGTTATCTACAGACCAACTTTATTCTCCTTATTTTACCTTTTTAAAATAACTTAATTAGGTGCCAGCTCTTATTTGTCAAAAAAAGCTTTAGAATCAGTGGACAATGCTAACATAGTCATAATAGAATTTTAATTATAACTGCATTACGTTTTAGATAATTTGGGAGAGATTTGATGTTCACTCAGATAGTTAAATAGGCTAAATAAAATAATAATGTATAAATTTTGCACTCTTTCCAAATATGTCAAATTTATTTATAACTAACTAAAAGGGAACAATAATGTTATTTCATGAGAACAGTGATCATGTTGGTATTGTTCCTTAAAATAGTTTCAGAACCTAGCACAGTACCTGGCACCAAATACAAACTCAAACAATAGTAGAATGAATCAACAACTGAATTTAATAAAAACAAATCCACTTTTTAGAAATAACATTCTTAGTCTGTAGGACTTAGAAAAGAAATTGCTAACCCTAGTTGATTTAACAAAGTACTTTGAATCAAATGAGCCAAAAAAAGAAAATAAGCACATAATGCCCCCACCCTTTTCCCTTCTGTAAATATCTGGATCCTTTTTGTGGTGCTTTCAAATTTTAAAATGGATTAATTTAGTTGGCTAGGATGTTCTGGATGAAAAAAGGGGAGGAAGGTACCTTATTTTATGAGTAAACAATAATATTGTGAATAGCTCAATTTTCTTCCATTGTAGTTTAAATAATACACAATTGAGCTCTCACATTGTAGAGCATGACTTTGTATGAAGATGGTGAAACCATACATGCTGCAAATAATATTTGGAAGTTTATGAATAGAACTTTTGTGAAAATCTACTGAGAACCCCCATCTATTTCTTTTAGACTCCTAGTACAGTTTTTGTGTCCCAGCATAGTTCGAAGGCATTTGTCTTCATTTACTCTAATTTCCCAGATCTTCTGCATTACCACAAGACAGCTTCCAGATGATGGGCAAATATGGCGAGGGATACTCTGCTACATTCAGGGCTAAAGACCTTGCCATTGAACTGTGTCTGGGACCCAGGAGAGTCTTTCCAGGGATACGACCTGAATGGAATAGAAATGGAAAGTGGACTTCTCTGTGATCCAAAAAGCTCAGGGCAGTCAATTCCCACCATTTATGTGTTGGGAAATCAATGCTGAGCTGCATCAATGTTAACATATTCCTATTGGATCAATATCAGTAATTTTCCCCCTGTTCTTTCAACTTTGGAGTTTTGCCTTTATGCTGCTGGCTCTGCTGTAATGGTCCTAGCTGTGTGTGACTGTCTGGGGGCTTTCATAGCCACATGGGTTTGACCATCACTTATCAAGTCTGTATTATTCACAACCACGTATTTCACTTGTTTTAACTTTCCTATATTTTGCCATCTATAAAGTGGAGAAAGTCAGTATCTTGTTTCTTTGGCCAATCCATTCATTTGACAGAAGGGGAACTTATGTAATGGAGAACTGAAACATCAGCTGCCCCTCCTATCTGCTTCTCCTATTGTGTATTTCCCCTAAAAAACAAAATCTTCCCTAGTGACTTTGTCCTTCAGCTCAAGTTAGAGAATGCTTCATAAGGATAATATCATGTTTCCACAGATGCTCTCATCCTGCCTCATACAGTTCCCAATAATTCAGAATATATATGCACTAATGTGTTGGTGGCTCAATGAGATCAACATTTCTATTGATTGTCTGCAGAAACGTAAAGAAGTTTGACCATTTATTCATTCTCTTACTTGTTCAAAAAGGAAATGACTGCAGGTCCTGGGCTACCTTCTGGGATTAATACAAACATGTTTCCTACACCCTCAAATCCTTGATTTCTTACACCCAGGCTAGTGAGATCTATGATATCTAGGATCTTCTAACTTTCTATATGAAAAAATTTAACCATTAAACCAAACAATCAAGCAACCAATCGATCGACTGACCGACGAACCTAATGACCAACCAACTGAACGACCGACTGACCGACTGATGACCGACCCACCAATCGACCAACCAACCAGCCAACCAACCAACCAGCCTATTATACTCTACAATTTGATTAATAGATGCTAAATGATGGAGTTTTTTTAAAAAGAGGAAATGTTCTTTCTTCCATTTCTCTAACATTTGAGCTCTTCCTCAGTCTTATTACATACTTTGTAGCATATGACTGCTTGGAATTGAGTGTTTTAAATCTCTATTAGGTAATTGGGAACACAACATATGAAAAAGCTCTGTAACAGCGGAAATGCTTTGTTGTTTTGAGTTTCTGGCATTTTTTCCCTCTCAAACTGTCTTATAACCAGTTCTTAATAACTAGTATAAGGAATAAATATTATAAAGAACATATTGAATATAAGATGAATATTATTGTAATTTTACCAAGTATGCCAAAAATGTCAATTTAACTTCATCAGGAAAACCATTTCAAGAATTGGCAGGTAATTGAAATCTGCATTATTACTTGCTCAAGTGAAAAAGAAAAGAAGTGCATAAAACAGAAAAAGGTAGTGCATTTTGATGTTGCCTTCAAATTTGCCCTTTATTTGAACAGGATGCCCAGAAAAATTAGAACTTTTAATCAGCTGAAAGCATTCTTACTATGAATGGCTTTCTCCTTGATTGCATACGAATTAGAGAATATCAATGACATAACATAACAGAATTAAGCCAAAGGTAAAACATAACACTATACAGCCATACTCAGACAGAGGAATGTTTTAACTGTGGCATCTTCAGGAAGAATTTGAGAGTCAACATGGATTATGTATGTAGTCTTCTTTCCCTATACCTGATCCCTTGATATCCTCACCCTATTCCAAAGCTTCAATTACCACCTCTATGAAGAAGATACTCAAGACTAGAATGCCAATTTCCCTAATTTCTCTTTTACAAGCTGAGTTTTGATTTCACACTACCTTAAGGATGTTGATTGTTTGCTATCAAAGCTATGCTGTTAATGAGACCCATAGTTACATTTTCTTTCAAAACATTACTTACAGATAAATCTCTAAATCTCCATGAGATTTATTTCCTGCCTCTTCTTCAAAAAGTATTGTGTATAGTCTTGGCCTACATTGCGATTATTCCTAAAGGGTAATTACTTATTCGTGTAGTATCCAATAGTGATAATCAGTCATTCATTTATTGAACACATGCCATTTACCAGGCTAATTAGAGACGTGGGAGATAAAAAGGTCAATGAGATCCAGCCTTTACCCTTGGTAATTTTGTTGCCAATTGAAAGAGCTCTGACATATAAACAGATAAAGTTATAACAAAATGGGAGTAAATGCAAAAATCAAGGTAGAAACAATGTGTTCTATGGACACAGGGAGAAACCAATTTTGTCAGGCCCAGTTAGGGAAAGAAAAGGTGATTTTTCATGTGTCTTGAAGGATGGAAAGATGTCCAGTCTTAGAAGAGAAAAGAGGATACTTGAGGCAGAGCAAATAGCATATGCAATGGTCAGGGAAGAATACTTTTCTACAGGGGCAAACCGTAGGAGATAGTGATAAATTCAACGCGACTGAAGATGGAGAAATGTGGAATTGCTGCTGGAAAGGTATATTGTGGTCACATTTAAAATGCCCTTTCATGCTCTACCCAGGAGTTTGAGTTTTGTTTTCCAGGTAATATGTAGCTATCTAAAATTTTAAGCAGATAAAATAAAATATATTTTATTCCCACATTATTATGGGAATAAAATATATTCCCATTATTATGGGAATATATTTTTTTCCTAAAGGAAGATAATTTTGGGAACTGTGTAGAGGAGAAGAATGCAATAAGATTAGATAGAAAACCAATATAATAATGTTTTCAAGGAGAAGAATGCAATAAGATTAGATAGAAAACCAATATAATAATCCAGGTGAGAGTTGATGGAAATAGGAAATAAGAAAAGACAGCAGTTTGGGAAGGAAAGGAGGGGACAAATCCAGGAGAAGTTTCTGAGCAAGAATGGGCAGGACTTGCTAATGGTTTGGATAGAGAGTTCTGGGATGAAAAAGAAATAAAAGGTGTCTTTGGAATTTTTGACTTGGGAGACTGAATGAATCTTGAAAGGCAGTAGGAGAATAGGCCAGTAGAGAGAGGAAGATGCTTGATCCTGGATGTGTTCATTTAACAAGTTTGTGGGACATCCATGTGGGCGTGCCCATTAGGCAGTGCAAAATATGAATCTCTGCTGGGCAGAATGATAAGGGATGGAGTTTTGGTAATCATTAAGAAATAGATCATCATAAAAGCTATGGGCTGCAATTTAAAAAATCAATCAAACCTATATCCTAGTTTATCTTCTATCGGCCTTCAATATACTTTAAAGAAAATTGTGAATTATTTTTCTCATACACTTTTTTAAGTGTATCAAAATGACTCTGCACATACTTTTACAATTAAGCCAGAAGATTGCTTTATGATAATTATTAACTCTGTTTCTCCAGCTAAACTGGGAAAGGTACTCTAACTTTCATTTCTCAGCACTCTGTCCTGATACCATGTGTGACATATAGAAGACTCCCTCTCCTCCTAAACTAGTAGGGATTGGGAAACCATAAAAGTCATTTGTTTGTTTCCTGGTGTACCCACAGTCCCAGTGAAAGAGTCTCCTAACAGATTTCTTTGCCTCCAGTCTCCCCTACTCCAAGGCTTTCTGTGTACTTCTCAGACTATTGGTCTTAATTAAGTACTGGTCTCCTCATATTTCTTCATTGTTTGGTTAAAAAATCTTTTAAGCCACTTCCCATTAATAATACTTTTTCTTTGACTCTTATTTCCGAGGCACTCTACATGGGTAGCATCACTTGCCTTTCCTCAGACATGGCTCTCTTCATTGCCTGTGATGGTGCTTTTGTTCATTCTACCTGGAATATTCTTCCTATCTGTCTATACCTGTCACAGTCCTCTCAATCTCAAGGATGGCTCAAATATTAGCAATCTGTACTCCTGCAGAGGGTTGTACCTGTGTCATAGCATTAAACCACATTTTGCCTTCAATGAGTGTGTTTGTGGTTAATACCACGTAAACTCTTGGAGAAAAGGTCTGTCTTGTTCATTTTTGTATCACTCCCAAATTGAATCATGCTACCTCTTACAGAGTGATTGCACAATAATAGATAATTTTTCTATATCCCTTCATATTTTTTTTCCTCTTTAACATTGTAAAGTCACATATAATAACTCATTTTCACTGTATTCATTTAGATTCCTTGGCCGAAGTTTTTTCTATTTTTAGTCAAAATGGCTCCTTGCTTAAAGGCTTAACTCTTTTACCTCCATCCATAGGCTAAGCAACCAACAGATAAGAATCCCAGTGGTTATAGAATCAGCTCCCCACAACCCTAGACTTCTCATTCTTGAATGGAAAATAGTAGGAGAAAGAGGACAACTCATGGAAACTTATAGTTTTGTGATAACAAACACCTAGTTTTATATTTTAAAAAAATAATTCCTTTAGAAATTCCCAATTTCTCTGGCAAAAAGAACAAATAAAAACATAGTCCAACCAAATGAGATTTTGGGCAGATATATCAGGATAATAGATAATATAATTTTAAAAAACGGGTTCAATTTTCTAATTTTTCTCTTTGGTAGAAGAATGTTTAGTCAACTTTCATGTACCTTAGACAGAGCCAAAGATCAGTATGTTTAAGTTACTTAGTAACTTGAAATGCCTTTTTCTTGTGTTTGGGAGAAAGAAAATGAGACAGATTGCTGTGGAAGTATAAGATGTTATTTCTGCAAAAATACTTGTATCTTTACCAATTTTAAATGTCAGTTTTCTTCTCCCTAAGTTTATTTTACCTGTCTACTTGGATGAGCTTCAGAACTATCTATGTCTTAGGAATATTATCTTTCTCTTCTATGTTTTGATGTAGGACAAACTTTCTGCACCGTATGTTAAAAAATCTGAAACTATATTATTTAATAGAAACAATTCAAGATTTGGAAAAAAGTCATGAATTAAACTGGAATGAAAATAATATATTTTGAGAAAGCAAACCAGTGAGAGCTGGACATGTTATATTCTAAAATAATAGGTAATACATCTTTAATCATTGAAATAATATTTATATACTATTTTCCTAATTACATATTCATAAGATTTTAGAATAGAATGGAATTTTGCGGTCACCTAGACCAGTTACATCACTTTGTGAGTAAGGAAATATTAAGCTTAGAAATGTTAAGTCCCCTTTTCAAGGTTACACAGAAATCAGTAGCAGAGCTTAAATGAGATTTTAACTTGTCTGATTCCAAATCAGTCGCTCTTTTTACCCTAAATACTATGATATCTATATTGTCTGAATTCACAACTAGAATGCAAATTATGACAATCTGGTATGACTTAAATGGAATCAATGGGACAGAATATTTGGAATTGAAACTGTACTCCCAAGTCAGGATAACTTGATAACAAGAAGTTTATTTGTGTCATAGTTTATTTAAGTCCCTTAATGGATTTTTCTTTAAAAAAAAGGTAAGATTAAATGCTAATGTTTTATCAATTTTCATGGTCTTCATTAAATTGAAAAAAAAAAAGAAAAATGAAGGAAACCAAACGTTGCTGCTCCAAGCTTAAGGAATAATTTTAATAACATTTGAATCTACATCATCAAATATTAAGAACCCTCAGTACATGAAGCCAATCAAAGTTAAATACAGTGGCTCTTTATGTTTTAGTAATGTATATGCTAAAACATGTAATAGTGCTGACTATCTCAAACAGTAAAACAAATAAGGAAACATGGTCTTTTTTTTTTATACCACCTCATGTTCATTAAGATGGCTTTATTTATTTATTTTTTTCTATCTGTATTTTTTTTTATTGCATTTTAGGCTTTGGGGTACATGTGAAGAACACGCAAGATTGTTGCATAGGTACACACATGGCAGTGTGATTTGCTGCCTTCCTCCCCTTCACCTGTATCTGAAATTTCTCCCCATGCTATCTCTCCCCAACTCCCCACCCCCCGCTGTCCCTCCCCTATTTCCCCCCAACAGACCCCAGTGTGTGATGCTCCCCTCCCTGTGTCCATGTGTTCTCATTGTTCAACACCCGCCTATGAGTGAGAACAAACATGCCCTTTTAGACCTGGGAGTTGGGATAGTACTAGATATTGAACAAATGTAATTATGTTGCCATTTCTCTGGCTTTCTGGATTCTTGGAGCTCATCATCAAAGTTATATAAATGCCAACTTTGTGTGAAATTATAAGAGGGATAGTTGTCAGGAATGAAAGCTTTGAATCAAGATAAAAATATATAATAAGTGAGGTACCCTAAATATTTCAAAGAATACATTCCTAAAGAGTGAAATCCTGGCCAAAAAAGTCCTTTTACTCCTGTATTTATTATTCATGCTTTTGAACATGCAGGGTTCACAAGTTCTACCTGCACTTGGCAACAATTCTGTACTTTCCTCAGCCTCATGGTGTACCCAGCTGCTTGTAAAAAGTAAAAAAGTTCTGGTGACAGTGATGCATGGTAACAACAGTTTGTATTCCTGTCATCAGATTTGAAAGGATTAGAATTTGGAAAATGTACGAGTTTATGATGATAGTCTTGATTAAAGAAAACTATTCACTTATACCAACACTTGGAAAGTTATCTAAAATAATAACTACTTCTTTTAGGTTGGAAAAATTAGAAGGTAACCGTTCCTTTTAATTTTTTCATAAGTACTGTGGGACAGCCCAGGAGCCACTAACAACCAAGGCCTGCACTTGAGTAAGCTACAAGGATTGATTCGGAAGGCCAAAAACCTCAGCTGACCCTAATTCAGTTCTGTTTCCTATACAAAATATTTCAATCCTATCTCCCTAGTGTTCCCAATATTGTGTTTCCAACTAATCTCAACTTCTCATCTTCTAAAATGTGACGTGCTTCCCTGGCTCTTCAAAGTGTAATGGAAAGAGGGAGAGATTCAAATCCTAATTTTGTAACTTAACTGTGTGAAGATGGGTAGATGAGGTACATTACTTAATTTCTCTGAGCTATACTTTTCTCATCTTTAGAATGATATAACATATGATATGATTTGATTGTGTCCCCATCCAAATCTCATCTTAAATTGTACTTCCAATAATCCACAGGGGTGGTGGGAGGGACCCGGTGGGAAGTAATTGAATCATAGGGGTGGTTTCCCCCATGCTATTCTTGTGATAGTAAGTTCTCATGAGACCTTAATGGTTTCATAAGGGGCTTCCCCCTTCAGTTGACTTTCATTCTTCTCTCTCCTGCTGCCACGTGAAGAAGGACATGTTTGCTTCTTCCGCTTCCACCATGATTGTAAGTTTTCTGAGGCCTTCCCAGCCCTGTGAAACTGTGAGTCAGTTAAACCTCTTTCCTTTATAAACTACCAAGTCTTGGGCAGTTCTTTAGAGCAGTGTAAGAATGAACTAATACACATATCTTTAAGTTTTTTGTTGTGAAGATTAAATATGGCAGACACAGAGAGTACCCAATAAATAATAGGTATAATTGTACTCATTCACACACTCATCAATTGCCCGGCAAAAACTCTATTCAAGGGCTAGGACTCTGCTACTCCAGTCTAATCTTCTTCAGTTCCACTATGTTTATCTCAATTCTCTAACCAAATGGGTAACAGTTGGTTTTGCATGAAAGTGAGCAACTATGGAGACAGCACACCCTTGTTGGGCCAACCACACAGAATTCTGGGCATGCACAACTGTCAAGTGTTTATTGCCCCAGAAGCAAGCTTCTCTAAACCTGGGGCTTCTTTCTCTCCTATTCTTCCATCTCCTGTTGGCCTCCCTTCCAAATCTTTCTGATATGCCTCATGGCATTTTCATTCTCTGTTGATCTCCTAGGTTTCATTAAACTTTGTCTGTGCTACAAGCACACCAATTATCTTTTTGCTATGTTAAATCCAAAACTTAGTCATCGGTCCTCATCTTAGTTGAATTCTCAGTACTTTCGCTACTACCATCCTTATCTAAGCCACTATCATTTTTTTTTGCCTGAAATGATACAGTAGTCTATAAACCAGGTATCTCTGCTTGCATCTTTATCTGCCCATCATGTGTGCTCAACATAGTAACGACAGTGATCCTTATAAAACCAAAGTCAGGCAATGTCACTCCTTGACTACTTCAGGTCAGGGACCATGTCATTTTTTTCCCTCTATATCTCCAGTGCTTATCACTGGAACTTAGTCGGCATTCAGTAAATATTTTGCTGAGCAGTTAAAACTAAGAGAAGAAAGAGGAGGAATAAATATCACAATCACTTGCCACATCCTCTTTTAACCTCTTGAATATCTTACCGATTCCTTCTTTTGTTCTTACCTTTACATCATTTTATCTGATAAGCAAAACCATCATCTAGCGAGGTGAGGCAGACATGTGAACTGGACCTACAGAGATTAAGTGATGTCCCTGTTTGCAGTGTCAGTGAGATTGAGGGGTTGGGCTTGAACTCAACCTTCTTCCTCCAAATAGCCAGCTCTTTCTGTTATGTCATGTTTCATATCCAAGTTTGGGAGCCTCCAGGCCTGACTATCCCAAGGAGTGGTTTTAATGTATATGTTGTCTTTGGAAATATCTTCTGTGAAGGCCAAAAATTTAATATTACAGAATACCTTGAAGTGGATATGGAAGCTTGGCAGCCAGCTTGGATCTTCTTAAGAGCCTCTTTCCTTCATACCATCTTCAGATTACACATCATTCAATAGAAACTCTCTTGCACAGGAATTATTATTATATGCTTGTAAATAGTCTCAACCAAAATTTGTAACCTGGGAATGAAAATGGGCTATTGTCTAGGAAACGTCTGATTTTGTTATTGGTTTTTATTATTATATTAGGTTTGTATAGTATGGAGAAAAATTGGCAGAAACCATCTAACCTATTAAAATTAGGTACTCAAAAATTTAATCTTTTGGGGGTCTGAATTGATAATATAATGTATGGAAGTTTAAATTCTAGAAGCTATGTTTACTATATGAATTCATAGTGTAACGAGATCTGGGAGTAACATAAACTAATTTACTTTCCCTTGTAAATAATCATCTTCCTTCCGAGTTCTTGCTGGCAGAGGAAGAGGTTGTTCAACAGCGTGGGAAGAAGGAGGGAGTCAGAGTTAATTTCATTATGTGCTTCCTAGAGAATGGTTATTCAACAAAAACACTAGTAACAACAGCAGCAATGAAACTCCACCACTCCGAAGTGTATGGAAGATTAATATGATATGGAAGTACATTTTAAAGAGATTTTCTATTTCCAAATTGGTAGCTGTGGTCATGCAGACTTTCATGATTCTTTGTGGCTGACTTTGTTATATATCCATTTGGCAGTCTCAGTTTCTGCTACATAAAATTGACCTTGATAGTTTATCCCTTCATATATGTTTGTACTATTTCTTGAACTAGGTTATTATAAGAAACTGTCTTGTTCATGTCATATCTTTATTCACGCTCTCACACCTCTAAGTAATTATCTACATCTAAAAGAGGATAAGTATTTTTTAGAAATTTACTTTACATTCCAAGCAGAGTGTCTTGTCTAGGTTTGATGGTTTTCACACTCTGAAAATGGAACCTATAGCAACAAAAGTAATTTTACATACTGTCCCAAGCTTTTAAAAAAGCAATAAACATACACTATATATGATACTGAAGTACATTTTTGAATAGAATTTCTATTTCCAGATTGTTAATTGTGTGGTCCCATGTAGGTCAACAACAACAAAAAAGTGTTGTGGCGTTTTATGTAGGTAGACAACAATTACCATAGAATCACATTTAGAGGAGATCTAAATGCAAGTGTGCATAGTCTCACCAAAGTCATTTTCAAAGACAATGGGGCTCCTCTGCTTAGCATTGGGGAATTTTGATTCCACAGTTTTTTCCCGGACCACTGAGAACCTGGCTTATATACGAGGATTGTTCATTAAAGCAAACAAGTAAATGAACAAATCATAGACTCACACTTTAAGGAAGCTACTTTTTTGGTATTCACAATTTTATGTGAATAGCTACAAGACTCCATGATTTGTTCAGGGCCCTTCTGATCATACTGATCCCATGGTCAAGCAGCCCTGACCTGCTCCATCCACTATATGCCCCGAAATGCATTCCTGAGGTGGGAAACTGTTCTGATAGGAGCCTGTGACACATATGCATGTCCAGAAAAACATCAGAATGCCTGGGGGCAAGTATTTTGTGAGCGATGGAAAAAGGTATTTTTGTTACTAGTTCTTCCAGAAGCATATTCATCTATGCAGATTCATAATCTGTAATACTTAAATACAATTTCTTTGTTTCTAATTACACATTGTATTTTGGAAAGGCATGATAATGTTCAATTAAAGCCTCAACTTGTGAAATGTTTATAGACATCCTCCAGATGACCAAATTTTCTATATGAAGACAGATGAATGAAATAATTTTAATCTCAAATACAGAATATACTTTTTAGAATTGAAGAGCAGAGGATCTTTGATAATAAGGCAACTTGTCACCTTATGGACATTTTCAGATTATCATATGATAAGAATTTTTAATAATATTAAAAAGTGTCATTCCAATAAATAACATGGTAAGATTGCAGGATACAAGGTTAATATACAAAAAATCACTTGTTTTCTATATACCAGAAATGAACAATTGGAATTTGAGATAAAAAACACAATGCCATTTACATTAGCAACAACAACAAAATGACATACTTTGATATCAATCTAATAAAATATCTACAAGTTCTATATGAAGAAAATCACAAAACTCTGATGAAAGTATCAGCATCGGCTCATTAATTGTAACCAATATACCACACTAATGCAAGATGTCGATAATAGGAGAATAACAGGTAAGGAAGGGATAGATGGGAACTCTCAGTACTTCTTGTTCAATTTTTTGGTAAACGTGAAACTGCTTAAAAAATAAAATCTATTAAAAATAAGTCCCATCCAAGGAATATATATGGAAAAATGTGATAAAAATGCATCCCAAGACATGGTACAGCATATTCAGATGATTCTCTGTGAAGCAGTGTAACACAGTGGGTGGAATTCAGGTTTTAGAATCAGAAAGACTTGAATTCAAATCTGAACTCTGTAACTTGCGAAAGCTGTGTGAATCTAAGCAAGTGGCTTAATTTTTTTCTGAACCTAATTTTTATCATCTGTAAAGCTTGGTTAAGGACTCTCTCAGTTAAATGAGATTATGTTCACAAATCACATAGAACACTATATGGCACACTGTACTTGTCCAATAACTGATAATATCTAATCTTTAATATATAAAGCTACACCTAAAAGCTATCCACATTTTTTAAACTAACAGATTGAAGTCAGAAATAAGAAAGGTTATTGGAGCAAAGGAAAAGTCATTATGCAGGAAAAGACAAATTATTCATTAATTTGACTATACATACGTTTGGAGACCATTCAGTAGATTTACTTACCTACATTTTGTAGGTTTTGCCACTCTTACCTCTAATTCTGAAAAAAAACAAAATAAATAAAATAAAGCTTCAGAGATCTCTTTCCAAATCTCTTTTGCCTTTTCAAGACCTTTATGTACATCAATACCTCATGTTTTGGAATTAATGGAAAGATCTTTTTCTTTTATTTAAAATTTGTAAAAAGGTATACATTTACTGTATGTAATAATAGAATCTTAGAGGTAGTTCTGAAGTCCTCTTCTGAGTACTCACTCTATCTATCTTTCTATCTATCTATCTGTCTATCTATCTATCTATCTATCTATCTATCTATCTATCTATCCACCATCTATCTACGTTTTTATCTTAAAAGGTGACATAATACAATCTGGATGCAAGAAACCAAAATGAATTCAATGGTCACTTGCTTTCTGGTTTTTGATGAGACAGTTTCTGGGAATGTTTGTCAACTCATGAAGGCAGATGTATCTCAGAGGTTTGAGGGTCATAGAAAAATGTTTGTAAGCTGGTTGATGTAAGCAAAAATTGGTCTTTGACCCCCCCTTGTTTTGACTTGATATAAATTACCAAGGCATTAAATTCATGTTAACAAGTACATGCAGGTGCTATTTGTAATAGGTGCCAGTAAGAAAAACCAGAAAATATTGTTTATATTAAATGAAATAACATGTGTCAAGAGTTTATCTCAGTTATCCTGTATAGCAAGTATCAATAAGTGTTGTAATTTGTTTTCTGCCCTTCTCTATATTTATTTTTAAAGTTTAATTGTTATCACTCACCTTTATGCCATGAAGTGATTCAGTATCTCAATTTCCTCATTACAAAAGACAGGGGAGAAATCAAAGAAGGTAGTTACAAAATATCTTTGACTAAAATATGTAAATTTGCTATTGTTGATGGTCTCCCCCTCACTCTAAATATAAAAATAAAATACTACAGGAAAATGAGATAAGATCTTTGTAAGTTAATAGCAATTCATTACTATTTACATTTGCTTTTTATAATTATCAAAAGCTATCCTTTTATGAGAAGTATTTCTCTCCTTTGAAGCATGTAAGTCATATCCAGAAGGAAGATTTAAAAAGCCATGCAAACTTATCTTCCTTTCCTTAAATATTATTACACTGACATTTTGTTTTAAATTGAAATTCCTAATAACATATATAAGAGCATCTTAATAGAGGATCAGCAGTGGAATTTGGATATCCACACATCCACTTTTATTCTCAGCTACCACATTTTTAAAGTAGGAATATTAAAAGCTCTTCTGTCCACTCTATGGAGTGTTATTGGAGAGTTAAATTTTAAAGCTTGTATATTTGCATGATCATTATTTATTCCCTCTCAAAGATAAAATGTTAGTTAATGATGATAATACTTACAGGAAAATAATACTTACACATTCCATTACAGGAAATACAGATCAATTGAAGAGTCAAATTTTATAGAAGGTAGATTTAATCTTTTAAGATAGACCTTTATTTTTTAAATGAGTTTACATGTCCCTGAATTTTCTTTGACATGTCTATTAGTCTGTTTTCATGCTGCTTATAAAGACATACCTGGGACTGGGTAATTTATCAAGAAAAAGAGGTTTAATGGACTCACAGGTCCATGTGGCTGGGGAGGCCTTACAATCATGGTGGAAGGCAAAATGCATGTCTTACATGGCAGCAGGAGAAAGAGAATGAGAGCCAAGTGAAAAAGGAAACCCCTTATAAAACTATCAGATCTCCAGGAGGCTGAGGCAGGAGAATTGCCTGAACCCAGGAGGCGGAGGTTGCGGTGAGCCGAGATCGCGCCATTGCACTCCAGCCTGGGTAACAAGAGCGAAACTCCGTCTCAAAAAAAAAAAAAAAAAAAAAAAAAACTATCAGATCTCCTTAGACTTATTCACTACCATGAGAATACTATGTGAGAAACCACTCCCATGATTCAGTTATCTCCCACAGGGTCCTTCCCACAACACATGGGAATCATGGGAGCTGCAATTCAAGATGAGATTTGGGTGAGAACACAGCCAAATCAAATCAACACATGTGTGTATATGAGATGTAGCAAAACCATAAGACTGGTTTGTGAGTTTTAACTCTTTAATATGCTCATCCAATAAGCTCTCAATTGTTTAGTAGGTGTAGGGCTTGAGCATCCTGACCTAGGGCACCAGGGATACAAGGGGAAAGAAGGTGCAGCCCTATTTTTAAGGAGTTCACAGTGTAAAGTGGAAGATGTACAGAAACGTAATTATATTACAGCAAGGTGAGGCTATCAGAGTCACATGTACACAGAATTTCTGGGCACTTGGGGAAGTTGTCTCTCACTGCAACCCACTGCAGAGCCCTGATGCAACTTCTTTTGGTGGCAGTGAGAGGATATTCTTTTCTTTTACTTTACTTTAAGTTCTGGGGTACATATACAGAACGTGCAGGTTTGTTACATAAGTATACTTGTGCCATGGTGGTTTGCTGCACCTATGAATCTGTCATCTAGGTTTTAAGCCCCGCATGCATTAGGTATTTGTCCTGGTGCTCTCCTTCCCCTTGCCCCCCAACCTCCAACAGGCCCCGGTATGTGATGTTTCCCTCTCTGGGTCCATGTGTTCTCACTGTTCGACTCCCACTTATGAGTGAGAACGTGCGGTGTTTGGTTTTCTGTTCCTTTGTTAGTTTGCTAAGAATGATGGCTTCTAGCTTTATCCATGTCCCTGCAAAGGACATGAACTCATCCTTTTTTATGGCCGCATAGTATTCCATGGTGTATATGTGCCACATTTTCTTTATCCAGTCTATCATCAATGGGCATTTAGGTTGGTTCCAAGTCTTTGCTATTGTGAACAGTGCTGCAGTAAACATACGTGTACATGTGTCTTTATAGTAGAATGATTTATAATCCTTTGGATATATACTAAGTAATGGGATTGCTGGGTCAAATGATATTTCTATTTCTAGATCCTTGAGGAATCACCACACTGTCTTCCACAATGGTTGAACTAATTTACACTCTCACAAACAGTGTAAAAGTGTTCCTATTTCTCCACATCCTCACCAGCATCTGCTGTTTCCTGACTTTTTAATGATTGCCATTCTAACTGGTGTGAGATGGTATCTCATTGTGGTTTTCATTTTCATTTCTCTAATGACCAGTGATGATGAGCTTTTTTTCATATGTTTATTGGTCATGAGAGGACATTCTTTAAGGAGGTATCATTTGTCCTGGTGTTTGAAATGCAGTTAAGGGTTCCACAATTGGAGTAGGGCCTGTACTAAGAAGGTCATTCTAAGCAATGGGAACAGAATGTACAGGCAAGGCAGAGGAGGGTTGACACTGGCATACAATTTTGAAATTGTAGACACAATATGTGCAAAAGATAATTGTGATCTGTCTCACTGGTTTTAATGCACCTGTGTTGGGTTTAGAAAACTGAATTTGCTTGCTTTTACTAATATGAGTATTGGAAACATCTACTACAGGATGTTTACCAAATGGATCATTATCACAGTTCCTGCTGTGGTTGAATTTTTTGTTTTTAACCTCAGACCTTTAGAGTGAAAAGTGTCACTTATATTCCCACGGTCGACTCTTCAGTAATTGTTAAGAATATCATCTTTGGTAATTGTTAAGAATTTCATCTTTCACCTGGACTTCACTCCAGTCTTTGACCCCTATATCTCTTTATTACCAGAGGTATCATGATGTAGCTTAGTCTTTTATCTACAAAAGACAGATCATCCTGACATTTCACTACCTAAAACATTCAGGGGCTCCCCGTCATCTATCGAAGTAAGTCTTATTGTGGCATGAAGAACATGACCTGGCCCCAATAAGTCTTTTGAACTTCCCTCCAAACTTACCACTTTCTATTTTCAATGAGGTCCACCAACCTTTCACCATCACAAGTTACTCATTGCCCACTGTGCCCTGTGGTCCCTCCCCACCCCATACTCTATACTGTCTTGAAACTCATGCCTCTGTGCATGAAACAATGCAGCATGCTGAGATATAGGCACCTCTTGAGGGTTGGAGCCCTGGGTGGGGCAAGGGCAGAGGGAAGAGGATGAGACAGTTGAGGTAATCAGGTATGGATGAGATGATGGAGATTTGCAAATGTTGTACTAAGAAGTCTTGGTTTTATACTGCATTCATGATACTTCTCAGACATTTTATCTAAAGCATTCCAATGGGGTAAGAAGAATATCCACCTCCACTGTGGGTTTTGGGAGCATAGCCTGAAGTGGGCCATCACAAGTGAAAGATGTATTTATAGTATCCCTTCATGTTTTTTTGGATTCTAATGTGTATTCTCCTATTCATGTTAATGCTAGGATAATTTTTCAATGTCTTGCTACCAAGTAAAATTGAATTTCAGAAACAAGATGTTATCCTGGGTTTTAAATTTCCCCAGCACATTGCCAGGCCTCCTGAGCAATGTGTATTCCAGATTGAGAAGCACGTCTTGGTGATAGGGAACCATTGGTGGATTTTAAGATGGTGATAGCAGCAACAAACTTGTGGCTAAATGATTCAAACTTACAAAAAAAATAGATTAGTACAGTTGGGATTTGGCAAAGTCACTCTGATAACTCTGATGGTAGCCCTAGAAGATGGATTACAGGCATGAGAATAGAAGAGGAAGAATCAGCTGGTCAGCGTTCCAGTTGGATGGCTAGATAAGCTATCAAGGAAAATTTCCAGTTCTTTGTTTTGGTATTTGGGTAGACAGTATTATTATTTACTGAGACAGATACAAGAAAAGAAGAAGGTTTTCCATTTTGAACATGAATGATTGTGATGAATTTGGGTCATACAGATGAGACATTTGGTAGGCAGCTGAATATCAGGTTTGAAGAGTGGGAGATAAGTCTATCTATCTATCTATCTATCTATCTATCAATCATCTACAACGTTTTAGAATTATAAGTCTGGAAGTGGAAATTAAAGCTATGGGAGTAGATGAAATTGCTAGGAAAGTTTTATAGGATCAAAGAAAGAAATTGTTGCATGGAAAGAAAAGGTTCCAAAACAAAGCAGATCTAGTAGGAGGAAAATAAAGACCCACGAAGGAATGTTAACATTTTATACGAATTTAGAAACCTCCTAACATATTTTCTCATTTGATAGATTAAAAAGTTAAGACTTAAAAACAGGAAATGGGTGCTCTGAGAACCTTGTTTTATTTTCTCATTCCTGGTTGAGAGTTTTTGCCATATTTTATTGATCTTATTTTATAAATAAAATTTGTTGTCTTATTAACCTTGGATCCACTGTGACATATAGCAAAGTGTTTCACTAAGAATAGTCACCTAATACAGTTTTTCAAAGAAAGGCCTGAATTAATTAACCACTTACTCTTGTAAATAAGAAGGGACAACAAGTTAGTTTTGAACAGACCAAATTTACTGGAAGACTAATACTAGAATTTTAGAAAATCATAGCAACTGTATGTTAAAGTATCAGTGAAAAAATAAATTGATTGTATGGCAAAGCTGAGTTTCAGTAACTTTTTCTCAGACACTTCTTCAAGTAGAAGGGTTATCGTTGGTAATCAAAACTTTTTTCCTTGCACCTAAAGGTCTTTTTCTCAAGCCTTCTTCAATGTCAGTGTCCCAATTCTCCAGCTTTGACATGACACCCAAGCCTGCCTTCTCCAAATGCCTATGGTTCAGCATCATTCCCAGAACTCTAGTTATGCATATTAGAAGAGACAGTCAACAGTTTCAGATCAGCTTCTGTATATGTGGATACATGCTGTTTTAAATGGATGATGCATTCGTGACAGGGCCACCTGGTACTAGGGTTTGATCAAATTCTGTTTGGGAGTTCCAAGATGAACTAGGAATAGCACATTCTTGTACTCAGAGTGTCAGAAGATGGGTGGCCCCCATTAAAGACAGCCCATTTTCTACACTACTTTTCTGTCTTTTGGGAAGGAAAAGCTGAAGTATTTAGAATGTTGCCTTGGCTTTTTCCTCAGGCGTAAAATGCAGTGGGCTCAGTTCTTTGCTCTCGTTCTTTGAGGAATGATTAGGTTGAATAAGGCAGCATTTGCCTTTTTAAAATACAGGGGAACTACCCTGTGCTTCTGAGAAAATAGAAAGTGGCCCCCTGCCAACTTACTGGCCTGGTGGGTGGAAAAAGTAACACAGACCAATGTGAGGAACACATCAACTCTCTCTCCTCTGGCATGCACCCATGATGCCTCCCCAAAAACACTGCACAGATGGCAAAGATCACCTCGGTGGCGTTTCCATCAGAAATCCAAGTCTCTGTGCAGGAAACCTCCAAGGAGGGAGGATCTCAGCACACTTATGCACATGTGCATTTAGAAGTCAGAGGGTTGTGGCTGTGGCTTGCCTCTGTGTGCAGCAAGAATGAGAAAGCACATCTGACTGGATACTAATGACAGTGGTTCACTGTGTTAAAAAAGATGAGGGAGGGTCAGAGGAGTTAATCACGTTCAAAAAGTCTGAATGCTCAGAGGAATTAACTAGTATTCTGTAATTAATTTAAAAAAGAGACTTTTAGTTGAAAAATATGATCATAATATAGACATCAGTAGTTTGAATTTGATCCATAGTTATTACATTCTGTGAAAACTATCTTATTGTACTAATAATGAGTTTTGAAGCAGTAAGCTAAATTCTTTTGACCAGATTTCAAAGAAAATAAATTGAGGGTGCAGAAAAGACAAAGCAGAACAAACGTCTTTGATATCTTGCTTCTTACACTTCAGTCAAATGAATACCTGCTTCACAAACGCTCTTGATGATGACGATAGGTTTAGATTGTTTTGAACCAAAAAGACAATACAATATGAAATAATTTCTTTGTTTTTACAGCTTTTATGGTGTATAGGGGTGACATGGATTAAACAGCAGCATTTTGCTGTAATGATAACTCTTTGAAAAATATACCAGCGACACATGGGCAATTTGGGGGGATCTTTGCTACCGCTAATTGAATTTTCCTCTTCAATCGGTTTTCTGGCACATATCCAGATGTACCAGCCCTGTGCATAGGTGAAGAAGAAAGATGAAGTGCCCTAAGTATCCTACCTGATTTTCTCATCTCCCGCAGTGTACCTCATAGCACTTTTCTCCTGTAATTGAGCATAATTTACCTATGAAACCAATGTATAAGAAATTAGAGTTATGTCAAGTTATCTTTTTAAATTTATTTATTTATTTATAGAGGCTGGGGTCTCACTATTTTTTGCAGACTGATTTTGAACTCCTGGTTTTAAGCAGTCCTCCCACCTTGACCTCCCAAAGTGCTAGAATTGCAGACATGAGCCACCGCCTCCAGCTAATCAAATTAGCATAAACAGACAGAGTGGTTTTCATTTCTGTGAGATGTAACAGTGACCAAATTGAATGAATTAATGTTGTTAAAGAAAGATATTTTGAATATTATGGTGGGAAGGGGAGAGGATCACAGAAGCTACTGAGTGATCTCCCAGGCACTGTGCAAAGGTGGGGAGTGGGGGCCAAGGGACTATCAGAATTCCAGTCCCATTGTGGCACTCGTTGCCTTAAGCTATCTTAGACTAATGCTATTATGAACTTAATTGAGGTAACTTTGTTTCCTCTCATGCCAAGCTCCTCAGTCAACCTTCTGTTTCTGATGTGGCTTTTTATATTGGGGAGGAGGGCTGGTTATGCTGCCTCAAATATTGGGGACTTTGCGACAGGCCTGTATGTAGTTGTATTCTGGTTTTGTACATCTGCTTGTCAGTTTGATTCTTGTGAGTTCACACTGAGAGCTTCTATTCATTCTCAGTACTCTGGAGCATTCAGCTTTGGAGCCTGAAATGCTGAAGATGAAGATGCTATTGCTATGAGGAAACGTGGAGGCGGCCAGCCAGTCTTTCTCTGCTGATGCTTGGACACGTTGCTGTTGACCAAGATAAAAACTATTTGCACTTTTATCATAGCCATTTAGGTTTCTCTGTTGTTTGGCAAAGGTGGAGATGTTGGTTCTAAAAGTGAGCTTCCTATGTTTCCAGGAAGAATAGAGAGTTTAAAGAAATTAGGAGAAATAGCCTTCATCAACTGATAAAATTTCAGCCAATGCTCAATCGTACGTGTATATGCTAGGTTTCACCTTGGGACACACTTGGGAGTTATAGAACTTATCTCATCCAGTTTTGTTATAGTCGGCTGTTTAAACATGTGGTGCAACAATCATAAAAGTGCCCACAATTAAGGGGTAACCTGATGTTTGTGGCTTATCTGAGTCCAGTCCTGTTGGCTGTGTGTTTCTCTCTAGCTCTGAGCCACAGGAAGGAAGCAGACACAAAGAAAGTGGAACACTGGGTTTAACTGGGGTTGGAGTTTTACCAAATGAGCATGCAAAGAGAGCAAACCACCATGGAATCAAAGGTGTGAGCCAACGAGCACTTCTGATGATTGACCATGGATTTGAAGTGGGGAAAGAGGAAACGTGAGAAGGGTGGGGTACAGTGGAAAGGTGTAGGAACAATGGACTGTCAGTCTCCGGAGGCTGAAGGACTGATGGAGGTATGGTGCTAGAGGAGTGGATTGGAAAGATGGGAGGTAAGGGTGGAAAAGTAGGTTGGTTGAAATTGAGAAAATCTGTGGGCCCTGAAGCCAGAAACACATGAGTCCAAAACCACTCTCTGACACTTGCTGTGTGATCATACTAGTTGCTTCTTCTTTCTCTGCCTGAAGCTTTTCTTTTTTAATTTCTATGATGGAAATAGTAATATGTAGTTTATTAAAAAAAGCTACAAAGATTAAGTGTTGTAATGGATGTAAAGAACCTAGCACAGTGAATAGCAAGTATTTGATACTTTTAGTAAATGTCAACTCTTGCATTTCTACTACACAGTAAAGGCCTTGAAAGCAGGAGCATCTCTCTCTCTCTCTTTTTCACACACACCCCCCGCCCCACACACACACCCTCACTCAATGCCATAAATATCTGCTGAAAAAGAGTACAGAGCTGGGCCCTGGTGCTTTGGGGGTATGTAAATTCAGATCATGGGTTTGAATCACAAGCTTCTCAGGGATTCTCACAAACAGCTTGAGTCCAGGATGGACTGAGATAGGGGTGGGTGGGTAGGAGGACCATCAACACAGTAGGTGAGAGTTGGCAAGAAACAACAAGCTTTCTTACTCTTAAAATCTGGTTTTCATCAACCATAATTCCCTCAACTGGCTGGGCATAGTGGCTCATGCCTGTAATTCCAGCACTTTGGGAGGCTGAGGTGGGTGGATCATGAAGTCAGGAGTTCAAGATCAGTTTGGCCAACATAGTGAAACCTTGTCTCTACTAAAGATACAAAAAAATCAGCTGGGTGTGGTGGCAGGCACCTGTAATCCCAGCTACTCAGGAGGCTGAGGCAGGAGAATCACTTGAACCCGGGAGCCGGAGGTTGCAGTGAGCCGAGATCGTGCCATTACACTCCAGCCTGGGTGACAGGGAGAGACTCCGTCTCAAAAAAAAAAGGAAACTCGGAACGTAATTCCCTCAACCATAATTTGAGGGAAACCTATGGAACCTGAAAGTTCTGGTGAGCGGTGTTTTTAAAAAACGTGTAATAAAACAGTGTGTTTCCTGCGTTGTTTTGAGGAGTCCTTAACATAGAAATGCTCTGTGGGGTCCTTGGAGAATTTTTAATATATTAATATCATAAGGAGGCATTTCTTCAGTTACTCCCTGATGAGATAAACGGAGTCAGTGGACACTTTCTGGAAGTTCCTGAGGCTGAGGGACAGGACAGAGGGTGGGTACTGTGCCCTTGTGCTTTGATTTCAAGTTCTCTCTTTAGTAATCAGGTCAGTCAACAGTCTTCAAACTTTGTAATCAACACAGCCTTGCTGGAGATGCTCAGTCTTTGGATCAGTAATGAGACACATTGAGACATGTTTATGACACATGTCAGAGTTACTCATTTTGGGGAGAGGAATGAGGGGTCATTATGACAAGACAAAACAAAAGGGTCAAATAAATAGAACACCAATCAGTAAATGGATGGATACGTGGAAGCAGTCACACTTTGAGAGGGAATATTGAGGAATTCAGGGTGGGATTAGTTGTCAGGGAATGAAGACGATAAGGGCAAGAATTCTACACACACACAGTTAGTGCTTCAAGAAAAGGAGCAGATCCATTTCCTTCATGCTTTAGTTGGTAAAAAATGTTGATGGCAGGACTGTCAAATTATTCCACAATGATCTTGAAATAATTCAAAACATGGTCTTTGAGGTCATCAGCAGGTAGGATAATCAACACCCGGTGAAAGAAGAAAGGTGTGGAGAAAAGAACCCTGGAGAGCTTAGGAGGAAAGGATGCTGAAGAAGGGTGTCAAAAAAGAAAAAGGTTAGAACCATGAGACCATTGAAGAGAATGCTGGAGGCAGCCTTAGGGAAGGGGTAGGGTAGAGAAGGCCAGAGCTAGGCTTCTTAGTGAGGAAGTTTAACCCCATTCCTGGAAAGACAATCCAGCAATTCTGTGCTACATCTGTCATACACTCATTATGTCTAACACACCAATGATTGATGGTCTTATTACATCAAACTTCAATCAAGCCTGTTTAGGAAGACACCTAAGGGAAAAAAAGGATCAAGGCTGCAATAAAAATGAACCCAGCATTGTATAGTTTTGTATTTTTTTCTAACTCATATGTACATTAGTCATCCCTCAAAAAAGCAGCAAAAAGATGGATGTGCCAAAAGTGGTACAGAAAACATGTCAATATTCAAAGAATAATTAATGAAAAGTGTTGTAGTTTTAACACCACAAACTAAAGTCAGTCCCAGTCTTCCCTAGTTCTCCTCAAGGGATCCCAGGATCTCCATCCCCTGGATACGGCTGTGCCTGCTGCCTGTCCTGACATTGCCCCAGGCTACTAGTTTCATGAAAGCTTCATTACCATGGTTCTGAGTCTGGTGTCATGTCATATCTGAGTAAATCACCCAGATATGAATCTCACGAACTCATTGTACTGAGAAATCTTCTGGGCAGTCTTTTTTTTTTTTTTAGTTATGCCACCCAGGCTGGAGTGCAGTGGCAAGATCTCAGCTCACTGCAACCTCTGCCTCCTGGGTTTAGGCGTCCTGCCTCAGCCTCCCAAGTAGCTGTGATTACAGGCATGCATCACTGCTAATTTTTTGTTCTTTTTTTTGTAGAGACAAGGTTTCACCATGTTGGGCAGGCTGGTCTTGAACTCCTGACCTCAAGTGACCCACCTGCCTTGGCCTTTCAAAGTGCTGGGATTATAGGCATGAGCTACTACACCCAGCCAATCTTCTGTGATTTTCTAATTTTCACTTTTATATAGAATGAGTTTTTACTCTTCAAGACTTCACTGTGGCTGGACCCCTGAATTACACTGAGGTCTGATGAGCTAAGTTCCTGATGCAGTTGATGCACTTCCTGCTCCTTGCCACCTGCTTGTCCTCCAGAATTAACATTCTCATATCCATCCTCATCTTCCTACCCTCCCCCATCAGGTGAGAAAGATTCAGCTCCCCATTTGGCTGACTGGCATTCAAAGATAGGTTCCTGATTCCCTACCATGGAGAAGATTGCTTGCAAGAGAAACCCAGCATTATAAACTTGAACTTTCAGAAGGGTCAGTTAGGCAAGCTGGCTGTGACATGAGGGTTAGTTAGGGAACTTGAAATGTAATATTCTTTCTGGCTCAGAGAATTCTGTTGACCTCCAGGCTGTATGACTTAAGACAGCAATGGACAGTTTCCAGACTCCACTTGCAAGTGGGCAGGGTCAAAGCTTCTAATTCTGCTAGGTTGAGTCAGTTATTAGTGCCCAGATGGGTGTGGCTGAGAACACAGCTGACAGGTAATCATTAGGGGATGTTGGGATGGGCCTGTGACAGGCTGCAATTGACAGCTGTGGTTCAGATTCACATGGGCGGGCACCACTTCCCCCAAGGACCATGCAAGCCGCACCATCTTATATCATGTTGTTTTGTTGTGTGTGTTTATTTCTCTTTCATTATCCTTTAGTTTTTATAAAACTAGACACATAGATTATTGACCCAAAGCTTGTTTACCCTAGAATGGTTCTGGTTGCTGCGCTCCACCTTGCCAAGGACCCTTAGGTGGGGCTGCCAGATGAGTCAGCTGACTTTACCTGCTCCTCACACATCGTGACTTAGGCTGTTGTCACCTCTGCAGGGCCTGCCACAGAAATGTGGTTAACTCTTGATCCCAGGCTCTGTTACAGATATATACCTCTTCCTTGCTGTTCTTAGAAGCAGCCTCATGCACAGCTTTTGGCTAGGACCTAACAATCATCATAAAAGATTGACCCTATCACTGTCACTAACTGTCTCTACAACCTCCAGCATATCCCAGCACCCAGATTCCCTCTTCCTCATTTGGAAGAGGAGGTGGAGAGGGGTTGGACACCAAGGATAACGACACTAAAGCTGCCATCATTCTAAAAGATGTAACCATTACTTTCTATAGGCATTGAGCTCAGTGGCTGTAAATGAAATTATTTATTATCCTTAATCATGATTCTATAGGACAAATTCTTCCCTTTAAACTCTCTTAATGAAATAGAAACATTTAACTACAACTACCAGCTCTGCTCTCTTCCTGCTTCCCATCTTCCCTTCTCTTCTCTTCCCCTCTTCCCCATCTTCTTTTTCTTCCATCCCTTCTTCCTTCCTTTCTCAATTTGAAATAAATAAATGAGAAGTTCGAGTCACTTCTTTGCAGGGACAAATTGTTTCAGCAAAAAACTAGAAATCTCTGGTCTAGATTATCCCTATTTATAACATGTCTTTAAAGCCCTTGGAATCCATCTATTATCCATCTGTCATCTATCTATCTATCTATCTATCTATCTATCTATCTATACTCCGTCCATCCATCCATTCTTCATCTGTATTTCTAGAGAAAAATCTATGCTTTTAGATTTTGATAAGATAAAGTTTTAATTCGATATTATTTAAAAAAAAATTAATCTAAAGCAACATTTAAGAAAGGTATAGTCTTAACATTACCTGCATTGAGGAACCTGAGGTGTTTGCTAAAGGTACAGGAATCTGACTGCAGGCTGAGAATCAATTTTACCAACAAGATTGCCACCCCTCCCCTAACATTCTTAAGCACATCATATTCTGAGAACCCTGCATGTGAAGGCTTAGAAACCACAATATACATACAATGTAAATGACTGTTTTGAAGTGGTAGCTAAGTGATGCTGAGGGGTAAATATACCTCTGGGAGCTACCTCAAATCCCTTGTAGATATTAATAGTATGAGTGAAATAAAAAGGGGATGTTATAAATAAATGAATATATAAAAATATCTTTAAGTAGCCACATATCAATTTATTATATGTATCTGATTTGAATGCTCTGTCCTACCCATTCTTCGAAGAGATTAAACCCTCTTTCCCATTAAAATTTGCCAGCCTGTTAGAGCCCGTCCAGCTATCTGTCTTCTAGAATAATAATACTTTTTCAAATTTACCAGTATTTTTCAAAATATATTCTAAAGAACTCTAGGTTCATGAACTATCTCTACTACCACAAAACAAACAAACAAACAAACAGTGAGACACATTCGCAAAATTCCAGTCTACGTAAATTATGAAAACACTACAAAGTATGTAGCCACTATGTGAGCTCCATGGTGCACATTAGCTTATTACAGGTTATGAGAAGTCTCGCAATAGGAAACTTTTAATTTTTTTAAACCAGAATTTCTAAAACTTATTTGACCAGGGGACCTTTTAAAAAATCATATTTATCAATTTCTCTCTTTTTCTCTCTCAAAGCTGGTTGTATATTTGTTTGCCATTTAATTATGTGAAGCCTTGAATTATCTTTTGTGTGTGTGTGTGTGTGTGTGTGTGTGTGTGTGTGTGTGTGTGTGTGTTTTGTTTTGTTTTGTAGAGACGGGGTTTCTCCATGTTAGTCAGGCTGTTCTCGAACTCCCAACCTCAGGTGATCTGCCTGCCTCAGCCTCCCAAAGTGCTGGGATTACAGGCATGAGCCACCGCACCTGGCCTGAATTATCTTTTAATTATTTTTTAAGCCTTCATGAATAATTATATGCACTCCATGTATGTATATGTCATGTGGGATTATGTGTTTTTATTTATTTGAGTGGATTATTCTGTTTTTGCCTGTTAGTAGGGCTGTTGCTAAATGTCCGCATAGTCTTTTCTGATAGGAGTGGACTTTCTTGGTGCCAATGAACTAGGATAAAGCAGGCCTTGAGACAGAAAATGAAAATATGGTTGGCAGGCTCTAGGTAAGTAGAGGAAGAACTCCATTACCTTGGGTCTTGCTATCTCTTATGCTTTTACATGATCATTGTTATAATGATGATAACATTAATACCGCTCATTATGCAGTTATGCTCTGTGATGTGGCAAGTACTTGTTATTTCTTTTAATTCTGAAAACAACCCAATACGGAAGGCATTATTAATGCAATTTTCAGAGGATTATAGCTGCTTACATTTGAAATCGACACAGAAATATAGTAAAGCTGGGATTTGAATTCATTTCTAACTGGCCTCAAAGCCCGTGATCATAACCATTCTGTCCATTGCCTGCTGAATCTAGAAGTTCTCAATTGTACTTCCAAGGTGGTAAAGTTTATAGGTAGCCTCTTCCATAGGATGTGAGGCTAGGAGCTAGACAGGGAAGTGACTCCCCAAGCTGAGGATAAATACATATATGCTCTAAATCACACCATCACATGCCAGGGCTTGCGTGTGTGTGTGTGTGTGTGTGTGTGTGTGTGTGTGTGTCTTTTGTTAGCCCTTAGCTGTTAATAAACCTCCCTGAAATATTTAGACTTTACCTCAGTTGCACACTGAATAAGTAAAGAAAAGGTGAGGTGGCCATAAATGGACTGTAGAGCTCAGGAGGGAACAGTTCTTCTCACTCTGAATGGCTAGTGTTGTGATCATCAGCTGAGACTGACAAGAATTAGAAGAATGTTGGAGAAAAGATTGGTGCCTGCAAAGGTCGACGGCTTGAGCTTTGATCAACACACCCATCTAATGTCTAGGATTTATTTTTTAAAAATTTAGCACTAAAAATATATCCTCTATAACAGATATTTAGTAAACTAATACTTTAAGGAAGGGATCATTTTTATCATTCCTTTTAAGACTCCATAATGGTTAGCATGGTAGCTTGTTCCAGGTAAGTGCTCCATAAATACTGGTTAATAAGAGAGACTGAGCCTCTCTGCAAGTTAAGGAAGGAGGGCATTGGGGCCAAAGACAAACTTCACTCAGCACATTGCATGTGCCAGAGTGCAATTTTAGGATTAATGATGAAATATAAGATCATTGTTTTTGATGTATACTTATTTGCTTAGGGTATATAGCCTAGTTAAGTTTTTGGTGGCTTATCAACTAAATGACATTTTGCCTTTTACATGGTATCATTTAACAGCAGGCTACTAATCAGAATTTCATTGAGCTTTCAATTGCATGATATAGTGAGACCTAAAATGGATATAATTTCAGGAAGTTGTTTTACCAGATTATTTTTGGCCTGAGAAGGATATCCACACAATAGTTATTTGTAGCTTCTATTATATTGAATGGTTTCTACTTAATTAAAATTGTGTCTCTAGCCTAGAAATTATTTTCTAAGAAATGCTTTCTTGCTAAATAAGATTGTTATATATAGGAGAACTAACTCTATCTACTGACTGCTGCTGCTTACTGAGGAGAAAAATATATTTCCATAAATTTCAAAGAAAATGTTTTTAGGTTCCAATCAAATGCCATCATCTACTGAGATGACTGAGATGATGCCTATTACCCTAAAGAAGTCAGGAATGAACTGCTTCAAGGTTCAGACATATGTGGCTCACATCTGACACTGGCTAACACTGGAATCAGCATGGCCGGGTGGATAAAAATAATAAACAACACAAACAGAACAAAATAGAACAAACACATTAAAAATAAAGACACCTGAATTCCAGTCCCAGCTCAGCCACCATTGGGCTTTGTGGGTTTTGTTCTTGTACATTTCAAATCAAGAAGTTGGAACTTTGTTCTTTTCATTGTTGTGAAGATGAAAAGTTGAGTAACTTGTGGATCTGGATGGGACTGTATTAGGGATTGGTACAGTAAAACAATTGAAGTGAAATGATCAACAGGAGACACTTCCATCAATAGGTAAGTTACAGTGAGTGAGATAACGAGCCCTTCAGTCTACCAACAAATCAGCAGGATAAAGCTGGCACTTCAGCACATTGGTGGTGGAGGGAGGAGCTGGTGAATTTATCAGCATTAAGCTTTTCTTTTATTAATGAAAAACTCTGAGTAGAGCTTCTCTCTAAGAATTTCCTATCTGTTGCCATGTTGTTTGGGAAATGGCCTGCTGTTTGCAGAGACTCACTGTCATTCACCAGTCCCAGTTTTAATCACTGTTTGATCTTATATTACACATGAAATGGTAGAAGAACAATTAAATTTTGTGTCACTGTCCCTGAAGACATATTTTCAAATATTAATTGCTGATTAATCTTCTACTCTGTTGTTGTTGTTGCAGTTGTTATTCTGTGACATCTTCTCTACTTAAGCAGCTAACCCATGAGGCATCCCAAACAGAGAGAAAAAACAGAGTGAACATTTTGCCTTATGGAATTGTCAAAAGTTGCTCTTAAAACACAGGCAAGATTTGAAAGAATCTGTAATGAGCCAGGGCCAGGTTTCCTAATTACAGAGCCTAGGCTGGAGGAGGTTACACAGGCTGGAGAAGGAGAAGGCATTAGAAATTGGCTGTTCCTGGAAACTCTCTGCCTGTACTCCATGGCCTGAGTCCCAGGACCTGGAAGTGGCTGGAAATCTGAGATATAGGAGAGACTGGTGCTGCTTTTCCTGAGTACGGCTTGGGAAAGCAGCAAGTTCCCTGAATTTTTCCATGGCACAGGAGCAGATAAAATGTCATGATTGGTGTCCAGGCTGGTGGATTGAGTTAGCTCCCGAGAGTCCCTGTACTCTCCAGCATGGCATGAGGAGAAGCAGACCATTTTCCCATGCAGCCGTAGGAAAACAGTACAACACAACATCGAAATTCAGCTGACCGCAAGAGCTTGATGGTCAGTGTGAGCCAGATGGAGCAGGAACATGCATGGATGGAAACCCCAGATCCAAAATTCATCCCCCTCTCCTGCTGATGCTCCAGCACATTGCAAGGTTTCCCAGAAACTTAGAGGCAACCTTGGCACAAGGACATGATTTGCTGGAAATTAAGTTTTGTCACCTGGGGGACTGTGAGCTTGATATGGAAATTAATTCAGTTATAGAATTATAAAAATGATGCACTTCCTACACATCTGATTTTGTGAACCCAAATTAGTTTCCACAACACAACTGTATTAACATTTGCTATCCTCTGGTGCAACATTGGTTGTCTTTGTTGCTTTTTTCCGGAAGTTTTCGGCCCTAACCCATCTTTCCCTTTTATATTTTCATTTCTAAATTCTGGTAAAGGGAATTTTGATAAGTAGCTATCAGCTATTTTCTGTCTTACTTGAAAAGTCTTCTCTGTATTAAATAACAAAAGTCTTTTAGATAAATATCTTATCATTACCAGAGGGTAGGGAACTGCTTCTCCTATATGTAACTTCTATTATCTTTTAACCCAGAAAAAAAAATGTCAAGAGGACAAGTTTTTGAATTTTGTGAATTGTGATTTCTGTGTTGAAAACCTGCTCTTTTGTTAACGCTAAAGGCAACTTCCTTCAAAGTGGTTCATCTTGGTCTATTACCCTGTGTGTGTGTGTGTGTGTGTGTGTGTGTGTGTGTAGTAAAACAAAAGTTTCCTATTATTTTTGAAGGTGATTGGCCCTGCTAGAAGACAGCAGTGTATGAGGTGAAGTTGGCAGAGAGAAAGGGAAACCGAATCTTATTCCCAGGCCTCCCGTCACCAGCTGTGTGACTTTGTTGAAGTCATTTCTTTCGCTTAAGTCTCAGTTCCGATACCTATGAAGTGAGTGTTCTGCCTGGGTGTCTCTTAAGTCCTTACTAATGTTGAAATGTCCTGACTTTATGGGTGCTTATTCACTGTGATGTGGTGACCAAAACAAGCAGAGATTAGTAACCAGGACTCAATAATGTAAAACACTGAGAATTACATTTTTGCAAATTTTTGTAAATGCAGGATCCTGTCTCTCTCAGTGACAGTATTGGTGTGATCCATAACTCTACATTTAGCGGATAAACAGAATGTAACTTGGAAGCATTATCTTTGTTACCAGGGGAACATGGAGTTGGATGTATATTATGAGGACAGGCAGTCAATTCATAGGTTGAATACCCAATGAGGGGATATCTCTTTATCACTATTTCCAAACACTCCCCACTCTTCCTCAATTTTCTTAGTAACACACTGCTCAGACTGGGTTTCCCCAGAAGCAGGCTATGAAACAAGGAGTTGATGTGAGCAGTTTTTTTGGAGTTCATTCCAGAAAGACTGTTAAGAGACTAGAGAAGTAACACAGAGAAGTGAAGAAAGCTAATAAAAGGTGCTGGTGCTCTCTCCTGAAAGACACCTCTGGAGGATTGAGTAGAAAATGCCCCAGAGTTACCCCCTCTGCTGGGTCAAGAGAATTAGGCTACTGATCCACTAATTTCCATTCTTCACTGGTTAAGGGCACTAACTTACCCAAACTTCTGGCCTGTGCCCCAGATAGACTAGGCATGCTTCTGTGGCCAGAGAAGGCCCGAGGGTGGAGAGTCACAGATGCTTGTGGTAGGTAGCAGGTGGTGTGTATGGAAATGGGAATGGGATGCCAAGGGGGTTAGGGCAGGGCACCAAGCATCTGCCGTGTTACCCGAACCCAGGCAACAATACTTACAATATCCCAGGGATTCCCCTTTTAGCCACGAATTCCTCTTATTCTCGTTTATTTTGTATTTACCTTCTAGAACACAGTGCTTTAAATATTAGAGGTTCTACTGACTTTCCTCATCTCTGTGCAACCTCCTTTCCTGCTTAGCTTCTCTTCCATGGTCAAGCCAATACACACAATTTTGCCTTTCATTCTTTATTAAGGTGTTTCTTCCACTTGGAATCTGTTCCTCAGTCATTTTCACCAATCCACGTCTCTCCCAGCACACAGAATTTTTCATAGATAACACAGGTAATCCTTTAAAAATATATTTTTAGATTGAATTACATGCCCCCCTTAAGGTTTCTTTCTTTCCAAAGGCCTTTTTTTAAAACCCCAATTTAAGAATTCTTTAGCTAATACTCGATGCAGTCCTTCTTCTCCACTTCTTTCTTTTTATCTACTCAATGTTATTAATCTTTCTAGTGTAAACATCATTAACTCACGCAGGCCTTTTCAGATCCCCATGATTAGGGTGGGTTTTTGTGTTGCCTGCTCCAAAAGTATTCTGTTTATTATTTATAATGCTCACCACACTTCAGGTTTCTGTTCGCTATTAACTGTCCAGACACACTTCAAAGGCCGTGTTGCCTGATACCATGATTTTGCTGCACTCCTAGACCTGGCCTAAGGGTACATAGTAGACTTTGATAAAAATTTGCTGGAGCATTGCATAAATAAACTATGCTGTTTGGGGCTGATTAATGTTTTAAAGAATAATTAATTTTACTTCTTCTAAACATTTTTCTAATGAATTTATAAATATATTAAAGGTAGAGGCTATTTCTCTTATGTCCCCTCTGGAGTGCTATATGCAATGTACCTTATACAGTAGGAGCTTCAAAATGTTGGTAAACTAAATTTACACATGCACACACACGTGCGCGCGCGTGCGCACGGAGGTAACTGCAAGGTCTCTGAATATGTGCTTTGGTAAGAGGTTACCTGGACCATATAAGCACGCTGTTCTCGCTCAGGTGACGTGTAGCAACAATTCAAATAATCAGGCTGGATACAGTGGCTCATACCTCTAATCCCAGTACTTTGGGAGACTGAGGCAGGAGGATAGCTTAAGGCCTGGAGTTAGAAACCAGCCTGGACAACCGAACGAGGCACCATCTCTTCAAAAAGCAGAAACATTAGCTGAGTGTGGTGGTGCACCTGTAGTCCTAGCTACTTGGGAGACAGGTGGGAGAATCGCCTGAGTCCAGGAATTCGAGATTAGAGTGAGCTATAATTGCCCCACTGCCAGCCTGGGTGAAAGAGTGAAACAGTTTCTAAAATAAAATGAAATAAAATTGCTGGAGAGGTACTAAGTAATAAAATTGGGCTTCATATGGAAAAACAATAAAAAAAAAAAGTCCTATGATTTGGAAGAGTAATGAAGTTACTGAAAATAGACACTAATTGTAAATGTGTGGGAATGCTAGGAAAAATAAAAATTTGGGGATATGTGTGCTAATTGGTGTTAGTAACAAACATACCAAGAAAAACAAATTGGTTTAAAGAACAAAAGAAGCATAAGATTTGCAGTCATTAATTTTGAAGAAAAAGTAAATGAGAAAAAAAGAAAAAAGCAAACTAAATTTTTTGAAACAAATAAGTTCATCAGCATGAGAACGATACAATGGACTTTGGGGACTTGGAGGCAAGAGTGTGAGGGGGTGAGGGGTAAGACTACACATTGGGTACAGTGTCCACTGCTCGGGTGATGGGTTCATCATCAGAAATCATCACTAAAAAACTTATCCATGTAACCAAACACCACCTGTTGTCCAAAAACTATTGAAATTTTAAAAAATTAAAAAAGAGATCAATATGTATTAAAATAGCAGAGACACTTTCGAAAAGAGCTAGTGTTCAACAGAATAATACCAATAATCATCCAAAGAAAATGATTCTTAAATGTGTTGTACTTTCCTGGTAAAAATATAATTAGAGAATAAGCGAAATAGAAGAACATTATCTTCACATCTACATATTTTATATGTTTATGGATGCAATTTCCATAATATATATGCAGATACTTTTTCTAAACAGAGGCATGAAAATAAAAAAGTATTTCAAAATAAAAGTGCTTTGGCTGAAGCGTTAGATAGAATATGACAGGAAATTTCATTTGCCCATTATATGTAAACCAAATTGGATAAAAGCCTGCTAGCTTTTCTTGAATGATATCTCAAAAAAAAAAAAAAGAAAAGATAAAAAAAGTTTGTGAGAAAGTTAGAGGTTATATATACTCCATCTTTGAAAAACATATAAAGACTGTAAATAAACACATACACAACAGATATATGTGATGTGGATCTTAGTGTCTTTTAATATTTTCTACAGACAATTAAAAATTATGTATATATAAATATTAATAAGGATACAGAAATCTAGGTGTTCCTGATTTTATGTTTCTTTGTGTAGCGTTGATTTGCTATGCAGTCATTTGTCTCTGAACTATCTTTCTGAAAAATGTGCATATGCAGACAGAAACATGTGGAGTAGTACACTGGTAAACGCTGTACTTGCCAAATGTTCTTGTATGCTCTTAGCCAGCCAGGGTTTCATGACTACATGAACATGCTCAACCTCTGAGCAAGAACCCACCATGCTGCAAATTCTCACCTTCGGAGAGCACTGTACTGTGCTGTCCTGAGCTGAGTGTGCTCTGCAGTGTGTGTGACTGATGGGGGCCTCTCTTTTTGCCATGTGTTTTGTGGTCTGGTCTACAATTTTGAATGATTGCGGCTTACAGATGGTGTATAAATAATCAACTTGCAAGAAAACACAAGTAGAGTATCATGGTTGATGATAAAATGCATGTTTAATATTGACTTGACGTATTTTCAGAGAAATGGTCAAGTAGAATTGAACAAATGAGAGGCAATTAGAGGTATTGTTGATCTTCAACATAGTGACAGGCAGCACACATAACTGTAACTGTAGGAGGTTGAATCAATGTTTTGTGAATTATGGCTGGAAGAACCTATAGCCTGAGACAGCATAACTTCATGAGATTTGAAGAAAACACAAGAGCAATTGTCAATTTTAAGGGCTAAGAAAGAATAGCTGTCCCTCAGTATCCATGAGCAATTAGTTCAGGGACCTTCTTTGGATACCAAAGTCCGAGGATGCTCAAGTCCCTAATATAAAATGGAATGGTACTTGGATATAATCTATGCCCATCCTCCTGTATACTTTAAATCAGCTGTAGATTACTTGTAATACCTAATGCAATGTAAATGCTATGTAAACAGCCATTGTGCTGTATTGTTTAGGGAGTAACTACAAGAAAAAAAAAAAAAGACTGTACATGTCCAATACAAACAGTTTTTTCTTGAGTATTTTTTTGATCCACAGTTGGTTCAGTCCCTGAATGTGGAACCCACAGATGCAGCGGGTCAACTATATTTCCGTAGAAGACTTGCATGATCCCAACTCAGCATCCCAGGAAGACAACCTCTCAGAATAATAGTGTATATATATATATATATATATATATATATCTCACAGAGTCCAAAATATTATTGACAAATATGCATTCATATTTTTTACCTGGTTCTTAGTCAGTGTGTATAATTCATAATATTTTTAAAAATTTGAAAATAGAGCTGAAAATAAAATAAAATTCAGTAAAAATACCAAATGTGAGCCTCAGCGCTAAATACTTTCTAACAGCTCCAAGACATAAAAAAAAAGAATGATCAAATTGATGAAGATTATTAAAGACAAGGACATTTTCATTTATAAAAGAAAGAAGGTATTTAAAGTAAGTTCTTTTATACGTCTAACTAAAATGCTTTTCATATCTAACTTATATAGCTATGTAGAAAATAAAGTAATGCTCCTTGTAGACATCTTTTTACTTATAGTAGCTGTGAGAAAAATTAGGTAGTTTAACTTGCTCAAGCCCATCAAAAATTCAGGGAAATTGAAGAAAACAGTATTAAAGATTTTATTCACATTTGAGTTGCTGTTGTATGCAACAAGAGATTAAAGGAAGCGTAAGATAAAGACTCTGACTTCTGTGAGTATATGTCCCAGTAGAAGAGCATATGGAATTGGGGTTGAGATCATTGCTTTTTAAAGTATTTGTCAACTTAGGTGTGACACTCAACCTATTACTCTCATCCAATAATATGGTACTAGTATTTATCTCTTTAGAGCCTCCTCCACATTTCTTTTAAGATGCTGAGTTTAATTCTCTCTTCTCATTCAGAGCAAGCTAATGGGAGTCAAGGATGAATACAAGTTCCCTCTGTCTATCCCATCACCTCAGGTCTGGTCATATGACCCTACACTCACCTAATATGATATTCCATGTATTCTTGATCATTTAAAAATCTTGTCCTTCAGGCCTTCTATTGATTTTGGAGTATCCAATAAATATTCTTCAATTATTTTTGGTGCTTTATAGCCAGGTTTTTTCTTTTTTCTTTTTTTTTTTCTAGGCAACCAAGAATCTTGACTAGCATGAAAGTTGGTTCCAGGGAAAAGAAGCAAGTCTGGTATTTACTTGGCATAATTGGAGTTAAAAGCAGTGAAAATGCAGTTGTGTCAGTGATCGAAGGATGACAGACTGTGGTAAGCAATGACAAAATGGTTAACTTTCCTGTCATCACTTGGAATCCAGTGAAAATTGAAGAGCAGGTTTTGGGTATCAATTTGCTGATGTTGAATAACAGCTGAAAAAAATTAACTGGGCATGTTGGGGGCTGCTTTTAGACACACTAGGTGGCTTGGGTAAAAAAAGAATGACAAGCTCAAATATTAAATTCTCAGGTCACAAACTTAAGCTCAGGGAACTTAACCTGATGATGCTAGCAGAATCTTTAGACTCTTACAGTGGTAGAAATGAGATATCCAAAAAGTAAATAAAAAGGTTAGTCTTGGGCTGCCAAGTTAACACATTATTTATTCCCTCTTCAGCTTCTTTGGTGAGAGTTAAAATATTAAATGGACAGAGTAATATTCTGAATATTAAAATAAGGATATATGGGAGGATTTGAAGGGCTTGAAATACTCACAAAACCCAGGTTCTTTGAGCTTCCTTTGCCAGTTGATGCATTCACAATATCTCAGGTAAAAACCCTTGTCTTTGTGGTAAGAGGCAGTCCTTCCCATTCTTAAGTCAGTTCTCTTCAGATCCTAACCGTCTTTACCCCGTTTTCATTTCAAATTGGTAACTAAATTGGATTTCAGCATACTAATAATTTATGTTGTCAAACTTTGTAACAGCTTTGTACCATAAAATAAATATATAAAATAAATATACTTAACAATTTGTATAATGAAATACCTAGGGGAAAATATGTCTTATTATTATTAAATTCTCAACCAGAAAGAGAAGAAATACAGTTTTAGGTTAGTCTATTTTTTTTTTGTATAGTGCCATTATCCGAATTCATTGATAGGGCAAGGTAGTTTTAATTCTTAGGTTGGCTAACAGGAAGCTGTATAGATTACTAATCATGCTAAAGAAAATTAAGATGTCATAAATTATTTACAATAATATCTAGAAAGAAAATGACTGAATTTATAATATGAATCTCATCTACTTCCTAACTATATTGCTTAAGTAGACATAGATGACCAGCTTGTTACTAAGGCCTTGAGAAATACTTCAATGAGGGAAATACCAGTATCTATAAAAAATGTGATTGTGGCTTCTCTTGTCAGATGGGGATATTGATGGGAGACACTAATATTGGAACAGTCTGCCAGATTACAATGGAGATTGGAAAGATCCTATGATTGAGAAGGGCAAGTGCAGAAGTCAGGCACTTAACCTCCAGAGGCTAGGTATTTGTACTTTCCCTAATAGAGACACATAGGTATTTAGCACTCATTTATTGATTATAGAGTCTATGGATCTGAGATATATGGGCAACTCATAAAGTTCTTAATAAATTGGCATAAAATCTCCATGTCTCAGAATAAAGCTTACCAAAAGAAAGGCAGAGTCATTACCCTATTTCTAGACCTGTGGTCATTTTTTGGTGAATATATTCTGAGGAAAAGAATACAAGTAGATCTTTCAGTTGTTTGCAGATAATGGCTCCCAAATTGCACATTTCTGGTGTGGAAGAATGGCACTGTGGTTCAATGGTCAGAGTAGAAATGTATGGTATTCGGGTGATAAATAGAGTCCTGCCCCAAGTACATCTCACTGTAGGCATAGGGGACCTAAGACACATCCTCTTCTTTTTCCCTTCATTTCCTGTGTGTTCCTGGAAAAGATATTCTAGGCAACTGGCTAAATACTCACATTTACTTGTTAACTCAGGAATAAGAGTTGTTATAAAAGGAAAGAACAAGGATGGAACTCCTGGATCTCACCTTCCTTACCAAAAGAGTAAACCAAGCACAGTAGGATATTCCCATAGAATCTGAGAGATTAGCGCTACCATCAGTGACTGAAATGGTAGGTTGTGGTCATTTCTATCGCAGCTCCATTTAACTCTTCAATTAGGCTGATGGGGAAGACAGATGGGTCTTGAAGAATGAGTTTGGATTATCGTAAGCTTAATTAGGTGATGCCTCCAAGTGCAGCTGCTGTTCCAGATGTTGTCTCCTCACTAACTCAAATCAACAGAGCTCCTGGCAATCAGTCCAGGCTGCAGTGCAATCAACTCTACCTGGCAGCCTATATGATCCAGCAGATCCAATGAAGCTTGAAGAGTCTGTAGCAGATTGGGATGCTTTATGGAGCCCCAGTAGTAAATTCACAGTCAAGACCTCTAATATCATTTTAAAAATAAAAGATATGATCTCCCCAGCAAGTAACTAGTCTTATTTTGAGAAATAACTCTTGAAATGGTAGAAACTAAATGCCTGGCATTATGATCTGAATTTCCCATTATGAACCAGTCATAAACTCATTCACTAAAAAATAAAATGAGGAATATACAGCAGTACTATATCAAGTGAAATGCACACATACACATGAACACACACATGCACACGCACACATGCACATACACACACACATGCACACACACACACAGGAATGGTTCCAAGCCAGTCTTCAATGCACATGTTAAATTGCACAAGGAGGATTCTCATCTTCCTGGGTGTCTTCCTGCTACCCTGCTGCTCTCTCTCAACCCCAGTGGCCTCATGGAGGGATTCCTGTGACCAGTTAGTAGCCCGAGACACTAAATAAATCAATAAATGGATAGATAGGTAGATAGATAGCTCTTGGTTTACACATGCTTCTTCCTGATTTCCTGGGGCCAGTATTGGTGGACTTATGCTACATGACTGTACTCCTTAATTCAATGCTGATCCTAAAGGGAAGTAAACGTGTTGTCTAATTTGCCTGTAAGAAGTCATAGATTGAGTTAAGTAATAACAAAAACCAGTGGGTAATAATTAATAGTTTGAGTAGGTAGTCAGAAACTTGGAAGTAGCAAGACTATTTTGGTAGAGGGTAGTGGATCTCTTCTTCCACTCTGAATGCTCTCAGAGTGGAAAAATATTAGTGTACCATTTGAATGCTTATCAAGAGTCTCTTAAGTTTCAGGATAGATGGTGACCCACTCTGTAGATATCAGCCAGTCTCCTTGCCCATTCTCCGTGTGCTTGCATAATGATCTTAGGAATGATATAGCAATGGTGACAGTGATGAAACCCATTGTGATGGGTTGAATGATGGCCCCCAAAAGATATGCCTACGTACTAATCCCCAGAATCTGTGAATACGACCTTATTTGAAAAAGAATCTTTACAGGTCTAATGAAGTTAAGGAACTTGAGACAAGTCACCTGGATTTCCTGAGTAGGTACCAAATCCATTGAAAAATATCCTTATAAGATATTTACAAGAGATAGAGCAATAACCAAGATGTGGAAGCAACCTAAGTGTCCATCAACTGATGAATAGTGGTATATACACAGGCTGGAATATTATTCATGTTCTCACTCTTATGTGGGAGCTAAAAAGTTAATCTCATAGAGGTAGAGAGTAGAATGATGGTTTCCAGAGGCTGGAAAGTATAGGGGAAGGAGGGATGAAGAGAGGTTGGTTAAGGGGTACAAAATTATGGTTACAGAGAAGAAATATGTTCTAGTGTTAGCACTGTCAGGTGACTATGGTTAGCAATAATTTATTGTATAGTTAAAAATATCTAAAAGAGAAGATTCGGGATGTTCTCACTATGAAGAAATGATAAATGTTGTAGGAAAGGATAACCCAATTACCTTGATTTGGTTACTGCATATTATATGCATATATCAAAATATCATATGTACCTCCAAATATGTAAAATTATTATGTAGCAATTTTTTAAGAAAGAGGCAATGGAGGAGAAGACAGACACAGAGCAGGCCATGTGAAGATGGAGGTAGAGACTGGAGTTATGTCGTCACAAGCCAAAGGACACCTGGGGTCACGAGAAGCTGAAAGAAGCAAGGAAGGAGATTTCCCTAAACTTCAGAAGGAACAAGATCCTGCTGATGTCTTGTTTGTGACTTCTGGTGCCCAGAACTGTGAGAGAATGAATTTTTGTTGTTTTGAGCTACTGAGTTTGTGGCGATTTGTTACAATCAGCCAAAGGAACAAAAATACTAAGGAGAGACTTCTTTATATTATTTTGTTATCACCATTGCTGAGGACTCAATTTTTCCAGTAGAATTAGTCCCCTCTGAGCTAAGGAGCTAGAGCCTGGGTGGGACTTTTGGCAGGGTGATTACTTTTTTTAGTGGGACATCAAGTATTTGTGCCAATGAAAAACACCTTAAGGACATGGATTGGATTTGTTTTTTCTGTCTGTTATACTTCTAGAATCATTAATTCCTGTTATTTCAGGCATTGATTATAGACTCAACAGACGCCTTTTAGTTCATCAGAATATCTTGTCCAATCTTTCTCTGGCCATGAAATTGTTATTTTGTGAGTGAAATCAGGTAATATGCTGCTGGCCATGGGATAATTGGTTTTATCACGTATCCTATCATCCCAAAGCAGCTCACTTACAGCATAATTGGATGGCTTATTAGAGGATATCTTACAGTTTCATTCAGGAGATCTCCTTATGAGATTGGAATGCCTGTTCCGGAGAGCAGTATATGGAAAGATTTCTCTCAGAGATAGATAATATGTGAGTCTGGAGAAGAAGGAATGATAGAAAGTTTGATGCTTTTCAGGTTACAACTCATAGTGTGCCCTAGAAATTGTGCTAACTCCAAACACTTCTGGCTTAGAGAATTTAGTAAGCAAGAGGTGAATGCATCCACCAGGCATTGTAACAAGGGTTCTTTTGAGTTGGAAGCTGAGGCAGCTATTTGGTCTTTTTAGGTTCTTCACCATGAGTTGAATATACTAAAAAGAGGGATTATGGTGCTGTCTGGGGTGATTAATCCTGACACTGAAGAAAAATAGAGTTGCTAGTTCCCAGCGGAGGCAGAAAGGAGAATGGACAGAATCAACTGAGACAAGAATGGGGTTGGGGGAAGATCTTTATATTGCCAAGTATAGCAATAAAGAAAAAATGGCTTAAAGGTGACTTTAGTCGTATACAGTAGGATCACCTAAGACTTAGAATTCTCAAGAATAAAGGTTTGGATTATCCCAGAGATTGTGTTATTTTACCAACTCTTGTGATGGCTCATGGCAAAGGGGACATGAAATGAAGGAGTGGAGAAGGCATATTTGTCTTCATGATTTTGCATAAACAAGAAGTGTAGTCGCTTATTATTTTACTGGCTCTGTCTCTCTCTTTCTCTGTATATATTTACATATTTGACTAATCTACCTTTTATTTCCTGCTCGTTTACAACACTATTTCATATAGAGCATATTGAGTTTATAGGCTGAACAATATTTATGTGTGATGGAGGCAAAATTAGAGAAGAATAGATTATAACTAAAGAGCCAAGACATGTATTTAGGTTTGTATATAATGGGACTCTGGGTGGTCTCCTTGTTGTAGGAGTAAAAAGACATGTTTTAGTTATACAAGAGATGGTATCATATTTGGCAGAAGCATATTTTTGAGACAAGGGTATATATAGATTTTAATTAGTGAAAGAGTTATAGTGTAGGGGTATTTGTCATATTTTTGCTGCCCAGGAACTCGAGTTCCTATGTGATAGGAATTCTGTTATTTCAGGCAAGATCCTTATTTCCACCTTAGAAGTCTACATGGTATAAATGTTCATCTTTCTCATGAGCTAGTGTGTGTGCACATGGCCTAAATTTGGATAATGAGATGCTCATGCCAGGGATTTTGAATATGGGAGAAGTGACACAAAGAATCTAGACAGTATTTAGTCATTTTGAGGTGGCATTAGTTTGTCGGTACTCAGTGTACACAGTGCTACCTGCTGTTTGTGGTAAACTCAGTGGAGAGTTCCAAGGACGTCTTTGGAGGTGGCAGTTATGTTCTAATACAACTATTCCAGTAGAGAGGTCCTGACTGTAATCCTAGTTTCTACTAATTTTCTGAGCCTGGTTCTTCAGTGTGGTATAACATAAAACTTCGTTGGCCTTTGTCCTGTTTACTAGGAGGAGTCTCTAAATCCTTGGAATTCTTTGAGTAATAAGAGTGTCTTTTTTTTTTCATGATGATGGGCTCTTCAGCTCACACCTGATAGTGTTTACTAACAGGGTGATTCATGGCAGACCCCTAGGTCATTTATATTAATGAGTTGACTCTGAATTGGGCTGGCCATGCTAGAAAGACCAATCAGATGAATAGAGGGTTAGGGTTTTGCATGACATGGTATCAGCCCAACCTCCTAGCCTCCAATGAGGTAAAAGGAACTGGAGATTCAGTTCTATCATGTGGCTGATGATTCAACCAATGATGCTATGTGTAGAGACCTCAATAAAAGCTCTGGACACCTAAAGTCTGACTGAACTTCCCTGGTTGGTGATCACACATCAGTGTGCTGCAAGCATGAAGCATCCTGGGGACACGAAAGTTTTGTGTTTGGAAAACTTTGTGTTTGGGACGTCTCAAACCTTGCATCTCTTTATTTATCTGGATGGATTTGTGACCTTTATAACAAAAAATTAATCATCACATTGTCCTAAGTTCTGTGAGTTGTTGTGTAAGAAAATTATCGAGGATGTAGTGGGAATCTCCAAAACTGTAGCTGGTTGGGTAGATGTGCAGGTGGCCTGGGAACCCTGGAGCTTGGGGCTGGTAACTGAAGTCAGGGAAGTATCGTGGACTATGCACTTAATCTGTGAGATTTGACCTAATTCTGGGTAATTAGGATTAGAATTGCCCTGGGTCTGGCTTTTCTGTTAATTCTGTGAGCCACTTGATATTCCAGCAAATTCCTTTTTTGCTTAGGTTAGTTAAAGTAGCAGTCCTCACCCCCCAGGCTGGGTACTGGTTCATGACCTGTTAGGAACTGGGCTACACAGCAGGAGGTGAGTGGCAGGTGAGTGAGCATTACTGCCTGAGCTCCACCTCCTGTCAGATCAGCAGTGGCATTAGATTCTCATAAGAGCACAATCCCTATTGTGAACTGCGCATGTGAAAAATCTAGGTTGAGCATTCCTTATGAGAATCTAACTAATATCTGATGGTCTGAGGCGAAACAGTTTCATCCCAAAACCATCTCTCCAACCTTGTCTGTGGAAAAATTGTCTTCCATAAAACCAGTCCCTGGTGCCAAAAAGATTGGGGACTGATAAGTTAGAGTAACTTTCTGTTGTCTGCAATCACTATAAAGCATAAGGAGAAAAGAGGGCAACTATGCTAAGCATTAGTAGAAACTAAGGATTAAGCCTTGGAAATTAACATGAGGTCTCTAATCCCCTACTTTTCTCTTCTTCCTTTAGCAAATTTATGACAGTAAAAAAGTAAAAAATGGTCCATTTTTATATCATAGAGGAAGACATTTGTAAGGCAGAACCTCTTAAAAAAAGAATGATCATGTTGCATATATAATATTTTAATTTTTCCTCCAAAGGAAAGTCACTTTCTCAATGATAAACACATCTTCCTAAAATATATTTGTTTTTATAAAATAAATAAAATAAAAATTTCATAGTCACCTTTTTGCAGCTATATTAGTTAGAGATATATTGGACTACTAGCCACAGAAAACACTAAATACAGTGGCATAAAAGGAATCAATTTTTCTCTCACATAACAGAAGTGTGAAGGTAGGCAATCCAGGCATGGTATGCTCAATGTCATCAGAGATCCAGGCTTCTAACTTTCCCCTCAAATGTTTATTCTCTTCCTCATGATTTCAGGATGGCTCTTTGCCCCATGGGTATGGTGACCAGACTCTAGCTAGCAAGAAAGGTGAAGGGCAAGGGGTAAAGAACTCATGCCAATGAAGTCAGCTCTTTATAAAAAACTTTCTGAAAACTTTTTCAGTGACTTGTATTTGCAATCTTATTGGCCAGAATTATGTTTCTTGGCCAACCTTAGCTGCAAGGGAGTCTGACAACAAAGTTTATTCATTTATTTATTTTTTGCTGCACATATTGCCATCATAAATAAAAATCAGGGTTGTAAAGAAAACTGGCACATTGTTTTCTTTAACTTCTAATGTGCTACTTATAATTACTCTTGTTGAATAAATTGTTCTCTAGTCTGGGACTTATACTTCTACCAATTTAACAGCTGATTACAAGATTAATACTCAATTTAGTAAGTATTTATATGTATAAAGGCTAAACATATACGTGGAATAAAGTTAAGACTCCCCTGATGTTCCTTTCTTGGAAATTCCTGCAATAGTCACTTTCTTGGATTGTCATTGAATACTGAAGTTAAAATATCTGGGAGGTTGAGGTTGGTGTAGCAAATCTTAAAAATAATTGTATAGACTGAGAACCTACACTGCTACTGAGTCAAACTTAAATGTTACAAGTTGTACGATAGTTGTCATATTAAAGTCTTTGAGAAGAGAATATGTCTACACAAGAGGGCCTGAGATAAGACTTCAGACATTAGGTTTGAAGCTATGGAAAGGAGGACCAGTGGAACATTAATAGAATATGAAAATGAAGAGTTGAAAGAAAAAAGAATGGATTCTTCACTAGGAAGGCAGGAATAAAGGAAATTCTGAAAAGTAAAATCTTAAATATTTAGAAGTAGGCTATATGTTTAGAAGGGAGAATGAGTAATCTAAAGAATATTTTGAGGTTGGAGTTTAGGAAACTCAAGAAGTGGAATTTTCCTGAAGCCAAGGAAGGGTCTGATTTGTAGACAGATAAGACTTTGGTATGCTAAGTACCTGATATTCTGAACAAGATAAACGAGGTTGTGTCCAAGGAATAAAAGTTAAGTTTAGAAAGAATAGACTAGCTGTAACAGCAAGGACTTAAGGAGAAACTATGTTGCTTTAAAATAAATTAATCAAACTGGGTTAAATGGGCTGTAGAAACCACAAATGCTGTCTTCTTTTCCTTTTGGTAGGGTGTGCTCTACTAGTGTCCTTTCAAATAGTGCTCATTTTAGTTTTTCCTTTCCTGTTTGGAACAGTCTAAACATAGAAATAATCACTAAGAAATCATTACAGAATTCCTTATTTTGTGGCATATAGTTATGATGCAACCAGAGAAACAATGCCAGATTTTGTTTGTTTGAAAAATGAGGATATTTGAAGTTTATTGAATGTGAAAATGTGATTCTTTAAGCTGTAAATAATACTGTACTATCCCTTCTAATTTCCATATAAGCAATTTATATTCTTTTCTCCTTAGGCTCATTTTTTTTCCTTTGGTAAGTCTATCTGTACTCCCTTGAAAAATGATTAGAATTGACTTAATGTTAATCTATTCCTGTAATAGTCTTTACATCCAGCTTTTTTTTCTCTTGAGCATGTACAAATCTTTTTTCCATATTTGTAAAGTATTCCCTTTATATCAGAACTTTGCAGTGGTTGTGTGCAATTCTGTTATACTCTAATAGAATTGTGCTTAATATTTGCTTAATCTTAGTCTTCAATATTCAGTAAAAATACCATAATAAAATTAATAATCATAATAAACCTGAATGAGTTATGCAAACTAGAACACTTGTTTCTACTGTAACTGAGAAGTGGACTTGGAATATTTTTGGCTTTTTAGAGGGTTGATAAATTGGTTTCAGACTCACAGCTTTCTGGGAAAACCAAGATCACCCAAAGGAGTTCAAATAGTACAAGGATTATGTAATGCATGGCAGCTGGTGGGTTGAAGACAGTCTTCCACCCTAATTCTTACTGAGAAACCTATTTCATTTTGGTAATAAAGTATAATTCAAAGTATTATTTTAATGAGACGAGTGACAGTTACTCTAATATGAACCCGTGCCACACAGGGCACAAATGCAGTGATCAAACATCATAGTGTAATTAAAAATAGAAGACTGGCACATGAACTTGAGACACCAAACTCTGCTTCTTAAGACCTGCACCGAAAATCATCTTAATGTGATAAAAATCTATTCTGCAGGAAAGTCCTCCAGGGAATGTGATTAACCACCTCCCTCTTCATCCAATACCAGTGTTTACAAATCTTCTTGTAAGGAAATACTTTTCTTATATTTAACCTAAATCCCTATGTGGAAGCTTAAGCCCACTACTTCCTCTCCTAGCCTTAGTGAAGATGCAATACAGCTGCCACTTCCAGATGGTCCTTAAAAAAAAAAAGACCTAAGGCTTATTTACATATAATCAGCTCATACATCTCCTTTCTCTATGCTCATCAACAAGAGAAAAATATTGCAGTGCTTCTTCTTACATTGCTTATTACCTCTAAGATTGCACATTACCATTTTATTATATTTTGTAGTTAAATCTTTCCACCTGTTCCTAATTATTTCCTTATGACCAATTTTCAGAAGTGAAATTCCGGGGTCAAAAGGTAAGCATATTTTAAATATTTTTACTCATATTACTCTTGACAAAGATTGTACTTTTTTATGTATCTAGTTGCTGTGTGGGAAAAAGAAGGAAGTCTTTCTTCTCATTCGTGCCAATGTTGTATATTACCATTCTTTTTGTCTTTGCTAGTTTGGTGCCTCATTACTTTAATTTTCACTTCTTTTTTTTAATAATTGAAGTTGAATATTTCTTATACATGTTGGCAATCTGTCTTCATGTATGTATAAGCATTTTCTTTTCCATTCCTTTACTCATTTTTATATTATTTCTTTTACATGTCATAGTTTTTCATAGGAAAGAAATTATACTTTGTTTGGCACATGTTACCAATATATTTCTTCCACTTCATCAATTTTTAAAATTCCATTTGTCATATTTGGATGTTTTTAATTTTTGTATAGTAAAATTTATTAATTAGTAATATGTGAGTCTTGGTTAAGGAGCCTGTTTACACCCCAAGATTACATAGACTCACCTATATTTTCTTTCTTAGTACTTTCATATTTTCAGTGAAGCAAGGCACTGAGAAGGTGACGTTTGAGCAAAGATCTGAAGGAGATATGGAGAGAGCCATGTGCATGTTTGGGGGAAATTGTTCAAAGCAAAGGGAACCACAAATGTGAAAACCTTGTAATTTGAGCTTTTATGTGTTGTTTGCAGACCAGTAAGGAGGCCAGTGTGTGAGGTGGAGTGATTGGGGAGTGAGAGCAGTACAAAATGAAGTCCGGGAGAAAATATGTGTCATGTTATTTAGGCTTTTCAACGTCACTATGAATCCTTTACTCTGATAGATATGAGGAACCATTGGAGGATTTTAAGCAAATACGTCATGTGACCTGGCTTTCATCTTAACAGTATAATTTTTGTTTGTTTGTTTGTTTGAGACACAGTTTCACTCCTGTTGACCAGGCTGGAGTGCAGTGGTGCCATCTTGGCTCACTGCAAACTCTGCCTCCCAGATTCAAGCGATTCTCCTGTTTCAGCCTCTCAAGTAACTGGGATTACAGGCATGCGCCACCATACCAGGCTAATTTGGTATTTTTAGTAGAGATGGGGTTTCTCCATGTTGATCAGACTGGTCTCAAACTCCCAACCTTAGGTGATCTGCCCACCTCGGCATCCCAAAGTGCTGGATTACAGGTGTTAGCCACTGCGCCAGGCCTAGGATAATTCTTTATTCTGTTATAGTCTAACCAGTTGCTTTCAAATAACATGTTGAATAATCAAATTTTTTCTAGAGCTAGAAACTTGCTTTTAAAAATGCAACTTGCATAAATTATTAAATTCTTATATAGAGTTAAAATATATGTGGAATTTTCACCTTGCTTGCTTTAGTCTCCAGAATTTTTCTTGCATAAATACAGTATGGTTTAATTCTTATATCTTAAAATATATTTAAAATGTAGCTGGATAGATTCCTTGTTACTGCTTTTTAAATCAAAATTCTCCTGCCTCTTTTTGGGTAATTCTGTCTGTATATAAGCTTTTCTTTCTCTCTCTTTCTTTTCTTTCTTTCTTCTTCCTTTTTTTCTGAGACAGAGTCTCATTGTGTTGCCTGCAATCATGGCTCACTGTAGCTTTGACCTCCCAGGCTCAAGTGATCCTCCCATCTCAGCCTCCTGAGTGGCTTGAGACTATAGGTGCACACCATTATGCCTGGCTAGTTTCCTTCCTTCCTTCCTTCCTTCCTTCCTCTCTCTCTCTCCCTCCCTTCCTTTCTTCTTTCCTTTCTTCCTTTCTTTCTCTCTCTTTCCCTCCCTCCCTCTGTCCCTCCCTCCATCCCTCCCTCCCTTCATCCATCCATTCATGCCTCCCACCCTCCCTCCCTCCCTTCCTTCCTTCCTTCCTTCCTTCCTTCTTTCCATATTGGGCAGAGAGGCATGTGAAAATAACTGTTAGTATTATGTGAAAATAAACATGGCTCAGAGGGAGTCATCATAAAGCAATTGTAGATTATTTCCAAGAGCCCCTTACAATGAACTCTATAGGGCTATTCTTTCCCTTTCCCTGGATGAAAACTTAGGAAGGAAATACAATTTTTAAAAATTTGTTCTTAGGGCACAAAACTCTCTCTCCCAGTTTAGTAATTAGAATGTCCTGTCTCATGGGGTGTCACAAGGTCAGTCCTGCTGTCCAGTTGAGGCATCTCCCATAGGTACTCAGACACGTTTTAGGTTGGGAGCCTGAGCCCAAAGGATGGAGAGTAGATGGCTTCTTCCTCTCTGCCAAGCACATCTACCCTTCGACCTGCTACTATTAGTGAAATTTTGTTTTCCCTTCAGGATCAGAGCTGATGGGGAGAAGGGTAGGAGGAGAGATAGGTTGAGGCAAGATATAGTTTAGATGCCTGGTACTATTGTGGGTTGGGTGGTACTGTTCTCTGGTCCTGATGTGTGTTTAATCTGGACATGTTCGCTTCCAGGTGCTCTCATGAGTTCTTTGAGGCCTCCACCCACCACCTCTGGCTTCCCAACTTTTCCAGCATCCCCTCCCTTGCCCCAACCAATCTATAGATGATTTCTATTTCCTTTGGGCTGATCGTTTTCTGCTCCCTCAGCCCTAGGAATCTGGTGATAGCTGCCAGTTTATCTCTGGTGAGGTCTATTCCTACTTCAGGTCGCTTTCTGGATCACGATCTAAGATGACTTCAGATAACGGCTTTTTAACTCATTAGTTTCACTCAAAGTTTCCAGTGAAAACTTTCATGCATTTTTTGCTGATATGTCCCTTTCCTTCTCTCCATCTAAATTCTTGGTCTGCATACTGATCCCAATTCAGCAACAACTCTCTTTCATTCTTCCACAAGAGAACCTGTCAGTCCAGGTTTTACATTTTAGGTTTTCCAAGTAAGAATCAAGTCACCAGTCCAAAGTATCCTCCAAACAGCCAAGAATATATATTAAATCCTTGTGGTTGTTCCTTAAAAACCCTCCCTTTTAACACAAGACAGAGAGTGAGCACCACATTGTGCTCCAATAGCTGCCTCCAAAAATCCTCCTCAATCTCCACTCCCTCTTTCCTCACCTCTTCCTAACTTTTAAACGGAGGGCTATTATCTCAGAAGCTGCAAAATTAATTTTCTGCCTTGGGATGTTTTTCAAATCTCACTTTGAAATGTAGCATCTATTATTTTCGGGCCTCAGCCAAAATAGAGAGAGGATCTCATTTTAATATCCAGTTATATAACGAGTGTCACTGTTAAGAACACTAATTAAGGAACTGTTAAGGAATGTTGATTCTCTGGCTCCTCTTATCCAATAAAAATATACCCTACCTCTTTCCATGGTGGGGAGATGACTTGGACTACTTTTTCCAGGAAAAGGTAATACATCTTTTCCCATAGCTACCCAAGAAGCTCTGTCAGTATCAACTCTAGTGAAACTGGAGACAGCCTGTATCCTTTGGCTACATCCATGTACTAGTGGGTCATATTACTCTGCCCAAACAGGTTCTAGACTCGCTCTTTTCCTCTTGGACATACCCGCCCTTAAAATCCCCTGGGGGAAAGTCTCCTCCATCACAGCACTGGGATATTATAACAGGAGGTAGGAAGCCGTACTGTGCTCTTTAATTTAGTTGATGCATGACAGCTCTGTCTAAAGGTAATGCATTTGGCTCTGATCTTTGTGCTTAGACTCTTGGCCTTCTATCCTGAATGTAGAGTATTTTGCATTCTGACTTCTTTGACTTCTACCTTGAATGGAAGAAATGTTATATAGCTCCCCAAAATTAACCATGCACATTGGTAAAGTGTGATTTAACTTTTGGTGGGTAAGAAAAATATGTTTTTTCTGCACAACAATTCAGTATCTCTCACAATGGTTTGAAATAAACAGAAATTTTGTTGACTTTTTTTAGTCATGAGGAATTTATTAATGGCTAAACTTAATTCAGCACAGTAAAGTGTTGAACTTAATCAACAAATTAAGCACAGTAATGGGAACATCAGTTCTGTAACCAGTGAACAGAATAGTAAACGACATGTCAGTCTGAGAGTTTAGCTTGAACAGAAAACATGTGGTACAGGAAAACACAGGAGGTTGTCCCATAGTGGACTCAACAGAGAAAGAGCATGGAGTACATAATGAGCATTGTCAAGTGTTGCTAAACTAGTTTGATTTGAGATTTTAAGGACCCTCAAGTTCCATGTTAAAAAGCTTTGACTTATTCTCATGGGCAAAGAGGATCTAAGTCTTGTGCAAAGTCTCAAATGAAGATGAAACTGCAAAGTTTCATCTTCCATATGAGAGAAGGTTAAAGTCTCTAAGAGTGGAGGGATGCATAAGAACATTATCTTAAGCACAGAGGACCAGATGTGTTGAATACCTGTGATCTGGACAATGGGGCAAGGAATAGATTTTAGTAATGTTTTTTGTTAGTAGCCTCTGTAGGATGTCCTCAGGGCTGCAAATGGGCTTACAAACCTTCCTTTTAAAATTGACCCTAAGTAGTTGGTGAGCATATTAATAATTGTTATAATCTATTAAATTCTATTGTCATGTAAATAATTACCAATCCTCACAACAATGATGCAAGTCAGTCTCATATCTTCTTTACAGATTAGGACACAGGCGCTCAGAGAAGTTAGGAAACATGTCCAAGTTTTCAACCATGACTGCAACCTGATATGGTCTAATGATCTTTTTGGGTAAAGTCTGATGACCAGTTTTGTCCCTGCTACACCCAATGCAGAAGTCCCTGAAACCGCTGGAAACAGGCTACACTTAAATTTGTTCCTTAGACTTCTGATTAAAGGTGTAAGCAGGAAGTGAGCTTGCCTTACTACCTGATTTACCCTTAAGTAATATAAAATATTCACAGGAAATTTGCAAATCTATACACAGATTGTTTCTCATGGTGGTGAAAACTGTTCAACTTTGGGGGTAGTCAGGGAGGCTAATGAAAGAGACACGATGGGGAAACACATCTTGGGATCAAAACATTCCCTAGTTTTCTGCAAGTTGGTAGTAGAAAGTACCTTCATGGATGGAGTCAGACCTAACAGTGAAAGAACCTTTGGTGTGCAGCCACCTTGTGAGAATCGTAGCAAATACTGTTTTGTTAACACTTCTGTCTACGCTTTTTTTTTTTTGCCAGAGACTGTGCCATAAAAACTGAGAAACAAGGAGGAAAATAAATTCAAAAACATATTAACTTTATCTGGAGCCACAATCAGATAGTCACGACTTTTGATATGTTTGATATTGTCTCTCACGACTACTTTACAGTGGGGTAAAAGCTACTTGTAATCCATTACTAATGGGTTCTTATGCTTCTCCTAGACTTCTGCCTCCCGTAGTCTTGTATATAATATCTGTATTTTGTTGTATTTTATTGATCTGCATGTTTATCTTTTCATCTTCCCCTTTTTAGATCTAATTTTAAAAAGAATGATTTTTTAAATTGTCTTCTCTATTTTTAAAAAATATTTTAAAATAAAAAAAAGTGTTATCTTAAGATGCCCACACACTATTTCTCACCACACTTCATGAGTTGTTCTGGTAGAAATTGTACTTGCTGGGAATGTATTGACCCTCCCTGCTGTGATGATGAAGTAGTTTTGCACTGACTGTCATCAGAGAAAAAGGTGAAAGGTTATTCCTGTTTCTCTTTCCCTCAAAACCTTGTAAGATAGGAATTAAGTCTTAAAGAATGAGAAAGTATTTATTTTGGTGTGATAAGTGTGGATGCAAAGTATTTAAAAAATTAGATATAGCATAAAGTTATTAATAAAAAAATCAGTTCTTAGAGAATTAGGAATAAAGTAAGTACTAGGATATTTATTTTATTGTAAGATATATTAAATTGCTTTTAACTACATAAAGCTATAAACATATTTTAAAAATCAGAATCCAAGTTTAGAAACAGATAAATACTTTCTTCTGTCAAGGTAATGGAATAAGGCTATAGAATGAATAGCGTCAAAATATGTACAAATTCAGTGACTCACATGAATCATTTTTTGATCTATGTTCTTGGTTACAAGACATTCTCCATTTTGGAAGATTGTTGCAATCTTCTCGGTGGGTGTGGGGTGGCTATTTTTCTTGCACAATAATTCAATATCTCTCACAATGGTTTGAAATTAATGGAAACTTTGTTGACATTTTCTTCAGGTAGATATAAAATTGTTTCTAGTAAACATTGCTATCTTCTGTAAGGGAGATTTCCTTGGAAATTCTTATCCAATTTCTGTATTTTCACATAATATCCTTTCTTCAGGAGCACCTTCGGAAGCACAGCTCAGCCCCCAAACACCAGGGATCATCTCAAAGTTCAGCTCAGTCAACCTTAGTAAGCTCAGTCAATTACTGGAGGAGGTTAGGGGAAAGTGGGAGTGGGACTTTGCAATTGGATGATAGCCCTAGCAAGTATGACTCAGTTTCTAGTGGCAACAAGCTCCAGACTCCTCTGTGGGGCAGCTTCATAATTAAATGTTAAAATACAAGCGCTTTTCTGTGAAAGAGAGCATATTTTCCTTCCAAAATTCTTATTTAATATTCATGTTCAGAGCTCACAGCTTAGGAGAAAATTCAGTCTTAAGATTCTGCACACTTAAGCAGGTAGTATGTGATTAAGATGATGCCTTAGTTGCAAGGCTTTTAAATCCAGTCCTCTTCCTTGCCACATACATGGTTTGTGAATCTTGGTGATTGGATCTATGTATTTCCTCCATGTTAATACCACACACTATTTTCAGTGTTTTCTGTGGCTTCACCCTGCAGGGGTGGGAACTGCGAGGGTGAAGCATGTTAATGGTCTGAAGTTCCCCAGGGCTACAGGGTGATGATGTTAAGATCTTTTCACACCAGCCTGGCCTCAGTATGATGGGGATGCCTCTCCTGAGAGCCTGTGTGATGGAAATTCAGATCTATGGGTGACTGCATGACAGCATGGGCAGAAAAGGAAATATGGAAATAATAACTTCAGGGAAGAAGAAAGAGCAAACCAAGGAATAGAAATGAACCAAAGAACCAAAACTGAATAGAAAGGGTAATGAAATAGGGATGGGTCTCAGAGGTTAGGGACCTCCATTATGGTTTCAGTTCTATTACTGAATGCTGTGTGACTTAGGGCAAGGCACATAACTTGTCTGGGTCTCAGTTTCTCCCCTGGTTATATATTGGCTATGTGATTCATGAAGTATTTTATGATTCTAACCTCCTAGTATTCTATGTTCTCTACACTCATATTTTGATTTTCAATATGTTGATAGATTTTATTTTAGCAAAACACAAATGTGTCTCAATTCTTGATGACATATTGTAATGATTTAGCAAGAATGTTATTTAAAAATTGCCCAAAAAAGACATAAAATTCACAATATTTCTCTACCTTAGAAACGAACAATATGCACATTAGTTTCCAACCTACTGAGTTGGAGAAACCAGAGGAAGTGTAGACTGCAACCTGCACTGAAGAATCGTTTCTGAGAAAATCATCTAAGCCAGTTTGAAAATGTCTTCCAAAAATTCAGACTATATTGTTTTAATACTGACTATATATTTTCAATGGTTACTTCCTGAATATTCTAATGCAAGTACGATGCTTTCCTTTGATTACCAAAACTACTAGGAAGACATTATTAGCACAATCTAAAAGTTCTACAAAAATCTCATTGCTATTACATGCTGAACCATAATTTGGAAAATAGTAAAACACATAAAAATATGGGTAAGTCCAGTGGAATAACCCAAGAGGTTCATGTTAATAAAACAGAAAAATCATTTCATCTAGACAGGGCATGAACTAAAGATACATATTATATTCCATGCAGAAATTCCTCTATATTTAGTACCTAAAACTATGTACTAGTGGGCAGACCAAGTATTAGGTTGGAAGTCAGAGGAATTGAGGCTGTATTTAGAATTTTTCATTTCTTACTCCATAACTCTCAGCCCTTGTGTCTCGGTTTCCACATCTGTTAAAATGAGGATAATGATACTCACCTGACCAATCTGAGATTAAATTATGAACTCTTAAAAAACTAAACCCTATGCATTTCTAGAAAAAAAAGACATGATTATTACTGTTTTACTGAGACTGAGGCTTTTGGCAAAAGTATCTTCCGTAAGTGTATAAAGTCTTGTAAGTTCCTTGGCGCCCTTGAAAATTTCCAGGTATACCTATGATTTTATAGTAAGTGGACCCACCCTTAATGCCTTCAGTTCATCCAGCTGACCTAGGCCTTTTAATCTTAGAGTGAGACTGAATGCCAGGTGAAAAATCAGGGGTTGTCAATTCCTTAAAACAGACTCAGAAACAAAAAGTCTTGAAGGGGGACTTGAGAACGTTACTCAGAATGCAATCCTCAGGCACTGTGGAATAAGCCCCCTTATAAAAGAACATATGTAAAACAGTGTGATGATATCTGTGCAACTCAGGACTCCTCAGGATGGTGAGTCAATTGGCCCACTTGGCTAAGGTGATCCCTGCGTTACAGTGCAGAATTGCATCCTCACCTCAAAGGCAATGGGACCCTGGTCCAGTCTTCCTTCATGGAGTAGTAGAGTCAGAAACCAAGGCCCAGCTCCTTCTGGCTGTGCCCAACTTGATTCTAATTCATGGCTCCCTGACAAAGGGACAGAAGGATCCAATGGCTCTAAGCTTGGTAGGCAATAGTAGCTTTGGAGGTGAGAGGAGAGCCTTTCAATGGGAATGTCAGTGAAGGGAGGACATGCGAGAGGGGTTTCTGTGCATGTTCTCACCTTTAAAATATACTATGAAGTCCATGAGAATTATGGGCATTGTGGTATATTTACACTATGGTATAGAATTATGACAACATTCTCACTTATGCAACATTTCTTATCCTATTTGAAAGTGTAAATATGTTTCTTTTCACCCATTGTAAGTAGGGCCTTTTGGGTAAGCATGAGCTCCCTGAACTGTGAGCTAATTATTTCCACTGTCGTGTCCTTGAGATTGGAGGTTTATGAAAGTTTCTTTTAACTCATCAAATTTCTCTTGTGTGGAAGAGGACAAGTAACTGCATGAATTTATCTTCATAGGGCACATAGTTTTTCTTGTGGGCATGTAAATTCACTTACAACCCCTTCCAACACTTAAATAAGATCAAATGCATATAGCCAGGCCTACCTGATTTTTTTTTTTTTTACACTATGGAGAATTGACTTCTTGTTAATTGCATCTGCAGTCTCAATGCTCTTTATAGAATCTTTCGTAAGTGTTATTAATAGTAATGGTGGTCTTTTATTAATAATGCATAATAGCAATAGCTGGCATTAAAACAATATTAGTTAAGTGATTAGAGAAATGGCTAGAGTTGTGGTTAGAAAATGGGCCTGTAGACATCAATACAACTAAAGTCATTTATTCTTTCCCTCATAAAACAGAAAGAACTCTAATGACCAACTAAGCTCTTAATAAAATCCTGCCACAATCGCATAAATGCAGACTGACATTTTCATTTGTGGGAGAATCCTTGGTGGTGTTGTGTGATGGGGCATCCCCAGGAGAAAGAACAGAAAACAGGGGATTATTTGCATAATTTCCCTGTACTCTCTGTGATTTTCTTTCATTCTTCCCCATCTGTAGTTAACCATTAGTAGCAGAAATGCAAGCAGAGGGCCTGGTTTCTAGTCCTGGTTCTTTTACATAATGGCAGGTGATTACATGACAATGTCCCTGAGGCTCAGTTTCTCTCATCTGTGAAATGGGAAGGATTATATTTATTTGATAAACATTTTATTGAGATTGGAAGGTAAAAGTGCACCTAATCATGCTTTGTAATATGCTCTAAAAGAGCTATAAGCATTTTCCCAATAATTCTTAGCCAAGCCCTGAAGCCCACGCGCGTCTTCCCCACACTCATACCTCTGTTCCTCTCCTACCTTTCCTATACTATTTCACAGGCCCAGAGTGCTTTAGTTGTCTTTTACGCACAAGAAATTATCCATGCACATACAAAATTTGGACTACCCCTCTCCCCAACCACTACTCTAGCTTCCTTTCTATCTTCCAAAGGATATCTGAAGATAAACATGATAACAAATTCATCATAAGATGCTGAATGTTGATAACAGCGTCATTTTACCACTTCTTTTTTCCACTCTCTTTTTTCTCTCTCTCTCCTTTCCTTTCTTCTCTTCTTTCTAAGGGCATATGCCACACTGAAATGGATGTGAGGTAATATACACAATGAAAAGTACAGATAAAAGTAGAGATGTGAGATGTGTTGAAACTGTAATATGATTAAAACAAGGTAGGATGTCACGATTCAAATAACATAGAATGGAGGGAGAAATTATGTAAGAAAATCTAAGCTAGGGAAGCGACTGAAATTCATGATGACATTTCAAAATATTGAGCTTCCAGGAAGACAAGATAAAAAGGGAAACAGTAAAAAACATATTCAGGAGAGACAAATTTTCTCTAACATAATTCTTAGAAAAAATTATCATATGCATGTTCTTGGTGCATAAATTAGAAGGCAGGTAATACCGTCAATGCAGTTTTTAAGTAGGGATAGCCTTCATATGGGTTTATTAAAAAATTGTTAGCGTTGATAAAATACAAGCTGACATCACTTTTACAGGGACTCCTGGAAATTTGCATTTTTAAGGTGAACTCTGATCTTAATCCTGAGATTTCTTGCAAAAATCAACATCTATGGTGTTAGGACATGGAGACTGATTTTGTAAGCAGAGATCTTCACTGTAATAATAATTTTCTGCACTTGCTTTTGCTTTGCACATATATTTTTCCGTCATGGTTGAATTTGGTGTGCCTTCTGTGAGTTTTATGTCTCTGTCTGGTTTTTGGAATGGGGACTCAGTAAATGGAGGTTGAGCCTTGGAGAGAATAGTCCAAAAATCATCTAAACAAAGCTGTAGCTATCATTTTAATGTCCCTTTGAAGGAGAAAACCTCTGAATTATTTCACATATAGTCTCTTACAAATATTTTAAAGTAAGCTTTATTAATCATTACATGGCTCTTTCCTAGCTCTGGTCCCAAAGGTCTGGTAAGCTTTAAATCCCTAGTGACACCTGCTGGGCAGACCTCGGCTCACTGCTGCAGGCTTTCCATCAGCCTACCTCTTCTTTAGCATGCAGAGCTGCAGGCCACTAGGTAAGGGGCTGGCTGCCACTTCCACAGCTTGCAGCCGGTCTGCTCATTGCTCATGCAGGTGACCTCTGTCGGCAGAATCGTGTGCCAGTATCCCCAGTGCTCTCTCGGGGGAAATGATTTCCAACCTGCCCAGGTCCCAGGAAACACACAGGGATCTATCAAAGTTGCGAGAGAGAGAGAGAGAGAGGGAGAGAGAGAGAGAGAGGGGGGAGAGAGAGAGAGAGAGAATCCACCACTATCCGCCCCCAACCCCAGCCCCAAGTTCCTAAGCTGCTTCTTTGTCTGAAAACTCAGAGGTGAAAGATGCTACTTGAGCCGTATGTTTTGTTCAAGCACAAACCAAATTATGCTATACTTGCTTATATCTGAACATATTGGTTTATCTTACATAGAGTTTAATTGATGCAAACTTGAACTTCAGTATGTTAGATTTTCAGGGAAAACACCATCCCTGTGATTTAGATTGCTATGTTTTTCTTTGAACAAAGCAAAGAGGAGCCAGGCAATTACACCCCTGCTTTGGTTTGTTTCTTCCATATTCACCAGCCATTACAAAAATAGTGTTTAACCTCTTGTAGTATGACCTCTTGTGTCCTCTACTGTCCAATTGCACAATTTCTTTCTGAGCCAGCATCTGCATCCTTGGACAGAGCAACTTGTGTGCAAAGTCCATGTTAGCTGATGAAGCATGGCTTTGTTTGCACTTATTCACTGCTCATCCAGCACTGCGTAAGTGGTTTTGCATATTAACTAAGTGCACAGTAACCTTCCCTTACCTCCTTACAGCTCCACCCCCTCCCACCCGGCCCAGGGAAATCAACACTGTTACTCGCTGAGGAAGCTGCCAAGGGGTTGCCATGGCAACTGTTCTGCTTTCAGCAGCTACTTTTCTGGTTTGAAGGGGGGAAGGAAAAAAAAACTGGGGAGAACTAGGCAGCTTTCTGATCAGAGTTCAGATAAAGAGGGTCACAGTAATTTGTGGGCACTGACGAAGATAACCCAATGGATTTGAGAGTTACTGCAAAAGAAGCAGACAAACTGAAGAGGTAAGTCTAGTGGAAGACAAATAATTAAATTATTTGGTAGTGGTCTTAAGCTGAAGCATTTCAAGTTTATATCCGTCCATCTCATCTAAGTTACTATCTTATGAGTCTTTTCATTTTTGTCCAGAGTCAAACACAGACGATGAGATATATGGGATTATAAACAGCAGAGAAGCGAGGTAACGGGGTAAAACAGCAGCAGAGTGGGACTCTGTAACATCTGAAAGTCATTTTCCAAAACTTCATTCAGCACAGGAACAATGCGGCATTCAGGCATAATAAGCTGAAAATGTGTGGTGCGCCAGGTCAGATCGGCAACCTCTGCACTCCTCCCAACAGAGTGGGGAGTGGTTTGCCAAGGTAGGGCAGGAAACAGTCTGATTTCAAAGGAAAGGCTAGGATTAGACAGGGAACCATGCAGAGTCAAGAAATGGAAGCCTGGGCAGCCTGGACTGGTGGGTTTCAGCGGCACACATAGAGCTGTGCTAAAAGCTGCTCTAGACACCTTGTTGGTGGGATTTTGGCAGCTACCCAGCAAAGAGCTGCACAGCTTGCAGTGATCCTTGGCTGAAAGCTGGCAGGGTGGTGTCGAGCTGGCCATGCAGCAGGGGGGAGAAGAGCCTCACCCTTCCTGCCTCTGTTCTGCCAGTCTCCTCAGTCAACACCTGCTCTCCACTGGCCAACAAGCTTCCTGGCGCTCCTCTGCATTCAAACTTCTCTTGCATTATTTATTCACTTTAAGGAATAGCTGTGATGAAAACGTAGTACCTCAACCATCCTCATCCAAGCGACCATTTTCCAAATATGTATAGCTTTGTTCAGAACCTAACAACAGCTACGACACCCAGTTAAACTTAAAGGAATTTTTATATTTTTTTTTTCTGATTTTTTTAAGACTAGTCAAGTGCAGTAGTGAGGAGGGAGAAAAGGGTAGAACAAAGAGTTCAGTCTGTAACTGACTGTGAACCATCAATCTAGGTAACTCACTACCTTGGGTCCAGTCAGTTAAAGGGAATTTTAAGTTAGAGAAGCCGTACAAGGACAGAGAGACAAAACGGGATGGTAACTAAATGAGAATGTCATGTAGTTCTGGTGACATTGTCATTAATGTGTGGTGACATGGTTATTAATACTCTCAGTGGAGTAGTAAGAGAAGCTCTAATCTCTCAGAGGTTAACACCTCTTTAAGGACATGCAATAGTGGAACAAGGAATCTTGAGTTTGGAGCAGAGAGAGCTTAGCTATGTGCAGGCAGCAACTTGTTTCTGACCTGAAATACAGCCATTTTGGCTCAACTCTGTATTATGGCAGGTTTATAGTCAACATTCTGTGTTCTTTTGTCATTTCCATTGTTTTATTTGTCTTTGACAAGTAGAGAAATTTTGAGGTAGAAAGTAATAGGCAATAAGGGAAGGGAAAAAATGTAAATAAATTCCCCAAACAGGAAATGACCAAGGCAAATATACTCTACAGCAGGATTCAAAGTTTTACATGGCTTCTATACAAAATGATTTTTGTAGATGCCAACACACAGTGAAACAGAAGTCTAAAGAGAGAAAATAAAATAAGGCCAAAGACCTACAGCATTTTATTTAGGCAAAGTTGTGTGAAGTCCCAGAAACTAAACTAGAAAAGGAATAGATAGATCATTAAAGGACAGCCTCCTTACATTGGAGCCCTCATAAGTTAAAACAAAATACTAAGAGTTAAAACGTGAGTGGGCTCTCTCGTGTATCATTGATGTAGCTGGAGGCCCTATATTATATAACAGTAACAGGATACAGGATGACAGTTCCTCACAGACTACAGTAAATGTGATTAAATTATCTCATCAGTTTCATACTCCTGAGTATTTCTACAGTGCCAGAAACCCATCCATTAATCTGACCTGTCTGCTAGACCCCCAGACAGCACGGGCTAGAGGTATTAATATTCAAAGAAATTTCCCTCTCAAATGGCCGATTGGAGGGATACCAAGTTTAGTCTTTGCAGCTATAGAGACCAGGAATGAGACACGGAGAAATAATAAGGGGGAAGGAATAAAAGCAAGAAGAAAATTCAGAAATTTGTTTTAACTCAGCCACAGATTCTTTTTCATTCCTTTCCACTGACCTGATCTAATTCCAGCAGCTATTATCCCTGTGAAACACTGCCACAGCTGAATTTATTTTTATTTTGTCTGCTCAAAGGCAATGTAAAGCGAATTTGAGAGCACATCACCTTCAGGGAAAAGACTGCAGCATATTACTCACTACCTCCCTCCGCCCCTCTGCGTGAAAAGGTTAATTTGAATAAGGCTGCTGCTTCCACAAATAGAGCAGTAACCAGCACACAGAGGAACCGCCAATGAGACTGTGTTTCAATGATGTCATACTTATACCTGCCTCTTATTATTTGCTGAGTAGTGACAATGTGTTCCTTGAATCTCACGTATTATTGGTTAAGAGCCCTGTCATTCTGAGTACTTCTGGAGAGTTTTAGGCACTGCAGTTTCTTTACAAGCCCAGAATTTTTTCAGCTTCTGTACTTCAACAAACTGTTGGAGAAGGCAGAGTATTTTAAACATTGTTGTCCTGAAAACAAATGTAAAAACCTTTATAATTTAGACCTGATTTACATGCCACCTGATGCTAGGTCCTTTTGCACTGCAAACGCAGCATAAGAAAAGTCTGGTTTTTGTTAAAAACACATGAACAAACAAACACTTGGATAGAACTTTTGCTGAAGTGTTTCTAGAAAGAGTGTGCTTAGCTTAATACTGTCCCAATGGCCTAACTGAAAACAGGCTTATTCCACTTAGTCCACAACGATTTGTTGCCCCAGGGAGCAGAGCTTTCTTAAGAAGAACTAAATCTAAAATTTACCAGTTTGTAGGATAGAGGGCATTGGAGGAAGGAAAACCTACGTGGTTTATTTTTGTCCTAAGTGGGTTTTATTTTTAAATCAGTCAGGTTTTTGTGCCATTAAAATGTGTGCTTCAGGTCACTCAGATTCCTGGGCTTTGCTGAGGAAACTCCTATAAATAGGTTTGAAAACTACACTACCTTATAATGAAGCTGACAGTTAGATAAATCAGTTGTGCATGAGTTAGGGATTATTCAGCTAACTAAAAGAAATATTCTGGTCAGCATGAGATGCAAGTGTGATTGGGAAGCCAGAAAGAAATGTTGGTAGTGACCTTAAGCTGACGCTCAGAAGTCCCATCATCTGTGGCAGCAAGCGAGGCCCCAAGCATGGCTCTCTGGGCAAAGTCACATCCTCAGGGATATAGAAGACAAGGTCAGGCTGTTCATTGTCAGTTGGTGAAGCAGAACATATATAGTGAAGGTTAATCCAGTCCACGGGGCAGGGCTGTATATTAAATGCTCCAGTGAGAAGAGCAGAGCATTAAAGGAGCAACTTGATTTTAACTGGCAGAGAAAGACTGGAAAGTGTTCTTGTGTAGGAGAATGAGATGAGAAAGGATGACCATGGATGGAACAGACCTCGCTGACTGGATATACATATAATATACATACACACTTTAGTGAGAGAAATCTGGAAAAGCAGGCACACAAATCAGCAAAGATGATGTAAATTAGAAAGAGGTAGAAAGCACCAGATATTTTGGGCATCCATACCTCAAATTCAGTAGCTCATATCAACTATTTGTGAAATTAAAATACATTCTCAGCTGTGTATCAGAGCCTAGTGTCTACAGAATCTGATCACGGATTAGCTAGATGTTATAAAGTTTGATTATTTTATACTTTAAATAAAGGCTTGTACAAAATTATTGTAGACATTGGACATTCAATGAGATACTGTGTTAAGAGGACATGAAATGAGGCCGAAGTTAAGTTTAATTGCAATAAAAAGTAGAGACTAGACTACCATTCTATTAAGGTTAGAAGGACCTAAAGCTGTATCCACTGTACTTGAACTTTCTGGTATTTCCACTAACAAAGTGCATGTAAATTTTGATTCAAGAGATCTCTCTGTAGTAACATCATGGTGTTGAGTATAATGGCCTTTGGTGTCAGTCAGTCCTGAGTTCAAATCCCAACTTCAACATTTAGTAGCTTCGAAACTTTGATCATTATAATTAATCTATATAAGCCTCCGTTCTCTTGAAGGATAATAATGATACCCAGGTATGGGAAGATTGTGAGAATTAGATTGAATAAAGTATATATGTTTTATTAGCATAGTGCCTAGCTCAGTCAATGAAAGGGTTTTTAAAAATTTTATTTTATTTATTTATTTTTAATGTTCGTGGTTTTAACCTTGTTATGTCCTTAAGGTCCTTCAGGAATCTACATGACCTGTTTCCTGGCTGACCATTTCTTGTCACTCCTTTTCTCCTACGCTCTATCCCAGCCATACTGACCTTCCTGTGACTTCCCAAACAAGCCTAATGTGTTTTGGCTGGAGGACTTGACTTTGCAGCTTCCCTTGCCTGGAATGTTTCCCCTCCCAAGTGTACCTTTGTCACTTTCTTCAGGTCTCAGTTCAAATATTAACAAGAGAAATCTGACTTAACCCCCAATTGAAATGGCTTCCCTATGGCTCTCTTTCCCATAACACCATGTTATGCTTTTCCGTTGCCACTAGACATGATTTTATATTGTATTTTTAATTTGTTTATTATCTGTTTTGCTCTTGAATGTCAGGCCCACGTGAGCAGTATCTTTGTTCATTTCTGAGCCCCCGAGCCTAGAAAAGCACTTGGACATAGCAGATTCCTAAAAATCGTTGTTAATGAGCACTGACAAAGGCAGCAATAGGAACCCTTAAGTTCTTCAGGGCAGGGATACAACAGGAACATAGGTGCAATGACCAGAATGGGGATCTGAACACCCCTGCCTCATACCAAAGTTGAGAAAGTTGAGTTTTAGTATTGTTTACCGAAGGATGCCAGTGTTCATTAGGGCAGATGAGGTGTGGGAAGCTGAGACAGAAGAGATTCCAGGGAAAATCCTGGGTGAAGATTTTTAGTTGGTGTACCCTTTCTGAGGTCTACTATTTTTCTCTGTTCAGACTCTCTCAAAACTAGCTCATGTTGGCTCTGGTTCTCGTGAATTGTTGGGTACAATCAAGGGACTTTGAAACAAGAAGAACTGGAGATCAGATGAGTAAATGCAGGAAGTAATAGTAAATTCAAGAATTTCAGACATTCTCAACATTACACATACCTACACACATATTAATATGCATATGTATGAAATGAACTGATGGAAGTTTCACAGAATATTTTAAGATCTTTCCGCTCTGTCTCTTTCTCAGTCCATCATGATGATAAAATAGACTCTCTTCTGGATTTCTATTTTCCCAGTAACTAAAGGACAATATAAGACAGCATCCAGCTTACGTAAGCACTATCCTTGCTGACATTCCAAACAAGCAGTGCAAATGCCACCCAATCATGCAGTTATAGCCTGGATTTTGGCAGCCTTTTATAAAACACTGCATTTGGAGGAGCATCTGCCTTTTATATACTGGCCATGTCAGCACCTGTGGCTGCTTCTTGTTCTAGAAACTTCTGAACATAGTAAAAGTATTATGAAATAAAATTAACGCTAACCACAATGCTCTTAAAAGCGTATAGAGTCATGATGGAAATTCTGAATTTAGAGCCAATTTTTAAAGAAAATTGGCTATCTCCTCTCACCTTTTTCTCCTCCATCACCCTCAATGTTAGTTCTCTTAGATGAGTGCTTCTTAAACTTCAAAGTTTCTATGATCACCCAACCATCAAAAGGACCTTATTAAAATAGTACACATTTTTCCAGAATGCCAGGAGTAGGGCATGAGATTCGGCATTGCCAAAAACTAGGTGAAGTCATGTGCTGGTCTGTGAACCACACTTTGAGTAGCAGGAGTTTATTTTTATTTTTATTTGTATAAGTTTATTGGGCACAAGTGTAATTTTGTTACATGCATAGATTGTGTAGTGGTGAAGTCAGGGCTTTTAGGTACCCATCACCCAAATCACGCACATTGGATCCGTTAAGTGAAGCACTGGTTTAGATGACATAATGCCACATGTTTGGCTTTGTAATCCCCCAAATTAATAAGAAACTTTTTAAGGAGGTCGTTTACTATTCTCCCACATACTTTTGTTGTTGTTGTTGTTGTTGTTGTTGTTGTTGTTGTTGTTGAGGCAGAGTCTTGCTCTTTCACCAGGCTGGAATGCAATGGTGTGATCTTGGCTCACTGTAACTTCCGCCTCCCAGGTTTAAGTGATTCTCCTGCCTCAGCCTCCCCAGTAGCTGGGATTACAAGCATGCACCACCACGCCCAACTAATTTTTGTATTTTTAGTAGAGACGGGGTTTCACCATGTTGGCCAGGATGGTCTTGATATCCTGACCTCATGATTCGCCCTCCTCGGCTTCCCAAAGTGTTGGGATTACAGGCGTGAGCCACCTTGCCTGGCCTCTCCCACATACATTCTATTGTAACTGTGTTAAGAGATTTTATTCTGAGGCCGATTCACATCCAATTGGTAACCAAGCCTTTTTGAGTCTAAGAAATGTTTCTCTCTTCTCCATCCCCACAGGCACTGCCTCAGCCGAGGCCTTCCTCATCTTTCCCCTGCAAACCAGTAATAACCTCTGATTTATCTCCCAAGCCCCAGCTGCACCTCCCTCTAATCCATCATTTTATATTCCATCTCCTTATTTTTCTTTCAAAAATTGTTTTGATGAGTTCCTTTCCTGATTGAAAGCCCCTGCTGGCTCCCCTGCTTAAAATAGAGGTTGGCATAGGCTCTGTCCCCTGACAAAATTGGGCTGGAATCCAAACTCCTTCAATTTCCTTTTATGTAACTTTGGGCAAATTGCTTAACTTCAGAGAGGCACACTTTCCTCATCTGCAAAATGGAGATACTACAGCTTATCTGGTAGTGTTGTCATGATTTAGATGAAAGAGCGTAGGTAAAAGCATCTAGTATTATGAAGGCCATAGTAGATGTTTAATAACTTAATTACTCCTCCCTCCTCCTTTTCTTTCCAGTCTGAACAATTTTGGCTTTTCCCACCTCTAATGTGGATACTCCTGAACCTCTTTCTTCTTGTCCTGCCGCCACTCCCTATAAACCACACGTACGCATTCTCCAGCTCCCTGAACATCTCACTTCCCAATATATCTGCTGAAAGACTCTTCCCTCTTTCCTCCAACCCAGAAAATCCCCTTGGATTTGCTCTCTTCCCTAAGGAGCCTGCGCCTTTGTACTTGGGCAGAATTTGCCATTCCTTCTTCTCCTCCCAAATCACTGTGATTATGCCTCTTTCAAAATATACTTGCCGTAATGTGCTGCTGTGATGTGTTGTTATGATTTGTGTTCGTGGAGGTTTGCCCCAACGTGATTGTCACCTCTCAGTGGCATGGACTTTCCCTTATTTCTTGATCCTTAATGATTCAAGCATTTGTTTAATAAAAGAACAGAATCAATAGGATATGTAGTTTAAAGAAATGGATGCTCAAATATTATATTCTAGAAAATATAAGAATATGTAAAGAAAAATAATTCTGAAAGCTTTCTTCGATTAAAAATAGTGGTTTAGAGTACTGATCCCCATTTTCTTTTCTTTTTTCAAAGTTTTTTTGAAAAAAAATTTTTTTTTTGAGACAGGGTCTTACTCTGTTACCCAGGCTGGAGTACAGTGGCATGATCTCAGTTTACTGCAACCTCTACCTCCCAGGCTCAAACGATCCTCCCTCCTCAGCCTCCCGAGTAGCTGGGACTATAGGCATGCACCACCATGCCCAGCCTAATTTTATTTTTGGTATTTTTTAGTAGAGATGGGGTTTCACCATTTTGTCCAGCTCTTGAATGCCTGAGCTCAGGTGATCCACCTGCCTCGGCCTCCCAAAGTGCTGAGATTACAGGCATAAACCACTGTGCCTGACCTCATCCCCATTTTTTTAGCACATTAAAAAAATTTTTTTCAGGACTGGTTTTAAATGCTTTGTGTCCACCTTATTTCCAGAATCCTTTATTATTCTTTGTTGTAGGTTCTATAATTCTTATTTCACAAATTGAGGAACTGACATTCAGAAAAGTTGAGTAGCCTTTCATGGATGCACAATTTTAACTGTTAGAGTGGGGATTTGAACCTATGACTTTCTGACTCCAAAGTTTATCTTCTATATGGCACTATCTCATGTAATCTATTGCCATAGGCTGGTTTCATCTTAAACATAGATGAAAAGTGAGGATTAGGATCTTGACTAGAGAAAAATTTGTGAAGCAGGTGACAGTTGTCTGCAAGAGTCACATCTTTGAGTGGTTGGAGATAGTAGTTATTAAGTAGATAAAACATAACTCAGAACTCTAAAATTCTAAAATCTGGACGCCTCATAAATCCTTTCATTTTCACTCATTATTTGTTTTGAAGAAGTCATGAAGCAATCTTGTTCTGGAAAGAAAACTATTTTAATGATGTCTTTTTGACTTTCAAAGGTACTTTTCATTTCACCATACAATATTTGCACAGGAGATCCTTACACAGTTAATTTTCTTGACCAAATCACATAAAAGAGCTCATTCCTCTAGTCTCAAAGAAATCAAGCTACACCCCAAGCAAATCATGCAGATTGCTGTGTGTTATACTGTCCTGGGAACTGCTATTTGTAACAGACTGTCCAGAAGTTTTCAGTAGGGAACTCTTGTCTACAATAGCCTACAGATATGGAGAGTAATTGTATAGCTAATTTTATCTGCAATTAATGACAAATTTGTAGATTGATGAGCAATTGTGATCCCAAATATGTTTGAAACCTCTTGGTAACATAGCAACTATAAACTGCTAGAAAAGTTCTCATGAGGGGACTCTTGGAATACACAGTGAAAGTCATTCATTCATTCATTCATTCATTCATCTTAACCTCTTGGAAGCCTCTCAAACTTAGACATAAGGCGTTCAGTTGGATCTATAGGGTTTCTGTATCTATGAACCTGTTGAGATCTAGAATATGCCAGACTATTCAGAAACAGGAAATTGATCCCTGGAATAGCTTAATGCCTAGACAGGGTTTCTCAAAGTGTATTCCCCGGAGCGCTAGCTGCAGGGCCTCTTAAGAGATGTCAGGTGAGAAGAAAGTGTTTTAAGGTCAAATATACAGAGAAACACTGGGTTTTAAAAATTCCAACAGATTTCTTTGCTACTGGACTCCTCAGAACTTTTAATATGTCACTGTTTGTTCTGACTCTCCTGGGATAGTAGTTACTGTTTGTTCAATTTGCTTTGTTCAGGAAGTATCTCAAAAACAATAATCTGCAAAATAGGAAGCACAAGTCTGAAGTGTCTCTGTAGGTACTGTGGAACTGTGGCCAACTGCATTTTGCCCCTTGGGCTTTGATAGATTTTGTCTAGCTGGGAGCTAATGTCCGTCTCATTGGTGTAGCACCATTGTAGCAACTTTGTGCAGATACAATGTCAAGAGCGTAATGAACAAAATCCCACCTAAAATTACAACGACGCAAAGATAAATAAAACATTGGTATGGCCCATGTTATACAGAGATTTCTGTAATTATAAATAAAGAAAAATTTAAAATCAAATACATTCCATATAGCATCTTAAACATATGTTGAGTGAATTACTATGAATAAACTTGAAATCTTATATTTTCTCTATAGTATTTCTAAGAACACTGTTAATTTTTATGTAATGTCAAATTATCCCAGGTAATAATAATTAATTGAGGAAAGTGGGATAATTTAAATTTTATGTAATTAGACATTTGCGATGTTTCAGAAATCAGGTTATGAAGGTCTCTATGTCACTGTGTCTTTCTCTTCTGAATCTTTCCATCTGGAAATCATGGTCTACATCTACAGTTGTCTCTATAGTGTGGTCAAGAGAAATGAAATGAAATATATTCTGCTATTCTAGTAGCAGAGTCAGGGTAGGAGATTCTAAACCCAAAGTTAATGTGAAGTCCTGGTTTTATTATATTACTGATAAACATACATACTCTGCCACTTCAGGTGCCAGAGGGTTGGCTGTCACAGTACTTTTATGGTATTTAAGTACTTTTTAGAGAAATCTGCCTGAAAGACGTTGGGTAAGTAATACGTCATATGTCAAGGAGAAGAAAGGAATATGGGGATGGAGATGGATATAGATGTAGATTGTAAAATTGGGCAGGTGTCATCCGCTGTTTCCATGTTTGGTAGGAGATATTTACCTTCATTAAAGATGCCCTTCTAGAAATTAAAAATTTGTTCCTCAGTTGTTCTAGCTGAGTTTCAAATGCTCCATAGCCACGTGTGGCTAGTGGTTTCTGTATTGAACTGGGCAGGTATAGAACGCTTCCATCTTTGCAGAAAGTTCCACTGGGCAGTAGTGTTTATATTAATATACAGATTTCAGACCCATGTGGGAGTTAGGAGTAGGAAACAAGAAGTGAGGCTAACATGGCAGGGTTTTATCAGCAAGTGGTAGATTTTGAAGTCATAGAGGCTGGTGAAGTATAATGTCTTAAATTCTTTTTTTTTTTTTTTGAGACAGAGTCTTGCTCTGTCACCCACGTTAGGGTGCAGTGGCACGATCTAGGCTCACTGCAACCTCTACCTCCTGGGTTCAAGGAATTCCCTGCCTCAGCCTCCTCAGTAGCTGGAATTATAGGTGCCTACCACCATGCCTAGCTAATTTTTGTATTTTTAGTAGAGACAAGGTTTCACCATCTTAGCCAGGCTGGTCTTGAACTCCTGACCTCGTGATCTACCCACTTCGGTCTCCCAAAGTGCTGGGATTACAGGCATGAGCCACCGTGCATAGCCTAATGTCTTAAATTCTTTAGAAATTTAGAGTTCTATAAAAAGACTTTTATGCCTAAAGAATAAAGCAGCATTAAAAATACAGAAACATGAGAAAAATAAATTAACATTTAGCTCTATATTTAACATATTCCTGCTTCTTAATGTATTACTCTTAAGGAAGGAAGAAGTTGGCTGGCTTTGAAGCACATTTTTTACATGACTAATTGAAACCAGGGACTCCTGTGCTCAAACAGCACTTTGAGAACTCAATTCCATGAGAGACCTCAGCCTACTATATTTGTCCAAAGATTATAGTTGGAGCAATCTCAAAGAGCAGAATTCTTAGCAAGGAAAGAGAAACCAATGCAATGTGTAAGTAGAACATGGCAGAGAGAAATTCAAGATCTGAAGGAAATGTAGGCACCCACATAGACCCATCTGCAGGAATACTGTTCCAGGCATGGGAATTAGTTTATGCAAAGGTCCTGAGGCTGACACGTGTTTTGGACTGCTCAGTAAATAGCGGGACGTTTTAGTGTGTTTGGAATTGAGTGAATGAGAAGGAGCGGGGAGAAGTGGAGGTCTGACAGGAAGGTGGAGTAGTGTACAGAAAGAAATACAGGCCTTTGTAAGGGCACTGGACATTCTCTGAGATGGGAAGCCACTGGGAAATTCTGAGTAGAAGAGCAATGTGACCTGACTCAGGCTTTGCTGGTAACTTTCTGTCCTTTCACCCTATATATGCTTTTATAATATGTTTTTATTTGCTTGCTTCATACATTAGAGTGGATATATATAAGTTTGTCAGTACTGTGGCAATATTTTCTATCACATTGGGGTAGATTTCATTAATTATAGAATTTCCACTGTATTCCAAATAATATCAACCTGACTTAGGTTACACAGCAATTACCGACAAAAGCAAATGGAATTCAGGTTTCTTTACATCTCTTAATCCTTTCCCCCTTTTTATAACGTCTCCTAGTGTTAAGGGCTAGTAAGACATACTTTTTGAGGAATTGCCATAGAGAGTTTTGATGAAAAACTTACAGCATAGGCATGCCAGGGAGTGAATTTAAAGTAGAGGAAGCAGAACTAAAAAATTTTCAAGTAGTGTTCCTATTTTCTAATTCTTCTTCTCCTTTCTCAAGGCTCAAGTATATTTGGGCCAGTGGAGGAGCCATGCAGCCACTGCATCCCCAAGCCTCTGGCTCTGTTTCTTCAGTGCCAGCAGCTCAGGAAAGGCAGAAGAAAGATAAAATAAGAAAGAGGAAGAGGAGAGGCTATTAGAAGTTCAGAAAGAAGTAGAGATATGCTGAAAAGTTTTCACTTCTCCTTTTCCCAGCCTGGGAAGTAGAAAGCAGACTCCATGCATGTAAAAAGTATCCCTAATGGAAAAAAAAAAATCACTGTAAAAAGGGGAAATCACCTTTTGTCCCAAAGACCAGCTAATTGGGCATCTTTAAAAAATTTCAGATAATTGAATAGAGGAACTTAAGCAGGAAAAAAAAATTTTAATTTTCTTTTAGAATGAGAGGGGAATTTCAAAAGGAGGGAAATTAAAAAAAAAACAATGCTGTCATGCTCGATAATAAAAAAAAGAAGTATTTATTTAATCAAATAGTCCATTGGCTTCCTGACTCATACATCTATCTCTGTTTTAGAGGTTGTTCTTGATTGCTGGAATATGACTTTCTTTGGTTCCACACAGTAGCCATTGCTGAATTCATAATAACATGAACAAGAATAGGGTTGTTAAAGGTGACCTCCAAGGTTTCAACATCAAAGGGACTATATAGAATCAAGAATCAAGGACAAAGCTATAAAATTCATGTTCAAGGAAGGTGTGGTAGGGATGGGTGGATGGACTTGTTTCTTCATTTCTCTTTAAGTCTCTCTCTGGGCTGATTTCATTTCGTTGAGGAAGATAACCATCACCTTGCCCCTGCTTCCTAAATGGATTATTGCAAGTTTCAGGAATAAAAGATGTCACGCTTATGCCTTCGTCTAGAAGTCATTGCATGTAGCTTTTTATATAAAATTCATCCTTGAAGTTTGAGATTTACTTTCTGTTTGCCATCTGATAGTAATATTGAGGAAATTTGAATTGTAAAGATTTTAATAATCATTTGCAATAAAGATAAGTAGTTTTCAGAATTATCTCTGGAAGCTGATTTAAGGAAAGTTAACAGTTAGGCCTGGGTTCCTGGGATGGGATTGAGAAAATCAGGTAGGCTTTGAATCTTGGAGGACTCTCACAGCTTATTTAAGCAGCTGCTCTTACAGACTGACTTTGACAAATAGAGAACTTCCTGGGACATCCTTTGGCTTAGGATCATGAATAAGCAAATATTATCTTGATGAGAAAATTTCCATCAGGTTTTGGTATGTTGAAGATTCACTATTGCATTTCTAAATGCTTTAGCTTCTTAAACCATGTTCTGAAAATCAGCAAACTCTGCTGTGTTTTAAAAAACTTTCTGACTCACCTACCTTTTATTTTATTTTTTGTAGAAGTCTGCAATGAGGAACATCTAGAACAGTATTTAAATATGGCCCTTAGCTGACCCTCTTAAATAGTCCAGATCCCTGATTACTTTTGCAGTTAACAATGTGAACCCAGAAAAATCCCTAAATGGAAATCCTAGTTCTCCTAATCACCAGCGCTGAACACTGTACAATAAAGGCCACTCAAAATAAACCAGGGCCATAATTTCCATGATGACAGTCCCCAATACAGTGTTTTGTTATTGTTTCTTTCAAATCACTAGAATTCTTCCCATGTGCTGTCATATCTTCAGATAAGAGCCACATGGAGATTAAATGTGATTTTAAATGAACTTTTACAGGCCTCTATATTTTCTCCGTGGCTTTTATTATTTTTAGAGTCAAGTGATGAAAGGTTATTCCCTGAAAGATCTAGCCAGTTAAACGTGCAGCATAAAAACCTGAAGCCCTGCAGTCAGACAGAGAAGAGCAAAGGGGAAAAAGAGAAAATGTTCCATTGGGGCTGCAGCTTTTCAGAGTATGCAGGAATGATGTCATTTGTTTTCACAAAACCCAGTTTAAATTTGTTCCTGCCTTTCAAGAACTGCAGCAGGGAGCATCTGTGGAAACTCCTGCATACCATATTTCAGGGCGTTAGAGTGTAAGCTGCATCGGAATCCAACCAATCTCAGTATTCTTGCCCACCCCAATTTTCATTTGTTCCCCCTACGTGAGCTGCCCATGTTAAATGACCGCCCAGCACCCTCTCCCGTGTTACGACTACAGAGACATCGCTCCATGCCTTGAAGGGTTTAAAGAAGAATAATACCACAATAAAAACTTCCTTGTGATCATCCAGGCACATTCATTTCAATGACAAATAGCCTCCAAGAAAAGATCCATCTGTGAAGGGTGTTTTGGTTTGGTTTGGTTTGGTTTAAATGAAATCTTAGCCTTTTGTTTTTGCAGCTCCTGGATAGCACTGGGACCATCATAAGAAGCAAGAAAACAGAAATCCTAGGCTATTGAACTTTCAGGGGCAGAAGCAGGACCTCCAAGTTCTATACCAGCAAGGACCTCCAAGTTCTATACCTCCAAGTTCTATACTTATCTTTTCACAAAGCAAACCCCATTTCTATGTATATAGTCATACTTGATGACTGGACAGTAAGTAATGCAGCAGAAACAGCAGCATTTTATGAACTATATTAAAGTGATAGAGGGAGATTACGGTGTGAACTTTGCTTACAAAAATAATGGATAAGATACAGAGTGAAAAAGATAGCGTTGGGCAGCATATTGCCTCACTTGCTCTTAGTTCGTCTCCTCCGTATGTAAATACAGCATATTGACAATTACAGTTATCAGTGTAGGTTCTCTGGTTGTGAGCAGCTGTAAACACACTAAACTAAAAGAATATTTATTGGAGGGCCATGAGGAAACTTGCAGAATAAAAGGAAGACTGAAGAAATTGACTCAGAGATGACAGAGGCCGTGGCGTTATGGTGCTTTCGTTGGAGGCACTGCTTGTTGGGATTGTAGATCACCACTGCTAGATTGAATGATCTCCAAGTTTCCCTCCCACTTTTCTCATCATTCAGCTCAAGGGGACAAAATTCCAGGAGAGAGTGCTCCATTGCTCACATGCCCAATGTGACTGCTTGGCTTGGAGAAAGCAGGGAGCTCTCAGCTTACTGACTCACAGGGATGCCTTGCAAAAGGAGAGGAGAAATTCTGCCAAAGGAGGCAGGGGTGCTGCTTCTAAAAGAAAAGGGAAAATGAGTGCTGTGTGCTCTTCTCTGTCACCATGATCAATGCCTTGGGTCAGGGCCTCCTAATTTTCTTGCCTGAGTGAACAGTTTTCCTCCTTTAACTCATTTCTTTAAACTCATTTTTAAACCTTTCAATGGTTCCCTATTTGAAAAGGCCAAGCCAGGACACTTTGAACCCAAGTGCTCTTGATTGTTATACCAGGACAAGAGGCATAAACTAGGACCATCTGTGGCAAACTGGATGTATGGTCATTCTTCCTTTAACCAAACTTTCTTCCTACACTTCACCGATATCTAGCCTATTCTTCAAGACTTGATTTAAAGAAAACTGAAGGCTCTTTGAGGTTAGAAATAGTGGCCTTTTCTTCCTGTGTCCTCTGCATCTCAGGAAGGACACATTCCTGTGTCCTTCATGCTTGGCACATGACAGGTGTCCCATGAACCTTCACTGTGGAGTTATCATTGAGTGTGACTATTGAATTCCTGTCCTTCCTATGAGGAAGCAGACCCAGGCATCTGGGATCAACTTCAACTTTAACTGCCACACTGCATTTCAATAGAAGAAAAGGCTGACCAGTTGACTGGCGCCTCCTAATTCACCTTCCTGTAGGTGGCAGGCTTGGTCTTGGGGAAACTCTCAGGAAGGCACTGTTTTTACTTAAAACAAGATCAAACCCGAAACCTTTTCACATGTAAGTCCTAAAGATATAAACCCGAAACCCTTTCATATGTGATTCCTAAAACTGTAAACCCGAAACCCTTTCATATGTAATTTCTAAAGCTGTAAACCCGAAATCTTTTCACATGTGAGTCCTGAAGCTGTAAATCTTCATATGTAATTTCTAAGGCTATAAACCTAAGATTCTTCCATGTGTAATATCTAAAGTATAAGCTTATATAAAGGCAGAACCTTCCTTTGTTGGATGAGCTGGGTAATTTGGAACCATTGCCCAGCTCCCTGCCGTAATAATAATAATAATGATAAACCCTTTCCTTCCCCATTCGGTGTTTCAGAGCTCTGTTTCTCACGGCCGCTCCTGCTACACCTACTCCTATATGCTCTCACATCCACATTTTCAGTGTATCTTGGGACTACACTATTCCCAGTATTCACCTTGGAGGGAGTAGCTAACTTCTGTTTTCTTTACATAACTATCATTCTTTCTTTCTAATAGAGACCCCAGTGGGCTTTCCTCTCCATCATATAAATGGGTAGGATAAAGAACTCAATGAGTTCAGACCATTTCTGTTTATAAAAGATGCTATTGATGAAAAGAACTTTTTTGAAGAAATGGAAAATGACATATTTAAAGACTGTCCTTAAAACGGAATGACTTCTGCTGAATACCTCTTTTGTGGTATACAGTAGAGTACTATCATAGATCCCCCTCAGCCAATAACTTATTCTCTGTGTTGCCAGACGTTGTCAACCCACAAATCCTCTAGGCATTCTTTCCGATATATCCACCTGATTTCAGAAATGCTGGAATTGGAGCTCTACCTTGAATTGGCTTTTCCGAGGCCCACTTTGTCGTCAGGATTAATCAGAAGGGTGCGTTATTTGTCCAGGTCAGTGCTCAGATCATGCCCTAAAGACTTTTTTTAAGCAATATGTTCCCTTTAAAACATTGTTTTAAAAAAATCCTGACGTGTACTGCACAGTTGCATCTCAGAGTGAGAATCAAAGAGGTTTCCTAGGTCAAGCAGAACCCCAAGCAGATTCCTCCTAGGCCTTTCCAAGGGCCAACTCTGCAGACTAATGAGTGTGTGCAGCTCCACGCTGATCCCTTTCTGCCTTTAGCTAGATGCTGTGGGATTTTGGAACCCAAGCCTAGCAAGCTACAGCACACTGCATGCAGCTCTGTGATAAAGGCACAGACTCAGCCTTGACCAACGACCCAAAGCCAAAAATTCTGTGTCAGAAACCAGGTAATTTCACATCATTTGCACTGTAGTCCCCCTTGTCCATACTGTTTTTCTTTTATGGAAATGTTTTTTCTCTTTATCAGTCACTCTGAAGCCTTGCTCCTTCATTCACTCAATTCTAGAGCAGTACTTTGTGGCCCTTCTTATAACCGTGTTGTCTCCCTGTTCAGAACTTACAATGCAGAAAGCAAAGCATAGGATGCTATTGAAATGTGGAGTTTTGTCTCTTAAATTTCCATGTCGGTATCAGTTACAGCACCAAAGCAATGACATGGAAATTTTGGGGGGAATAAAAGGAAAATGAGTCAGGTTTATATTATGCTAATATATTTTTAACTTAAAGTTTTGAAAAATAAACTATTTAGCATTGCAGTTATTAATTTGAGAGAAAAATGAGTTAACTGTGGAACAAAGAGAGGACGATAATTAAATGTAAGGGGTGAAGTACCTATTTACCACTTGGATGGTATGGTAGGGAGACGGCCCAGTTCATTGGAGGGTAAAATGAAAGAAGATGTAGGAGACAGTGAAGTGTAATTGATAAACTCAGCTGAGGGTAGAGAAAGAGCTTGCAAGCTAGAGAGTTGTGAAGTTTCTGATAAAAGAATACATGCATTAGGACCTAAAGACCTCAAGTTCTACAAGACAAGAAAAAATACTTTTCTTGTTAGCAACTCTACAAGACATTTTCTGTCATTCTGCATTGCTGAGGATAATTCTTCCACACTCTTATTTCAGATGCCTTTCTCAGAGTCTGTGTCTATACAGTCAGAGTTAAGGTGAAAGACGGTAACCATCTGGGTAGTTTAATCAGTGTAGCAGGTAGTGCGTGAGTACCCTTCTCCCTCTTCCCCACTCATTCTCTTTTTCCCAGTAACAATTTTGGGAGATTTTCCCCCTACATCTTGAATTATCTGGATAATTGTTTTCTGTATTTCATTTTGCTAGAAATCCATAGCTTGACTGATATCAGTAACAGTTCTTTAAAACCTCCACATCTGCAGAGAGTACCATAGAGAAAAAAAAAAAGCGCTACATTTCCATTGCTTTTGCTGGTTACCTAATGCAAATTTTTAAAATGCTCTAAATTTTAAAAAGTTGTTTAGGAAAACATCTGTACAGCCATTCACTGAAACTGGCTTATTTACTGATCTCTAACTTTTCTTCATTTAACTTCACGTAACTGTCAAGCCACTGAGGGTCACTAAATATTTAGTTTTTTTTTTCCTTTTAAAATTGTTGTTAACTTAAAGAATTGAAAAAAAAATTAGTGTGCTGCCTTGTTCTCTCTCTCTTTTTTTAAGTTTAAAATCTGTGAGGTCAGGACTTACATATTCTCTATTTATAAAAAAACATCAAAACTTACTCTACTGCTTACAGTTCACTGTGGGTCATTTAATAATATCAGTCAAATTCAGTGTCAGTCTTTAAAAAGAAATTCTTTTCATCCCCCCGAAAATATCTCTCTAGTAAAACTTGTTTGTCAAATGACTACAGCTCCCTTAACAAATAAAACATAACAGTATTTGCTGCTCTTTTCCTCTGAAGTGATGATAAATTGCTGGGGAAGTAAAAGCCTTCACACTAATAACAGAGGAAAATTGACTCTAAGATCCCATCATTTTGTTTACCAGCTGTCTTTACAATTCTATAATAACCCAGCCCACATTAAAAATTGTTCAGAGATAGTAAAATAGACTAGAAACAAATGATCTCTCTGCTGAAATTAGTTTAAGCAGGGGAACAGGCTGGAAAGAAAGATTTGATCCAAAAACTTACCTAGCTCTCAGGCATGATACCCGGTGACCACATAGTCGGTGCTGAAACACAACTCAGGAGCATTACATCATCGTGACAAACTTTCATTGGCTGCAGAAACCCCAAGGATAAGACAGGCTTTTAAGGTGCTGTGTGAAAACCACTGTTGGTTCTTTATCAGGCTATGGCCAAAATATTGAAAGAAAGACTTTTCCTACATTAATGTTGTCATGGCTGAGCTGACTGAACATTGTTAACCATTTCTTATGCATGTTTATCTCCACTTTAGTCACTAGTTTTGTATTTAACTCTAACCTGTTGGGAAATTATTTTCTTAAAACTAATTGTTTTAAAAGCCTTGTTTTTTGTTAGCTTGTTTTTCTTGAGGGTGCACAGTATCACTCTGTGAATGGCTATTTCCCCTTTTACTCCTCAGACCATCTTTCTTATTTTTAAAACTACATTTGAATCAATGCGTCTATTTTCCTCTCTATTATTTATTTTGTCTTTATTCTGTCTAGGCAGAGGACTAGCACTCACAGATTTGAGAAAGCACAAGTGTGTTTATTTATTTTGAGCAATTTAATTGGAACTAACGCACAAAGTCCTTACTTCCTAATTATTCATTGTCATTGTTAGTTTTTTTTTTTCTATTGAACTCTATGAGTTATTTATGTTGTGCTTATTACCATGGTGATTTACAAACCAAAACCATGTGTGCAATATGAGAGTGTGCAGAGCTTTAAGAGACTGAGTGAAAGTGATAGGACGAAGGCTACAATCCTGCACCACTGCTGCACCAGCCTCTCCTGCCTGAGGGAGAAGCATTTGATGTAGGGAAAAATGCTCTTGTTATAAAGCTGGAACATTTGGACAATTGGATTCATCATTCAGGAAATGACAACAATATCACATTACTATCGAATGTTAATTTCTCTCTCTCGCTCTCTCACTCTCTGTGTGACTTTCTTTATCTCTGTTTCTGTCTCTCTCAAATTTAAGAGTATAGAGGAGCAGAATGATGATAAGAGGGACTGAATTAGTGTTTTTTAAAACTATTTCATGCCCTCTCTCTCCTAAGTACTTGACTCTTAAGTCTCTTAAAGATAAGCAAATACACAAATACCCTATAAAATCCTCAAGGCTGGGAACGTAGAACTATGTTTCTAGTGCATGTCTGGGCTACTCAGCTCTGCTGTGAATACTCTCTTATTCCTTTCAGTCTCTTCTCAGCCCTGATTCTCAGCCATGTGCCTTGGAGGAGGCCAGTCTACCTATTGCAAGAGAAGGAGTGGCGACTGAGCCTATGACCTTGCTTCCATTGTTAGGAACATCTTTCTGCTATTGTTCCTTAGACCTCTGGTCTGCAAGGATAGCCAGTGATCCTTTTTTTTTTTTTTTTACTTTTGTAGATTAATACTGAGGATTCAAGGGCCTAGATTAGGGCCTTGAGATATTTAGGAACATTTCTAATAGTGATGAGGAAAAAGAGAGAGAAAAATAAGAGGGAACTCTGTCTTAAGTTTTCTCCTCTGAGAGGAAGGAAGAGATAAACCAGCAACAATCTCTCTGTTTCGTAGTAGGATTTACAGAGTAAAATAAGACCTATCCCTTGCCCTCACGATGTTTTGTACACGATGTTTTGTAATAGTCATCCACAATGACTATTAAAGTCTGATGAAAAATATGATAGGTATATATACACTGATGGGCCTCTAACTGAGACTCATAGAGCTTGAAGACGTAAGGGTTAGCTAGCTGGGGAGGGGGAGTAAAGAATTCTGTAAAGGGAAAACACAATGTAAAGGCAAGGAGGAATGAAAAGCATGGTTTGTTTGAGAAAGAGTAAAGAGTGTTCTGTTTACAGAAAGAAAGTGTGGTGTGGAAGATAAGGCTGGATCAATAGATACGATCAAATCATGGAGGACATTGTGAGCTAAGCTAAGGGATATGGACTTTAACTTGAAACTCTTGTAGGTCATTGAGGAACTATATTCAGATTTGTAACTAAGCTGTATTAGTCTAGCAGTAGCCTGGAATGCATAGGAATGGACTGGAACCAGAGATCCCAGTTAGCTTATATGTATTTCAGTTGAGCCTTGACAGGAAACATATGGCACTTTCAAAAAGCATAATGGTAGATAATTTATTGAAAAAAAAAAAGCATTTGCACAGGTGTGAATAGAGTTAAGGAAATCAATAGATGGTGAAGCACCCAAAGAGCCACAACAGTAGGGAGTTGTTATTGGCTAAGGTCTGTTATCAGACACTGAATCCAATGGGTAGCCACTGAGAAGGATATCTGGGTGTTGTAGTAAATAGAAGTTAGCCTCTTGGGGCAGGGAGAAGAGTAGAGATATTTAGAGAAAGTAACTGTAGATGGAAGGAGACAGGTTGTAGACTCAACAGTACTGGGGGGGGGGGTGTGTGTGTGTGCGCATGTGCGTGCGTGCATGTGTGTGTGTTTAAGAGAGAGAAAGAAAACAAGAGAGGGAAATAAAATGGAAGTATCTAGGTGGGACAATTTGTAGATTGTTTTTTAGTCCTAACAAAGAGATGAATGGTCGTTCATTCATTGATAGAAAAGGCTTCATGGATGCATGCTCATTTCAGTCTAAGTAAAGTTTCATTTTTATGCATTCAGACTTTTTTTTAAATCTCTATGTGACTTTCTTTGTCTCTGTTTCAGTCTCTCTCAAATTTAGGAGTACAGAGGAGCAGAATGATGACAAGAGTGACTGAATTAATGTCTTTTTAAAAGTATCTCATGCCCTCTCTCTCCTAAGAACTTGACTCTCTAGTCTCTTAAAGATAAGCAAATACACACACAAATGCCCTATAAAATCCTCAAGGCTAGGAAAATGTCAATTATATTAGTGTCTGGAGCTCAGAAAAGAAATCAAGGATCAAAGATGGGGCAGTACATTTGGTAGACATTAGCGGATGCATTGTTTTTGGGGCCATGAGTGTGGATGAGATCGCCCAATGAGAAAGTATACAATATGAAGAGAATGGGGTTAAGGTGCAAGCCTGGAAACACTAACATCGAAGGAGCAGCTGGAGTAGAGGAGTCTCTAAAAGAAAACAGAGAAGATATGTTATTAACAAGTAGGATGTTGGGAGTAAAAAAGTGGTAAGCTGGAAGGACAAGCTGTCAAGTTAAAAGAAGAGGGTGAACTCATGATATTAAAGATCATATCCAGCGTATTAGTCTGCTGGAGCTGTCATAACAAAACACCACAGACTGGTGGCTTCCTGAATGTAAACTTGTTTTCTCACAGCTCTGGAGGCTGCAAGTCCAAGATCCAGATGCCAGCAGAGTTGATTTCTCCCAAAGCCTCCTTCCTTGACTTACAAATGGCTGCCCTCTCACTGTGCCCTCACATGGCCTTTCTTCTGTGTGTGCACATCCTTGGCCTCTCTTTCTCCTCATACAAGGACATCAGTCATATTGGATGAGAGCCTCAGTCTTTTAATCTCATTTAACTTTAAGTACCTCTTTAAAGGTCCTATCTCCAAATACAGTCACATTGGGTAAACCCATTGACTTCAACGTAGTTATTTTGAGAGGACACACTTCAGTCCATAACACCTAGGCAGAGTGTGGATAGGATAGTAAGTTACTAAAATAAAGAGCAGACGAAGCTCACTGGAGCTGAAGCTAACAACTGCTACTCTCACAATAATTGACCCCACTCTTATAATTGAATTTTTTTTAATCATCATGTTCTGGTGAGGTTTCTACTGTTTTTGCCAAATAAGCCCAGTAGAATACTGATGACCACTACTAGTAGTATAATTATCATATGTACCTATAAAACATACAAGATATTTATCTGTATAACTTGGAGATCAACTAAAACATTTTACATTAAAAATATTATCCTGGCCAGGAGCGGTGGATCACACCTGTAATCCCAGCACTTTGGGAGGCTAAGGTGGGTGGATCACCTGAGATTGGGAGTTCAAGATTAGCCTGATCAACATGGAGAAACCCCATCTCTACTAAAAATACGAAATTAGCCGGATGTGGTGCATGCCCATAATCCCAGCTACTCGGAAGGCTGAGGCAGGAGAATCGCTCGAACCCAGGAGGCAGAGGTTGCAGTGAGCTGAAATCGTGCCATTGCACTCTAGCCTGGGCAACAAGAGCAAAACTCTGTCTCAAAAAAAAAATTGTCCTATATATATAGGTCAAGTTGAAGAGTCTTTTTGTTTATATAATACATGTGTGTATGTATCCAGATGTATATATCATGGTCATATAATTTTTTTTTTTTGCCATTAGAGAAGCTTGTTTGAAAGTAAATATAATTGGTATGAAAATTTACGTGAAATAGTCTAAAGTAAAACTTGTACAGAAATTCACACAAGATAGTCTATTTTTTTACATAGTATCTTCTAACTTTCTATATGGGATGATTTAATTCTGAAAATGGTTACCAGATACTCAGATAATGTTTTTATGCATTTATATTGCCATTACATTCTTAGTGGGTAAATGCCAGAAAAAACTAATCAAGTATTATTTATCAATTTTGATTTCTCTAAAGAGGAAACTGAAGCTCAAGAATAATATATAATTAGTAAAAAATTAGTAAAACACTGTCAGGAAAGAGTTTAGCTACCATTTTTTTACTTTTCACACTGGCACATACTCAATTATTTTTATTTTCTAAGTAAGTGAAATTGTTTTAAAGTTGACTCAATTGACATATCTTCCCTAAGAGGTACAAAACTGTCATTTTAAAGTAAACAAACTGCAGTACCATCTACTTAATTAACTTGCCAGTCTCAACTCAGAAACAAAGCAAAGAAGGCTACCCAAATCATTGGCTCCTCATCTTATGAACCTATACCTTGGCCATGTTTCTTTACTTCTCAGATGTATTAGTCCATTCTCACATGGCCTGAGACTGGGTAATTTATAAAGGAAAGAGGTTAATTGACTCACAGTTCTGCATTTTTGGGGAGGCCTCAGGACACTTACAATCACGGTGGAAGGCCAAGAGGAAGCCAGGACCTCCTTCATGTGGTCTCAGGAGAGAAAAGAAGCAAGCAAGCGAGAGAATAACTACAAAACACTTATAAAACCATCAGATCTCGTGAGAATGGACTCACTATCACAAGAACAGCATGGGAGGAATCAACCCCCATGATCTGACCACCTTCCACCAGGTCTCTCCCTCAGCACCTGGTGATTACAATTCAAGATGAGATTTGGGTGGGGACACAGTCAAACCATATCATCAGGGTTCAGTCTGCTCCTCTGAAGATGAGAGGTTTGGTATGAATAATATCTTCTCACTTTAAACTCCTATATGCCCCTAATCTTTGCTTTCTAAGAATTCTAGGGATTTCCAGGGAGCCAACCCTTACACAGTTGTAATCCTTGAATACAGAAGACATTACCGAGGCTACAGCATGGCCAGCACTCTACACAGTGAACTCTGAGGTCTGCTTTGTTATATGAGTATGCCTGGGTATATTGGGTTGGAGCAAAAGTAATTGCAGTTTTTGCCATTAATTTTAATTGCAAAACCACAATTACTTTCACACTAACCTAACAAAAGGTATTGTGAAAATTCTCAAAACAAGATTAATTGCATTGGACTTAATTCATACATATCATAGATGAGAAAACAATGAAATGCATTGCTTAATCCATGTAATTATTGTCAAAATTCAAAGATGATTAGAAACCACTGGAATAAGTGTTATTACAAATAGACCAAAACAATCTTTTTAAGTGAGAAAAAATTGAGGTTTTAGAAGCACCACCTGTATAAAAATGAAATAAAACAGTTTAATTATATAAAAATAAAACGAAGTTTGAAATTTAGCAAATGCTAAAGGGTCCTTAAAGAAATAATCAAAAAGCTGAAGATTGCATCATCATTTCAGAGATGCCTCAGAGATAGAGTATGTAAAAATAAGATTCTCCCAAAATTCTTGAACTAGATTCTAGGCAACTTGGTTAAGAAAATTCTTAAACACTCACAGGATATTAAAAACTAGTATTCCTTGGTGCCAGCTGTAACTGAAAATGAGCAGTTCAAAGATGATTTCTGAGGCATGTTGTTTATGGCAAATTTTAAATACAGACTTTTCCTCTACGCCAGTTATGCTAATGATTTAAGAGCTTTGAAAGAAAGAGATTGGAGAGCAGAATAAAATCAAAAGCGTAATATCACCTCTAGGAGGTATCTGGATTACTAAATGATGGCCAATTTTATGTATCTATTTGGGTAGGCAATGGTGGTACCCAAACATTTGGTTAAATATTATTCTAGATGTTTCTGTAAATGTATTTTTTAATGAGATTAACATTTAAATTAGTAGTCTTTGAGGGAAGCAAATTACCCTCCACAATGTAGACAGGGCTTATGCAATCAGTTGCTTTCCCAGAAGAAGGAGAAACTCTTCCAGCAGGCCTTTGGACTTGAATGGCTACATTGCCTCTTCCCTGGGTCTCCAGGCTGCTGGCCCACCCTGTAGATCTTAGACTTGCCAGCCTATGTAATTATGTGAGTCAATTTCTTGAAATAAATTATTATCTATATACTATATACATATTCTATTCTGTCTCTAGAGAACCCTGACTAATACATCAAGGTTCTATTAAATGGAAAAATTAAACAAGACAGATTTTAAATCAATGACAGTGAATTAGGAGTTCTCTACAATTTCAGTTAAAATTCTGAATCTGGAATATAAGAAAGGAAACAACCCCAGGACTGATGGATTAGTTTTTTAAAAAACTCAGCTTAGATATTTTACCCATTGCTGCAAAATTTATTTTGATTGAAAAGCAAAACCATTTTCTAAACATCATTAATTTAATTCTCTCTAGATATTAATATGCTAACCTCACTTTCCATTTTATTATCTAAATGACAATACTTAGGTAGCAAAGAATAATGATAACAGTTGATAACCACTTCCATTTCTTTTATACATGTGTCTTTGTATATGGATGTATGAATTATCTGCCTTTTCTAGTCCTCTTTATTACTGCCTGTTCTACAGAAAACATTTTTTTAAAGTCTTAAAAATATTATTATTATTTTTTACTAAATTAGCTATAACTTAATTCTTAGAAGGCTTTTGGTGTTTGGAATGAATTGGGGAAGTATTTGCGGGGTGGGGGAAGGGGGAAGAAGCTTTCTTATTGAACTTAAGAAAAGTTGGATTTTGAGACCCTTCGCAGTTATTTTCAAATGGCTTCTCATCTTCTGCAATTTCTCAGCAATCTCCTCTCACCTTGTAATCAGATTCGTAATTGTTGAATCTTTCCAGTATCATGTAGTATATAACATCATTCACTCCACACCAGACATTATGCAAAATTATGCAAGAGGTTACAGACTCTAAAACATTGCAATTTAAATTTTCTCTTCGAGAACACAAACAAATCAGCAAGGAAAAAAAAATATCAAAAAGTGGGCAAATGACATCAATAGACACTTCTCAAAAGAAGCTATACAAATGCCAAGAAACATGAAAAAACGCCCAACATCACTAATCATCAGGGAAATGCAAGTTAAAACAATGAAATACTACCTCACCCCAGCTAGAAAGGCCACTATTTATGTTTTTAAAAACTTTTATGTTCAGGGCTACATGTGAAGGTTATATAGATAAACTTGTGTCTAGGGGTTTGCTGTACAGATTATTTTGTCACCCCAGTACTAAGCCTAGTACCCAATAGTTATTTTTTCTGTTCCTTTCCCTCCTTCTACCCTCCACACTCAGGTAGGCCCCCAGTGTCTTTGTGTCCATGTGTTTTCACCATTTTGCTCCCACTTATAAGTGAGAAGATGAGGTATTCAGTTTTCTGTTTCTGCATTAGTTTGCTAAGGATAATGACCTTCCGCTTCATCTATGTTCTTATGAAAGACATGATCTGATCCTTTTTAATGGCTGCATAGTATTCCATGGTGTATACGGCCACATTTTCTTTATCTAGTTTACTATTGATGGCTATTTAAGTTGATTTTATGTTTTTGCTCTTGTGAATAGTGCTGCAATGAACATATGTATGCATGTGTCTTTATGATAGAATAATTTACATTCCTTTGCATATATACCTAGTAATGTCGAATGGTAGTTCTATTTTTAGCTCTTTGAGAAATCGCCACACTGCTTTCCACAATGGTTGAACCAATTTCCACTCCCCCCCAACAGTGTATAAGTGTTTCCTTTACTCTGCAACCTCACTAGCATCTGTTTTTTTTTGACTTTTTAATAATAGCCATTCTGACTGGTGTGAGATGGTATCTCATTGTGATTTTTGACCTGATTTTCTGACTGGTGTGAGATGGTATCTCATTGTGATTTTTGACCTGATTTTCTGTAATAATCAGTGATACTGAGGTTTTTTCATATGCTTGTTGGCTGCATGTTTGTCTTCTTTTAAAAAGTGTCTGTTTATGTCCTTTGCCCACTTCTTAATGGGGTTGTTTTCTTCTTACAAATTTTTTTAAATAGATGGTCAATATTAGACTTTTGTCAGATGCATAGTTTGCTAACATTTTCTCCTGTTCTATAGATTGTTTGTGTACTCTGTTGACAGTTTATTTTGCAGTGCAGAAGTTTTTAGTTTGATTAGATCTTATTTGTCAATTTTTGGTTTTGTTGCAGTTGCTTTTGGTATCTTAGTCATGAAATCTCTGCCAGTTCCCATGTCCAGAATAGTATTGTTTAGATTGTCTTCTGGGGTTTTTATAATTTTAGGTTTCACATTTAAGTATTTAATCTATCTAGAATTGATTTTTGTATATGGTGTAATGAAGGGATATAGTTTTAAGCTTCTGCAGATGGCTAGCCAGTTGTCCCAGCACCATCTATTGAATAGAGAGTCCTTTCCCTATTGTTTGTTTTTGTCAGCTTTGTCAAAGATCAGATGGTTGCAGGTGTTCAGTGGCCTATGTGTCTGTTTTTGTACCAAATATCATGCTTTTTTGGTTACTGTAGCACTGTAGTATAGTTTGAAGTCAAGTAGTGTGATGCTGCCTGCTTTGTTCTTTTTGCTTAGGATTGCCTTAGTTAGCTATTTGTGTTCTTTTTTAGTTCTATGTGAATTTTAAGACAGTTTCTTCTGGTTTTGTGAAGAATGTCATTGGTAGTTTGATAGGAATAGCATTTAATTTATAAATTGCTTTAGGCCATTTTAATGATATTGATACATGTATAGCAATCCATATTTGAAAGGCAAAACTGAAATATTGTATGGCACAGTTGGAGAGGCAGGCAAACCTTCCTGGGAAAAACAGTCTGGCCATTTTAATGATATTGAGTCTTTCTATTCATGAGCATGGAATGTTTTTCCATTTGTTTGTGTCATCTCTTATTTCACTGGGCAGAGTTTTGTAATTCTCATTGTAGAGATCTTTCACCTCCCTGGTTAGCTGTATTCTCAGGTATTTTATTCTTTTTCTGTGGCAATTGTGAATGGGATTACACTCCTGATTTAGCTCGTGGCTTGTCTGTTGTTGATGTATAGGAATGCTAATGATTTGTGTACATTGATTTTGTATCTTGAAACTTTGTTGTTTATCACTTTAAGGGACTCCTGGGATGAGACTATGAAGTTTTTTTTTAGATGTAGAATCATGTCATCTGCAAACAGGGACACTTTGACTTCCTCTCTTCCTATTTGGATGCCTTTATTTCTTTCTCTTGCTTGATTGCTCTGTCCAGGACTTCTGATATTATATTGAATAGGAGTGAGAGAGGGCATCCCTTCTTGTGCCAGTTTTTAAGGGAAATGCTTCCAGCTCTTGTCCATTTAGTATACTGCTGGCTGTGGAGAAAGACCATTATTAAAAAGTCAAAAAACAATAGTTGTTGTGGATGTGCTACAAAGGGAATGCTTATTCTCTACTGATGGGAATGTAAATTAGTACAACCTCTATGGAAAACCATATGGAGATTTCTCAAAGGACTAAAAGTAAATCTACCATTCGACCCAGCAATTCCACTACTGGGTATCTACTGAAGGAAAAGAAGTTTTTATATAAAAAAGACACATTGCATGCATAAGTTTATCACAGCACAATTCACAATTGCAAAGAAGTTGAACCAACCTAAGTCCCCATCAACCAATGGACAGATAAAGAAAATGTGGTATGTACACACCATGGAATACTACTCAGCCATCAAAAAGAACAAAATAATGTCTTTTGCAGCAACTTGGCTGGATCTGGAGTCCATTATTCTAAGTGAAGTAACTCAGGAATGGGAAACCAAATATATGTTCTCACTTGTAAGAGTTGTTCTCACTTCGTGTATGGGTACACAAAGGCATACAGAGTGGTATAATGGACACTGGAGACTCAGAAGGGGAGTTGTTGTGGGGAGAGGTGAGAGATAAAAAACTACATATTGGGTACAATGTACGCTTCTCAGGTGACAGGTACACAAAAATCTCAGACTTCACCACTATACAATTCATCAAGGTAACCAAAATCACTTGTACTCCTAAAGCTATTGAAATAAAAAAATACTAAAAACCACTGATTTGTATACTTTAAATAGGTAAATTGTGTAACATGTGAATTATGTCTTAATAAAGCTGCCATTAAAAACTTGCCCTTTGAGTTTGACTTGGTGTTCATGTTTTCTAGAGTCAGACTTATTGTTTTTGTTTGATTTTGTCTTGTTTAGAGACAGGGTCTTGCTGTGTCACCCAGGCTGGAGTGCAATGGTATGACCATGGCTCACTGCAGCCTCAAACTCCTGAGTCCAATGAATCCTCCTACTTCAGCCTCCCAAGTAGCCAGAACTAAAGGTACACACCACCACTCCTGGCTAATTTTAAAATTGGGTCTCACTATGCTGTCCAGGATTCTTTAAGTACCAAATCCAGTTTTTCCCAGGAAGGTTTGCCTGCCTCTCCAACTGTGCTACATAATATTTCAGTTGTGTCTTTCACATGAGTAACTATACATGTATTTTATTTTTCAGTTGCAGACCCAACATATATGAGCAAAGTGAACATCCTCAGAGGTTTGACTTTCAGTGGCAGCAGGGATGCACATGTAATTGAGATTGGTTCCTATCCAGGGATTATCTCTCATTGGTGACTAATGGACACTTTTCATCATAGAGAAATCAAGGTATTTTTTATAGGGTTGTGGTCTGTTTATCTACTGCAAGTACATTTGGAAAGTTCATTTCAAATGTTCGCTTCTTTTGTCAGGAAGGAATTTCTGTCATTTATTTGAGAAGGCGGTACTTTCTTTACTAACCACACATCAACCAAACAACACATCCTCCCTCACACAGCATCTATCAAACAGCAGCCAAGGAAAGAGAGAGAGGAAGGGAAAAAAGAAACCTCCCACATAACTGACAGTCTGCTTAGACAAAGCTCATACTGCATTAGACGGTTGTATTAGAATGGACTATTATAAACACAAGCAGGAAGGGGAATGCTTACACTATTCCATTAATAACTATGAATAAGCTATAATTTAAAGTTTTATGTTTAAATACATTATGGCTCAGCTTGTTTATTGAACATAATAAGTAGAGCTCTTGCTATACATTTTATGAGTAATTACATTAAAAATGCTTGACCTGGAAGAAAACACAGCATATAAAAGATCTCAGAATTTACCAGGCGATATGTTAGCTCATTTCCTAATAACTCTTTATTTATTTATTTATACTAAAACATCAATGAAAAAGTAGTCTATAATATAATGACTAATTAGATGAGATACAAATTAGACTTATGACATTTAGAAGCCTGCACAATTATGGCTTTGTAATTACTGACTATGGGTAGCACACTGAATCCTGTCAAAGCCGAAGCACCAAACTGGAGAGTTCGTTTTCCTGCTAGAAATAGATCTCGTGGTTCTCCTTTTGGTAATTGCAGTTACACATTGGCTTCAACAGTCAACCAGCCATACTTAATTTTATAATATCAAGACAAATTTGATATTGGATTCACGATTCTATGTATGCATGTATGTGTGGTAATACACTTGACTTTCATCAGAAATTTTTATTATATCCTATATAGCATTAAACACGGGACCCAGCTGTAGTTTCTCATTCCCGACGTAGTTCTCTAAGGTGACTAAGGTTCTGTGGTAGTTGCTTTGATGCTGGTGATGTGGAATTATGCGTTTGACTCCCCAAAATAAGCACTTCTATTTGGAATATGTGCGATTCTAAAAAATTCAAGATGAGAGAAAGGCTGAATGTCAAGTTATGGAAGACCATTTTCATCATAATAATTTAAGTATCAAAGATAATTTAATCTTATTATGCACAAGAATATTTGCTTAGTAGGGTCACAGAGTGATGTGAAAGCAAAATATCTATATGGAAAATATGAATCTTTACATGCTTTTGTGATATGTTAACTTATTTTTTTATATGGTTTCCTATAAATGCAAGAAAAAAGTGAACATTTACTGAATACCTACTATGAGCTAGATGTTGTACTGAATGCTGTATATGCATTAGTGCAGTTAATGCCCTCTTCAACGTTGGTAGGCTAAAAGTAAATGCAGCTCGATCCCGGTCAAAGAGACAGGATTTACTCAGGTCTGTTTTGTGAAAGCTGCATGGTAATGCCACTCGATTTAAATACACCAGAAGCCACTTTAAAGATAATTAAGTTAGTTAAAAGCTATAAGAAAAATGAATGCTTTCTTTTTTATTGTGTATCTTTGAATATTTTCAGTGGTAATGATTAGAGGCTGAATACAGCTAACTGGTTGAAAGTATATAATTTGCTGCTTCTTAACAGAACGTGTTTCATCTCATGACTTCCCAAACTAATTGCAATACTAGATTTATCTATTAATTTCCAACAAAAGTAAATACAGTTATGGTGAACATATATAAATTTCAACTTACTTGGTCCTAAAGGAGCTGGTCCCAAATATATAAAGCATTTAATACCCACTACCATCTCAGGCACTGAAAATTCTTCAATCTCTGATTCTCCTGATTTCCTTTAAGCTCTCTATTAGATCATGCAGACAGCTAAGGGTCCTTTTTTTCCCCATGGTCACCAGGAACCTGTTTTGCTTTTTAAAACTCTTTCATTTCCAGTTATCTCTTTTTAGTTTTATTATTTTACAATTAACTTATTAGAGCCAATACAACATATGATTTTTAGATATTATGATTTTCTAAATTATGAATAGGAAGTCATTGATGTGTGGGTGTCTCTGTTGCTTCAAACCTAAATTTACTGTATTTCATTGTATGTTCATCAATAAGTATCTCTTTTTTAGCTTTCTTTATTGATATTGATTGATCCATTTATCTAACACACAACTATGGAGTGGTAGTTGTGTGTAAGCCTCTAATCTGGATGTTATAGAAGAAATAAATGTGACTGTTAACTGATGCTTTCCTTTGAAAAGGCTAGTTACTATGCAATGGACAAGTTAAGCACAGGAAAAACAAATCAGAATTAGATTAAGCTATGTGTTATGGGAGAAATGAGTGATTCACTTTTCATCGAATGAACAAATCACGTCTTGGCTCAAAATTTTCAGTGGTTTCCATTCTCCTTAGTCTTACACAATCTGTATCTAACGTTCATTTGTTCAATTAGAATTTCATTTTAAACATTTCAATCGTACCTAGACATTAGCCTTTCGTGCTCAACGTCTCCTAAATATATTCTTCATAATATTGCTCAAATTACTTCCTTCAGAAAGAGTTCCTTGACCAAACCCCCTGTACAATGCTTTCCTTTTCTTTGCAATCTGTAAGATTAGTTTAATATCATCACTTAATACATTGTCGATAATATATCTCTTTTTTTGAGTACATGAGTGAAGTTTGTTTTTCCAAATTTGAATTCAAATTCCCTAGTAAGAGATCATGTTTGTGCCTTTTAAAATTTTGTATAGTACCCATGCTATATATAAAAAGTGTCCAACAAATGTTTGCTGACTGATTAATATAGTCTTAGAGATCAGAGAACATGTTTTGTCAAGTTAAAAAAAAAAACAAACTTTTGCTTTGAGGCTCCTTGCAGATGTAGTTTCTGAGGATTAATGCATTGCTAAAGTTAAAATGCAGTAATATCTATCATAAAAGGTTGGCATATGCATTTTTTTTCTAATTTGGCCATAGTATTTTTTTGTAAGATCAAATATTCATTGTTGAGACGTTATCATTGAAAATAAGGTATAAATCGGCCAGGCGCGGTGGCTCACACCTATAATCTCAGCACTTTGGGAGGCCGAGGTGAGCAGATCATGAGGTCAGGAGTTCGAGACCAGCCAACACCATGAAACCTTGTCTTTACTAAAACTCTGAAAATTAGCCAGGCATGGCGGCCCATGCCTGTAGTCCCAGCTCCTCAAGAGGCTGAGGCAGGAGAATCGCTTGAACTCAGGAAGTGGAGGTTGCAGTGAGCTGAGATAGCACCACTGCACTCCAGCATGGGCAGCAGAGCAAGACTCCACCTTAAAAAAAAAAAAAAAGAAAAAGAAAATAAGAAAATAAGAAATAAAATTAGACTTATCATCAATCATCAATTTACCATTAAATACCTAATCAATATATCAAAATAACATGGCTAGTAAAAAAAACTAAATAAATACATATGCATTTAAAAATGACATACATACTGATACTTGCACAAATCACAAGAGTACAGGCTGATGAGCAACCAACCTGCAGATCAAGAATAGAATGTTATGAGCTCATAAATAATTCCCTCCTACTATCTGATATTGCTACAGTTTTCCTAAATGTTTTTTTCTAATTTGTAATTTCACCAGTAGTATGTCAGATTTCCATTTCCTCCATATCGTCACAATCACTAGTTTTGTCCATCTTCTTAATTTTAGCTGTTTTAAATTGACATAATTTGGAATGTATAGTATTATCTTATCTTATTTTGCATGTCCCTCATGACAAATAAGAATAACATGTTTTCTTATGTTAATTGGCAAGTTGTTTATCCTCTTTTATGAAATGGCTTAGATTTTTATCCATTTTTCACTTGAGGAATTCCTTCTATATTTGGCATAGGTGATCCTTATTGTAAAAGCATTTCAGATATCTCCTCCCAGTGTATCTGATCTCTTAAATCTCTTAAAGATTTCTTCTGATAAACTGAATATCTTAATTTTAATTTATGGTTAATATTTTTTATATTTTGTTTGGGAAATCACTGTCAATTGAAAAGTCTTGAAGATATTATCTTATGCCACTTTCCTGAAACCTTATTGCTTCACTTCACATTTAGATCAGCACTCCATCTGGAATTAACTTTTGTTTGTGGTGTTTGCTAGTAAGGAGTCAGCATTCGTTTGATTCCATATGATTATCGGATGACTCAGCATTATTTATTGAAAAAGCTGTTCTTTTCCCACTATTTTGCAGTATCGCTTTTGTTGTAAGTCAAGTGTCCGTATCTGTGACTTCTCTTTCATTCTGTTTCTAAGCTTTCTCTTCTGGACGTTTTCAATTCTTGTACCTATACTACACTGGCTTAATTACTGTAGCTTTGCTATAAACCTTGTAAGTCTTCCACCTTTGTTCTTCTTTAAGATCGTCTTAGTTATTCTTTGTCATTTAGAAAGAGTTTGTATATTTTTTTTTTTTTTTTTTTTTTTTTTTTGAGACGGAGTTTCGCTCTTGATACCCAGGCTGGAGCGCAATGGCGCGATCTCGGCTCACCGCAATCTCCGCCTCCTGGGTTCAGGCAATTCTCCTGCCTCAGCCTCCTGAGTAGCTGGGATTACAGGCACGCGCCACCGTGCCCAGCTAATTTTTTTTTTTGTATTAGTAGAGACGGGGTTTCACCATGTTGACCAGGATGGTCTCGATCTCTTGACCTCGTGATCCACCCGCCTCGGCCTCCCAAAGTGCTGGGATTACAGGCTTGAGCCACCGCGCCCGGCCGAGTTTGTATATTTTTATAAAATATAATTTGGCACTCTTAGAGAGGAAGGTTCACTTGGCTCTTTAGATCAATTTGGAGAAGTTGATACTGAATCTTCCAGATTATGAACATGATATATCCCTCTCTGTGTTTAGATCTTTTTATCTCTCAAAGATGTTATGTAGTATTTGTGTAGAGGACGTGCTAATTTTTAAAATGAAGTTTATTATTAGGTGTTTTATATTTTACACTGATATTATAAATGTGTTGTTTCTTAAATTTATTTTCTACATATTTGTGGGTGATATATTGCTGTTAGGCTTCTCCAGAAAACAGAATCAATTATATATATATACCCCCACACATATACATATATATATACACTCACACATATATACTCATATATACATATGAGTATATATTATGTGTACATATATAATACATATATTAAAACTCATACATATGAACATATGTATTATACACATATACATATATAATACATTCATACTCATATACATATAAATATGTATTATATATGTATATATGAATATATATGTGTGGGTATGTATATGGTCAAGTTAGCTACACTCTCTGTGCCTTAGTTTTCTCCTATATGAAATGAAGATGACTACAGCACCTAACTTTTAAGGTTGCTTTAAATGCATATAAGTCAGCATATGTAAAGTGTTCACACAAATGCATATACATATATACATATGTGTACACATATATACACATACATATAGATATACACACATATACATGTATATATACATATATATGCACACATATACACACACATATATACCCAGGTATAGGTGTATATATACATATATATGTGTGTATGTATATTCTATTGATTCTGTTCTCACTATATATTCATACACACACACACACAGAGGGAGAGAGAGAGAAATCTGTTATGAGGAATTGGCTCACGTGCTTGTGGAGGCTGAGAAGTCATGATTTGCAGTCTGCATGCTGGTGAAAGCCGGGGGTATAACTCAGTCCGAGTCTGAAGGCTGGAGAAGCAGGGAAGCTAATGGTGTACATCCCAGCCCACGGGCAGATGAAGATGAGTGGAGATGTCCCACCTCAAGCAGTGAGGCAGGGGGGAAAAAAAAGGAGAGTAGAATTTCTTTCTCCTTCCTCTGCCTTTCATCCTCTTCAGGCTCTCCATGGATTTGTCTAATGCCCACTCACACTGGGGAGGGCATTCTACTTTACTGAGTTCTCAGTTTCAAAGGCTAATCTCATCCTAAAACACCCTCACACACACATTCAAAAATAATATTCAAACAGATATCTGGGCATCTTGTGACTTGCTCAGGTTGACACATGAAATTAGCCACCTAATATTGAACATAAAATTGATTTGAAATATACTATTGACTTTATATCTAGTGACCTTGCTAAATGCCATTATTAATCCCAATAGAATGCCAGTGATTAGAAGCCAGGACAATGAGAAAGGCAAAATATATTTAAGAATGGAGTTGCCTGGATGGAAAACTTGACTACCCAACATAAAATATGAAAGCAGAGATCAGAAGAAACTAGTCAGAAATCTACAAAAGAAAATTTAGGTGGGTGGGAACAAAGTCTTAAAGTGAGCACACTTTGGGATTGGATGAATTTCATTTCATAAACTAAGACCTAATCAATTTATGTAAAAAAGATTGTAGTTGAAAAGCTTTGACAGAGCTAGAACTTTAAAGATGTGCTTTCTTGGACTTCAGACAGAATAATAGCGAAGTAGAAAAGGTTATTCCAACTATCTTGAATCACATTACATCTCAAATGGTATAACCTGATCTTTATATAACCTATGTCTTTGACAATGTGTATGCCAGATTACTTAGATTACAGTAATAGAATTAATGGAGGCCAGTGTTTGTTATATTTTCTCTTGTGTCATCAGATATTTTGAATAAATCTTCATAAATATTGTGTCTATTCCTGTCCCTGCAGACAACCTATGGCAGGGTCATATAATATTATATTGAACTATATGAAATGGCCATTACATATTTTATTGCTAAAAATGTTGATTTCATAATTTAATCTAGTAATAGCTAATATTAATAACAATAGTTCAATATTTACTATGTGCCAAGCATTGTTTTAAATACTTTACATATGTTTATTCGTACGGATTTACAGCAACCTTAAAAGTTAGTTGCTGTAGTCATCTATATTTTATATTGGAGAAAACTAAGGTGCAGAGAGTGTAGCTAACTTGTCCATCATCACATAATAGTAAGTGTTAGAGCCAGGATTCTAACCCAAGCAGTCTGGTTTCAGAGTCTATTACATTACAAGATAGCAGCTGAAGGAATTGTGTAGAATTGGGGAAGGATATTCACTAATAGGCATGACATTTACTTTGGTGGGGACTCTTTGCTGATTTTATTCTGTGGATTGTTGCATTACCAAGGGTGTATAAGTCCTTAGAGTTGGTCATGGTGTTCATTTAGAATTATGGCAAGATGGGGCTGTGGAGATGAAGGCTTTCTTTCAATGACCTTCCAAGGCATCATGGCCAGAGGACTGTGGTGAAAGCTGATCTGGACATTAAAGATCAGGGTTTATTAATTCATTAAGGAAAGATTTTTATAGGCCGAGTGCTGTTTAACTTCTTTGTTGAAGTAGTGGCTCTCTCAGTGTGGCGTCTGTAAATGAGTCTTTTATGGTGAGCAATTTGGGGATTCTCAGTATAAACTTACCACTATAATTATCTTTTCTTGCAGTGGATTGTATTAGAAGTCGATGCTCTGCAATAAGGTGTTACTTTTTCCAAGAGGAACAATGAAAAACACATAAATTAGAGGTTCTTATGTTCCAGACTCTGTCCTAAAATCTTTATATCTGTTAAATAATTTTATCTTTACAGAAACACAAGAAGATATTAGGAAAGATACTTGGTAAAATGCACAACCATGGAGTATGGGAGAATAAGGGATCCCAGGTCTAGAGTTCAAGCTCCTATCTGTTTTATGATAATAGTACAATAATTATAATAATAAACACTATTCAAACCTTTAGAAACATAATTTCATGCATTAGAGAAATGAAGATTATTCCTTTCCACTAAACCTCTAGTTTTAAAGACACAAGCAAAGGAAGGAGGAATTTGAAAGAAGAAGAAGAAAAATACCAAACATCCTGGATGTGAGTTGTCAGATAAGCAATGAGATGATTTTTCCAAGGGCATAAAAGCGAGTGTCACAGCTGTGTTTTAAGTTGGTATCTTCACTGGAGTTTGGTCATATGTCTATATAAGAACAATGTCAAATAAAAGCTATAGAGTCACTCACTTTTACATGGTGACTACTATGTGTAAGCACTTCTGCTGGGTCTGTGATTTACACATCTCTCCATCACAGATAAATACAGAGCAGCTCTCAGTGTAGCCAAGAGCTGTCTCCTAACATGGCTCCCTGCCAAAAGACACTCAGCTTCCATACTCTGTCTGCTGTCTACATCACTGCCCGCCCAGAGAGAAAGGAGCTCTTTGTGGTCTTTTGGTTCTTCTAGTGGAAAATTTCTGTAGACTAAGCAGAGAGATAGCACAAGGCAGACCATTTGCAAGTGCACACCATCCCCTGCCAAAGGCCATGGGGACTATAAAAAGAAACAGACTCCTACAGTGTGAATCTGCTAGTTTCATACTCTAAATGGAAATTGTTTTTAAAATCTAAAGGGATTGTAATGACTAAACATCAATACTGCTTGTCTTTACCCTTGATGAAAAAAATGGTTAAAGGACATGCTTTCACACCAGCCAAGGAATGATGAAAACAAGCTCTAGGCAGCATCAAAGGACACCACACAAATGACCACCATAATCTAATTGCTGGCAATGGAAAATCCATTGAAATGTTTGTAAGAATGTGTGTGTGTGTGTGTGTCTGTGTGTGTGTGTGTGTGTGTGTCTGTTTTAACATAGTTAAGGAGGACTTCATTTATAACCTGAAAGACAGATTTTTTTCCTTATTCAATGTGGATGATTGTGGCTATGTCTATCTGCTTAAAAGATCACCTAAAAATGGTCACTATCATGTTTTTTTTTAGCTGGGTTCAGGGAAACTTTGTATTGTAGTATTCTGAATCTGTTCCAATTTGTCTTTTTAGACAGAAGAGGCCTTCAGGTGATCCTGGGGTTTCCAAGGAGCTAGCAATATACCTGTTTTGTGATGTTTTTACTGCTCCCACTTGAAATTATATCATTTGAGACCAATATTACTTTTTTCACCTAAAACTTTCAGTTGTATGGAGGTTACAAAGTTGTATGGAGGTTAATGAAATACAAGATACATAAAACATAACATAGCTTTAGGAGATAACATTTGAATGTAATTTTTAGCTTATTACAATTGGTAGGATGGATCTAGTATGAACTTTATTTTAGATAATTTACTAAGATAACTCAAATGCAGATTAGCTCCTTTGATTTTCTTCCGTGTCTATATATTATTAAAAACACAAATAAACTCTATACATTCTTCTGTCAGTCAGGTTAGAATAAGTTATGCTGTGATAACAAACAATGCTGAGACCTTACGGACTTTCAGCCACAAAGATTTATTTCTTATTCACATGACTTGCTCATCATGAGTTGACCAGAGACCCTCATTCATGTGTCCTTACTCCAGGATGCGAGCTGATGGAGCAGACTCCATCTTGAAAGTTCTTGCTTGCCTACACAGGTGGAAAGAGACTATAGTGAATTTTTCTCTAGTTCATAAAGCTTCCACATGGACATGACATACATCACTCCTACAAGAGGTTACATGAGGATAAAGCAAGCTCAATCCTACCATGTATTCTGATGGAGAACCAGAACATTTGTTGAGTAGTACTAATTAATACTATAATCTTCAGTCCCTCTAAGTAGTAAAAACTGGTAAAACAAATTCAGTATGTAAAGCACCATGGCACAGTGTAAAGCTCTCCAGATTGGCAAAGGGAATATCAAAAACGTTTGCTCAGTTTGCATCAAAACTTTTTATGAGTTAGTTATACTTCCTTTGATTGGTCCCTGCCCATTCTCTCCGTAACCCACTCTAATCCTGTTATTTTTCTTTATCGTCACTCTTCTGGAGCCACAAAGGCCCCCTTAGTTTCCTTCTTGACATGTTGGGCACAGTTCTGCCTTAGGACTCCTCCTTACCCTCTATACTTGACATATCCATTGATTGACATGAAGGCTGAGGATCTATCTGAAAACAATCACACTCACTGTTGAGCTCTGACGTTTGGACGTATGAAATAAGATCTTAGCTGCTGGATGGAGGTGAACCTGGAGGAAGTGCAAGTGCAGGGAGAACAGAAATGGAGGAAGCCCCAAGAGTAAAGTGAAGATGGCATGAGATGGAGTGAGCTAGACTGAACAAGGCCAGAGAGCTGGAGAGGCCAGATGGTTTGGTATCACAGTGCAACTGATTGGAAAATTCATTCCAATCCAGCCACCATGATTTACGCATACATCCTGAGAGAAAAAGAAGCATGTGTATGTGTTTATGTTAATAAAAGCCTCTAACATGTGGCGACAGAAGCAACTGATGTTATGAAAGTTTTGCAATGGCACAGAGATAATAATGTTCCAGTTTACTAGCATCGAGTCTCATTGGCACCTAGGTTGACAGTACTGGAAATGGAAGAGTTTGGTCTTGGAGTAACACCTCCAGGAGCTCTCAGACCTGAGATCGCAGAGCCTGGCTCAGCTGGCAATGGAAGGGAGGGAACAAAGGATATCACTAACCACTGTGACATTTTGGAACAATGCGTCATGCGTAAAAGAGAGCAAATGAGACACAGACCCCTGAGATGGAGTTGTGGCACTGCCTTTGGGCACAGCAGAGTTGTAGTTCCTCTGGGATCAACATGGTTGCTGCTTCCTGAAGCACTTGGGAGTTTTTTTGTCATCCTTCCCAAGACCCCAGCTTCTTGTGATCAGCCCATCAGAACACAGGGGTCATACTCTTGCATCAGAGATTCCTCGCTTTTCGGTGAGTTCTTGCCGTTTATGGAACCACAGCTACTCTCTTGCCTTCCCCATGCCCTAGTCATGGGAAAGTGAACTCCCTTTTCCTTTGGAACTGTTCCCCACATACCACATTGTACTTGAAACATAAACTTTACTTTCATTTAGTGTAACATTTTAGTACCTGTCAGAAGAATCCTCAATGATCTAAATAATTCTATTTTGCTCATTTGCCATTGGCACTAAAGATGGAAAGCACCCCTCAATGGAGCTAGTATTATTAAAGACAATTTGATAAGAGATATTTACAGAGCGTGATATCTGCCAAAAGATTACAGAAAATAGGAGTCAGATCTTAGTAACAATGTGAATAAAGACTATGTTTGGGAGGGAGGCACACCTAATGTGCAATTCTTGTTTTACTACTTAGTGAAGAGCAATTGGATCTATGTACGCTGGGTGAGCCCCAGTCTCTTTCACTGCAAAATGGGGATAAGAATACCCATTGCACAGCACAGGACTGTTATTAGGAATTGAATGAAATTGCATGTGCAAAACTCAGTGCATAGGCATAGAGTTGAGTGCTCAAGAATTGTCATTTCTCTTCACTTAACGAAGTGTAATTTTTAATGAAATTTAAATGCATAACTCCAAGGTCAGACAACAGGGCTGTTTCCAGTTGGTATTATTTAGAGGCCTAAGAAAAATTTTCCTGATTCTCGCTTATGTTTATCACATTTCCTGAAACTTCAAAACTATTTACTTTTCAAGTGTCCTCATTAAATATATAGCTGTTATCAAGAAGGATAAAACATGAAGCTGTTATGAGTAATTGCCACTGTAATGTGGATTTGTTTGTCAGAGGCAGGTTGATTGAGTAAAAGGCAGGGGTCGTTGTTTTGTTTGTTTGTTTTGAGTGAAACGGAGACGAGAAAATAAGATTCTCTTGTAGTACAACTACCAAAAAGGTCAGATCTGATTGAGGTGCCAAACCTGGCAGTGTTTGGACTTTTCTTTTGTGGAGAGGGAACATAATCGAGGAAGGAAGTGATAAAGGGGGAATACCAGAGGGATTTGCACTCACATTTCCTCACTGCTCGTGGGTATCTAAGGACGGCCCTGCTGGCTTGATTCATTCAACATTGTCCGTTTAGGAAACACCAGAGGATGCTGAAAGATAACTTTAATTGCATTACAGTTGGACACAGACCCTTAGTTTCATTCAAGAATAATTCTTCTGCTATAGGAATATCAAATTTGAAAGTGTCATCCGTATGGAATTTGGAGCCACATTTCTGAAAGCTTGTTTATTTCGTGGCGGAGAAAGAAACCATGCCAGACTCAGGCAGGGATTTTCCTGTCTGAGGAAAGGAAAGCATGGAAGCTGAGTAAATAGAGGAACAGAATCAACTTGGCTGGGTCCTGGGTCCTGGGGCACTAGGAATTAGGTGATACTGCAAGTGTTTATGAGGGGAGCTACCCATGGGGGAACAGGCTGGTTACTTACATCCTGACAAAGAACAAAGTTAAATTCAGACATTAGAATTTCATTTCAGCTGAGGAAGAGAAGATGGAGTTAAAGTTCTGGGACGTGCTTGTCACACCCGTGGCCTGTGGGCAGCATGCAGTCCAGGATGGCTTTGAATGCAGCTCAACACAAATTCATAAGCTTTCTTAAAACATTGTAATATTGTTTTACAGTTTAAAATTTTTTTTTTAGTTCATCATCTATCATTAGTGTTAGTGTATTTTAGGTGTGGCCGAGGAAAATTCCTTCTTCTTCCAATGTGGCCGAGGGAAGCCGAAAGATTGGATGCCCCTGTTCTAGGACTAAGATCCTTGTTTGATAGTAATACCTATATTATCAGAAGATAAAAAAAAAATTCACCTGGAAAGACAGTTTGGAAGGGTAACACAGAAGGCTACCATTGCATTAAGACTGTCTACAAAAGAATGGTCTTAGTTTTCTGGAACCAACCCAAATGCCCATTAATGACAGACTGGACAAAGAAAATGTGGCACATAGACACCATGGAATACTATGCAGCCATAAAAAACAATGAGTTCGTGTCCTTTGTAGGGACATGGATGAATCTGGAAACCATCATTCTCAGCAAACTGACACAAGAACAGAAAACAAAACACTGCATATTCTCACTCATAGGTGGGTGTTGGACAATGAGAACACATGGGCACAGGGAGGGGAGCATCACACAGTGGGGTATGTTGGGGAATGGGGTGTGAGGGGAAGGACAGTAGGGGGCAGGGAGGTTGGGGAGGAATAACACTGGGAGAAATGCCTGATGAAGGTGACCGGGGGATGGAGACAGCAAACCACCATGGCATGTGTGTACCTATGCAACAGTCCTGCAAGATCTGCACATGTACCCCAGAACTTAAAGTTAAAAAAAAAAAAGGTCTTATTTTAACTAGTTATAGGAGCAGTTTTTGGAATCTTGGCCACCGGAGATTGGGATATTGGCCATGACGTGTATTGGAGAATAAGTGCTAAGACAAGGTCTTATGGAGAGAAACTATTTTGTGGAGAGAGGCTTAAAATAACAGAGAGGCAGTGTGAAGGAAAGCTAAGTGTGAAGACTCTGGGTGAATGCCCCAAGGCTATCAACTCCTCCCCAGCAATGTGGACATAAAATGAAATCTGTCTCATAGTTTTGTGATGAAGTGAAAATGAGGTAATTACTAAGAAGCTCTTAGGGCAGTGATTCGCGCTTAGTAAGCACTCAGTCCATTTTAAGTGTTACTGTTTCTTTTAGTGATTCTGAGCCACAGAGCTATTTCTTTTTTCCTCTAGAGGCTGAGATGTGGGTTGTTAAGTGTGGGTATCCAGGCCTTCTAGAATCTGAGAAGAGTGCAATGGGAACTTACAACCTCCTCTTTACCCTACTTATTTTCTTTTGTTGGGGATTAAAATTTAAGTTGGCATGTGATCAGTTCATCTGAATAGTATTTTCCTCCATATATTATTATAAAGAGGTATCTTCTGCGCCTTCATGAAATTAGCATCAATTAGCATCATAACTTCAATAATGTATCCCATCAAGCACTTAAGAAGCACATACTTATTAGGTAGTATTCTAATATTCAAACATCCCCTTTTATCAGGGGATAAAAGGCTAAATAAAAGTTGAAATGGCCTAAAGGAATTTGCAGTGTAGAAGTATCTAGTATAGGAAATGATTATCACTAAAGGTTGTCAAAACCTACTCCAGATATTTTAATAAATATGGTCAAGATAGAGCGTTTATTTTCTTCCTAATATTATCATGGAGTAAATTTTGATACCAAAATTTCATAGCAGCATATTGTTTCTGTCAAGAATAATAATGACATATTTCATTCACATGTTTGTCATTACATTTCATCACTATTAAAATCACAGTCTTGAGTGGAAAAAGAAAAAATATGAATGGCAAATCATATAGAGAAATCAAATTGGTTCAGCACATAAAAATATTCCATCTTCAAATGCCTTACAAGATAAATGAAATAGATTGAGTAGTGCTATTTTAGGGGCTGTCCCCAGCTCAGCATTTTTGATGAACTCTCTTGAAACAAGAGAGAACATTCAGTTTTCCATTCAAGTGCTCCTGGTACTTCTTAAAAAGATGACTTTCAGAGTCTTCACAAAAATAAATACCAAAGAAATCTAAGTCAGGAGTATTATCATGATTAGGCAAATCTCACGTCTTGAAGAGTTTAAGTTGGAGTCTTGATTTTTAAAAACGTGTGAACAAACTTTAGGCTATTAGTAAATTTCTCTTTAGGAGAGGTTTAGCAATTAGAACATTTAAATGAGTATATTACATTCTAAGACACTCACTTAACCCAGCATTTCCAGTCCCAGGTAAATACTTGGATCCATTAAATCCATTAATTAATTAATACGTATTTATTTTTTTTCTTTCTTTTTTTTTTTTTAATTGCATTTTAGGTTTTGGGGTACATGTGAAAAACATGCAAAGTTGTTGCATAGGTGCATTCATGGCAGTGTGATTTGCTGCCTCCCTCCCCCTCACCCATATCTGGCATTTCTCCCCATGTTATCCCTCCCCAACTCCCCCGCTGTCCCCCCCACTCCCCCGCAACAGACCCCCGTGTATAGTGCTCCCCTCCCTGTGTCCATGTGTTCTCCTTGTTCAACACCCTCCTATGAGTGAGAACATGTGGTGTTTGGTTTTGTGTTCTTGTGTCAGTTTGCTGAGAATGATGGTTTCCAGGTTCATCCATGTCCCTACAAAGGACGCGAACTCCTCATTTTTAATGGCTGCATAATATTCCATGGTGTATATGTGCCACATTTTTCCTGTCCAGTCTATCATCGATGGGCATTTGGGTTGGTTCCAGGTCTTTGCTATTGTAAACTGTGCTGCAATGAACATTCGTGTGCATGTGTCCTTATAGTAGAATGATTTATAATCCTTTGGATAATACGTATTTATTGAACACTTGCTACATCACCAGTTCTGTGGCAGGTGGTATAAAGTTTAAAATATAAATCAGGTATAAATTATCATTCTTGCTGTATAGGAGCTTGTCAAGTTGGAAAAACAAACATAGGAGATTATATATGGTAAAGTTTTGAATGGTGTAAACTATAACAGAAATAGGATTTTAGAAATGGAGAGATTGCCATGATTTGAACTATTCCAGGAAGACTTCTTGAAGTACCTTGTACTTGACCTGAACCTTAAGAGAGGTATTCGTTTTGAATGAAAGGTAGTGGTATTCTAGACTTGAGAGAGAAAAACAGAAGTTTGAATGTGGTATTAATGAAAGAGAATGAGAAGAAAGAACTGACCAGAACAGGGGGACACAATAGGAAAGAATTGAATATAGAACCAGAATATGGGGTGGCCTCGAAGTAAAAATCAAAATGCAGTTAAAAACACACATGTTCCAAGATTCAATTTGTTCAGTCCAGGTGGTCATCTAACATAGATACTATTATTCTTATAGAACTTGAACTTGGGTACTGCCAAATGAAGATGATGAACTTAGATGTTTTTTACTTTCTTACTGTGCAAGTAAGCCATGCAACTTATTTTTAAATCTCCTCACACCAACACATATACAGATGATATAATATGATGCCTGTTATTTACTTCAAAATAATCTGACAGGGAGAGAGGGAGATAAGTGAGGATAGAAACAAAATTAGCCATGAACCAGTAACTGTTGCTGCACGTGGAATTTGTTATACAATTCTGTCTACATATTTTTTATGTTTGAAATGTTTTATAATAAAAACATTCTTCTACTCTATCTCTGCAATATATATCATCCTTGTAAAATTGGATTACCCTTGTCACAATTTCTACATATCAGAGTATATAAAACCAGAAAAACAATCTAATCTACAGGAAAGTAAATGCACACATACATACATACATACATACATACATACATTCCTGAAGAATGAAAAAATAGAAAAGCACCTAAACATTTATGTAATTATAATACTCTGATTTGTAATTCCTCTTAGCTTGGAAGAGAGTAGGTCCTCAGGCTGACTGACTCGTAATCTTATGGGTAGAATCTACTTTAATGTTTTGCATGGAGGATGCATGAATACCTTGTAATCTGATTAGTTTGTTGAGCAAGTATTTGTGTAGGACACTTATTCTTTGTTGAATTGTGTATCTTGCCAAGTGTTGGAACCAATGTCCAAGTCTTCATGTAGTCATTCATTTAACGGCTTTCTAGTTAATAATATTTTTTTCTGAAATAAGGATCAGTTATGTATCAATTATCAAACAATTGTTTATCATGCAGTGAAGCTGACATTGAATTGAGTATCACAATTGCCAAAAGAGTCAATGAACAATTTGATAAATTGGAGAGCTTTTGGGGAAATAAATTTGGCTTGAATTAGAATCCTGGCTCTGCCTCTTGTTAATTATTTAACATGTGTGAGCTTCAATTTCATCTGTAAATGAACTCCCAACTACTTACCTGACAGAGTTGTTGAGAAGATTAAACTAGACTTGCCTTTGCCAAACTCTCTCCTCACGTTCTCTCTTGAACCCACTTCAATCAGATTTTCACATCTACCTCTCTACTGAAAGATTGTGATGACCTCCATGTTGATAAATCTAAAATAACTTCCTCAGTTCTTGTCTTACCTGCCCTATCTTCTATTTTCCTTCACTTAGATACACAGCCATCACCCTCACTTAATTTAGGTCTTTATTCAAATTCATTTTCTCAGTGAGGCTCTCCATACCTCTGTAACTAAAACTTCAGCCCTTATGACATTTCACATTCATGTTTTCTGGTATACTTCTTAGCACTATTTCATATATTTTACTTATATTTCTTGTTTACTTTCTATCTCATTTTCTCCCTGGATACTTCTTCCTGTCCCCCAAATAAACTCCATGAATGCAAGGTTTGTCTTTTTTATCCCATTGTTTACTATGTATCTCTAAAATAGTTGCTAGAACATAGTAGGCGCTCTGAATATTTGTTGAAAGAATGAATGGATGAGAAAATGTATTTGTGCCAGCAAAGTGCCTGTAATAATAGATGCTTAATCAAATTAACTTACTTTCTAATTTTCTTCTTCTTCCTGTACTTCAATGGATGCAAACAAATTAACTTACTCTTTCACCTTTTATCAAAGCAGATCACTGAAATAATTATTTTAATTAACGTTGAAAATAATTTTGAATAAGTTAGACCCCTAATTTAGCACCCCTGCAATTCCATAATGTAGCATTATATGCTGTCATAGAAATTATGATATTCTTTAATTCATTAATTTATTTTTCAACACACATTTATTCAGTGTGCATTATGTATCAGGCATCTATATACAAAGAAGAATAAACTGCATGACTGTCTTCAAGGAGCTTCCAGCCTAGTGGGGATGCAGATACAAAAAGGGATAAACATGTCAGAGTAAATGTAATCAGAGACCTATGTGGTGGGGAAACCCAACCCATTCTCCAAAAGAGATAACCCTTTCTCCAAAAGAGATAACCTCCAAAGGAGATAACAGCTGAACTGAGCGTTAGAAATGAGTATGCGCTGGTTTGGAGGAGAGAGGATACAAAAGCAAGCCAGACGGGGAATCTTGTTTGAGCACAGAACCAGGTGAGAAACAGCTTGGTATGTTTTTGTGTGTGTGATGAGTGGAGAGGCATCAGGATCAGATTTAGCATCAATGGATTTTAAAGTGTCATGTGGAGGAATGCCTATTTTCATCATCTCCCCCTTCTTGTACTTGTTCTTTCTTTGTAACTAGTGTATAGATGCAGTAACCTGTGTTACATCTACAATCCATAAACTTATTGACTTGGCTCTTTTATGTATCGTAAAATACTCTTTTTATGGGGCCAGGACTCTTTGGAGTATATAATCACTACATGAGAAAATAATATTTTACTGTTATAATTATCACTTAAGACATATAGAGATGATTTGGGGAGGTTAAATATTTAGATTGAAAATAATAATCATTATAATATTTTGCTATGTCAGGGTGAAGATCTCTTGCATAGTTCTTCTAGAAACTTGTGTTATAAAGGAGACTATTTGTTCAACACAACATTTTGCACATAGAGGAAGAATTTTGCTTATACTGCCTATAAAAAGCCAAATGAGACTTATAAAAACAAGAGCATAATGCTTTGGTAAATTACAATTAGGTACAATTTGGGAAATTAAGAATTTGAAAATTAAAAGCCATGAATATTCAAAAAGAGAATTCCTTACAGTTTTATAAAAAAAGAAGAGTGTTAACATTTTTATTTCATTTTCTAGAGAAAAATAATCTTGTATTTGTCAAAAGGGAAAATTGTGCTACTCATATAATGACTTTGTGCAGCCATCATATTAGAGGCAGCCTATTAACCCCAAGAGAGCAACACTGAAGAAACATCATCTGATTATTCGTTACAACAACATTGTAAGACAAATACAGAAAAACCTATATTATTTTGTAAGCAAGCAAACACGTGCCTTTCAAAGGAGGCCTACATTGTATTCTAGGTATGATACAATGGTTGTACATTCAAGGTGTGATGCAATGATCCAAGTCATCAAAGAGCACCTGTAATTTGATTTGTTCATCTTAATCAGGAATTCTGATAAGCTGTTTTACTATTACTGCAGGCTACTAGTTATTTTCTATAATCCGTTTCTCCCTTTGTCCTGGGTTCAAAACTATACAGCTAGTGATTACTGCTGCTTCCCTGTAGCTACGTGCAACCTGTGACTACTTTTGAGTCAATGGAATGTGAACAGATCTTACTGCCCTGCTCTTTGGCTCTTTTCTCCTTCCTGTTTTCTGCAAAATGGACATGTCCCTGCCTTTGTTTTGGCCAAGCAGTCAATGAAAACATGACATGGTTAGAAGACAGGAAAAAACCTAGGTTATTGAATGACTTTATACAAGTGAGCCGCCCTGCCAGTTCATACTGGCCAGTCTGTTGTGTGAGAAATAAACTTCTGCCTTATTTCAGTCAATGTGTTACTGGCTTCTTTGTTACATCTATTCATATATCATAATTAATATATTTAGTAAATGTATTTAGGTGGGACTGATTATTAGAAAGTCAAGACAACTGACAAAATTAGACAACTAAGAGTGTTATTGACATCAGTATTTAAAAATTCACAAAATTATAAAATTCAGAAATCATAAATGGTTTCTTTTGTGTGTAGTTTACATGTTTGTAGTGAATTCATCTGTAACTTTTAAAACAAATATTTGAATAGTTTCTCTGGTTAGATTTTATTAATAAAAAAGAGTTTTTTTAAAGGATCATTTTAACAGAATTTTCCTGGTTTCATGGGACATATATTCCAGGGCACAGAGAATTTAATAAAGAGGTAAATTTTTAAATGTTCAGCACAATTTCTGATTTTGGGAGACACACCTTGAGGTTACCCCTCTTGAGTCATACCATTATATAAATTCCTCCCCCTGAATAGGACCAGATTTGTGTTAAGCCATTGACTATGGCAAAGATGATGGAATGCTACTTTTGTGATTATGTTACATTATATTAGACTCTCTCAGAAAACTGAATAGAGTTTCTCTTGTTGGCTTTGAAAGAGCAAATAGTGATGTTGTATGATCTCCATGGAAAAGAGCATGTGACAGGAGCTTCAGTGATGACTTCTAGGATTTAAGTGTGGTCTCTAACCAGTAGCTATTAAGAAGTGACTCTTAGTCATACAGCTGAAATAAAATATTAATAAATTCTGCCAACAATCAGGATGAATGTGAAAGTTAATTCTTCCCCAGTCAAGCATCCAAATGAGAACACATCCAGGCCAATGTCTTGACTGCAGTCTTGTTAGAATCTGAGCTAAGCTAAGCCCAGACTCCTGACTCACTGAAACTGTGAGACAATTAATGTGTGTGGTTTTAAGCCACTAAGATTATGGTAAAATTTTATACAGCAGTAGAAAACTCATCCTTTGACAGTGATGCATTTTATGAAAAAACTAAACAAATAAATCAAACACACATTGACAAGGATCCAAAATATTGCCTAACTCGATTTGGGTCTCTATGGATGAAATACTTACCCCTCTCAAGTTATTTTCCTAAAGCTTCAGGATATAAGACAATAGAATCATTCACCAAAATAATTGGATTATACAGCAACAGTAATAACAAAACAGCTCATCTCATGTTACATCTCCATCTGGATAGCTACTTCTAATAGATGAATTGTTTTCTAATCTGCTCTTTTTCTTTTTTTAGAAAATAGTCATCTGTACAACAAAATTATTTGGCCTGTTTTGGCTTGCTTTTAAAAATTAGCTGTTGGCATTTGATGTAGCAAATTGTTATAATGGGGACAGAGAGAAAAACATTTGTAGTCTAAGAAAATTCTGTTCTAACCATTTTTGGAAATTGCTCATGTTCCTTATACTTAGAAATTATGCAAAAAAGACATTCTTCTTAAGATACTGTAGACACAAAATATTTATAATTAGATATAATTAGAGTTACTTTGAAAATATCCCACTAAATTAACAACCTGTGGTTTGGAGGCTTAGAACATTATTAATTTATTAGCATTGAGAAAATTTCTGTATCCCTTGGTAAATATCAAAACTCATTATTCTCTAAGAGCATGTTTGCATAGCATTTTTTTCTGCAAGCAAAATTTTGTTTTAGCAGAAGTGCAAATGGAAATATACTTAGGTATACGTAGTCTAAAAAGAAAGCTATTAACTTACATGGAGAGTTTTATTCTTTAGTTCCGCAGACTCAATTTCTATCATCAGAATTTTGATTTAAGAAGTCCCCATGGTTTCAGAAATGGGGACAAAGGGAAGTGAAATGCCTGTGCATCTGAATGTTTATTGTCTTGCCACAGAATTGGATATACTCTCTTGTTTGAGATCTACTGGTTTATTTCATCTCAGCTTAGCAGGTCTACTGTGAAAAGCTAAGGTTTCTGGTAATGCTGCAATCACAAGAACTAGTTACTTATCGTCTTTTAAGTAAAATTTGCTGCTTCAACTTCCAAGGATTCTCAATAATTAATGAAAATTAGTTTCCTGACTAGATTGTTTCCCCCGCTAGTAACTTTAAATCTCTGGAAAACAGGAGAAGTATAAGAATATGAAGGAAGGATTGTGTGTGTGTGTGTGTGTGTAGGAATGTGTGTGTGTGTGTACAAGGATTGATGAATTGATGGTTGGGTGCATAATAATAGGAGAAATAACAGTTACATGCTGTAACCAAAATATCCTTGTGTTGTTGTGTAATTTGTACTCAATCTTCAAGGCTCAGTTTAGTTATCACCTCCTCTATGAAGGATCTGTCCTTCCTCAAGCAAAACCAGGCTCCACTTGATTTCTGCTCTCATAGCACCCTGTAAAAACCTCTCCAACAGGTACCATGACATTTTAGAGTTGTCTTTCACTACTGGGTAGCCTAAGCCTCTCGAGGGTATGGATTTACCTTGTCTGCCTGTGGTATCCTGAGTGCCTAGCACAGTATGTGGCATGGAACTGGTTCTTGAGATATGGAGGAAATTGCAATTGGAAAGTGCAGGAAAAAGAAGAAAGTAAAAAAAAAAATGTGGGTAAGAAAGAAAAAAAAGCGTATGAGGTGTTGCCATGGCTCTTTTTTATCCCACTCATTTTTTTTTCCCCATTACTCTCATTTACTTCTTACCTTACCATACTGAATTTAAGATTTTAAAGTTGATGACATAACATTCGTTTCCTGTTTCCCTTATGATGATATGGTTATTAATATTATTCTTAATGTTGATAGAATTGTTTAAAGTATAAACACAATCATAATTCTCTGCTTTAGTCCTTTATTCAATAGTAAAAGTAGATGTAAGCACTATCCTAATATGAACACAGATACAGGAAAGAATCATTCCTCTTAAGAGGGCAGTAAAAACTGACATTTGCTGTGCATCTGTTATATCCCAGGTATGTGTTAGAAACGTGCTTAGATTATTTCATATAATCCATCTAGCAACTGCTGAGGTAGTTATAGTCTACCAGGAGAAAGCAATATTAGAGAGGTTTTAGAAATGGCCTAATGCCCACAGCTGCTGAAAAAGGAGTAAAAATTTAAATACAGAACTGTCCTACTAAATTCTTGTGCCTTGCACCCTCAGTAGCCTGAACCAAATTTATTTTAAGGGGTAGAGTGGCCCTTATGGAGCCACCCTTATATTTTAACATATCAGAAAGCCTGAACCTGCTGTGGGGAGGATCTTGTCTGCCTCATCTATTTTGCTTTGTGACAGTTTGAATATTTTAATACCTTATCATTTTCATACCAGCTATCACTCTACACCCAAGGATAATCCTCCAACCCTTGGCCAATGAATGTCTTCCATATCTAAAGTTACCCTATTTCTACTCTCAGAATATTATTGTCTTAAATTTTGATATGGAAAAATTTATGGGGCCACATGTGCAATTTTGTTACATGCATAAATTGCATAGTGATCAAGTCAGGGCTTTTAGGGGATCCATCACCCAAAAATTTATGTTATATCCATTAACGAATTTCTCATCATCCACTTCTGTCCTTCCCCCTCACCCTTTCAGGTATCCATGTCTATCATTCCATACTCTCTGTCCATTTATACACATTTTTTGGTACCCACTTATTAGTGTGAACATGTAATATTTGTCTTTCTGTGCCTGACTTGTTTCACTTAAGATAATGACCTCCGGTTTCTTACATGTTGCTGCATAAGATGTGATTTTATTCCTTCTTATGGCAGAATAGTATTTTATTGTGTATAAGTACTACATTTTCTCTATCCAGTCCTCACTGGTGGACACTTAGGTTGAATTTTTACCTTTGCTATTGTAAATAGTGCCGTGCTAAACATATGAGTGCATGTGTCTTTTTGATATATTGATGTTTGTTCCTTTGCATAGTAGTTACCCAGTAGTGGGTATTAAATATATCCACTAATATATTAAATAGAGGTGGATTAAATGGTAGTTCTATTTTTAGCTCTACTGATTTCTAAAGTGGTTGTACTAGTTTATATTCCCTAGAAAAGTATATAAAAGTTTCCTTTTCTCCATATCCTTGCCAACATCTGTTGTGTTTTGACTTTTTATTAATAGGCATTCTGACTAGTAAGATGGTATCTCAATATGATTTTATTTGCATTTCTCTAATAATTAGTAATTTTGGGCATCTTTTCATATGTTTATTGGCCACTCATATGTCTTCTTTTAAAAAAATGTATGTTCACATCCTTTGTCCACTTTTTACAGGGGTTATTGGTTTTTTTCCTTGTTGACTTGTTTGAATTCCTTATAGATTCCGGATATTAGTCTCCTGTTGAATGAATAGTTTGCAAATGTTTTCTCCATTCTACAGGTTGTTCGTTAACTCTTTTGATTATTTTTGTTGCTGTGCATAGCTTTTAATTTTAATTAATTCAGTCTGTCAATTTTTGGTTTTTACTTTATGCTTTTGAGGTCTTAGTCATAAATTCTTTGTCTGGATCAATGTTTAAAAGAATTTTGACTAGAATTTCTTCTAGTATTTTTAAAGCTTCAGGTATTAAATTTAAGTTTTTAATATATCTTGAGTTAATTTTCATATATGGTGAGAGATAAATGTCCATTTTCATTCTTCTGCATATGGAAATCCTGTTTCCCCAGCATCATTTATTTAAAATGGTGTACTTTCCCCAAAGTATGTTACTATTGGCTTTGTCAAAGATCAGTTGGTTGTAGGGATGTGGTTTTATTTCTCGATTCTACATTCTATTCCACAGATTGATTTGTCTTCTATTATACCAGTACCATGCTGTTTTGGTTTCTATAGTCTTGTAATATAATTTGAAGTTAGACAATGTGACACCTCCAGCTTTTCTTTTTTCTCTTAGGATTGCTTTGTCTATTTGGTCTGTTTTTTGGTTTCAAACCAATTTTAGGATTTTTATTTCTAATTTTGTGAAAACTGATGTTGGTATTTTGATAGGGATTGCATGAAATCATTGCCTTGGGCAATATGGTCATTTTAATGATATTTATTCTTTAGATTCATGAGCATAAAATGTTTTTTCATTTGCTTTTTTCATCTACAATTTCTTTCATTGCTGTATTATGATTTTCCTTATAGAGATCTTTCACTTGTTTGGTTAAATGTATTCCTAGGTATTTTGTTTTTTGTAGCTATTGTAAATGGAATTGCCTTCTTGGTTTCATTCTCGGCTAGATCATTATTGGTGTACAGAAACACTACCGAGTTTTGTCCATTGATTTTGTATCCTTAAACATCACTGAAATCATTTATCAAATCTGAAAGTTTTTATGGTAAAAGTTTAAAGTTTTTCTATATATAAGATTATATCAAGAGAAAACAGGAGTTATTTAACTAGCTAGTTTCCTGTTTGAATGCCTTTTATTTTTTTCTATTGTCTGATTGCTCTGGCTAGAACCTCCACTACTATGTTGAATAGCAGGGGTGAACGTGGGCATCCTTGTCTTGTTCCAGTTTTGGGGGGAAATGCTTTCAAGTCTTCCCTGTTCAATAAGATGTTAGCTGTTGGTTTGTCATGTGTGGCTTTTATTATTTTGAGGCATGTTCCTTCTATGCTTAGTTTGTTGAGGGGTTTTATCATCAAGAAATGCTTAATTTTATCAAATGCTTTTTCTGCATCTAGTGAGATGATCATATACTCTTTGTCCTTGATTTTGTTTATGTGACATATCCCATTTATTGACTTGTACATATTGAGCCATCCTTGTGTCCCTAGTATAAAATCCATTTGGTTAAGGTGTATAGATTTTTTGATGTGCTGTTAGATTCTGTTTGTTAGTATTTTGTTGAGAAATTTTGCATCATTGTTTATAAAGGATATTGGTCTGTATTTTCATTTGTGTGTATCATCTGGTTTTGCTATCAGGGTGATACTAGCCATATAGAATGAATTAGGGAGAATTCCCTCTTCCTTGATTTTTTGGAAAGTTTTAGAAGAATTGGTATTAGTTCTTCTTTGTATATTTGGTAGGATTCAGCTGTGAATCCATCTGGTCCTGGGTTTTTATTTGTTGTAGGAGTTTAAAAAATTATTGATTCAATTTCACTACTTGTTATTTGTCTGCTCAAGTTTTCTATTTCTTCCTGGTTCAATCTTGGAAAGTGGAATGTTTCCAGGAATTTATCCATTTCCTGTGGGATTTCTAGTTTGTAAGCACATGGTTATTCACAGTATTCTTTGATAATCTTTTGCATTTCTGTAGTATAAATTATAATGTTTCTCATTTCCAGTTTTGTTTATTTGAGTCTTCTCTCTTCTTTCCTTGGTTACTCTAGCTAATGGTTCATTAATTTTGTTTATCTCCTAAAAATCAACTTTTCATTTTATTATTCTTTGTATTTTTTTTTAGTTTCTATTTTGTTTGGTTCTGCTCTAGTCTTTCTTATTTCTTTTCTTCTGCTAAATTTGGTTTGATTTGTTTTTGCTTTCCAAGTTATTTGAGGTGCATTATTAGCTTGTTAATTTGTAATCTTTCTACTATTTTGATGTAGGCCATTAATGCTATAAAATTCTCTTTTACCACTGTTTTTGCCGCATCCCACTGGTTTTGATATGTTGTTTAAAAAATTAAATTTCTGTGTTAATTTCTTCCTTGACTTGAATATAGTCATTCAGGGAAATTTTGTTTAATTTCCATGTATTTGTATACTCTCTGAAGTTCCTCTTAATATTGATTTTATTTGTTTAAAAAATTAATTTTTTTTTCCATTTTCATTTGTTTAAAAAAATTTCTGTGTTAATTTCTTTCTTGACTTGAATACAGCCATTCAGGGACATGTTGTTTAATTTCCATGTATTTGTATACTTTCTGAAGTTCCTCTTAATATTAATTTTAGATTGATTCTACTATGGTCTAAGAAGATCCTTGATATGATTTTGAGTTTAAAAAATTTGTTGAGACTCATTTTGTGTCCTAATATATGATCTATACTAGAGAATATTCTACGTGCTGGTGAAAAAAAAGGTATATTCTATAATTGTTGAGTAGAATGTTCTGTAAACGTTTATTAGGTCCATTTGGTCTAAAGTCTAATTTAAGTCTTTGTTTTTTGTTTTGTTTTTTTTTTTTTTTTGTCTAAATGATCTGTCCAATGCTGTAAGTGGGATGTTAAAGTCCTCTACTATTACTGTATTGCTATCTATCTCTCTCCTTAGGTCTAGTAATATTTGTTTTATGAATCTGCATGCTCCAGTGTTAGGTGGATATATATTTACGATTGTTATATCCTCTTGCTGAATTAATCTATCGTTATATAATAACCTCTGTTTCTTGCTTTATTTTTTTGATTCAAAGTCTGTTTTATCTAATAAAAGTAGAACTATTCTGGCTCACTTTTTGTTTCCATTTGCATGGAGCATCTTTTTCCATCCTTTACCTTCATCTATATGTATCTTTACAGGTAAAGTCAGTTTCTAAAAGCAGCATATATTTGGATAGTGCTTTTAAAAATCTATTCAGCCAATCTATACTTTTAAGTGAAATATTTAATTCATTTATGTTCAAGGTTAATATCGATATGTGAAGTTTTGTTCCTGCCACGTTGTTAATTGTTTTCTAGTTATTTATGCATTCTTTATTTCTTTCTTTTTCTCTGTTTGTCATTGTGGTTTGGTGGAATTCTATACTTTTGCCCTTGATTTCTTTCTCTTCCTTCTTTGCCTAATTGCATTACCAGTGAATTTTATACTTTCAGGTATTTTTATGATGGGGAATATCATCTTTTTGTTTACACGTTTAGGAGTCCTTTGAGTATTATTTTTTTTTTTGTAATTTCAGTCTAGTGGTAATGAATTCCATCAGCAGCTGTTTGTCTGGGAAGGACTTCATTTCTCCTTCATGTATTGAGGTTAATAGTGCTGTATAGAATTCTTGACTCACAGCTTTATTTCTTTGACATTTTGAATATGTCATCCCATTTTCTTCTAGCTTGTAAGGTTTCTGCTGAGAAGTCTGTCGTTAGTCTGATGGTGTTTCTTTTACAGATGACTGGAAGCTTTTCTTTTACTGTTTTTAGAATTATCACTTTCACTTTGACTGTTAGAGAGTCTGATTAAAATGTGCAGACTTTTTTGCTTTGTATTTTCTTCAGGATTGCTGTATTTCTTGTGTCTGAGTATCTAATTCTCTTGCTATACTTGGGTAGTTTTCATCTATTACTTCATTAAATAGGTTTTCTAAACCTTCTGATCTCTCCTTATCTTTCGGAGTACTGATAACTCATAAATTTGGTCACTTTATGATGTCCCAATGTCCCTTGACAGCTTTGTACATTCCTTTTTATTAATTTGTCTGATTGGATTATTTTTAAAGACCTGTCTTCAAGTTCTGAAATTCTTTCTTCTGCTTAGTCTATTGTTGAATTTCTGTTTTTGTTTTTGTTTTTGTTTTTTTTAAAAGATATCTAATTTTTTTTTTGGTAATTTTTAAATTTTTATCCTGAATTGGTTTTCTGAGTTATTTGTGTTGAACAAAGCTGGAGGCATCATGCTACCTGACTTCAAACTATACTACAAGGCATGGCAGTACATGACTTCAAACTATACTACAAACTATACTTCAAACTGTACTTCAAACATGCTACATGACTTCAAACTATACTACAAACAGCATGGTACTGGTACCAAAATAGACACAGAGACCAATGGAACAGAACAGAGACCTCAGAAATAGCATCACACATCTACAACCATCTGATCTTTGACAAACCTGATAAAAACAAGCAATGAGGAAATGATCTCCTATTGAATAAATGGTGTTGGGGAAACCAGCTAGCCATCTGCAGAAAACTGAAATTGGACCCCTCCCTTTCACCTTATATGAAAATTAACTGGACATGAATTAAAGATTTAAATGTAAAGAAGAAAACCTAGGCAATACCACTCAGGACACAGGAATGGACAAAGACTTCATGATGAAAACACCAAAATCAACGGCAACAAAAGCCAAAATTGACAAATGGAATCCAATTAAGCTAAAGAGATCCACACAGCAAAGAAACTGTCATCAGAGTGAATCAGCAACCTACAGAATGGGAGAAAATTTCTGCAGTCTACCCATTTGACAAAAGTCTAATACCCAGATTTTACAAGGAACTTAAACAAATTTACAAGAAAAAAAACAAGCAACCCCATCAAAAAGTGGGCAAAAGATATGAACAGACACTTCTCAAAAGAAGATTTATGTGGCCAACAAATACATGTACATGGCCAACAAACATATTTTAAAAAGCTCAACATCACTGATTATTAGAGAAATGCAAGTCCAAACCACGGTGAGATACCATTTTACACCTGTCAGAATGGCGATTATTAAAAAGTGAAGAAACAACCAATGCTGGCAAGGCTGTAGAGAAATAGGAACACTTTTACACTGTTGCTGGGAATGTAAATTAGTTAAACCATTGTGGAAGACAGTATGGCTCTTCCTCAAGGATCCAGAACCAGAAATACCATTTGAACCAGCAATCCCATTACTGGGTATGTACCCAAAGGATTATAAATCATTCTCCTATAAAGACACATGCACATGTATATTTATTATAGCAGTGATAGACTAGATAAAGAAATGTGGTACATATACACAATAGAATATTATGCAGCCATAAAAAGAAATGAGATTATGTCCTTTGCAGGGACATAGAAGAAGCTGTAATCCATCATCCTCAGCAATCTAACACAGGGACAGAAAACAAAACAGTGCACCTTCTCACTCATAAGTGGAAGTTGAACAATGAGAACACATGGATGTAGGGAGGGGAATATCACACGGGGGTCCTGTTAAGGGGTGCGGGGAGCACTTACTATTTCCCTTGTGTGCATACCTGTCTCTGAATGTGTCTACACAATTTATTCTCTTATTTTGTTCAAGATGCTACTCCATGAGGACAGGAACTTTGTTTTGTTTACTGCTATGTTCTCAGGGGCTCTAACTGTGCTCATAGCAGGTGCTCAATAGTGAATGAATATATTGCATGACTCAGTATTTAGATCTAGGATGCAACTATTTACCAAGACCTACCAAGTGGTGAGCCCAGCTGTCTGTCATTTTATCTATTTGTCTTAGGAAATGTAATAGACAGGAGTGTACTTGGTGGAGCTATTAATGGACATATCTATGTAGCTGAGGGAGGCAGAGACAGAACAAACAAGTAGGGAGTGGCATATTGCATCATCTCTGATGGAATGCACACAGGTTGGATCTTTACATTGCTAGATGATAAGCCTCTTGAAGGTGCTTAGGTCATACCTAAGGAAGCTTAATAGCAACTTGCCTAAAGTTGTGCATATATTGATATTCAATGACTTTTATTGAATTAATGAATAACTTGATATTGACCTTATAAAGCTACATAGTTGAGAATTAGTTAAAATAAGAAAATCTACAATGGCTTCCTTAAAATTACTATTTAGGTTCAGATTTATAATAAAGTGAAATATTATACCATTTCAAAAATTAGGAAATCTTACTGTTAACTTGAAACATAAGTCAACATAATATTTAATCAGTTAAATGATTGACTTATCTAAGTATCACAAGACTGTGAGAATTATATGAGTTTACACATGATATGCATTTAAAACAGCTGGGTACATAATAAGATTCCACTGTTGAGTAGCAATTATTATTATTAATGGTATGAATAGTAGTAGTAGTAGTTCTGTACTGTGATTTCTCTCTCTTTCTCTCTCTTTCTTTCTTTGTGTTATCCTCTCAAATAGGGGCAAATCTTTTTCAGTAGGAGCCATGTAATATATTTCTGTGCACAAGGAAGAGACACAATACAAATATATTGAATAAATAAATAATTCAATTTGAAAAAGATTTCTATCTACAGAAAGCAAAAAACAATTATGTTGTTTTGGAATGATGCTGTTACTACTATTTGCAGAGAAGGATGGAGAGGGGAGGAAAAGCATAGTGATATGGTGAGGACCCTGGGCTTTATCATATAACAGTGCTGGGCTTCACCGCTAGTTACTAGCTATGTCTGCATGGAAAAGTTAATTTAAGATTTAGCTTCTTTCTCTGTAAAGTGGAAATAACATCAGCTACCTCTCAGAACTGTCTTGAGGACTAAGTGAGAAATGTACAACATGTTACTTGCACATTATTTTGCCAATTCTAGTAATTATTATAATCACTCATGAATCCATCGTGTCTTATAAGAAGTACAGAAATTTAACAACCTTAACATATGACATATCTCTTTCATCCTATTGTATTTTATAAAGTTAAAGACATTGACAATAAAATAGGGTAAGTCAGTAAGCATTTCTTCTTCATCCATTTGGAAATGTATCATGTCTGTTTTGGGACCGCTTCTGAATCCTTGTCTTGTATTATTATGAAGAATTTTACTTGTTTGGCTTGTAACAAATTAGGTTAGGAGTCTGTAAGAGACTGTGTCTCTGATTGTGTTATAGTCCCAGCTGTGTCAGGGACTGTTTCTTATGTTCAGCATTTTGGTATTGTAAAAGTGTGTCTGATTCAACTATAGGCTGCAAGTTCTAAATTTGTGTCCCAGTTTCCCCATTGCCATTAGCAGTAGACCCACAGACTGGTCTTGAATCCTCTGTATTGCCATTTGCTTAGGTGTAAAATGAGCGTAATCATCCAAGTGTGCTCAACAGTTTATTGTGAGCTGAAAATGGGTTAATGCACGAGTGAGAGCATTGGAAGCTGTCAAGTGCTGCACAATTATAAAGCAATATATGACTAATAAATCCACAATGATTTATTGATGCAGAGTGAGTGGCTAATTTCATCATTGCCTAAGGCATTTAGAAAGTTACGGTTGTGTTATGTATTCACAATTGCAAGTACCGAAATTAGAATACATTAAAAAACATGTTTGATTTGGGAAAACTATCTTGAAGATACCCTTATGTTCTCTTATGTAAAGTCTCACACTTAGATTTCATTTTGTGGTTATTCATCATTGTTGGAATTGCTGCTTATTAACTAGTTTATGGTTTAGGTATAACTCCTACTTGAAGGGTGTGAGAGAATATTTACTACTTGGACATTTGAGACATACCAAAAAAAAAATGCTTTTTGTCCTTTATCAAGAAGACGTAATGGCCAAGATCGACAAAGAAAAATGCAATGGTTACTTTACTTGCAATCGTCTCAAAGAAGCTCCACTGTCATTTCAGAGTGAGTACTTCAAGTGGTAGGGGTAGAGAAATAAGATGTAATTAAATACATTTTTTTTAAACTCAGAGATTTTAGAGGTTATTATATACAGAGTAAAATTGGTAATTTTTCTCTAGCATCTAAATCCATTACTAATGAATGCTTTGCTTTAACAAAATCAGAATCAAGACACTGTTGATTGAAAAAAAAGTAGGAGTAACTGTTAATGCATTTTTTAGTACTGCATTCTTTTGTATCCTGTGTTACCTTAGTTATTAAATTCCTAATATAGTTTTCTGTTTTCAGTGAGAGTTCATATATACTGAGTGACTTGTCTAACAGTAAAATAAGACTTCTTAAAACATTATTTCAATGGGTTTATTTGTTTTTTGTTTGTTGAATTAAGTTGCTTATAGATTCTAAGTATTGGACCTTTGTTGGATGCAATGTTCGCTAATATTTTCTCCCATTCTGTATGTTGTCTGCTTACTCTGTTGATAGTTTCTTTTGCTGTGCAGAAGCCCCTTAGTTTAATTAGGTCCCAATTGTCAAATTTTGTTTCATATTATAATTGCATTTGGGAACTGAGTCATAGATTATTTGCCAAGGCTGGTGTCCAGAATGGTATATCTTAGGTTTTCTTCCAGAGATTTTATTGCTTGAGGTCTTACATTTAAGTCTTTAATCCATCTTGTGTTAATTTTTGTATATATTGAAAGGAAGTGGTCCTGTTTCAGTCTTCTGCATATGGCTAGCCAGTTATCCCAGAACCATTTTTTGAATAGGGAGTCCTTTTCCAATTGTTTGTTACTGTTGACTTTGTTGAAGATCAGGTGATTGTAGGCGCATGGTTTTATTTCTTGGTTCTCTCTTCTGTTCCATTGGTCTATGTGTCTGTTTTTGCGCTAACAAGCTGTTTCTTACTTTAGCCTTATAGTATAGTTTGAAGTTGGAAAATGTGATGCCTCCAGCTTTGTTCTGTAACCCCATTAAAAAATGGGCAAAGGACATAAACAACTTCCCCCCAAAAAAACATATATGTGGCCAGCAAATATATGAGAAAATGCTCATTATCACTAATCATTGGAGAAATGCAAATCAAAACCACAGTAAGATACCATCTCATGCCAGGCAGCATGGCAATTATTAAAAAGTCAAAAAAGAACAGATGCTGGTGAGGTTGTGGAGAAACAAAGAACAGTTATACACTACTGGTAAGAATGTAAATTAGTTCAGCCACTGTGAAAAGCAGTGTAGAGATTTCTCAATGAACTTAAAACAGAACTACTATTTGACCCAGCAATCCAACTACTGGGTATATATACAAAGGGAAATAAATTGTTCTACCAAAATATACATGCATGTGTATGTTTATTGAAGCCGTACTCACAATAGCAAAGCCATGGAGTTGACCAAGATGTCCATCAGCAGTGGACTGGATAAAGAAAATCATATACGCCATGGAATATGATGCAGCCTAAACAAGAGCGAAATCATGTCTTTTGCAGCCATATGGATACAGCTGGAGGCCATTATCTTAAATGAACTAATGTAGGAACAGAAAACCAAATACTGCATCTTCTCACTTATAAGTGGGAGCTAAACACTGAGAGCACAAGGACACAAAGATGGGAACAATAGACACTGGGAACCGCTTGAAGAGGGAGATTAGACGGGGGCATAGATTGGAAGGCTAGTTATTGGGTACTATGCTCACTACATGAATGACAGGATCATTCATACACTAAGCCCCAGTGAAACACAATTTACCCATGTAACAAACCTAGACACGTACCACCTAAACCTAAAATAAAAGTGAAGGAAAAAAATTTTTATTTCAGTGCAGAGTGTCATATACTACAGAAATGAGGAAAAATCCTGCAAAATATCAGCATCTGCATTCTGGATATGAGACTTAAAGCATTAATTTCTACAGCAAAAAATATTTTTAATAGATAATTTCAAACATACACAAAAGACAAAAGTACAATATGACAAAATTACTTCATTATAGCCGTAACCCAGATTTCCAAATTAGCAAGAGTTTGCCATTTAGGATTCCTCTGTCATTCTTTTTTTCTCTCCCCTCCTCCTTCCTGACCTTTCTTCCTTCCTTTACTTTACTGAAGAATTTTAAAGCAAATCTCGAATCTCATTCCATTTCACTCCTACTTACTTCAGTGTGCATCTATTAAAGATGCAAAGCTTTTTCTATGCAACCTTAATGTCATTATCACATGTAATAAATGTAAGCACGTTTGGTATGATTTAGTAATCAGTTTGTACTAAATTTCCCAGACTTTCTAAAAGTTTCTTTTTACATTTGAATCAGAATCCAACATTCACAAATCACATTTGATTGTTTTAGCTCTTTACCTACCTTGATCCTTTTCTTTTTTTCATGCAATTGACTTACCACTGAAACTGGATTAGTTGTTTTGCTGTAGAATTTCCCACAGTTTGGATTTGTTTGTTTGCTTCCTTGTGGTGTCATTTAATTTGCTGTTTCATCTCCCATAATGTCTATAAATGGAAGCCAGATCTAGGCTCTAGACTCTTGAAGAGATTTAGGTATACCTTTTTTTTTTTTTTTTTTTTTTTTGGCCAAAGAAGATTCCGTGGGCTTCATGTTATATCTGATAAGGAGGAACCAGGTTTTTGATTTTCTACTTTTAATGAAACAGAATTATTTATTGGAATGTTTCAATCTACTTTTATATATTGATTGTATCCACTGATGATTATTGCTTGAATATATTATCTCATTGAGGGTTGCATGATGGTGGTTTCCAATTGTATTATTCCTACCACATGTGTTAGCTACACTTTATCTGAAAAAATAACTTCCTCACACCATTTAGGACTATTTGATTGCCCTGAAATACAATTTATACAGAAAAGCAAGATAAATGACTATTTCTTTATCTTCAAATTGTCAGTTTTCACAGTAACTAATGGCCTAGTTATCTCTCTAATAGTGATGAGTGAGATTAATATGGTTTGGATCTGTGATCTCCCACCCAAATTTCATGTTCAATTGTAATCTCCAGTGTTGGAGGTGGGGCCTGGTGGTAAGTGATTGTATCATGTGGGCACATTTTTCATAAATGGTTTAGTATTGTCCTCTTGGTACTGTCCTCATGATAGTGAGTGCATGCTTGTGAGATCTAGTCATTTAAAAGTGTGTAACACCTTCCCCCTTGCTCTCTTGCTCCTCCTATTCTGGCCATGTGATGCCCCTGCTCCCCTTTGACCTTCTCCCATGATTGTAAGTTTCTGGTGCCTCCCCTGAAGCTAAACTAATGCAACATCATGCTTCCTATACAGCCTGCAGAACTGTGAGCCAATTAAACCCCTTTTCTTGATAAATTACCCAGTCTTGGGTATTTTTTCATTCTGTCTTGTCATTATTAATTCAAGATTTTGATATATTCACATATACAAATCAAATGTAGCCAGAACGTTAGGTTTACACAAAAAAACTGCAGAGAATAGTACAGAGAATTCCTATATACTCCATACCCAATTATCCCTATTATTAACATCTTACGTTAATGTGGATCATTTATCACAATTAATGAAACAGTATTGATTCATTATTACTGATTAAAATCCATATTTTATTCATATTTCCTTAGCTTTTACCTGATATCCTTTTTCTGTTCCAGGATCCCATTTAGGATACCACATAACATTTGGTTGTGATGTCTCTCCGTAGGTTCCCCTTGGCTGTGACAGTTTTTCAGACTTGTTTTTGATAATCTTAACAGAATATTTGTCAAATATTTTGTATAATGTTCCCCAGTTGGAATTTGTCTAATATCCTTTTCATGATTATACTGAGATTGTGGATTTCTGAGAGGAAGACCAAAGTGGAAAAATGCCACTTCATCACATCATATTAAGGATACATGTACTTAACATGACTGATCACTGTTGATGTCCTTGATCACCTGGCTAATGCGGTGTTTTTTAGATTTCTCCAGTGCAAAGTTACTCTGTTTTTCTGCCTTTCCATATTGTATTCTTTGGAAGGAATTCACCATATACCATCCCCATGTAAGGTTAGAGTATTACAAAATTATCTAGAATTCTTTCTCATGGGAGATTTGCCTCTATTTATTTTTGATCATTTATTTCAGTAAAGGCTCATGTAATTACTTCATATTTTAGGTTATAATCAAATACTATGTTGTGTATCCTATTGCCTAAATAGTTCCAACTTTGACCTTTGGGAGTTCTTTCAGTGGGTTTCTGTATCCATTTGACATATTCCTATTGCTGTGAATTTTTTGGTTTGTTTGTTTGTGAACATTGCCTTACCTTCTGGCACTGCTAGCTGCTCCAGCCTCATCTTACAAAGTTCCTGCCTTCTTAATAAACTTTTTCTCTAAGAAGCTCTGGTTCCTTTTTTAAGAAAATGGTATTAGAAACCAAGTCTAGGTGCTAGATATGTTCATTGCTGCTGGAATTATTGTTTTTAAGCTCTTGATTCATTTTGATTCTCCAATTTTTCCATCTTTGTCCAAAGGGAGCCCTTTTAAGTTGGCGTTAGTGTTATTCTTAAATAATTCCACTAGACTTTAATTACTCCCTTCTTTTCCTGGCCCAAAAAAGGCCACCAGGCTCAGTTGGCATATTTTTTCAGGTCTAGAACTAGCTATTTGTCTTATTGTGGGAAATGATATTTAGATACCAAAATCTAGTGATCAGATTTCTTTTACTGGCTTCTTATTGCTTCCAGGATTTTATTGTGAACATATTTAAGAAATACATATTTTTGAAAAAAATACATGTTCATACTGATTTTTCTAATTTCTTTAATTTTAAACTTTTACTTCTTTTCTAACACAATGCAATTCTTAGTTTTCAGTGTAAGAGAAATATATGTTTATTGGGTATAGTTAGTATACAGAAAAATATATATAGTGTGTCTATGCATATATGTGTATGTAATCTTAGGGTAACAGTACCAAAATTACTATTGGTACCATTACAAAGAAATTGTAATTACTTTTGCACCAGCCTAATACTAGAAATAAAATTAACAAAGTTTCACATATTTTTACAGCTCTGTTTGTCTTTAGAAAATATTCCAACATGGATATATAATTAAATATTGTATTCTAATGTCATGTGATTTTTTCTTTGTTACATTATTTTACTAATTTCATATACAACTACATTTGTTTATTTTAACTTATTTTTAGAGAATGCTCTTTTAAATTTTAAAAAATACGTACATTATTTACATGATTCCCAAGCTGAAACTGTGTAGCAAGGTATATCCAAAGAAATCTTTGCATTCCTGTACCTTTCACGTTGTTCCTTCTCTCACCATATAGTTAGCCATTTCTATTTGTTTGTTTTCGGTTTTCTTTCCAATGTTTTCTTTATCAAATTTTTTGCACCTTGCTTTTGTTTACCTTAATAATGTATCTCAGCGATTGTTAATATATCTCACTCCCATGGAGTGCACAGAAACCTCCTTATTCCATTTATACATTGTATAGTATTTCCTTGGGGGCTGTGTTGTCATAATTTATTCAGCCAATCCTCTATCAATGGGTGTTTTGATTTTCTCCAATCTTTTACCATCACAAATAACGTCATGATGAATAATCTTGTGCATTTGTCACTCTATATTGTTGCCAGTGCATTTTTTTCTCTTTTATAAAGTAGGGGTAACAAAATTACTTTGTAGATTTGTTGAGAGCATAAAATGTGATGTAGTGTATGATACGTTTGGTGTAATGTCTGCCACATGGTCATTGCAGCTGCAAATATAATTATTATTAAGTTTGAAGTGCTACAATTCCTGTTTTAGGGTATTGTGGGAACACACTGGAGAGAGGTTTAATCCCAACTCTGTGTGTGTATGTGTGTGTGTGTTGGACACAATGAGTGTGAATAGAAGTGGGGAAAGTGAGTTAGAAAAAAAATGACACTTCAGCTAAGGCTTGAAGGTGAACAGATTTTTGGATCATGGGAGGATGTTCTGTGCAAAATAAGCATATTGGAAGTTCAGATCATGAGAAAGAACATGTATTTTTGAGAACTTCAAGTAAAACATAGGTTACAAAGGAGAGGAATGGTGACCAATGACATAAAGGTAAGCAAGTGGTAGATACTGAAGGGATTTTTCTGCTACTCAGATACTTAATTCTGAAGGTGATGGAGAATTAGTAAACGATTTCATGCCAAGAAAGAACATGGCAAAATTTTTATTTTACGAAAGTCATGCTAGCATTTTGTCTGGCATGCAGAAATTCAGGCAAGAAATATGAGGAACTAAACTATGGCAGTGACTGTGGACATGAAAAAAATTATCCCCAACTCATTCTGGGGACTCTTTCATCTCTGACTTTATGACTCCAGTCTCTCCCAGTTCTCCATTAAAAAAATTTTTTTTGCTTGTTCTTCCAGCAATTGGCCTCTAAGGAAGTTACTTCCTAAGACTTGATTTGAATTCTCTTCCTAGCTCTATACTCTTTTGGGGTGCTCTCATGTACTCTCATGGTTTCAAATGTTACCTCTATTCAATTGACTTGCATATATCTGCATCTCTGTTTTAACCTAACTCTTTCTGGAATTTCAGGTTGGTATATCCACAACTATTAGCTGAACATTTCCAGTTGGATTTCCTCAAACTCTTTGAACTTTGCATTTCTCAAACCAACATCCTGTCCTCTCCTCCAGTCCCTCTCCCAAACCCGAACCTTGTCCTTTTTGCTTTTTGTTCCCTTCCTCATTACGTGCTTTACCATTTACTTGTCATTGAAACAAGAGCACTCCTTATGTCTTATCCATACACTCCACAGACATCTGTGCCTCAAATGCTGTCACATCTGTGGTCTGAGGCTAACTTTTCTATTTCCTCTGACACAGCCTTGGTTCTAGCCTTCATCACTCTTCAATTGTACTATTAATTATCATAACTTCAATAGTTTCTCCTCCTAAATATTTTCCCCTCCCTCTACTTACCTTCTCTTTGAGAATGGTGCTTCCGAAATCTGCAATGGATTCTGATTGTCTTCAGAATATAAGCCATGGTCCTTTGGTGAGACATTCGGAACTCTGTGGATGCCCATCAGTCTGTCTCCCATGCTCCTACCATGGAGCTGCTACCATGCTCCATGAATATCAAGAGGCTCAAAAACATTCCCTGTGTTTTCCTTCAAGCTTCTCCTTGCATGATTCCTTGGGTGGCAGTGCCATTCTTCCTATTATTTCCCCTCCAAGTCCTCTTTACCTTTCAAGTTTCAGCTCTTAAGTCCCCTCCCCAGTGAAGCCCTCTTTTAACCAGTCTCCTGCCAGCTCTTAGCATAAATCAATCCTTTTCTCCTCAGAACTGTACAGCGTTTCTAAGAACCTTGGCTTTGCCAACTATGGCTATAATTGTCCTCCCTGGACTTGATTGTATATGTGGGTCTCCCTTACAAAACTACACATTCATAAAAACCTGTCATCGTCCCTTATATATGGTGGTGCTCAAAGTATCATCTGAAATTTTTATTATTATAATTTGTTACCTTTAGGTCAAGAAGGCAAAGTCAAGATAATGAAATTGGTTAGCTTCTGACAATTGTGACCAAACATTTTAACACATTGTACTGAGTACTTAGAAGGAATCAAGTAACATGCCCAGTGCTTTATAGACCTCATTGTCTTATTGGTCATGACTACCCTATAAGATACTTTCTGCTACTATGTCCACTTTATCAAAGGGGAAAATAGGATTTATAGACACTAATTAAATTGCCAGCATCATAAATCAGTAAAAGAAAGAACTAGGATTCAAACCCAGCTGAAAAAGACCTGTGCCTCAGACACATCAAATGCTTTTCTGCTCCAACACAACTGTTGAATGGAAGAACTGATATGAAATGTGAGTTCAGAAAGTCATTAAAATGTTAGTAACTTGGTATGAGTTTGATGGGGTTCAGGAGATACTACACCAAAATATGGCACCTCAGCATTTGAGAAAACAGTGGAAGCAGGAATATTAGTCTCACCTTCCCTGTCCCTTCTCCCCTGAAGCAGGTCATAAGACCCTTATTCTACAGGTGTCTTCCCTATACCTGGAAGACACAGGGACACAAATAACTCACAAGAACACAGGGACACAGATTGTTTAATAAAGAGTGTTGGGAAAACTGGCTAGCCATGTGCAGAAAGCTGAAACTGGACCCCTTCCTTACACCTTATACAAAAATTAATTCCAGATCGATTAAAGATTTAAACCTAAGACCTAACACCATAAAAACCCTAGAAGAAAACCTAGGCAATACCATTCAAGACGTAGGCATAGGCAAGGACTTCATGACTAAAACACTAAAGCAATGGCAACAAAAGCCAAAATAGACAATGGGATCTAATTAAACTTAAGAGCTTCTGCACAGCAAAAGAAACAATCATTAGAGTGAACTGGCAACCAACAGAGTGGGAAAAAATTTGCAATCTACCCATCTGACAAAGGGCTAATATCCAGAATCTACAAAGAACTAAAACAGATTTACAAGAAAAAAAAAAACAACCCCATCAAAAAGTAGACCAAGGGTATGAACAGACACTTTTCAAAAGAAGACATTTATGCAGCCAACAAACATGAAAAAATACTCATCATCACTGGTCATTAGAGAAATACAAATCAAAACCACATTGAGATACCATCTCACACCAGTTAGAATGGCGATCATTAAAAAATCTGGAGACAACAGATGCTGGAGAGGATGTGGAGAAATAGAAACACTTTTACACTGTTGGTGGGTGTATAAATTAGTTCAAACATTGTGGAAGACAGTGTGATGATTCCTCAAGGACCTAGAAATAGAAATGCCATTTGACCCAGCAATCCCATTACTGGATATATACCCAAAGGGTTATGAATCGTTCTATCATGAAGACACATGCACATGTATGTTCATTGCAGCACTGTTTACAATAGCAAAGACTTGGAATCAACCCAAATGCCCATCAATGATAGACTAGATAAAGAAAATGTGGCACATATACACCATGGAATACTATGCAGCCATAAAAAAGGATGAGTTCGTGTCCTTTGCAGGGACATAGATGAATCTGGAAACCATCATTCTCAGCAAACAGACACAAGAACAGAAAACCAAACACTTCATGTTCTCACTCATAAATGGATGTTGAACAATGAGAACACATGGACACAGGGAGGGGAGCATCACACACTAGGGTCTGTTGGGTTGGGTGAGCTGGTAGGGGAGGGATAGCAGGGGGTGGAGAGATTAGGGAAGGATAACATTAGGAGAAATACCTAATGTAAGTGACGGGGGAATGAAGGCAGCAAACCACCATGGTATGTGTATACCTATGTAACAGTCCTGCAATCTGCACAGGTACCCCAGAACTTAAAGTAAAAAAAAAAAAAAGAACACAAGGGCACAGAGATTAATGTGAATAAATAGGCCTTGCTAAGTTCCCCCCAGTATATTACCATTGGATCATACCCGCTTTGTTCAATCACACTTCTCCATAACTATCCATTTCTTCATCAAAATTGGCATTAAGTGGCTAGATGCTGTGGCTCATGCCTGTAATCCCAGCACTTTGGGAGACTGAGGCAGGTGGATCACTTGAGGCCAAAAGTTTGAGACCAGCCTGGCCAACATGATAGAAACCCATCTCAATTAAAAATACAAAAATTAGCCAGATGTGGTGGAGCATGCCTCCTAGCTACTTGAGAGGCTGAGGCAAGAAAATCGCTTGACCCCAGGAGGTAGAGGTTGCAGTGACCCAAGATCACATCACTGCACTCCAGCCTGGCTGACAGAGCAAGACTCTGTCTAACAAAAAGGAGAGGGGTCATTAAAAATACACAGGTTTTCCTATTTATTTGTGTATTCAATTCTTATGGTTCCCATGTCACATAAAACTTCTTATATTAAATAAATTTGTATAATTTTTCTCTCATTAAGCTGTTTTTTTTTTGTAGGGGCCTCAGCCATGAACTTGGTGATGAGCTAGAGTAGATACCTTTCCATTCCCTACAAGACCTGTAAGTTCAAAACAAAATTTTGTACATTTGCTGGCTAAGGACAATAATTCCTGTAGTGGGCATATTAAAGACAAGTCTAGGAATACCATAAAATGATTTTTAAAAAGTCAAACTTGGAAGAAAAGCAAGACAATTTATTTATAAAGAAATATTTTGAATTTCCAAGGGATTTCCTGTTACTTTTAAAATTTACATTTTCTGAAATACTGTTAATATACTACTTAAAGAAGATGGAGTAGTAGCCCCAAGAAAGAAACTCCACGGACTTTAAATATCGGTGCATTTATTCAGTAAACATATCAATAAATATCTGCTCTGTACTAGGTGCTGTAAGAAGATACAAAGTGGGATCAAATGTCTATGCATTGCTTATAATCTAACAGAGGGGATAAAAAAATATACTCAGCAGGGTGCAAGAGCTAGTGATAACCCATCACAGCTATAGAAGGGTTTCAGTTCCAGCTGTAATTTCCATAGGAATTCTATGGAGAGAGAGAAAATTCTCTATGCTACCGGGAGTAAATAGAGTTTTGCTGAAGACAGCAACTGGGTGGCAAAGTTATGGAAACACAGTTTTGCCAGGATCAGACTTACAACTCAAATAATTACTTTAAATCACTTGAAAAAAATTCCTTTTGTAATCTTCAGTCTCAGTCAGTCAAATAATCAATATGCCCAGTTTGGTTAGAATTTTATAAGAAAGTCATACATTTTTAAAAACACTTCCACTATTCCAATAAATTACAAATGATGAGTTCTGTCAATAAGAAGCCTCTAATTATGTTAGAAATAAAAACCTTGACTTGATCTGGTTTGCAAGTACTTTCTGAGGTATTACAGATACTGCCTAGTGTTTAATAAAAGGAACATACAGTCTCGTTGAACTGAGTAATTTTGTGTGCCACCTTCTACCCTGCCAAGAACTAGCTGTTCTTGAGACTTAGCACAAGTCCCTCAATCTCTTATTTTAAGCCGAGTAGCTAGATGATCTTCAAAATCTCCTGTCAGTCAAATGATTTCATTTAATATCGTCTTATTTAAGCCCATGCAAACAATGGAAAAGATAGCAAAGAGTTCTCTACTTAGTGCAAGTCTATATAAAAGCTAATCATTGTGTGACAAAAATAAATAAAATGCTCCCATTCTTAAAAGTCAGACCATACTTTCCTGTGGCTAATTTGGGCTTTGGGTGGTCATGTTAAGAAAAGGCTTGCTTATGCCTATAATCCCAGCACTTCGGATGGCCAGGGAGAGAGGATTACTTGAGGCCAGGAGTTTCAGGCCAGCCTAGGCTATACAGTGAGCATAGTGAGACCTTGTCTTTACAAAAAATAATTTTAAAAGGTACCCATCATAATGTAGTCCCAGCTACTTGGGAGGCTGAGGTGGGAGGATTGCTTGAGCTCAAGAGTTTGAGGCTGCAGTGAGCTATGATCATGCTAATGTATTCCAACTTGGACAATAAAGAAAGACCCTGTCTCAAAAAAAAAAAAAAAAAAGGAAAGGAAAAGAGCATTTATTTCAGAAATGAATAAATAGAACAGAATTCATTCATCTAACAAATATTTATTGAGCACTTACTATGTACCAGGTGCCATGTCAGGTGTTGAGGAACATGGTAGCGCATAGTCTCTGCCTTTAAGGAACTTCTAGTCTAGAGGAAGTAAGTTAAGTAAATGAATGTATTAGGATTCTGCAGTGGGACTTTTTATGGCCTTGTTTCTTCTCTCAAAGTGTTAAGGACAAAAGAACTGCCAAGTAACTCTATGTTCTTAAGGAAGGGAGAGACCATACACGTAGCAGATGCGAAGGGTAAACCAATGTCAGCTACCACTCACCTCCAGCCTATAAAACAGTGGAAATTCAAGAGAGAGCAAGAATGAGAGTGTGTACATGAAGAGAAAGGGAGAATGAGAATGCCTAGGAAAAAGTTGTCAGAAGCTTTAAGAGAGCCAATGGAGGCTTGACGTATGTGTCCTGGAAGTGGGGGAACTGCTGTTGCCTCCTGCCAACAGACTAGAGATTGGGGTGCCCCCGACTGGTATCAAAGAAAAATGGTGGTCCTGGGAGAAGATTTGCAACCAAGGTGCTGGATGAGAGAGAGAGAGATTACTTGTGGGCCCAGTGGTGGCAGAGCCCAAGCACACTGCCTGGAAGAACAGAAGGACCTCCAAATGGCATGAGTGAAGTGGGTTGCTGGATGCCCACAGGCTGAGAGAGGCAAAGGAAAGCCTAAAGACAGCGGGAGGAGTGGCACAATCTACCTTAGAAAGGCATGGAGAGAGTTCTGCTTCTTCCTCCCTGCTAAAATACAAACAAACCCCAAACCCACAAGACAGCATCCTGAAAGCAAGGGATGATTGTACCGAACTCTCGGTTATAGAAGGAACCAAGAGCATATCATGACTGCATCTGCACGATAAGCATGTGCTCTTTGCCCACAAACTCTCTTCTGCTTCTTTGATGCTGGCTGGTGCAGGTCCAGGAGCTTGAGTTAGGACATACTGGAGCAAGCTGGACATGCTGAGCTCTGTACTCAAGGCTTCTGTGCCTGCATCAGACCTAGGCTGTAGAGAGCTTTAACTTGAAGGATGTTACAATTTGTACTTATTTCACTGATCTAGCTGTTTCCAAATTTGAAATGAGACTTTTCTAGGGAGGGGGCCAGAAAAGCTATGAGACTTGCCCATGATCCGAGGGGAAAAATATCCAGAGAGAAGGCTTAGAACGACTAACTTTGAAACAATACAGTTGCTTCATGAGCATAAATCTTGTTCATTTAACAAAGATTTCACATTAATCACTCAGACACACACTTCTACTATAAATGATCCAAAAACATTATAGTGAAAATGTATTAATACCTAAAAATGGGGGTTTAGACCAGACATGCAAACCACTGCTTTAAGAAACTAAATGTAATAAAGACATTGAACACGGCTTTTCTTTCTCTTTCCCCTACCCCATCACTTTCTGTTCTCTATCGCCTCATTTATTTCTATCATTTCCAGCACTTGGGGACAATTTTAGTTTAGTTTGATTACATTCAGTCTCACGATGGGGCTGTATAGAGATAAATATATCTGTAAGTCAGAAATATTGCAACTCCCAAGACTAATAATCGCATTTCCTTGTCATGTTGCTCTTAGTCAGAAAGTAGTGTCTGAAAACTAAAGAATTACTCTTAATATATAGTTCTCTTCTAGGGACAGTATTTGATGTTAGATCTTTGGTAACGTTTTGTGGTAAGGGATCTTTATCTTATATATCACCTTCAAAGGTGAATAAGTAAGAATGAGCAAGTTGAAGAAAACTCAAGGTGAGATGTTTCTTTTTCAATAACGTTAAGTAGATAATGACAGCATATAGATACCGGTGTGTTTTTTGTGGGTTTTAAAAACTTTAAAGCATTACAACAGGCATTTGATTGCCAAATTATATCCAACTTCGATGCTTAGTGATTATGGTTATAATATTTACTAGAACCTAAGTGCCCCCTCGGATTGATCTCCTTCTGCATTTATTCATCTTTTCTTACTTCCTTCAACCTCTGACAGTCATTGGAAGAGTTGTTTATCCTTACGATCAAGGTCATTACCTGCCATAGCCTTAGGATGCCTCTGTGACTTTTGCTCTATGAATAATTTCCTCTCTGTTCTATGGACTCATTCTCTCTCTCATGGTTTATGCTCAAGCTTCTAAAAAAATGATGAATCTCCTTTGAGTTATAATATTAGAACAAAAACCTTCCTTTTACTTTGCATCTCTGTGTAGCCACTACCTAATCATCCCTCTGTTAGCAATCATTTTCTAGTGGTCAAATTCAACATTCATTGTCAGTTCATACTGTACTTATGACAACAGTAGTTATAATAACAACCCCCTCAGATTTCAGAACCTTGACAGAATAATTTATTTCTTGCTCAATCATAGTCTGACATGGGTGTTTTTTAGGTTAGGATGGCCTACCTCTGTGTGACAACTCAGGAACCCTCTCTCTTTCCTTTTCATTGCCCTGTCATGAGTTAGGACCTTGGAATCCTCTGCTTCCAGCTCTTAGAAATGGAATAAGAGGACAGAGGCAGCATACCTCTCTTTCAATTACCTTGGTACTCACATTCTATTGATTGAAACTAGTAAAATGGCACCACCAAAATACACATGAGGCTGGGGAATATATTCCTGGCTGGGCCAGTGGCAACTTTTTACTGAAGAAGGAGAAGCATAAATTTTCAAAGAAGAAGTGGCTGTTGGCTGTGATTTATTCTTGAAACTGTCTACTCTTTTCCATAGTTTTACAGAACTCTTTCCTGCCTCTCCTTTCGCCTTTCTGACAATGCAGCATCTTCTTTCTATTCCTTCTTCTCACATGTCACTGTGTGTCAGAGCCCTCTATGATTTCCACCATTTTCTGCCCTCTCCACACAAGATTTTACAGATTCAACTAAAATCAACATACTAATTGCTCACAAATTTCTATCTCTAGCCAACTTCTCTCTGGAACTTCAAACTATGTATTAAATATTTTGTAGACACATCTACTGGAAAACCAATAGTCACCTTGAATTTGTTGTGTCTGAAGCTAAACTCTTTATCTCCTCTCTCTCTAATCTTCAATGGTGACTGCAGTAACGTTGCCATATGTTTATTCAACCAAAACAGAAATCTAGGGGTCATCCTAAAATACTGTTTGCTTTTCACAATTCTCTCCCTTCCTATGCCCCTCTTCCCATTAAAAATCAACCTCTAAATAGCATTCTTTTAAAATATTTTACAAACTATTTCATCCATTGTTTCAAGAGCCTTATTTTATATTAATAAAATGGTTATTTATTATATTCCTCTTGATGACACAAAAGCAGATGCATATATTGTGATGGTAAATTTTAGGTGTCAACTTGACTGGATCATGGGATTCCCACATAGACAGTCAAGCACTATATCTGGGTGTGTCTCTAAGAGTATGTCTGGAAGAAATCAGAACTGATTCAGTAGACTGAGTAAGGAAGATCTGCCCTAACCCAATGAGAGTAGGCACCATCCCATCGGCTAAGGCCCAAATAAGACTAAAAGAGGAAAGGCAAATTCTTTCTTTGTTCCTCTCTGTCTCAGTCTCCTGGAGCTGGGACACCCCTCTTCTCCTGCCCTTTGATACCAGAACTCCAGGTTCTTTGGCTTTTGAACTCTACTTCTGGGCTCCTTGGCCCTTCAGCCTCAGACTGAGAGTTAACACCGTTGGCTTCCCTGATTCTGAGACTTTTGGACATGGACTGAGCCATGCTGCTGTCTTCCCTGGTTCTCCAGCTTGCAGATGGCTTGTCATGAGTCTTCTCCTAATTCTTCTAATAAACCCTTTCATAGATTTATGTCCGCATGTATATCTATATCTCTATTTATATCTATAATTATATCTCTATATATCTCCTATTGGTTCTATCTTTCTGGAGAACCCTAATACATAGACAACATTGTTTAAAAGTATTTTAAAAGACAACAAATTGGCTGGTGTTTGTAAAATAAAGATAAGTGAAATGAGAAATCAACTAACAAATTAGCTAATATAAAATAAGAAATTGTCTCATAAGGTTATCGAGGCTGAGAAGTCCCGTTGTCTGCAGTCAGTGAGCTGGAGACCCAGGAGAGTCAATGGTATAGTTCCAGTCTAACTCTAATGGCCTGAGAACCAGGGTAGCCAATGGTATAATTTCAGTTCAGCTCTGAGTCTGGAAGTAGGAGAACAATATACCAGCTTAAAGACAATAATGCAGAGGTATGTGAAGTGTCCCTTACCTCAAATTTTTGTTTGATTCAGGCCTCCAGTGGATTGGATGAGGCCCGCCATCCAATTCTCCCTATGGGAAAGGTAATCTGCTTCACACAGTCTACTGGTTCAGATTTAATCATATTTAGAAACACCCTCACAGACACATTCAGAATAATGTTTAATCAAATATCTAGGCACCCCATGGCCCAGTCAATTTGAAACATAAAATTATTACACTAATATATTGTGAACATTTTCCATATTATTAAGTATTTACAAAGCCATGATTTTATTTTTTGTATAATCTTAAATTTTATAGATATACTTACTATCAATATATATTGATATTTATATTGATACTATCAATATATATTGATATAAATTGATATATCAAATTATATCAATTTATAGATATAATTACTATAGATAGTAATCTATCTATAGTGACATGTTGCAGAATTGTATGTCTGCTCATCTTTGCTTTCTTTCAGGAACTCCCCATCCTCCACTCAGTGTGACTCTGATGGGGTAATTTAACCTGATACACACCCCCACCTAACCAACACCACCACAGTCCTGATAACCAGATCAAGTTAGAGAATCAGAATAACCCATTCTCCTGTCACAGGAATGGTTCAATGATGGGTACAGGTACCACATCCAGTGACAAGGAGTGCTCCCTGAGACTTTGTCGATAGAACCATCACGGGAGATGGATTTATGATGTTGGGATTGCTGAACTGTGAGGATGTGATATACATTATGGATGGCCAGCTCCTTAGCCTTGAGGATAAAATGAATGTACAGAGAAAGGAATAGTTAAAAGATACAGAGAAACACAGACTTCCTTGTAATTTTATTGATCACTTATGCCTTGTTGCCTATAGAAAATTTATTCCTGGAATTCTCAGTTACTTACACTAATAAATCCCCTTTGTGCACAGATTATTATGAATTATAGATCTTTCATTTTCAGTTGAAGGGGACAGATTTTTAGAAATTAGATTACTTAGACATAAGTAATGAATACTGATTAAATAATTTTATCGAATTTCTTTTTAAAAACATTGTATTGATTCATATTTTTAATCAGCAGTTTATTAAAAATAATAATAGAACAAAAATAGAAAAATAATAGAAATAATAACATAGCATTAGCAAGAAATATTTCATTAAGTACTATTATATACCAGGCACTAAACCCAGGGTCATCTTTGCCAAGGAGTAAATTATACATATGTTTGCTTTCCATCCGTATATATACTCATGATTTACTAAGGGAATATTGAAATAGACATTAATAAAATTGGCCAAGAGTCTTAAATATACAGAATAAATCATATACACTGCAATTTATTGTGTATGCCTTTGTTTTTCTTTTAAAACTTTAAAATAAAAATTGCTTAGCAATTGTTTGCTAAAGAATATAAATGTACAACAAATAAAACCCAATGTTTTCGGAAAGGTAATGCTATTTGTCATAATATGTAAATCTCTATGACCTATTACTACAGAGACTACATTTATTATTTAAACTGGAGCAATTGTAAGAGTGAAGGGGAGAGCTCTTAATAAATACACTGGGATAGGCAGTGTAAATTGAAACTGTTCTCTACATAGTGGGACATATAGTCACTTCATTTCATATAATGCCTGTTTTTTACTTAAATAAAGAGATAGTGTTGTATTGGCAGACATTTTGAACTTGGACCCACACAATTATTTGTGGGTCCAGAGACTTTCATCTTTAACATGTGGCTTCTACGAGTACACTGGGTATTGCCTTTGTGGAGGATTTATGGATCATGCCTGGAAATGAGGCAATCATACTCACCCACATTCCATTGGCAAGAACTCAGTCATTTGGCCACATCTAAATACAATGGTGGCTTCAAATTATAGTCCATTTAAATACTCAGGAAGAAAGGAAAAATTGTTGAGCAACAGCCAGCCAGTATTTTTCCACAGCTTAAAAATAGAACATTTAAAATAATCTTTGTATGTTTATAAAAACATGTAAAAAATTGGATCCAGAAGAAATACAACTGTAGGTTGATATTATATTTTATCTCTTGAACATTGTTAATCTGATATTTCTAAACTAGCCCTGAAAGAGATTCAATTAAAATATATAAGATAAAATGTATCTCCTATTAAATGACATGATTCAAAAATTCTGTCCCATATAATTTTTATGAGAACCCATGTGCCTAATCCCATTTTATTTCAACAACTCTATATAATATAAAGAGCATGGGCTTCTGAGTCAGGAAGACTCGAGTCACAATCCTGATTACTGTTTATTAGATGAAGGATCTTGAAGAAGCTACTTAACCTTTTTGAGCCTCAGTTTCCTGTCCTGTAAAATAGAGGCAAATGCCTATCTCGGAAAATTGTTGTGAGATTTAATTAAGATGAATACTTAACATGCCAAGTTTAATGCTTCCCCCAAAGGAGATGGTCAGTAAGGCCAATCCCTTTCTCCTAGAGTACTTAAATTCTGTGGGATTAAATAATTGCTACTCCAAACAAGTGTCCCCTCTCTCTGATTAATAAAGCATGTCAACTGGAAAGACATCATTTTGATCTCGAAGTGCAGACATTTTGTAGTTGCTAAAATGTGTGCAAAAGTTACTCTTCTTCAAATACAATTTAAAAATAATTTAGTGCAACAAATTGTATTCTCCCCACCTCCCTAATCTTGTATAATGACTTCACACGTTGAATTCATCGTTCAAAAGATTTCTGAGATTTTATGAGTGCAGAAAGGCACAAACTCATTTTCATGGCGAAATAAATTTAATTTTTTATCGAAGGAATGGAGAGATTTGTTTTTTTTTTCAGAGATAATGGTGCCTTAAAAGATAGTTGAGAATAGGGAAGAATGATGTGGAAATAGAAGGAGAGCTCTCAGGACCTGACAGTGTACCGCCGCAAGTTCATGCTCTAACAATCACTGTGTGTCACAAACCAGGTGATTCTTCAGGAGGGGAAAGGTTGGATGTAATCCTAGCAATCTTCGCGTCTAAGTCGGCTCTTCAGCAGTATCTTTGTTTGGTGCTTTAGTAACACATACAATTGACTTGAATGTTAAGGCTGCTTTTTACCAATGTCTCAAAAGAATTTGAAAGCCAAAGAGAATTTATCGCTAGCTACTAAATTCAGAGCAGGCTGTCACAGAGTTTAATTTTTTTTTCTGAAAAGTAAGAACATGTTGGTTTTCTGAGACCTTGTGTGGAATGACCTGAGTGCATATCTAAGTGATTTTCAAAAATGTAGTTATCACTAAGCCTTGCCTGTAAAAATCCACTTTATTAAAAAAAAAGAGAGAGACAGGGTGCTCTGTCATCTAGGCTGGAGTGCAGTGGCACAATCCTAGCTCACTGCCACCTCGACCTCCTGGGTTCAAGCAATCCTCCCATCTCAGCCTCCCAGTAGCTAGGACTATGAGTGCATCCCGCCATGCCCCTCTAATTTTTAAATTTTTAAGTAGAGATTGGGGTTTTGCTGCGTCACCCATGCTGGTCTTGAACTGCTGACCTCAAAGTGATCCTCTTACCTCAGCCTCTTAAAGAGCTGGGATTACAGGTGTAAGGTACTGTGCCAGGCCAAGAGCCCACTCTTTTTTTTTTTTTTTTTGGAGAGGGAGAGGGCAAAATTTATTTGAACAAAATGAGGTAGCTTCATGGAGGAGATAGATCTCTAGCATCTCTGGGAATTTCTCACCCAAGCTTCTTCTTTTTTTTTTTTTTTTTGGAAGAAAGAAAGAAAGAGAAAGGGCGAGAGAGAACAGGAGTCTTGCTCTATTGCCCAGGCTGGAATGCAATCTAAAAATAGGTATTAAAAACCTCTTTTGTACCGATAATTGTGCTTAAGAGCAGAGACAGGAAAGAATAAGGGAAGAAAATAACAAACAAACAGCCAACCAATATTTCATTTAAGTCTGTGAAATGCTATGCAAATGCTGAAGAGTGATTTACTTCCAATTATGTGGTCACTTTCAAAATAGGTGTAATGTGATACTGAGAAAAATGTATGTTCTGTGGACCTGGGGCGAATAATTCTATAAATATTCACTGAGTTTACTTGTTCCAGGTCTGAGTTCAAATCATAGATGTCCATGTTAATTTTCTATCTCATTGATCCATCGAATATTAACAATGTAGTGTCAAAGTCTCCCGCTATTATTGTGCGGGAGTCCAAGTCTCTTTATAAGTCATTAAGAGCTCGTCTTATGTATCTGGGTGTTCCTATATTGGGTGCATATATATTTATGATCATTGACTCTTGTTGTTGCATTGATCCTTTTACCATTATGTAATGTCCTTCTTTGTTTCTTTTAGTCTTTGTTACTACTAAAGTCTATTTTGTCAGAGAGGAAAGTTATAACTCCTGTTTTTTGTTTTATTTTTTCTCTCCATTTGATTGGTAAGTCTTCCACCAACCCTTTGTTTTGAGTCTTTGTGTGTCCTTGCTTATGAGATGGATCTGGATACAGCGTACCGATGGGTTTTGACTTTTTATTCAATTTATCTGTCTGTGTTTTTGATTGGGGCATTTAATCCATTTAAATTTAGGATTAATATTGATATTTGTGAGTTTAATATTGTCGTTTCATGCTAGCTGGCTATTTTTCCCATTAGTTGATATAGATTCTTCATTATGGAGATACTCTTTACCTTTTGGTAAGTTTTTGGTATGACTGATACTGGTTGTTCCTTTCTGTGTATAGTGCTTCTTTCAGAAGCTCTTGTAAAGCAGGCCTGGCGGTGATGAAATCTCTGAGTACTTGCTTGTTCGCAAAAAATTTTATTTTTCCTTCATTTATGAAGCTTAGTTTGGCAGGATATGAGATTCTGGGTTGAAAATTCTTTTCTTTGAGGATATTGAATATTGACCCCCACTCTCTTCTAGTTTGTAAGGTTTCTGCTTAGAGATCTGCTGTGAGTCTGATAGGCTTCCCTTTATGGGTAACCTGACCTTTCTCTCTAGCTGCCCTTAGAATTTTCTCCTTTATTTCAACTCTGGTGAATCTAACGATTATGTGTCTTGGGGTTGTTCTACTTGAGGAATATCTTTGTGGTGTTCTCTGTATTACCTGGAGTTGAGTATTGTCCTGCCTTACTAGGTTAGGAAAGTTTTCCTGAATAATATCCTGAAGAATATTTTCCAGCTTGGATTCATTCTCTTCATGACATTCAGGTACATCTATCAAACGTAAATTAGGTCTTTTCACATAGTTCCATATTTCTTTTCTTTTTCTTTTTTTTTTTTTTTAATGGAAGAAAGAAAGAGAGAAAGAAAAAAAAAGAATGGAGAAGAGGAAGAAAAAGGAAGAGAAAGAGGGAGAGAGAACGGGAGTGTTGCTTTATTGCCCAGGCTAGAATGCGTCTAAAAATGGGAATTGAAAACCTCTTTTATGCCAATAATTGTGCTTAACAATGGAGACAGGAAGGAATAAGGGAAGAAAATAACAAACAAGCAGCCAACCAATATTTCATTTAAACCTATGAAATGCTATGCAATTATTGAGGAGTGATTCACCTCCAATTATGTAGTCCCTTTTGGAATAGGTGTGACATGGTACTGACAAGAATGCATGTTTTGTGTACTTGAAGTGCAGAGTCCTATAAATGTTTATTAAATTTACTTGTTCTGGGTCTGAGTTCAAGTCCTGGATATCCTTGTTAGTTTTCTATCTCGTTAATCAGTCTAATATTGACAATGTGATGTTACAGTCTCCCACTATTATTGTGTGGGAGGCTAAGTCTCTTTATAAGTCATTAAGAACTTGTCTTATGTATCTGAGTGCTCCTGCATTGGGTACGTGTATATATAGGATTGTCAGCTCTTCTTGTTACATTGATCCTTTTACCATTATGTAATGTCCTTCTTTGCCTCTTTTGATCTTTGTTGCTTTAAAGTCTATCTTATCAGAGGTGAGAATTGCAACTCCTGCTTTTTATTTATTTATTTATTTATGTTTGCTCTCCGTTTGGTTGGTAAATCTTCCTCTGTCCCTTTGTTTTAAGTCTGTGTATCGTTGCATGTGAGATGGGTCTGGATACAGCATACCGATGGGTTTTGGCTTTTTATCCAGTTAATAATATATATGAGTTTAATACTACCATTTGATGCTAGCTGGATATATTTTTGGAAAGGCTGATACTGGTTGCTCCTTTATATGTATAGTGCTTCTTTCAGAAGCTTCTGCAAAGCAGGCCTGGTGATGGTGAAATCTCTAAGTACTTGCTTGTTTGCAAAATATTTTATTTTTCCTTCGCTTTTGAAGCTCAGTTTGGCTAGATACGAAATTCTGGGTTGAAAGTTCTTTTCTTAAAGGATGTTGAATATTGGCCTCCACTCTTTTCTGGCTTATAGGGTTTCTGCTGAGAGATCTGCTGTAAGTCTGATAGGCTTCCCTTTGTGGGTAACCTGACCTATCTCTTTGGCTGCTCTTAGTATTTTCTCCTTCATTTCAACCCTAATGAATCTGACGATTATGTGCCTTGGGGTGGTCTTCTTGAGGAATATCTTTGTGGTGTTCTCTGTATTACCTGGCGTTGAGTATTGTCCTGTCTTACTAGGTTAGGAAAGTTTTCCTGAATAATATCCTGAAGAATATTTTCCAGCTTGAATTCATTCTCTTCATGACATTCAGGTACACCTATCAAACATAAATTAGTCTTTTCACATACTCCCATATTTCTTGGAGACTTTGCTCATTCCTTTTTACTCTTTCTTCTCTAATTTTGTCTTCTCATTTCATTTCATTAAGTTGGTCTTCGACCTCTGATATCCTTTCTTCTGCTTGATCAATTCGACTGTTAAAACCTGTGCATACTTCATGCAGTTCTCGTATTGTATTCTTCATTTCCATTAATTCACTTATATTCCTCTCTAAATTGTCTATTCTCGTTAGGATTTCGTCAAACCTTTTTTCAAGGTTCTTAGTTTCTTTACATTGGGCTAGGACATGTTCTTTTAACTCACAGAAGTTTCTTATTATCCACTTTCTGAAGCCTAATTCTGTTATTGGAATGCACTTGTTCTCTATCAGGCCTTGATCCCTTGTTGATGAGGAGTTGTGATCCCCTGTAGAGGGAGAGGCATTCTGATTTTGGGTATTCTCAGCCTTCTTACGCTGGTTTCTTCCTGTCATTATAAATTTATCCACCTGTCATCTTTGTAATTACCAACTTTCAAATTAGGTCTCTGAGTGGACATCCAACTTGTTGATTCCCAGCGCTGGAATCTGAGCAACCCACTGCGCCTGTGTTAAGATTGATGATGCTTTTCTGCCTGGGAATCTCCGGTCTGGCTTCCTTTTTGAATCCCTTTTTCAATCGGCTGAATAGGCTATTTTGCCTTCCCGGAGCTCCAAACGGACCCAGTCCCGTTTACTCTGCATTGGGAACCGCCGTGCTGGCCTCAAGAGTCACGCTGGCGACCCGTGGGGCTCCTCCGCTGGGAATCTCCTGGTCCGTGAGCAACAAAAATTCATCTGAAAGTGTGGCATCCTCTCGTTCTCTGTGCTGTCACTGGGAGCTACAATCCTGAGCTGCTAGTAATCGGCCATCTTGTATATCGATCCCACTCTTTTAAATCTACAAGTGGTAATAAATACTATTGCTGCTTATAGGATTTATAATAATATTAAAGGACTAATTTCATTTGAGGTTACGTTTGGTTGCTTAATAACTTTTGGGAAGGGAAGAATCCACTTGGAACTAAGAAAATACAGGCACACCCTGATGAATCCTGTCTCCATTTTCACTTTTAACCACCTGCCTTATCATTCCATATATTCCCTGTTTGGACATGACCCTCATTGTGTCCCTTCTCTTGATGGCTTTAATTCCCGTAAGTTTCTAACTGCCACATACTCCATCTTTACTGCACCTCATTTATTCAGGATGCCAGATGAAGACTATATTTTATGATAAATGAATCTTGGCCAAGTGTTAATGAGCAAGGACTAGAAAGCTGATTTTTGGTAATATATGCATTTTAGCTGAGACATTTAGAAAAATTTACTCCACACTTGTTTTCTAAAACATAAATGGCTGACATTTTAGGCTTGCATAGAGCTGATTTTAATGACACTTAAATGTAGGGTAGACCATGGTTATCAGCAACCCTGTGTTCCTTTGTGGCAAGAAAAAAGGTTGGACCAAATTGATTAGCCTGGTGGCGCTTTATTAATATTTTGAAGGACTGTCTGTAAAATAAATTGTGGTGCGGTGCCAAGTGCCTCCAGGGACCTCTAACACATTTTTGTGCTTGTTAAATTCAAAGTGATGCTGAAATTATAGGAAAGTAATAACAAATAGACCAAAGTTTAATAGCAAACTTTCATTTTCTGCATCAAGCATTTGCTGAATACAGATCTCGAAATTTAAATCTGGCCTTCTCTGGAGATGAACAGGTCTCATGAACAGACCAAGAAATTCGCCTGTAGGCTTTCAAAGAGTTCACTTGAAGGTCTCCTTTCACTAGGACAGATAACTTAGAAGGAAGAATGGGCTGCAGAAATGTTGTCTTTTCTAATTTCTCACTTTTCTTTCCTCAGTCTAAACTGATAAAGATCGAATTTTCCCTCCTTTTTTGCATCATTTTTCATATCTTAACACAGGGCATCTCTCAGATTTCTGCTCAGATCAAGGGCAGAGCTAGGCAGATCAAGGTAGAATAAGTTTTAGCTAAATGTTTATGCCAGTTTTGAAAATGTACAGCTTGCATGGAACACTTGCAGAGGTCATAGAAAAAATTATATTTTTCTTAGCTAAATTACTTTAATTTAGTCTAACAAACACAAAGTCAAATGCAATGCAACCTATTCTATGGTTCATGGCTTTCTAAAATAAAATTGAAATTTATCCCAGAAGACTAGAAGGCATTCCAATGTTTTGAAAATGAGTGACAAAAATAATTGTTTATTCTTATCAAGCAAAATATTCTTTATGAAAGAACAATGAGAAACGAGGAGATTCCACAGCCAGCTGGGTGGCCTTGTGTAGACAAAACACGTCTGATTAAATTTTGTCTTTGGTGTCAGGTAGACACAGCAAATATTCATATCTCATTTTATAATGGATTCCTTGTCTTTTTAGGATTCGTATGGTCAGCCTTCTTATGAAAATTTAAAAACAAAGTTTGTTTTTTAAATAGTTATGGTCTCTTAAATTTTCATAAGAAAATTTATGATATTTTATGATATATTCAACTGGTAGAATCATAAATAAAAGCTTTAAAGTTTATGTTTTCAAATATCTCCACAGGTTTATGCCATTAGTATGTCAGACTCTCAAGTATATTATTATATGAGACTCATAATTATCAAAGCCTCAACAGTATTCAAATGTGATATTTACAAAATTAGATCCCCATAATTATATTGATATAATCTATACAGATGAGAAATACTCAGTTAACTGTTTAGGAGTGGTTTACTCTAGGTTCCCCAGGTAGTCCAAAATCTAGAAGGTTTTTGATACTGTTGATTTGAATGTTAATATTATTGTCATCCCACTAAAATCAACACTAGTTGTTTCATTGATTCTGGTTCTCACCTGTGTGTGTGCATGTGTGTGTGTGTGTGTGTGTGTGTGTGTGTGTGTATGTGTATGTATTTTAAGCATTGGCCAAAGGTAGCAGGTGGCACAGATGGCTGTCCAGATCTTTTGCTTTGCCAAAGTAGATTAGAGTTTTTAAAAACAACTGATTTCAGATATTCTATAATTTCTACTGTCTGGGGGAGACACTGAAGGCTTTTTATCATCTCTTGAGATGAGTTGATTATAAAAGAGTTTTCCTCATGTTCCTCTTTAACCAAAATCTTCTCATTCTCTTTCCTTGCAGGGCCCTAGGCCTTTGTTTTATGTGATAAATCACTCTCTTTCTTCCCAAAGCAAAATGAAAGGAGCAATTATATCCTTGATGATTCTTAATTGTCGCAATTAACAAAATCAGTTTCTAGAGTCTGAGCTGAAAATGAAGCTTAGAATGCACCTTCAATACATGAAATTTGGTAAGTCCATTTGAATCTTTTTTTTTATCAAGAAAATTTGACTATTTGAATATTGAACTGTACTCACTATACTGGTACTCTCAATTTAGCTTAGAATGAAAATATGTTCTCTCATTATATTCTTAGTTAAATTAAAGGGAAGAGAAACTAAACGAACAAAAAACAATATTATCACTCAAAGAGATTTTATTTTATTTTATTTTTTATAGCCCAGAGGTCTTTATTTTTCTTACAGTGATTCTGCTGTGAATTTGTAGGGAATAGGCTCCAGCAGCTCAGGCTACTTTCCACTTGGTCTCACACACTGTACTTCTCCAGGCAGGCTGGGGCTTCTGTTGAACCCAGGTAACTTTCTCTTTGACTTCCTTTTTTTTTTTGAAACCGGAATCTTGCTCTCTCATCCAGGCTGGAGTGCAGTGGCACAATCTAGGCTCACTGCAACCTCCACCTCCCGGGTTTAAGTAATTCTCCTGGCTCAGCCTCCAGAGTAGCTGCAATTACAGGCGCGCGCCACCATGCTCAGCTAAGTTTTGTATTTTTAATAGAGATGGGGTTTCACCATGTTGGCCAGAATGAGCTCAAGTGATCCGTCCTCTCTGGCCTCTCAAAGTGCTGGGATTACAGGTGTAAGCCACCATGGCTGGCCTGGCTTCCTTCGTGTTCTGATTATTTTCTTTTACGTGTTTCAGGATGCTATCTTGGCTCTTCAAGTGCTTAAAATGCTGAATGTGTATATTAATTCTCCTGGCAAGAACCTTGCCCTTACCTTGTGTGTTGACAGCAATGCCAACAGCATGTAGACTCTTCTGATTCTGCCATGGCAATACTTGCACGGCACTCCCTTTCGAACTGTACCCATTCCCTTGATGTCTATAATATCACCTTTCCTGTTGATTCCCACGTATGTTCCCAAAAGAGCAACTCCATGTTTTCCAAAAGGCCTGAAGAACATAGAGCAGGCACCTCGTCTTTTTCTCTTTGTGTTTGTCATTTTGGGGAATTACTGAACAATGGAGGTTCAGGCCAAAAGGCTTAACCAGATATTATTTTAAGCAGTAAGTTTTTACTTTTTCCAAATATGATCCCCTTACATCCAATAAGCATGTTCTCCCTGTATTAATGTTAGTTTGTCAGTGAGTATCAGTATATCAAATAACTTTACTAAATACTGGTATAAAAAAGCACTGTGCTAGCCCAATAGGCAAATTAAAACCTAGGTTATGTAACCTGGATGTGCTCTTTGCTTACATATGGAAGAACTGGAAAGATTCGTTCATTAGTGGCTGTGATTTATAAAGGAATTTAAGTTGAAAGACGTTTTGGAAAAATTCAAATATTAGTACTAAGGGAAAGTAAAAATAAATGTTTCACATTATTGGATATGAAGAAAGCAAATGAAATGTCTCTTAATCCAAATAAAAAAAAACAGCAAGAAAATACAAATAATGTATACTCTTTATACTCTATTAAAAGGCAAACACTCTCAGAAACATTTACAATCTGACTGTATACTGTTTTACAAGAGACATACCTATTAGCAAATGATACAGAAAAGTTTAAGATAAAAGGGCAAGCAAGCATTTTTTTAACATAAAGGCAAATAGAAAAGGTAAACATACAATCTTTGTTTCAGACAACATTAAATAAGACAAAAGCTGCTTTTTTATATTTTAAATGGAACAATTATCATCACATTTCTAGTAGTCATGATAATTTATGAAAAATAATATGGCATTAAAATACTTGCAACAAAAATTTAGAAATACAAGGAAAACAGAAATTGAGTTGTTTTGGGTAAATTAAGAAAACTTTCCAGGCTTATTTAGAAAGATGCATATGTACTATTTTCTTAGGCATTTTTAATGGAACATGAGCCATCCAGTTCTTGGCTGGGCCTAGAATGAGCAGGCTCAGACGTTTTTCTTAGTTTAGGTTACATCCTGCCCTAATAACTATGTTTATTAACAACTGTTGTAGAGATACCAACATCTGTAGAACGGAATTCATTATTTTGCCCTCTGAAACCAGTTCTGTCTTGGATGCTAAAACCCACTAAATTGTAACATAGTTCACTCAAGCTGCTAAGCTGTAAACCTGTCATCCTTGGCTCTCCTTATCTCTAAAATGTATCTATTGAATCTGTCTCCTCCTTTCCCCCTCACTATCACTGTCTTATTTTAGGCTTTCTTTGATCTAGCCAATGTTGTCCCTAACACTGGACTCCTACAAACCTGATTATACCATTTTCTTTAGAAACCTCTGTTAGTTTCTTTTGCCCAGATTATAAGATCAAAATCATACTCCTTACGTGGTTAAAATACCCTTAACAATCTGCCCTTCTCCCAACATCTTTCCAGATTTATCTTTCTCCATTCTTCCTCTAATCTTCCATTCACTTAAAATATGTTATTGCTATGCTAATTTTTAAATAAATAACCAAAACACCAGACCCATTTATTACTGTTCTTTAACCTACATTCTCTCTTAGAATAACTTTCTTTGACTCCTTTTTTTACTCATTTTTAAAATCTTTAAGTTGCATATAATTTAATCAGCATATATGTATGTGTGTGTGTATATATATATGATATATAGTCATGTATCACTTAATGATGGGGTTATATTCTAAGAAATGAGTCATTAGACAATTTTTTCATTGTGCAAATATTGTAGTTTACTTACAAACCTAGATGGTATAGCCTGCTACGCAACTAGGCTATATGGTATAGTCTATTGCTCTTAGGCTGCAAACTTGTATAGCATGTTACTGTACTAAATTCTATAGGCGACTGTAGCACAACAGTAGCTGTGTATTTATTTACTTTTTTGTTTATAAGGTTTTGTTAAAATTAGTTTTAACATTAATAGTACCCCATACAAAGGTAAAATAGGGTTTTCTCTTCTGAACAAAATGTGTAATATTAAAAGATAAAAGACTTTGTTTACTTTTTCAGTAAACTGCAGGAAGAAAATGGAACAGGAGGGACAGATTTATTTGGCTTCATGCTGTCTTTATTAGGTCTTACTGTTTGGGAAACTGAATCTTCTCTTTATTAAATGGAAAATGTTTCTGTTTTATCACTGTAGTTAAATGAATAACTATTCTATAGTGACTCATGATCCTGTTTTGTGATATCAAGTGTCTTAAAACTTGGATATTTGACTGACTTTCCAATGGCAAAGTTTCAAATTCTAACTTCAATCTTTTTGACCTTAAACAAACTTTCTTGGATATTAGGTTCCCTGAAGTCCAAGTGAGATATATTAGGCTTATTAGACTTATTTGTTATGTTATGTTAGTATACAGTAAGCCTTGTCAGATGTAAGGTGGTATTTAACTTTCTTTGAGTTATATTTATATAGATATGTTGTTCATACGTGTTCTAGTATTGTATGACATTCCTGAAAATCTGATATCTTAATATATGTTCTCAGTAATAATTATGATTATCATGTTAAATTGTTGTATGCCACAGAAATAACCAAATTTCCTTGTCAATGATGTCTTTGACTATGGCTGTCCTAAAAGTTTTGTCATTCATGAATGTTGTTTTTATTACCACTTCAATCTCACTACTTGTTATTGGTTTATTCAGTTTCTGTTTCTTCCTGGTTTAATTTAGGAGGGTTGTATATTTCCAGGAATTTATATATCTCCTCTAAGCTTTCTAGTTTATGTGCATAAAGGTGTTCATAGTAGTCTTGAATAATCTTTTGTGTTTCTGTGGTATCAGTTGTAGTATCTCCTGTATTAGTCTGTTTTCATGTTGCTGATAAAGACATACCTGAGACTAAGTAATTTACAAAAGAAAGAGGTTTATTGGACTTATAGTTCCACATGGCTGGGAGGCCTCACAATTATGGCAGAAGGCAAGGAGGAGCAAGTCACATCTTATGTGGATGGCAGCAAGCAAAAAAGAGAGCTTCTGTAGGGCAGCTTTCTTTTTAAAATAGTCAGATCTCGTGAGACCCATTCACTATCACAAGAATAGCATGGGAAAGACAAGACCCCTTAATTCACTTATTTCCCACCAGGTCCCTCAACATGTGAGGATTATGGGAGCTACAAGATGAAATTTGGGTGGGGACACAGAGCCAAGCCATATCCTTCTGCCCCTGGACACTTCCAAATCTCATATCTTCACATTTCAAAACCAATCATGCTTTCCCAACAGTCCACCAAAGTCTCAACTCATTTCAGCATTAACTCAAAATTCCACAGTTCAAAGTTTTCCAAAGCAGCTGCACCATTTTACATTCTTACTATCAATAGCAATATATGGGGGTTCCCATTTCTCTATAGTCTCATAACTTATTATCTCCCTTTTTAATTATAGTCATTCTAGTATTCCTTTCTTTCTCACATGACTTATAGAATCTTATAAATAATGCTTTGTGGTTTTCTTTTTTCCACTTAACAATATATTCTGGAAAGAACAAGGCATCTTAGAGGAATTTTCCTCATTATTTTTATAGCTGCATAGTATTCCATCATGTAAATGTATGATAATTTATTCGATCCCTCTCCAACACATGGATATTTGGTTTATTATCACTATTTTTCAAATATGAACAATGCAGCAACAAATAACCCTGTGCGTATTAGTTAAGCCTATGCATAATATTCATATTATTGGAAAAGTATCTTCAGGATGTATATGTGGTTGTGCTAAATATTGTAATATTTTTATCCAGAAGGCATAGACCAATTTTCATTCCCATAAGCAGCATATGAGAATATTTGTTTGCTATAGCCTTGTCAACAGAATTTGCTGTCTTGCTTTTAGACGTTTGCCAGTCTGATAGGTGAGAAGTGGTATCTTAGTGTTGTTTAATTTCTCTAATTTTATTGAGATTGAATGCTTTTATATGGTTTTTATGTCATTTTTGAATCTTATAGTGAATTTTCTGTTCTCTTAATTATCTTTTAAAGAGGTTAATAAATAACAAAATAGTCATTTATATTTATTCACATTTATTATTCCTAGCATTCTGTTTTCTATGGATTCTAATTTCCATCTTGTATCATTTTATTTCAGCTTGAAGAACTTCCTTTAAGATTTCTCTTAGTGTAGATGTGTTAGGAACATATTTTCTCAGCTTTTGTTTTTCTAAAATGTGTTTACTTTGCCTTCATTTTTTATTTTTATTTTTATTTTTATGTTTATTTTTTGAAAGAAAGAAAGAGAAAGAGAAAGAGGGAGAGAGAACAGGAGTCTTGCTCTATTGCCCAGGCTGGAATGCAATCTAAAAATAGGTATTAAAAACCTCTTTTATGCCAATAATTGTGCCTAACAGCAGAGACAGGAAGGAATAAGAGAAGAAAATAACAAACAAACAGCCAACCAATATTTCATTTAAGTTTGTGAAATGCTATGCAAATGCTGAAGAGTGATTTACTTCCAATTATGTGGTCACTTTCAAAATAGGTGTAATGTGATAATGAGAAAAATGTATGTTCTGTGGACCTGGGGTGAAGAATGCTATAAATAATCACTGAGTTTACTTGTTCCAGGTCTGAGTTCAAATCATAGATATCCCTGTTAATTTTCTATCTTGTTGATCCATCAAATATTAACAATGTGGTGTCAAAGTCTCCCGCTATTATTGTGCAGGAGTCCAAGTCTCTTTATAAGTAATTAAAAACTTGTCTTATGTATCTGGGTGCTCCTTTATTGGGTGCATATATATTTATAATCATTGACTCCTGATGTTGCATTGATCCTTTTACCATTATGTAATGTCCTTCTTTGTTTTTTTTGGTCTTTGTTACTGTGAAAGTCTATTTTGTCAGAGACAAAAGTTACAACTCCTTTTTTTTTTCTCTCTCTCTCCATTTGATTGGTAAGTCTTTCACCAACCCTTTGTTTTGAGTCTTTGTGTGTCCTTGCTTATGAGATGGATCTGGATACAGCGTACCAATCAGTTTTGACTTTTTACTCATTTTGCCTGTCTGCGTCTTTGATTGGGGCATTTAATCCATTTAAATTTAAGATTAATCTTGATATTTGTGAGATTAATATTGTCGTTTAATGCTAGCTGGCTATTTCGCCCATTAGCTCTTGCAGATTCTTCATTATGGAGATACTCTTTACCTTTTGGTAAGTTTTTGGGATGACTGATACTGGTTGTTCCTGTCTGTGTATAGTACTTCTTTCAGAAGCTCTTGTAAAGCAGGCCTGGTGGTGATGAAATCTCTGAGTGCTTGCTTGTTCGCAAAAAGTTTTATTTTTCCTTCGTTTATGAAGCTTAGTTTGGCAGGATATGAGATTCTGGGTTGAAAATTCTTTTCTTTGAGGATATTGAATATTGACCCCACTCTCTTCTAGTTTGTAAGGTTTCTGCTTAGAGATCTGCTGTGAGTCTGATAGGCTTCCCTTTATGGGTAACCTGACCTTTCTCTCTAGCTGCCCTTAGAATTTTCTCCTTTATTTCAACCCTGGTGAATCTAACGATTATGTGTCTTGGGGTTGCTCTACTTGAGGAACATCTTTGTGGTGTTCTCTGTATTACCTGGAGTTGAGTATTGTCCTGCCTTACTAGGTTAGGAAAGTTTTCCTGAATAATATCCTGAAGAATATTTTCCAGCTTGGATTCATTCTCTTCATGACATTCAGGTACACCTATCAAACATAAGCTAGTCTTTTCACATATTCCCATATTTCGTGGAGAGTTTCCTCATTCCTTTTTACTCTTTCTTCTCTAATCTTGTCTTCTAGTTTCATTTCATTAAGTTGGTCTTTGACCTCTGATATCCTTTCTTCTGCTTGATCAATTCGACTGTTAAAACCTGTGCATACTTCATGCAGTTCTCGTATTGTATTCTTCATTTCCATTAATTCACTTATATTCCTCTCTAAATTGTCTATTCTCGTTAGGATTTTGTCAAACCTTTTTTCAAGGTCCTTAGTTTCTTTACATTGGGCTAGGACATGTTCTTTTAACTCACAGAAGTTTCTTATTATCCACTTTCTGAAGCCTAATTCTGTTATTGGAATGCACTCGTTCTCCATCAGGCCTTGATCCCTTGTTGATGAGGATCTGTGATCCCCTGTAGAGGGAGAGGCATTCTGATTTTGGGTATTCTCAGCCTTTTTACGCTGGTTTCTTCCCGTCATTGTGAATTTATCCACCTTTCGTCTTTGTAATTACTGACTTTCAAATTAGGTCTCTGAGTGGACATCCAACTTGTTGATTCCCAGGGCCAGAATCTGAGCAACCCACTGCGCCAGCTAAAACAGTGGCATTAAGATTGATGGTGCTTTTCTGCCCGGGAATCTCCAGTCTGGCTTCCTTCTTGAATCCCTTTTTCAATCAGCTGAATAGGCTACTGCTGCATCGAGGTGCCAGCAAAACCACCGCCCCGGCCACAAGAATTGCCCTGGGGACCCATGGGGCTCCTCTGCTGGGAATCTCCTGGTCCATGAACAACTAATATTTGTCTGAAAGTGTGGCTTCCTCTCGTTCTCTGCACTTTCACTGGGAGCAACAATCCTGAGCTGCTAATTATCGGCCATCTTGGATCTCTCTCCTGCCTTCATTTTTTGACAGGTATTTTACTAGATAGAGAATCCAGCCTGCTGGTTATTTTCTTCCAGTACTCCATGTTGTTCCACTGTCTTTTGGCTTATGCCTTTTCTGATTAGAGGTTTTCAGTCATTCTTATTTGTTTTCCTGCCAATGCCACCCTTTGGTGTGTACCTCTGAGCCCTCAGTAAGGACCTCTGGCTACAAGTTTTCAGGTGAATACAGTCCTGTATTGTCTCTGTACCTCCTTCAAGTCTGTAATGTTACAGTTACCCACACTTTGCAATTAAATGCTAATAAACAATTTGGTTGGTACCTCATCATCCTGCTGTTTTTCTAGAGATAAGAGCAGCTTCAGATCTTTTCTCTCATATGAAAAGTTCATTACTTCCTAGAATTTTGTTCATTCAGGTTTCTTTGTGCACTCAACTTTGCAATAAGTTAAAAGTAAAAGAGTGACCAGGTGTGGTAGCTCATGCCTGTAATCCCAGCATTTTGGGAGGCCTGGGGGTGGGGGATATGGATCATGAGGTCAGGAGTTTGAGACCAGCCTGGCCAATATGGTGAAACCTTGTTTCTACTAAAAATACAAAAATTAGCTGGGCATGGTGGCACATGCCTGTAGTCTCAGCTACTCGGGAGGCTAAGGCAGAAGAATTACTTGAACCCAGGAGGTGAAGGTTGCAGTGAACCAAGATCATGCCAGTGCACTCCAGCCTGGGTGACAGAGCAAGACTGTAACCAAAAAAAAAAAAAAAAAGAAAGTAAAAGACTGTTTTTGTAGCTGCTCCAGATTGGTTCAGTTTTTAGGATGATAATAGTAGTCTCCTATGATACGGATCTAATGGAATATAAGTCCATGGCTTCAATCAGAATGTTTGTAGTAACTGCATTTAGATCACTTGTACACACAGCCAATGTGTCCTTATTCCACAGCATTCATTCATTGAACTCCTCTCTTAAGACATGATCACCCTTTGTTTTACTGTAGGAAGTGTGAGTTTTTGCAAGGAGAGGTAAAGTTTAATTGTCAAACCTAGAATTAAGTGAATCTGTAGTCTCCTATGATAAAAAAAGAGTGATTGACTTGAGTTTTAAAAGCTTAGCATTGTTAAGAAGATTCCAACAATATCATCTTTAAAACAACTAGATTAAATAGTAATAAAACATTTAATTTTTGTTATAAAATAAGCAGATTTTAATGCTTTGTCATCTCCAATAAATTGCAGTTTTGTTTTTCTTTTGAATTTCTATTGAGCTGACACTTCATGCACAGACATCTAGCAGTGCTCAAATACAAGGCTCTATGAAAAACAAAATTTGGAGAAATGAATGCAGATTACTAGCTTGTATTACTTTCTCTTCTCTTATGGTGTATGTCAAAGAAGAGATTTAATAAGTTTCACCAGTAAGATCATATCACTGCCACTAAATATTTTAATGGCAGAGTTTAGGCCATAGTTTTCATTTGTATTTGAAGGTATATGGATTTAGATTATTTTATTGTATTGGATTTAAGATGCAATCATTTGCATAAATGACCAAAATATTTCATTTCAAAGAGAAACGTTTCTAACATTTCTTTTGTTTTCTAAAAGAGTAGGAATTCAAGAGGGATTATATTACTTTTCATTTGAATAAATGTCAGCTATTGGGAAGAGAAATAAATTGCCTTTACATTTAATTGTATCACAGCTGATTTTGGAATAATGAGATATTATAATTTTTCAGAAAATATTAGTGTGCTATAAAATCAATGTTCTTTCTATTATTTTTTCCAAGGTGAATAATCTAAATTTATTAGTTTTTATTTAGCGATAGATGATTTAATAATATAAGGCTATTCATAGCTGGTTTAGAAAAGTCTCTGAATGTTTCATTCTCTTGGTGTTTAAAAACACTTTCAAGTATTTTTACAAGTATTTGTATAAGCTGAGTGCCCTTTGTCCAAGGCATACTTTCTCCATGTTTATTTTTCTGTCCATTGCTTCAAATGAAATGGGATGAAGTATATGTGGAGAGAGTTGCTTTTTCTTCTCCACATTCTTATCTTGCCCATAGAAAAACTGAGAGTAGCCATCAGCCAAAAACATGTTGGCCTTTAGGGAAAGTCCTATGTGTGTATAGTAGGGTTAGGAGGAGATATTCAGAGTGACAGATTGTCTTTTCTCTCTCCTTTTTCACTAAATACCCTCCTCACATGGAGGGTTGTACCTGAGTTTTTTATTATCACTTCTGCCATAATATGGCAGGCCAAGAGGAGCAGGGCAGCATAGGGAGAAGAGGGATCGTGAAAAGCCGGCAAAAAATACTTCATGCTTTGAGTTTGTTGAAGCTTTATACTACCCAGGCCAGGTGGGAGGAGAGATGTAGTCTGTGTGATTTCATCTTATATCACCTGTTAGGTACTCTAGAAGTGAACTAAACTTTCCCCACTGATGACGTGGTGGAGTGGAAGATAAAAAGACTCATGGTTTGTTGAGGACTTTATAACTTATCTTTTTATCTTAATCTCTACAATTTGCAGTTTATAAAATTCTAGGGTAAGCATAACCCAGACTGTTATTTAACTTTACCTGTGAGGTGATTGAATGGAGAGGATGATTAATCAAGTTTATACAGTCTGCAAATGGCAGAGCGAGGATGCAGACTTCAATTTCTTCTATGACTCAATAGTGCTACCCTGTCCCCACTTTGCTACCTGAAATTCTCCTATCTGGGCAATTGCAGGTTTTAACCTCTAGGAGCACTAAGTACTTGAGTGTGTACTAAATACATCTGTGCATATTGTTCTAATGTGTATATATATATTTACTAAATCCATTAGCAAAATTGCTTTACGTAAATGAGAAAAGTTGTATCAGATAGATTGAAAGAAATCCAAAAGAGAATCACAGGAAATATGAATTCTCATGTACCCTGAATTTTCCTACTAGTACTTTGTTCTCTGATCTCTTTTTAAATCTGTATCCTGTTTTGCAGTTTAATAACGAATTCCCTTGTCTCCTATCGTGAAGTAAAATAATGTTTAATAACTACAGGCATTTTAGCTTGTTTGTCCAGTCATTTTTATATATTTAGTTAGTTAGGGTCTCGCTCTGTACCCAGGCTGCTGCAGCCTCAATCTCTTGGGTGCAAGTGATCCTCCTCCCTCAGCCTCCAGAGCAGCTGGTACTATAAGTATGTACCACCACACCTGACTAATTTTTTTCTTTTGATTTTTTTTTAAAGGAATAGTCTCACTATGTTGCCCAGGCTGGTCTTGAACACCTGATCTCAAGCAATCCTCCCACCTTGGCCTCCCAAATCCCTGCTGGGATTATAGGTGGGAGCCACTGTACTCTGCCTGTCTATTTATTTGTTCAGCACTTATTGAATCCTGTCTGGATACTAATCATTGTATTTGGTCTAGGGATTAAAAAATAAAAAGCAATTCCTGTTTTCAGGGAGGATGTCACATTGTGAACAAGACAGAGAATTTAGCAGAGACCATGGTCTCTATATTGGTTACAAAGTAAGGATTATATACACTTGTTTGTCTTTCACTATGCCACTCCCCTTTCCTATTGCTGCACAACTCAAGAAAATGGAATTCTGCTTTACCATATGCCTTCTGATTCTGAATGGCTCTGCAAAAGCCCGGGGTTCTATCTGTCTGTTATATAAACTCAGGAAGGATGTCCTTTCACTCACAGAGTTTCTCAAAACTGTTTCTCTTCTCTAGAAAATATTCCACATCTATCTCTCTGCAAACATTGCCCAGTATAATTTTGTAGCACAATACATTTTACTATTGTGATGAGATTTGGTTTTCTGTTAGAGTGGAGACTCTAAAAGTGTGGTTTGTGGAAGCTTGAGGGAGTCCCTAGGAGTCTGTGAAGCCAAAACTATTTATAATAGTAAGAATGTATTCGTCCTTTGTACGGTTTTGACATTTGCCCTGGTGGTGCAAAGCCATAGTCGGTTAAACTGTGGTGCTTTAGCTGTAGGCAGTGGGCCCAATTGTTGGTAGAAGTTACTGTGATATAGGCAGTGGGCCCAAATTGTTGGCAGAAGTCACTGTGGTCTTCTTCACTACAGAACAAAAAAATAAAGTCAGTTTGCTCTGAGGATGCCCTTGAAAAGGGAGTACAAATAATCACTTCTATTACATTCTGTCCTTAAGTACACATCTTTCCAAATATATTCTGCATAAACCACTCTGCTGCACAATGCAGTATGACAGCTGCCTCAAAGAAAGCATTTGTACAGTTGTTTGAGTTGTGAGCTAAACTAGCTGGGATTTACACAGAATACTATTTTTACTTGAAAGAATGACCGACAAACTATGGTTTTTCAGTCTTGTTATTTGGTAGCTATTTCCTCAAAAATGAATAAAGTGAGCTTGTTGGGAAAACACTGACAGTATATGTTGTCCATAATAAAACCCAACCTCTCAAGTGAAAAACTAGAATTTTGTAAGACTTGTATTTGCTACCATAAACTTGGAAGACTATCAAAATTTAAAGATGTTTCTGATGAGATTAGTGATGATATTAAGAATTGTGGGCTTTTACCTATATCTTATAATTAAAAACTTAACATTTAGAAAATTTGCATAAGAAATACTTTTCAAATGACTCATACATGATAGCACAAAATCACATGTGGGTAAATGTTTAAAGTGCAAAGTAGTCCAATAGATTTTTACGTAACAGAGTGAAAAAGAAATTTTATTATGGTTTCAGATTCCATCTTAAAGAAAGCATCACTTGGTGAGTTTTGGTGTAGTATCAAAGAAATATATCCATAGTTATCAGAAAGATTCTAAAAGATATCCTTATTCCCTTTTCATCTATATACCTCTGTGAGGCTGGATCTTATTTTTTATTTACTTCAACCAAAAAACCCCAACACCACTCTATATTGTATATTATAATAAACTGAATGTAGAAAAAGCTACAAGAGACCAAGTGTTTTCTTTTAAGACAGACATTAAAGAGATTTGCAAAAATATAAAATAATGCTACTCTTCTAATTAAATGTTTTTATTTTAGAATATATAATTATTTTTTATAAAATTGCTATTTATGTTAACATTTAACTGGATAATTATTACTTTAAAATGAATTAATAAATATATACCTTAACATTTCTCAGTTTAAAATTTTGAGTATTGATGTTATTGATATTTATAACTCTATAAACAAAAGCTTTTTGCTGTTCTTAATAATTTACAAAATCTTTTTATCGTGAGCTTCTTTAGACATGCAGAAAAGTTGTAAAAATAGTACAGAGAGTTTTCAAATATCCTTCTTCCAGCATTTCACAATGTGAACATCTTACATAACCATGATATACTTATCAGATCAGGAAATTAGCATTAGTACAATGCCATTAACAAAATAAAAACCCCATTTAAGCTTTTCCATTAATGTCTTATTTTGTTTTTGGTTCCAGGAACGGGTTCAGAATCCCACATCACATTCTGTTACTACTTTTGACTGGTCTCCTACTGTCTAGGACAGTTTCTCAGTCTTTCTTCATTTTCAAGAGTGTGAAAGGATAGCAAGACCAAAAGTCTGGGAACTACTGGTTTAGAGTACAATACTGACTTCTCAAAATGACTTTTGTAAGTAAAAGTGCTTTTAGTCTGTAGATACACATGTTATTGTACACATCATTTAAAGTATTTTTATTTAAGCAAATTTAAAAATTCTTCCTGTTCTGACAACTTGGCTAACTATTACCAGATGTAGTTCAAAACAAGCTAAAAGTTAAACCAGATAATTCTTGTCTAGTTTAAAAATAGATATGTCTAACAGTATTTAAAATAATTCCCACCAAAATACTCACAGTAACTTATTCTGGTGATCTAAAGTATAATCTGGCCAGCTCTAAAAATATTGCTGACATATCTCTACATGGAATTAACTTACCAGTGAGAGGATGATAGTTTGTGATTGATTACTAAGACTGAAATTTGGCTTTGTCTAAATAAATCTTATTATTTTTTATGCTTCAAATATACCGAATCAAGTCAGAGAAAAACTGAACATTGAGTGGAAACAATTACCCATTTGTTTTCCTGGAGACTCTCTTAATGGCTTACACAGGAGTACATTCTATTTCCAGGTCTGTTTGACACAGCAGCAGAGATGACCTTAGTTTATACAAAGTCATTCCCTGTGAAAACATGACAGTTCAGAATTAAGAGAAGGCATATTATATTTTAAAAATTATTCAATAAATTATCTACTTTCAATTATAATGGCACTTTGGTAATGCTAACATTGGACAACTGGCCTAAGGAACCATCAGATTTTCTAGTCAAGTTCTTCTTACCTTTAATTCTATAAAACACTATGTCAGTCCAGGGAATTGAACTTTGGCAACACATCTAAGTTCATAGAATGACAAGGCTTTAGTGTATAATTCTGTATTATTCCTTTCTTACTGATGCACATACTTTGATTATCTTAATGGGTTTCAGCAAAAATTTATTTAATCATTAGAGAAACATGAATAGAAATTAGTACATTTAGTAAAGAAAATATTCTTCTGCAATTATTTTATTGAAGGTTCGATAGTTGATGTTTACTATAAGTTTTGTCTCAGAAAAGATTTATGGACTTTTCTCAAAATTTATGAGATATTGAAGTTAAATAAGTACTATATTGAATATTTTATAACTTCAAAAAATTATTTATGTAAAAATGAATTTTGGATTGTAATAAGAACAGAGAAGAAAGCTACTTCAGAGTTGATATTACCTTGATAGCAGCTGGATTCCATAGCAAAAACCTGCAATCAGCAAAGGGTACCAATCATATATACCTAAATTGGGTAGAAGAAATTCAACTTCTAGGATTTTCCTTTTTCTTTTGTTTGCCTCGTGTTTTAGTCTATTTTTATGCTGCTGATAAAGACATGTACAAGACTGGGAAGAAAAACAGGCTTAATTGGACTTACAGTTCCACATGGCTGGGGAGGCTTGAGAGTCATGGCAGAAGGCTAAAGGAACTTTTTACATGGCAGTGGCAAAAGAAAATAAGAAGGATGCAAAAGTGAAAACCCCTGATAAACCCATCAGATCTTGTGAAACTTATTCACTACCATGAGAATAGCATAAGTAAACTGCCCTTATGATTCAAATAATCTCCCACTGGATCCCTCCCACAACACATGGGAATTATGGGAGCTATGAGATGAGATTTGGGTGGGGACACAGAGCCAAACCATATCACTCTGCCCCCGGCCCCTCCAATTCCATGTCCTCACGTTTCAAAACCAGTCATGCCTTCTCAACAGTCCCCCAAAGTCCTAACTCATTTCAGCACTAACCCAAAAGTACACAGTCCAAAGTCTCATCTGAGACAAGGCAAGTCACTTCTACACATGAACCTGAAAAATCAACAGTAAGCTTGTTACTTCCTAGATACAGTGGGGGTACAGGTATTGGGTAAACACAGCCATTCCAAAGGAGAGAAATTGGCCAAAACAAAGGGGTTACAGGGCCCAGGCAAGTTCAAAATCCAGCAGGACGGTCAAATTTTAAAGCTCCAAAATGATCTCCTTTGACTCAAGGTCTCACATACAGGTTACACTGATACAAGAGGTGGGTTCCTATGGTCTTGGGCAGCTCTGCCCCATGGCTTCACAGGGTATAGCCTCCTCCCAGCTGCTTTTACAGGCTGGTATTGTCTATGGCTTTTCCAGGTGCACCATGCAAGCTATTGATGGATCAATCTATTCATTCTCAGGTCTGGAGGATGGTGGCTCTCTTCTCACAACTCTACTAGGCAGTGCCCCAGTCGGGACTCCGTGTGGGGGTTCTGACCCCCAAATTTCTCTTCTGCACTGCCCTAGTAGAGGTTTTCCATGAGGGCCTTGCTCCTGCAACAAACCTTTGCCTGGCATCCATGCATTTCTGTACATCCTCTGAAATCTAGGCAGAGGTTCCCAAACCTCAATTCTTGACTTCTGTGCACCTGCAGGCTCAACATCACATGGAAGCTGCCAAAGCTTGAGACTTCCACCCTTTGAAGCAACAGCCTGAGCAGTATCTTGCCCCTTTTAGTCATGACTGGAGTGGCTGGGACACAGGGCACCAAGTCCCTAGACTTTACACAGCATAGGGACCCTGGGTCCAGCCCACGAAACCAAAAACTATTTTCTCCTAGGCCTTCAGACCTGTGATGGGAGAGGTACTGTGAAGACCTCTGACATGCCCTGGAGACATTTTCCCCATTGTCTTGGGGATTAACATTTGGCTCGTTGTTACTTATGATGCAAATTTCTATAGGTGGCTTGAATTTCTCCTCAGAAAATGGGATTTTCTTTTCTGTCACATTGTCAGGCTGCACATTTTCCAAACTTTTGTGCTCTGCTTCCTTTATGAAACTGAATGCCTTTAACAACACCCAAGTCACCTCTTGAATGCTTTGCTACTTAGAAATTTCTTCCACCAGATATCCTAAATCATCTTTCTCAAGTTCAAAATTCTACAAATCTCTAGAGCAGGGGCAAAATGCCACCAGTTACTTTGCTAATGCATAACAAGCATCACCTTTGCTCCAGTTCCCAACAAGTTCCTCATCTCCATCTGAGACCACCTTAGCCTGGACCTTATTGTCCATATCGCTATCAGCGTTTTGGGCAAAGCCATTCAAGAAGTCTTTAGGACATTCCAAACTTTCCCACATTTTCCTGTCTTCTTCTGAGCCCTCCAAACTGTTCCAACCTCTCTGCCTGTTACCCAGTTCCAAAGTCACTTCCACATTTTCAGGTAATTTTTCTGTAGTACCCGACTCTGCTGGTACCAGTTTACTGTATTAGTCTGTTTTCATGCTGCTGATAAAGACATACCGAAGACTGGGAAGAAAAAGAGGTTTAATTGAACTTACAGTTCCATGTGGCTGGGGAGGCCTCAGAATCATAGTGGGAGGCAAAAGGCACTTCTTACATGGCAGTGGCAAGAGAAAATGAGAAGAATGCAAACGTGGAAACCCCTGATAAACCCATCAGATCTCCTGAGACTTATTCACTACCATGAGAAAAGTATGAGGAAAACTGCACCCATGTTTCAAATTATCTCCCACACCACGTGGGGACACAGAGCCAAGCCATATCAGTTGATGATTGATAAAGAAGGAAATAGCAAGGAAAGTTAAGAGAGAATTATTCTTAATATTTATATATAAAATCTTAGAAAAACCTTTACTAAACTCATATGCATCTGGTTTGAAACAAAGAAGAATGTGCCTCAGGTAACATCAGCTGATCACCTATTCCTTTGATCTAATATTGCCAAACACTCTTCTAGTTTCTGAGTGATATATGTTTTGTACATTCATACAAGAAAACATTTCTTCAGTGACTGTTATGTGTCAGACAACAGGCAGGGCAATATGGTTATAAAGATGAAAGAAACTCAGCCTCTGTCCATGGGGGGCTTACAGATTAGTTACAGACACAAGCATACAAACATAACATGGAACTAGCAGTAAAAGACTGAGTTTATACTTAAAGAACTAAGTGCTATAGTCCATTGTAAACTGAGTGATCATGGAAATCACCAAAGAAATGCAGCTTCACATGGACTTTGCAGCAAGGGGTGGTCTTGCATAGGTGGAGGTGGGAAAGCAGAGGTCATTCTAGGTGGGAAGATTAAAAACATGGAAGAAAATGTACAAGAAATGACACAAAGCTAGCTTAACGAGGAGAGGGTGCTGTACTATATTTTCTCTTTCATTTGCTTCCAATTCAAAGACAGCATTCTTGGTATTGCTAAGATAATTTTGATGGCACTCTACAAAATTAATGTTTCATGCAACTTACAACTCCTACTTATGTTTTTCTCCCTGTTACTTCCCTTCTCTTTGACTCTCACTTTCATTCTTTTTTTTCTCTCTCACTTTTTAGCTTTCATCTGTAGTTCCAATAGACATTGTTCAGTTGTATTAATGGCTTTGCTTTTGTAGAAGTTCTTAAGCTTGTTATATCTTCAGGACAGGTGAGAATTGGGAGGGAAGGTGCTAGTAGGTGATTGCGATTAAAAAGTGTCTTCCAAATAAAATTGTTAACCTTTAGCACAAGATATATTCCTCAGAAGAAAAATTTAATCTATTCTTAAGGCTTATATTGTAAAAAATATACTCTTGGTTTTTGTAGTATATGAAAAATTGATATCTCTTTTTAAAGAAACGCTTAAACAAGCCAAATATCATGGTGAATAATCAAAGAAAAAAAAAGATGTTGATTGTGACATCAATTTTAGAAAATAAAACTATATTATGCAATGTTATTATAATTCCATCTGTATGTTAACTCTTAACATGACTAAGAATGAATCAAATATTAATTTTGATAGGTGTAAATTTTTAGGCAAATTAATATATTAAGATATGATCATTTTCATTTCATGTTTGACTGTGTAGTGTAATTATAAAGTCATTTGTCCTGAAGATCAATCTCTAATCCTTGGTAAGTCATCATTCTTGCTTCTTTCTTATCATTCTGTCCCTTTTATCTAGACTGTTCACTAGTCTAACTTTACTAAGCATTAATTTGTCAAAGTCTTTGTGTATGTTTCATGCAATCTTCCAATTTTAATTTCTCTATGCAAGTGATTTTTATGGCATTATTGGATGTCCCAGATCAATAAGAGATGGATGCCCAAAGGTATCACTAAACACTAGAGTTATTTGGGAAATAGTGTGAATTTATTAGTGAATGTTTTCAGATTAGGATTTCTTTTGCTTATGTATGCAACATCACAACAGAAGGCACACATAGAATGAATAGTTGAATAATAAGGTGACATTTCTGCCTATGTATAGAGTCTCCCAAGTGTACTTAGTTCCATTTTGGGGATTATTTTAGGCATCTCCAGAGCTCTGTTTGCTTGGGCAGACAGACACACCATTCATGCAGGGATACATTTGAACTGATGGATCCTCTTCTAACCTGTTGGAATATCCTGCTTCTCTGCTTAGTTTGGCTGAGGGATGATACTTAAAAAAAAAATCAACATGTATCTTTTTATTTATTTATTTGACAAATAAAAATTGTGCAGATTTATTGTATACAACATGATGTTTTGAAATAATGCATACATTTTGGAATGACTAAATCAGTTAATAACATGCGTTACATATGTCAACATATGTATTAACATTATGCATTACAAAATAACATACACATTACATATGCAACATTACATATGTACATACCCATAATTGTATATTTGTTTTTTAATATCAGAAACTTTTTTCATGAAGAGTGAACTCATTTTATATCGTTTTAGATTAAAATTTTTAAAAAGTAATCTTTCTCTTTTTCTTTGTTGTTTTTGTTAAGTTCCAATTCGTAGTTTAATGGAAATACTGGCAAAAGCTGTTTATCATATTATACTGTTATATTTTGTAGTCATCTGCTTGGCTTTACTGTTTAAAAATGTCACTTGTATCAACCTTCCCCAATACATAATTTAAAAAAAGTTTTATTTTAAGGTAATGATACTATTTTGTTATGAAAATAAGACAAATTGATTAAGAGAAAATGTAAAACATACAGGAAAGTGGAGAAAAAGTCACCAGAACAACTACTGACATTTTTAATATTTTCTTTCAGTTTATCCCTATGCTAAATAGATTTTATATATTTCAAATCAAATTGCAGATGATATTACACTTTCCTTTTTTCACCTTTTAGTAAGAAGAAAGCCTTAAAAACCCTTGATTGAATAGTTGGTATTTACAGACAAGCAAATGTATGGAAGAGTAACAAGACATCCAGCCCGAATCTGTTGAATGAACAAAAGGGGAAATGCCCTTAGGAGTCAGATGGAAGAAGGTTTTCTGGGAAGAGCAGAACAGAGGAGTTGGGCCGCAGACCTCCTGGATCACAAGCAGGAGGAGAAGAGCGGGGAGACTTCAAAGTGATTGAGACAAAAATGGAAGTAAAACAGCTTAAGGCTTTTTGAGATCAGGTTCCTGGCAGCGTCATTAGCAGATGGTTTCTTCTGAAGTTCAGGGGAAGAGAAGATGGTTGAAGGACTCTCCAGGGACTGAGTGGTGTTACGGAGCCAGTGCCATAGATGCTATGTATACAGGCGAATTCCCCAGTGAGTGTTTTCCAGTATCAAGTTTAACTGGTGTTGAAGATATATACCAAAGGTAGGTAAATTATTTTCGCCTGTGCTTATAGGTTTATTTGACTCGATGAAGCTACCTGTCTCTGTCCTAGTGTGCTGTAGCAGATGCAGGGTCTTTCCATACAATACATTAAAAGCTGCATCTCATTTTAAGTATATTAAAAGAAACCCTGATCATACAAGTCAAGATTTTTAAGATCACCCTTCTGTCAAATTTTTTTGCTTTATTTTTTTCTGGAGTTCAAAATGAATGTTTAACCGTCTAAGTTGATTGCAGAGAAAGTTGCTACTCATTCGAAATGTAGGTTTTTAGAAAAAGTGTTCTTGCCAATTGCTTCAGTTGACTTTTTCAAACTTACATGGGAATCAGGATTCAGAACTGGTACACTAGTGGGAAGAGCCTGGAAAATAGACTATTGATCAAGAATCTGGCCCAGATACTTTAAGACCTTTTCAGTGTATTTGAAAGATTATAAGTTTGAACTAACAGAAACTTTAGTACTGTTTTCTTTTCACAAGTCAATGTGTAGTATACCTTGTTATTCTTTGTTTTCCTATAATATCTTAATAATATTCCTGGCTGCAAGGAAAAATTAACATTAAACATATGTTTTGACTTATTTTTTAGAAGACTCAAACAATATTTAACAAAACGATTTTTCTCAAATACTATTTGGAGATAACTATATTAGACACCATCTTAAATTTATTTCTCAATATGCTTCTTTTTGAGACTTCCAGATTTTGGTGTTCTTTTCAGCATCGTTCATTTTCTTTCATAATAAAGATACCCAATGAAAATATCATAATAAAGATCTGATAACAAATCTCCACTTTTGAAGTGTTACATTTCATATCTATGTGCCCACAGAGAATTCAGTATGAAGATTGCATATACCAATGAATATTCCCTAAGCTTAAAACGTCTAAGTCTAGGATACTTGCAGTTATTTAGCAAATAATTTAATCCATGGCAAACATGAGTCTTAATACAAAAATTATTGAGTAGGCAAAAAATAATTTAACGTATTTTGGACTGATTACCAGTGCATTAAAAAAGTAGAGGTTTAAGGATGGGAATAATAAGTTTTTTTGTTTTTACTTAAATTTATGTAAAAGGAGTGAAAATACAGTAGGCTATAGTACTTACTAGTGTGGTTATATTTTCAGCACTTAATAATTACTAGTTGAATTATGTAATATGGGACTATATCTGATATGGTTTGGCTCTGTGTACCCACCCAAATCTCATGTTGAATTATAATTTCCAATATTTGGGGAGGTACCTAGTAGGAGGTGACTGGATCATTGGGGCCGACTTCCCCCTCGCTGTCCTCATGATAGTGAGTGAGTTCTCACAAGATCGGATGGTTTAAAAGTGTGTGACATTTCCCCCTTTACTCTTTCTCTCTCCTCCTGGCCATGAGAAGAAGTGCTTGCTTCTCTTTCACCTTCTGCCATGATTGTATTTCCTGAGGCCTCCCAGCCGATGCTTCCTGTTAGCCCCCAAAACTGTGAGTCAATTAAACCTCTTTTTTTTTCATAAATTATCCAGTGTCAGATAGCTCTTTATAGCAATGTGAGAATAGACTAATAAAATATCTCTAGTATTATGTTTTTGGAGATGACTTTAAAACAAACAAATATTGGAAACCTCATTTGGTCACATGGAGAACATTAAATGGAAGTTCTACTTTTTCTCTAGGGCCTTTCTCATGCTTAAGCAGGGATTATTCACCCAGATCTCCTGAAATAAGGTATCCAATTAGGTACCTGCTATCTCATCATGTAACTGACAGAAGAAAGATGAGCATAGAGGTTAAACATTACCTAATAATTGTTGGAAAAGCTTCTAAGCATTCATTCTCAAAGCAGCTCATGTAAACCATGATAATCGCTAATAGCACTATGCCATTTTAAATACTTCAATATTTTGTAGTTATTAGATTCTAAGTAAGTATAAAATGTAGTGAATAAAAATTTTATTTGCCTAAACAGTGTTAGACAATATAAATGAATGAGTTATTTTTTATTCTGTTTAACTTTAAAAATTGTATTTGCCTAAACAGTGTCAGACAATATAAATGAATGTTATTTTTTATTCTGTTTAACATTTTCAAGCCAATAAACACTTTACTAATAGTAGTATAGAGTAGCTATTCACCGTTACTCTGTGTCTTATGTTTATGAAGTTAGGAATGAGTAGAGATGGTTAGCTGCCTGAGTATCTGTTGAAAATTCTGCTTAAACTATGTATTATTCTATACATTTCAATAATTTCTTGGAGATTCACTTTCTAGTTTAGTTATAAGTAATTTATAATTCTAATATGAGTCAAAACATTTGTGGGAATTGCTCACTGACAGTTACAGCTTGGTCATGAGAACTGCTTTTAAGGTTTTAATTAGAAAGGTCAGCCTGCATTATTTAAACCCTTCCTATGTATTCTTTGTATGCAATTACATTTTCCAGTGACTCAAGGGAATTGAAAGAAAAGTCTCACAAAAGCAAATGGTAATTTTGTAAAATATTTATAACTGAATACAAATCTGTAAAACTCTCCTTACTTTAAGTCTCATTTGTCGTAAGATTCTAGCTCAGCATTTGTTGGCTAGCTAACTCAGGAGGTGTTGGTGTTGGGCAGGGTAACCTGCTGAGTCTGATGGTTGTGATTTCTATTGCTATGGTTTCTTTTTAATTTAACTTGGTCTTGAATTCTGTCATGAGACTGGCCATAAGCCAGGATACCTGCCCTCCAGAGAACCCTGACCAGTGGAAAGTTGAATATGGGTGTGTGTGTCAGGTGAGACACAATGAGGAAGTAAAACCAAAATGTATGAGACAGAAGAAATTTATTACTCACAGGACCAGAGAGGTAAAGGGTGCTGATGGGAGGACCGCAAGAAGCTCAGAGACAGCAGGGAGCTCAACATGTGGGTGTTGGGGAAGAGAGACAGAGAAAGAGAGAAACCTGTGGGACTAGGAGTTTATTAAGGTCTGTGGGCATTATTCCTTAGGCTTTCCTGTGGTGGTTGTGGATTGGCTAAAGAAAATACAGCAAAGGGAGAACTTATTTACATAACTCTGGTGTTAACCATGTGTTTTATTGTGGTTAGCAGATGTGGGGTGTGTTGGATTTTGGACCAGTGAGAGGAGGCACAAGCAGGCTATATTTTAAACAACCACTATGGGGAGGGGAAGTTTTAATTGAACCAAAGCAATGGGGTTGGACTAGGTTTCAGAAAACTTATGTCAGGTCTAAAACTGAATGCTAAGGCAGCAACTATATTAACAAATTTATGACAGTGATGCTGGCATCATTTACTGCTTTTAGTTCAACCCTGCAACAGGCTGTCAAACATAACCATTTTGCTTTCTTGTACTTGCAAATTAGAAACATCACTAAAAAGATTACGTAAAAAATAAGATTTCTAAGAAATATTTTCTAAACAGAATGGCCAATGCCACTGATAGACATAAAATAATGACCATGCTTATTCTCTTTCATTATTTGATTAGCTTATCCAGATACATTATTCAACACACTTAGTCATAAAGTTCTTGAAGCATCTGTTTTTGCTCCTCATAGTTCGTATTTTCTTGCACTTCTAAATCTATGGTTAATGAACAAAGCATGCACACATAATCGTTTTAAGATAAGTGTAGTCTGTGGGAAGTTTTAGATAATCTAGAGATTTTTAAGTAATTGAGAGTTCTGAAAAGAATGCTTTAGAAGTCAAACCTTGGACTCAGTTTGTAGCAAGGAAACAACAACAAATTGTAAGCTGTATATGAAAGAGACAAATAGAAAACAAGGAAATCCTTAATATAAAGAGGACTCAAGTCAGTTAAAAAAGCAATGTTTCTTTCTTAGGTTCAGTAATTCAGTATTCATAAGAGATATATCTCCCTCCACCACCATGACCCTTACACATACATGCTGCTTTTTAGCGTTAGCAATGAACTTTATTATAATTAACTTATTTTATGTATGTGTAAAATTAGCATCAGGTCTGAAATGAACTCCAAGCCTCTGCATTCTTGCCTCTCTTCCCTGGAATTACTGAGGGACTATGAACTATTGCACCATGAGGGGAGAATATAATGGCCAATTTATTAACGTATATCTGCATATATCTTGTTATTTGCAAGTCTTAATGCTAAGCAGTCACTTCAAGTTTTATAGGATGTAATCTGGTACATGTAAATAAAACTCAGAGTTCTTGAAAGAAAATCATAAAAGTAGCATATTGCAATCAAAGAGCAGATGTCTTGTGATGTCAAGCTGAATATTTATGGTCTCGCTCTAAGCCAATCCCTGAAACTGACAACAAATTACAAATTATTTGAATATCTTAAAGAGAATAATTTTATTAGAAAGGTGTTAAACTTTGCTTTGCAAACAAATAAAAAACAAAAAGATTTTTCGTTCTGAGGAAAGGGAAAACCCCCACACAATACTGAAGTAGAAAAATTCAACAACATATTCAAGAGTTTCTGATTACTAGTGACGAGTGACCCAGAACAACTAGGTTAGACTTCTTTTAATTAGATTGTGCTAAGTACTCCCACATATGTGAAAGATGAAAAAATTATTCTCAATTTGATTCTTGCTAATTTAAATTCTCAAACAAATTAACATTAGTGATTAAATTTGACACATAAAAATGTTTAACATTTTATTTCTTAGTTGACCTTTGAAGTGTTTCTAGTTTATTCTGGCTCTTCTGCAGAAAGTCTCAAAAAGAAATGTGGTAATTTATCTTCTGTAGTCCAACATGTCACTTTTGCTTTTTATAATGAGGCAGAGGGGATACTGTTAATTCACTGTTTTTCTCCTTTGTTAAGATTTGGAAGTTCATTTGGTAGAACCATAAATAAGGTCATCAAAATTGAGCACCCTCTACAACATCCCTAAAGTGTTGTTATTTTGTCTTTGCTGGATATTCCAGTGATCTGTTAATCTGATCCATCTTCAGAGGGTTGTATCATTCAAAGTTTACTCAATGATATGGTTTGGCTTTGTCCCCACTCAAATCTCATCTTGATTTGTAGCTCCCATAATCCCCATGTGTTGTGGGAGGGACCCACAACACAGTGAGAGGTAATTGAATCATGGGACCAGGCTTTTCCCATGCTGTTCTCGTGATAGTGAATAAGTTTCATGAGATCTCATGGTTTTACAAAGGACAGTTTTCCTGCACATGCTCTCTTACCTGCTGCCATGTAAGATGTGCCTTTGCTCTTCCTTCACCTTCTGCCATGATTGTGAGGCCTCTCCAGCCATGTGGAACTGTGATTCCATTAAACCTCATTTTCTTTATAAATTACCCAGTCTCTGGTAGGTCCTTACAGCAGTGTGAGAACAAACTAATACACTCACCTAAAATAATTTTGATTGAGGGCTCACTATATGACACAATCCTAAGAAATAGAGATCCCACACTGAAACACAGTCCCTGGCAATGTGGAATTCAGAGGCTGTTTTTTGATATTATGTCAACTTCTACCTCTCCCTAACTTCTATCTTTTGTTATCAGTCTTTCATATATCAGCCTTATATTACTATTATCTGCAAACTTAATGAGGCCTTCTTTTCTTAGCTAATCTCTAAACTGATGATGTGTTCATCAAATCTGAAAAGAAATATTTTAAAGGTGAAAAATTTGAGCTAGCAGTGGTATAGGCTACCTGTAAAACATTTTGGTGAAAATATGCATGATTCTGAGGCAGAAACAGATACACTGAAAATTTATAATTTTCCTTTCTCTGGTCCATGTTCCTGGGCTTGCTTCATTAAAGCTCAGTGAGTAAAACTGATTGACAAGTAAGGCAATGTAAATGCAAATGCCTGACTCCCACAATAGGACAGTCCCTTCAGAAAGGAATTGATGGCTCTATAAATGTGGCACCAACTAAACACTCACGTATTGAGGATCAACTACAAAAAATAGTATTTTGTCCTTAGAAATGTTTTGTTGCTACCTTAGAGATAGGCCCTAAATTATTTTTTAATGACATATAATAGACATGAATTATCTGTAGGTTATACATGAAAAAGGATTCAGCATATAGTCTTATGCACGAACAGACCAATTTTTCTTTGAATCAAACCTCCCAACACCAATAATGGAATGCCAACCATATTTTCTTAATTGGCTCATGAATGTGTTAAGGGGACTGGAGTTATGATTCTTTGCATATTTATTAATTCTATGTTTTACTGTTTATCTTGAAATATTAACTTTCAGAAAGAAAGAACTAATGTTGATTTATTTTTTAATTCACAGAAAATATTTTATGTCTCAATTTACTATCCTCACAATATATACAGAATAGTAATGATTTTCTTCATTCAGTAAAGTGGTAGATGGGTTATTTCAAGCACATTCTTTATTGTGTATTAATTCAAAGCATCCTTTTCAATAGTTTGAAATGTTACATCCATCCACCTTGTCAAGTAGATCCAGTTGTTATAACTGCCATTATACAGACTATTCTCTGTCATAATTATTTTCTTCCTAAATGAACGCATTCATCTTATTGGCATATTCCTTTATCAGCACTGCGGTGTGAAATATGTTATAGTTGATAAATATTAGCAAAATAGGTCATCTTGTTGGCAGTGGCACCCTGTCTGGAGTGCCTGCTGCGAAGACACCAGCTGCCATGAGGGAGGCACAGCTGGGGCTGGGAGCCATGCCCCCTTCTGAATTGGCAGGGTGGGAACCCTGCCGTCCCAGGCACTGCTGCAGTCACCCAGCCAAGGCTGCGAACCTGAGCACTCTGTGTTCTTAGGGGTCTGTGAGCCTCCTCAGTCCCACAGGCTCAGAACTGCCTGCTTCCACTGCCTGGCTTCTCCCTGCTCCTGGTGCCCACTCTGATTTCAGAGCAAAGTTGAGGCCAAGGCTGGGTGCTGTTGTGAACTGCTCATGTGTGTGCATAATTGGGGTGGTGCTAACGTGCCAGGTCCCTGGCCCTTGGACCCCTCCAGACTTTGGGCACTGATCAGCATGGGAGGAAGGCTGAGGTGGGTTGATGGCAGCTTGGCAGGGGCCTGCAGGCACCCCTCAGCATGAGCAGCAAGGGCATTGTGGACAATATGATTGATGGCAGCAGGAGGACGACAGGCTCCTACACAGAAAAGGTTGAGTCCCTGGTAAAGCCCCACCTTCAATAAGGGATGGCCTGAAGCATGAGATCTGGGCTGTCAGTTCTGGGTGAACTTATGGTGCTTTTTCCAGGCCTGCCCATGGCTGCCTATGGACCAGTCAGCATCCACCATGCATTTCCTGCCTTCTGAAGCCCATAAAAGACCCTCTCTCCCCTCCGCCCCATCCCCCACTCAGCCACATTCAGAGATGTTGGGACAACCTGCCTGCAGATGGAAGCTACCCATGCCTGGTCAGTGCTACAGAAAGCGGGTAGCTCCTTTCCAAAGTGGAACGCTTTCTTCTAGTTTCTTGAGAGCTGTTCTGTCACTCTTTGAAGCTCCTCTCTGCCTTGCTCAACCTCCAGTTGCCCATGCATCTCATTCTTCCTGGATATGGGATAAGAACTCAGGATCTGTCGAATGGCAGGACTGAAAGGGCTGTAACACAAACAGGGCTGGAATCTTCCCCATCGCTCACCATGTTGTGGGTGATGAAAAGGAGAAAAGAGCTGCAGCCCTTAGGGGAGCCCAGACCTACGGGCTCCCCAAGCTAGGGCTATGATAACACCCTCTTTGAGGCTTTGCAGTTCCTGGCATCTCCAAGTGCCACTGCATTCCCCTTGTCCAGACATGGGTGCCCACAACAGAAACTGCATGTAGTACATTTGGTCCAGCTGCAGCCTTGCTTGCAGCTAGCACCTGTGTCAGTGCCTGGAGCTGCCCACCATGCTGCAGCAGCCAGAGTACCTGGCTGTGAGCAGTGGACAAACCCCATGCTCACTCATCCACACACCCCTCACTGATTCGTGCCTGGCTTGCCCTTGGCGGGTGTGGGATTCAGGCCAGTAGGGTGAGCTGAGTGTGGCCTTCCAGGATAAGTGGGTGAAACGAGCCCATCAGGCATGAGCAATACTCAGGCAGAAGGCGCCACCAGCCACAGAGGTTTCCAGTTGGTGAAGCAACACCCCAAGGATCCCATGACAATATGAGTAGCCAGACGAGAATGTCTGAAAGCTCTGTATTTCTGTAGCGATGACCATCTTTTTGGTTTCTGACCAGGAGGAGCCAGAATAAGTATGGTAGCATCCGTTGTCCTGGAATAGACAGACAGGCACAAATCATGAGGACAATTTAGTTAATGATGGCAGGAAAGCAAAAAGGAGAGGAAAGTTTCAATGCATGTCCCAAGCTAAGCAGAGAATTGAGTCAACCAAAAAATTGTTTGCTCTGTGATTACTCTTCAATCCCAAGCCATGGGTTGCCATGTTCAGCTGTCAGAATTAAAAGTCTCTTTCCTGAGATATAGTCTTGCCCAGTTTGAATCAATGGGAAACTGACATGTTCACATAGTAGGATCACATTTTCCCTGACTAGTAAGTGGGATTTGGAAATCATCTCTTGCCATTGCGTACCAGCACAATGCTTCTCAACCTTTATTCCCATCATGAGCATTCTTGAAAATTGGATAGAAGGCATAAACCTTCTTAGACAGGTACACACACACTTACACGTACGTATACATTTTTGTAAACAATTGAAAGGGGTTCGCATGTATCTTCCCACCCAATTGGGATTCTCCTTGGAAGCATGGATTCCAAGATAAGAACTTCCTATACTAGAGGAGAAGGAAATAGCTTTTCTCGTGTAGTCCATGTGTTAGATACTATATTAAGCACTTTATACATACTATCTCATTCACTCCCTACAATAACCCTATGAGGTCATTTTATTGTCCCCATTTTCCAAATGTGATGGTCAGCATCAAAACTTGGGCAACCCAAAAGTGAAGACCTCAGAACACTAAATAGTCTGTTCATAGGCACCTATTGCCATATTCTCTCATTTCCCTTTTCTGGTTTTTCCACCCTGTGTTGCTAATAATCCAAACTGTTCAACAGAGATTATCTGGTTTCCCCTCATCCTCACCTAGACAATTACTTTTCCTCAATTCCCATTGTGAGCTCCTGTTCTGCTTCATAGCCACCCTTCTGTGCCGTGGTATCGCTACTTTCACCAGCTGCGTGGAAGCTGATCTTCTGATGTACAACCTCCGTGCTCTCATCTAGCCTCCTGCCACCAATTGCCCCTACAGGTTTAGTCTCACATCTGTCCTAAGCCAATACTAATTGAGGCAGGAAATAGACCTTGGTGTAGTGAGTCTGGGAATTATATTACTTTAACAAGATCCACTGATCTGGCATCCAGCAGCTGGGCTTTCAAATCTCCATTTCCATCAACCAGATGAGGAATCCAATGTGCCTAAGTGTATGCCTTTGTGTGCCTCTGTAGTTTCTGTTTTATATATTTCCTGTTGACAGCATGTAAGGACTTTTACTATCTTGGAAATTAAATAGAATATTCCTTGAGAGTTAAACTTTGGGTAAAAAGCCAGAGAAGAGATAAGCAAAGTATTGGGAAAAGTAAAGAATGGTTCCCATGATAACAGGATTTGACTGCAACTCAATTGTCCATATTAATTCACTTAAATAAAGACTGTTATCTATGAAAATAAGGGTTAGTCAGTAATGGAAATATAGAAATGGAGAGTTTCAGGGAAATAAATGTTGGCAATGCCAATTCAGGGATAGCCAAGGGAATGAACACCACTAAATATTCCTTTGAAACTCAAATGTTTTCCTTACCAAGAAATATGTTCCTTTTGTGATGAGAAATGCAATTAATTGTAGGCAATGAAAACAGCATGTACTGGATCCATTCACAACAATAGTATTTCTGTGGGCAAGTGGGTATGTTTCATGTTATCTTAGCATAATGCCCTTAAACAATTTATACATAAAATCATCTCTCTACTAATTCCATGCTTACCTAGTTACAATCGAATTATGATTTGATTTTCCATTTAGTTCTTTCTACAGGCAAACATTTACTGCTCATGTAGATGATAAATATCATTGGTCATTGGTGCTATGACAGTAATTTTTCAAGATGACTTAATAAAGTGGTACTGAATATTATTTGATTTCTTTTAAAGTTCAACTACAGTTTAATATTTGCTGATGCAACTGTTATGCTCAGCATGACAGTTATACTCATTGAATTTTTCAAGTCAGGATTTCTATGTCTTGGGCACATTTTAGTTAGGGTCATTCAGCCTCTCACCACTTGCTTCTCTGGGTGCTATCAAGAAAGGGGCATTGCACATAGATTATAGAGAACAGAGCCTCTGAAATGACTTACTTCACTGAGGCATTTTCTGGGGAGGCTATTGTGAGCAGGAGGTAACCTTCCCTTTATGGCACAATGACCAATTTCATTCTTTTGAATAGATTTTTACATTGTCTGCTCTAAGATAGAACTGGGCTTCTCTTTGCCCCCAGCTCCTCAGTTAGTATAGTTCCTTGGCTTATTACGCACATATCCAGTCCCTTACTCTGTCATGCCTCTAGCTACCTGGATGATACCTGGATGTCCAGAAACAAAGCTTTGGCTTGACCAAATTGATGATAGACCTGCCAAGTGCCTGGCTCGTGGACTGTGCGATAACCTGTCCCATCCCCTTATCCTCTTGCTGAGGGTCTTTAATAGAAACAAACTGTGAATGATGTCTCCTGCCCAGCTAGTGTTTCCCAATCCTCTGGATCTGCCCCTCTGGTGTCTGATATTAGTAGAAAGATAAGTGGGTACTGATAATGCTCCATTTTATGCCCAAAGTGTCTGTATCTTTTGAAACCGTTCCTCAGACTGTTTGCCTGTCCTCACCAAAGCCAGAATGCATGCATTAGATTTCTCAACACTTCCTTCTGTTTGGTCCCAGCCTCCTTTCCCTCTCTAATATTCACATTGTAGAGGGTCTTAAATGCCAGATTGAGAAATAAGTATATGGTTGTGTCACGTCAGCAGGGGAGGTTGTGCCCTCAAAGATGATTAAGCAGAGAATGTGGAATGGATTGAAAAGGGAGGACATTTTAAGATGGGGACCAGATAGTCTAAGAAAATTCACAGCGAACTGTGAATCGTAAGCCAAATTTGGCCCACTTTTTTATTTGTAAATAAAGTTTAATTGGGACATAGTCACATTCATTCCTTTATGTATTTTCTATGGCAACTTTTGTGCTACCAAAAAGAGTTGAGTAGTTGTGACAGAGATCATATAGTATGCAAAGTCCCAAAAAGTGATTATCTGGCTCTGTACTGGGAAAGTTTGCAGGCCCTGGTCTGCATGACGATTATCGGGAAAGAGGTTAGCAATAAGACTGAAAAGAATATTAACGAGGGGCATTGGAAATTTTATTGTAATTTCCTGACAAATGCCTAAAAGATTTTATGCCCAAATCCACTTCAGATACTGTATTTGACTTTTGGAGTAGTTTTGCCAGTGTGAGCTACAGGCACTCCTAAACTGGTGGCAAGAACAAAGAACCTATTCTGATATTCAAATTTGTTAGAAAATAATAAATTTTTGCCTTCGAAACATGGCTCACCTTCCATATGGTTTGGAAACTCTATGATTTTGGAAATAAAGTACCCAGTCAACTGGTAAATGGAATAATTCCAAATAGTGAATGTAGAAGACATGTTCCAAATGTTTACTAAAGTAGAGTTTCAACGAAAGTGGGAAAAATTATATAATTCTAAGAAGTAAGAGCAATGGATATACTTGAACTTTCTAGAGCAAAAAAGAAAAAGCTATCTGGAAAAACAGATAAGTAGGCAGGTAGATAGATTAGATAGATACATAGATAAGATAGATGGATAGATACAAATGTATAATTTAACTGAAATTCTTCTCTCCACAATCCAATCTATTTCTTTCTTTGCTGTGACCTTTCCCCTATTAATTGATTAACATGCACTGCCTTAGGGGAGAGAGTATATCAAATATACAGGATAAAATATCAATACTTTGGCTTCTGAATTACGAAATAGGCTCCTGAGACTCAGCAGTGACAGATTCTTGAAAGCGAGGGCTTTTGACCAGTAAGGGTTGGAATACTGTAAGGTTGGAATACTGTAAGGAATACTGTAAAGGTTGGAATACTGTTTGACCAGTACGGGTTGTATTTTTAAAAGTCTAATCCCAGAAGACATCTAGTTTCTGCTATAATTAATAATTAGGAAATATGACAGGAGTCTATCCCTGGAGATTAGGTAGCGATTGTCCAAGTTGGGGGAGAAAAACTCGAGAGAATACGACTTTGTTTTAGAAAATTGTAGAAAATTACTCTCTCCTAAGAGAGTAATGCCAGATCAACACAATATCACAAGAGAGTAACACTATATCAATACAAATTTTTAAAACAAAGGAAGTTCAAAGCTCAGTTTCATAACCTGGAGCTGAAATGTAAGTTAATAGAGTTCCAGAACCGCCAACTACACTTCGGGGAGGAAAGTGCAGGATACTGAAAGGACCTGTGTCTTGTGTTTCAGATAATGAGCGGAGATTTGGGAAGCTTGTAGAGAAGTCCTGTGTTCTCTTTTCTTTTTTCTTTTCTTTCTTTCCTTTCCTTTTCTCTCTCTCCTTCTTTCTTTCTTTTTCTTTTCTCCTTTCCTTCTCTCTTTCCCTCTCTCCCTCCTTCCCTCTTTCTGTCCCTCCTTCTCTCTCTCTCTTCCTCCCTCCTTCTCTTCCTTCATTCTTTCCTTTCTTCTCTCCTTGCTTCCCTGCTTCCCTTTCTTCCCTTCCTTCCCTTCCTCTCTCTCTCTTTCTTTCTCTCTTCTTTCTTCCTCTCTCCCTCCCTTCCTTCCTTTTTCTTTCTTTCTTCTCTTCTCTTTTTCTCTCTCACTTTCCCTTCCCTTCTTTCCCCTTCCCTTCCTCTCTCTCTCTTTCTTTCTTTTTCTTTCTTTCTCTTTCTTTCTCTCTCTCTCTCTCTTTCATTTCCTTTCCTTTCCTTTCCTTCCTTTATTTATTTATTTTTTGAGATGGAGTTTCGCTCTTGTTACCCAAGCTGGAGTGCAATGGCGTGATCTTGGCTCACCACAACCTCTGCCACCTAGGTTCAAGCAATTCTCCTGCCTCAGCCTCCCGGGTAGCTGGGACTACAGGCGTGCACCACCATGCCCAGCTAATTTTTTTGTTTTTAGTAGAGACGGGGTTTCAACATGTTGACCAGGATGGTCTCGATCTCTTGACCTCGTGATCCACCCGCCTGGGCCTCCCAAAGTGCTGGGCCTTCCTTTCTTTTATTTTCCTTTGTTTTCTTTTCTTTCTCAGGGTTTCCCTCTGTCACCCAGGCTGGAGTACAGTGGTACAGTCTTGGCTCACTGAAGCCTCTACCTACTGGGCACAAGCAATCCTCCCACCTTAGCCTCCCACATAGCTGGGAGTACAGGCACGTGCCACCATGTCTGGCTATGTTTTTGTATTTTTTGTAGAGATGGGGTTTCTCCATGTTGCCCGGGCTGGTCTCAAACTCCTGGGCTCCAGCGATCCACCTGCCTTGGCCTCTCAAAGTTCTGGAATTATAAGCATGAGCCATGGCACCCAGCCTGTGTTCTGTATGATTTCTAAGATATCGAGTAGCAATGACCACAGAAGTTACCTGGGCAGGTGGATTTCAGGGCAGCTCCACAATTTCAAGAGAGTAGCCATTTGTCTTTCCTGTCCTTCAATTTTAGGGTATGGATGTAGCTACTCTAGTCTTGGGCGCATTTTAGTTAGGGTCATTCAGCCTCTCACCACTTATTTCTGGAGAGCTGGAGAATCAAAAATCTTGTTGGAAAGAGGTGGATGTAAAAGCCATGGGCTAAGGGAGACCATATGGCCTGTAGAATATCTCATTAAAAACCAACAAGAATAAAGGCAAACAAAGTGCAGAGTGAACAGATGATGCAGGAGAGGACACACATCCTCCCCAGTGTGGTGCTGCTAGAGCTGAACCAAAACCTACGTAGAATTCTAGAGGAGGAGAACCTAAGTGACTGAAAATTTTCAATTTATCCGAGAAAATACTGCGGGGACTCTAAAAATTCTGATTAGAATGATTTTACATTTAACTGAATAAGATTAAGTTCTTGCATATAGACTAAATGATTATTGTGGCATAAGAACTAATATTTTAAAAATATGTAGCAGAGATTTTGCACTCTGAATATTTGTAATCACCATTTATAGATCAAGAAAATTTTCAAAGTTGTTTTTCTTTAGGTTGTAAGATTATGCCATTTACTTTTGTATATGTATTATGTCATACATAACACATTTTTAAAATAGATAATGTCTTATTTTAATAAATATGAGCACTGATTGGTTCCAGAAGTATTTAATTGACTTTAAAGCCAAAAAAAAATTGTGTACTGATTGTACTAAGGGAATTTTAGTCATGTCTTTATACTGAGAGCACGACTCTCAATTGTGACTTTATTCTGGAAAAGGGACAGTGACTCTTTCAATGCACACACACCATGGTGTCTCTTTCAATCAAGCAGGATAATGGGAATAGACTGAGAGTGCACTTACAGCCCAGTGACCTGGGAAGAAAAGGTGGGATAACCAATGGGTGTTTGCTATTACTGTGATTAGGTCATCCAGGCTGATTAATAAGAGAGAATGAGAGACAGAGAGAGAGAGAGAGACAGACAGAGAGAGAGTGCATGTGTGTGTGTAACAGAGAGAGAGAGAGAGAAAGAGAGAGAGAGAATGAATGGTGGTTGGGAGCACAATGGTTTCGATAGGTAAATACACGAGTTTTACCCTGTAGCACCATTGCCGTCATAGAGGACTTTCTCATACACCAAGTAAATTGCCCTGATGAATCATCTTACTGCTTGGCTTCTTAGTGTCAAAAACAACTATGAACGAAACTGAAATCTCATTTCAACATTTTGCAGAAGATTTATACCTTTAATACTCTCATTAAAGAATGAACAAAACCTTGAAACTGACCCAGAATTTCATTTTATGGCCCAATGGAGAACTGTTTTCCCAATAAGCATAAAATGCCTTGATCAATATTAATTTTCTAGGTTATTGATGATGATGTGAAAAATTTCTTATTACAATGAGTGAAAATATTGTGAGGACGTAGGACATTTTTTGACACAAGTGCTGAAGTGAAATTGCTTTTATAGAACACTTGGTAGCACATTTAGAGTGCTGGTTTACTAAAATTTAATCTGGCCATTTGTAAGTTGATTTAATAATCCATTTATTCTGATAATATAGTGACAAATAATGATATGTAACATGTACTTTATGTTAATTTATTAAAAATAAAAATTATGGGTGTGTGGAGTGGGAACTAGATAATTCATAGGCATATATTTGCAAATATCCTAGGAGGCAGAGAGGTTTATTCCTGTTGAATAGAAGACTGAAGAAATACATAAATCAGTTATCGTAAAACTAAATGAAAAGAAGCAGGAATTGAGATGTTTTCCTTTCTTTTTACTCAGGTACATATTTCAGGTATAATTATTACCCAAAGGGGCTACATTACATGGTTGATTTAGATTAGCTCAGCAAAAAGAACGTTACACTTCAAAGTTCAATAGGAATAGGCAATGACAATTTATATCTTTACTACCAAAGGAACAAGGAGCTTTAGGAAGAAGATTAAATGTAACAATAGTTTAAAACATTTCAGTATTACTTATTGCTTGTCAAAATAAAATTGTCAAAATTGAAAACTAAGGCTATATATAAGGGAACATGCATAAACTTTAGAAATAAAATACATAAAACTGGAGTTGGTAATTTATTTCTACCTTAACAAATTTGTTGTTTCTATTTTATTAATCAAACTTAGTTTGTGGAGTTGTTTTGCTCTTTTCTTTTTTCTTTTCTTCCCAGACTTCCTATCTTATTGGCCACAGGCTAACACTTACTGACAGGTGTGTGTATGCATTTACAAACACTAGTGACACTTCATTAAGTAAACTCTTCGGAACACCACCATTTGGCTATGCATATTAGTAGTTGTAAATGTTAATGGAACAGTTGTGTACTTTAAATTCTGCTGTGTTATAAGAGTTTTTCTTAGACATACTTTCAATAACTGATCACTTCATTCTCAAAACAGCTCTATCATTTAGGGAGTTGGGTATTATCCCCATTTGACAGATGAGGAAACTGTGGAGGCCAGAGTCATAATACCTAGTTGACATCAGAGCCAAGCCAAGGGACTATGCTTTCTTTCACGGAGAAAAGAAATGGAAAAGGAGAGACTGGTGCTTATTTAAAGCTGAAGAATGATGATGGTTACTGATGTCCAAGCAAGGTCTAGAAGTCGAAGATTAAATTATTCTGGACATCTTTCAGTCAAGTGTATCATTATCATTGATTCCCACATATTCTTATCTTATCAAAATTGTGACTGTGTTAAGAAGCTTTACCAGGTTAGCTTCTGAGAAGTTGAAAAATTTTAGACTGAAAAATATCTGCACTATTTGTCATCTTTAACCAGGTAGACATATTTTACTCCTGCTTAAAAAAAAAAAAGAAATCTTTGCATTGAAAAAAGAATTATCTTTGAGTGTTTCCTTTAAGACACAATTTAAGCACTATTTTAAGGGCATCTTCCTTCTCATTCATCAAGTATTTATTAGCACCTACGAGATACCAGAAATTCTGTTAGATCTGGGGATGGAACACAGCCCAGTAGAAAACAATCTAAATTCTATGATTCTTAGAATAGGGGATCAGCATTATACAAACAAAGGATCACATTAATATATAATTAGAAAGTATGGATGTAATTGAAGAAATTAAAGAGTGTGATGATTAAGGCAGCTGATTTAGATTCAGGATCAGTGAAAAACTGACATTAAATTTCAGACCTGAAGGAAAATTAGGAATTAGGCCAAGTGGGGAAAAGAATTCCCCTGACGGAGCAGCAGACGTTGCTGAAGATAGAGGCTGCATCAAGTTGTTGAGTCTTACAGGCCAGGCTGACAAATTTGATTCTTCTTCCTGGGGAAAGTATTGAATAATTTTAAGTAGGCTATTACAAGGTTAAATTAGCATTTTTAGTTAATTTACTGCTAGACAGAAAATGGATTGAAAGAGAATAAAGGAAGATTCAGAGAGTCTATATCAGAGATTAGGGTGACTTTTACTAGAAATGTGGCTGGGGAGAGACACAAACCTATTCAAGTTAGAGCTATGTCACCAAAAAAATGAGCACAGAATGGACAAATGCTAATTATCATTTTGGCCAACCTTATATTTTTTGTTAATAAGAAACAGTATTTTAGAATAAACTCGTAATCGTAATCCAAAATATTACAGAAATACTATTGTTTATGTAACTTCATAGATCAGATACCAAAACTATGGATAGAAGTTCAAATGCTGAAACAATGAACTTTTCAAAAATCCAGGTGTTTGGCACAGTGTTCAAAAGAAGGGAGTCCTAGACTTGCTCAGTTTTGAGGCTGCACATTAAATACTTAAAAAAACAACACTGTAAGTCCCATCCTGCCAGAGGTCAGAAAGTCCAGTTTTGTTTGTTTTTAACAATTTTATTCCCCAGTAGTTTCCTGAATAACCCCAGACAAAACTGATGTGCTTCCCAAATCTGTCCTGGTTCCCACCTGCCACTTTGGTCAACCAAGGGTGTCTAGACCACAGCATGGCCTTTGTCCGTGTCACCCTGTGTGGTCTTGAGACTGGAATCTCTCAACAGTCTGGAACTTCTTTCTCATTTCCCCAATGCAGATTACATATTCTGGCCTCAGATTCTCCGTGGTGATAAGTGAATCTATAATTCTTAAGAAGATTTTTCTGAAGGCTTGGGGATAACAGAAGAGATTTGCAATTCAGAGAGAAAAAAAACTGGAAACTATAAATAGTCATTCTCAGTTCCTAATGCAAGCTCCAGCAACAAGTATCACCTTTTCTCCCCAGCCTGTGGTCTGCAGCCTGGGTACCTGAAGATACAGAACAAGACTTCTTGTTCCCAAAGTGACTCTCCTCTAATTATTTCTCACCTATCAGGAGCCCACCTCAGCCACCAAAGAAAAAATGCATGTCTCTTGGTGAAAAATATCCACAAGTTTACAACTTGATTCCTAGTGTAGACCATCTTAATATTATTTTGCAGAGAGTTTTAGCCTCTTGATCCTGGGTCTCTCCATCATAGGGTGGGATGTGTGCTTTACATTTGTCAAGGCAAAAAGAACTTAAAGTGATTACCCTTGAACAAAATGATAATTGCCCTCCTGTGTGGTTTCTACCTTTAGAAAAACAGTTAACTGATCAAAGCGTCAAAAATTCTTGGGTTTGTATTAGTTTCCTAGGGCTGCTATAACAAAGTACCACAAAATAGCTTCAACAACAGAAATGTGTAGTCTCACAGTTCTGAAGATGATACACACAATTCTAGAAGTCTGAGATCAAGGTGTCAGCAGGGTTGGTTCTTTCTAAGTGCTGTGAGGTTAATTAATTTGACTACTAGAAGGAACATGGCTGCATGCCTCTTCCTTGGCTTCAGATGGCTTGTGGCAATCTTGGGCGTTCCTGGCTTCTAGAAGCATCCTCTTAATATCTGCCTTCGTCTTCACGTGGTGTTTTCCCTGTAGGGATTCACATTGTCTCCCCTCTATGTATGTGTCTGTGTCAAATTTTCCCTTTTATAAGAACATCAGTCATAATGGATAACAAGCCTACCCTACCCCACAATGACCTCATCCTAACTTAACTAATTACATCTGGAACTGTCCTGTTTCCAAATAAAGTCGCATTCTTAGGTACTGGGGATTAAGACTTCAACACACAAATATTTGTAGGGACACGCTTAACTCGTTACAGGGTCTTATCTCATTGGAGCACCTAGGCGATGAGAGTGTGAATCGTGTCATCTTACATCATGACTTGACTAGCAAATCACCAAGAACAAAACCTTGAGTGCACTTGGCCTGGGAGGGAAAAGGACCATAGGGAAAATTGCCTCCTGCCCACTCTGTAAAGATTTCATTGAAGAAGTACTTACCCATAAGAAGGAGAGAGAAGGAGGGAGAAGTGGTGGCTATAGGCAATTTCATTATCCCAAGTTTTATTTTATTTTATTTTTTAAGACAGGGTCTTGCTCTGTTGCCAGGCTGGAGTACAGTGGCACCATCATTGCTCACTGCAGCCTCAAACTCCTGGGTTCAAGCAATCCTCTCACCTCAGGCTCCCGAGTAGCTGGGACTATAGGTGTGTGTCATCAGGCCTGACTAATATTTTTTCCTTCTGATAACCTAGTTGTTTTATTTTGGTTTATGAAAATACTACACAATCATTGTAGAGCATGAACAAAATATAAGTAATTGCAGAGGAGGAAAATAAGGCATACCCTTTAATACCTGAAATGACCAGAATTTAAAATGGAATCATGTAGTTTATTAAAAATTGAAATAATCTTGGATAAAGTTTTGTATCCTGCCTTATCCACTTACTACTGTTATAAACTTTTTAAAATACAATAATATGCTTCAATATTATGTTTTTATTTTTTTATTTCCTAATGACTGTATGACATTTTATTAACAAATGCATTGTAATCTATTTAATCATTCTTCTCTCAAAATTTTTCTTGAGATTATTAATTCTATGTTTATTTTATTATTATTTCTATATTTATATTAAAAATATCAGGGCAGTGAAGTTTGTTGTACATAAATCTTGTATACATCTCTAATTATTTTGCTATGTACATTCCTAGAAGTGGAGTCAAAAGTCTTATTATTATTTTTTCCTTAGGAATAAGAATTGGAGAGGTATTTATTGATAAAGAGCTATTTTTAAGGTAAAATTTTTTAAACCCGGGCCCGGTGCCTCACACCTGTAACCCCAGCACTTTGGGACACTAAGGCGGGCGGATCACAAGGTCAAGAGATCAAGACCATCCGAAACCCCGTTTCTACTAAAAAATACAGAAGTTAGTTGGGCTTGATGGCCCACATCTGCAGTCCCAGCTCACTCGGGAAGCTGAGGGAGGAGAATATCACTTGAACCCGGGAGGAGAGGTTGCAGTGAGCCGAGACCGTGCCATTGCACTTCAGCCTGGCAACAGAGTGAGACCCTGTCTCAAAAAAAAAAGGACAATTTTTTATAACAAAAACTATGAGGATTCTGGTTTAAAATGTCTTTAAAGTAGATCCAGATACAAATCAGTTCAAAATTCCTATTAAAATACTGTACTCTTTATCAGGAGGGGAAATGAAAACTCATAACAACATAGAAAATTATGGTTAATATGTAACTTTTTGTCACAATATGAGAGGCATTTAAATAGTTACAGGCTTCTTATAAGTTATAAGACTAGCGAAATATATTCTAATACTTCAGATAAGCAAGCCCAAGTGTCTCAACAGAGGTGAAACTTCCCTTAAATACAGAATAAGAATGCAAATTTAAAACTACATATTAAAAATACAATTTTAAAGAACTCAATTTAACTGTTTCCTCAGCAAAGCTTTTGATTCGTACTGCAATTATAACTTCCCAAAAGAGTAATTTACATGTTGTGCTCTGTCAGATAATACTTATTTTGCCGATCCCTTGTCAACATTAGATAGATAGAACACAAATTCCAAATTGAGGAGTAAAACATTTCATTGCTGTTCTATTTACTTGTTTTTCTTTTTATAATAATGTTGAACTTTTAAAAAAATTTGTATTTCTGTTTGTGCGAATTGCCCTTCGTGTTCTTTGTTTTTTATTCAGGATTTTTATGATTTTTTTCTTACTGATTTTTGAAAACTCTTATTTTACCTTGGTACATATTAATTGAGGTTATTTATATTAATTAATTAATTTATTTTATTATACTTTAAGTTCTGGGGTACATGTGCAGAAGGTGCAGTTTTGTTACATAGGTATACACATGCCATGGTGGTTTGCTGCACCCATCAACCTGTCATGTACATTAGGTATTTCTCCTAATGCTATCCCTCCCCTAGGCCCTCACCCCCTGACAGGACCTAGTGTGTATGATGTTCCCCTACCTGTGTCCATGTGTTCTCATTGTTCAACTCCCACTTACGAGTGAGAACATGTGGTGATTGGGTTTCTGTTCCTGTGTTAGTTTGCTAAGAATGATGGTTTCCAGCTTCATCCATGTCCTTGCAAAGGACATGAACTCATCCTTTTTTTATGGCTGCATAGTATTCCATGGTGTATATGTGCCATATTTAATTTATCCAGTTTATCATTGATGGGCATTTGGGTTGGTTCCAAGTCTTTGTTATTGTGGACAGTGCCACAATAAACATACGTGTCGATGTGTCTTTATAGTAGAATGATTTATAATCCTTTGGATATATACCCAGTAATGGGATTGGTGGGTAAAATGATATTTCTAGTTCTAGATCCTTGAGGAATCACCACACTGTCTTCCACAATGGTTGAACTAATTTACACTCCCACCAACAGTGTAAAAGTGTTCTTATTTCTCCACATCCTCGCCAGCATCTGCTGTTTCCTGACTTTTTAATGATCACCATTCTAACTGGCATGAGATGGTATCTCAATGTGGTTTTGATTTGCATTTCTCTAATGACCAGTGATGATGAACTTTTTTTCATATGTTTGTTGACTGCATAAATGTCTTCTTTTGAGAAGTGTCTGCTCATATCCTTTGCCCACTGTTTGATGGGTTTGTTCATTTTTTCCTTGTAAATTAGTTTAAGTTCTTTGTAGATTCTGGGTATTAGGACTTTGTCAGATGGATACATTGCAAAAATTTTCTCCCATCCTGTAGGTTGCCTGTTCACTCCAATGATAGTTTCTTTTGCTGTGCAGAAACTCATTAGTTTAATTAGGTCCCATTTGTCTATTTTGGCTTTTGTTGCCATTGCTTTTTGTGTTTTAGTCATGAAGTCCTTGCCCATGCCTATTCCTGAATGATATTGCCTAGGTTTTTTCCTAGGGTTTTTATGGTTTTAGGTCTTACATTTAAGTCTTTAATCCATCTTGAGTGAATTTTTGTAAGGAAGGGATTCAGTTTCAGCTTTCTGCATATGGCTAGCCAGTTTTCCCAACACCATTTACTGAATAGGATATCCTTTCCTGATTGCTTGTTTTTGTCAGGTTTGTCAAAGATCAGATGGTTTTAGTTGTGTGGTGTTATTTCTGAGGCCTCTGTTCTGTTCCATTGGTCTATATATCTGTTTTGGTACCAGTACCATGCTGTTTTGTTACTGTAGCCTTGTAGTATAGTTTGAAGTCAAGTAGCATGAGGCCTCCAGCTTTGTTGCTTTTACTTAGGATTGTCTTGGCTATGTGGGCTCTTTTTTGGGTTCGTATCAAATTTAAAGTAGTTTTTTTCTAATTCTGTGAAGAAAGTCAATGGTAGCTTGATGGGGATTGCAATGAATCTATAAATTACTTTGGGTACTATGCTCATTTTAACAATATAGATTCTTCCTATTCATGAGCATGGAATGTTTTTCCATTTGGGCATGTCCTTTCTTATTTCCTTGAGCAGTGGTTTGTAGTTCTCCTTGAAGAGGTCCTTCACATCCCTTGTAAGTTGTATTGCTAGGTATTTTGTTCTCTTTGTAGCAATTGTGATGGGAGTTCACTCATGTTTTGGCTCTCTGTTTGTCTATTATTGTATAGGAATGCTTATGATTTTTGCATATTGATTTTGTATCTTGAGACTTTGCTGAAGTTGCTTATCAGCTTAAGAAGATTTTGGGCTGAGATGATGGAGTTTTCTAAATATACAATCATATCGTCTGCAAACAGAGACAATTTGACTTCCTCTTTTCCTTATTGGATATACTTTATTTCTTCTCTTGCCTGATTTCCCTGACCAGAGCTTCCAATACTATGTTGAATAGAAATGGTGAGAGAGGGCATCCTTGTCTTCTGATGATTTTCAAAGGGAATATTTCCAGTTTTTGTCCATTCAGTATGATATTGACTATGGGTTTTTCATAAGTAGCTCTTCTTATTTTGAGATACATTCCATCAATACCTAGTTTATTGAGAATTTTTTGCATGAAGAGCTGTTGAATTTTGTCAAAGCCCTTTTCTGCATCTATTGAGATAATCATGTGGTTTATGCCAGTGGTTCTTTTTATGCGATGGATTATGTTTATTGATTTGCATATGTTAAACCAGGCTTGCATCCCAGGGATGAAGCTGACTTAATTGTGATGGATAAGTTTTTTGATCTGCTGCTAGATTCAGTTTCCCATTATTTTATTTTGGATTTTCACATTGATGTTCATCAGGGATGTTGGCCTGAAATTTTCTTTTTTTGTTGTGCCTCTGCCAGTATTTGGTATCAGGATGATGCTGGCCTCATAAAATGAGTTAGGGAGGATTCCCTCTTTTTGTATTGTTTGGAATAGTTTCAGAAGGAATGGTACCAGCTCCTCTTTGTACCACTGGTAGAATTCACCTGTGAATTCATGTGTCCCTAGACTTTTTTTGGGTGGTAGGCTGTTAATTGCTGCCTGAATTTCAGAACTTGTTATTGGTCTATTCAGGGATTAGACTTCTTCCTGTTTCAGTCTTGGCAGGGTGCATGTATCCAGGAATTTATCCATTTCTTCTAGATTTTCTAGTTTATTTGTGTAGAGGTGTTTATAGCATTCTCTGATGGTAGTTCGTATTTCTGTTGGATCAGTGGTGATATCCCCTTTATCATTTTTTATTGCATCTATTTGATTCTTCTCTCTTCTTTATTAGTCTGGCTAGTGGTATAGCTATTTTGTTGATCTTTTCAAAAAACCAGCTCCTGGATTCATTGATTTTTTTTTTTTTAAGGGTTTTTTGTGTCTCTATCTCCTTTAGTTCTGCTCTGATCTTAGTTATTTCTTGTCTTCTGCTAGCTTTTGAATTTGTTTGCTCTTGCTTCTCTTGCTCCTTTAATTGTGATGTTAGGGTGTCAGTTTTAGATCTATCGTACTTTCTCTTCTGGGCATTTAGTGCTGTAAATTTCCCTCTACACACTGCTTTAGATATGTCCCAGAGATTCTGGTACATACTGTTTTTGTTCCTATTGGCTTCAAAGAACATCTTTAATTCTCTCTTAATTTCATTATTTACATAGTAGTCAATCAGGAGCAGTTGTTCAGTTTCCATGTAGTTGTGTGGTTTTGAGTGAGTTTCTTAATCCTGTGTTTTAGTTTGATGGCACTGTGGTCTGAGAGAATGTTTGTTATGATTTCCGTTCTTTTGCATTTGCTGAGGACTGTTTTACTTCCAATTATGTGGTCAATTTTAGAATAAGTGTGATGTGGTGCTGAGAAGAATGTATATTCTGTTGATTTTGGGTGGAGAGTTTTCTTGATGCCTGTTAAGTCCGCTTGGTCCAGAGCTGTGTTCAAGTCCTGAATATCCTTGTTAATTTTCTGTCTTGTTGATCTAATGTTGATAGTGGGGTGTTAAAGTCCCCCACTATTATTGTCTGGGAGTCTAAATCTCTTTGTAGGTCTATAAGAACTTGCTTTATGAATCTGAGTGCTCCTGTATTGGGTGTGCATATATTTAGGATAGTTAGCTCTTCTCATTGCATTGATCCCTTTACTATTATGTAATACCCTTCTTTGTCTCTTTTGATCTTTCTTAGTTTAAAGTCTGTTTTATCAGACTGGGATTGTAAACCCTAATATTTTTTCTTTCCATTTGCTTGGTACATCTTCCTCCATCCCTTTATTTTGAGCTTATGTATGTCTTTGCATGTGATATGAGTCTCCTGATTACAGCACACCAATGGGTCTTGACTCTATCCAATTTAACAGTCTGTATCTTTTAATTAGGGCATTTAGTCTGTTTACATTTAATGTTAATGTTATTACATGTTAATTTGATTCTTTCATTATGATGCTAGCTGGTATTTTGCCTGTTAGTTGATGCAGTTTTTTCATAGTGTTGATGGATTTTACAATTTGTCACGTTTTTGCAGTGGCTGGTACCTGTTGTTCTTTTCATGTTTAGTGCTTTCTTCAGGAGCTCTTGTAAGGCAGGCCTGGTGGTGACAAAATTTCTCAGCATTTGCTTGTCTGTAAAGGATTTTATTTCTCCTTCACTTATGAAGCTTAGTTTGGCTGCTTTTGAAATTCTGGGTGAAAATTTTCTTTAAGGTTGTTGAATGTTGGCCCCCACTCTCTTCTGGCTTGTAGAGTTTCTGCTGAGAGATCTGCTGTTATTCTGATGGGCTTCCCTTTGTGGGTAACCTGACCTTTCTTTCTGGCTGCCCTTATCATTTTTTCCTTCATTTCAACTTTGGTGAATCTGAGGATTATGTGTCTTGGGGTTGCTCTTCTTGAGAAATATCTTTGTGGTGTTCCCTGTTTTTCCTGAATTTGAATGTTGGCCTGCCTTGCTAGGTTGGGGAAGTTCTTCTGTTGATTGATATACAAGTATCAATAGCTGAATCGATCAAGCCAGATAAAGGATATCAGAGATTGAAGATCAACTCAATGAAATAAAGCAAGAAGACAAGATTAGTGAAAACCCTTATCACTTATATATGACCCAATGTATGTTTTTTTTCCAGGATGTCATTTTCTTTTTAATATATTTATGATTTGTTTTAAAGTATAGAAACTTAATGCTCTTGAGTTGGTCAGCCCTTTCTTTTATAGTTTCTATCTTTCATTTTATGCCTTGAAATTGTTGTCTCAACCTAAAAGCTGATAAAAATGTATCTATATATTCTTATTTTGTGTGTGTGTGTGTGTGTGTTTAATTCTTACACATTTAACTTTTTAGGTGGTCTAGAATTTATTTTTTTGTGTGGAATAAGGAAGAGATCACATTTATTTCTTTTACATCAAGATTTTAGACAGAATATATCTAAAGTGCATATTGTATAACCCTTCTCTTTGTGATCTGAAATGCCATTTTGTCATATACCAAATTCTCAATCTTCTGGAGTTGGATTTTGGGTTCTGCATTCTCTTTCATGAAGTGATCTTCAAGGACTCTGATCTTTATGGTCACCATTTTTACATCTTAATATAGCTGTAGTATCTTTTTTAATTTTGTTGAATGCAAGATTTTTGAAAAAAATCATTTATTGTTTCCTACAGCAACCTTGACTAGAAAGATTTACTTCTTACACTAAGTTCTCCAGCATTTTCCTTCCTTGTCTTGGAGAGCTGGTGTTTGCTTACCCCTAGAGAAACCCTGATGCTGAGCTGCCTTTGAGCTTGTGGGAGTAGCTACAAAGGTTGAAACCATGGGAGTGGTCAGCCTGGGTACAAGCAGTAAAAGTGTGCATTGACTGTAGGGAATTGACAAACAGCAACAGAAAACCTGGTACACATTGATTGGTTTTTCATTATCATCATGTACCAAGAAGTGTAAACAATGTTAATGATACAATACTGTCTAAAAAAATCTTTTGTTGGTCTGATTCTAAACAATTGCCATAGCTATTGTGTCCTAATAATAGATGTATGGCTTTAAATTCATACATTTTAAAACTTATCACTGGATAAATACTATGTTATCTATGAAAGATAATTCAGAGAAATCCAAATTATACAGTCAGTTTCTAGTACAGGAAGATTAACGATATTTGAACTTGCTTGGGGAGCAGTTTTCCAACTCCAGAGGAACTAGGTATTCCTGGATTCCAATGGTAGATATAAAATGAACAAGAGAGCACAGTGCTTGTAAATTGGAAGAAACAGAATGTGATGAATTTTCTGGCGAAGCTATTTTCAAAGAAATGTTTTGGCTGCAGAGAGATTTGAGATTTACTAGAATTGATCCTGAGGAAACAAAGACGTGGGTGGTGCCGCAAGCCCTGGGATGTATTGTAAAATAAGATTTTTATAAATATCTGTGATACTTACCTGCATGTTTAAAAGTTGTGTGTCTGTTGCTTCATTTGAAATACCTTTTTGAACTTAAAATAAATATAAGGTTTAATATTGGCCAAGTGTGAACAATGACAAGTTAACAAGACTGCACTGCCTATGAATGTAAACATGTGAAGAAAAACAGTTTTGAAGATTTTATTTACTAATTTGCAGAGGTTAAGGCCTAAAAACAAAAACTTAGTTTTCATTCATTACTGTAACAGACTAATATGTAGGCCTATGTTTTATTTCCATTTATATGTAGTACTTCATTACTTAGTTTTCCTTTTGGCATAGCAGTATTTATTTGTTGTTAATTAATACTTTTTTTGAAACAGAGTCTCACTCTTGACGCCCAGGCTGGAGTGCAGTGGCGCGATCCTGGCTCATTGAAATCTTTGCCTCCTGAGTTCAAGCGATTCTCTTGCCTCAGCCTCCTGAGTAGCTGGGACTACAGGCACCCGCCACCATGCCTGGCTAACTTTTGTATTTTTAGTAGAGACAGGGTTTTGTCATGTTGGTCAGGCTGGTCTTGAACTTCTCACCTCCAGTGAGCCGCCCACCTCAGCCTCCCAAAGTGCTGGGATTACAGGTGTGAGCCACTGCACCCAGTCTTCTTCTTTTCTTTTCTTTTTGAGACGGACTCTTGGTCTGTTGCCAGGCTGGAGTACAGTGGTGTGATCTTGGCTCACTACAGCCTTGGCCTCCTGGGTTCAAGGGATTCTCCTGCTTCAGCCTCCCTAGTAGCTGGGACTACAGGTGCATGCCACTACACCCAGCTAATTTTTGTATTTTTAGTACAGACAGGGTTTCACCATGTTGGCCAGCATGTCTTGATCTCTTGACCTCGTGATCCACCAGCCTCAGCCTTCCAATGTGCTGGGATTACAGGTGTGAGCCACTGCGCCGGGCCAATTAATACATGTATTTTTTTACTGGCATAATTATATGACAAAGTTTAATAATAAGGGATTTTCAGTATCTGCGATTCTTTTCTGGATATTATTGTAATTCATTTATTTCATGATTATTACTGCAAATAATTTTGTTGCATAGAAAAGAGGGTGTTAAAAAGTCCTATGTTCCAAGTTTTAAATATGCTAGGTGTGCTTCTATCTCTGGGTCGCACTCCTTTCTGGAGGGAACCTTCCATACTGTCAGCATGTCTGGCCATCATCTCAAAAAGAAGCCTCTACTGCTTCTATATCCTCTGTACCTGACCATGACCTGACCTCCCCCTACTGATTTATAGGATGTGGAGATATTTTGCAGTGTCTCCTCTGCTAACTTCCCAGGGATGTTAGACAACTAACAATGTTTCTTTTAAAGTCAGCTCCGTACATATTAAGGTTTCTGGTATACAGATAGCATTCTTTCTATTTTCCAGTGCTGTTTTATTTTCCTACCACTTTCCTCCCAATTTTACATTTTGTAGATTTTTCCCATTGGGTTCCCTTTCCAACGTCTTATCTGGAAGTCACACATTGATCACTGACAACAGGAGAGAAGACAAAGAGAGGCAACAAGATACTATTTCCAGTGTAAAATATGATCAGGTAACTCAACACACTTTTCATGGGCATGTGGGGTAGGCAAAGGTGAGGTGCCCTGCTGAAGGGTACAAAGAAGCTAGCTAGCTCATCCTTTGGAATGACACTGAAGCCTCCCACGTTATTTCTATCTTGGATAATAAGAATTCAGTTTTGAAATGAATGGTTGGAATGCATTTTCTTTGATAAAATATGCACAGAGTTTTAGAGCTAGAGCTTAACATTCCAAGCCCTTCATTTTATAGATGAAAAAATAAATCCCAGAGGAGTCAAATAACTTGAGTTAATTCCTCAAGATAGTTAGTGGCACAACTGGAACCAGAGCTCAGATCTACCTGTTCCTAATTAAGCATACTTTCTAATGGAGATATTGCTGTGCTGGCTTTGACATCATGCTTAAGCTTTCTCCCCAATTTCTGCTTCCTGGTTATTGTGAAGATTAAATCTAATAATATATGTTAAGAATGTTCCTGAACCTCTAAAAGCCTTAAAAAATCCTGGCAGCCTTACTGTTATTCTAATAAATGCTCCAAATAACAGAAGTTTCAAAAGGAGGTATACTGTGCCTTTTTGTGGAGTTTTGTATGAAATGCAGCCTTTTCTCTTTTACGGTGATATTGACATAATTCTGCTCCAACGAACTACTGTTTCTATCTCAAATGACTTCTTTGGTAGGAACAAAAATTAACATGTTAATACAAAAAAAAAAAAAGACACAGGGAGTGTTCAAAACAGAGAATGGCAGAATGTCTTAAAAGTTACCCAGACACAAATGCCAATGCTTAATTTTTATTTTAAAATAAAGTATTCAGCATCTGTATAATAACCTTAAATGCACAAGCCTTGTTCATGATCATAACCCCTCCCTTTCTTCCACTTATCTACTAGAAAATTTGCTAGTCTTTCATGTTTCTGCTTTATTCATTTATTTCTTTCCTTAAGCAAGTATTTATTGGAACACTACTATGCGCCAATACTGTGGTTACAACAATAAATTCAAGAAGATTCTACAGAGAAAATCAGAGGCAATTATAAGTCATGGAAAGAACAAGGGTAGCAGAAGTAGTGTAGAAAAGCAAGGAAAATAGAATTTAGTAAAACTTGAAACATTCAGCTCTTCCATTAAGAAGAACTTCTATTAAGAGTACTATTGAGGGATTTGAGTGAAACCAAAGGTTTAAAACTCATCTTTGAATTTTTAAAACTCAAAGGTTTTAGTCTATCTTGACCAAAGATATTGAAAGATGGCTACCATTCGAATTCATTTAAAATTTCTTCTGTGATTAATTTTTACTTTGTGAATGTGATTCTAGTTTCTTTAATTTGGGAAATAATGAATAAAGAGCTAAATTCTAAATTTACTAGGATTTGAGGACTGATAAAACATTTCCCATTACTAAAATGTTATCTATTAAAACTGAAAAACTTGGGTTGAAATCTTTGGGTGCATGAGCAACATGATCAATAGTCATGATTAAAGATAAAGAGTGACATGGCGAGGCAAAGAGTATTGACAGATATGGTTTGGAAATAGGAAAATTATGAATGCATTGCAGATAGGCATAGCAAATAGAGAATGTAAAAAGCATTTTTATAACAAGTCATTTAATTAAAACATATGATTCTGACTAATACACTAAATGGTTCTTTCTTTTAGGATACACAGAATATATTCCCAGCTTGTTAAGAAATAAGAAAAAGTAAATAATTAGTGCTATGATCCTTAATTGTAAGAATGAGAACCACAGGAGAATTATTGTTCAATACTCGATTATGAACTAATAAAAAAAAAAGAGCATCATGAGAAAAGATGATGAGATCATCCTTTTCTGTGGGTAATTGCGTAATACATTCTAAGGACCTACCATCTCTACATAGATGAATAAGAAATACCAAAAATGTAATCAAGAATCAAAATTAACAGAGAGGAATTAGAAATGTGACATAATAAACGTGAGAAAGGGAGGGATGGGTGAAGCTAAGGGAAGAAAAACAAAGCCTTCAAAGGCTGTCATATGTTCCTATTGTGTACGATCTATGTGAACAAGGTCAGCAACAAAGATAACATGAACACTGAGAGATACCGGAGAATTTTTTATTATTTGAAAATATAGTGAATACATGAATCATTTCTTGAAGATACAGTGATAGAACTATAGACTACTGGAAATGAATAAGACTTTCTCTAAAAGAAAATGAAAATGTTGAAACAAATCGAATAATGTGAATGTATCTTTTAAGAATTTAGATGACAGATTTAAATCTTGAGTCTGTCATAAACCAAAGCCAAATAGCAGAAAATAAGTGAGATTGCACTTACGTAGGACCTCAAATTCTATTGTTTTGAGAACTGTAGGCAAAAAAAAAAGAAAGAGATAAAATTTAGGAGCATCTTAAGGAGGCCTACTTCTTATGACACTTGAACAGCTTTATCATACTTTGTGGCACTGTTGGTGATAGATGAGGGAGACGTTCAGAGAGAAAGTGAGAAAAGTGTTTTTCTATGCTCTTGACAGTCTGATTACCTCTGAATTTCACACTCCCACTTTCAATGTACAAAACACCTTATTTTTTCTCTTTTTGCTAAGTATAGAGTTACTTGTTAGATACAAAACATAGATTGTCACTCCGCCAAATTTTATGGAAATACTTAAAAGTAGAGAAGATATATAAACAAATCAATAATTATAGATGACAATATATGCCAGTTGCTGTCTATGGCCATGTATCTGTATTAAATCATGTAATCTTCATGAAAGCCTGTGAAGAAGGCTGTCTTCATAGGAAGAGATGGAAACATCAAGAGGGGAAGGAAATTGTCCCATACCACAGAGCTGAGAAGAGGTGGGACCAGGATTCAATCCCATGCCATCTGACTTCAGTTCAAGTCACTTTTAAGTGCCTCTTTCATGTGGGTAAAGATGAAAGGAAGCATTGAAAATACAATCTTTCATATGTATTTAGCCATTGGTTTCTGATAGTACAGAACAATGCAGAATCTCTTTTAATTTTGTTGTTTGAAAACGACCTAATCCTGTTTGCTAATTCAGTGCCTAGATTTTTTTTCTTCTATCTCTCACACCATTTCTTTATCTTTTTTAAAACCTAAAAATTTTGAATTCACTTGATACATTTGTCAAAAACAGTTTGTGAAAAGTATCTAATTGGAGGGCAGCCTAAATGTATCAGTGAGAATTAGGGTACTCATCTAGGAACTATTGAAGTAATTTGGACACTCAAGGTTTATTTCTTCATGTAAACAACAGCAAAGTTCAGAGGACAGAGCCTGAAAGCATAAAATCATTAGAGACCCAGGGGCTTTCTCTTTCTGCTCATATTAGCTATCTTCCATCTGCAAGATAATTGTGCTATGTAAGGTCATGGCAGGAGTTCCATCTGTATCACTGGGGTAAAAGAAAGGAAAGAAAGAAAGAGGAGTGGGGTATGAAGTTCTTCCGTTTTAAAGAAATATCCCAGATAATCCACAGAGCCCTTCCTTTTCCCATTGACCAGAAATTAGTCAGATGGCCACATCTACCAGCAAAGAATACTGGAAAATCTAATCTTTTAACTGGACACAGTGCTATCCTGAATAAAACTGGAATTTTGTCACTAAGGTGGATGGCGGAAATGGATGTTGGTGGAAAGAAAGAATAGCTTTTGCCACTGTGCCATCAAGAAATTATGGACATCCAGATTGCCATGAGAAAGAAGATTGGGATGAAAGCCCAGTTTGGAAAGCCAGTTTAAAATTGCAAGAGTCGATGGGAGGCAATTGGGTGCTGTGGAACTGGATTAGGTTTATCTGTGATTAGCTATAATGGATTAACTTTTCAAATTGGTTGGTGTTAACTTCCACCTAAAGGCGCTTCTTATAGGTTAGATTTAATTTTAAAGTAATGATACCCATAGGAATCATTATTTTAAAATTCTTTTAGAAAGGAAAGAGAGCCCCAGCTTGATTATTCTAAGCCTAAAATCCTTAAAATCAATCAGATATGGACCCAGCCCTCCCCTTCCTGCTCCTGCGAGTATGACACACTGGCTTAGGGGTAAGGGGAGAGCCTCTCTTCCTTTCTTTTTTCTTTTTTTTTGTCTTAGGGCACCATCTCTGAGTACCAAGGTACAGTAGAGATACTCACCAAAGAAATCTTTAGAGGATTGCACGCCATTCTTTTTGTCTCACTTCAAATTATAGAAATGGAACTGCCACCAGATAAGGACATTTTCATAAACACTACTTCTATGTTCCAATGGATGCTGATGAGAGAACATATGTACACACAGCCATATTCACAAACATTTATAACCTCCAGCAACTATAAAGTCTCATCTGTTGTATAAAGAAAGCTTCTATTTCCAGTGCAATTTGCCAGCGGACGCTGATCACTTGACAGTTATATTTAAAGGCAGCAGGCTCCTGACTTGAAATCCTATGCACTAAACACCTGTTCCCTTTCAGAAAATGCAGCTGACATTTTTCTAAAAGATCTAGTTGTTTTTTTAGAATAGTTCTTTGCCCCATGGACCTCATAAAGACTAGTCAGTGGGTTGTGTGGGGTTTCAACAGGCTTTATGTTGAAAGTAGAGCCCTACAAGGCTCTTGACATGTGAAGGAAACACAGGAAGACCTAAGTTTACCAATAGACAAAATGCCATTAGCTGCCTCGTTATCAGCATTCTGCCATGAGAAACTAGCATCCTCTGATACTATTTTGGCATAGTATTGTGACATTACATCTGACTTTCAGATTCTTTTAAAAAACCATTAAGCCTCTGGTTATAAAGATTATGCATGTTTACTATAGTTAGTTATAAATGTATAAAAATCACAAATAAAAGAATACATATTGTCAAGATTTGCAAGCTGAAACGTTAACCTGCTGCAGTTTTATAGACACTGGTAGAAGACATGGGACTCCTAGAGCAGAGATAAAAGTTTATGACAGCAATAGAGTATCAGTAGGTTTTGAACCAGTTCCTGAGCCTCAGTTCCCATGGGATGATACAAAGGGAACCTGATGGCACCTATGTACATTGTGTAACACTGATGTGACAGGAGAGGAATACTGAGCTTAGGGAACCTGAATCTCTTCTTATGGGCAATAGCCTGGCTGAACTTTGTCTTGAAAGGAGACATTCTCTTTATTAAACTGGACCGTGAACAAACCTACCCTTTATTCTTGAGGGAAATACAATTTCCAACCCTGTTCACAATACAAATATTCTTGGAAAGATAATCTGTAAAGTGAGCAGTCAGTGCCTGTAGTTGCAAAATAAGCAGAAATTTAAGAGATCCAGGGGAAATTGTCTCTCAACATACATAAACCAAATCTCCAGGGTACGGGGGTGGTGGTGACATTGGTATCTTGATGTATATATTTGGATAAACACATATTTATTTTTTAAAAAAAACTTTAAGTAATACTACCTTAAGTACATATTTTGCATTTTACTCCGTATTTATTTATTTATTTTTTGAGATGGAGTCTCACTCTGTCGACCAGAGTGGAGTGCAGTGGCGCAATCTTGGCTCAGTGCAACCTCTGCCTCCTGGATTTAAGCTGTTCTCTTGCCTCAGCCTCCTGAGTAGCTAGGACTATAGTCGTGTGCCACCATGCCTGGCTAATTTTTGCATTATTAGTAGAGACGGGGTGTTACCACATTGGCCAGGCTGGTCTCAAACTACTGACCTCGTGATCTGCCCACCTCAGCCTCCCAAAGTGCTAGGATTACAAGCGTGAGCCACCACACCCGGTCTTACTCCATAATTTTATAGAATATCGTGTTCTAAAATACAGATTTACTATTTTTAAAAAATAAACTTTAAAAAAAATTGTTAGGCATTGCAACTGTTTCTAACTTGCTACTATTATAAGCAATAGTCACTAAAAAATTATCGTACATAAATTTTTATGTGTAGACTAATTAGGATAAATTCTAAAAGTGGTGTTTTTGGGAAAAAAGTTAATGATTATTTTTGAAGTTTTTGATAAATCTTACCAAATTATTCTAAGAAAAGATTGTATCAGTTTGCACTTCCATCAACTATTTATAGAGGAATTTCCATGTTTATGGTGATAATTTAATTTGAAAATAAGACTAATATTAAAATAAAGTAATATTTGTGATTTTAATCGTTAAATAATAATGATGTTTATAAACAAACATTATTGAATACTGGGCTTCTTCCTTTCCTAAGTGCTGTGTCATGATTCTCTTTCAATTAGTAGTTAAGAGTTCAGGATAATCAGTGTTCTGCATCTAGCAAGCACTCAACCAGGAGAGGGCTAGGATGCTGTTCTATACCACCTGTTTGTTTATTTTAGCAATTAAAAGTAAATGCTAAGCCACATCTTAGACACAAGCAAACCAAAAGGAACACGTTTCCTACTTTATTGGAGTTTGCAGTCTGGGATTTGCCATGCATAAAAAAAACTCCAAATAAACCTTGATATACTCTTAGACACTGGAATCTGAACATGTGCTTGTGTGTGGAATTTACTCAGATAAAATACATTTCTACACACAAGCACACACACATGCATGCAAAACAATAAAACAGTAAATGTTAGATTGCTTCATTTGTTATTTTAAAAATTTAAAAAATAAATTGTAATGTGTATAAGATATATAACATCATGTTATGAAGTACATATAGATAGTAAAAAGGTTATTATGGTGACTCAAATTAACATGTCCATCATCTCACGTGGTTACCCTTGTTTTGTTTTTGTGGCAAGAAGAGCTAGAATCTACCCATTGAGCAGGGATTCTATATCGAGTACCATTTTATTTTATCTATTGTCCTCATGTTGTGTATTAGATCTCTAGGCTTGTTCATCCTACGTATCTGCTACTTTACATCCTCTGACTTACATGTCTTCATTCACTCCCCTACCTTCCTCCTGGTAATCACTGTAGTATTCTCTATCTCTATGTATTTATTATTATTTTTAGATTTCACATATAAATGAAATCATGCAATATTTTCCTTTCTCTGGCTTACTTCGTTTGGCACAGTGTCCTCCAGGCTCATCCATATTGTGGCAAATGACAAGATCTCATTCTGTTTTTAGGGTGGAATCATATTCTACTACATATACAGACCACAGTTTTTGTATCCTTTTGTCCACGTGGACACAGGATTTTCCCTTATCTTGGCTATTGTTAATGCTGCAATGAACAAGGGAGTGCAGGTATCTTTATGAGGTAGTGACTTCATTCCCTTTGGGTATAGATGCAGAAGATGGAATTACTGGGTCACATGTTAGTTCTGTTTTTATATTATTTTGTTTTTTTAGAAATTTCCATACTATTTTCTATAATGGTGGCACCAATATATATTCCGACCAACAGTGTACAGGCATTCTCTTTCTCCACGTCCTTGTTAACATTTGTTATCTTTTAACTTTTTGATAATAGTGATCCTAGCAGTTGTGAGGTGGCATTATGAGTGGTTTTGATGTTTATTTCCCTGATGACTAATGATGTTGAGCACCATTTTATATATCTGTTGGCCATTTTTATGTCTTCTTCAGAGGAAAGTTATTCAGGTATTTTGTCTATTTTTTATTTGAACTATTTGTCCACATTTTTAATATTTCCACTATTAACTTGTATGAGGTTTTCTTTAATTAGATATTAATTCCTTATCCCCCTTTGTTTCCAAATATTTTTCTCAACTTATAGGTTGAGGTTTCAATTTGTTAATTGTTTCCTTTGTTGTGTAGAAAGTTTTGTTGTTTGACATGGGACCATTTATTATTTTTGCCTTTGTGGCCTGAGTGTAATATCCAAAATATTTGATCAGGACTCCGTTTTTTTAAATTAATAATGATCGTTTTTTATATTCATGGTTTACATTTAAAGTATTTACATTTAAAGGGTGAATAATTTTTTTGTCCTGTTTTTCAGAGAAGAAATCTTTTTTATAAGGAACTTCCAATTGTATTATTTCAGATTACAATGCATTAGGATTAATATAGTTGAAATTTGGCCTTAGAAGAGAGAGGAGAGGCTAAATGCCAGGAGCTAAATTCCACAGCTTTGTCCATTTTCATGAGCTGATTCACTCCTGTTTATACTTTGGAGGAAGAAGCTTGGAATATGGAGAAACATGCATGCAGCAACCCGGGTAAACTGCTTTAAAGAACTCACAGCATAGTGGAGAAATTGGCTAAAGTACCCTATAATTTTTATTTAATGATTTTTCACTACACTAGGAAGAGAAAGACAGTTTCTCAAAAGTTCTTTGTTAGGAGAGAAGGAGGGTGTGGTGCAGTAAAAAGAAAGACAGAGGGAATGCCCATTGTTTATGGTTGCTTGTCATTTCATAGGTTTCCTGTGTAGGAACCACACGTACAAATGTGGCAAAAGAAAGAGAGCAGCAAGAGATCTGCTCATGACAATCTAACAAAACAATAACTGGAACAGAAAAGAAAACGACTGGCAATCAAACCCCTGAGTGACTCTGCATCGTCTTTAATTCTCCTCTAATCAAAGAGCCCCAGAATTGTGAGAGATGGTCTGAGCTGGGGAGCTTATGCAGAGAGTGACTTCATTCTTAGAAATTTTGGCATGATTCCTAACCTCTTAGCCTGAGGGAGAATTTCTTAAATTTTATTCCTGTTCCTCACCTGAGAGAATTGATGCCTTCAAGAGAGCACCAGACAGAGGCTAAACAGACATGCAATAAAATTATCCTCCGTGGATGGGTCAGGAGCTGGCTGATAACTTAGTCTATGCCTACATCAATCAGGGAGCAGCAGGGGCGTCCACAGTCAAGGAGAGCTGAAGGTGGCAGAGCTTACAGCTGCAGATCATCTTAAATAAAGATACAGAAGGCAGACCCTCATAAAAGGAACCATATATGAAACAATGAATAACAGCCTCTGTTTATCATTCTGTATTGTATGCAACTTTCACAGTAAGCATGTATTGCTTTCTTAAATAAATAGCAAACAATAAACTCATATTGATATGGCATCAATTTCCACTGAACACCCTAAGAGATAGCCATGTTTTCCCTATACTTTTGTAAAGCTTACAGGTGGACTTCTTTTTTCTTTTTTTAAAAAGAGTACATTCAGGCTGATCAGTGAGTTCATGCATCTCGGTAAATGGATAAGCAAATATTAAATTTGATGTCACTGTTTTCATTATTACTCATTTCAGAAATTTGGGTTTATAAAATGCATTCTTGCCGAGTCTTAAAAAGATTGTGGTCATCAAAATTTATGGAACTCTGTCTGATACCCTCAACTGGATTAGATTTTAGCTCTACAAACAGCCTTATCTCTTAAGAGCTAGGACCTGAAATTAAATTATAAATTGATACTATCAATAGCAGAAATGTTATCTTGAGCCTAGAAGGCCAGAAGGCTGATTGAATCTCATTCATCACAAATGCACTTTGCCAGTGATGGCTGTGTTTGGGCATGAGGGTGTGCTTATGTGTTATAACAAGTGGGTTGGTTAGCTGAGCTGGTTAGCACATAGTGCAAGTGGGTGCAGCAGGCAGTGCTATATGACTCCTTAAGCCAGTTCACTTTGCTCTGTTTAGTGATGATTAATGGTGATCCAGATCCTATATGGTGGTCTCATTTCTCACTGATGAGCCCAGTAATGGATCCAACTTTATGCATGAAAATCTTAGAGCTATTTTTTTATTGCATTTTAGGTTTTGGGGTACATGTGAGGAACATGCAAGATTGTTGCATAGGTGCATACGTGGAAAGCTATTTTTAAATAGATTCAACGAGGTACAAAATCTAATAAAAGTTAAATAGATCAACACTTCAACATGCTTATAGGACTTTTTTTAAGTTTCCACAGAGAAATTGCCATGCTCACTGTCTCCTTTTTACAAACCCTTATGCTTTGTTCCATGTGACTCACAAATAGTGGCATCCTTGAACTAGATCTAAAATGACTGTCGACTAGAACCCAACCATTTACAGAATAGTCAATGGCCCTAATGAGGGAACCTACCAGGAGAGCTGGGCTCAAAAATTAAGTGGCAAATCTGATAAGATCTTCTCTTTTAGGTATTTTTAAATATAAAATACGCAAAGAGGGACAAATCACATGGGTGATGCACAAGGAAGGTAGAAAGAAGAAGGGATAATCCAGCAGAAATTATGAGGTAGCAGATGTGATGAACAAGGATGAATTGTGTGGCAGATTGCAGAGTAGAGAATATTTCATCAGGAGCAGCCAGAACAACAGCAGGAAGAAAAAGCAGAGAGTAGCTGGATAACCATGCTGAGTAATGCATAAAGGAAGCCTGCTGTCGGGGGCGGTAAAACGACAGCAAGGTCTTTACGGCAATGTTATAACCTGAATGGCGTTTCTCTTCTCCACTGTGCCCAACTTTGTTAATGTGGAAGGATTCTGAAAGTTATTCTAGACTCTTGGAAGCCTGGCTATGCAGCTGCTTCCAATCTCTTTTACTTCTTTGTACATGCTTTATGATAAAACTCTATCACTTGAGGTTACCTGAGTGTGGCTTTGTACTTGCTGCCTGAAGGGTCTTAATATGCAAACATTACTGTATTTGCAGGAAAAAAAAAGTATTGTATTGCCCTAGAAGTTAGTTTTTCATTTTTATTTTTATAGATTTGGCGTTACAAATGCTGTTGTGTTACACGGTATACTGCGTAGTGGTGAAGTCTGAACTTTTAGTGTACCCACCACCTGAATATGTACATTGTACCCATAAGTAGTATTTCATCCCTTACCCCTGTACCCCTGCAACCCTCCTACATCTTGGAGTCCCCAATGTCTCTCTCTCTCTTTTTTTTTTTTTTTTAAGATGGAGTATTGCTCTGTTGTCTAGGCTGGAGTACAGTGGCACAATCTTGGCTCACTGCAACCTGCACTGCCTGGTTCAAGCGATTCTCCTGTCTCAGTCTCCCAAGTAGCAGGGACTACAGTCGTGCACCACTACATCTGGACTATTTTGTATTTTTAGTAGAGAAAAGGTTTCGCCATGTTGCCCAGGCTGGTCTCGAACTCCTGACCTCAGATCTGCCTGCCTTGGCCTCCCAAACTGCTGGGATTACAGGTGTGAGCCACCATGCCTGGCCCCTCCAGTGTCTTTTATTCCACTTTGTATATTTATGTGTACACATTGTTTAGCTTCTACTTATAAGTGGGAACATGTGGCTTTTGACTTTCTGTTTCTGGGTCACTTCACTTAGAATAATGGCTGGAATTAATTATTCTAAGTGGATAATTGAAATATTATATAACTGATAATATTTAATAGTGGCTCTATAGGTGGTATTTAGGAGAGATTTAATAAAGAAATATGTACATATTCAAATAGTGCTGGGACAATCAATGTGTAGAAGTGCTTGAGATATGGATACTACTGAGTTTACTGATTATGTCTCTATATTTTCTTATGAAAAGATATTAGAAATCAAAGCAAGTTATTATGTCAATCCAAGGTCTGGAGATTGATAAAAGCCTTCTACTGTGTCATCATTTGAAGGCTACATTTAGGTATAATGGAACTCAATTAAAACAAACCTGGCTTTATATTCAAAAATCTATTTTGCATATCATGTTTTATGTATTTGATTCAGGATCTATAGGAAGGTTAGAATTCGATATTAATTCATAAAATAGAAGAACACATAAAAGAATAATGTGGTCAGAAGCCCTTACCACTCATAACCATAAGATAAAAGGAGGATAAAAAATAACATTCTAACTTAAAAAACTAAACAAGTTTCTTTTTACAGGGTAAATGAAAACTTAATAAATGTTAGGATTGTGTTCATTTGAAAATAACATTTTTGTGACAGGGTTTTGTTCTGTTGCCCAGGCTGGAGTGCAGTGATCATAGCTCACTTGAACTCCTGGCCTCAAGCAATCTTTTCACCTTAGCCTCCCAAAACACTGGAATCATAGGGTGAACTACTGTGCCTGGCCTGAAAGTAACATTTCTTTGGTTAATTGCTGTTTCAATTAAAAATGGAGACATAGGCTGAATGGTTCTTTGTCTTAGCAGGGTTGGCTGTGGGTGGAGTTTTGCAGGGTCAGTTAAAGTATCCAGACATGGACAGCAATGACATTGGCAGAATCAGTCAGAGCAGCAGCCCTGAAGGACAGAGGAACATATGGTGGCCGTTGACATTTGGATTGGGAACAGACTCTGATTCAAGATTAGTAGCCTCGGAAAAAAAGCTGGCAACTATAGAAGGAGCATCAGGAACTACTCCAAAGGCAGAGAGGGAATGCTTCACCTGACAGTACATCTGCACTTGAAAAGTCAAAAACAACCTCTGTTGTTGAGAATAGTAGGGGTCCTAGGGGGAATGAAGTCTCAGTAGCAAACACTGTAGGGTGTGTGTTCCTGGGTGGAGGGGGCCTGAGGGAGGTGGGGAGAGAGAAAGGGAGAAAAGAGGAACAATGCAAATATCTGTGCTGAGAACCCAAGACCTTGACATATCCCCGCTCAATGTAACTGGAGGACGGGAAGAGGTTATAGAAGCAAACATAACATGGAAATAAAATATGACTAGATTTTCTTTCTCTTCTCCCTTTTTTCCTCCCTCCTTCTTTTACTCCCTCTCTTTCTTTTTCTTTCTATTCTAAACATTTTTAAACTTTTTATTTTGAAGTAATTTTACACTTAATAAAAGGTTGTAAAAATAATACTTGTAATGTTCCTATATCTTCCCTTTAATGTTAACATCTTAAAGTATAGCTATTCAAACCAGGAAGTTAATGTTGATACAATATCACTAAGTAGTATAGAGGCTGTTTTTGAATTATGCCAATTGCCCCACTAGTGTATTTTGCATGGTTCTAGGTTCAGCCTAGGATCTCATATTGCATTTAGGTGGCATGTCTCTTTAGCCTCCAATCTGGTGACTTTTGTGACTCTTCTTATTGTATCTCATGAACCTTGCACTTCTGAAGACTACTGGCTAGTTATTTCATTTGATTTGATTAGAATTGAAGTTATGCATTTTTGACAAGAATGTAACAGTAGTGATGTTGGGCCCGTCCCAGTGTGTCATATGCAAAGGTACAAGGTTTTGCTGTGTCTTATTACTGGTGATGTTAACTTTAATCATTTGGCTTAGGTGACATCTGCCAAGTTTCTCTACTGCAAAGTTACAATTTTCTCCTTTTAATTAATAAGCACCTTATGGGAAGATAATTTGAGACTCTACAAATATCCTGTTCATCATTATACATTTGCCATCTAATTTTAGCATCCAAGGGTGATTCTTACAGGTAACAATGATTACTGTGGTATTTGACAAATGATGATTTTTCTATTTTCATTGTCCTGTTTTATTAATTGAAATACTCCTGTAAGGAAGACTCATCCTTTCTCTCCCATTTATTTATTTACATGGATTTGCTTTTATCTCCAACCAAACTCTCCCCTCAATTCAAATAATTACCTCCCTTAGGCTATGTCACCTTTTCTTTCCTGGGGGCCTGTATTAGTCCCTTCTCACACTGCTATGAAGAAATACCCAAGACTGGGTAATTTATAAAGAAAAGAGATTTAATTAACTCACAGTTCTGCATACCTGGGGAGGCCTCAGGAGACTTGCAATCATGGTAGAAGGCACCTCTTCACAGGGCGGCAGGAGAGAGAATGAATGAGTGCCAGCAGAGGAAATACCAGATGCTTATGAAACAATCAGATCTCATGAGAACTTACTATCACCAGAACAGAATGGGGGAAACTGCCCTCGTGATTAAATTACCTCCCACCAGGGCCCTCCCACAACACATGGGGATTATGGGGATTACAATTCAAAAAGAGATTTGGGTGGGTGGACACAGCCAAATCATATCAGGGCCTCAGAACTGGTCATGAACATGAGGTTCCTGGCCTTCCACATATTAGTTCTTTCTCCCATCTTCTTTTGTCTTGGATAGTATCTTCACTGATTGACCTGACCCATTACTTTGGGTTTCCAGGCTAGTTCATTTAAACTGATGTTTAATTTTTATCTTTCATTAACTCTACTGGTTCTGGTTTTCAGTTCTTCATTCCTGACTGTCCATAGCCCTTACACATAGGCTACCATAAAATTCCTTCTACTTTTAAATTCTATTTAAGTCAACAAAGCTGAGAGACTGGTGGGTGCTATTACTCTCAATGGTGGGCATTTTGTCTGCCAGATTCTATTTCTTCTTCTTTTAGTAATGATTTCCATCAGAGGGTGACCTCTTGCTATTGTGTGTGGTCTTGGCTGGGCTATATGTAAAGGTCACGTGCTTTTCCCAGGCAAGAATGAGCATCGCCATTCAACTGAGGCTGCCCACACTTTCTGTCCTGGTACTCTGAACTCTGAGTGGGTTGAAGCAAAGAGAGAGAAACTAAATAGAACAAAAGCAGTGGGAGCACGGGAAGCATATTCATGCCACTAACGGAGCCCTAAAGATGCTGTTGCATAATTCGTGCTAACAAGCCATCTGAAACTTTTTTGGCTTGTTAATATCAGAGCCTAATCCTCCATCCTTCCACTTGAATTGGTGAGCCTTCTGAAATTTACCCAAAAATATATTTTGTATATATTTTGTGTATTTTAGCCAGAGTTATTTTTCTACAGCGTGGGGAAAAACAACAGCACACTGATATACTCTTTTTTTTTTTTTTTTTTTGAGACAGAGTTTTGCTCTTGTTGCGCAGGCTGGATTACAATGGCACAATCTTGGCTCACTGCAACCTCCGCCTCCCGCGTACAGGTGATTCTCCTGCCTTAGCCTTTTGAGTAGCTGGAATTACAGGCATGTGCCACCATGCCCGGCTAATTTTGTATTTTTAGTAGAGACAAGGTTTCTCCATTTTGGTCAGGCTAGTCTCCAAGTCCTGACCTCAGGTGATCCGCCTGCCTTGGCCTCCCAAAGTGCTGGGATTACAGGCATGAGCCACCGTGCCTGGCCCTGATACACTCTTGTAAGAGGAGTATAGGAAATATTACTGCTTTTTTGAAGCTAAATATTTAAAGAAAGAATTGCCACATCTTCTGTTGATGAGAACCGGATTAGCAACAAGTCAGGGAGGCTGACCATCCTCATAGACATTAGCTGATTGCTGGGGGCCATGGGCATTTACACTGTTACATATGCCTGACTTGGAAAGGCCAGCAGTATACATGCCTCATTTATACAAAACTCCATGTGTCCATCTCCTGGATTTGCTTCTGTATTTTTGCGTTCTAGTTTCCCTCATTCTGCTGCCCCACGCCTGCTGAGTGTGGCTTGTCTTTGCCCCTTCTATCCTTCACGGTCTGGGCAAAGGCAGGTTTCAGCTGCCCTTCTCTCCCCAGTTACTCACCTGGGAATGCCACAGCACTTTCAACTTAACCTCTGCTCCTCAAGTTGTAACCCTAAGCTCTCTACTGGGAGTGGAATAGAAAATGCAAGCTGCTTTCCTGATATTCTCTCCTGTCTTTACCTGAATGAGTGAGGAAATTCTTAAGAAATTTTACAGTGACAGAAGAAAACCGTGGTACCTTTGCTGATGTTGCCTCTGCCCCCTGAGAAGGAGCCCCTTGGTTGCAAATTGGGCCTCTCTTCTCTATTCGTATACCATTTTCCTTACTCTCAGGGCAAATGTACAGTTCCTTATAACAAACTATTTCTTCTTCACGCTTGAAGAGGGGAGTGGTAGCATCACCATGTGATAAATACAGTGTGTAAAACATTTTAATATCTCAAGATGATGAGATTCAAGAGTAAAGGAAAGACTTTACACAAGCCTATGTGGTTGGCACTATGCAAATCCCCGTTATTTGTGTAAATCACAAGCAAGAATGTTAAAATGCATGAAATAGTTGTATGACTCAATATGGAAAAATGATGTTATGCTCACATCATTTTCAAAATGTTTTCTGAAGGCCAAGGGAGAAAATCATGTCAAGACAGGGTCAAAGTAAAGAAATAATTACTGTAATATTCGTGTTCTCAAATGTCATAATGTTTTATTTTGGAAAACTCTGATAGCTGGCCTTGAGGAAGGGACACAAAGGGGCCATGCTCCTTTGTACATTTCCTTTTAGAAGTGAGATGCTTCCTCTCCCTCTCAAAAGGATGCATCTGGTCTGTCACCCAGGCATTTCTGAAGTGGACATGGCCGGAACTGTTCAGTAGGACAGAGAAGATGGCGAATATCTTACTAAATATCTTACTCAATGAATGTCTGACGTTGACTTGAAGCCTTATATCACCAGTTTTCTTCTTAAACAGGAAGTGCTCTGGAGCCCCAAGGAGTCCTCTTAAAATGATGAGGTCCAAAAAGACTCTCAGAAGTGACAGAAGTCCTACTCTATGTGACAGGGCAGATTCATGTGGAGAGAATAGCCCTCCAAATGGGGATGGACAAGAACTTTGTCTCTTGAGATGTTTTCCTCCCTACATCCATGGGCTGAGCTCAGCCTCCTCCTTCTCCCCTGTGTTGTACTGGGGCTTGCTTCTCTGCTTTTAGCCCCCTTTGTACTGTGTTATAATTGGTTGTTTATGCATTTTTCTTCCCTGCTAGACTTAAACACAGTTTGTGGCATGTTTCAAGGTTCATCCTAAGTACCTAGCAAAGATTGGCCCCATAAGAGATGATTAAGCAATACTTTAATAGCTCTTTCTGATCTCTGACCTTACAATTTCCTTGCCTTTTTATACTATCTCTTATTGTTATTTTTCTTTTCCTGTGTACAGATTCTTGGAAAATCTGTGTCCACTGTAAAAATGTAAGCTTTTAAGTTTCAGTTAGAATGGATAACTTTACTTGAAATTTAAAAACAGAACTCCTCCAGTAATATTTTTTTAGATTATACAAAAAAAAATGAAAAATGACTGCTGTTGAATTAAAGTTCATATCCACTGTGAAAAAAAAATTCCATGCTTATTTCTAGAAATGCTACAGATTTTTTACCTCATATGAATATGAAGGACACGTCAACCCAGGAAGAAACTAACTCCCTTAGTTTTCCCTGTCCCTGCTCCCCAGCTGCCCATTGCACATTTGCCCTTCCTTGCCCCAGAAATTTTCCATAGGGTATCATCACAGCACTTAGTGAATTGCAGGTTGCTAATCACCCAACTGGGATAGAGAAATATCTTTTCTGCATATTCAGGAGAGATAAGACCAACATTCTTCATCATAATAAACTTTCATTAGAAACTAAGAGTAAATGAATGAAACAGAAATAAGCAAATTTACAGAGTAGCTCCTAGGAGACGTCCTCCTTATGGTTAAACAATATTGGATCACTAGGTGCCTACACTGCATTCCATAGGCTTCTGGAGTTTCCCCCTCATATTCTCCAGGGACATATTCTATTATCCCACACACTTATGGGACATTGGAAGTGTTGCTATTTGACTATAACGATCAGTGGTAGCAAAAGGACTTTCAGAATGGTGGAGGAAGGACCTTTGAAAACTACTCATTCATAAAAACAACAAAGACACTGGCAAAAATAGCCAAAACCAACTTTTTCAGAACTCTGGAAATTAACCAAAGTGTTGAGGCAATGTGAGAAACATTAATTCCAGACGAATGACTAAGTCTCATAAGGTCAGTGAACTTTATAATATTTTGATGTTCCCCATTCTCATTCCTCTCTCCGGAGATCTGCAGTAATATTGGAAACTGTGTTAGTCCATTTCACACTGTTATAAAGATACTACCTGAGACTGGGTAATTTATAAACAAAGGAGGTTTTATTGACTCACAGTTTCACATGGCTGGGGAGGCCTCAAGAAACTTACAGTCACGGCAGAAGCAGAAGCAGGCACCTTCTTCACACCTCAGCAAGAGAGAGAGAAGTGATGGGAAGAGCCCCTTATAAAACCTTCAGATCACAGGAGAACTCACTATTATGAAAACAGCATGGGGTAATCTGCCCCCATCATCCAATGAGTAGGGGCGAATCCCACCACCCACCTCAACACCTAGCTGTTACAGTTCAAGATGACATTTGGGTGCAAACACAAAGCCAAACCATGTAAAAAAGCAACATCTTTGCAGTGAATGTATCTCCAAAAACCAGCAGAACAGAATCAGAATAAAGGTGGCAGAAAAGTTTGCAGCTTCCCTCTCAAGCCACCACCAAAACTTTATTTTCAGATAATCTTTATTTGACTTGAGTCAGAATTAACTTACTTGGAACAGCTTTTTCCCTGGAAAAAATGATTGAAGACAATCAATGGCAATTGTTTAATATCACAGCTATCTGAGGCAGGGATAACATTTGAGGCAAACAAGAGGCAGACTAAAAAACTTACAAACAAAAGCTGGGTGTAAGATGCCCATGAAGGCTTTGAAATACTCTGATATAATTCTGGGAAACCATAAGGTGATGGACATGCCTACCCTAAAAAGTCACTCTGTCTCACCTCTGGCTGACCTCAAGCCAGAAATTAAAGGCTTAGGCAGTATTGCAAACTGTCCAAGTATTGAATATGTGCTCTAACACTTACACAAAGCCCACAGCAAGATTGAGAGGCTTACTGGATCTAGGCATTTGAGGAAATCTCTATTTCAGCGACCACACATATCAAAAACAAAAATTTTACAAAATTACTTTGGGAAAGTCACTAAACAAAAAAGCAGCAACAACAATAACAACACAAACAACAATAATAACAAACCCTGGGGAAGAGAGGAAATTTTATTTCTAGAGCTGCCATATTCTATTAATTAACTGTCTAGTTTTCAACAGGAAATTATGAGACATGCAAAGAAACAGGAAAGTGTGGGCCATACACAGGTTAAAAAAGCAATCACTAGAAGAATCATTGAGGAAGTCTAGATGTTTCATCTACTAAACAAATATTTTAAATCAGCTATTACTACTATATTCCAAGAATAAAACCAAATGATATCTAAGGAAATAGAGGAAAATATGAGCATAATGTCTCACCAAATAGAGAATATCAATAGATACAAACTCTGGAAAAGAAACGAAGAATTCTCGTGGTGAAAATTGTAAGTTACTAAAGAAGTTGAATAGCAAGATTGAGCTGGTAGCAATAGGAATCAGTAAATGTGAAGACAGGTCAATTGAGATTATCCAGTCTAAAGAATAGAAATAAAAAAGAATGAAGAATAATAAGCAGAGCTTGATAAGGAGCAGCTAAAAAAAAATACCCCTACAGCTAACCCCATACTTAATGATGACAAACCAGAAGATTTCTTGCTAAAATTAGGAAAAAAGGCAAAGATGCTTCTTCCATTACTCATTCAGTATTGTACTGGAAACTTTAGCTAGTGCAATAGGACAAGAGAAGGAAATAAATATGTAGTATACAGTATATAGATCAGGAAGAAAGAAACAAAAATCTCTTTGTTTGTAGATGAGATAATTGCCTATGTAGAAAATGCCAAAGAATCTGCCCCCTTCCCCCCAAAAAAATCTTTGCAAAGTACATAGCTGATAAAGCATTGGTATCAAAATATACGAGGATACCCATTAGAACAACAAGTCAGTTAAGCTGGAAACCATCAGTCTCAGCAAACTAACACAGGAACAGAAAACCAAACACTGCATATTCTCACTCATACATGGGAGTTGAACAATGAGAACATATGGACACAGGGAGGGTGGGGGGAGGGGAAGGAACTTAGAGGATGGGTCAATAGATGCAGCAAACCACCATGGCACAAATATACCTAAGTAAAAACCTGCACGTTCTGCACATATATCCTGGAACTTAAAGTAAGATAAAATAAAATAAAATTTTAAAATGAGCAATATATTTGAACAGATATCTCACCAAAGAAGATATACAGATGATAAGTAAGCACATGAAAAGATGCTCAACATCATATGTCATCGGAGAATTGAAAATTAACACAACAATGAATACCATTATACACCAGTTAGAATGGCTACAATCCAACACACTGACATCACCAAATGTTGGTAAGGATGTAGAGTAGCAGGAACTCTCATTTATTGCTTGTGGTGTGCAAAATAGGCACTTTGGAAGACCATTTGCCAGTTTCATACAAAAATAAACACACTCTCACCGTATGATTCAGCAATTGTTCTCTTTGGGGTTTATTCACATGGGTTGAAAGTTTGTGTCTACATAATAATTTGCCCACAAATATTTATATCATCTTTATTCATAACTTTCAAGTCTTGACAGTACATGTATCAGTATTAGCTTGCCAATTTTAACAAATGCACTGAACTAATGAAAGATGTTCACAATAGGAGAAAATGCATGTGAATGAGGGGATTGAGGAGAAAATGGAAACTCCTTTCTACTCAACTTTTCTGCATATCTAAAACATAAATCTATTGATCTAAAAAAATGAACAAAACCTCAGAGACCTGTGAAAAATCATCAGACCAAAATGCACATAATGTGAGACCCAGAAGAGACGAGAGAGAAAGCAGTAGAAAGAATATTTGAAAAAATAATGACCAAATTATTTACCAAAGTTTGTGAAAAACTTCAATCTACATAGGCAAAAAAAGATATATTATTCCTGATTCTTCTGCAAAAGAGACATAGAAGTGGCCAATAAGCACATGCAAAAATGTTCCACATCATTATTCTTTAGGGAAATGCAAACGAAAACCACAATGAGAAACTACTTCACACTCAGTAGGATGGCAAAACTAAAAGGCAATTACACATTGACAAAGGCATGAAAGAATTCAAACCCTCATACACTTCTGGTAGGATTGTAAAATGGTACAGATATTTTGGCAAACTTGTAAACATTTTGGCAGTTTCTAAAAATATTAAGCATTGAGTTAGCAAATGACTCAGCAGTCTTCTAGATATTTTAAAAGATATATCCACATAAAAACTTGTACAATCATGTTCATAGTGGCATTACTTCTAACAGCCAAAAAGTAGTAACAATCCCCTTATCCAACAACTGACATATGAATTAATAAAATGTGACAAATTCATAAAATCAGATACTATTCAGCAATAAAAGGAAAGTACTAATACATGATACAACATGTATGAACCTTAAAAGTAGTATGCTAAGTGAAAAACGCCAGTCATAAAGGACCATAGATATGATTTAATTCAGAAAAAACCTAGTTTAGGCAAACCCATTGAGATAGAAAGTAGATTCATGTTTGCTGAGGGATGGGGGTTGAAGCGATATGGGAGGTGTCTGCTAATGGTGACAAGGGTTGGGATAATAACAATGTTTTAAATTGATTTTGGTGATGGTTGTACAACTTTGTGAGTGTACTAAAAACCATTGATGTACACTCTAAATGAGTTCATTTTATGGAATGTGAATTATATCTCATTAAAGCTGTTTGTAAAAGAAAGGATTATCTGTGGAGTGGGGTCCCATGTAGGGGTGAAGAAGAGTAAATAAACTTCCTCTTCAAGGTCTATTTCTATCAGTCTAGTTCTTTTCTCCTCTTTCTCCTTGTTTTCCTCTTCCCTTTTCCTTTCTCTTCTTCTTCCTCCTCCTCTTCCTCTTCTTTCTTCCTCTTCTCCCTCTCTCCTCTTCATCTCTTTCTACATATTTCAAACTCAAAACTACACAGCAAGCCAACTTGTATAGAGCTTGATCTAAAACTTTCTCTAGTTAACCAAACTAATTCCAACTCTTTTAAGATTATTTTGTGAGCTCCCACTTCTTATGTGTTCCATAAGCAGCCTGTAAATAATTTAGTACTTATATATGTTATTGTCATATATTATTAAAATAACTAATTTAGTGTTTTATCATTCATGATAGACTTTAACTCCCCACCCCCCACCCCAGGGGCTGAACACATGATTATATTCCTGACAGTAGGTATTCAACAAATGTCCATTTATTGGGACCAGAATCTTAGAACCTTACTTTCTCACTTAGTGGATTCCCATTTTACCTCTAGTTATGGTCTAGTTATAAAAGTTCAGCATTAAAAATTTACCAGAACTAAGGACTTCGTGAAGTCTCTATTAGACAGACTCTAACTGCTTGGAGAAGGAACTGTGCCCTCTGTCCTTGTTTTCTCCACAGGCTGTGTAACATGTGCTCCTTCAGCATTGGTTTGTTAATTTTTCCAAAGCTAATAAGAAGCATGTCAATCACTCTGGAATAATGGAAAACCCACTGGCAAGATCTTAATTATGTTTGAATGTGGATGATTCACTTATAATAGAATTTCTTTTTACAGAAAGACAAATTTATAACATGTTGATCAAGTTTTTGTAATCATGTTGTAGAGATCGTATCTTTTGAACTTTCTGCATTCGAATCCCAGCTCCAGCAGTGTGACCTTGGGCAAAGCAATTGCTTCATTCCTCAGTTTCTCCATGTATATAGTGGGGATATTATCAACCTCATCAGTTTATTGAAAGCCTGATGAACGAATACACACTGATATGTCTGGCACATAGTAGGTGGCCAATAGTTGTTTGTTATCATCATTGTAGTTAAAGAATGTCACCCAAGCATTACTCTGTGTAAATACTGAGCCTAGAACTTCCTATGGAGAAATGTTAAATAATGTGGATGAGGAGCTTATAGCACATTGTGATCACAGAGCTCTGCACACTTTATCTCATTTGATTGTTCCAGCAACTCTTAGGAGACAGAACAGGCAGGAATTATTTATTAGTATACTCCTTTAATAGATGTGGAAACCAACCTTAGTTAACTGACCCCATAGCTCTTCAGGAACTAGGTAACTGGTTTATTCGAACTACATCCTGAAGAAAAACGAGTGCTGATAAAGATCACCTGTTTTGTTTTTATTTGGCCAAAATTCTTATACTGAGTTTGAAACGCTCTTGCCATGGTTTCAGGGGTGTGATATTTCAGTGTTCTGTATCTTCTTTTAGTTGTTTATACTCTTATATACCCAGTCTTTCCCCCCTTCTTTTGCCAGTTAAAGAAAAATAAATAAATGAATAAAACAAAACTGTATGCTCCTTAGTTTCAGGAATCACTGGCTTCCAGGTATCTCTAACCACGGTACCTTTGTTAATAAGCATCACGTAGCCCCTCTGTGCCTCAATTTCCCATCTGTAAAATGGGAATAACAGTACTCACCTCTGTGGGTTTCCTGAGTACTGAATTAATACAAAGTACCTGGAAGAGTGCTGTGAAGTGAGCGTTCAGACAACATTGCTGGAACCTTGAGGCCAGCAACCTCCAGAGAGGCACCTGGCTTCAGGGACTTATTCAGGCCACCCCCACTTTGCTGTCAATCTCCTACTGGTGCTCTTCCTGTATACCAATGAAAATTACAAATGACTCGTGGCTTGAAGCAAAGGGTAAAAGAAGAAAGCGATCAAAGAGAAAACAATGCAAGGAAAAGAAACAGTGAGGTAGACATGCCTTGGTGAAGGACAGGAAGGTTAGAGGAGGACGGGAAGGGATGTAGGAAAGTCTTAGAAAGAAACCAACTAGAATCACTATTGAATGGTTTGAATTTAAAACGTATTTCCCTCCCTTATCCTCTTTAACATGTTGGGCAATATAAAGACTTTTGGTAACATTTCTCATTTTGCTATAAAATTATGAGTATGCATATATGTGTATGTGAGGTCAAAATTATTCCATTTCTTAAAGGTCAATTATCCTTAGGTAAAAGGAGAAAAACACTAAACACATCCAGGGATATGCACTGCAACAAAGACTTGAATTCACAAGAGTAACAAAATGAAGCCTCTGGGGAAAGTTAGCATACGGAGCCACTGTTGTATCCCACTTCTCTGTATGAAACTATTTCTCATTTCTGTTATGTACCATGCCACTGTGTAGACTCTTAAATACTTCAAATGATTACCGGTTAATATTTAGATGTCAGTGCTTCCAATAAATCCTTTCTCTTTCTCTAAAACAAATTTCTCTTGTTATGCCTATTAGTTTAGTAAAATTTTGTGTTTCAAGGGAATGAGAACAACAAAACTTTCTGAGCCACCACAAGATGATTTGTATGCTTTATTCTAGAAAACATTCCTATGTGCTTGAACGTTATTTAAATACTGGAAAATTTCAGCACCATAAACTAGGCCGGCACCATTAACTCTTCAGGGTCACCATCCTGTCTTTGATGTCTTCCTCCAATTAAGTAGACCAAATGTGTTCTTACCCCTAATGAGAGGGAGACTGCATGAAGTAATTAGTAGGGAGACAAAGATAATGTACAGAGATGAAGTCATCCTACAACATTTATCATCTGAGGTCTAGAGCCAGGGCTCATTCAGCCTGCCCCAAATAAGCAAATGTCTTTAGAGAAGAGAATGAAGTACTTAAAATGTATCCATATCATGGAACCAAAGACAGGATTTTACTTCCAGATCACTTAATTAAAAAATATAGCTGAACCCAAACAACACTGGTTTAAAACAAATGGGTCCACTTTTAGGCCAATTTTCTTCCACCTCTGCCACCCTTAATATGGCAGGACCAACCCCTCTTCTTCCTGCTCCTTGGCCTGCTTAACATGAAGATGACAAGGGTGAGGAGCTTTATGATGATCCACTTCCACTTAATGAAGAGTAAATGTATTTTCTCTTCCTTATAATTTTCTTAATAACATTTTCTTTTCTCTGGCTTACTGTATTGTAAGAATACAGCATAAAATACATATAGCATAAAAAATATGTGTTAATTGACTATGTTATTGGTAAGGCTTCAGTCAACAGTAGGCTATTAGTAAGTAAATTTTGGTGGAATCAAACATCATATGAAGATTTTTGACTGTCCGGGGTTTGGCAGCACCCCAACCATTGTTTTGTTCAAGTGTCAACTCTACACATAGTCTGAAATTTCTCGCTTTAAATTGGTTGCGACTTAACTTAATACTTTTCTTTTTTTTTTTTTTTGAGACAGAGTCTTGCTCTGTCGCCAGGCGCCAGGTTGGAGTGCAGTGGCGCAATCTTGGCTCACTGCAACCCCCGCCTCCCTGGCTCAAGCAATTCTCCTGCCTCAGCCTCCCAAGTAGCTGGGACTACAGGAACGCGCCACCACGCCCAGCCAATTTTTGTATTTTTTTTAGTAGAGACGGGGTTTCACCATGTTGGCCAGGATGGTCTCGATCTCTCGACCTCGTGATCCGCCCGCCTCGGCCTCCCAAAGATACTTTTCTTTAACTACGTTAGCTACATGGCAACTCTCAGAAGTTATTCTTTATTCTCTTTATAATTATAAAAATTGTACTGTGTCTATTAATGAAAAATTAAGTTCATACAACTTGATACAGGTTTGTTGTATTCATGTGTGTGATGTATTTATAATTAAACATCACAGATAACTGCAAGCTCTGTATTTTAATTAACAAAATGTTAAAATTCCCAAAGTAACCTGAGATTGACAGCAGCCGCAATTCAGTACTTGCTGTTTTCTAGTTGCTTGGACATACCCACACTGTCAACATACCCCCCAAAAAGGCGGAAGCTTTCTTTGTACCTATGGTATGCTTGTTAGTGGAAACAATGCAAGAACATGGGGTTTGGTAGCACATTGAATGGAAATCTTCACAGTTTGACAGGAAGGGCCCGATGAGAGAACTCCATGTTGTTTTGTCTATCAATCTGAAGCAGTGAAAGAAGTGCCATCCCAAAATATTCGAGATTGGTATATTGATTATTTTGAGTTGAATACATTGAAGAAATTGTAGTTTCAGCCAGGGCTAGCTGGCCTTCTCTTCCATCATGTAGCAAGCCATGAGGATTCCTCTGGGAGGGGTACTCTCCTCCTCCCCATACAAGGGTGAGGAAATAGCCTGATCACAAGAGACAGGGAATGAAGGGCTGCAATGGACCTTAATAAATGTACTTTCTGAAGTAATCCTGATTTCCCACTAATTTTACACCCCCCCATATCTTCTATTTCCCTAGAAATACACTGCCCCAGTCTGATTTTCTTTGTCCTGTCGTTTTTTTCTCAAATTCATCTTTCTTTGTCTAAAAAGTATGAAAGCAAATTGTTCGGGCCACTCCTTCAGTCTGGTTTCTCACATGAAAATCTCCGTATACATGGAAAACTGATAAAATGTGTATGCTTTTTTCTTGTTAATCTGCCTCATGTCAATTTGGTTTCTAGATTCAGCTGAAGAGCTCACTGGCAGCTGAAGGGGATTGGAGTTGATCTCGAGCTCACCTGCAGATCAGTTGCAAGTTTTAACTCTAAGAGGAGAAGGTGTTTTCCCATTAAAAGAACTGGGTATATATTTAGGAATGACTTACATAAGTAAAAACTGGTTAAAGTACCATTTTCATGTAAAGCATGCACTTTAATACCAATCCAAAGATTATAAATTCAAGGTTTTAGTATCTGCAGTAAAATAGTCAGTGGTGTCTGAGATCAAGAGAGTGGGTAAGAAGCAGGGAAGGAACGTATCACAGAATAGAATGCGGGTGGGATGAGCTTTCTGCTTCTTCCTCCTGATTGCGTCGCTTCACGTTGCTAGTTAAGGTTTTCCTCTTCTGGCTGTAGTATCTGCAGACGTGGCAGCGTGCGGGTTCCTGCTCTGGTAAGTTGTGATCCTCTGTATTCGCCTGTCGGTCTCTCCTGTTTTAGGGGCAGCAGTTTTCCCTGTGACTTCACTTTTCTTATGGATCTAAGACGTGTTGCTTTTTCAGTTTATTCAGTGTTTTCTTTGTTGTTAGGACAGAGCGATAACTTCCAAGCTTCCTACCTGCTAGACTGAATGTCACCTTCATCCTTATAGGAAAGGTGATTTTGAGCCTACCTATGAGCTACGAGTTCATTGCTCCATGTTAGCCAGAGAAAGTTTAGTTTGGCTGGTAGTCACATTTGCGAAGATTCTGGAAGATGTGTGCCTGGGTGCAGGGCGGCTTGCATAGAAGTCTCCCTCCCACCCTCCAGGGATGAAGGGTGCCCTACACCCTCCCAAGCTGTGGCTAGAATCTCTTTGGTATTGCAGAAGTAGAAAAGAGAAGTGGGACCGAGACAGAAAAGATGTTTCTAGATGTTTGGGGCATGTACTCGAAGCATCCCAGAGACAAAAAAATCAAGAAAGGTATGTCTGAAAAGGGTTATCAGTAAATGTTTGCTCCCTGGAAACAGATTATGCTTCCACATCCTTCAAAAAATTACAGGATATAGTACAGGGCCACAAAATAAAGTCTGAAGTTGTTTTCAAATGTGAATATACTTGAGATTTATTTTCTCCTAACGTTTTCCTTGTGAAATCAAATCTTAGAAGAAGAAAATTCACCTAAAGACCCTGTACCCCACTGAATTAAACTGCAAAAAATTATTTCAGGTGCATTTCTCCAATTTAGTTCCCTCCAATTCACAGGAAATCTTGTTAAAATTTCCAGCAGAGGAGAATATTGTGAACTTGGCTCAAATCCTGCAACTTGGGGTGGAGCCCGGAAACAGCTGCTCGGGTAGTTGTTCCCCTCCCTGCTGCTTTTCCCTCATTCACAGTCCTGGGGTTGTGCTAAATGCCGCCCGTAGAACAAAATTATCTCAGTGCTGGTTGCCAACCAAAGAAAGGCAGTTAGCTGATTAAACAAAGCAGAAGATGCCTGCCTGCCTTCCTGAAGGTGTTAAATCACTAGCTTTTTTTTTTTTTCCCAAAGAAATAACAAATAGTAGGGGGCATACAGCAGTTGGTGAGTAGAAACCACCCATTCCATCTTGAAATCTTTGTTGTTTTTGCAGGGATGCCCAGGACAGTGGGAGCACCTTACTTAGGGCCTGGCCTGGGCTCCAGCTGCTCATCACTTTCCAGGTTCTGATTCCCATCTAACTGAACCTACCTGTCCCCCTTGATCACTCTCTGCCATCCCCATTATAAATATATTTCCCTTTTCTTCTCAGTTAAATATGGTCCAAATTGAACTTGTCATTTTTACCCTTCAAGTCCTATTTTATAACAAACAAAAATTTCTACTGGCAATCCGGCCTTCCCTGGGGCTGCCCAGCTGCCATTGGGGTGATTAGGGTGTTTCCTGCAGCTGAAGTCTCTTGTAATTAGCAAGCCCCTCAGGCAGTCTGGACTCTGAATTTAGCTGCCATCTGGTATCATCTGTAAATGACAATAGCACTGTATCTTCTCCTTTGCCTCAGCCCTGCCTGCACTACATACTCCCACTCCAAGCAACCCTTGAAAAGACTTCACTGCCTAGCTTCCCTGTCAGCTCTTAAGTATCAAGACACCTTGGGCTCTGGTTAATTTGGAAAGTTCTAAACAAAATCAAGGCAAATTAGAGCCAAAAGTTTCTAGAACTATCAAGAGGATACAGCAAAAGACCACAGTGGGCCAAGTAGCCTCTCCCAGCCCTCTGTACCAATGTTTCTCAAAGTACAGCTTCTAGAATAGTGGTATTGGAATTATCTAGGAACTTGACAGAAATGCAAATTCTCAGGCCCCAGCCCAGATCAATAGTCAGAAACTCTGGGGAGGGGCCAGCAATCTGCATTTTAACAAACCCTCCAGATTCTTCTAATAGAAGCTACAGTTTACCAGCTGCAGCCCTTGGCTTCTCACTAGTGCACTATTAACATTTTGGGAAGGCAATTCTTTGTTGTGGGGGCCGTCCTGTGTATTGTAGGATGTTTAACAGCATCCCTGGACTCTACCCACTAGATTGTAGAAGTACCCCTTCAGTTGTGACCATCCAAAATGTCTCCAGACACTGCCAAATGTTCCCTGGCTAAGTCACCCCCATTTGAGAGACAGCGGTTCGCTACAGGTTCTATGTCTAATTGCTTCGTGCTATTTGACCAATGATTGCTGCTGTTAAAAAGTGTGTATACAGTAGAGTGCTGTGTATGCAGTGCTTTTCAAGCTTTAATGTGCCTACAAGTCACCTGGGGATCTTGTTAAAAACCTGTTCTGATTCAGGAAACCTGAATTGGATTTTAAGACAGTGCATTTTTAACAAGCTAAAAGTGATGCCCATATTGCTGCTCTGCAGACTACACTTTGATTAACAAGGTCCTACAGGATCCCGAAACCTTTATTGGATGAAGGATGAATGAATAATTAAAAGCCAAGGATTCCTTTTGTGGAATGGGTAGGAGTTTTTCCTTTTGTCACTGATCTCCCCATCTCCATCCTTAATCCTATGTTTCCATATTAAGAAAGATGAACTTAATTATAGTATAGATAGCTATACATAGAAAAAGTACCAAGGATCTTTGCATATGAATCATACTATAGAGATACACGAAAATAAACACCCAAAATCCATTGACTAGCCAGTGAAAGATAGGCCATCCTATCACCATCCTGCTTCACTCAACTGATATCTTTTCAATACTTTCTCTGTGCAGATCATGCTACTCAAATGCTCATTAAAAAAACAGATGATGTATGCAACTTGCATTAAATGAATACCTATAAGCTGTATGCTTTCACCATTTGTATTTTCAAAATGATGTAAAAGTCGTGTTTGCTGGGAGAGGCAAACGCCTTTTGGCCAAAAATACACATGAAAGAGAGTATTAGCCAGCAGGGCTAAGTGTTTTCATTGTCATCTCAGTTACTGAGAAACTGGTTTCAAATGATCTTCTATCACTATAGAATGATAGCATTTGCAACTGCTGAAGTGGCAGGGTAATTTCTTTCTAGAGTTAATGAATACCTGGTGTTTTCTTTGTTTCTCAGTTAGTCCATTGGCAGATATGGCTCTGAGATACAAAGATGTCTTAAAACCTTGGGGATTGAGAGCTGGCCTTTTTTTTAAAGAAGTTCAAGAGCTTTATTTTTGCCCTGAAATTGGAAAAACAGACCAGCACACTATCAAATATTTCTATATACAAAATGACATTGTGTGATAGATAATAGGGAAAATATTAAATTTGACATGGTGTTTTGCTTAAGACAGAACAATGTGGGATGCCTCAATTTCAAAAAGACACGAATGAGCTCCATGGGCTCATTTTCATTGCAGAATCCCATCATGCCACTGCCCTTCAATTTAAATTGTGCTCGTGTTGCCAATAAATCACTGGTCATAGATGAATACATTATAGTTAAAGTGCACTCTTTAGAGCGCACATGCATTCTCATTTTACAATGTGTGTCAGAGACTTACTAACTGTTTGGCAAGCCTGTTTCCTCTCCCTCCTTGGCACAAAGCTAGATAATAGTTCCTAGTCCTGCAGTTAGGTGTGACTATGTAACTGATTTCTGAGGATTGTTGGTGAAACAGACGGGTTCCATCTTCACAGGTGGCCCGTGAAATCTTCCCATGCATGATCCTCCATGCTCATACGGCTTCTGCTGGCTTGATGCAGATAAGCACGGTGATCTTGGAAGCCATGGTTTGAAGATGGAGAAGCCAGCATATGAAAAATTGAATTGAAATTCTTGGTCCCTGTTTAAAGGGAGGTGTCTACTCACTAATCAGAAACACTTGCTTTGGTCTTTACATAAGTGAGAAACAAAATTTTCTCCTACATGAACCAATGTACATTTTTTAAAAATTCATTTGTTTCAACTGTTAGCGTTACCCTAATTAATATACAATAATATTTTTTATATTTCTCATATATAATTTCTCATATATAATTGGTTACCCCCAGCCGAGATTCCCTTTTTCTATCCTAGATTCTGCTTCCACATGTTGAATTTGGTTCTTCTTCCTCCTTCATTGCAGGTTCTAAATCATCATGATGAGGACCTTCCTATAGGTCCTCATCATTGTTCTGTACTTACCGACCCTACCTACTTTTAGGCACCTGTCTTTAATTATTATCTTATTTTAGACCTCATTGGTGGCAGATGTGTGATGCAGTCAGAAGAAGGAAAAAGGCAATAAAAAATGTTACCTCACTACTCCTGTTCCTGTTCTCTCTGTTAATCTTTCCTCCTTTCCGTCCTCTATCTCCTACCCTTCATCCTCCTTTGATTCTTTCCTATTTGTCATTATTTCCTAGAATTTCTATTCTTGTTTCTTCCTATGCCAGAGCCTCATTCTCTGCTTTTGACTGCATAGTCTTAGCTCCCTCTGCTCCGCTAGCCTCTGGTGGCAGTATGGTCCCTCCATCATGGGGCATCTCCTCATCTGGATATATAATTTTAGATGTAACAGAAGGTACAAATGTGGGAAGATTGCATAGAATGAGTAGAAAAAATCCCAAGGCACTTCAGTGAGGGCAGTTTTGCACATGGAAGCCAATACATTGTTTTAAGAAGAGGGGAACAATCATGTTGAATGTAGCTGAGATGTCAACCATGATAGGAAAACATCCCTTATGCTTGGCAATTGGAGAGGCATTCAGATGAAACCATCAGGAAGGAAGTTAGACTAGAAAGGAGTGAGAATATTAGTGGGAGAACTGGATACACATATGTGCGTATAGACAACTCTTTTGAAAATTCTGTCAAGTGTAAAAAATTAGAGAATGAAGAAAATGGAGCAGAGAATAAATAACTTTTGATGGAGACAGTGGGTAATGAGGAAAAGGGTCAAGGAAGACATGAATAAGCAGACTTATGGACCCATGTTGGGGTGATGAGTAGCTACAGGGTATGAAGATGATCCTTAATAAATGAGTAAGGTGAGGAGACACAGGGGAAGAGAAAACTGAGAGGAAAAAGATGGAATAATTATGTCTATGGATGAGCCTGATGGCATTTTGTTTTTCTCCAAGAAAGTCATATTCTCATAAACAAAAAATTATTATGCATGATAAGACATGGAGGAAGATGAGAATTGTAACCAACACTTAAATTTACATATACACATTTAGATATATTTATTTGTGCAGTAGAGAGAATTACTGATAAAAACATCAAAATGGAGCTGAAATACTAAAAACATGAGATGGTCTCCCAACTTTACCAGAATTCATGTTAAGAGAAAAAAATATGATTCATTTGTTCTTTGTATAACTTAGCATCCCATTTCTAGTACCACAACTGGATAGTCTTTTCTGGTCTTACTTGTTTAAAAATTATAGCACTTGGATATGATCAGCACTTTAAAGCCCAGGGATGCTATATAACTGTAGCTCACCTGCACAAAGATGGAGATCAAAAAATATCCAAGTAGATTATTGACCTTCATTCTAATGAGCAGGCTGTGAGATATGCATCACTTTGATTTCCTTTTCTAATATAAAGAATCACCAGAAAATACAGTTATAAATTTATCTCCATCCACTCAGATTCTAATAGAGAACAATGAAAAAGTAATGAGACAGCAGCGAACTGATTATTTAATAGTAACAGTGTACATATGAAAATAGAATATTTATTTAAGTTACACTTTTTATTCTACTGTACAGCCAACTGTCACTAAGTAAGTGAAGCAGAGTTCCACAACTCAATTTGCTTCGATTTATTTCAATTCAATTCAATTCAGCTCTATTCAGCTCAACTCAAGAAACATATTTATTTAGGAAGCCAAAAGACATACCAAATCTTAGGCTTTGAAAATAACTGTTTTTTTTTCTCCCCAGTACAAAATATGTAGATGAGTATATCAGCATAGTAATAAAACATATTATATTTGGATTTGGAAAATTTGGCAAGAGGCAAGAGGTTTTACTGCAGGAATGGCACCAGTTAAAAAAAAAAGAATGAGCCAAATTTATGCTTGGGGATGCTTTCTATTGTCACTATTGAACTTTATAAATATGAAACTCCAGAATTTTTTTTCTTGAAATTATACAAACTGAAATGGCATTTTGGAATCTGTATTTTGTTCAGTTGTTATATAGAAACACTGGGAGTTAACGACAGAGGATGTTTCCAAGACAGACATGGTGGTATCTTGGAGAGAGACTGGGGGAAGGAAATAGTTGGACAGTGAGAAACTTCTTGTGGTAGGTGTTCTAGTTTGCAAGGGCTGCCATAGCACAGATCTCAAACTGGGTGGCTTAAAAAATAGAAATGTATTGCCTCATAGTCCTGGAGGTTCGAGGTCTAAAACAGTGGTGTGAGGAGGGCTGTGTGGTCTGTCTCTCCTTGAAAACTGTAGGGGAGAATCCTTCCTTGCTGCTTTCTAGCTTCTGGTGGTGGCCATCAACTTTGGCATCCCTTGGCTTGCAGCAGCGTCTCGCCAATCTCTGTCTCTGTTGTCACGTGGCATGCTCCTTATGTATCTGCATCTTCTCATGGTGTTTTCTTCTTCTTCTGAGGAAGTGCCAGCCATACTGGAGTAGGGCTCACCCTCATGACCTTACCCTAACTTGATTCCATCTACAAAGACCCTATTTTCAAATAAGGTCACATACAGGTTCCGGGGATTAGGATTTAGACATATATTTTGTGGGGACACAATTTAACCCATCACAGGAGGTATGACTTGACTACTTTTATATGGAGAATGACTTCTAATATTCTGTATTAGGCTGTCTCTGCAGAGTTGCTCTGTGTCTAATGTTGCTAGATCTTTAGCAGTACTTCCAAATCTTCAATAAACTTCTGCCCCCTTCTCATGTGAGCAGCATTTTTACAAAATCAAGGTAAAGAAACTTTGTTCCATTCCTTCACTAGTGTGAGGCAGAGAAAAAAAGAACAGATTTGAGTACTGAATAATATAGAATGACACAGAAAATAAACTAAATTTCTGTAACAAAGAAAACCCAAATAAAGTGGCTTTAATAAAACAAAAGTTCAATTTTCTCTGATCTTGCAGTCTATAGGTTAGTTGCCAGTTCAGGTAAGGCAGGCAATTCTGCACAAGGCCATAGGGGACCCAAGTTAGCAAGCATTTCTGGGTCCAAGTTAACTATTTCCTTGTCACCATTTTCTAGCAAGCAAGAAGTAAGAAAAAGAACATAAAGGCAAACTGCTTCCTTTTTGAAGGCCATGATTTAGAAGTTCGAAGCATCATTTGCTCTCAACTGTCACTGGCCAGAAATTGATCAGATTGGTCGGACCTGGTTGCAAAAAAAGTCTGGAAAACATAATCTCGATCTGACCAATGGTGTGCCTGGCTGAAACCTGGTAGGAGGGGGATTCTGGTTTAAATAATAAGAGACTAAATGGAAACCAGGGAACAATGAGCAATATCTGTCACAGGTAACAAAACGTGAGACTTGAGAGTTCACTGAAAATAAGAAATGGTGGTTAGAATTAACTAGATTAAACCCTCAGGAATTCTCAGGCACTTCAAGACTTCCAAAAGACAGCATGGCAGTTGAAAATGTCTGGGAGTTGTTAGAAGTGTGGTGTTTACCAAAACAAGGAGCTTAACTAATAATATTAATAGTTTTTATTTTCAAAGTATGAGGTGACCACAGTTGATAACTAGACTTTATATAACAGAAGAGAGAAGCTCTGTTGGAATCTTAGTATTTAGTAAACTATATTAAAGTAGTGTTGCAATTGTGGTTTTAAAGATGGGGAACAAGAGCACTGAGAGTTGATTTGTAATCAATTGTCACATATTTATTATAAGGGAAGCAACTGAACAGTTTGAGAGAGAAATTATGGAAAACACAAGGGGCAAAAAACCAACAATAACAAATGTAATTACGTTCATTTTGAGATTTAACAAGGCATTCATATTAAAGTTATAAAGTTACATATAATAAAGTTAACAAAATTCTGGTAGCAAGTCCCAGTACATTTGGTTCTATACAAATAATCTAATATTTGCTTAAAAATGTTTACGAACTACTGCTGGCATGATACTTAATGGCAAAACATCCAAAGCTTTTCCCTCAGCTTGAGAACAGCCAAAGATAATCACTATTATATTGTATTGAAGGTTCTACCCCGTATAAAAAGGCAAGCAAACAAATTTGTCTCCCCTAAATTATTTCTCAAAATAATTGAGAAATAGGACTGTAAGGCTGTCTTTTTTTCCTGACAATTATACATGTAGAAGATCCAGAAAACTCACAAATAAACTAGGGAAAATCCAAAAAAATTCACAAATAAACTATTAGAACTCAGCAAAATTGCTGAACTAGAAGTCAATATAAGAAATAAATTTTATTTTTGTATGACAGTAACATAATAAATTTAAAAATTTTTAAATGCCATTTACAGTTGGCATCAAAGCAATCAAGTATCTAGCAGTGAATCTAAGAAAGATATTTAAGACTTCTGCATTGAAAATAATATTATTAGAGTTATTAAGGAGAAATTAAGCAGATGTATCTTGTTTATGGATTGGAAGACTCAAAAATTATTTAGATGTTAATCCTATACAAATTGTTCTATAGATTCATCACAATCTCTATTAAATCCTCAGCAAGTTGTTTGTGGAAAATCACAATTCTTAAACATTTATATGGAAATGCAAAGGCAAAAGTTTTAGCTAAATCAATCTGAATTTAAAAATCAAAGCAAGAGGACATACCCTGCCGGATATTAAGACCTATCAAAACCTATTCTAAATAGTTGTTATTGGCTCAATGATAGGCAGCTAAACCTGTTATAGTCCATAGTGCATACTATTATTTATTTTGGGTTCAAAATCAGGCAAAACTAATCTATAATGTAGGAAGTCAAGATAGTGTTTACTATGGTTGAGGTGGAGAAGTTACTGGAAGGATGAGAAAAAAAAACTTCTGGGTGTTCTGTTTCTTGATCTGATAGGTGATTACCTGGATGTATTTAATTTGTTAGAATTCAGAACACTGTGCAAATACAATTTATGTACATTTCTACATAGAGATTGTACTTTAATTCAATTAAAAACATCAATTCTACTATCTTATGGTTACATGCCAGACAAAATAATTAGAAGGCCCAGTTTAAACTCTTAAGGAATTTCATAAATCCAAGTAAGAAAAATGAAATTCATGCCATGATATGATTTGAATGCCAAAGAAGCAATAATTATAATGAAAATAATATACCAGGACTTAAATGAGGAGGCAAATTTAAGGAAAAACAAATGGGATTAAAATAATTTCTAGGATAAGCCTTTTGTTTTCTTTTCTTTTGGATACAGTGTTTGGAAAAGACATGCAATGTTATATTTTAAAATAACGTGTATCTTTTCATTTCAAAAAGTGGTAAATATTACAAAATAAAATTTGTGTGAGAATTCTAAGGAGGTAAAACAAGTTACAGAAAATCTTGAAGCAGATTTAACTAACAAACAATAAAAAAGTGTTAAAAGAATATTTGCCTAGCAAGTGAAGGGTTCATGAAGGTGAAAAAAAGTCAGTGACTCCATAACATTTCTATTAATCTCCTATGAGTGGGTGAAATTTGTCCCTTCTTAATGACTTTATAGTTGGCCTTCTGTATCTGTGGGTTCTGCATCCATGGATTCAACCAACTGCAGATAAAAATATTTGAAAAATATAACACAACAATAAATAATACAAATAAAAACAGCACAGTATGACAACTATTCACATAGTATTAGGTATTGTGAGTAATCTAGAGATGATTTCAAAAATCTGAAAGGATGTACACAGGTTGTAAGCAAATATGATACCATTTTATATAAGGGACTTGTGCATCCTTGGATTTTGGTATCCTGTGGGGTGAGGGTAAGGGGTCTTGAAATCAATCTCCCATGGATACGAAGGGAAAATGGCACCTTTCTACCCTTTTTTTTTCTTAGTCCAAGTAAACCTATCTAGGTGGAGTTGAAGTGAGGAATTTTGTAACCCAAATACTGATTAATTATTATAATTTCCATGGGTTCAACAGAAATGAACTCAAAATGCAAAAAGCATCATCCCTTTCAATAACAAATTATAGCACTTCTGAGTGACCTGACATTTTAACTACATGGTAAAATTAGGGATACAAAATGTAGACACCAACCATAGCTTGCATGATATACTCTGACTTCAAGGCAGTTATTTGCAACTCATGGTCTCTTTTATGGAAGATTAGAAGAAAAAACTGTTTTTTATTTTTTTATTGCATTTTAGGTTTTGGGGTACATGTGAAAAACATGCAAGATTGTTGCATAGGTGCATACGTGGCAGTGTGGTTTGCTGCCTTCCTCCCCTTCACCTATATGTGGCACTTCTCCCCATGCTATCTCTCCTCAACTCCCCACCCCCCACTGTCCCCCCCACTCCCCCCCAACAGACCCCAGTGTATGGTGCTCTCCCCTGTGTCCATGTGTTCCCATTGTTCAACACCCATCTATGAGTGAGAACATGTGATGTTTGATTTTGTGTTCTTGTGTCAGTTTGCTGAGAATCATGGTTTCCAGGTTCATCCATGTCCCTACAAAGGACGCAAACTCATCGTTTTTGATAGCTGCATAATATTCCATGGTGTATATGTGCCACATTTTTCCTGTCCAGTCTATCATCAATGGGCATTTGGGTTGGTTACAGGTCTTTGCTATTGTAAACTGTGCTGCAATGAACATTCATGTGCATGTGTCCTTATAGTAGAACGATTTATAATCCTTTGGATATATACCCAATAATGGGATTGCTGGGTCAAATGGAATTTCTATTTCTAGATCCTTGAGGAATCGCCACACTATCTTCCACAATGGTTGAACTAATTTACACTCCCACCGACAGTGTAAAAGTGTTCCTATTTCTCCACATCCTCTCCAGTATCTGTTGTCTCCAGATTTTTTAATGATCGCCGTTCTAACTGGCATGAGATGGTATCTCAATGTAGTTTTGATTTGCATTTCTCTAATGACCAGTGATGATGAGCATTTTTTCATATGCTTGTTGGCCTCATGTATGTCTTCTTTTGTAAAGTATCTGTTCATATCCTTTGCCCATTTTTGAATGGGCTTGTTTGTTTTTTTCTTGTAAATCTGTTTTAGTTCGTTGTAAATTCTGGATATCAGCCCTTTGTCAGATGGGTAGGCTGCAAAATTTTTTTCCCATTCTGTTGGTTGCCGATTCACTCTATTGACTGTTTCTTTTGCTGTGCAGAAGCTGTGGAGTTTGATTAGGTCCCATTTGTCTATTTTGGCTTTTGTTGCCAACGCTTTCGGTGTTTTGGTCATGAAGTCCTTGCCTACGTCTATGTCCTGAATGGTTTTGCCTAGGTTTTCTTCTAGGCTTTTTATGGTGTTAGGTCTTATGTTTAAGTCTTTAATCCATCTGGAGTTAATTTTGGTGTAAGGTGTAAGGAAGGGGTCGAGTTTCTGCTTTCTGCATATGGCTAGCCAGTTTTCCCAACACCATTTATTAAACAGAGAATCCTTTCCCCATTGCTTGTTTTTATCAGGTTTGTCAAAGATTGGATGGTTGTAGATATGTTGTGTTGCCTCCGACGCCTCTGTTCTGTTCCATTGGTCTATATCTCTGTTTTGGTACCAGTACCATGCTGTTTTGATTACTGTAGCATTGTAGTATAGTTTGATGTCCAGTAGTGTGATGCCTCCTGCTTTGTTCTTTTTGCTTAGAATTGACTTGGCTATGCGGGCTCTCTTTTGGTTCCATGTGAAGTTTAAGGTGGTTTTTTCCAGTTGTGTGAAGAAGGTCATTGGTAGCTTGATGGGGATAGTGTTGAATCTGTAAATTACTTTGGGCAGTATGTCCATTTTCACGATATTGATTCTTCCTAACCATGAACATGGAATGTTTCTCCATCTGTTTGTGTCCTCTCTTATTTCGTTGAGCAGTGGTTTGTAGTTCTCCTTGAAGAGGTCTTTTACGTTCCTTGTTAGTTGTATTCCTAGGTATTTTATTCTCTTTGTAGCAATTGTGAATGGCAGTTCGTTCTTGATTTGGCTCTCTTTAAGTCTGTTATTGGTGTATAGGAATGCTTGTGATTTTTGCACATTGATTTTGTATCCTGAGACTTTGCTGAAGTTGCTTATCAGTTTCAGGAGATTTTGGGCTGAGATGATGGGGTCTTGTAGATATACAATCATGTTGTCTGCAAATAGAGACAATTTGACTTCCTCCTTTCCTAATTGAATACCCTTTATTTCTTTTTCTTGCCTGATTGCTCTGGCTAGAACTTCCAGTACTATATTGAATAGGAGTGGTGAGAGAGGGCATCCTTGTCTAGTGCCAGATTTCAAAGGGAATGCTTCCAGTTTTTGCCCATTCAGTATGATATTGGCTGTTGGTTTGTGGTAAACAGCTTCTACTCACTGCACTTCTGACATCAGATATGTGGGTTTTTCAAATTAAGCAATTCTCTGGTTCTCTGTGGACACTAAGAGGGTGTCCTATATTTTAATTCAATTCTGATACCAATTGCCTAGAATTAGTGCAGACCCCTGAGATTAAGGAATCAGGCCCACAAGACTGTTCCCCCAGTTCAGATATCAATCCCAGTTAGTGGATCCCTGTGTTATCCACATTTCTATCTTACTTGTCTACAAATCAGGGTTCCTAGAAGCCCCTTTTTATATTCAATAATTTGCTATGAAGGGTGAGAGAATTCAGAAAAAACATTTTACTTATGTTTACTAGTTTATTTTAAAGAATATCATAAAGGAATCAAATGAACAGTCAGATATAGAGATAAATAGGGCAAAGTAGAGGGAAGGGGTATAGAATTTCCCTATCGAATCTGGGTGTTACCCCCTCTCAGCGTCTCAATGTGTTCGTCAACCTCGAAGCTTTCTGAGTTCCACTGTCTAGAGTTTTTAATAAGGTTTCATTATGTGGGCATGATTGATTACATCATTGGCCATTGATTAATGACTCAATTTCTAGCCCTGTTTCCCTCTTCCTTGGTTGGGTTGAGCTGAAAGTTCTAACCCCGCAATCATGCTTTGGTTTCTGTAGTGACTAGCTGCCGTCCTGAAGCCATCTAGGGATGATATCTAATCGTCTCATTAGCATACAAAAGACTTTCATCACTTTGGAGATTCCTAAGGTTTTAGAAGCTCCTGTGTCTGGAGTCAAGGTCAGTGACCAAATATTAAAACAAAAGATGCTCCTAGCACCCCTTCACTCAGGAAATTACAAGGATTTTAGGAGCTCTGTATCAGGAACTGAGTGAAGAAACCAAATACATATTTCCTATTATGTCATAAAGATCTATTTCTCAAAACAGAAGTTGAGTGTCTTCTGTGGAGCATCTAAAGATTGGAAAATCTCTTCTTATCCTATCCCTGTAAAAAATTGCCTTTGTGGGGTCTGATGCAATAATGATCCTCTGAGCAGGTCTCATTCAGGCCACCTAGAGATTCTAACATGTTGAGAGGATTCATAAAATAGTTTTCAGAAGTGAGATTACATGTTTATTTTGTACATATGCCCAGAAGTTTTGCAATAAGTGCATTTTTATAATTCTAATAGATTTCCAGGGTACTGCCTATTCTTTTTTCTATGCTAATAGACAGAGGCTGTTGAGATGGGAGCAATGTTTTAAAAATTCTGAATATAAACAAAGTAAATATCACTGCCAATTTGTGAATCTGCCAAACCTTCCAATTGCCTTATTTAAAAGTTTTATTTATTTATTTATTAAAAAATAAATAAATTTATTTTTTATGAGGAAAAGTGATTGTGATGTTTTGTCAATAAAAACAACAATGACCTCTAGTTTATCTTCCCCTATTTTGAACAGCCAATTTTTAACTGGCAAAATCAGAGAAATTCAGATGCCACTGTTACTTAAATCATAGAGAAAAGAAGATAATGGCATTAGGGTAATTCATTTTAAAAATGCAGTAGAACATTATTTGGAGGTGTGGTTCTTTTACTTCTTGAGGTCTCGGGCACTTAATCTTATTTTCAAGGGCTATACCTTTCCAGTGAAGAATAGAAGAACAGTATTTAGACTTAAACTTAAAAGAAATACAGTGAAAGGAAATGAGCAAACTTTCAGCTTTATCTTTAATGCTATAGTATAAAGAAATTCCTCAAATCAGGTATTACTCTTGAAGAAAGAAGTCTCTCTAGTTCTATGATTATTACTACCCCACTATATGGGATTACTAAACCCATCCAACTCAAGTTTCAAACACCCTCTTTCCCTTGTATTTTCAAGGTGCATTGCATATGTATTCAGACATAGTCAAGGATATTGCCCTGAGTGTTCTGTTTGTAGTGTTCCAACTTTGGTACCTAACGTAAAGACCTGCAGAGTGCAAAGCAGATGGCTAGCTTTTGAGTGCTGGTCTCATTCACACATCACCACTTACACCTTTAATTTCCCTCTCGCAAATTCTTCAAGTTAACTTTATTTTTGTTCCGCACGTTTCTTATACTTACTTGAGTTTCTCCTCTCATTTTTTTCTGAAAACTTCAAGCGTTATTTTTTATCTTAAATCATGACTGTTTCTTTTTCTCTGTCCTTTAGCTGAGACTCTATATATTTTAGTAAATGTATGTTGTATTTATGTCACAATTAAACCATTTAACACTAGGTGCAATAAAATTTTAGTCATGCCCATCATGACTGGTGACCAACCATATTGCTTCTTTCAAAATATGTTGGTAATTGGTCCTTACGCATATGTTATTCAGTTCAAGCACAGACAGCAAGTTGTGTTGCTTCCTTGAGCCCAATGATAGCCCCATGTGATACTTTAGAAATACAGATAATTGAAAGAGAAAATTGGTCAGAAATGATGAAAGTGTAGCAAAAAAAGAAAATCAATAATGCTAAAAGTGAAAAATGAATTGGACATAAATGGAGTTATAGGAGAAATAGTTGCCTGTAGGAATGTTGATACTGCCAGTGTTTGCAAGACGCCAGATGTGCAGCCAGAGAAACTTAGTGAAGGCAAATTTATTTGACATAGATGAGGAAAGTGGTTGTGATGAAAGGATGAAGATGTCCCTGTAGAAGTGTGACATTGGCAAAAAATATTTTACATTAAAAAGTTATTGGGATATTTCTTGACACTGAAAGCATAAAAGGTAAAATGTTAGAAGCTGATCCTCTTTAGAAGGGAATGTGGCAACTCAGTAACAATGAGCAGGTAAACACTGTTCAAACTACTCTTAAGGTTTTTTTTTTTTAATAATAAAGGAAGATACTTTAATTCTCAAAGTTTCTAATATTTAAAATTTCAGTGTACTAAAGAAATATTGATTTTACTATTTTTCATTCTCTTATATGTTTAGAACTAACAGTAAGACAGTTTTAATGTTTTGAGAAAAAAATGTAAAGGTCACAGATCAATTGTAGTTTTGTTTTGTAGGTTGTTTTTCATAATTTCATCATGCAGTCATTTTCATGGCCCTACACTATTGTGCAAAGCAAGGGCTACCTGTAGATAGCATTTTGTGTCCACCTCCCTCATAGTAACTGTCATGTTTGATTGTCATTATTTATATGTGTCTGTCTCCCACATGAGACTATTTAGCTTTTGTGGAACAGGAACAATGTCATTTCTACATTTCTCACAAATGCCTTCTATAGCAACTAGCACATAGCATGCCATGACAGTTTTGATGATTGAAAGAAAATATAGCTTATATTTAATCTTAGGAATTTTACATAGGAAGCATATTGAACAATATATACTTTCTACATTTGTGTGTTTTTGTGTTCAAAATCGTTAAAGAACAGGAGGACTAAGTGATAATTTTGAGAATTTTTACCTTTATAGACAAAATATATTTATGCCAATCTGTTTAGTGTTTCTATAACAGAATAGCCATGGCTGGGTAATTTATAAAGAAAAAGGGTATATTTGGCTCATGCTTCTGGGGGCTGGAAAGTTCAAGACCAGGCAGCTCACCTGATGAGGGTCTTGTGCTGTTTTAACTCATGGCAGAAAGTGAATGGGGACATAGATGTGTTCAAAGGAACCAAAGACAAAAAGAAACAACCTGCTCTTTTGGTAACTAATCCAGTCCACAAGAGTAAGGACTCACTCCTAAGAGATGGCATTAATCTATTCGTGAGAGATATTTTCCCCCATGACTCAAACACTTCCCTCTAGGCCCCATGTCCTAACACTGCCATATAGGGGATAAAAATTTAACATAAGTTTTGATAGGGACAAATCACATCCAAACCAAAGCTATATATAAACCATATCCCTCAGGAAAAAAAAAAAAGACTGACAAATACCCACTATGAATAGTTAATTCCTGTCCCTATTGAAAGAAGAATGTCTTAATAACAATTTATAGATGAAACTTTTGACTTCAAACTATGAGGAAGGGAAAATATTCCCTTATTGGGGTTTGTTTGATGAATAAACATCAAAATAAGCACATTCATAGACATAGAGTATATCTAAAACACACTGGATCCAAGGTAAATTTTTATTCTTGGTTATTACTAGGTAGTTACTTTTTCTAGGAAGTGGGATTTTAGTAGATCTAGGATGCTATGGTATTAGACCTGAAATTAGCTGTTGGTAAAATGGCAAAAATGGTTGGCATCTTGCCTTCTATGAAGTCTATTCTGTTTCTCTACATCTTAAAACATCAGATCAATTGTTGAAAGTCATTAGGGAATGTGGATTAGTTGAGAGTAAAAGAGATCTTGCAGCCTAAGGGTTGTTTTGTATTGCTTGTAAGCTAGTAATTCTTAAACTTTCTTCTAAAGAATAATTGAGGACTTACATGCAATCTTACCATGCATGACTGGTACATAACTGATATCACAGGCAGCTAACCATGTGAATTCAACCACACCAAACTGATCAGTACCTGTTTAACAAGATGAGTCCATTGGTCACACACACTTGGATATTGGAGCATGTCAAGGTGCTATAAAAGTTTCTAGGAGCTTACTTTCAAATTCTGAATTGATCTTGCATTGTACCAATATATAGTCCATATTTTGAATGGTGCTGCTTTATTTTTTATTTATTCTATAAATTCAGCATTTTGGGCTTCTTGATCATCAAAAACTTTCACCTTCTCCCTTCATCAGCTATTCATTCTCATGATCATGTCTCATACCATGCTAAGCACAAAGCAGGTGTTTAAAAAATGTTTATTAGCTGAATAAATACATGAACAAATTAATAAATGATAAATTACAGAATAAAAGAAGAGTACCTATGAAAAGAATAGGAATTCAAGAAGTGAGAGGCAATGAGGAGAACCTACACTTAGGTGAAGGCTCTACCTAAGTGTTGCTGGTGGTGGCATTTTACATTGCAGGTAGATGCTCAGCTACAATCCTATTTGAAATATGTCAAGTAACATCTGCAATTTTGATTCAACTAGAATAAAGGTGAGCTCAATATTTCTATAAATATGTCTTTCGAGATTAAATTAGACTTTAAACATCTGTCAACCAGGACTCTCTGACTCCATGTCATGGAGACTCTTAAAGACTCTGAGAGTTTTTTGCCCTTTGGGGATTAAAATGGGGTTGTGAGTTGCATTGTGTGTAAGACTTACACTCTTCACAACCTGTATTAGTCTGTTTTTTGTTGTTATAAAGCAATATCTGAGGCTGTGTAATTTATAAAGACAAGAGGCTTATTTGACTCACAGTTCGACAGGCTGTGCAAGAAGCATGACACCAGCATCTGCTTCTGGTGAGGGCTTCAGGGAGCTTCCAATCATGGCAGAAGGGGAAGGGGAGCTGGCATGTCTCAGGATGAGATAGTGGCAAGAGGAGGAGGCATGAGGGATGCCATGCTCTATTAAACAATCAGCTCTCACATGACATAGTAGAGTAAGAACTCACTCATTACCACAGGGAAGGTTCCACGATATTCATGAGGTATCTGCCCCCATAACACAAAACCTCCCTCTAGGCTCCACCTCTGACATTGTGGGGGTGGGGCCAAATTGAATGGGACAAATATCCAAACTATATTACAACTCAACTCTACTGTTATAATCAATAAAAAATAAGATTAAAGCTTATTAAAGTCGATGTTAAGAGTTTTCATGATCAGAGGATAGTTTCCCAAAAGCTCCTCATTTTGGCATCCCTGTTGGATACATTTTTCTGTAGAAAATACAGAAAAGGGGGAAAATATTTTAAAAAGGAAATATTTTCCTTTTAGAGATAAGATTATAGATGATGAAATGCTGGAAGAAAATGCAAATAATTTTTCTCAAAAGCATGTTATAGATAGATAGATAGATAGATAGATAATTAAATAAAATATATAAGAGGCCATTGTTTTGGACCAAGCTCCTGTCTTAGGCCCCAACAGACCAAAACAAACCAGAGTAAAGTCACTCATGTTAGGTGCCACCTAATCAAACTGAAAATAGAAATGTGCCAGTTTTACAAAAAAATAGAAAATTTGTACAACCAATCATAAATGGTCCAGTCAACTGGAGCTAGCATAATAAGAAAACTCCCTCTGCTTTAATTTTGCAAGAAAAGTAACCTGAAGTAACTAGATATCAACCAATTTGCTTTTTGCATTATGCTGTTTTCTTATTCCTGCTCGAGCTACCTTGCAAAAATGAACTGTTCTGCCATACCCAATGGATTGCCTTTCTATTTTGTAGAAGAGATGCTGCCCAATTCGTGAATCACCAATAAAAGCTAATTAGATCTTTAGACTTCATTTGTTGAAATTTTGATCTTTGATAATGCAGTAGTCTGCCCTTGTCCATAGTTTTACTTTCCATTGTTTCAGCTGACCCAGGTCTCAGCCTACCTGAGGTTAACCAAGTTCCAAAAATATTAAATGGAAAATTCCAGAAATAAACAATTCATAAGTTTTAAATCGCTCACCTTTCTGAGGACTGTAATGAAATCTTGTGCTGTCCCATTTTGTGGAATGCACTGAACGAAGGGATGATTTACACCCTGGGCAGACGCACAGGACATAAATTATCCCTTTGTCCCGTGTGTCAACACTGTCTGTCCTACCCATCCCTTAGCTCCTTAGTAGTCATGTTGGTTATCATATCAACAAATCATAAGAAGAAAGATAAACACAGCACAGTAAGATATTTTGGAAGAGAAAGAGAGAGAGAGACTACAGTCACATACCTTTATTGCAATATACTATAATGACTGTTCTATTTTTTATTATTGTTGCTAAGATCTTACTGTACCTAATTTATAAATTAATCTTAATCTTAGATATGTATGTATAGATAAAAACAGTATATGTAGGTTTCAGTATTAGCTGTGATTTCAGGCATCTACAGGAGGTCTTAAAATGTATCTCTGCAGATAAGGGGAGAATACTATAAATAATCTATATATTATTTATATCTATATCTACATTAAAGTTAGAGGAGAATTAAATTAGCAATGAATAAAGAAGTAAATATTTTAACCAGTATCAGTAATTTGCACATACAACTAGGATAATGAATTATAGGATAATGAGCAAAGGAAACATAAAATGCTTAATGGCCCTCGTACACGGCTGTAAAATTCTACTCTGAGTCATGTTTAATTGAAACATATACTTTCCAACAGTTTTCGCATTGCTTGAAAAAGTTAACCTGACAGTTTTTTACTTAAAGAAAAGATGAATCAACACATACAATATATATGTAGGGGGCCTTTAAATGTAAAATATTGCTGTAGATAAATGTAAAGTAAAGAGTCAAAGTTTGGGTTTTTTTGAAGAATTTTTGTAATGATCTTTCATTAAAAGAACACTTTGTTGGTAATATGTCTGCCAAAACCCAATTTTTAGTATTCAAGTCATATTTATTTTACTTCTGCTAGTCTTCCATCCCCTCCCAACAAAGCTGAAAAGCAGATCAGGCCTCCATTGATGGGCAGCTGGTTTACACAATGGTGACATCATTCTCAGAGTGTTCAAATGAATATGAATCAAGTTATAACTGGGGATGAAAGGGGTAAGGAAAGATAGCTTTCTCCTTTCACAGGAGTAAATTTTGATAATGTAGGCCATCCAGTTGATTCCAGTTTCGGCAGCAAGTTAGAAATTAACATGTTTCAATATGGAGTCAGTTTTGACAAAATCAGAAGATTCAGTGTAGAAATGAAAATAGGAAAGAAACTCCATTAGGTAATTACAACAACTTAAGCGCCAAAGCTCCTAATATCTTCAGTCTCATATGATAGTCCTGGAAAAGTTGGATGTAAATGGAAAGTAGCTGAAATCCTACTAGGAAATAGGATCAAAAATCCTTTGATCTTTAAAGGATTCTTGCTTTAAAGGAATTATTTTGGAAACTGAATAACAATGCCCTAATTATACACAGTAATTTAGGTCAATTTCCACTAATTTATATAATAGTATTTCTTAGATATAATTGAAATAATTTTGATTATATGACAGCAAATACATATTAGGTGCTGACAAAAATAACAAAATATAGCAAGGATAAACAAGCCTATAAGCAATGTGCCTATATTATATTCACACTATAAGTATGACTCTTTCATTAAAAGGGGAGAAATTCTTTTCCTTTTTGTTTTCCTCATTCAACTACAGTAAAAATATTAATTTGATACGTAGTTACAGCTACTTGGTAAGTTTTAAAATCTTCATTCCTTTAAAGTGATTAAGGATTTATCATATGATTTTGTAATTATAGTTAATACATTTTTAAAACTTTATACAGTTTAAAATACTCCATTAGAACCTATTAGTTAATGTTTCTTTTCATGTTTCACCAGATTATGTGCAACAATTGTGATTTAAATCTGATTTGCACAACTGAAGTATTTGGTGGCCATATATAATGAGGAGCTATTAATTCTTTTAAATCCGTAAACACTATTTTAGAATGGTGATGTCATGTCTTGAATCCAGTTATAATATGTCAATAAATGTGTAGAGCAGGGACAACCTCTGAATAGTGTTGCAATATTTTGAGAATTATGAAAGATGGGACTTATGTTAAAGATTCCTGTACCTAATTAATCACTCAGTTTAGTGGAGATATTAGTCTTAGATTAGATCAGGACCATTGATTATAATGAGAAAACAGATTGAGGAGATTCTAAAGAGATAAAATATTTCATAAGAAATGTGGAATTATTTCTAAATCCCAAAGAGCAATTAGTTTTAAGGGTAATTTTTCCAACATTTGTGCGATAAGTTTACTCTACAACATTCCTGCCAACTGATCCAGCATCTGCTCACCTTCCTCCATGAAAGGGAACTCACTGTCCCTTAAGGCAGCCCAATGTTGAGGGAGTCTTACTGATCTGACATCTACCCTTCTAACCTTCTCCCCAGTGAGACAGCACATTCAAGTAACTGAATAGGACTCATTCTCCAAACTCCTTCACCTGCCCTAACATTCTATCTACTCTATTTGCTCTGGCTTTGTCTTTCAAATTTTCATTCTCTCGGTTTGAAGTTTGAAAAAGGGAATATAAATTATCCTGGAAGATTTTTGCCGGGGGGAGGTCCAATGGAACAAATACTAATAAAAGAAAAAAAGAAAGAAAACCTACTTACTTCTCCCTGGAGAAGTTTATCCACTGAATACACTTTTTGTGAATGAAAGAACCCATTGATAAGATTAACTTTCACTAGGCAGCACTGCAAATGCTTATGTGCAGACATTCTGAGCAGAGGACCTGATTTTAAATTGTGGATTTGTAATTTGCTAGTTGTGTGAGCTTGGGCAAATGACTTAAGTTCCCTGAACTCAGTGTCCTTATCTGTGAATGGTAATACTTAATGATAGTACATTTTCCCCGTGGGGTTACTGTTATAGGAGGTTTAAATTCTTTAATACAAAGCATTTAGAATGGTGTCAGGTAGATAGTAAGCATCCAATACATGTGAATGATTAGTGTTATAGAATACATGGAGATGAGGAGAGAGAAGAATTGGGGGAGGCGAGGAGAGTGAGAAAGGAGAGAGGGCCTGGTAAGGAAAGCAGTGATATTCTGCAGACCATGAACTTCACACTCTCACCTAGTTTCATTCCTGAAATTGTTCATCCAGAGAAGGTCTCAGCCAGGAGGACCATGGCAAGTGTGAAATGAACTAAAAAGTCCAGAGGATTATATCTGATACTGTGCAATTCTTAATGCGCTGCTGAATAACATCAGATAAGCTTTGGTTGGCTTTCAGTTTATTTTTTAAAAATTTGCATGTTAACTTTTGTTTAAATAATATATTTGCATAATTCACAATTCTAAACATATAAGGAGATAGGTAAAAAGTTATCTACCCACTCAGTTCCCTATACACTCAATTCCCCAGTCATGTAGCTACCAATTTTATCAAGTTTTCGAATGAGAAGCTGTTATTAGGTGATAGGTAGAGACAGAGTTCTTTAATCCCAACTCTCTGATTTTGGAACACAAGGGCTGCAAAAAGGCAGTTTGGAGAAATGTTTTCCAAATATGTCTCTGTTACTTATTTTTTCCATTTTTAACAGTAGGATAGTTATTCTCCATGAGTACATTTTGGAAACTGGATAAATTTTTCAAGGATGCTGCTTTGTTAACTTGTCAAGATTTTACGTATTTCACACTGACTCTATACATTATCTATATGATAACAGAAAGTCTTTTATGAAGAAGAACCAGATACATTATATTTCATGTAGGCTTTGATCTATGAATTTGTCTTAGGCTTGTGTTTCAAAAAAGAAAAAAGCCTGATGCAGTTTTATCTATCAAACCTAGCTTCAGTAACAAAGTCTGAGGAAACCAAATCATATCATGTTGGTTTGATTTCACTTTTCTAGATAGTATATAGAAAGGTAAAAGGTCTCCAATTCTATCAAGTATGCCCTGAAAAATAAATCTTGTGATTTGTTCATCTTCTCTCCATCTATCAAAATGAAACTAATAAACAGCCCCAGATGCAGCAGTAGAAACATGAACAATTTTTTTTTCCACACCAACCCAGTATAAACTAGTGTCTTCCAGAAAGGGGGCTGATTGTCAGTTTCCCCTCATGGCCAACTCCCCTGACTTAAGAAAGACACAAGTGACAGAGTGGAGGTACTAAACTCTTCTATTAGAAGGGCTTCACTGGTAAATATTGGATTTAACCTAAAAGTTAAAATGTGGACATATACTGAACTGGTGAATAGTGACATGCACCATGAATTTTCTCTTCCTGTTATTTTGCGGGAAAAAAAAAAGTACTCGTAAGCTTTAGCTTTACAGTCAGACATCTCACATTATTGGCTTGCAGTGGGAATCCTTCAGGAAGAAGCTGTTTATGCAGGGCTATATACCACATTTTCACACAGTGGGTATGCAAAACAATTTGTATTATGCCATGAGGGTACTATGACATACTTTTGAATGGATATTTGTGTGTGGGGCCCTCAGGCGATAAAATTAGGATCTCTCTTCATTTCAGTGTCTTACTAGTTTGTATCAGTTCCCTCTCTTTCATGACATTATTATGGTGTGAATAGCAAGATGATTCTGTTTACTAAAGATTCTTAGTCCAAAATGAGGGTGGAAGTGTGTATTAGTCAGGATATTACTCTTGCTATATGTCTATGGTAGGTTGGCAGGGGCCAGTGTGGGGAAGGTCTCTGCTCCATACAGTCACCCAGGGATCCAGTCCATCAGAGGATCCACCATCTTATGGTTGCACAACCTGGAACACACAGCCCCTGTAGTCATCACAGCAGGAGAAAAGAAAAGATGGATAGCTCACACCTGTCCTTGTGTGCTTTAGCCTGAGTCATGGGTTTCCTAGATCCTGTCTTCTAGTCACTGATTATTAAATTGATTCCTCCTATCAAGTGTGGATCACTCTCACCTCTTCCTCATGATCTCCTTCAGGAGAATTTCTATCTCTTCTATAATGACTAAGGCCCATCAGTCACAGCATTGAATTCCATCCCTCAGATTTCTGGGTGATTCACAATAGTCCTTACATCAGGGATGAGTATGGTTTTTCTCGGTATGGAGCCTTTGAAATAAAAATGTAAGTTAGCTGCTCCTTTTCTGAGTGCACATGCATGTGTATTCACACACTCACACACACAAAATACAGTGGCAGAACAGGGAAAAGAGTAGCTACAATAAATACTTCACCCTGAGAAGAAAGAATGGGAACATATAGCAATCACTGTGTGGTACAACTCTGAAATTATACTGGACATGCATTAAGGGGATGAGGAAATGTCGATAATACATTTAAAAGAAATTCTCAAAATCTATGTTAATCAGAACAACAAACATTCATTCTCAGTCTAGGGTATATCCAGGAATGGGAATGTTTCATTATGTGGCACAGATTCTAATGTCTGGGAAGAGCTCCTTTATTCATTGAATTTTATAGTCCCTAACTCTGCATTCTCAGTAGCTTGTTTGCTCTTATTCTTACTGGCCACTTCTGAAGTTGGCATTGGGTAATATGCACATGTTGGGGACTGTACAACTTTTTGTCTACTTCCTGCTCAAGGAAGTTTTGAGAATAAGGGTTAAAGATTCAACAGGTCATAGGATCTTTTTATTGGTGGGAATGTCTAAGCCTTAACTTTTCTGGCACTACAAATCTCAAAAGATTTATTACATAATCTATTTTTATTCTAGTCTTTTCCAAATTCCAGAAATTACAACCACAGTTCTTTTTGAGGCTGTTTCACAGATTTGTTATATATTTTTGATTTCTCTCCTTCAATAATAGATAGTGCCCTTCTAGGGGTAAGCTATGCCTTTAATCTTATCTTTTCCATGAACCCCTTTACCCACCATCAGTTTTTACTGGGGGCTATATCCACAGTCTGAATTTTTTACCTGTGGCTTATTTATTCATCAAGAGGTTTGTTTTAATGGGTTGTTCTCAATTTTGTCTCTTTCTGTTTGGCCTTTTAAAGAAATTGGCCTTCCAGTATTGAAAAATCTTGATTGCTGGAATCTTTCTCCTTGGCGTTTTTTTTTTTTTTTTTTTTTTTTTTTTTTTGGTCTCTTTTTTCTTCTTATTATACTTTAAGTTCTGGGATACATGTGCAGAGCATGAAGTTTTGTTACATAGGTATACATGTGCCATGGTGGTTTGCTGTACCCATCAACAAGTCATCTACATTAGGTATTTCTCCTAATGTTATCCCTTCCCTATCCCCCAACCCCCAACAGGCCCTGCTGTGTGTGATGTTCCTCTCCCTGTGTCTGTGTGTTCTCATTGTTCAACTCCCACTTATGAGTGAGAACATGCAGTATTTGGTTTTCTGTTCTTGTGTCAGTTTGCTGAGAATGATGGTTTCATGCTTCATCTATGTTCCTGCAAAGGACATGAACTCATTTTTTTAATGACTGCATAGTATTCCATGGTGTATATATGTGCCATATTTTCTTTGATTGTCATTGATGGGCATTTGGGTTGTTTCCAAGTCTTTGCTATTATGAATAGTACTGCATAAATATATGTGTGTGTGTGTCTTTATAGTAGAATGACTTATAATCCTTTGGGTATATACCCAGTAATGGGATTGCTGGGTTAAATGGTATTTCTGGTTCTAGATCCTTGAGGAATTGCCACACTGTCTTCTACAATGGTTGAACTAATTTACACTCCCACCAACAGTGTAGAAGCATTTCGATTTTTCCACATCCTCTCCAGCATCTGTTTTTTTTAATGATTGCCCTTCTAACTGGCGTGAGATGGTATCTCAATGTGCTTTTGATTCTCATTTCTCTCATGACCAATGATGATGAGCATTTTTTCATTTTGTTGACTGCATAAATGTCTTATTTTGAGAAGTGCCTATTCATATCCTTTGCCCACTTTTTGATGGGGTTGTTTTTTTCTTGTAAATTTAAGTTCCTTGTAGATTCTGCATATTAGCCTTTTGTCAGATGGATAGATTGCAAAATTTTTCTCTTATTCTGTAGGTTGCCTGTTCACACTGATGATAGTTTCTTTTGCTATGCAGAAGCTCTTTAGTTTAATTAGATCCTATTTGTCAATTTTGGCTTTTGTTGCCATTACTTTCAGTGTTTTAGCCATGAAGTCTTTGGCCATGCCAAAAGTTCTGAATGGTATTGCCTAGGTTTTCTTCTAAGGTTTTTATGGTGTTAGGTCTTATGTTTAAGTCGTTAATCTATCTTGAGTGAATTTTTGTATAAGGCGTAAGGAAGGGGTCCAGTTTCAGTTTTAAGCATATGGCTAGCCAGTTTTCCCAACAACATTTATTAAATAGGGAATGCTTTCCCCATTGGTTGTTTTAGTCAGGTTTGTCAAAGATTCAGATGGCTGTAGATGTGTGGCATTATTTCTGAAGCCTCTGTTCTGTTCCAATGGTCTATATATCTGTTTTGGTACCAGTAGTTGTTTTTGTTACTGTAGCCTTGTAGTGTAAAGTCAGGTAGCATGATGTCTTCTGCTTTTTTTTTTTTTGCTTAGAATTGTCTGGCACTAGACAAGGATGCCCTCTCTCACCACTCCTATTCAATATAGTACTGGAAGTTCTAGCCAGAGCAAGCAGGCAAGAAAAAGAAATCGCCACACTGTCTTCCACAATGGTTGAACTAATTTACACTCCCACCAACAGTGTAAAAGTGTTCCTATTTCTCCACATCCTCTCCAGCATCTGTCTCCGGGTTTTTTAATAATTGCCATTCTAACTGGCGTGAGTTGGTATCTCAATGTAGTTTTGATTTGCATTTTTCTAATGACCAGTGATGATGAGCATTTTTTCATATGTTTGTTGTGGCGATTCCTCAAGGACCTAGAAATCGAAATTCCATTTGACCCAGCAATCCCATTACTGGGTATATACCCAAAGGATTATAAATCATTGTACTATAAAGACACATTCAGATAGAATGCTTCCAGTTTTTGCCCATTCAGTATGATATTGGCTGTTGGTTTGTCGTAAGTAGCTTTTATTATTTTGAGATACGTTCTATCAATACCTAGTTTATTGAGGGTTTTTAGCATAAAGGGCTGTCGAATTTTGTCAAAGGCCTTCTCTGCATCACTTGAGATAATCATGTGGTTTTTGTCTTTGGTTCTGTTTATGTGGTGAATTATGCTTATAGACTTGCGTATGTTGAACCAGCCTTGCATCCCCGGGATGAATCCTACTTGATCATGGTGTATAAGCTTTTTGATGTGCTGTTGCAATCGGCTTGCCAGTATTTTATTGAAGATTTTTGCATCTGTGTTCATCATGGATATTGGCCTGAAGTTTTCTTTTCTTGTTGAGTCTCTGCTGGGTTTGGTATCAGGATGATGTTGGTCTCTTAAAATGATTTGGGAAGGATTCCCTTTTTTTGGATTATTTGGAATAGTTTCAGAAGGAATGGTACCAACTCCTCTTTGTATGTCTGGTAGAATTCGGCTATGAACCCATCTGGACCTGGGGTTTTTTTGGGTGGTAGGCTCTTAATTGCTGCCTCAACTTCCGACCTTGTTATTGGTCTATTCAGGGTTTCAACTTCTTCCTGGTTTAGGCTTGGGAGGAGGCAAGTGTCCAGGAATTTATCCATTTCTTTCAGGTTTACTAGTTTATGTGCATAGAGTTGTTTATAATAATCTCTGATGATGGTTTGAATTTCTGTGGAATCTGTGGTGATATCCCCTTTATTGTTTTTTATTGCATCTATTTGGTTATTCTCTCTTTTCTTTTTTATTAATCTGGCTAGTGGTCTATTTTGTTGATCTCTTCGAAAAACCAGCTCTTGGATTTATTGATTTTTTGAAGGGTTTTTTGTGTCTCTATCTCTTTCAGTTCTGCTCTGATCTTAGTTATTTCTTGTCTTCTGCTAGGTTTTGAGTTTTTTTGATGTTGCTCCTCTAGCTCTTTCAATTTTCATGATAGGGTGTCAATTTTAGATCTCTCCTTGCTTCTCATGTGAGCACTTATTGCTATATATTTTCCTCTAGAGACTGCTTTAAATGTGTCCCAGAGATTCTGGTATGTTGTGTCTTCGTTCTCGTTGGTTTCGAAGAACTTCTTTATTTCTGCCTTCATTTCATTGTTTATCCAGTCAACATTCAAGAGCCAGTTGTTCGGTATCCAAGAAGCTGTGTGGTTCTGAGTTAATTTCTGAATTCTGAGTTCTAATTTGATTGCACTGTGGTCTGAGAGACTGTTGTTTGTTATGATTTCCATTCTTTTGCATTTGCTAAGGAGTGATTTACTTCCAATTATGTGGTCAATTTTAGAGTAGATATGATGTGGTGCTGAGAAGAATGTATATTCTGTGGATTTGGGGTGGAGAGTTCTGTAAATGTCTACTAGGTTTGCTTGTTCCAGGTCTGAGTTCAAGTCCTGGATATCCTTGTTAATTTTCTGCCTCATTGATCTGTCTAATATTGACAATGGGGTGTTAAAGTCTCCCACTATTATTGTGTGCGAGTCTCTTTGTAAGTCATTAAGTCTCTTTGTAAGTCATTAAGCACTTGCCTTATGTATCTGGGTGCTCCTGTGTTGGGTGCGTATATATTTAGGATCGTTAGCTCTTCTTGTTGCATTGATCCTTTTACCATTATGTAATTTCCTTCTTTGTCTCTTTTGATCTTTGTTGGTTTAAAGTCTATTTTATCAGAGATGAGAATTGCAACTCATGCTTTTTTTTTTTTTTTGCTCTCCATTTGCTTGGTAAATCTTCCTCCATCCCTTTATTTTGAGCCTTTGTGTATCCTTGCATGTGAGATGGGTTTCCTGGATACAGCACACTGATGGGTTTTGGTTTTTTATCCAATATGCCAGTCTGTGTCTTTTGATTGGGTCAATTAGCCCATTTACATTTAAGGTTAATATTATGTGTGAATTTGATCCTGCCATTATGATGCTAGCTGGCTGTTTTGCCCATTAGTTGATGCAGATTCTTCATTGTGTTGAAGCTATTTACCATTTGGTATGTTTTTGGAGTGGCTGGTACTGGTTGTTCCTTTCTATGTGTAGTGCCTTTTTCAGGAGCTCTTGTAAAGCAGGCCTGGTGGTGATGAAATCTCTGAGTACTTGCTTATTCACAAAGGATTTTATTTTTCCTTCACTTATGAAGCTTAGTTTGCCTGGATATGAAATTCTGGGTTGAAAGTTCTTTTCTTTAGGGATGTTGAATATTGGCCCCCAATCTTTTCTGGCTTGTAGAGTTTCTGCTGAGAGATCTGCTGTGAGTCTGAAGGGCTTCCCTTTGTGGGTAACCCGACCTTTCTCTCTGGCTGCCCTTAGCATTTTCTCCTTCATTTCAACCCTGGTGAATCTGACAATTATGTGCCTTGGGGTTGCTCTTCTTGAGGAATATCTTTATGGTGTTCTCTGTATCTCCTGGACTTGAATATTGGCCTGCCTTGCTTGGTTGGGGAAGTTTTCCTGGATAGTATCCGGAAGAGTATTTTCCAGCTTGGATTCATTCTCTTCGTCACATTCAGGTACACCTATCAAACGTAGATTAGGGCTTTTCACATAGTCCCATATTTTTTGGAGACTTTGTTCATTCCTTTTACCCTTTTTTCTCTAATCTTGCCTTCTCGTTTTATTTCATTGAGTTGATCTTCGACCTCTGATATCCTTTCTTCTGCTTGGTCAATTCGGCTGTTGAAACTTGTGCATGCTTCACAAAGTTCTCGTGTTGTGTTTTTCAGCTCAATCAATTCACTTATATTCCTCTGTAAGTTGTCCATTCTCATTAGCATTTCTTCAAATCTTTTTTCAAGGTTCTTAGTTTCTTTGCATTGGGTTAGAACATGTTCTTTTAGCTCACAGAAGTTTCTTATTACCCACCTTCTGAAGCCTGATTCTGTCATTTCATCATACTTATTCTCCATCCAGCCTTTTTCCCTTGCAGGTGAGGAGTTGTGATCCCTTGGAGGAGGAGAGGTGTTCTGGTTTCAGGTGTTTTCATCCTTTTTGCGCTGGTTTCTTCTCTCCTTTGTGGATTTATCCACCTGTCAGCTTTGTAGTTGCTGACTTTCAGATTGGGTCTCTGAGTGGATGTCCATTTTGTCGATGATGAAGTTATTTCTGTTTCTTAGTTTTCCTTCTAACCGTCTGGCCCCTCTGCTATGGGCCTGCTGAGGTCCACTCCAGATCCTGCTTGCCTGGGGATCACCTGCCCCAGCTGCAGAACAGTAAGGGTTGCTACCAGTTTCTTCTTCTGCTGTCTTTGTCCCAGAAGGATACCCACCAAATATCAGTCTGATCTCTCCTTTATGAGGTGACTCTTTGGATATATGGGGGTCAGGGAGCTGCTTGAGGAGACAGTCTGTCCTTTATAGGAGCTCAAGTGCTGAGCTGTCAGCTCCGTTGTTCATTCAGAGCTGCTGGGCAGGTACGTTTAAGTCTGCTGCAGCATAACTCATAAACCCCTTTTTTTCCCCAAAGCGTTCTGTCCCAGGGAGTTAGGGCTTTATTTATGAGTTTCCATTGCACTTCTGCCTTTTTTTCAGGGCTGTCCTGCCCAGCGAGGAGGCAGCCTAGTCACTGTCTGCCTGCAGAGGCTTTGCTGAGCTGCTGTGGGCTCCACCCATGTGCTATGTGAACTTCCCTGCAGTCCTGTTTATATGGGTGTAGTTAGAACTGCCTCGGCAATGGCGGCCCACCTCTGTAATGGCGGACTCTCTCTGTAATGGCGGGTTGCCTCAGCAATGGCGGGCTGCTTCAGCAATGGCAGACTACCTCTGTAGTGGTGGATTGCCTCGGTAATGGCGGACGCCCCTCCCCTACAGAGCTGGACTGTCCAGGGTTCCACTGTGCTTGCTGTGAAACTCTCAACCCAGAGCATTTCCAATTGCTGTTTTTTTTTTGTGGGGGTGGGAGCAGCCGAGCCTGATTGCCTGGCTCCCTGCCTCAGAGCCTTTTTTTTTTAGTTGAACGGTCGACTCTCTCTCAGGTGTTCCAGCTGCCTGTGGAAAAGGCACTGGGATCTGTGTGATTTCCCATGTGGCGACCCACTGCACCATCTGAAACAGTGACGCTGAGATTCATGGCGCTCTTTGGCCTGGGAATCTCCTGGCCTAGGTGGCTCCCTGTTTCAGTCCCCTTTTTAATCTGATGAATGGGTGACTTTGCCTTCCCGGAGCTCCAATCGCCAGCTAAAAGGGCACCCAGATCAGTTTATTTTGTATGGAGAACCACCACGCTGGGGCACCGGCAAAACAGCCGCACCAGCCAAAACAGCCGCGCTGGCAACCCGTGGGACTTCTCCACCTGGGAATCTCCTGGTCTGTGGGCAATAAAAATCCATCTGGAAATGTGGTGTCCACTCACTCTCTGTGCTTTCACCGGGAGCTGCAATCCTGAGCTGCTCCTAATCGGCCATCTTGGATCTTCCTCCCATAAATAGCTCTTATTATTTTGAGATATGTTCCATCAATACTTAGTTATATTGAGAGTTTTTAGCATGAAGTTATGTTGAATTTTATTGAAGGCCTTTTCTGCATCTATTGAGATAATCATGGTTTTGTCATTGGTTCTCTTTATGTGATGGATTACATTTATTAATTTGTATATGTTGAACCAGTCTTGCATCCCAGGGATGAAGCTGACTTGATCGTGGTAGATAAGCTTTTTGATATGCTGCTGGATTCCGTTTGCTACTATTTTATTTTGGATTTTCACATCGATGTTCATCAGGGATATTGGCCTGAAATTTTCTTTTTTTGTTGTGTCTCTGCCAGGTTTTGGTATCAGGATGATGCTGGCCTCATAAATTGAGTTACGGAGGAGTCCCTCTTTTTCTGTTGTTTGGAATAGTTTCAGAAGAAATAGTACCAGCTTCTCTTTGTACTTCTGGTAGAATTCAGCGGTGAATCTCCTCGGTCATTTTTGTTTGCAAAAATTCAGTTGAATTTTTCCTCTTTATTTTGCAATATGCTAACAAGTATAGCCAGTAGCAATGTCTTTTTCCAGTGTCTTCTTTAAGACCCGAGTTTCTCAACCACATTGACACCTGGGCTGGAACATTCCTTTTTTCAGGGGTTATCCTGTGCATAATAGGAAATTTAGCAGAATCCCATGCCTCTACTCACTAGCACCCTTCCAATTGTGATAATCAAAAATATCTCCAGACATTACCAATATTCCCTATGAGGCAAAAATTGCCCATTTGAGAACCACTGTTCTAAAGCCACAAGCACATTGGGTATGTTGTCTGCTTTATGAGTTATACACAACAGGCATCATTTTAATTTAATATTTTATTATTGGAACCTCTGATGTCTTTTTTTTTCTTGTTGACCCAGGACTGCGAAGCCAATGTGACATGCTTTAGGTTTTTGTAACAGAAGCAGTCAACTTGCATGAATAATTTCTATAGTGAGCAGGGCAATTCAGTGGTTTTACATAACAAATGTTCTTTCTACTCTCATTTTAAATGTATAATGGATTGGCAGGGTGGGAGGAAAGATGTCTCTGATCTACAGTCACTCAGGTACCCTGGCTGATGGAGGCTCCATGATGTTAAAATTGCATCATCTGGAACATGCAAACTTTCTCAGTGTAAGTAGCAGAAGAACATCTTGGAGCTCTCTCCCCACATCTTTTATGTTTTGTCTTGTAAATAATACATGTCACTTCCGCTTACAGCTCACTGGCCACATAAAATTATCTAACAACAGGAGAAGTCTTTTTCATGTCCAAAGGAGACTATATTAAGATATTACTAGGTACCAGTAATATCTACCACAAATAGCAGTGGAATTATATTTGTTTTAATAGTTAACAGAGTTAAATTGCCTTATTTATTGATGTATTTGGGAGTATAGAGTTTTATCACATGTATGGCTTACCATACTCACCCCTACCTATAATCAGAATACAGAACAAACAGTTCCACCATCCCCTTATTGCTTCTTTGTAGTCTTAGCCTTCTCTAATCCCTGGCAAGTACTGATCTGTTTCCTGTTACTATGCTTTTGACTTTTCCAGCATTTATATGCTTTTTACATATAAATGGAATAATATATTAATAGCACGTCACATATGGAAACTGGCTTCTTTCATTTAGCTTGATGTCTTTGATTCATCCATGATGTTGGGTGTATACATGGCATGTTCCTTTTTATTGCTGAGTAGTATTCCTTTGTACAGATGTATTGGTTTGTTCATTCATTCACTGAAGAATATTTGGGTTATTTCCAACTTTGAACCAGTATGAATAGAGCTGTTATAATCATTCATATACAGGTGTTTTATATGGCATAACTTTTCATTTCTCTAGGATGTAAACACCTAAGAGTAGAATCATATTTTACTTTGTAAGATACAGCCAAAACTGTGTTCTGAAGTGGCTGTACCATTTTATGTCACCACCATGCATTAGTCAGCTCAGGCTCCCATAACACAGTATACCACAGTCTGGTGTCTTAAATAACAGAAGTTTATTTTCTCATAGTTCTGAAGTCTAGGAGTTCAAGTTCAAGGTTCTGGCCAATTTGGTTTCTGACAAGGGCTCTCTTCCTGGCTTGCAGACAGCTACCTTCTAGGTGTATCTTCACAAGTGGGAGAAAGAAAGAAAGAGCTCTCTGGTGTCTCTTCTTAAGAGATAATAGTCGCATTGGATCAGGCAACACTCCTATGACCTCGTTCAACCTTAATTCCTTCCTCGGAGGTCCCAACCATCTCCAAATACAGCCACATTGGCATTAGGGCTTCATCATATGCATTTGGATGGGGGAACACAAACATTCAGTTCATAACCAGCAATGTGTAAAATTCTAATTGCTCTGCATCCTTCCCAGCACATGTTATTGTGAGATTTTAAAAACTTTGGACATTCTAATAGATCTGCAGTGGTATCTCAAATGGCTAAGTATTTGTATTTTCCTAATGGCTAAGGGTGTTCAACATTTTTTCATTCACTTATTTACCATCATAATATCTTCTTTGATAAAGTATTTATAAAGTATTTTTTCAAGTCTTTTACTCATTTTTTTATGACTTTAATTGTTTATTTATTATTGAGCTTTGAGAGTATAAAAAATATATTCTAGATACAAGCCTATTCCCAGGTCATAACATTTTTTCTCCTGTGTTTTATATTAGAGGATTTATATTTTTAAGTTTTACATTTAAATCTGTGATATATTTTATGTTAATCCTTTTATGAATGTTAAGTTTAGGTATCAAGGCTCTTTTTTTGAGAGGGATATGGATTGTTATAGACTGAATATTTGATACCCCAGTGTGATGGTATTTGGAGGTGGTGCTTTTGAGAGGTAATTAGGTTTAGATGAGATCATGAGTGTGGGTCCCCCATGATGAGAGCAGTGGTTTGTTTTGTTTTGTTTGAGATGGGGTCTTGCTCTGTCACCCAGGCTGGAGTGCAGAGGAGTGACTTATACTCACTGCAAGCTCCACCTCCTGGGTTCAAGTGATTCTCAAGTCTTGGCCTCTCTAGTAGCTGGGATTATAGATGTGCACCACCATGCCCGGCTAATTTTTTGTATTTTTAGTACAGATTGGGTTTCACCATGTTGGCCAGGCTAGTCTTGAATTCCTGACCTCAGGTGATACACCTGCCTTGGCCTCCCAAAATGCTGGGATTACAGGTGTGAGCCACCGTGCCTGGCTGAGTACTCTTATACAAGAGGAAGAGAGACCAGAGCTGTCTGCCTCTCCTTACAATGTGAAGACATAGCAAGAAGGAAGCCTTCTGCAAGCCAAAAAAAGGGCTCTCTCTGGGAACCAAATCTTCTAGAACTTTGCACTTTGATGTTGGACTCCCAGCCTCCAGAACTGAGAGAAACAAATGTCTTCTGTTTAAAACACCAAGTCTGTAGAATGTTGTTAGCAGACGGAACTATGACATGGATATACATTTCTTCCATCACTGTTGCAGTGTATTTTTTCTCCATGGAATTTACTGTGGACCTTTGACAAAAAGTGTGTGTCTATTTCAAGATAATTTGTTCTGCTTGAATGATTTATGTGCTTATACTTTAGCCAGATCCATAGTGCTTTGATTACTGAAGCTTTATAGAAAGTCTTAAAGTCAGATGGTGTGAGTACTCCAAATACATTATTTCAGAACTGTTTGGCCTTCCCTTTGCCTTTCCATGTAATTGTTAAAATAAGTTTCTCTATGTAAAAAACAAAACAAAACTCTTGCTGATATTTTGACTTTCCAAAATTAATGCAAAATCGCATTGAATCTGTGGATCAATTTGGAAGGAATTGACCTCTTAACTATATTGAGTCTTCCACTGAGTTCTCCTGTTTTTGGAGTCTTCAATTTCATAAATAGGGTGTGTCTCTTCATACTTCACTCTTCTTTGATTTCTTTTATCAGTGTTTTGAAGTCATCTTCATATAAATCTTGCCATGTTTTGTTAGATTTTTACTTAAATGTTTCCAAAAACAGGGTAAGTTATAAATGTTACATATTTTTCAAACTTCGATTTGTACTTTTTACTATAGAAATATAATTGATTTTAAGGTTGACCTAAAAATTTTTTTTAAATCTTTAATCCATTCCTAAATAGCATGTTATGTTGACTTTATATTTTGAAAACTTATTAAACTCACTTATTTGGTCTAGGAGTTTTCCTATAGACCCCCCTTAAGATTTTCTTAGGGTTTTCTCCATAGACTATTATTTCATCTAAAAGTAGAGACATTTTAATTTTTCCTTTTAAGTCTATAGGTCTATTTTTTTATTTGCCATATTGCACCTACTTGATCTTCAACTACTATGTTGATCATAGTTACTTTGGTTTCCTATTGCTGCTGTAACAAATTGTCACAATCTTAGTGGCTTAAAACAACATTATTATCTTACAGTTTTGGAGTTCAGACATCTGAAATGAGTCTAATGCAGCTAAAACCAAGATATTGGCATGGCTGCCTTCCTTGCCGGAGGCTGTAGGAGTGAGTCAGTTTTCTGCCCACAATCCTTCCCCTTTCATCTTTGAAGCTAATAATGTAGCATCTCAAATTTTTCTCTAAGTGACTTATTTGCTTCCCTCTCCCACTTAAAAGGAATCTCGTGATTATATTGGGCCTACTGGGATAACACAGGATAATCTTCCTGTCTCATAATTAGCTGATTAGCAATATTAATTCCATCTGCTACCTTAATTGTCCTTTGTCATATAACCTAACATAAGCATAATTTGGGGGGATTAGGCCATGAACATCTTGGGGGGACCCTTATTTTGCATATCACAGTAATATTGAGAATGCACATGCTTTCTTTGTTGCTTCTGATCTTCGGGGAAAAACGTTTAGTCTTTCACCAAATGTGTGATGTTAGCTGTGGGTTTTTCTGAAAGCTTTTTATCGGGTTAAGATTCCCTTCTACTCCTAGTTGACTAAGAGTTTTTAATCAAGAATGGATGTTAGATTTTGTCAAATGATTTTTCTGCATCAATTCACATGTTGTATTTTTCTTTTTGTCTGTTTGTTGTAGTCTATCGATTGATTTCATACATTCAATCAGCCTTATATTCCTGGAGTAACTCCCCTTCTCATTATGTATTGCTTATATATATTTCTGAATTTAATTCTTTTCCTTCAATTCAAGGTTTTTTTTTTATCTTCTCACATAAAATTGATTTTGCTTTTTTTTCTGCTTCTCAAGACAAAACTTTAATCACTGATTTGTGATATTTATCCTTTTTATTATAAGCATACAGTCCTATAAGTTTCCTTTGAAATGCTCATTTAGTTGTGTCTCACATGTTGTGATATGTTGAGTTTTCAATTTTGTTTATTTAAAAATATTTTCTTATTTCTCTTGAGACTTTCTTTTTGACCCACGGATTATTGATAAATGTGCTTTTTAATTCCCAAGTGTTCGGAGATTTACCAGCTATATTTCTGTTAATAATTTTTAGTTGAATCTCATTATGTTCAGAGTATATTTTATATGATATAAATTCTTTAAAATTTTTTCAGGTTTGTTTCATGACTTTGCTATGGTCTATCTTGGTGAATGCATCATGGGCACTTGAAAATAATACGTGTATTTAGTGTTGGATAAAGTGTTCTATAAATGCCAATTAGATATAGTTGGTTGATAGTATTGTTTTATTTTTGAATATTCTTGCTGATTTTCTCTTTATTTACTTTGTCTATTATGGAGAGAGAAATATTGAGTTATAATTGTCAATCAGTCTATTCTGCTTTCTATTTGAATAGTTTTTTTTTCCCCCCAGGAAGTTTGAGGCTCTGTTTTAGATGCAGACATGTTTAGGATTTATTTATTTTTGTCTTCTAGTTGAATTAACTCTTCTATCATTATGGAATATTCCTCTTTATCAATAGAAATTTTCCTTGTTTGCACATCTACTATGTTTGACATTAATGTAGCTACTCTGTCTTTCTTTTGATTAGTGTTAGCATGGTATATCCTTTTTCATCCTTCTACTTTTAACCTATTTGTATTTTTATATTTCAAGTAAGTTTCTGATAGGCAGTAAATTGTGTTATGCTTTTTAAACTAATCTAATGATCTATTATTTTTATTGGGAGTTTAGTTCAACTACAGTTAATGTGATTACTAATATGATTACATTCAAATTTGTCAGTTTGCTTTACTTATTTATTTTTTTGAGGCAGAGTCTTGCTCTGCCACCAGGCTTGAGTGCAGTGGCATGATTATGGCTCATTGCAGCCTATCTCCCAGGCTCAAGTGACTCTCACACCTCAACCTTCCAAGTAGCTGGAACTACAGACACATACCAGCATGCTAGGCTACTTTTATTTTTATTTTTTGTAGAGATGAGGTCTCCCTATATTGTCCAGACTGGTCTTGAACTCCTGGGCTCAAGCAGTCCTCCTACCTCAGTCTCCCAACTAGCAACCAGTTTGCTATTTTTTTCTTTTCTTTCCTTTTTTTTTTTTTGAGATGGAGTCTCCCTCTGTTGCCCAGGCTGGAGTGTAGTGGCGTGATCTCGGCTCACTGCAACTTCTGCCTCCTGGCCTCAAGTGATTCTCCTACTTCAGCTTACTGAGTAGCTGGGACTAAAGGCACATGCCACCATGCCCAGCTAATTTTTATATTATTAGTAGAGACAGGGTTTCACCATATTGGATTGGCTGCTCTTGAACTCCTGACCTTGTGATCTGCCCACGGCCTCCCAAAGTGCTGGGATTATAGGCATGAGCCACCATGCCCAGCTTGCTATTTGTTTACTAATTGTCCCATATGTCCTTTGCTTTTTACTATTTTTCTGCCTTTTTAGTTATTAATCAATACTCTTTATATCTCTATCTCTTTTATTGGATTACTTGCTATCACTCTTTGTTTTCTTATTCTAGGGGTTTCTTTCTATGTTCTGTGGTTTCAATGCGAGGTCAGTTTTCAGCCTTTGCACTGCTATTTGGCATGTGTGCCTCCATTACTTGGTCCTTGGAAGTGTTCTAGCCCATATTTCTACTCTTAAAGACTTCGCCATTCTGTATAGGGTCTAATCCATACGGAGATGAGCCCGGAAATGTGTACACCACTTTATGGAATACTTCTGTTGAGCTCCCTTCTAAGCAGGATCTCCTTAACACTTTATGGTTCCCTGGGATCCCCATTTTACCTCTTAGGGCCAAAAATATGAGGCTTCAGTTTCTCCACTTTATCATTTACTTCTTGCAACTGTGTCTGCAGATCTAGAGTCAGGTGGCGAGATGACAGAGAGAGAAAAAACCAGCAGGCATTCTCCCCCTGATCTGGGGACCATAGTTGCTCTGATCGGAAAGGATTATCCTCTCTCAGAGTTTTCCACACATACCCAGCCTCTGTGGCTGCCCTGCTGCAACTTGATTTTCTGGGGACCGAGACACAAGAGAATAAAAGAAAAGAAAACAGGATTTTCTTCACACTCCCTCACCCCTTTCTTGTTCCTCAGACCAGAACATGAAGATACCTCCTAAAGCTTTTTCTGTCCGCACCTGGCTGGCTTTGATTTCAACCGAGGTGATAACAGGTGGGGATAGGGAATGAAAACTCTTTGCTGATTTGAAGGCACTTTGATTTCTGATTTGCCTGCTACCGTCTACTTTTCAATTTGCCTGCTACTGTCTACTTTTCAGAGTCCGTGGATAGCACATGAATTCTGTCGTGTTTATATTTACATTCAGTGAGAGAAGCAGAATAGAGTTTTACCCAATTTTGCCTGAAGCCAGAATTACACTAAAGTATTTTGAATAATGGACTTTTAAGCGTAGTATCTGGTGTGCAGTGTGGGAAAGAAAAGTCAGGGGAAAGGATTTGGGCCTCTTTTTGGTTGAATCCTCAATGAGAAAGACTAAGCACATTCCTACACAGCAGCAAAGCAAAAGGAATTTTTTCAAAGGAATTTGGTGTTTAATATTGCTCTTTAAAAAGCATAAAGGTAGTCAGTATAAAGAAAAAATATCACTGGATATCTAATATTTGTTTTGCAGGTTACTGTATTTTTATTTTGATTTAAATATTGGGTATTGCTATACCCTGTAGTTTCTAAAGCCAGATGGCTAGTGATATTGGCAGATATTCCCAGCTAACCCTGTCTCTAACTGCATCCTCAAGATCACCATAGAGCTCTTAAAACCTGAATTCTGAAAACTAATTTTTTAAGTTTGGATCAAACATAAGTTTATGCTCTCTTCTCCTATCTCTTTCCTGCCGCCTACACTCAGAATATATAGCTAAAAAGTTTTCACATAACAAAGTACTTGGTGCTTCAGGAACTAAAGAGTTATTTTTAAAAAGTTCAAAAGCTACCATTAAATAATCAAGTACAATGTGAGCGGTACATTCATCTCCTCTTCTCTCCACTCTGAGGTAGGTATTTTGCAGCAGGTTCACTGCATACTGGTTACCAACTTATTTGAGTTCTCCGAGACAGGACACACTCACACACAACAAGTTATCAGAAGTGGATTTATTATTTACAGATAGGCAGCAGGGACAAAAGCAGCCAGGATCCATTGTGAGCCAGTCCCCCAAGGCTCAAGGAAGCTGCCTGGGACAGATGAAGTCTTGGCTGTATATGCTCCAGTTGCATCACAGCAGAGGGACCCCACAGGACAGCTCACCTTGCCTTCCACTCCTCACAGGAGAATGCTTTGATGGACATCCTGCTTCCACAGGAGAGAGGAACAAAGCCTGGGCTATCCAGGGCAGTTTCTCCCTAACTGAAGATGCTACATTCCCTAGGAGACAGGAACAGAAATAAGGTCTGGGCTGTTTCAGGCAGTTCCTCCCTATCTCAGCTTATTGCATTCCCAGACTCTCTATGGTTACTCTTGAGAAATATAAGGAAGAACAGTGAGATAACTGGGTCATTCAAAAGCCACTGGAAAGCTGTCCTGTAGGTATATCGGTTCAGTGTTCCTGTCATTCTTGTACAGGTGAGGAAACCGAGACTCAGATGCAGTTACTTGTCCAAGGATTGCAGAACTAACTCAAAATCAGTGTTCTCTCATGGTGTCATACGTTTCTATCCATCCGTGTCCTCCATCTTTGAGAAGATAAAATCAAACAGACAATTTAGTGGTGGAGATAGTTCAAGAGATTAGGATCTGCTGGGAGTGGAATGCAGTAGGAAAGCACTTTTTCACGTAAGAGACTGCAATTTTTCGCATCTTTGTCCTGATTTCACTTTGAATGCCTCAGCTAGAGTGAAAGAAATCTATTTTCTAATTACAAAAAATATCTTTATTGAGATTATGGTATTGGGGCAGGGATATATAACTCCATCTCCCAAAACCATTGACAATTAATCCTTAATTTCTTTCTTCGTGTTCTGGGACTTCTTCGAATCTACACACTAATTTTGCTTCTGTTGCTCTTTCTTTACTTTCTAGGCCAAAAATGAAAAATAAAGAATGAGGATTTCAGTTCTTGGTTAAAAACATATATGTGATTTTTCAGACCTGGCCATAGGCAATTACAAAGACTTTACCTGGCAGGACGTTTGCAGGGAAGCTGCCTCCTCACATATGGGTGGTGCAAAGCCAGTGCGTTAGTTTCTGAGAGGGGTTGCAGTCAAGGATTCGCATCCCTCTGGTGGGTCATGCTGTTTCACATATTTATAGTCCTAGTCCAGGCACTTTCAGTCCTAGGCCTCTTTATTTGAGACCTGCTGTAGGGGTCTTCAGTTGCCTCTGCCAAGGACCCCTTACAAGAGGCAGAGGGGAAAACCTTGAAGACGCTTTCCCCAACTCTAACTCAGTACTCAGTACTTTTCCACTCATAACCCTCAGTCCTCGCTCTCTCCCTCAACCCAGAGTCTATAAAACTGCCTGAGCCTTTGGTTAGGGCTCCCTTAACAGTGAGATGACCCCCACGTCTATGTGGATCCACCTGACCCTCAATTTGCGCATTGTTCCATGGGGGAAAATGGAACAGTGAGAGTCGGTACTTCCTCTGGTTTTAGACTCTTGCTTCTACCATCACAGTAAGTGATCAAAGCTTTGGCTTTTTCATTTTTTGACTTGTTGCCTTAAATGGCTACTCAGATACCTGACAGCTCAGCTAGCTCACTCTCTCCCAGCTCTGCTGAGCTCCTGACAAAAGAAGGCCATAGGAAGATGAAATGAATCTGGAAGCCGTGGACCTACTGAATTTTCTTGAAGCAAACTTTGCAGACCAGCTTTCAGAGAAAGAAGAAAAACAACTGATCCCAGCAAGTAATAGTTTCACTTTTTTATTTCTCACACTACACTGAATTTCTCTTATGTTCCAGCTTTCATTGTTGCCATCTTTGGCATGCTTCCCATGGTAGGAAATGGTTTTGTAGTGATTTCTGCTCTGTACCCACAACATTGTAAACCAGTTGTTCTTTCATTTCGTAAAATTATGCAAATAATCTGAATATTACTATAATAAGAACACGCCATACAATACATGCTCATAGGTTTAACAACTGATTGACTGAATAAATGAATGAATGGCCAGACAATCACATAAGGACCTCAATACTGAATCCTGGAATGAGAAAAGAGAGAAGCAGAGCAGATGGCACATGGGGATTGTGGAATCTACAGGGGAAGGACGGAAGCAACAGAACAGCAGGTAGTAGGGGGCAAGGAAAAAACACAGGAAGTTAAAAAGGCAATACTAGACCTTTTGTTCTTACCTCAAATGCTGAAAAATCAATTTTCTGTCTCCTGATTGATGTTTCCAAAAGCTTAATATGCTGCTGTAGAACAAGACCAGGAAATTGGAGAATGTCCCTGGCACCACCCTGCTGAGTTCTACCAAGTCTGGTTTGAATGAAATGAAAAAATCAAAGTACAGATATGTTCCATTTTCATTGAAAGCTAAAAGGATTTTTTCCCTCAGTTTTTTTTTTTTTCCTCCAGAAAAATCTTATCCTTTGGGAAAAAAAAAAGCTAATACTATACCAGGGTCCACATTAGTACTCTCCTTTAAGTAAATATAATTTTGACCAATGTGATCCTGGTATTTCATTGTCTCGTCAACAACAACATGGTAATTGGTATTAATGCCTGAAAATCAAAGCCTTTCAGAAATGATAGGCTTGATTTAGTAGCACTGGCATGGCTCTCATTAAATCCGTGAAGACTGTGTAGTACAAATGTGCAGATTCCTTTATTCATCACTGTAAGAACCTCAGGGAGCCTCATTGGAAATGCACATGACAGATCAGGTGGGTAAGGCTGTGGCCCAAATAAAGAGAAAATAGAAAATGTGAGCAAGAGCACATAAAATGTACCTTACAGAAGTCATTAAGTAATCGTTACTTAAGGAAATCATGCTTTTGACATAACTGGAAATATTCTGTACGTAAGAGTCTTGGAGGGGCAAATACACACTGCACTAAATAGTTGAAGGTTGTGAGTTACAGCGGTAAGGGATTTCTCTTCATTATTTGCTGTGAATGTAGGTTCCTTTGATTCCTTTAGGCAAGAATACTCAAATCCTCTCATTTCTGAGACTTTGAGGTAGACTTCTGCCTCAATGATTGTGTCTGTCTCCATCCTTCTCACCACCGTGCTCATCTCTGACACACTGTCACACTTGCATCCACACGCATGCACACAGACACAGACTGACACACAGAAAGGGGATATACTCTACAATAATCTCTACAGAGAGGAAACCATAATGAGTAGACGGAAGTGAGGAGTAGGAGACAGGATGGAAAGCAGGAAGAAAAGGAAAACATGAAATGATGGGGGAAAGTAGAAGAGGCAAAGATTGTATGGGAAAAAGAGAATGATGTATGCTGGAGAGAGGGCAGAGCAGAATCTAGAGATGGGGTTCAGAGAAACATGGACATAGGGCCCCTGAGGGTGTCTTATACTGCTACAACATAAGGAGTCCCTTTTAAATCGAATGAAATGTAATTTCTAAGGAGCAAAAGCATTTTAATCTATAAGATCATCTTATGGATTAAAGACTGAGGAAAGTGAGTAAGGGATCAGTTTGGTCCTTAGAGGTACCACAGGATTCCAGGCAGGAGAAGCAAGTCTGCATGACAATACTGAGAAGTAAGGAATAGCTATCCTCAGGCATAATACTATAGGCCTGGAGATCCAATGGATCTCCTAGAATAAATGATATTGAGGAGTTCCAAAGATTTGGTGGTACGGTAGGCAGGAACAATTAAGACGGAAGGGGGCCATTTAAACAAACAAAACAATAAAAACAGCAAAGCTAGCCTGTTTGGGAGTCACCCAAATGAATTAAAATACTCTTGGAGACAATGTGTGGCACATCTGCCTTCCTGGTGGAAATGGCAAGGATGGTAAAGGTGAAGTCAAATATCTTCTGTCCACGACAGGCCAGGTGCAGCAGTTTAAGACCACAAGTGCTAGGGTAGAGGGAGCTCCGCTCTGCGACTAAAGCAAGAACATTTGGCTTGTTTTGATAACATTGCTGATGGGTACACAAACCCGAGGCCATTTTCCCTTTTATTGTCATTATGGCCGGTCCTTCGAAGCAGCCCAGGTATGCCTGCACCGGCAATAGTTGCAACAGCAAAACAAGTCAAATCAACGCAGGTAACAGAGGAAGCTTGGGTCATGCTCAGAGTAAAGTGCTTCAGATTTAAAATAAATCATCACAAAAGGGAAAATCCTCACTGTTTCAGAGACTATAAATAATGCAGCACTCTTCCAGAAAGAAGCAGTTTTTTACTTAAGATCATGTTTATTAGTTGAGCTTCAGGAACAACATCACACCCGGAGGCTGGTAATCTTACTGTTTAAATCATCCCTGAAATGTATATGTCACTGCATCCCTGACGAGACAGGAACAGTTGATTTTGGTCCAGAACTTCATGCTTTATAGTTTTTCACCTGTGTAACGTGAAAATATCCGCTTCTATTTATGTGACCAGAACATTTATAAATGCCTCATTTAGTTATTTGGGTAAAAATTCTATTCTTGCTTCTTATAAATTGCTCCTTAAAACATTTGGTTGGCAAAGCTTTCAGCAAGCAGGTTCTCAAATATTGGAAATTCAGCCTGGTTGGGCGCAGACTTGTTAAGATGATGAGCAACAACGGAATAAAGCGCACTGAAAAGTAGCTTAGATTAAGCCACAGGACATTGGTTGAGCATGAGTGCCCGAGGATGCATTGGAAGAATTCACTGAATCATAGCCCGAAGCAATGTAACATCACAGCAGAGAGCTGAGGAACAACTGTAGCCTAGAGAATGTGCTAGTATGTGGTAGTCAAGGACAGGTGACTTAGTTTTAGCAAAATTGCTGTCTGCAGCATGAGAGTACCTTCTTCAAATAGCAACAAGACCCACAGCACAGTTACAAGCAGCAGATGTTAGGGAAATGCTTTAAGTCTTATCAATGTTATATAGCTTTAAAGACAGATATTATATATTTACCTATTTCTATATCTGGGTAGAAAAATCATTCATGCATTTTTATCTGTTGTTGAAAGAAATGAGTTGTAGGTATATAGAAGGGCACACACAAATATTATGAACTCAGAATAACATTATTTGATGCGAAGCAGAATTAGAATTGAGAAAATGAGAAGTATCCATGCCAAATGAAATTGATTAAATAAACCAGGTGTTAAATTATGAGGTTGCCTTACAGTTTGTTCCATGGGTTCTAAGGAAAGTTGACATTTAGAAATTTTGGTAGATTGTCGGCTGGGCATGGTGGCTCACACCTGTACTCCCAACACTTTTGGAGGCTGAGGCAGGTGGATCACCTGAGGTCAGGAGTTCGAGACCAGCTTGACCAATATGATGAAACCCTGTCTCTACTAAAAATACAAAATAGGCTGAGGCAGGAGAATCACTTGAACCTGGGAGGCAGAGGTTGCACTAAGCTGATTGCGCCACTGCACTCCAGCCTGGGAGACAAGAGTGAAAGTCCATCAAAAAAAAAAGAAAAAAAGGAAGAAATTTTGGTAGATTATAAAAGTGTCTACCAGTTATTTTATACCCTCTATGCATGTCTTTGTTTAGTGTCTTCACACAGTGACTCATGACCCTTGTGATCTGCCTGGTAATTTTCTCTGGCTAATGATATATTAGCAAATAGGAAGTGAGCAGAGCCTTGGAAAATGTTTCTGTACTGGGGCTTGCTCTCCTGCTCCCATTTTGGACCTTAAGACATTCATGTGAAGAAGTTTAGACTATCCTGCTACAGCATGAGACATTATATGCAGCAGAAAGGAGCCAGCCAAGTTGAGGACCTTCTAGACCAATAAGATGCCAACTGCTAAACACGTGAGTGAGGTTATCTTGAACAAGCTATCTCCAGCTGAGCTGGCCCTGAGCCACTGCCAGGCCAATCCACAGAATCATTAAAAAAAAAAAGTTTGGCATGAGGTGATGGATATACTAACTACACTGTTTTGATTTTTATACAGTATATACATGTCTTGAAACATCAAATTGTACTTCCATAAATATGTACAATTACAATGTGTCAATTTTAAAAAGTTTTTTATTTAAGCAATGAAGTTTGGAGATGTTTTGTTATGCAACAACAGCTTACCATTACACTCTTAATATAATAATAACAGCAAAATAATGTCTACTAATGTTTGAGGATCTATCGTGTGATATATCAGGCACTCTAAGAGGTGATTTGTATATATTACTTCTAACCTTTAAATAAGGTATGTGTTCCTAATACCATTGTGATTTGTATATATTACTTCTAGCCTTAAAGTAGACGTCTGTAATACCATTTTACAAATGATATATCTTGCAAAGTAAAAATAGTAGTCATGCAAATTACTAGTCACGCAAATAGTAAATAACAATACCAAGATTCATCCCCAGGTCTGACAGTCTGTCAGTTTCATGCTCCTTCCATTGGACAAGGATGTTGATGGAGGCTCTCCCCAGATAGGGAAATGAGGCATGGACTTAGAGGGATGCTCAGATTTGTTCAAATTGGTATAACTGTAAACTTCTCACTAATTTCTTTATTTGCCTAGTGCCTAGTTTAGCAATATATTTTCAATAAATATTCCTTGAACAAATGTGCCAAGAACTGAAATGCATTTCAGTACAGGCTAGTCTGTTCCACTCATCTGAAAATAAGATAGAAAAGTGGTGAAGGAACAGAATTTCATGTCAAAAAATACATATTTAAATCCTAAGTTGAGCTACTCATTAGAATATGTGACCTTGTGCATGTTACTCACAGTCTCAATTATCTCAGTTGAAAATGGAGGTGATAATCCTTTCCTTACAAAATTGTAACACAAGTTAATGGAGCATTTTTTTAAAAAAAAGAATTACTCATCTGACCTATAAAAGTATTATATAAATAGTAGATACTGTTAACTTATTGCCTGAAAATAGAAGATTTTCTGAATATAAAATGTGCAATTCATTATTAACTCTATTAGCACATTTATGTTACATATACTATTGTTTGCAATCAGGATATAATTGTCATATAAAACAAAACATGTTCACTATTTTTTCTGTTAGTGTATCAGTTATAACTTTTTCCAGTATTTGATAGTAATATAAAAAAGTTTGTATATATAAATCTTTTATGAATTCCCATTTCTGAATTTATTGGTCATTACAGGAAATATTTTAATAGTTTGCATCTTCTAGTTTAGCACGATGAAATAACTTTTTGAAAAAAAAAAATAGTTCAAAAGAAATTAAAATATCTTACTTATTATTACAAATTTGGGATTTTTCACTCAAATAGAAATTTTGTTTCACCGCTCAGCAGTGGCTGGAATCCACTAGGAAAATCCATATTTGCTCAATCTACTTTCAATTTGGTTGGGGCAAGCACTTCCCCTCGTACCTCCACTCTCCATATCGTCTGTCTAGCTACTCTGTCCCCTATTCAGTCAAGCTTACTATGTCCAGGGCTGTTAGGCAGCAGGTTGTCCAAAAGGGATGAGTCAAGCATTTCACGGCCCAGTCACATCTCCCTCATTGGAAAACACACAAGGTTTTAACAAAATATTTGCGAGTCTTTTGATATCTGTCATAGACCAGTTATAAATGAACATTTGTGGTAATCCAAAGAAACAAGAACAATCCAACAGATTGTTTTTCATTTAAGGGCAAAAACTTCCTGCCTTTTCTCTATAATTTTCTTCACTGCCAACATAGAGGAGGTAAAAACCATAAGAAAAATTTCTACTACTCTCTTTAAGGAAGGTTTCCTTTAGCATGGGCAAAGTGTGAGTTGGGGAGATAAGAGGCGATGAGACTGGGATTTTTCACCAAATTAGTTCTTTTTTTTGAGATGGAGTCTAGCTTTTGTCTCCCAGGCTGGAGTGCAGTGGCACAATCTCAGCTCACTGCAACCTCAGCTCACTGCAACCTCAGCTCACTGCAACCTCCACCTCCTGGGTTCAAGCAATTCTCCTGCCTCAGCCTCCTGAGTAGCTGGGATTACGGGTGCCCGCCACCACGCCTGGCTAATTTTTGTCCTTTTAGTAGAGATGGGGTTTCGCCATGTTGGCCAGGCTGGTCTCAAACTTCCGATCTCAGGTAATCTGCCCACCTTGGCCTCCCAAAGTGCTGGAATTACAGGCGTGAGCCACCACACCAGGCCCAAATTTGTTCTTTTGTTGTTATTATTATATTAAGAGTGTAATGGTAAGCTGTCCGTTGCATAACAAAACATCTCCAAACTTCATTGCTTAAATAACAAACTTTTTAAAATCGACACATTATAATTGTACATATTTATGGAAGTACAGTTTGATGTTTCAAGACCTGTATATACTGTATAAAAATCAAAACAGTGTAGTTAGTATATCCATCATCTCATGCTAGGAATTTTGAGGAAATACGGAGTTTAACAGATCATGCTAGGGGGAGTGCTATCGCTTAAATGAAGCCTGAGCAAGGAAAGAGGGGAAAACTGGAAACTATTACACACGTTTATAGACTATATCGAGAATTAGACCAATGGCCCTCCTCTGTTCAGCATTAAGAGAATTATAATTGCAATAGCAAAAACCTGGAACCAACCCAAATGCCCATCGTTGATAGACTGAACAAGGAAAATGTGGCACATATACACCATGGAATACTATGCAGCCATAAAAAATGATGAGTTCGTGTCCTTTGTAGGGACATGGATGAATTTGGAAACCATCATTCTCAGCTAACTTACACAAGAACAGAAAATCAAACACCACATGTTCTCACTTATAGGCAGGTGTTGAACAATGAGAACACATGGACACAGGAGGGGAGCATCACACACTGGGGTCTGTTGGGGGGGCAGGGGAGGGACAGCAGAGGGGTGGGGAGGTTGGGGAGGGATAACATGGGGAGAAATGCCAGATATAGGTGACGGGGGATGGAGGCAACAAACCACATTGCCATGTATGCACCTATGCAACAATCCTGCATGATCTGCACATGTACCCCAGAAGCTAAAGCACAATTAAAAATAAATAAATAAACTCAAAAAGAAAAAAAGGATTATAATATTGCTTTATGTCCATAAGCACATCAGGGTTTAAATTTAGTGAATGATCTCACAAGAAGCCAAAATTAACAAACTCTCCTACTGTGATGTCATGGTTTTGGTGTCCCCCAGAATTAAGTTTAAATCTTGCCCCTGTTCATTACCAGGTGCATGATTTGGTGCAAGTCACCTTAGTTTTCCTGAGCCTCAGTTCTTCATCTATATAATGGGGATAATAACGTTTCCTTTGCTGAATTATTAGAGTTTTATCTGAGACAATTACGTAAATAAGCTATGCCTCAATCAGAGGTAGTACATTCTTTTTTTGGGGTGATTCTGCACCCAAGGCTATAGTAACTGAATTGCTTTAATGTGGAAGTTGTTCCCTGTGTAGTGATGCCTTTCTGAGCTCTGTCTGATGCATATAATTTGGGTCATGAAAAATGCACATACAGATAACCTCTTAGGGACCCTAAATTCTTTATGAAAAAAATATAAAATAATAAATAAATAGCCTAACTACTTTAGATTTTGGAGCTGGGGAATATGCTAGAGGTTGAGCCTAATTAAAGTCACTGGAGCCTTAACAATTAATCAGTTACTGACAGAAAAGGAAGCAGGGGAAGAAAAAGAGATATGAGAAAAAAGGGAGAGGGCGCATGCAGCTTCCAAGAGTGATGTGTGAACTCCAAGGTCATGGTTCAGTGGGCTGTAGAGCAGCTTGTAATTTCTACCTTTATTTCTTACAAGAGCAATAGTTTCACAATACCTCACCTCTCTCCCTGTAACTGAGAATTAACACTGTAATGGATTATTTCAACCAAGTTATAATAATTAAAACAACTTACCTTTTAAATATGTGCTATGATTTAAAAAATACCTGCAGAATCATTATCTTATTTTATTCTTACAGCAACCAGATAAAGTATATAGAATTGGTATTCTCATAATTATGAAATTAGCCTTCATGGGGAAAAAGCAGATGAAAATATTTCAAAACAGCAGTGCTGTAATATCCTCAAATCCAGTTTATAATTCTTGAAAGAAGTATACTGATGTTGAGATTTCTATTTTTAAAAATACTTCAGAGCATATTTCTCCTTTACTTCAGAGCATGTTTCTCCTTTGCCCTTACCTCACTTAGCAAAAAAGCATAAAGAGCTAAGTGCAATTTTCTGAAGCCATCAACAGCAGAGCTAAAATTTACTCCAAATTATGACTGTCATCTGAGAGCCATGTGTTGCTTAATGACATGACTACATTTCGAGAAATGTATTGTTTGGTGATTTTGTCTTCAAGCAAACATCACAAAGCATACTTACACAAATCTAGATGGTATAGCCTACTACAAACCTAGTCTGTGTGGTCTAGCCTATTGCTCCTACTCTACAGACCTGTACAGAATGTTATTATACCGAATATTGTGGGCAATTGTAACACAGTGGTAAGCATTTGGGTATCTAAACATATTTAAACATAGGAATGTACAGTAAAAATATGGTATTGTAATCTCATGGGACCACTGTTGTTTGTATATGTGTTATTGACCAAAACGTTATTATGTGGCACATGACTGTATCCAGGAAAGCATCCTTCTCCTTATGTTCATTTAAAAGTAAGATCTCACCTGGGCAACGTGCTGAAATTCCATTTCTACCCATAAAAATACAAAAATTAGCCAGGTGTGGTGGTGTGTGCCTGCAGTCCCAGACACTCTGGAGGCCGAGGTGGGAGGATCACTTGAGCCCAGGAGGTTGAGGCTGCAGTGAGCTATGATGGCACTACTGCATTCCAGCCTAGGCAACAGAGTGAGACCCCATCTCAAAACGAAATTAAATTTAAAAAGATAAATGTGAGATATTTAACATGACTTTGTTCTGGGACATGGCAGAGAGCTATAAATGATGGCGAAAAGACGTAAAATAAGTGAAAAAGAATGAAGGTATGGTTTACATTTGGTGTGGGGAAAAAAGAGATATGCTTCCCCCTTGCTGTGTGGTTTTGTCTAAATCCACTTCCTCATGTAGCTTTTTCAGAATATAAAGATAGACTTCATCATTAGGATGAGAAATGTAGGAACTATGATAAGAAAACACAATCAAATTGTCATGATTTTGGAAAATTTGCTTACAACATCTTTTAGGCTTCATTTTCCTAACCTTTAAAATAGCAATAATTATAGTTTATATTAGAATCAATAATTACAGTGTTGATTTCAGAGGGTTATAAAGAAGGTTGATAAAGATTAAATGACATCTAGAATACTAGCATAGAATAATAGCTCAATAAATGTTCCCCCCTTTTTCTGTCCCTCCCCCTCCTCCCTCTCCCCTTCCACTTCTTCCTCCTCCTCTTTCTTTCTTCATCACCATCATCATTCTTTAATTAAAGCTACAATTAGACACATGATCAACTTGACCATTTGCTGCCTAATAATCTAAGTGTTAGGATGCTCCACTGAATTTGTCATTTCCTGTCAGCCATTCTCTCTCAGCATTAGTTTCTTTGAAAAGAACAAAGCATTCAGTAGAGATTTCTTAGGCTTCTTCATCAAAAGAAACCAAGATTTCTATATGCTATTTTGTCATCCTGTGAAATTGCTAGGAATCTCATTTTAAGACTCTTATTGTAAATTGACATGTGCATAGTCATTTCAATTTAATCATTATTGAAGACAAGATGGTAATTAACTATACAGCCTACTTATTATTTTAACTAATAGCATAACCATGTTTATGTTTAATTTCTTCATGTTCATGTAAGAACTAATGTAGCCAGTGCCTTTTTTATCTGATGCTACAAGCACAGATTTATTTTGCAACCATTTATTTTGTTGGGTGGTCTTCTACCATTGACCTGTTTGTTTGGTTTTTTAAAACAGGTAAAGGAATACTTTTTGAAATTTTTAGCTGTAGATTCTGAATCCAAATTCATAATGCTAGCATGCAAGTAATTTCCAAACATTATATGAAGACAGCTTTAAGTACTGTGTAAACAACAGAGTGACTTGATTACAGTAATTGTAAATTTAGAGGTCATTTGGTGAAATGGAAAGAGAAATCCATTTAGTGGTTGCAGGTCACTAATTGATACCTTTGTAGAAAACTTATTGCCAGGGAGGAGCTTCCAGCACAGGAAATGTCCCATTGCAAATACTATTTGCTTTCCATTAATTAAGTACTTGCAAAGCTTTGTTAACTAGAACAGGCCTCAGGACCATAATTTTGATCAGTAGAGTAGCACTTACTTGAAAGTGTTAATTTAATTTCCTAACATGTTCATAAGCTAGCTGAATGACTCAACATGCATTATATTTTATCCCTCAGACAGAACCACAGGGCAAAGCTGATTTGGATAAAGTGTTTTTATAAGGTACTCGTGTAATACTATCAGTATAAGAAGGACAACTCAGACAGCATCTGGCAGTGTTGGGTTTAAAGAATATCAAATATCGCTAGTGACTTAATAGCAGCCATGTGCTGTGACCTTTTCTATCCTTCTCATCTTCAGCTTTTCTGCAACATTTGGACCAGTTGACCACGTCAGCTTACTCAACACTGCTTTTTCCTTTGATATTTTCCACACCTCCCTTTTGCATTCCTGCAGAGGTTCATAGCCCCCTCCCTGACTGATGCTTCTCAGTCCTTCTCGGCTTCTCACCCTCTCTTTCCTCCCCACATCTACATCCTGACATTTTGTTTCTTTGGAGATTTTTTCATCCTTCTTGTCTCTTCCACCTGTGCTTTATTCCACAGAAAGTACATTTTATTCACTTCATCAATCTGATGGGCTGGATGCTGCCCAGTAGAGACCACCACCCAGACTCCCAGTGACAGCTGCCTGCTGGGCCACATGGATGTTAGGTGGGTATTTTAGAGTCAACAAACCCTAAACAGACCTATTATTTCCATTTCTCTAATTCGTTCCCTAATTTGATGACTGATATTATTATACTTCCTCTTACTCTGGTTCAAAAGTCTGGCTGCTGCAGCAACTCTTTTCCTTCTGGTTCACAACCTTTCCTCCTACCTCATCTAATCAGTTAGCATATGAGTCCATTCGCCCACTGCTATGAAGAAACACCCAAGACTGGGTAATTTATAAAGAAAAGAGGTTTAATCGGCTCACGGTTCTGCAGGCTGTGTAGGAAGCATGATGCTGGCTATCTGCTCAGCTTCCAGGGAGGCCTCAGGAAACTTACAATCATGGTGGAAGGCAAAATGGAAGCTGGCTCCTTTTACATGGCCAGAGCAGGAGCAAGAAAGAGAGGAGTGAGGTGCTACACACTTTTAAACAACCAGATCTCATGAGAACTCAGTCACCATCACAAGAACAGCACCAAGGGGGTGGTGCTAAATCATTCATGAAGGATCCACTCCTATGATCCAATCACTTCCCGCCAGGCCCTAACTCCAACGCTGAGGATTGTAATTGAACATGAGATTTGGGTATAAACACAGATCTAAATGATAGCAGTTAGCAAAGGCTGTTGATGGTGGAGGGTATTGAGAATGCATAATAAACATGGCATTTTATTTGCTATATAGCAGTAAGAACACTGGGGCTCACAGCTTACTGATTCTGGGGATGGTGATGGGTAAGAGCAGGGCGTTGGTAGTACTTAAATTTGCTGATTCAACATGTTTATTCTTTTCCTGATTAAGCAGTTCCTTCAAGTTCACAACAATCTCTTGCAGAAGTGATCAGCCTTCCCAGGTTTCATTCCCTTTGTCTTTCACAGAAAGTAGTCCTGGTGTCACAGGGCCAATTTTAAAATTTGAGTAGGGCATGGTGGCGCTTGCCTGTAGTCTTAGCTACTCAAGAGGCTGAGACAGGAGGATGGCTTGAGGCCAGGAGTGTAAGGCTGCAGTGTGCTACAACTGTGCCTTTGAATAGCCACTGCGCTCCCAGACTGGGCAACAGAGTGAGAGTTTGTCTCTTAAAAAAAAATTATTTTTTCAGATGGAGTTTTGCTCTTGTTGCCCAAACTGGTGGGCAATGGCATGATCTTGGCTCACTGCAACCTTCGCCTTCTGGGTTCATGTGATTCTCCTGCCTCAGCCTCCTGAGTAGCTGGGATTACAGGCACGTGCTACCACATCTGGTTAATTTTTTTTGTATTTTTAGTAGAAATGAGTTTTCACCATGTTAACCCAACTGGTCTCGAACTCCTGGCCTCAGCTGATCCGCCCACCTTGGCCTCCCAAACTGCTGGGATTACAGGCATGAGCCACCACGCCTGGCCAAAAAAAATTTTTTAATTAACATAATTGTCAGATTAATCTTTTAAGTTGGGTGCAGTGGCTTATGCCTGTAATCCCAGAGTTTTGGACTACCAACATGGGAGGATCACTTGAGGCCAAAGGTTTGAGACCAGTCTGGGCAACACAGTGAGACCCTGAATCTACAAAAATTTTTTTTAAAAAATTAGCTTGGCATGGTGGCACATGCCTGTAGTCTCAGCTACTCAGGAGACTGAGGTGAGAAGATTCCTTGAGCCCAGGAGGCTGAGGCTGCAGTTGAACCATGACCATGTCACTGTACTCCAGCCTGGGTGACAACAAAACCCTCTCTCCAAAAAAATGATCTCCTATTTTTACAAAAACCTAATTATTCTAAAGTCAAATGTCTGCTTCTGGTTGAGTGGGAGAAAAAAATTATGTAAAAGCAAACTTAAGAGAAGAAGGCATATTAATCCAGCTCGTAACATAATCCTGTTAAAAGGATGTGTCTATGATGGCTCTTGAAGGTGATTCACGTTTTCTATTTCCTCTACTCTTCTCTTGAACGTCTATGAAGTTTCTATCTGGTTATCATGGATCTGTTCTCTACCTCAAACTCTGGACTTCACACTCCTACCCAAGTAATAGTCACATCTGTCACTGCCTTCCTCAAGTAGGTTTAGAAGCCTGAGCATATTCCACAGAACAAACTCATGCTTCCTTACATCAAAGCCAAGCTTTCCACAACCAGGCTTCAAACTATCATGGCCTGAGATATCCATGTACTCCATACTCTCAATAAAAGAGCCTTCACTATTTCACAAATGTGCAATCTATATCCCTTACCCTGGACATTACTGGTATTGCTGCCCGAAATGGTTTTGCACTTCCATATCAGCCTACTGAAACTCTATATGTCCTTTAGTGCCCTGCTCAGATGTCATTTTCAGATTCCAGGGAGTACTTCCAGATTCCCTGTCAGAAACAAATTTCTTCCTCTTCAATTCTGCTCATGTTACTTTCTCTAGATTTCTATTGTGTTATTTTTCACATTGTACATGACATTACAATTAGCAGTATATATACATCTTCTTTAAGTTTTGATATTTAAGTTCCTAGAGGGTAGGAGTCAAGGCATATTTATATTTTGCCTCACATGGAGACATAGAAATATTAGGCTCACAATGATGATAAGCTGAATTAAACTATAAAAATGTTGGAGATTTAAAAAGTCAAATAGTTGCATTTTATTATCCCTAGTACATTGAATCTGTGCCCTGGAGACTACATTGCTGGCATATTTTGTATTCCTTAAGTTTGCTTTCGATTCCCAGGAGGTTCTTAGATAAATAGAAAAATATGCATTATTTTCTAATGGAATGAATATAATGCCTTTATCAGTAAGATTAATAATGTCATTTCAGATTTCCAAAGAAGTAACTTTAGAAACCTTGCTATAATCTATTGGGCTTTCTTTTTTCCAATTGAGCTTAAAAATTGGGTTCTCGTTATAGAAATTCAAAGCAAATAACTTTTTCCCCAGACTTATTTTTAGGAATAAAACAAAAATCAGATAGCCAGCCAAAACAAACTAACGAAAAGCTGTTGAAGAAGTCCCAGACAGAGAGGTTATTTCCTTTCAGTGTTCAAGTGTCAAAGTGGTTATTGCATGATGTGAATCCTAAATTGGCATTTTGGGAGGAAGCAAGAATCATTTGCTGGAAATTATATCCTTCATTTCCCTAAGTGCTAGTCAACTCTGGGATTCAGACTAAAGTTGCTACTTTTATCTGTCCATGGGCAAGCCCCATCCCCTATCTTTTTCTAGGGCATAATAATGGTGTTATATTTTATTCATTATGACTTACAGAAACTTAGATTAGTCACAGGCTATCGTTAGCTCTCTCCATTTCAGGAATGTTCCCAATAAAGTCTATATTCACCTGAGTTGCAATTGAACCAGGGAAGATAGAAAAAAATGGCTATTATAAAGCTGAAAATTATATTGCTCTTTGAGGAGACACATAAAGAAACCACCTCTTTTATCAACTTATTTTTCCAAGCCTCTCTTTAGATGTTCAGCCACTTTCTTAAAAGAGTGATTTGATCTCATCAGAAAAAAAAAAAAGTTTCCAACCCTTCTGGTTGCAAAGATAGGCCCTTTTACTGTAAATCAATGTGTTGCTGTCTTGTTTGCTCTGCTGCAAGAAAGATGGACACAGCACAGAACCAATGGTACTGCTTCCTCAACTCATTTATCTTGTGGGTTTGTTCACAGTCAGCCCAGATTAACCATTTCACCTCCCCTTTCCTGCAGTTGTTACTGGGGCTCTGAATGTGGCTGTTTGAAGAGATTGAATGAGATTATTTTTATTTGGCTTAATTTTCTGGACATTAGGTACCAAAAGTGGGATCACTTATAGTTCTGACTTTATGGCAGAGCTATGATGGCTCCTGAAGGTGATTCTCTACCTTTATTTGTCGATGCCACGTTCCTTTCTTGTTATTGCAGTTATGCATTGCATAACGACTAAAATACTTTCAGAAAAATATATCATTAGGTGATTTTGTTATGTGAACATCATAGAGTGGATTTACACAAACCTAGATGGTATAGCCGACTACACACCTAGGCTATATGCTATAGCCTATTTCTCTTAGGACACAAACTTGTACAGCATATCATTGTGTTGAATACCAGTCCATTGTAACACAGTGGTATTTGTACATCCAGACACCGAAAAGGTACAGTAAAAATATTGTATTACAATCTTATTGGAGCACCATTATATATGCAGTTTGTGATTGAGTAAAATACTATGTGGTGTATGACTACATTTTATTTACCTTTTTATTTATTTCCTTTGACCCCATTCCTCATACTTACACCTTCCCCACACCTAGGCACATCAACAGATAACATTCTAACATGTTGGTTACTTAAGTTTTAGTGTTTATGTTCTTGCAAAACATGTACTGTTTTGTGTGCATGAAATTTAAATTTACACAGTGATATTGTAAAGATCTCACTCTGTTTCTTATTTTCTCACTCAGCATTGTGCTTTTAAAATCTTTCCATATTGCTGTGTGTACATTCACTAGTTGCTTTTAATGGTGCTTTACATTTTACTGGTGGCATCTAATCCACATTGAAGGATGCTTTAATCCACATTGAAGGACTGCAACTTCCAGTCAACATAAATATGCTAGAATACACATGTGACAAGAGCTTACTATTCATAAAGATGTATTTAGGATGAGTTCCTTAGTGATGGCATTGTTGGATCATAATGTCTACATATGTATAATTTATCACTAATTGAATTTGTCGAAGATTTTATGCATATTTATTGAGTTAATTATTTGATGTTTTATAGTTTCTGTTACTATTGTAAATGAGGGAGTTTTACATATATTTTCTAGTTTGTTATTTCTAGTATAGAGAAGTGCTGTTATTTTTGTTAGTTGATCTTGTTTTCAGTTACTTTGCTAAGTTCTTATAAGCTTGTTGTATATATGTATATATATAAATATTTTATCTAAAAATGACATTTTTACCAATTTATGGCATTCTTTGCATATAATTTATTTTCTTTTGGTGCTGGTGAGAGCATCCAGTTCTATGTTAAACAATACTGCTGATAGAATTATTCTTGTATTTCTCAAGCCTAAATTTTTTATTAAAAATAATTCATTCAAAATAATATTTGTAATAGGCTTTTGTTATATAACTTTTACTCAGATAGGGAGGTTCCATTTATTTCAAACTTTCTGTGACTTAAAAAAATTATAAATCGGTGTTGAACTTTACCATATCAATTTTCTGTACACATTGTGGTAAATATGTATTCTTTTCCTTTGGTTGTTATTATGGCAAGTTAAATTAATAACATTTCTGCTATTGAACTATCTTTGCATTTTTGGACTAGTTAATCTCGATCACAGTGTATTTTAAATTTTTCTTGTAAAATTGCTGTTTTATTTAACAAATTTGCATTTACGTTTTAAACTAAACTGGGGCTATCAGTGTTTTTCTTAATTATCCTTATTTGATTTTGGAACTGATATTTCACTAGATTCACAACATTAGCAAGGCAACTCTAATGTTTATTTTATTTTTTAAGGGAAGATTTTGTTCCCCTTAAAAAGAGTTAAATATTTCTTAAACTGTTGGCAGAAATTACCATAATACAAGATGGATTTGGGGCTTTTGATAAGCAGAACTTTTGATGAGCAGAATATCTTTGCTACTTCTTGCTTTAATTTTGACTTTTTAGTTTTTGTAGTATTTTATCCTCGTGATCTGTATTTTAAAGTATAATTGTTTATGTTATTCTCTCACAAATTGTCTACCTCTGTTAGTAGTTATTTCACCATTTCCATTCTCTACTCTTATTTGTATGTTCTTTCATTTTTTTGAGCACTTTTCCCAGAAGTATTAAACTTTCAAGGACCAATTACTGATTTTGTTAATTTTATTTTGCTGTTCATTCTCTATGTCATTAATTTTGCTCTTGTTTTTATTATTTCCTTTCTTCTTGGCTTTTTGAATTTGCTTTTCTGTACAATTTCTATTTTTGTGTTTACAGATATATTTATTTGGAGTTGAACTTTTAATTACTCCTTTAGCACAATTTTTGTCTTTCAGTGTTTACATTGATATTTAGTTCTAAGCATTTTTAATATTCTTTTTTTTTTTTTTTTTTTTTTTTAATTTTATTTATTTATTTATTTATTTTTTTTAATTGCATTTTAGGTTTTGGGGTACATGTGAAGAACATGCAAGGTTGTTGCACAGGTGCACACCTGTCAGTATGATTTGCTGCCTCCCTCCCCTTCACCTATATCTGGCATTTCTCCCCATGCTATCCCTCCCCAACTCCCCACCCCCCCACTATCCCCCCAACAGACCCCCGTGTATAGTGCTCCCCTCCCTGTGTCCATGTGTTCTCCTTGTTCAACACCCGCCTATGAGTGAGAACATGTGGTGTTTGATTTTGTGTTCTTGTGTCAGTTTGCTGAGAATGATGTTTTCCAGGTTCATCCATGTCCCTACGAAGGATGTGAACTCCTCGTTTTTAATGGCTGCATAATATTCCATGGTGTATATGTGCCACATTTTTCCTGTCCAGTCTATCATCGATGGGCATTTGGGCTGGTTCCAGGTCTTTGCTATTGTAAACTGTGCTGCAATGAACATTCGTGTGCATGTGTCCTTATAGTAGAACGATTTATAATCCTTTGGATATATGCCCAGTAATGGGATTGCTGGGTCAAATGGAATTTCTATTTCTAGGTCCTTGAGGAATCGCCACACTGTTTTCCACAGTGGTTGAACTAATTTACACTCCCACCAACAGTGTAAAAGTGTTCCTATTTCTCCACATCCTCTCCAGCATCTGTTGTCTCCAGATTTTTTAATGATCGCCATTCTAACTGGCGTGAGATGGTATCTCAATGTAGTTTTGATTTGCATTTCTCTAATGACCAGTGATGATGAGCATTTTTTCATATGTTTGTTGGCCTCATGTATGTCTTCTTTTGTAAAGTATCTGTTCATATCCTTCGCCCATTTTTGAATGGGCTTGTTTGTTTTTTTCTTGTAAATCTTTTTTAGTTCATTGTAAATTCTGGATATCAGCCCTTTGTCAGATGGGTAGGCTGCAAAAATTTTTTCCCATTCTGTTGGTTGCCGATTCACTCTATTGACTGTTTCTTTTGCCGTGTAAAAGCTGTGGAGTTTGATTAGGTCCCATTTGTCTATTTTGGCTTTTGTTGCCAATGCTTTTGGTGTTTTGGTCATAAAGTCCTTGCCTACGCCTATGTCCTGAATGGTTTTGCCTAGGTTTCCTTCTAGTGTTTTTATGGTGTTAGGTCTTATGTTTAAGTCTTTAATCCATCTGGAGTCAATTTTAGTGTAAGGTGTCAGGAAGGGGTCCAGTTTCTGCTTTCTGCATATGGCTAGCCAGTTTTCCCAACACCACTTATTGAACATGGAATCCTTTCCCCATTGATTGTTTTTTTCAGGTTTGTCAAAGATCAGGTGGTTGTAGATATGTTGTGTCGCCTCCGACGTCTCTGTTCTGTTCCATTGGTCTATATCTCTGTTTTGGTACCAGTACCATGCTGTTTTGATTACTGTAGCCTTGTAGTAGAGTTTGAAGTCCGGTAGTGTGATGCCTCCTGCTTTGTTCTTTTTGCTTAGAATTGACTTGGCTATGCGGGCTCTCTTTTGGTTCCATATGAAGTTTAAGGTGATTTTTTCCAGTTCTGTGAGGAAGGTCATTGGTAGCTTGATGGGGATAGCGTTGAATCTGTAAATTACTTTGGGCAGTATGGCCATTTTCACGATATTAATTCTTCCTAACCATGAACATGGAATGTTTCTCCATCTGTTTGTGTCCTCTCTTATTTCGTTGAGCAGTGATTTGTAGTTCTCCTTGAAGAGGTCCTTTACGTTCCTTGTTAGTTGTATTCCTAGGTATTTTATTCTCTTTGTAGCAATTGTGAATGGCAGTTCGTTCTTGATTTGGCTCTCTTTAAGTCTGTTATTGGTGTATAGGAATGCTTGTGATTTTTGCACATTGATTTTGTATCCTGAGACTTTGCTGAAGTTGCTTATCAGTTTCAGGAGATTTTGGGCTGAGGTGATAGGGTCTTCTAGATATACAATCATGTCGTCTGCAAATAGAGACAATTTGACTTCCTCCTTTCCTAATTGAATACCCTTTATTTCTTTTTCTTGCCTGATTGCTCTGGCTAGAACTTCCAGTACTATATTGAATAGGAGTGGTGAGAGAGGGCATCCTTGTCTAGTGCCGGATTTCAAAGGGAATGCTTCCAGTTTTTGCCCATTCAGTATGATATTGGCTGTCGGTTTGTCATAAATAGCTTTTATTATTTTGAGATACGTTCCATCGATACCTAGTTTATTGAGGGTTTTTAGCATAAAGGGCTGTTGAATTTTGTCGAAGGCCTTCTCTTCATCAATTGAGATAATCATGTGGTTTTTGTCTTTGGTTCTGTTTATGTGGTGAATTACATTTATAGACTTGCGTATATTGAACCAGCCTTGCATCCCCGGGATGAATCCTACTTGATCATGGTGGATAAGCTTTTTGATGTGCTGTTGTAATCGGCTTGCCAGTATTTTATTGAAGATTTTTGCATCTATGTTCATCATGGATATTGGCCTGTAGTTTTCTTTTCTTGTTGAGTCTCTGCCGGGTTTTGGTATCAGGATGATGTTGGTCTCATAAAATGATTTGGGAAGGATTCCCTCTTTTTGGATTATTTGGAATAGTTTCAGTAGGAATGGTACCAGTTCCTCTTTGTATGTCTGGTAGAATTCGGCTGTGAGACCATCTGGGCCTGGGCTTTTTTTGGGTGGTAGGCTCTTAATTGCTGCCTCGACTTCAGACCTTGTTATTGGTCTATTCAGGGTTTCGACTTCTTCCTGGTTTAGGCATGGGAGGAGACTACTGTCCAGGAATTTATCCATTTCTTCCAGGTTTTCTAATTTATGTGCATAGAGTTGTTTGTAATAATCTCTGATGATGGTTTGAATTTCTGTGGCATCTGTGGTGATATCCCCTTTATCATTTTTTATTGCATCTATTTGGTTATTCTCTCTTTTCTTTTTTATTAGTTTGGCTAGTGGTCTGTCTATTTTGTTGATCTTTTCAAAAAACCAGCTCCTGGATTTATTGATTTTTTGTAGGGTTTTTCGTGTCTCTATCTCCTTCATTTCTGCTTTGATCTTAGTTATTTCTTGTCTTCTGCTAGGTTTTGAGTTTTTTTGATCTTGCTCCTCTAGCTCTTTCAATTTTGATGATAGGGTGTCAATTTTAGTTCTCTCCTTTCTTCTCATGTGGGCACTTATTGCTATATATTTTCCTCTAGAGACTGCTTTAAATGTGTCCCAGAGATTCTGGTATGTGGTGTCTTCATTCTCGTTGGTTTCGAAGAACATCTTTATTTCTGCCTTCATTTCAGTGTTTATCCAGTCAACATTCAGGAGAAAGTTGTTCAATTTCCATGAGGATGTGCGGTTCTGGGTGGGCTTCTGAATTCTGAGTTCTAACTTGATTGCACTGTGGTCTGAGAGACTGTTTGTTATGGTTTCTGTTCTTTTGCATTTGCTGAGGAGTGATTTACTTCCAATTATGTGGTCAATTTTAGAGTAGGTGTGATGTGGTGCTGAGAAGAATGTATATTCTCTGGATTTGGGCTGGAGAGTTCTGTAAATATCTATTAGGTTTGCTTGTTCCAGGTCTGAGTTCAAGTCCTGGATATCCTTATTAATTTTCTGTCTCGTTGATCTGTCTAATATTGACAACGGTGTGTTGAAGTCTCCCAGTATTAATGTGTGGGAGTCTATGTCTCTTTGTAAGTCTTTAAGAACTTGCCTTATGTATCTGGGTGCTCCTGTATTAGGTGCATATATATTTAGGATCGTTAGCTCTTCTTGTTGTATTGATCCTTTTACCATTATGTAATGTCCTTCTTTGTCTCTTTTGATCTTTGTTGCTTTAAAGTCTATTTTATCAGAGATGAGAATTGCAACTCCTGCTTTTTTTTGCTCTCCATTTGCTTGGTAAATCTTCCTCCATCCCTTTATTTTGAGCCTTTGTGTATCCTTGCATGTGAGGTGGGTTTCCTGGATACAGCACACTGATGGGTTTTGGCTTTTTATCCAATTTGCCAGTCTGTGTCTTTTGATTGGGGCATTTAGCCCATTTACATTTAGGGTTAATATTGTTATGTGTGAGTTTGGTCCTGTCATTTTGATGCTAGCTGGCTGTTTTGCCCATTGGTTGATGGAGATTCTTCATTGTGTTGCTGCTCTTTACCATTTCTTGCGTTTTTGGAGTGGCTGGTGCTGGTTGTTTTTTTCTATGTGTAGTGTCTCCTTCAGGAGCTCTTGTAAAGCTGGTCTGGTGGTGATGAACTCTCTGAGTACTTGCTTGTTCACAAAGGATTTTATTTTTCCTTCACTTATGAAGCTTAGTTTGGCTGGATATGAAATTCTGGGTTGAAAGTTCTTTTCTTTAAGGATGTTGTATATCGGCCCCCACTCTCTTCTGGCCTGTAGGGTTTCTGCTGAGAGATCTGCTGTGAGTCTGATGGGTTTCCCTTTGTGGGTAACCCGACCTTTCTCTCTGGCTGCCCTTAGTATTTTCTCCTTCATTTCAACCCTGGTGAATCTGATGATTATGTGCCTTGGGGTTGCTCTTCTAGAGGAATATCTTTGTGGTGTTCTCTGTATTTCTTGGACTTGAATCTTGGCCTGCCTTGCTAGGTTGGGGAAGTTTTCCTGGATAATATCCTGAAGAGTATTTTCCAGCTTGGATGCATTCTCTTCGTCACATTCAGGTACACCTATCAGCATTTTTAATATTCTTTAAAATTTTCTTTTCAACCCAATAATAAGATGTTACCTACTTTTTAATTATGTGGTTTTTATAATATCCTTTTGTTATTCATTTTTATACTAATACAAATATAGTTCATGACACTAATCCCTTAGAATAAAGTAAAGCTATCTCTGCAGCTTGATATTTGCACTTTTTACTTTTCTATATGTGTGCATTAGTTTATTCTCTATTTATTGCTTGCACAGTTTTGTGTTATTCAATAGACTGGCTTATTAATTTATTTTTTCAGGTCTTTGATATTGCTGTTTATTTTTTGTATGCTTGATCTATGGATTTTGAAGCAGGGCATATTAAAAGCTAAATTTATAATTAATAAGATTTATTAATTTCTCCCTATAGTTCTGTTATTTCTTCACACAGTTTAAAATTATATTGTTATGAATATGTATGCTCATAAGGACTATATCTTTCCACTCTGTTTTTCCCTTTACCAGCTTATAATTCTCTTTTTGACTTTTGTACTATTCTTTTTCAACAGTTAAGATCTCTTTGGTTCATATGTACCTGATGTATTCTTTTCCAAATTTGCACTTTCAACCTTTCTTTGCCTTTTGTTTCATTTTAAGCATATCTCTTGCAGAAAATATACTATAATGTTTTATGGAATCTTTTTTTAAAAAACCCTAGTTTCATCTTTAATGAGTATTAACCATTTACTGAAAAAAGTTGAGACATTTTTTGCAATTTTTTCCATATTTTCTACTTTTGTACAATTTTATTTTTCTTTTTTTCTGTTTTGCCTGGGACCAATCAAGTTTTCTTTAATTGGTTTAAAAGTTATACATTCATTCACCTTTTGTTTTTATGGTGGTTGCCCTTAGTGTAAGCCGAACCTTCATGTTTATTCACTCATGATAACTCTTTAAACATATAAATCCTTACTTATCCTGCTCCATATAACATGCATTTTAGTATATTCTTATATCCATTTGGTTTCTCTATACCCATCTTGATGTATTCCGGAATTTTGATTATGAGCTTTAAGAATTTCTATTATCTTTTTTCCTTTGACAACAGTAATGTTGACATCAAATTTGATGGAATTTTATTATCCTTATTTCCTATATTTCTTATAACAAAATCTAGCATGTATTACATTTCTTATTTCATTATTTCCTCTAAGAGCACTTTTAAAGTAGGTCATTGTGTAGCAAATCCTGTGAAAACATTTTCCAGAATAGAATTTTATTATATCTTCTATTTACGTGAAAATTTGGTTGCATATCAAAGTCTAGTTTCAACATTATTTTACTCTAAAATCATATTCTATTGCCTTTTTAAAGTGTGTACCGTCAGTGTGATTCCTGTTCTTTTAAGACAATCTATCCTTTGTCCATCTTTTTAATTTTTCTTTGGCATTCTTTAATATCCTTATATTGTGTCTGAGGGAGGGGTTTTCCTTTGGGCACTCTATGAGCACCTTCAATCCAAGGGATAACTTTCATCTTTTTTGAATCTGGAAATTTCTTGAAATATTTCATTCACTCTATTATTTTACTCTCCACTGGGACTACTATTTTCCAGATTTAGTAATTCTTTTTTTATCTTCCATGTCTCTTTTTATTTTCTGTCTCTTACTAATTTATTCTAACTGTGGATTCATCTTAATTTTTATATTGCCCATTGAGCTTTTTGTTTTTTCAAAGGGAGTTCACTCTGTCTCCGAGGTTGGAGTAAAGTGGTGCAATCTTGGCTCATTGCATCCTCCACCTTCCTGGTTCAAGCGATTTCCCTGCCTCAGCCTCCTGAGTAGCTGGAATTACAGGTGTGTACCACCTCACCCCGCTAATTTTTGTATTTTTAGCAGAGACAGGTTTTGTTATGTTGGCCAGACTGGTCTCGAACTCCTGACCTCAGGTGATCTTCCTGCCTCGGCCTCCCAAAGTGCTGGGATTACAGGCATGAGCCACTGTGCCTGGCTCCCATTGAGTTTTGTAATTTTCCTACTTTATTTTTTACATTTAATATTACCACTTGGCTTCTTCTAAAAATAACATATTTTTTCCTGCTTTATATTATATATATAGCATTCCCTTATATTTTAAGTATATTTGTTATACTTCAGTGTATTCTTTCTTGTATATTTGAGGAGGGAGAGGGGATGAGCTCCAGTACAGAGAGCCCCAAGCACCATAGAACCACTATGGGCAAGTCTGTTCGCTAATTTTCAGCCAGATAACACCCCTTAAAAATAAGCAGCATATACAAGAGGCAGATTTTTGGTGGTGAGGAGGGTGGGCTTTGTGGTGGATAGTGAACAGCTCTGGGCAGCTGGGCAGCCTGCACCAAGTTTTAATCAACTTCACATCCCAGTGGGGTTTCTCAACTGCACCGATACTGTATCTCCAGTGACAGTCCTTGGGCCAGCAAGACAAGTATAAGAGCAGAAAGAGAAATAAAAGATGTAATTTTATACAATGACATGAGCCTCAGAGTAAGTAAACTATTAAAGGACTTTAGAAATGATGCCCAGAAAAAGGCATTCCGAGAAGGTGACATTTGAACTGAGACCAGAATAGGAAGAAAGAACAAGCATAAAGTGTGCAAGGTAAGAGGAGACGTCTCAGATTCAAGGTAGTTGGAGGAAGTTAGTGAACGGAAAATATGTCAGTGAGCAGGAGCAAGGCTGGGGAGGGTTGTAAAGTCAGAGCTTAAAGTTTAGATTTTATTCAAAGTACATGTGGAAACCACAGAAGCATTTTAGGGGGTTGTGGCAAGCCATGATTATGTCTGAAGTAGTGTGTTTACAAAGAAGATTAAAAAAAATTTGGCCGTTTAAAACACACTGAACAAATATAGCTCCATCATAAAACATTCATTTGCCTCATCTTTCATGATTTCTTTCCTTTTCAACTTCATTTTGTTCTGGAAAATTAAATCAATGTTGTCAGCATTTCAAAATGCTGATGTTTAATTTAGATGTGCTTTTGTTATTGTCTGTCAATCTTTATCTTTCTAAAACTTTTATATACCAAATCAACTTGGTGATAAATTATTTACCTTGATTCTCAATTTTTCTCAATGTACGTATTCAGGAGTAGAACGTAAATGTTTTAAGCAGGTGAAAACTGAATTTCAAGTTTAGAAGGCTCTCCCTTTTTTCACTGTGGAGCTCTGTCTAGTTCTCTGTCACATGGTTCTCAGCATTATTCTCAATTCTATGCCACCTTCCTCCAGTCTACCTCCATTCTTTAAAATATTGACAGAATGCTTCTCTTTAGAGCCCAAGATTTAAGACAGGTTTGATATCATAAAAGAATTATGATGCCAATGAGGATAATTAAATGAGCATCAGACATTACTGCTCCTAAAATCAGTAACTGCTGTCTATAACAGAGAATCCCCTGAGGGAAACCTCACAAGATCTGTGGACTAATCAATGATGAGGGTCATTTTCCATAATGAGTAAAATTAAATGGTCATCCTGGTTTCATTTCCAAAACAAAATCATGTTCCATCGTGGTGGTGTGCTATTTCTTTTATCAAGAACTAGTAACTTTTAAATGCTGTTATTTTGCTATAATAATGTGAAGTTCTTTCCTGGGCACTATGGTACATAAATTTTCACAAAACCACCATGGCACGTGTATACCTATGTAACAAACCTGCATATTCTGCACACGTACCTCAGAACTTAAAGTATTTTAAAAAAAAACAACCCTTAAGTATATTTGGATTAACTTGAGTATGTGAATCAACTTTTTCAACTGTAAGTTTTATAAGATCTTAATATAGGTCAAGTATTTCCAGTGAGAGTTTATAATAAATTAAGAAGGGCTTAAGTGTAAAAAATGCAAAAATTCAAAGATTTAGTAAGAAAAATGAATGTAAAATTTCTCATTTTAATATTAATTACATATTGAAATGGTATTTTGGATATATTGGGTTAAATATAAATTATTAAAAATTTTTTAAAAAATGAGACCACATTGTACATGTTCTTTTATCTCCTACTTTTTGAAACATAATATGTATTGTGATCTTTTTTAAAATTTCAATAAATACATTCTTAAAGCATAAGTTTAAGTAATAACAACAATAAGAGTTTTGGCCACTTTTTTCCTAAGTGCTTTATATTTATTCATTCATTTAATTCTCACAGTTTGAGATGTAGGTATTATTATTATATCCAACACTATATGATTCCAAGTTTATAATTTCTTATAATAACTAACACTAATTGCTTACAATGTGCTAGTCATAGTGATGATTGCTTATATAAATTATTTTATTTATCTTTTCCATGAATGTGTCCATTTGTTAACTTGGAAAACTGTTTATAGAAGTAAAGTAACTTGACCAAGCTAACAAGTCATGGAGCCATAATTCAGACCTAGGCCCCCCAAAAATGATTCTTTAAAAAAACATAGCATATGTTACTGGATTCCCTCAGCATTTCAGTATCCAAACTCTAGGACATCTTATCCTAGCCAGAAGCAAAGTTATCATTTATTATCTGGTACTTAGAGATTTCTGGAGTTTCAAACACCAATGTTGTCAATGTAAGAAGTATATAGAGTGATTGCTTGGCTATTCTGAATTTACTGGCTTTCCAACACAGCCATTCTCCTCCATTCCTCTCTCTGTGCCTGGAGGTGGACTGCCTGTTTTTTCCTTGGAGTTCACCAATGGAAAGAACCAATAGAAGAAGGAGGAGGAAAGAGAAGAAACTGAGGCATTTCTTCCCCTCCTTCCATTCTTTGTGCCATGACTTTGTCAATATGTCCGTAGCTGTGTCCTTCCACACGTACAGTTTCTGCCCTGGGAGGGCCTCCAAGCTGCATTTCTCACTGATCATCTCTTCTTTTCCTTGCCCTTTCCGTCTTAGGGGTAGCAATGTCTTCCCACCATTGCTGCTCTCTAGAAGCCTCATCATCCCTTATTGTTCCTTTAATCTTGCTCATCCCTTTTGTATGTAGTCCCTTTATTACAGTCTCTTTATTGGAAACTTCAAAGATGAGTTCTGCTTCTTGGGAAGGCCCTAATATTAAAAAATATAAAAAAGGCAAATAGATTGATTGACCAATAGACTACATTTTCTAGTAACAGAGATCATGAAGGCATTTTGACATAGTATGTGGAAGTTATAATGGCTGCCAAAATAAGAAATACCTTGTTCGGCAGAGAGAACAAAAGGGATACTCTTAGCTAGATATTCCAAGGATTCACCTACCAGCAATGATATCTACATTGCACAGAAGTTCCTATAAAAATTTTGCTGGGAACTGTCAATCAGGGTCAGACACTAAAACAATCTGGGACCAAGAAAATGGCAATGTTAAGTAATAAAGATGCTGTGAGATACTCCATAGAGACTTTCTTGCCCTTTAACACAAAAGAAGTGATGGATTTAGCAATATAGCTAGGAGAGATAAACTATGGAATTGCAGACCCTACCCCTTAGTTTAGCAGCATGGAAATCTCCTATTACGTGCCAATGTAGTTATTACATCGCTGTAGTTGCGGGTACTAATGTTGCCATTTTAATTTAAATGCTCAGAGCTCAATCTATGATTTATTGGGGCTTTCACGGTAAGCAATAAGTTCAAGAATTAATATTCTTTTGTTTTGGAAAAAGTTTCTTTTAATGTTTGACTATATTACACGAATGTTTTCCTTTCCACTTAAGAGCTTCATTTTTTATATTCTCTCATAACTTTGTGCAATGAAAGAAAATTGTTTGGTTGAGTCCTGTAGAACTATGAATACATTGGGGGTTTCTTTTCATTCCTATGTGATTTTTCCAGAACTTGTATAAATTTACTCTGTATAACCCCAGGCAATCTATGTAGCAGAGGCATACTTCTTTTCAAGATATTGCTCAATAACTAACTCAGGCATGACGTCATTCCTAACACTCCCCCATTTTTGTCTCCCCAAGTATAAGTCAAATAAATAAGAAAAAGCAGTTCTCGCTTACCAGACCGTATGCTCCTTAGAGGTGTGTTGGGGTCCCTTTTTGTCCTTAACATCTAATAGAGTATCAGGTCAGAATTTGCATATAATAAAGCTTCTTGAGTGAATAAATAAGTATCTTTTTAGCCCAACATATAATGTGAAGAGCAAGTGGGTTTATAGGTTCAGCTTTTCTAGAATTTACAGTTATGCCCATTTTAATACTACAGAAAATTTAAGAATAATAGAGGCAAATACTCCTAATTTTTGATTATGCCTAATCAATATTTACTTTCCCATTACTTCTTCTTAACAGAACTCTAACTTTTGGAGGGAGGCATTCTATTACATTTCAAGTAACCAAAGCTAAAGGAAGTCATGTTTTCAAGATCTGGCCAATGCCATATTAATGGAGGTCTTTGTGAAAAATGGGGCTTCTGATAACTTAGTTTATAAGTATGGTTGTGCATTACACACACACAATAAACTGGTATAAATGTTTACCACTCCATCTTCCTCCTTCTTCATTAAACATAGATGTGATACCTAGAAGTCTAAGTGCCTTTCTATCTTTGATGCAGAAGTAGCCTGGCTCCTTGTGCATCAGCCCTAAATGGCTTTCAATTTTATTCCTTGTTATGTGAGTTAAAAAAAAATCCTTACTTGTCTAAGCCATTGTTGTCAGATTTCTATAATATGTAGCTGAATACAATCCTGAACAGTTCAACAATGTGTCTCTTGGTAGCTTTCATTAACTTTTCACTTGTCATTGTTTCTGTGGACAGGAAAATGGCTGTGGGCCAAGATACATGAGGTTAACACAGAATCTCAGTTATTCTAAAATAATTTCAAGTGTTGATTCAGTTGCTCCCCCTTCTTTTTAAAATTATACCTTAAAGATTAGATTCCTTTTTTAGATAAACTTTATGTATAGGCCCCTCTCCTAAGTGATGACAGCTTTAACAGCATGAAACAAGCATGGCCTTAAGAGACAAATGATTCTGCTATCTAACTGCTGTCAGGAAAATAGTGCTCAAGGATAAGAAAACTAAAAGCATATTATATGACAACCATTTTCTAATGTTGCATGGGTCACTTTTAATAACTCCACATATTTAGCAAAATTATTTGGCTACCTAGATGGTAGATACATTGAGCCAATAAGCTATCCTGGCCTTTACTTTTGTGGTTATGATGTTTAGCTTCAATTCTCCACAAATACGTTACTGAGATTACTTTATGTCTGTGGCACTAATGTGGTAACACATCCTCTGAAAGATGATCCAGGAAAAGACAAAATGTCTTATTCCCTAGTGTTGAAGTGTATAGTCTTTGGTAAGCATTTGCCTATTTAAAAGACTTTCTTAGGTAAAAACTGGTTTTCCTTGTAAGAACTACAACAGCCTATTTATATAATAAGGTTAGATGGTCTTCCCCTTGGTGAGAAAACTTCATAATTGATTGACAGCCCTACCTCTTTTTGACTGTCTTTTATACTTAAGGCTCTACCTTTACAGAAAAGTAGCAATCACATTCCTTATCATAAAGGTAACCTAAAACAATTTGCTATCTAGTACCTAGAGAAAGTGTTTATCAATGCAGTTAGTAAGTGCTACTCAGATAGGATTGTTTACAACATTGCATAAAAGCCTGTTCTCTTTTTTGTTTTCTTTTTTGATGGCTATTGCAGTGTAGGGGCTCCCTCTGCCTTTGCCATCTTTTGCTTCCTAACTTCTTGAATCTACCTTACAGAATTCCAACAGTTTAATGGTCTGCCATTTAATTTGTGTTAGAAAACTTTAGTCAAAGGGAAGTGGTTTCAATGTATTCATGTAGGCATTCTCAGTTCCATCTCACCTGGATAAATTACCGGGCTACATATTTGCATCACATTAACCTGGCTGAGATGTCTTTCTTATGAGGCCCTTACTTCTAACAAAGATGAATGAGAAATGGTGGCATAAAATCCACTTGGGAACTGTAGTAAAGTTGATGATAAAGACATTTTCCATTAATTCATAGTAATAGTCATTAGAGTTTGTCATCCCTCTGTCATCCTCTTTTTAAAATTAAGTTTTTTTTTTTTTTTTTGAGACAGTTTCACTCTTGTCACCCAGACTGGAGTGCAGTGGGGCAATCTTGGCTCACTGCAACCTCTGCCTCCTGGGTTCAAGCGATTCTCATGCCTCAGCCTCCTGAGTAGCTAGGACTACAGATGTGAGTCAGTACACCTGGCTAATTTTGTATTTTCAGTAGAGACAGGGTTTCACCTTGTTGGCCAAAGTAATCTCGAACTCTTGTTCTCAGGTGATCTGCCCGCCTCAGCCTTCCAAAGTACTAGGATTACAGGCCTCAGCCACCAGGGCAGGCCAATTTATTTTTAATTTTTTTTTTTTAACAGAAGTCAGTTTTGTTATAGTATTCAGCTCTACTCCATGGAGTCCACAAATATTGGGGTAGCTGACTCCACCTCCTCTTCTAGAAATTTATTGGTCTAAGTATCCCAATTTGGGTGAAGACATTAAAAGAGGTTTTCTAGGCTTCTGGAAATGGTCTTTCTCTTTTTTCAAGGTTAGCCTTATTGTTTAAGCTGGTTTGAATAGATTTTCCATGATTTGCAAGTGAAGGAATTCTAACTGATAAAGTCACTTATATTCTACATACTTTTCCAATAATTTTTTTCTGAATATTGTACCAGAAATTACTTTGTACCCCTTGCTGAATTATTTGTTTTCTTTCTTTCTGAAAATAAGAGATATGCAACTTGTTTTACTTTGACTTCTAGAAAGATTAGAGCCAATTTTATTTCCAAGAACAACTATTGACATTTGATATAAACATATATTCTCCTTTCATTCCTCATCTTAAAATTCTTCAATATTTCCTTTTTAAAAAAACTTGAGTTATATGTGTGTTTTGTTGTAATTCACATGTAAGTATTAACAAAAATATATAATCTTGTATGGAGTTAGTATATGAGAGATAAATCTAAGTTCTTTTCTAATTCAATGGTTGTCAAACTGTTTTATGGGCTTCAGATCCTGTTCTATAAAGGAATTTTACATAGAAAACCAAAATACACAATGAGGTGGAAGTACTCTGTCTGAAGTTTGAACCAGGCCTAGAGCCTCACTCAATTAGTTCCACACCATACCTCCCTACCTACATGTAACTTCCTTAGTCCTTCAAGAAAATCTTAGGACTCTGGAAAATCCTTAAATCTTCTGTTTCTTTCCATAGTGCTGGTGTACCATTTCCTAAAGATATTAGACCACAATCAAATTCTATGAATGAGCTTTGGGTGTTCATTCTAAAGTCATCACAGATGACCCTTCTACAAATATACTTTTAAATGACCATACCACCATTCATGTTACCACTTAAAGAGAATTGATCAACCAGAATGTTGTAGCTCAAAGGACGCAGAGTCTTTGCTACCAAGGCATTAAAGCAACAACTCTAAATAGATTTAAATTGAATATACATATGAGTACTTTAGCAAAGATTATAAACAAAACATATTCCCAGAAATCTAGCTCTTCTGTTTTCATCCTGTGCCATCACTCTACCATAAAGAAATAACAAGTTATTTCCGAATTTTATTAATTCTTTAATTTTTTGCTTTTATTAAATATAACTCTAAGCATGCACACACATGAAAGTATGTATATATATACACAAAGACACTATGTATATGTGTATATATATCTTCCTTCCTTCGTACACACACACACACACCCCTTTCTTCCTTCCTAACTAAGGAAGATAGAAAGATAGATAGATAGATAGATAGATAGATAGATAGATAGATAGATAGATAGATCTTCCTTATCTAAACATATGTACATCTTCCTTTATTAGATAAGTGTTTAAGTGCTGGCATGCTTTTCGCTACCTTCTTTTTCACTTAGCAGTATATTGTACACATTACTTCATAAAAGTATATAAATATTTCTAATTCTTTTTCACAGCTACATGATTTTCCACTATGTGATCATACATGAGTTGATTCAATCATTCTCTGTTGATGGACATTTAATATGTTTCAAGTTTTTAGCTTTTACAAATAGTCTCATGATAACTATATGTTTATATGATATATATGATTTTGTGCAGATCTCTTTTTGAAAATTACCAGTGTATTTTTGAGATAAATACCCAGAAGAAAAATTTCTGGGTCAAAGGGTAAGTGCACATGCAATTTTCACAGCAATTGCCAAATTTCCCTCCACGTGGTTATGTATCCTTTTGCTTTACCATCAGCAATATATGAGAGTGCTAGTTTCTTATAGCCTTTTCAAGAGAATGTGTTGTCAAAGTTGTGGATATTTATCAGTATGATATATGAAAAATGGTATCAGTGTAGTTTTCATCGACTTTTTTTTGAGCAAGGTTGAGAATATTTTTACATGATTTAGAGACAGTTATATTTCTTTCAGTATGAACTGTTGGTTTATTTCTCTAGCTCAGTTTTCTGTAGGGTGGTTAGTGCTTTTCTTTATATGTTTAGAAGCTTATTACGTAGTACGATATTGAGGTTTTGTATGTGATATAAGTTGCAATATTTTCCTAAATATATTATTGTTGTTTGCTTATTTTCCTTTGTCATATATATATATTTTTTAAATTTATGTAAGCAAATGTACTTTTCCTCACTATCTCTGGATTTGGTCTATGAAATATTTGTTCAGACTAGGCATAGAGAGAAATTTACCCAAGTTTCCTCCTATTATTTGTATGGCTTCATTTCTTCAATAGAATCTCTGATTCACTTAGAATTTACCCAAGTATAATTTTTCCACCACATTAAAAATATATATATATTTTTCCACTAATTTAAAATATTGCCTTTATTGTATACTAAGTGAATATGGAAATGGGCCTAATTCTAAATTTTCTCTTCTGTTCCTCTGTCTATCTTTGCTAATATCATACTTTTAAAACTACAGACTTAGTAGTAGGTTTTACTCCATTGTAGGATTTAGTTCCATTCATTGAACTTCTTTTTTGCTGTATTTCTATTTTTCATTGCATCTTCTATAATTTCTGCTTTATAAAAGCTAGCTGTGGCATTGGATGTATAGGTATTAATAAAAATTATTTGAATTATACTCTTTGACATCCAATAGTAACCTTTGTTTCTTTCAGTGCATTTGTTCTAAATTCTATCTTCTCAGATGTCAAGATTGTAACCCTGCTGTCTTTTATTCTCATTTGTCCAGAAAGTTTTCATCAATCCTTAAAATAAAAATAAAAACATTCTTCTGAATCACTTCCTTTAAGTTTTATGATATTTTTTGTCAGCCAATCTACAAATTTGCTTTTTCTCATACTATATATACATAGATACATATAATAAATATATATAAAATATGCATATTTATCTTATAAATAAAATAAAAATTTCAGATTATGTACGTGTTTATATATTTCATCTAATCACATTTTAATGTTACATTAATAGTTTTACAAATTTTTTTATGAATAGTGTGTCATTAAATGGTCTTCTTTTCTCTTTCTCTCTTTTAAATAGATATTTTAGTATTCAAGAAAATCCATATTTATTCTAATGGATAATTTATGCAGTACTGTTATATTAGAGCCCTATTTTTCTCTTCAATGCCCTTTTCCTTTTTTGGTTATTGCATGTTGGTTTCCTAGGATAAGCAGTATTGACATTAGCTACTAATTTTATCATTTTCCTTCCCTGTCTTAAGACATATGATTTAGAGTAATATCCATTTATGTCTGGTAATCTTTTATACTTATTTGCATTCTCCCATTATTTTTGGTAATTGTCCTATATCTACATTGTCAGAGTATACAGCTATTATATGTTATACTGTCTCCTTTATGACCATCATTAATCTAAGTTTTACATGTAAACATTTTTAATGCTTATCAAAAGTCCTTAAGCTGATGGTTCTCTTGCACTTTTGGTTGTTGGAAGACAATTTCATAGTAGCTTTCTCCATAGAGGTTCATGGGAACATGAATGATATTTGAAACCATATTTCTGTGGCCTCTATATCTGACAGTTAATTAGGCTGGATATAAAATAGATCCCCAATTTTAATTTCTTTTCCAATGTAGCTAAATGTATTTTATGCTATAGTCATTTGGCATAAAGTATTATTATTGAGAAATATGCTCAAAATCTGTTTTTGTTTCCTCCATAAGTGGCTTGATCTGTTTTGGAAATCTCCCCTTTTTTTCTTTATTTCTTTTTCTTCCTTTAACTTTGTAGGGTAGGCAATTTTACTAGAACATGCCTAGAATTTTTCATTTTGAGTTGACTTTTCCTAGCTAAGTAGTATCATTTTAGCATATAGTTTCAACTGTATTTTATTTCAGGGAAGTTTTTTGAATTTTCATTTTTAATCTTGTTTCCATTTCATTGTTTTGATTTTCCTTTTTGGGGACTCTTATTGTGCATATATTTTAATACTTTTTTTCTGGAATCCTTTAAGCTTTTTCTTTCTTTTTGATTTTTAAATATTCCTCTATTTTTTCTATTTCTCTATCTATTGTGTTTCTTTGTTCTGTGTTCCTTCTAGTTTAGACTTCATTTCTGAAAATTTGTTTTCTAATATTTTGCTGAGTTCTGTGATCTCATTTCTGACTTTTTCTAATTCAAAGTTATTCTATTCTTTGATGGTGACAGTTTATCTTTTATCCCTGACCTTGAAATGCATGTGTGTGTTTTATTAACAGGAATCAGAGTCTGAATAAATCTGCAAGACCTAACTGATTGAATATATCGGTAAGAAAACTTCTTTATTCTGTAGGAATATAATTCTCTTTTCATTGTCTTATTTTTTTTATAGTAACTTTGTATGGGATTTGATTATAATTCTTTCACTAAATTTGCAGGAAATTGCTTTTCTAATACTTTTAGAGGTAAGAGACATGTCAGTATTGCTTTTTTAAAAGAACAAAAAGTTTTATAATACTCTTTAGTGAATTTCATGAAGTGTCAAAAACATGGCCTCTTACTTTTTGAGATTTCCTGGCCATCTTCCTTTCCCATATATTTATTTGGACCATTTCAATTTATTTGCCCCTATGATGCCTGTTTTGATAAAGTCGGATTCTGCTCCCAAAAGAATCATCTGATTAGGGAATTTTCCTAGAGGGAAATTTGGCTGATTATTTTGAGAGTTCATAGAGCAGAATTGTCCAAATTTCAGAAAGTCTGGTAAGCACTGTACTCAATCACGAATTAGATCCTTCAAAAACTCCTACAAGTTTCCGCTGCTATTCTTAAATTAGCTTGTCACATGTTGCAGAGTAGTTGTTGGCAATTTGAGTTTCCTGTCAGAGTCTATCAGACATTCTGTTACTTTTCTCCATTACTTCCTGCATACATGCATATACAAGACAGGTCTTCTAGCTGATTTGTTGCCATGCACTTTTATTTGGGGGAGTCATAGTGATGCTATATTACCTAGTTTTGATGTAATTGGTAATCGTGAGGTTCTTTTATTAAAATTATTTTTTATATTCTGTGTTTATAGGGGGTCGGAACTTGCAGAGATTAAAAACCATGATATCACTGTATTCTCAGAATTCCCCAAGTAACTTTTTCAACCCCATGTGTTGTCAAATTTTCAGAATCCCAGTCAACATAAATTTCTTGTCTCAAGCAGAAAGAACTTCCTTAATCAGAGCAAACTTGATGGATTTAATTCACATACATCTCTCTCATATGAGCCAATTATATTAACATTTTAAAATGTCCTACCCATTTCCCCTAATGCTACTCCTTGATTAGTATGTAATCTGTTTATAATAACTCACTAGAAACAGGTTTACAAGTATTTTTCCGTGTAATAGCTGTAGTCCACCAGCTTTCCAACCTGTAATATCTGTGTCCTTACTGGATTACTGTCCTGAAGTCCCATACTGTGGCTCCTTCTAGTTGCAGTCCCACTCTTGGTATCAGGTCAGTGTTTGTGAAAAAGTAGTTTCCGTGTTGTAGCACTAGGGAACACGCGTTGGAAATTTTGAGATCCATCCACACATGAGAGAAAGATCGACTATATCTGAAAACTAGTTCTAACATTAACAAGCCCTGTGAATGTAATTTTTAAAGTTAACAATAAAGATAATATAACAACTCACAGAATTACTATGACAAGCATATTATCTAATATAAATAAAGTCATTAGTATGAAGTCTTACATTATTCCATGAAACACACAATACAAATGGTAGTGATTACTACGTGACATGCAACATCTGAAAATTCAGCCTATGTTGGAAGGAGTATTTTATGAGAGCTACTCAACAGTTACTTAAGTATGGTATCTCTGATGATCTGTGTATTCGCTAACTTACAAATTTCATCCATATTTTGTAATCTCACAAAGATTACTTAAGCGGTCTTATTTGCTCTTCAGATTTGGGCTACGTTCTTTGCCAAAAGAACTATTGTCATATATTGACCTTTTCTGCTAACTGGCATGTTTACATTGTAATATTATTAACAGGAATATCTATGCAAACAAATGGCAATGATCTTATGTTAATGGATAGGTGAATACTTTCTGAATACAGAAAAAATTTAGGGCTTTTTAAAGGTAATTGAAACTTAAGTATTTTGGCAAAAGGAAATCTAGTAATGTGGGGTTATGCAAAAATAAAGAATGTAATGACTGTACTTTTTCTAAAACTCATAGAGAAGCTTTTCTGTTTCTTCTGCAAACTGAAATTAAAAAATCAAGAATTAATGCTAAGTAATTACTATGTACTCAGATTTGGGCTAAAACATACATTTTCCAAACAACCAACTAAAGTATTCCACAATCATTCAGTTGTTTTTGAAATTATGTTGCTATATATTTATTGACCGGCAAGTTGTATTTCTATATCATAGCTCAAAATGTAAGTTAATGAGAAGCTTTAGCAATAACTCAATGTTTTGTGTACATTTTCTATGTGAAAAATCGCTAAAGCAAACAAATCATCTCTATAGTAAGCTACAAGCTTAATAGATGTATACACTGAGGAGACCTGTTGTGCTCTTGACAGAATTTGTGAAATAGCCAAACAGTAAAATTCTCTGGTTGTTCTCCCCATACTTTTGCTCAGGAAAAGTCAAAGAATCCATGTTTCAGGGAATTGGGAGATATAATTTCAGCTTATAACTGCTATAAGAAGAGCAGTTTTTCTTTCTGTCAAAACCTGGGAAGATGTAAAATCCCCTCACTGCTAATGCACAAGACAGACTGTAGAGGTAACTAACTATACTGAGAGTAAGGAGAACAGAATGAAAAAGTGTACTCAACAGAGTGAACAAGGAATCAGCAGAGTCTCACAAATAATTCAAAGAACCTCTTCCCAGAAGTAGTGAAAATAGGAAGAACCAATATTTTATAGTGCTGATTATTGGCAGACACTGCACTTGACATTCATTAATTCATTTAATTCTCACACAAGACACTTCAAAGTCAGTATTATTATTGAGATTTACTGACAAGAAAACGAAGAGATCAGAATTTAGTGACTTGTTTTCTTAATTTGTTTATTTTTCTATAACAGAATACCTGTACCTGGTTTTTAATGAACAGAAATGTATTTGGCTCATTGTCTGGAGGCTGGGAAGTCTAAAATTGAGGGGCTGCTTCTGGTGAGGGGTGTCTTGCTGTGTCATCCCATGGTGGAAGGGCAAAGAGAAGGTAAGAAAGTGCAAGAGATTGAATTTGCAGACCCAGGCTCTTTTAAAATTGGCATTAATCCATTCATGAAGGTGCAGCCCTCAAGACCTAAACACCTTCTGTTAATCTCCACCTCCCAACACTGATACATTGGGGATTAAGTTTCCAACATGTGCTTTTTGGAGGACACATTCAAACCACAGCACCTGTCCAGGGTCACAGGTTGTTCCACATGTAGCAGAGCTGGTATTTGAACCCAGGTCTTTCTATATTGGGTATAAATATAAAAAGTGATGTGACACCAATTCAATTACTATCGAACATTCTTGGAAAGAGGTACATTTTGTCTGAACCTTGCCAAGGTGCCAAATGATCATTTTCATTTGCAAATTGAGTTTTTAATTTGGAGACCTTTAGATAAATATTATAATTTTTAATAAAACAATATTTTAACAAAATTTCAAGACCATTAACTAGGCCACAAAAATTTGTTTGCCCCAAAACACAAATTGGAGAGATCATAGTCAACAATCATAGTAAAATTATTAATAACAAAATTGACAAAAAAAGTATCAAAATTTAAGTGCTCCTAAATAATACTGAATCAAAGAATAATCTAAATAATTTTAGATGTTATAGAAAATATCACTACTCATTAACTGTCCTTTTTATTCCTTAATGCTTCTTAAACAAGTATCAGGAGAAAGATATATTAATTAAGCCAAAAGTTAGAGAAGTTTTAAATAAATAGAAATCAGTAAAGATAATAGTGTAAGTCAATGAATCAAAATATAGAATAGTGGAAAAAATGGTAAATTAAATTCCAATAATAGGAAAGAACTGCAGACAGAATTCTGAAAAATGTAATTCAGGAGTACTACAACTGACCCAGATACACAAAATAAGGAATGATAGGATGAAATAACAGACAAAACTTGTAAAAAAGCTTTGTCAATATTTTTAAATATCAGTGAAATGTTTATTTTCTTTATTGAAAAGTAAAAATTCTAATTAAAAAATCTTGAAAGACTGTTTAAAAATTATTAAGTAAATACTCAGACACTTTAATGGCTAGTTATTTCAAACTCTCAAGGAATAGTTTTCTTCTATGTATTCTGTTCTCAAGTTAAAGGATGTAGAATAAGCAAACATACACTTTAAAATTAAATAAATATTAATTAATAAAGGATAATTATCTAATTTGTTTTATGTAGTAAATACAATTCTGATACCAAAAAGTATGATATGTCTGATCACACCCACCACCCTGCAAAATTATACACCAATTTCTAATATGAATATGGAATTAATGTCAGGCCCAGTAACTAGTGCCTGTAATCCCAGAGCTTTGGGAGACCAAGGCAGGAGGATGACTTGAAGCCAGGAGCTTGCGACTAGCCTCAGGCACATAGTGAGACATCCTCACATCTCTACAAAAAAGCTTTTTGAAACGAAAAACTAACCAGTTACAGCAGCATGTACCTGCAGTCACTGCTACCCTGGAGGCTGAGATGGGAGGAGAACTTGAGCCTAAGTGTCCAAGACTGCAGTGAGCTATGATTGGGCAAAGACGCTTGAGCCTGGGCAACAAAATGAGACCCTGTCTCTAAAAAATTTTTTAAATATATATATTTGTAGATTTTTCTATTCAAAACTATTACTTCACTCTATATTTATAGGTTTTCTATTCAAAAGTGTTACTTCATAAAGACTTAATATAATAAATAAATATAAAGAAATATATAAACATTTATTTAATATATAGGCATATTTATAGTTTATATATAGTTATATTACTATAATGTAAGTTTTTCACAGGAAACCTACAATCTAAATTCTGCACAGTGTATACACAAAATAATTTTCCAAATAGGGAGAGGAAAGGCACTTACCCTATCAGATACTAGAATATTGTCATGGTTTAAATGTTTGTGTCCTCTAAAACTTAAACACAAATGTGACAGTATTGAGAGTCAGGAACTTTAAGAGGTGTTTGGGTTATGAGGGCTCTGTTCTCATGAATGAGTTAATCTAGTCATAGGAGTATAAGGATGGCTTAATTTGGAAAATCTATTATGTTACAAAGTATGATAGGCAATGTCTTAACAGAGACAGGATTGTGGGAGCCATCAGCCTTGGCTATAATTACAAAAGGATACATTGCATAGAGCATTTTAAAACAATAATAGAATGAATAAAAGTCCCTCTGCTTTTTAATATGATCTTGCACTTTCAATTCTATATAATTTTGAAAGATAAAATAGTCCTCCTAGACAAAACATGTTTGTTGCTCTAAATTCTAAACAATAACCTGTACCCAGGCCAGACAGCTCCTTCCTCCTGCCCTTGATACACCACTGCTCATGAGTAAAATTCAATCAAAGCAAACCAAAACATATGTGAATGTGAATTAAAGGCCACAGGTCTTCAATAAAATTTAACATCTCTTGCTGACTTTTATTTGGTAAAACTACATATAGCAAGATAACTCAATGTGATAAAGATTGCAATCTTAAATTTTTATAGTAAGTCAAAGTTTTAGAAGTATTTCATTAAAATAATTAATAAAGCAGTGATCATTATTAATAGACTTATTATGTTTACATTGCTCTTAAGATTCTGAAAAATACAATGAAATATGAAGTAGAAATTAGTTGTGTAGTGATAGGAAATAGACAAATTATTGTTAATGGATTATATAGTTATATAATTATTAAACTCAGAAAAATGAAAAAAATCACTTAAATTTATTAAGCATTTAGTACATGCACTGAATAACAAGTGAAAAAAATGATTTGTTTTTCTATGTTTTACAAATTGTGATCTACAAAGTGATAAAAAAATAAAAGATAAAATCACAACAGAAAACAAAATTCTTAGGCATGTCTGTAACAAAAAGTACATGAAAATTTTATGAAGAAAAGATATTTTCTAGAAAATCGTGAGAAATAATTTTAAAATGAAAACGGCAGACTAGTAGATAAAAAGATCGAATATCGGAAATATTTTTATTATTTTAATTTAATGCGTACATTTAATGACAACCAAACAAAAGTTCTGGTAGAACGTCTTTTTTTTTTTTTTTTTTTAACTTGCATTTTAGGTTTTGAGGTACATGTGAAGAACATGCAAGATTGTTGCATAGGTACACACATGGCAGTGTGATTTGCTGCCTTCTTCCCCATCACCTATATCTGGCATTTCTCCCCAACTCCACACCCCTCACTGTCCTTCCCCTATTTCCCCCCTACAGACCACAGTGTGTGATGCTCCCCTCCCCGTGTCCATGTGTTCTCATTGTTCAACACTCACCTATGAGTGAGAACATGAGGTGTTTGATTTTCTGTTCTTGTGTCAGTTTGCTGAGAATGGTGGTTTTCAGGTTCATCCATGTCCCTACAAAGGACACGAACTCATCGTTTTTGATGGCTGCATAATATTCCATGGTATATATGTGCCACATTTTCCCTATCCAGTATATCATCTTTGGGCATTTGGGTTGGTTCCAGGTCTTTGCTATTGTAAACAGTGCTGCAGTGAACATTCGTGTGCATGTGTCCTTACAGTAGAACGATTTATAATCCTTTGGATATATACCCAGTGATGGGATTGCTGGGCCAAATGGAATTTCTATTTCTAGGTCCTTGAGGAATCGCCACACTGTCTTCCACAACGGTTGAACTAATTTACACTCCCACCAACAGTGTAAAAGTGTTCCTATTTCTCCACATCCTCTCCAGCATCTGTTGACTCCAGATTTTTTAATGATCGCCATTCTAACTGGCGTGCAATGGTATCTCAATGTAGTTTTGATTTGCATTTCTCTAATGACCATTGATGATGAGCATTTTTTCATATGCTTGTTGGCCTCATGTATGTCTTCTTTTGTAAAGTGTCTGTTCATATCCTTCGCCCACTTTTGAATGGGCTTGTTTGTTTTTTCTTGTAAATCTGTTTTAGTTCTTTGTAGATTCGGGATATCAGCCCTTTGTCAGATGGGTAGATTGCAAAAATTTTTTCCCATTCTGTTGGTTGCCAATTCACTCTAATGATTGTTTCTTTTGCTGTGCAGAAGCTGTGGAGTTTGATTAGGTCCCATTTGTCTATTTTGGCTTTTGTTGCCAATGCTGTTGGTGTTTTGGTCATGAAGTCCTTGCCTACGCCTATGTCCTGAATGGTTTTGCCTAGATTTTCTTCTAGGGTTTTTATGGTGTTAGGTCTTATGTTTAAGTCTTTAATCCATCTGGAGTTAATTTTAGTGTAAGGTGTCAGGAAGGGGTACAGTTTCTGCTTTCTGTACATGGCTAGCCAGTTTTCCCAACACCATTTATTAAACAGGGAATCCTTTCCCATTGCTTGTTTTTGTCAGGTTTGTCAAAGATCGGATGGTTGTAGATGTGTTGTATTGCCTCCAAGGCCTCTGTTCTGTTCCATTGGTCTATATCTCTGCTTTTGTACCATGCTGTTTTGATTACTGTAGCCTTGTAGTATAGTTTGAAGTCTGGTAGTGTGATGCCTCCTGCTTTGTTCTTTTTGCTTAGAATTGACTTGTCTATGCGGGTTCTCTTTTGGTTCCATATGAAGTTTAAGGTGGTTTTTTCCAGTTCTGTGAAGAAGGTCATTGGTAGCTTGATGGGGATAGTGTTGAATCTGTAAATTACTTTGGGCAGTATGTCCATTTTCATGATATTGATTTTTCATAACTATGAACATGGACTATTTCTCCATCTGTTTGTGTCCTCTCTTATTTCATTAAGCAGTGATTTGCAGTTCTCCTTAAAGAGGTCCTTTACGTTCCTTGTTAGTTGTATTCCTAGGTATTTTATTCTCTTGGTAGCAATTATGAATGGCAGTTCATTCTTGATTTGGCTCTCTTTAAGTCTGTTATTGGTGTATAGGAATGCTTGTGATTTCTGCACATTGATTTTGTATCCTGAGACTATGCTGAAGTTGCTTTTCAGTTTCAGAAGATTTTGGGCTGAGAAGTTGGGGTCTTCTACATACACAATCATGTTGTCTGCAAATAGAGACAATTTGACTTCCTCCTTTCCTAATTGAATACCTTTTATTTCTTTTTCTTGCCTGATTGCTCTGGCTAGAACTTCCAATACTGTGTTGAATAGGAGTGGTGAGAGAGGGCATACTTGTCTGTGCCAGATTTCAAAGGGAATGCTTCTAGTTTTTGCCCATTCAGTATGATATTGGCTGTTGGTTTGTCATAAATAGCTTTTATTATTTTGAGATATGTTCCATCAATACCTAGTTTATTGAGGGTTTTTAGCATAAAGGGCTGTTGAATTTTGTCAAAGGTCTTCTCTGCATCAATTGAGATAATCATGTGGTTTTTGTCTTTGGTTCTGTTTATGTGGTGAATTATGTTTATATACTTGCATATGTTGAAGCAGCCTTGCATCACTGGGATGAATCCTACTTGATTATGGTGGATAAGCTTTTTGATGTGCTGTTGCAATCGGTTTGCCAGTATTTTATTGAAGATTTTTGCATCTATGTTCATCATGGATATTGGCCTTAAGTTTTCTTTTCTTGCTGAGTCTCTGCCGGGTTTTGGTATCAGGATGATTTTAGTCTCATAAAATGATTTGCGAAGGATTCCCTCTTTTTGGATTGTTTGGAGTAGTTTCAGAAGGAATGGTACGAGCTCTTCTTTGTATGTCTGGTAGAATTCGGCTGTGAACCCATTTGGACCTGGGCTTTTTTTGGGTGGTAGGCTCTTAATTGCTGCCTCAACTTCTGCCCTTGTTATTGGTCTATTCAGGGTTTCGATTTCTTCCTGGTTTAGGCTTGGGAGGATGCAAGTGTCCAGGCATTTATCCATTTCTTCCAGGTTTACTGGTTTATGTGCATGGAGTTGTTTGTAATAATTAATGATGGTTTGTATTTCTGTGCAATCTGTGGTGATATCCCCTTTATCGTTTTTTATTGTATCTATTTGATTAGTCTCTCTTTTCTTTTTTATTAATCTGGCTAGTGGTCTATTTTGTTGATCTTTTCGAAAAACCAGCTCCTGGATTTATTGATTTTTGAAGGTTTTTTTGTGTCTCTATCTCCTTCAGTTCTGCTCTGATCTTAGTTATTTCTTGTCTTCTGCTAGGTTTTGAATTTTTTTGATCTTGCTTCTCTAGCTCTTTCAATTTTCATGATAGGGTATTGATTTTAGATCTCTCCTTGCTTCTTATGTGGGCATTTATTGCTATATATTTTCCTCTAGAGACTGCTTTAAATGTGTCCCAGTGATTCTGGTAAGTTGTGTCTTCATTCTCATTGGTTTCGAAGAACATCTTTATTTCTGCCTTCATTTCATTGTTCATCCAGTCAACATTCAAGAGCCAGTTGTTTATTTCCCATGAAGTTGTGCAGTTCTGAGTTATTTTCTGGATTACGAGTTCTAATTTGATTGCACTGTGGTCTGAGAGATGGTTTGTTATGATTTCCATTCTTTTGTCTTTGCTGAGGAGTGATTTACTTCCAATTATGTGGTCAATTTTAGAGTAGGTGCAATGTGGTGCTAAGAATGTGTATTCTGTGGATTTAGGGTGGAGAGTTCTGTAAATGTCTATTAGGTTTGCTTGGTCCAGGTCTGAGTTCAAGTCCTGGATATCCTTGTTAATTTTCTGTCTCATTGATCTGTCTAATATTGACAATGGGGTGTTAAAGTCTTCCACTATTATTGTGTGGGAGTCTAAAAGTCTCATTGTAAGTCATTAAGAACTTGCCTTATGTATCTGGGTGCTCCTGTATTGGGTGTGTATATATTTAGGATCGTTAGCTCTTCTTGTTGCATTGATCCTTTTACCATTATGTAATGTCCTTCTTTGTCTCTTTTGATCTTCGTTGCTTTAAAGTCTATTTTATCAGAGATGAGAATTGCAACGCCTGCTTTTTTTTGCTCTCCATTTGCTTGGCAAATCTTCCTCCGTCCCTTTATTTTGAGCCTTTGTGTATCCTTGCATGTGAGATGGGTTTCCTGGATACAGCACACTGATGGGTTTTGGCTTTTTATCCAATTTGCCAGTCTGTGTCTTTTAACTGGGGCATTTAGCCCATTTACATTTTGGGTTAATATTGTTATTTGCGAATTTGATCCTGCCATTTTGATGCTAGCTGGCTGTTTTGCCCTTTGGTTGATGCAGATTCTTCATTATGTTGATGCTCTTTACCATTTGGTATGTTTTTGGAGTGGCTGGTACTGGTTGTTCCTTTCTATGTTTAGTGCCTCTTTCAGGACCTCTTGTAAAGCAGGCCTGGTGGTGATGAAATCTCTGAGTACTTGCTTGTTCACAAAGGTTTTTATTTTTCCTTCACTTATGAAACTTAGTTTGGCAGGATATGAAATTCTGGGTTGAAACTTCTTTTCTTTAAGGATGTTGAATATTGGCTCCCACTCTCTTCTGGCTTGTAGGGTTTCTGCTGAGACATCTGCTGTGAGTCTAATGGGCTTCCCTTTGTGGGTAACCTGACCTTTCTCTCTGGCCGCCCTTAGTATTTTCTCCTTCATTTCAACCCTGGTGAATCTGATGATTATGTGCCTTGGGGTTGCTCTTCTTGAGGAGTATCTTTGTGGTGTTCTCTGTATTTCCTGGACTTGAATATTGGCTTGCCTTGCTAGGTTGGGGAAGTTTTCCTGGATAATATCCTGAAGAGTATTTTCCAGCTTGGATTCATTCTCTTCGTCACATTCAGGTACACCTATCAAACGTAGATTAGGGCTTTTCACATAGTCCCATATTTTTTGGAGACTTTGTTCATTCCTTTTACCCTTTTTTCTCTAATCTTGCCTTCTCGTTTTATTTCATTGAGTTGATCTTTGACCTCTGATATCCTTTCTTCTGCTTGGTCAATTCGGCTGTTGAAACTTGTGTATGCTTTGCAAAGTTCTCATGTGTTTTTCAGCTCTATTAATTCACTTATATTCCTCTCTAAATTGTCTATTCTCGTTAGGATTTCATCAAACCTTTTTTCAAGGTTCTTTGTTTCTTTACAATGGTTTAGGACGTGTTGTTTTAGCTCACAGAAGTTTCTTATTACCCACCTTCTGAAGCCTGATTCTGTCTTTTCATCATACTCATTCTCTATCCACCCTTGTTCCCTTGCTGGTGAGTAGTTGTGATCCCTTGGAGGAGGAGAGGTCTTCTGGTTTCGGGTGTCTTCATCCTTTTTGCACTGCTTTCTTCCCATCTTTGTGGATTTATCCACCTGCCATCTTTGTAGTTGCTGACTTACTTTCAGATTGGGTCTCTGAGTGGATGTCCAGTTTGTTGATGATGAAGTTATTTCTGTTTCTTAGTTTTCCTTCTAACAAACAGCCTGACCCCTCTGTTGTAGGACTGCTGAGGTCCACTCCAGGCCCTGCTTGCCTGGGGATCACCTGCAGCAGCTGCAGAATAGTAAGGGTTGCTGCCAGTTTCTTCTGCTATCTTTGTCCCAGAAGGATACCCGCCAAATGTCAGTCTGAGCTCTCCTTTATGAGGTGACTCTTTGGATATACAGGGGTCAGGGAGCTGCTTGAGGAGACAGTCTGTCTTTTATAGGAGCTCAAGTGCTGAGCTGTGAGCTCTGTTGTTCATTCAGAGCTGCTGGGCAGGTACATTTAAGTGTGCTGCAGCAGAACTCATAAACCCCCTTTTTATTATTTCCCCAGGAGCTCTGTCCCAGTGAGTTAGGGCTTTATTTATGATTTTCTGTTGTGCTGCTGGCTTTTTTCAGGGCTGCCCTGCCCATTGAGGAGGCAGCCTAGTCACTGTCTGCCTGCAGAGGCTTTGTTCAGCTGCTGTGGACTCTGCCCAGCTGCCATGTGAACTTCCCTGCAGTCCTGTTTATACAGGTGTAGTTAGAACTGCCTCGGCAATAGCAGCCCACCTCTGTAATGGCGGACTCTCTCTGTAATGGCAGGCTGCCTCGGCAAAGGCAGACTGCCTCAGCAATGGCAAACTACCTCCGTAGCAGTGGAGTGCCTCGGTAATGGCAGACGCCCCTCCCCCACAGAGCTGGACCATCCCAGGTTCAGCTGTGCTTGCTGTGAAACTCTCAATCCAGAGTGTTTCATATTGCTGTTTTTTTTTTTTGTGGGGGTGGGACCAGCAGAGCCTGATCACCTGGCTCCCTGCCTCAGAGCCTTTTTTTTTTTTTTAAGTTGAATGGTTGACTCTCTCCCAGGTGTTTCAGTTGTTTGTTGAAAAGGCGCCGGGATCTGTGTGATTTCCCATGCGGTGACCTACTGCGCCAGCTGAAACAGCCGTGCTGAGATTCCCACGCTTTTTTGCCTGGGAATCTCCTGGCCTGGCTCCCTGTTTAGTCCCCTTTTTAATCAGATGAATGGGCGACTCTGCCTTCCCAGAGCTCCAATCACCAGCTAAAATGGCTCCCGGACCCATGTATTTTGTATGGAGAACCAGTGCGCCAGGGCACCGGCAAAACAGCCTTGCTGCTGGCAAAACAGCTGTGCCGGCCAGCCACGCTGGCGACCCATAGGGCTCCTCCACCTGGGAATCTCCTGGTCTGTGGGCAATAAAAATCCATCTGGAAATGCGGCGTCCACTCACCTTCCTCACTTTCGCTGGGAGCTGCAATCCTGAGCTGCTCCTATTCGGCCATCTTGGATTAGTTGTCAGAACATCTTTAACTTGACTGAAATCTTAAATTTTTCTGGAGGAAAAATAAACAAGTATATATAATTAAAAAATTAATTTCATAAAGGGAGAGGAAGTGTGCTTTCCCTACCCTATCAGATATTAGAATATTGCCATGGTTTGAATGTTTGTCCCCTCTAAAAGTTAATCATGAATGTGGCAGTGTTGAGAAGTAGGGACACACAAGAACAGAAAACCAAACACCGTATGTTCTCACTCATAAGTGGGTGTTGAACAATGAGAACACATGGACACAGGGAGGGGAACGTCACACACTGGGGCCTGTCAGGGGGTGGGGAGCTAGGGGAGGGATAGCATTAGGAGAAATACCTAATGTAGATGACGGTGTGAGGATGCAGCCAATCACCAGGGCACATATATACCTATGAAATGAACCTGCACTTTGTGCACATGTACCCCAGAACTTAAAGTATAATAATAATAATAATAGTAATAATAAAAGAGGGAATTGGGTTAAGACAGCTTTGTTCTCATGAATGAATTAATCTATTCATAGGTAGATTAATAAATCAGTGGGTTAATGGATTAATAAGAAGTTATCATAGCAAGGGGACTGGTGGCTTTATGAAAGGAAGTAAGACCTGAGCTAGCAGCCCCCTCACTATGTCATACCTTCTGCTGCCTTGGGAATCTGCAGAGTCTCCCACAGCAAGCAGGCCCTCACCAAATGCAGCCCCTCCTGCTTTATTCCTCAGCCTCTATAACTGTAAGAAAGAAACTCCTTTTCATTACAAATTTCAAAGTTGCAGGAATTCTGTTATAAGCAACAAAAAATGAACTAAGACATGCATATTATATAACCTCAATAAATAAAAGAGTATGATATTAATGTAAGAATTGACAATAAAAATCAATAGACACACATGATGTAGACTAACAGTCATTAATACTTGAGAACTCAGAATGTGGATGAACTTGGAGGACAGTGTTGAGCAAAATAACTTAGGCACATAAAGATAAGTGCCCTGTATTCTCATTCATACATGGAAGCTAAAAAATATGATCTCATACCAGTAGAGTGTATAGTAGTGGTTCCTAGAGGAAGGGAAGGATGTGGGGACAGACTATGTAGTAAGTGGTTGGTTAATACAAAAGTACAGCTAGACAGGAAGAATAGGTTAAGTGTTCTATCACATAACAGGCTAGCTACAGTTAACTTACTGTATATATTCAAATAGCCAGAAGATTATGAATGTTCCCAACACAAAGAAATGATAAATGTTTGAAGTGATGAATGTGATAATCACCCTGATGTAATCATTACACATGGTAAACATGTATCAAAATCTCACACCTTACCCCGTAAATATGTACAATATTGTGAATTAAAAATAATAAGATGAGGCACGGTGGTCAATGCCTGTAATCCCAGTGCTTTGGGTGGCTAAAGCAGGAGGATCATGTCAGCTTAGGAGTTGGAGGCTGCAGTGAGCTACGATTTTTTTCCTTTTCATTGTACTACAGCCTGGGGAACATAGTGAGAACCTGTCTCAAAAAAAAAAAGATAACTCAAAAAGAAAAGGAAAGTGGATGCAATTGGATAGGCTGCTGCTGGACTGGCAAATTTAATTTCTTGCACTGGACAGTAGGTGTCCATAAATATTTGTTGATTTATTTTTTGTAAACCTAAGTGTGTCCAAAGTATTTATTATTATTTTTCTACTCCTGGGACAGATTATGAAATGTTTAAAAAAAACCAATGGGTAAAGGGGGATATTTAACAAATTGGAAAAATGTGTCCTTTGGAAAAAAAAACAAGTTAGAGTTTTCTTTGCATAGAGATTTCTAGATATTACCAGGATTTCCAATATTCTTCCTCTCTGTGGACATACTATGTTAAATCTCCTGAAACTGATAAGCAACTTCAGCAAAGTCTCAGGATACAAAATCAATGTGCAAAAATCACAAGCATTCCTATACACCAATTACAGACTTAAAGAGAGCCAAATCAAGAACAAACTGCCATTCACAATTACTACAAAGAGAATAAAATACCTAGGAATACAACTAACAAGGAACGTAAAGGACCTCTTCAAGGAGAACTACAAACCACTGCTCAACGAAATAAGAGAGGACACAAACAGATGGAGAGACATTCCATGTTCATGGTTAGGAAGAATCAATGTCGTGAAAATGGACATACTGCCCAAAGTAATTTACAGATTCAACGCTACCCCCATCAAACTACCAATGACCTTCTTCACAGAACTGGAAAAAACCACCTTAAACTTCATATGGAACCAAAAGAGAGCCCGCATAGACAAGTCAGTTCTAAGCAAGAACAAAGCAGGAGGCATAACACTACCAGACTTCAAACTATAGTACAAGGCTACAGTAATCAAAACAGCATGGTACTGGTACTAAAACAGAGATATAGACCAATGGAACAGAACAGAGGCCTCGGAGGCAATACAACACATCTACAACCATCCGATCTTTGACAAACCTGACAAAAACAAGCAATGGGAAAGGATTCCCTGTTTAATAAATGGTGTTGGGAAAACTGGCTAGCCATGTACAGAAAGCAGAAACTGTACCCCTTCCTGACACCTTACACTAAAATTAACTCCAGATGGATTAAAGACTTAAACATAAGACCTAACACCATAAAAACCCTAGAAGAAAATCTAGGCAAAACCATTCAGGACATAGGCGTAGGCAAGGACTTCATGACCAAAACACCAACAGCATTGGCAACAAAAGCCAAAATAGACAAATGGGACCTAATCAAACTCCACAGCTTCTGCACAGCAAAAGAAACAATCATTAGAGTGAATTGGCAACCAACAGAATGGGAAAAAATTTTTGCAATCTACCCATCTGACAAAGGGCTGATATCCCGAATCTACAAAGAACTAAAACAGATTTACAAGAAAAAACAAACAAGCCCATTCAAAAGTGGGCGAAGGATATGAACAGACACTTTACAAAAGAAGACATACATGAGGCCAACAAGCATATGAAAAAATGCTCATCATCAATGGTCATTAGAGAAATGCAAATCAAAACTACATTGAGATACCATTGCACGCCAGTTAGAATGGCGATCATTAAAAAATCTGGAGTCAACAGATGCTGGAGAGGATGTGGAGAAATAGGAACACTTTTACACTGTTGGTGGGAGTGTAAATTAGTTCAACCGTTGTGGAAGACAGTGTGGCGATTCCTCAAGGACCTAGAAATAGAAATTCCATTTGGCCCAGCAATCCCATCACTGGGTATATATCCAAAGGATTATAAATCGTTCTACTGTAAGGACACATGCACACGAATGTTCACTGCAGCACTGTTTACAATAGCAAAGGCCTGGAACCAACCCAAATGCTCATAGATGATAGACTGGACAGGGAAAATGTGGCACATGTACACCATGGAATATTATGCAGCCATCAAAAATTATGAGTTCGTGTCCTTTGTAGGGACATGGATGAACTTGGAAACCATCATTCTCAGCAAACTGACACAAGAACAGAAAATCAAACACCGCATGCTCTCACTCATAGGCGGGTGTTGAACAATGAGAACACATGGACACAGGGAGGGGAGCACTACACACTGGGGTCTGTTGGGGGGAAATAGGGGAGGGACAACGGGGGGTGGGGCTTTGAGGGGAGAAATGCGAGATATAGGTGATGGGAAGGAAGGCAGCAAATCACACTGCCGTGTGTACCTATGCAACATCTTGCATGTTCTTCGCATGTATGCCAAAACCTAAAATGCAATCAAAAAAAAAAAAAAAAAGAAAAAACAAGTTAGAGTTTTCTTTGTATAGAGATTTCTAGATATTACCAGTATTTCCAATATTCTTCCTCTCTGTGGACATACTATGTTTTGCAGGGCTACATGTCACTTTCTAATCAACAAGCTCTGATTAATTAATCAGGAGCCAGTGAATGATTCTCCATGCTCTTTCCTCTGTTGCAGACACCTGTGTCTAGGAAGATGGAGCTCCAAGTTTTGCAGTGGGAACTCATTTGGTAAGACTCTCATCTGATAATGTGAGAGGCAGAATGTATACCCAATGAATGTGTGTCTCTAGTGTGAGAATTCACAAAGCAGATATTAACATGTGCTGGTCACTATGGGTTGTATTTGATAAGGAATTACAAGAAAAACAGTTCTGAAAAGTATTATCTGTTTGCCAGCAAGAATGAAAGGAAATAGGTCAGATATTTGGGGTCTTGAATGAGTTGAAACAGTAATTGCTTTCAACGCTAAATAGTAAAAGGCAAAATGTTAAAAGACTTTGACATTGAGCCAATTACAAAAACAAACAACAACAAAAATAAAATATATTTAGACTGTACTTTTATTTATTGAAAAGAATTAATTAGGTAAAATGCCTTAGGGTAAAGATCAAACTAAGGGCCTGAGGTCTGGTAACCTTTTCAATTGGAAAAATAGCTCAGGTAAAAGAGCTTAAGGGTTCCATTCTTACATCAAATCCAGATGGACTCAAGATATCTACCAGGTCTTCAAGCTGCGAAAGGTGTAGGCACAAGAGTGTAAAGAAATACAGATGATGTGGGAAGTGTGTTAGGTAAAGAGTCATAGCTGTAATTATTGGCACATGGAATTAATTGGAATCCAATAGATTAGAAAAACCAACAAAGTTTTAAGAGAGTTGTATTGCTTAAGAAACTGTGAGACTGCACTAAAAGTGTTTGAGAGTCTAAAACATGGGTGTCCAATGTTTTGGCTTCCCTGGGCCACATTGGAAGAAGAAGAATTGTCTTGGACCACACATAAAATACACTAATTCTAGCGATAGCTGATAAGCAAAACCAAAAACCAAAAACCAAACCAAAACCAAAAAAAAAAAAAAAAAAACCACCTCACAATTTTTTAAGAAAGTTTATAAATTTGTGTTGGGCTGCCTTGAAAGCTGCCCTGGGCAGCATGTTAAAACACCTCTCAGGCCCTGGGAAGGAAGTAGGTTAAAAAAAAACACTTCATATTCTGTAAGATCCATTTTATATGAGCCCAAGAAGGGAGAAAGGAAAGGAAAAATATCTCCCTGAGGGTGGAGGCAGAAGACACAGAGAAAACGAACCAAGCTGGATCCTCCAAGAGAGCAGAGTCCAGGCCTAATGAAGGTAGGGGGCTCAAAAAATGTCTGCCTGGAAGGAATTCAGAATTTTTCAGGAACAGGGACTCCTGTTTCCTTTTTCACTTATGAGACGTATAAGTGCCAGATAACTTGTTATTTCAGTTGCTAGGTTTCCAAAGCTATGGGTGCTACCTATAGACTTGACATAGAGTACAGTAAACCCTTTGTTTCCAAGGATTCAACCAACTGTGGATAGAAAATAGTTTTTAAAAACCCAATAAAACAATATAACAATAAAAAATAACATAAATAATATAGTATAACTATTTACGTAGTATTTACATGATATTAGGTGTTTCAAGTCATATAAAAATGATTTAAGTATATGGAAGGATATGTATAAGTTATGTGCAAATACTGCACCATTTTATATCAGTGATTTGAGCATCTCTGGATTTGATACCTATGAGGGTCTTGGAACCAAGCCCCCATGGATACGGAGACACAACTATATCACTCAGAGATTTTGGATTCTGGGCTTTGAGCTCAATGCCATGACTGAGGAAGACCTTGGGGTTATCTCTCTTAGAGAAGTTGGAGTTGGTATAACTGTCATACATATCTGTGCCAAAGGGAGACTGCACTGAATATTTGGAGAAACAAAAGGGTAAATTGTGGCATATACTACCAGTCCTTAGCAGTGTTTCCAGTTCTCCTTTTTCACTCCTCTATTCAGTAGGCTGGGGCTAGATGACTGGTCTCGTAGTCAGACTGTGTCTATCAGGAGGCCACGCATGATTTCCTGGCCCAAAGTACATGAGAACTGATGGACCCATTTCCCACATTCTCATCCTCTTTCACAGTGAACCCAAAGCTTTGGGATGAGATAGGGGTGCCATAAGTTTGAAGTACTCTGAAAAACTGAGTTTAAAGGCTTATAACAGGTAAAAGCGCAGTCCAAATTCTTAATTAGTTTTTTTTGTTGTTGTTGTTGTTGTGAAGGGCATCTGTCCAAAAGCTTTCAGGACACACATGGACTTTACATGAGCAAGAAAAAAAATGTGTGTTTAGACACTGAGATGCTAGTGTTTTTGATAATATAGCCTGATCTCATACATTTATCTTAGACCATTCTATGCTAAATACATACATTGACACAGACAAACATACATGCCTACATATCTAATGGATTAGTTAAAAGAAAGTACATTTCAACCTTTAAACCAAGAAAATATAAGTAAATTTTTAACATATCAAATGAAGACTTTCTACATATAATCTAGTGAAAAACAACACAAGTGAAAAAGTGGACCTGACTACTTGCAAATAACACTTTTGCATATCAGAAATATCAACAACTAAATGAAAATTAATGACGTGGGGAAAACTTTTTTTTTTTGCAATAGAGGGTTTATGACCTTATATATAAGAAGCTGTTAAAAATGAGTATCTTAAAATATCAGCATCACACATACACACACAAAGACAAATAATTTAAACATAATTCTTCCAATTTATGAAAGCTGAAATACAGACAGATGCCTTCCAGAGTCATCAGAATTTGAACCAGTGATGAGGAGCACGTTTGCATTCCTGCCCAATTAACAGTCACAGAAGATTGCCTGAACCGCCCCTGGGGTGTGCATATGCACCCTGAAAATATTTGACATACCAGAGCATACTTGCATGTGTATATACATATTTATGAGAAATGTGAAAATTAATGGTTTTAGATTTTAATATGTTTCTATATGTCCAACTTTAAGCACCAATAATTTTTAAAAATATGGAAATGTTATGAATATTTGTGTGAGGCAAGAGGAATATTGTTGTGTCTTCTGGTTACAAACCATAGGATCCTAGAGATAACAGTGAACATTCCCCAAAGCTCCCATTTAGGAAGTTTTTGGTTGATGGCATGACCCTTGAAGGGACTGACCTCCTGAGAGAGTGACTCATAAATAATGATTACTTTTTATGATACAAATACTTTTGAAGAACAGCTGAAGTCTTCATTAAAAAAGCATTATGCTCCTATGAGACTTCTCCATCCCAAAGATTAATATCACAGTTGTGGAGACCTAAGTACTTTTTTATCTTACAATTGTGCATGAAGAATTATTTTGTGCAGTGCCATAGGTTAAATGCATATCATGAAATTCACTTTCCTCCCGATTGCCATTTCTGTCACTTAATTCAATGAAAGCCCATGAAAATATAGTATGACTCAGAATACTGGAGCTGTGGCTAAGCAAGAAAAGTTCATTCAAAATTGATTTTCTTTCAGGAATCCTTGATATTCTGCATTCCAATTGTTCACCTCTACTGTAGGGCTCAGTAAACACTTAAGGAAGTTGCCGTGCACTGCAGCCTGCCGGAGACATGAAGGAATGTACAGGAGGATAATCACAACATCATCAACCCAATTCTCCAAGGTAGCTGGCCAATAATGCTGTTCTAATTGAATAACTTATCCACAGCTATTTCCCCTGGGGAAGCCGAAGGCTCAGCCTCTGCAAAGAGGCAGATGGTGCCGCATATACAATGAAACCTGTAATTTTCTCTCGCCATTGGCCATGTTAACGGTGGGCTGTTTCTGCTTATTCCTCGACATTTTATTTTAATAGTCCCTTCCCAAATTATAATGTACCATGAAGCAGCCAAAGATGGATTCAGTGATACACATCATATTTAATTTATCATACCTCTAGCTCACTGAACAACTCACTTGGTAGTCAGCAGCAGTTATATGTCAGGGACAGGTGCAAGCTGAGAAGAAAGCAACGGAAAGGGACCCAATTAGAACCAAAAGGGGAGATGAGTCTTCAGGGTGGCATGGCATTCATGAGCAGCAAAGTGTGCAATATCAAACGCCTTCTAATTCTCATTTTTTTAAAACAGTAATTTGCCATAGAACAGGCACACCCAATGTATTTGGGAAGACAATGGGAATGCTCTGTTTTCTGCTATAAGACTGATTCACCCAGTTGCATCTGGAAGGGGATAAAGGGCTGTGTGGCTGCTTGCTTTTCATTGTCTAGTGGCAGGCAAAGTTGGAAAAGAGAGAAGTGCAGACTCTAAAGGCAAGCAGTGACAGCTCATCAGCGGTCTAACAACACGACAGATGACAGGCCCAGAGGCATACCCAGGGCCGCCAGCCCATCAGCCTGTGCAGGATGCCAGAGAGCAGCTGCAGCAATGGACGAAGATCATCCAGACTTGAAGGCTTGGGCCCTTGCTAAGACCATAGAGTCTTTGTGCTTTGGAAACAGCCCTCCATACAGAGACCCCTTCCTAGAAAAGAGTGAAAAGAAACCAAGGTGGGATGGACACAAAGGAAGGAGATCATGCTAATATTCTTGTGCAATGCTTCCTGGGCAGAAACTATGTCATAAAGGATGTTCTGTTCTGCAAAGCCATGTCTCTCTGTGGTTTACCTCAGAGGAGGGACCTTTCATAGCTGTAGTGAGTAAGGGGGCCCTTGCTGATGTTATCAGATGTGCCAAGGCACAGAAAAAAAGCACTGGAGGTCACAAGGCGGCTCAGGTCTGCCTGTGGTAATTGAAAACAGGTGATGAGATTGGGGTGATTTTATTTTGGAAAAGTAAATTAGTGCTGCACCACTCTGACATGGCTAATTCACGAAGCCTCTGGTTTGTATTACACACCCAACATGCCTTTCAGAAAGAAATGACACAACAATTAATGTGTCAAATAATGATGTGCCACTCAGAGAAAGATAATTGTACCCAGCGTCAGGTAGTTATTAGGTCAGAACGAATGCTCATCCTTTCAAAGGCAACAGTGTCTATTCACTCTGGCATCCTACTGTAAGTACAGTACTGTGTTAATAATCACACAGGCTGAAGCCAGGAACACTGGGTTTTATCTGATTTTTCTCCATTTGGAATTGTACTCTGATGATTCCCTACACAGCAAACTCAGTCATGTGAAACACAAATGAGTGTGATGAAAGACAGATTGTTATACTGGAGGAGAGGCTGTCTCTGTCTGTGCTTTTCATATAATATAGAGCATGAGGACTGTTCCGAAGAAGGTTTGAGCATATGTAACAAAAACTATCAGACCTGAGTTTGCTCATGTGTAAATGATAGTCTTCCCTTCTGGTGATTTAATGCATGAGGACATCAATCAGTCACATCATGGCCTCAGAAGTCCTTGTTCAATTTCTGGTGCTGTAACTTACTCGATGTGGGATTTGGACAAGTCATTTAACCTCACTATGATTCTGTTTCCTCATTTGAAAAATAGAAATAGAAGAGCCTGCTGTATATTTAGTTCCACATCTGTTGGGAGGTCGAAGAAGAAAGGCCATGAAAAGATGTTTGTAAATATAAAGAACCCATGTAAATATAAGACATTATTTTATTAATGCTCCAGATTAATTAATGTTCAGTGAATGATAAAATGTGATGTCTTTTGAACAGAGACAGTTTTACTAAGAAAAATGCCGAAGAAAAACTAGGCAATGGCTTCTGTCCTTTTACAAATGAAGAACTTCATAATAAATGGAGGCTCTCAAACCACCTGCCCAAGACTGAGCTAAATACTTCATTCAACCAAGAATGAGGAACTGAAATACATGATTATTATATATGGGTATGCTTCTGTTTCATCTACTCAGGCACACTGTGATGAGATGTAAAAATTAGCCATCTTCAGAAGGAGAAACAGTGTATTTGGGGGTATTTCTTCTGTACAGACAACTGGCCTTGTTATTATCAAAAGCTATTTAAAATAAAACACAATTTTATGCTATATAAAGTATTCAAAGCACCGATGTTTCAAGGTATAGCTTCCATACCTTGTCCTCCCATGAAGATGCATTCTCAACTGGTATCTTTCATAAAAGAAAAATTTACAGTGTGGTGTTTGACCTTGCATAGCTTATGACTGACATTCAAAGAGATCTTGTTAGGGAAAACAAACGGATATGTAACAAATAATTAAAGTAAGTAGTACTGAGACAGAGAAGAGTTGGTGACTTAGCCTGTTGAAAACAGACACTTTGCTAATTTGGATTAAAGAATATAGGTCTGACTGCTCTAATATCATATAAATGTTGCCAAAAAAACTCTTGTATTCTGCAAAAGAATACCTAAAAACAAACAGAGCTGACAGGCAAATACAATTGGCAGTGTGAGCCCCACTTGAAATTTTTTTATAACTCTATCCTGAAAGTGATATTCCATTATTTCCATCTTTAGATACTTAATAGAAGTAAATCACTAAGTCCAGCCCACCTCAAGGGGAGAGGGATTAAGAGAATTTGGGGGCTATCTTTGAAGCCACCTCAGGCTCTCTCTTAAAGGTAAAGGAGTGTTTAAGGAAGAGAAGACAACATAAAGAGAGAGGCCCAAGAGTTGGTTCTTAGGATCATTTGATAATGGCAGCCACAGAGTGAGGCAGTGGCAATAATGAACAATCCAGCATAAGCCTTGTGCTCTCTTCCTGGAGGACAGAGGGAGGTATTGGCAGTGGTCTTAGGTTTTAAGTGTGAATATACGTAATTCAAAACCTAAGCCGTTGGAATTCTAAATTATTTTGAGCTTCAAAGGAATGTGATTATGAGGCCTGAGTTACATGGCAGGCAGCTGCGACCTAAGCAGCGGCTGTAATCTGTGCTCCCCTGATTATAGATTAGCTTTCTTCCTTACCTACAGTGTTTTGTAAAATGCTGTAAATGACTAAAGCGCACCAGGGAAGACTCCTTCCCTCTTCACTGTTGATCTTCATTATAGATTAACTTCCCTCTTACCTTTCTCACACAAAGACCTCATGGCTATCACACTATCTTAAGATGGAATGTTAAGTACACTTTCACTGTAGAAAGAACATGAAAGTGATCCCTATGGAAAAGAAAACAAACTAATTAAATTGTTGTAACTCATAAACCAGACTTGTATATGAAATGTTATAACCTTACTAAACATCTTTGTTTTTTGCCTGTATAAGCAAGAACTTAGCTTTTGTCTTTGGGGCACTGACCTCATATATCTGGAGTCTGTGTCTCCTGGATGCCAGTCGGCAGGTTTTCACTCAAACGATTTAAAACTGGATTCTGATCCTTTTGATTATTCCAGGTTGACAGAAGCAACTTGGGAGGAGGGGGGCAGGTCGGAGTCTCTTGAATTGTTTGGTAATTCCTGGCATAATTTTAAGGTATAAGCCAGCTGCTCTTTTGTCGAGTTAATCCCTAGAAAATGATCATTTTATTAAATATATGTACCATTTTAAAATAGCAAATAATGATATGAAGGATGATTTTCTTAGACCTGATCATCTCTTTCAGGCTTTGTGGTACTTCTGCTTGCCATGAAAAACTATCCCAGAGAGTTATCCACTGTTTTGAGGTCGCTACATCAGGACTTGCTCCCAATAATCATCCCCTATTCCCTGAGGTTTTCACATTTCCTCCTACTGCTGAGGAGATATTTGTAATATTCTGGTTTCTTGTTTCAACTCCACTTATTTTTATTTCTTCCACAGTGCCTTTATACATGTTCATAGGACCATGGCCATATGTATTGTCCATGAATGATACTTGGGATAATGCCAATTCCAGCGCTCTACCCCAGACAATTAATTCAGAATCTCTGGTTATTCTAATGCACAGCCAGGATTGAGAAACCCTAATCTCCAAAAATCTCAATTTTAAGCATCCTATCCACTAGCCATTAGTTTCTACTCATTCTCATTCAAACACCCACCCCGTTTCAATTACTTTTTAACCTTATAATGACCTCTAATCCATTGACACTTTGATAATTCATCTCTCTTCTCTTGTCCTCACATTTTATGTACTACACTATAGTTCGACACTACATAGCCACTTCTATTCAGGGTTCATAACACCCTGGTCATTCTATTTATTATGCACACCTCACAAAATTTCAACTTTGGTTAAATTAACTACCCACTTAGTTCATGTTGGCATTCAAGCAGCAGAATATTGCCAAGGAAAATCACACAAGTAGGTAGAATGGTCTTATTTCAAATTATTATCAAAAGTGCATATGGACCCTTGACATTGCGAGATAGTCTCTCTACTATAACTTTCCTGGTTCTTCTAGATGACTATGATATACCACCTCTATAATGGATTGAATGGTGTCCTCCAAAACACGGCCAAGTCCTAACTCCCAGTACCTGCGAATTTGACCTTTTAGGAAAATAGGGTCTTCTTGCAGGTATAGTTAAGGATTTATGATCCTAGATTTAGGGGGTGTGCTATATACGACAGGTGACCTTATAAGAGATAAGAAAGAGGCCTAGGGAAGAATGCCATGTGAAGACATTGCCACAAACCAAGGGATGCCAGGAGCTACCAAAGACTGGGAGAGACAAGAGACGATTCTCCCCCGAGAGTCTTCAGAGAGAGCATGGCCCTATCGACACCTTGATTTTGGATTTCTGGCTTCTAGAACTGTCACAGAATAAACTTATATTGCTTTTAGCCTCCCAACCTATGGTAATTTGCTATGGTGGTAGGAAACACATACAACCTTTCATCTCAAAACTCTAATCCCTTCTCTTTCTCTCACTCCCCACCTTGGCCCCCACTCCCTCGATGAGTTGTATTTATTAATAAAATAGATGCAATCACATGAAAACAATCTCTTGTTCCCACCAACCCCATATACCCACCTGCATTTGTACACACCATCTGCCTTTTCTTGCCTTGGGGTTCCTCTTCTACCAAAGGACCCCTGTCCACTAATCTTTTTTATTCAACTATTACTGGGTGCAAAAGTAATTACAGTTTTTGCCATGGAAAGTAATGGCAAAACTACAATTACTTTTGCACCATCCTAATATTCCCAGTTACCCCTCCTCTGTCCTGTACTGTCATCAGTTGTCTACAAAATCATTTCTATTGGCTTAAAAACATGCCTTGAAGTGTATGTGTGTGTGGGTGTTTGTATATGTACATGCTTTTGACCTTGACTTCATACCCCTCTCCAAATATTGTTTATTTTTCTGCTCCCCTGACAGTTACATTCCTCAAAAGAACTGCTCATATTCACTGTTTCTACTTTCTCACTTCCTTTTTCTGCCCAGTATACCGCGATCAAGTTTTTCTTTCTACCACTTCACTGAAAGACCTCCTATAATGATCTCTAATGTCTTGCATTTTGCTAAACCCAATGGCTAATTCTCTGTTTTCATTTTACTCAAACTTGCAGCAGTTGACAAAATTCACCACTCCCAACCGCCAATTCCTGCATCAGGCATTTGTCAATCTTAACTGTTATTATTGCCATGACAAGGTGAAATAATTGGGGAATGACATTTTCGAGGGGCTAGTGATTCTCACTCTTGTCTTTGTGCTTTTTGGTATGTCTATTTAAAGCTTGATAGAGGGTTTGGGATTGATTATTTTGTTTTGCTTTTATTACAGTCATGTTCATGGACCAAATGTTCTAGGAACCAAAGGACACTTAGATATGGCCTGCAAAGTCACAGTCTAGGACCAAAATAATTTAAGCAAAAATGGGATCTCTATTAGCAGGGGTTCACTGGTAAGACATAAACATAAATTAAGATTGCTAAATACTGTAAATAAGCAAATTTTCTATACTTTTCACATCTGTTATGCTTGTTTTTCTGTTTTAGTGGCAGATAAAGAATGTAGAGGGATTCCATGCCAGTTCCCAGAGTAAGATCTTAAGCTGGGAACACATAGCTTAGTATCCAAAGTAGGGCTGCCCTACGGATGATTTTATGATGCCAGATGTGAGAGGAGAGAATCTTGTTTAACATGAATGTTTCCAAGTATTGTCCTGAATATGACAAATGAAGACTGGTGGGAATCCAGATTAGTACTCAGAGGGAGCAGGAGTAGAAGTGCTGCATGAAGGTGATTTGTGTCTTTGCTCATGAATATGCATGCTCCCCAGGGAGAGTTGGAAAAGGCTAAAGCAAACAATGAAGAAAGAAAAAGAGAGAGCGAGAGAGAGAACACAACAGCCACTGGCCACCAACAGACAAAGAAATTGGTGTTTACATATCCCTGTTCTTTTTCCTTCCTGGAGGGATAATGTTAGCTGTATTTTCCCCATGGGACTAATGGGATTCTCCAAGTGACCACTGTGGAGACTGACTTAATCATGCCCTCTTCCCTACTCTCCTACTCTGCAAACAACGTCATTTCTAAAGTTCTTGTTTTTCCCAAATAACTTCATGCATGCAAAGTCTTGTTTCAGGATCTATTATGGAGGTGTGAATACTAAGACACCACCTAAATAGTTAGATGTCCTGGTACCAGAAGAGGGATATATATGCTATGGGTCAAAATTCAAACGTTAATATTCTACCTTGCAATACTTCAGAATGTGACCTTATTTGGAAATGGGGTTGTTTGCAGATGTAATTAGTTAAGATTAAAGTGGACCAATAATTCAGTAGAACTGGAGTCCTTATAAAAAGGAGACTATTTGGACACAGAGATAGACATACACACTGGAAGAATTCCATGTGAACACAAAGGCAGAGATCAGAGTTGCTATGCATTGCATTGTATATCCCTAAAATCTTCACATTGAAGCCTTAACCTTTGAGGTGACTGTATTTGGAGACAAGTCCTATATGGAAGTAATGAAGGTTATATGAGTTCATAAGGGTGGGGCCCTAATCACTAATTACATCTGTAAACAAGGTCATTTCTAAATAAGGTCACATTCTGAAGTAGTGCAAGGTAGAATTTTAACATTTGAATTTTGACCAATAGCATGTATATTCCCTCTCCTGGGTCCAGGACATCCAACAGTTTAGGTTATGTCTCAGTATTCACACCTCTTTAGTTCTTTAAAAGATCAGTGTTCTTAACAGAAGAGACACTATAAAGAGGGCTCTTTCTCTCGTTTCCTGCCCCACAACTATTCCACTACCATGTGAGGACACAATGAGATGGTAGCCATCTACAAGCCAAGAATACAGCCGACATCAGAAATGGAATCAACCCACACCTTGATCTTGAGACTTTTCAGTCTCCAGATCTGTGAGAAATTTATTTCTGTGGTCTAAGCCACTCAGTCTGTAGTATTTTGTTCTGGCAGCTTGAGCTGACTATGCAAGGGTGATGAGTCTACAAGCCAAGAAATGCCAAAGATTGCTAGAAGACCACCAAAAGTTAGGAGACAGACGTAGTACAGAGGTCACGCACAGCCTTCAGAAGGAATAATCTTGCTAACATCTTGATCTTGGACTTCTAGCCTCAGAACTATGAGACAATATGTTTCTGTTGTTTAAGCCACCCGGTTTGTGGAACTTTGTGATAGCAGCCCTACTAATTAATACAACACATAACTAAAAGGTCATGGCAGTGGACAGACCTTAGACACTCTGTGGCCTTCAGCATGACTGGGCCTGCATTTAGTGCGTTATCTACAAGAAAGCCAGAAACTGGAGTGAGATCTTAAACCTATTTCTGAGGACAGGATGTATGTCTGGCGTAGCATAGACTTTGGCTGTTTGCTTTTTTTTTTCATTACCCCGTCCCTCTTTTCATATGTGGGACATTTATCTTATTACTTATTGTTTCTCTCATGACTCCCTTAGCAATATGGTATATGGAAATAATGGGACTTAGGAATTACAGCAAATTTCTATAAGCAAATCTTTTACTTTCTTAAAAAACATAGAAATAAATTTGATGCTCACATTGATTCTGATTTCCTTGACCTGCAGGGAGAGCTAATTGAAAACCAAACTTTTAAAGAACCCCCCTCTGCACACAAAAATGAAATAAGTAAGTTAATTAAAACAATTAATATAAATAAATAATTTAGGTTCTGCAGCAGAAAAAGCCTTGGAATCGGGACCAGAATATTTGGATTCTAAGACTTAAGTTTGCTCTACCAGTCAGGTAAATTTCAAAAGTCAATCTCCTTTCCTTAGAGCCCCATTTCTTCATCTAGACAATGATGAGACAGGACTTGGTTACCTCTAAAGCACATAGGCTTTTTACAACTCCAGTATTCCTCTGATTTTTGTGATTCATTCTCACCTGTGCCAGGCTTTGCTCCTGGCAGGACTGGGAACCATGAAACTGATGAAGCCATGGAGTAAAACCAGGTGGGGATGGAAATCTCTGGCTCTCCTGCATAATTCACGTCCCAGGCCCAACCAACATAAATGCATTTGCCAGTAATGACCTTGTGGAGAGTTTTCAAATGCTGAACATTTACACTCCTAGCTTTTTCTCACTATTATTTTCAGCCTCACTGCACGTTTTGTTTCAATCTGTTTTAAAAATTGTTTTGGAACACTTTCTGTTACTAAAAACTTTGACAGTATTGGCAATCATAGTAACATTCTCTCCCACACTGATTTAATGTGGAGTTAGCCTCTTTCCAGAGCATTACCTAGTGCAGATGTGTGAGCTCTGTTTTTCTCTGATTCCAAAATCAGTTTTTCTCCCGTTAGATGCAAGGGCCCAAAGAACCGATTGGGACTTGAGTAGTCTTCCTTCTAAGGTTCTATGACTCTACGATCATTAAAAATAATTGTGAAATAAAAGTCTATGTTCACTGTAGTTCCATAAAAACATGGTCTTTCATCATTGTTAGATTTGTCAGCATTAGAATTAAGAGAAGTAGATCAAACCAATGACATGGCAGAGACTTCATGAATGAGGTAGAGTTGGTTTAAGTCTTAAATGGGTTTTCTATTTAAAGACAGTAATGGAGGAAGGCATTACTGAAGAAGAACGAACATGAGCAAAACTGAAATGAGAAAGGTACAGGCCATATTCCAAGACGTATCCAGCTCTTTAGTTTGGGCCAGATTAAAAAGGACCTTAAAGTAACTATTGAATTGGTTTTCTTCTTTTGGGGTAATGAAAAATGTTTCCGAACTAGCGTAGAGGTGCTGTTTGTATACCACTGTGAATGTGCTAAATGCCATTGAGTTGTTCATTTTAAAATAATCTATTTTATGTGTTGTAAATCGTACCTCAAAAAAAAAAAAAAGAAAGAAAAAAAAAGAAAAGGAAGAAGAAAACCTTCAAAGGCAAGTCCTATATGTGTTTCTGCTTAATCTGACGAGCAATGTAGGCCCTTTGAAGTCTATGGACGCTGAGAAGTCACATGATCAAAAAACAAAGAACATGGTGACAATTTAGGGGAGTAATTGAATGGGGAGATATATGAGGTGGACAGATTAGCTACATGGTTATTAAAATAGTCTACCTGGTAGCTTAAAACTCAGAGTTATCTTTTCATTGAATATGTTTTTGTGCAAATTTCTAGACATACATAAAGTTAGAGAAAACAGTTTAATAAATTGCACATATATATCACTCAACTTCAATAATTTTTAACATTTTTCTGAGCTGATTTTATCTCCCACTCCTCTACCCTGCCCCCAACTCACCTCTACACACATTTTGCTTCACTTTGTTCCCTGGAGTACTTTTAGGCAAACTCTAGACATCCTATCATTTCATTAGAAACAATCAAACAAACAAAACTTCAGAATACATGTCAAACTTAGAAAGACATTTTTCTTTCTCCTTTTTCTTCTTCCCATTATGATACAGTACATCTAAGAGAAACATGGGCCAATTTTAATACCATCCAATGTTTTCCTGATTGTATCAAAGATAAATCTGAACAGTCAGGTTGTTCTAGTTAGATCTAAATGAGGACCATATATGGCATTTAGTCATTATATTTCCTAAAGATTTTTTTTTATCCTACAAATAGCATTCTGATCTTGTTTTGTGTATGCCATTGATTTGTTGGAGAAAATGTGTCATTCATCTTGCTGAATCCTCCACATTCTGAGTGTGGCTGCTTGCTGCTGGAGGATTCTGTCCTGGGCCAGTGGAAACCAACTTCACATTGGATCTTGTGTCCTATTGATGTGCAAGTGGTACTGAGAGATAATAATCAAGGATCTGGAGTGCTCATTGTTATTGGTTGTCATTACTTCTAGGCATTTTTAAGAAAACAGAGCTAAATCTATATGCATTTACATGAAAAAAGTGAGCTTCTAGTAATATTTACAACCAAATTTAAGGTAGCTTTTTTTTAACTTAATTTTATTGGTTGAATGTTTGTATCTATTATCTCTTATGATGAAAAATAGTTTTTAACTTAATTAAATTATTTATAAAATAGTTTTGAAAATGGTATTAATATATTATTCCTACTAACAATAAGACTACTGAAAGTAGCTTGAATTTTCACTGTCAGGAGCTGTCTTTGATATCCCATTTTTCAAATCACTCACATTGGTGGTATATCAATTTCTTTTGAGTTTCTTGGCAAATGCTTGTCAAAATTGTCTCTCCACTTCCATACCTATTATCATTGTCCTAATTCAGTTTATCAATTCTTCTCGATCAGATTATTTCAATGGTCTCATAATCTGTCTCTTTCCATCCCAACCTCCCCTTCCAAAATATTGTCTACATTTCTATCAGAGGCATATTTCTAAAGCACATATTTGATTAAAACAAACAAGCAAAACAAACCAAACTTCAACAGCATCTCATTATCTACTCAATGAACTCCAGACTTCTTCCCTGCAGGTTAAGGTACTACTCTGCGGGTAATGCAAAATCATCAGTCCTCACAGACTACAGCTTTCAGAACTCCTCTTAAGACTTCTGCCCCTGTGGATACAGAACTCAGCACTCCTGTGCATCCACTATGGAATGTCCTATATATGGGAGAGACAGTAAAAGGGACCGATATCGCAAGGCCTTGAGAAAATAACTTAAAAATATCTTGTTAGATGTATCTCCCTTTTTTAAATCCTTAAGTTTCTTTTTGACTTTTTTTGATATTTTTCCCTCCTTTGACCCTTGTTCCAAACATACTTAATCTCACTGACTCCTCTGACTTTTTCTCTTTAATTAAAAAAAAATGGAAACACATTTTATCTCCTCCCTTTTACAGAATAATTATTTCTCCGTTCACACCTTGACACTTATATCTGCAAATCTATTAAAACATGTAGTAAAACAATGATATTTCCCAGTAATAGGACTTATTATCCTTGCAGTTGAGCAGACATATTTTATGGATTAAATACATCTTTCCTTTTTGCCCACTTCTATGGCTTCTTTATATTTTACATAGCTAGTTGCTCAGATATGAAAGTGTCCTCTTTTTTTTTTTAACACAAGGTTTATTCCAAACTGCCTTGCCTGTGTTTTATTCTAAGATTATCCCACATTCCAGTGAGGCAACTCATTTACTTTTTTCTATTTACTTCTATGATATTAAAACTTAATTAATTGGACTGCATTTTCCCATCATATCTACCAACTGAAATCCCAATCAATGATTCAAAATTCTGCTTATATGCCATCCCTTTATGAATTTTTTTCCTGTCTGATTTCAATCTAGCATTGTCTTCTGAGATTTCAAGAAGAGTTAATCTATGCCCCACTTAGGTCATTTACGTTATCGTGTCTGGAATTACATTTGTCTATGTCCACATATGTCTCCATTATGAAGGTACATTTTTGCCCTGGGGAAGACTTAATTTTATTCTCATTAAGGTTATCTAGCAATTTAATAAATTATATGTTGAAACAAAGAATGCAACTTACTGTTACCCAGATTTAGATAACCAGATCTCATCTCTATTCACATTATGTCTTTTGAAATTCAATAATAACCCATAGTAAAGAATAATGTAAAAGGACAGGGAACTTTTCTGAGAACCCAGTGCATTTTATAGATATTTTATAGATCTTCTTTCTAGAAAAAGAGCGTATTTCCCACATTTTACAATCAATTGCATGGTTGCACTTGTTTCCTTCTGGTGCCTCAGTGGAGCTAGAGAACTAGTGTTCCCCATAGTATTTCTATTTCCATGTGTGGGCTGTTTAACTCTTCCCTGTGTTCTGTGTATTTAATTGTTCCTCCATTTGTAATTAGTGTGACTCCTGACAGTTCCTAAAGATAATTCCATTACAAAAGGAGAGTTTATGTATTGGAAAAATGTGTTCCACCCAACAAACTACAGATATGCATTACAGAACTGAATCTTATTGAATCCTCACTGAAGTGTGTGTGTGTGTATGTGTGAGTGGTGCACTGCTAGGCATTGCCATTCATGTCAGGTACTCAGGGACAAATAAAACAAAGCAGAACCAGTTGGTACCTGAGAAAGTGTGGGTTATGTGCAGATGTGCAAAAGAAAAAATTGTGCATAAAATACACTGTTAATAAATGTAATTATTCCAATGTTTCCCCTTGTAAGTCTTCTCCTCAGGGAACTATGAAAAAGCCAGATGCTGATCTGGGAAATGTCCCAGAATTATTCTTTTGAAAAATATTAACACTCCATTACAAAAGGTCTTGCCGGAAATTATATTGAAACTCAGTTCCTGATGACTATAAATGTTTAGAAGCAGCAACATATTGGAGCAAAAGTTGCAATTTGAGGGCGAACATTATATAATTGATTAGGAAAAATGTGAGCTTTGAAATTGTCTTTAAATATAATTCCACTTCCAATAGTACAGATGGACCTCTTCCTGTGATTGGAGGTGAAAGCATCTTCTGAAACCTTCCTCTCACTAGTTAGACATGAGAGAGGCGCTGTTGGTATAGTTCTTGGCATGGGGTAACTGCCCCAGTCACACTACTCCTTCCGGGGCAGCTGGCACGGTTGGTAGTAAATCCACTGTTGCTGCAAACCTCATCTGCTCGGCATCAGTGAATTCGTAAATTTGATTTGATTCAAAGGTGTAGAAAAGAGGATACCATTTCTCCTTTCTTGCTAAAGGTAGACGAATTCTCCTGTGCTCATACTGCTATGATGCCAAAGGTGGGGCAGGAGTAATGCTGAAACACACCTGTTATCTTATGGAAGATCAGCACTCAGTGCTTTTGCAATGGCAATTATAACATATGGTTTAGTGTCCTGACATAGCAAGAACTTACAAATGCTTTTTGGGATTAGAGGATATTTTTGAAGTTTGAATGAATACCATCGACTTACATAATGGAATAAAATGGTAACATCAAGCTTCAGTGCCAGGGGAGAGCTTGGGAGTGCAACTTCTCTTTTTCTCTCTTTTTTCTTTGACACTTTTATGTTTTTGATTATTATTTTTAATTATACTTTAAGTTTGGGGTACAAGTGCAGAATGTGCAGGTTTGTTACATAGGTATACGTGTACCATGGTGGTTTGCTGCATCCATCACCCCGTCATCTACATTAGGTATTTCTCCTAACGCTATCCTTCCCCTATTCCCCTACTCCCTGCTATCCGTACCCTATCCCTCATCCCCCAACAGGCCCTGGTGTGTGATGTCCCCCTCCCTGTGTCCATGTGTTCTCATCGTTCAACACCCACTTATGAGTGAGAACATGCCGTGTTTGGTTTTCTGTTCTTGTGTCAGTTTGCTGAAAATGATGGTTTCCAACTTTATCCATATCCCTGCAAAGGACATGAACCCACCCCTTTTTATGACTGCATAGTATTCCATGGTGTATATGTACCACATTTTCTTTATTCATTCTTTCATTGATGGGCATTTGGGTTGGTTCCAAGTCTTTGCTATTGTGAACAGTGCCGTAATAAACATACGTGTGCATGTGTCTTTATAATAGAATGATATATAATTCTTTGGATATAAACCCAGTAATGGGATTGCTGGGTCAAATGGTATTTCTATTTCTAGATCCTTGAGGAATCACCACACTGTCTTCCACAATGGTTGAACTAATTTACACTCCCACCAACAGTGTAAAAGCGTTGGGGGTGGAACTTTTCAAGTAACAGAACAGAAGACTTCTGGTGACAGTGGCCCTATGCACACTGGCACCAGATCTGTGCTATAGAGTAAAGGAATTTATAGTATGGTTTAACTCCACACTAAAGGATCAAAACATAAGGGGTAGGCATTATAATATGTCCATAAGATGGGATGGGATGATATGTTCAACTCTGTTTTCCATTATGCAATAGAAACATATGAGTGGAAAGAATGTTTTGAAAACAGTAAGAAAGCCAGAGTAATATTCATGCAAAATGAACCACCTGGTTTTTATTAAGAACTACCCACCCACTAAATTACCTTGGGTTCTATGTAGTAGAGTTGGCTTGCAGGACAAACCTAGTTGCTTAATATGTTTAGAAAAATGTACAATTTAGATGAAGAAAAAAATTAAATATTCAAATGTATGAGTGATTTCACTCTGAAAAACATGAAGGCTGTTTTTGTCATGGGGTGATTTAAACTATATCTGACCCAGAGCCGTTCTTAAAACTATGTGGTGAAGGAGGCCAATCCTGATTAATTAGACAGAGGATAACAACAAAGAAAATTGTGAACTTAAAAAAAAAAATCAAGCTTAGAGGGAGAGATTTTTAACTACTGTATAACTACTCCTATTTAGCACAAAAGAAGAATTTCAGCTTCAGATATGCATAGATGCCAGAGTGAACCATGAGCAATTTCCCTGGTGAACAAACTTAGGACTGAGAGAAAAGGTAAGAAAGTTATGCTTCCTCTGAATTATCAGCCCAAATTGAAAATATTTGCATGCTGTTGAGATGTTGGGCTAAGATTACCTGAGTTTGCCCTTTTTATGCTTCTAAAGAATTGGTTGTTTTAGAACTTGCCTGCAGTAGTGCATTAAATTTGCTTGTACATCTTCTTTGTCTAAGAAGCCATCATGTAGTTAAAGGAAGTCTGTCCTGGATTTATTTGTAACACCAACACCAAGTTCAGCTTTTACAAGCTACAAAATAGATGGCAGAGGCCCAAATCCTTATAACACTAAGACTGTAAATCTAAGTAGGGCAAATACCCACAAATGTTTAAGGTATGATTTATTTTTTCCTTATTGGAATAATTACAACAGAAAATCGAGTTTCGACAACTACTAAATATGTCAATTATATAATTTGTGAAATTTTCATTTGAAATGATTTGTTCTGAGAAAATGCATAGGTCTCAAATGTGGATAAATTGAAGTATCTTAACTATCTGAGGTAGGAAGGAAACTTCAGTGCTTTCTGGAGGGTCACATGGGCTGTGGAAGATCAGGATTACAGTGTCATTATGAGGGCTCTGAGCAGGAAGAGCTGCTTCGGGAGGCTGAGAGGGTGTAGAACATCAACTGTGAATTCAGCTTATGCAGGTTTTGCCTGAGATTTCTGTGTTACATCTCGGAAATAGTTAACAGCAATTGGATATATGGAACGTGATACTGGAGTAAAAGACAGAAACATAAATGAGGAAATTTTCACCTAAGTTTGATATTTAAAAGCATGAGAGACTAAAATTACCCAAAGAAAGAATGTAAATAAGGAAGAGAAGAATACATGAGTATTTAAAAAAAGTCTCAAGTTTCTTTGCTTGCCGAGGAAAGGTACTGTGAGGATTGGAGGAAAGGAGGGGAGGAGGCGGACGTGACGAGGTGTATGCAGACCACGGAGGTGGGAAGGTGGGACAGTGTTGCCAGTGAGGAGGCGACGTGAGGATGATGAAGGTGATGACTACAGAAGAGTTACTATTTGGTAGGAACCGTTCTGGCATGTCACTTGTATTGAGTCATTTCATCCTTATAGCAACTTACAAAGTAAGCAATCATATTATCTGCATTTTGCAGATGGGGGAACTGTGACTTGCCCAAAGTCGGGCAGCTTTTAATAAATAGAATGCAGGAGGCAAATACAAGCTGCCTAACTATAAAGTCAAGAGAGAGAGAGACAACTTGGGACAAAACTTCAGTGCAGTTGGCCCTTTCCATGAGACAGAGGGTCACTAAACACCAGTGTCAGAGCAAATACCTGTATCAGGGCCTTTCAGGGAATCTTCAGCATTCCAGCTACTATGAGAATATGGTAATGTTAGTGCCACTGATTTCTAATCACTCAGATATATGTATGTTCCAGAGAAACACCAGGAAATAAAACAACAGATTTCTGAGTTAGGCTACATGTGCTGTTTTAACCTGCAATATAGCTTTAGTGGCTAACTGTGGATTTCCACTTTTAATAGATCTCCTTACTGAGACCTTACTTCTTACTCTTCCCTTTCCTTGATGTACCATCTCCTCTTTTCTTAATCCACACTGTGTGTGTGTGTGTGTGTATGTGTGTGTGTGTGTGTGTGTTCCAGTTTTAAGAGCATGGGTCAGCCTAGTACTGTAACTACTAGGCATACAATTATTTCCATGGATGATTCTACTGCATGAGGTGTGGTCAGATGGGACTGTAAGTTCTTACTACAACCATGTCAGACCCGGGTGGACTAAGCCAAGGGAAGAAGAAAGAGCAAGGGTAGTAACTGTGCTTCCCCCAGCACATGCTGAGCAGGGCATGTGGTGACTCAGGGATTAAATCTCCCACCCAGAAACTGTGGGTTGCTCTGTTCTGGCATTGGCATGTCAGCATGTTATATATTCAGAACTTAGGGATCTTTTTTTTTGGTTTTGTTTTTTAACCCAGAAATAAAAAGTGAATCTTTGAAAAACTAATCTGTTTCTTCCTTATTTTAAGCATTAAAAATATGCTTAAAAACCATTTCATTAGTGAAAGGAAGTTTAGAAGAAGGGAACAGAAAGAGCTAGTTTCTTGCCCCCCTCACCCCTTTGGCCAATTAGAGAACAGATTAGATACATACCAAAAGTATTTTAGTATTTAGGAAAATAGTCACACTGCATTTTCTAGGTAAATGTGGAGGCAAGCTCGAAATGGAGCTGTGCACAAAAGAGTCATGTGCTGGATGGAATGTAAGCAATGATGCCCTCGTAGTAAAGAGACAAAGGACAAAGGCTGGTCATGACTTAATCTAAAATTGAAGCTCAATGGTTTGATTATTCATTTTTCGGGGGCAGGAGCCATGTCTGAATTGTCTTTATATAACAGCATATACCAGTCTATCACAACTCTATTAAAAAAGCAGCCAGGTACAATGGCTTATGCCGATAATCCTGTTGCTTTGGGAGGCCAAGGTGTAAGGATCACTAGAGGCCAGGAGTTTGAGACCTGCTTAGGTAAACTAGCAAGACCCTGTCTCTGCAGAAATTAAAATTTTTTTTTAAATTAGCCAGGTATGGTGGCTCCTGCATGCCTGTAGTCCCAGCTACTTGGGAGGCTGGGGCGGGAGGAACAATTCTTGTCAAGAATAAGCAGTCCTCTTCCCAGTCACACCCTACCTTCATTTGGAAGTTTCCGAGGGCTCTGTTATTAAAAGCTATGTAATGCTGTCCTACCTGGCATTCTCTGTGGACAATGTAAGCAAAGCAGAAAGATGCAGGCTGTGATGAATCACCTCACCCTAACTTTCAGCTCAGTGGAGCCAGATTTCTCTTGCCCCAGGCAAGGTGGTCTCCCTTCATCAGTATACTTCAGACGGAGGAACTACTGAGAATACAGGGAGATGCACTGAAAAACAGCAGGAAAACACTGAAAGCACAATTACGGAAAGGTTAAATGAACCTCTCTGTCTCTCTCTCTTTCTCTTTTTCTTTCTACCCTCAATGCTATAAAAGGTTGCATTTGGACCTAAAAAGTGCTCCCACGCCTTCAAAACACAGTATGCTAAAGAGGCATTTGTCTCATCCACCTAGAACCTGGGCTCCTTGGAAAGGTTGCTCCCGTGACCACTCAACCTCTATTTGAAAAGAATCTTCAATGGCCAGAAACTCAGAAGTACCTAGAGTAATTGGGGCTGCAAGGAAAAGGATGATGAAACAAAATGCATTCAAAGCTCTCAGCTGCCTTTCGAAGAAGATGAAGGTAGTTTTAAACGGAGGCTTTCTTATTTCCTAGCTAGTGTGGGTCAGCAAGGGATTAAGCCAGCAAGATCCTTAAAGTCACTGGAGGTGCTTTTGGGGAAGAAAAAGTGTCTGCTTACCCCCACCCCTCAGGGGATTTAGTTTAGGCCTTAGAAGGCATTTGTTTCTCTTGCTTCAAATATCATCGTCTTTATTTTAAAAAAAAGAAAAATTCCTTTTAAAATGGTGGTCTTGATTTGACTTGTTTGAGAATGTTCTTTTTCCATTTACTTTGCTACTTAAGAGATTGGGAGAGGCAGCTGTTCTGATGAGTGTTAGAAGAAAACCTTTTCCTCAAATAGAAGAAACCAAGAAAGAAAAACAGTTAGGACTTCTTGACATTCTATGTTGTAACTGTTACATGGTGTAACTCGAAGGGAAACTGCCCTATGACTATTTGCAGCTTATTTATACCCAGAATATACGGCAAAACTGTACCAAAGAGGTAATAACATATAGGGAATGAGGTGAGCAGTAAAATTGCTCCACTTATTGGAGTTTAGAAAGAAAGCAGGATTAAAAGCAGGAGGAGACAGAAGTTTAGACCTGAAGCAATGTGTTTTTATCAGTGACAAAAATCAAACTTTACCTCTGTGCTGGGATTTGCACCTTACTAAATCCATATCAACCTTCTCTCAGAAGCCCCAACTCAGTTTGTATTTCAGCTCCACAGCTGGATGGATGGCAAGGAAACAGACAATATTCTGTCTGTGAATTTACTGTCTCTCACTAGGGAGGTGGAAAAAAATTTTGTTTTTTTTTCCAAGAGAGGGATAATAATTCCTGGGGACCTGAACTGGAGACTTTATTGCAGTCTGATAAATGTTCTTCACTTTTCTGGTCTGGAACCAGAAGATCCTGTTTGCCTTTTTACTTATGTTTTAAAAAGCATATACCTGTCTTCAGGGGAGTTAAAAATTATGTGTATTGGGTACCACTGTGTACTCCATACATCTCGCGTCGAATCCTCTCAATCCTGATAAATATTTTATTTTATAAATGAGAACATTTAGAGTCAGAGAAGTAAATTAGCTTATCCCAGAACTCTGCTAGAACGCATGGCCAGATTCATGTTCATCTTCTCAAACACAGAGTTCAAGGTCAACCATGAACTATGATTTGAGAATCTCCAAGAAGTTTTTATCTTTTGGAATACCTACACATGCTTTAATTTTGATAGTCTTCCCAGGCAGGCCCAGACTGCTCTGTTAAGGGACGAGAAGCTTCTCTCAGCTCTATCTTTCCCTCTGCCTTTAGATGAGACCTGCTTTTTTCTCTCACTGGTGGTGATCCGAGCTTCAGTGTGTGACCAACTCTAGGGGGTGCTGTGCACACAGCCTAAGGCACCCCTGGTGGGGACAGTAAATCTTCCTTTTTTCTTTTAAATGGTTCCAATTTACTGTTGTGGTTGTGTCTTATCAATGTTAAATTTGAAGCCACTTTGTCACATGGCCTTTTGCCTCCTCTTCAGGGTTATCAGTATCTAATACTGTAATTCAACTCTTGGAAGGGAATGTAATGTGTATCAGGAGCTCCTGTTATAAAAAGGAAAATTCACCAATGGGGCAATGTAGTGGAGGAAGAAGGTTGTCTTTCACAGCTGGAAGCATTTTTTTGTTGTTTGTGACTCTTTTGAGGATTTTTGTCTCCCCAGTGACACTGGCCAAGTCACTCAAGCCCTTGCCAGCTTTTCCCCCCATATTTGTCCTGCCTATTCCCCGGCTTGTTTTGAGAATTAAACAAGATAGTAGGTGTGTATAGATTCTGAAAACTAAAAGACACTCAAAAAAACTCTTGTATTTCATGTTCATATTTATCTTTCAGAAGCATAGCTCTGATCATGTCATTTTTCTGCTTCCAGACCTTCAAGGATTTCTATTACCTGCAAAATATATTTAATGTTTGAACCTCATATCTGGTAGCCTGCTTCCTCTGGTCCCCTTACTTCCAATTGCTTCTTTTTATTCATCTGCTGTTTCAGTCAATCCAAGCTATTGAGTGATCCTTCTACTTATCCTGAGTTTTCCTACCTCAGAGCCTTTGTTCATGCTTTTTTCTTCCTCTGAAGCAGCACTATTCAATAGAACTTTCTGCAATGATAAAACCGATATGCACTCTCCAATATGGTAGCCACTAGCCACACATGGCTATCAAGTACTTGAGTACTGGCTAGTGTGACTGACGAGGTTAATTTTTCATTCCATTTTAACTGATTTAAACTTAAATGGCCATATATGGATAGTAGCTACCATGTTGCGCACCACAGGCCTAGAATGCTGTTCTTCCTGACCTTTTTATGTTCAGATAATAGCCATTTATTATTATCCGGTACATAGGTCCGGTCATCCTGGAAGCCTTATTTGTGCCCTTCCTTGGACATTTTTCTCTTCATCTTCTGTTTAACTCTATCCTGGCATCTGTTTTGTAAGTTGCATTTTGGATTTGCTTAAATCTCATCTTCCCTGTTAGAGGATAGGTTCCTTCTGGTGGGATCTGATCTAGTTTTGCCTTCCTAGAACGTTGACTAGTACACACAAAGCATTTAGGGAGAGGCAGATTATCGTTGCCTGTCCCAAGTGACAGTCACTCCATCACTCATTTTCCCAACCAGCCCTGATACTCGTCTTCACTGAGTGCTGTCAGGCCTATAAGTCAGAGAGTTCCGACAATTAACAGAGGAGTTGCTGGGACACTGGATCCTGAACCCACTGACACATTCTTTTGTTTTCCTAATAGTACGTTTTTGGTACTTAAAATGAGCCTACACTCCATGATCTCCTTGTAATAAACATTTCTGAAGACCAGTCCCCTGTTTTCTAGACAGAAGGGATGGGGACAAATAGAAAACCACCCGGCTTTGGAAAAATTCCCAGCATCTCAAGGAGAGGGAGGAGAGAGGCAACTCCAAACATCACATGCAAAACAAGGGTGGGTGGCAGGACCCGCCCTGTCCCTCTGCCTCCCCAAACTGGAAAATCTCTTCCAGTCCTTGGAGGCGAGTCACTCTCTCCAGGAGCTTGGGTCTGGAGCCACACCAACCTAGGAGGAAGGGAAGATGACAAGCCCAGCGTGTAACTGTCCTTTCTTCCTAGCAACAACATTTGAAAGCATAGACCTTAGTCAGATGGGACACATTTGGCAAATGTTCAGGCGTGCAGCATTTCAGTTGATGAAATTTCTTTGTGGAACCCTGTTCCCAAGGGCAGGGAAAATTGGAGAGTGAACAATTAGATGCTGGCGCGGCCCGGAGAGGCTCGCGGATGCCTGGCCGCGCGCCTCCGCGGGACGTCAGAGCCCGCGGCACGATCTGCTGCTGTCACTATCTGTATCCGGCAGGAGCCCGCGCGCCCCTGCCCGGCCCGGCCCCAGGCCGCAGAGGAGGGGGAGGGCGCGGCGCAGGAAGCTGAAGATAAGTCTCCAAATCGGGCTAAGCTGGGAGTGGGGACAGCGAGGGGGAGGGCCGGGAAGCAATGAAGTCAGAGGCACAGCAGCGATTGCAGCTGAATCAATTTGGAGATAAAAATAGTGCCTTGCCGCCCCTGCCTCTGCAGTGATTTCATAAAGGTCTCAGCTGCGTTGGAGAGAAAGCCAGCATGTGTGTCCCTACCCCCTCCTCCAAACTGGTGAGATGAGCAAAACGGCGGCAACAAGGAGAGTCCAAATGCTCTTCATCTTCTCTGTCTCTTTGTTTTCTTATCTCCCACTCTCTCTCCCAAAGACCCCAGAAGCACCCCTAGCTCCACTTGTTCCTCTTAATGGGATAATTAAAGATTAGGACAAAGAGATGAGACCTTCACAGGCTGAAAGAGATAGGGATTCCAGACACTCATGATGAACCCAGATGGCACTTTCCCCTGGCTTTCGATCCCTGAGACATCAGCTGGATGATGTCCACTCCAAAGCCTGAAGGTAAAAACCCTGCAAGAATGGGTCCCAATCCCAGTAAACGAGACCCACCTCCTGTTTTTATACAGGAACATCTCTTCCTGAACCTTAAAAGAAAACAAAACCTGGCATTGCCAATTAGTGTGACTGTCCCAGGAGACACAGATTTAGGGCTCAGTTTCTGTGATGGATGCGAGAAACCTCGAATTGGATCTGAAAAGGACATGAAGTGAATAGAGCTTTGGCACTTCACAGAGTGATTATCCCTGCAGTGCAAGGAGGTAACCTTTCTGCTGCTACATCCTGACATTTGCATGGAGGCAAATGCATCATTGGTAATTGCACCTGAGTGTCAAAGCCGCTTGATGTGTGTGTTCCAACCAAGGTATGAATGAGAACTTTAGCGCTAGGGAATGGGAGGCAAAGAAAAAGTGCAGACAAATTATGGGAGAAGAGATAATGCAATTGGCCATTAAAAAGTAACAGCTTGGATTGATGTTTCTTTCACACTCCTGCAAGAGGAATATGTTCAGATTAAGTAATACACTGTTTGCGAAAGAGCCTAAACTAGAGTCTCTCTCTTAAAAATGTGACTTAGTAAATACTGTCCTAGATGATTTCAAACTGAATATGCTTATACTCCCTCAAGAGGAAACATAAAACTAGGAGTATTTCATTGAAGCCAAGAAAATCAATGGTGTCGTGTATAGGCAAAATGTTCAAAATAGAACCCATACATCTTCTGACTTTAGCCCTAGACCTTCAGTTCAGTAGGTGTTAAATAGAGGACCTGGAAGCATAATAAAGACATATGACCCAAAGGTCTCTTAAACTGTAGGGTCCAAAGTGAACATCTTGTTGATTTTACATACAACTCTGAAATAATTTTATCCTCTCAAAGGAAGAAATAGTTCCTGTCAGAGACAGAAAATAACATTGCCAAACCCTCTAATTTGGCAAATATAGCAAACTATTATCAGCCACATTGGGGATCTGGCTTTCCCATGGGGACCTATTGTTTACAGAAATATCTCAGCTGAGAAATAAGCAAACATTCCCCCTGAGCTACTGTGATACAATTCATATGGCCTTTCAAGGATATTTACAATCATTGAGAGGAAATCCATGGAAAATTTAGAATCACTACAAAGGTCCCTTTTGGTGCTTCTGAAAATTTTGATGCCCTTTGAATGTCCTGATGACTGTTTTCCCACTGACAAAGACATCTGAAGCAAAGCCAGTTTATGCTGTGCTGGGTTCCTACTACAAATTAGTGAAAACAGAGCATGCTTAGGATGAATGACATGTACTTGATAAAATACATTATGATTTTAAATACAACTGAACTGTGTTTATATTCTTATAAAAACATATTTTAAAATCTGAAATACTTTTTGTAATTCAACCAAACAATCCTGTGAGTATTTGAAACACCACTGACAATTTTACAGACCATCTTAGGAACACACTGGGATTTCCTGCTTCTGGTTGGATTAGGAGAAAGCCAAAGCTACCTGACTTGCAAAGTCTGGTCTAACTATGGTAGAGAAGGCTGTACTGTGTCAAAGGATTCAGTAAGAGTAGCAAAGTTGTATTAGTCCCTGTTGTAATTTAGTCCAGTTGTAAGCTTGAGAAATAAAATGCAAGGGTTTTTTTTTTCTTTTTCTTTTTTTTTTTTAAATAATATCTATCATTAGCCAGGACCTATCATTAGCCTTCACCATACTGGCTACGTAGTGATAAAAATGCCCAATTTACCTGGCAGAGGTTAGGAGTGAAAAGAGCTAGAGACAACAGTGGAGGGCAGAAGTACAACAGACATCTGCTTCCAGTATTATGGCAGAAGGGGATAAAGTGGACTGCCCTGCCTCTAACCGCTAACGTGGATATGCTGTATAATATTCTATCTATCTATCTATCTATCTATCTATCTATCTATCTATCCATCCATCCTTAAAAGAAATAATGGAAATCTTCAGATGCTAGAAGCAAAGAGGAAACTCAAAGCTTGAGAAGTCAGCATAATGAGCCTACACTGGGGCAGCTTTGTAGTGACATCAGTTTCAGTCACAAGCTCAATGCCAAGGCCTGAGATTTCATTGCCTATGCTGGGTCAAAGGCATGACGGGGAACCTGTGCAATGACATTCTTGCATAAGGCCAGGACTTAGAAAGCGTTGCCTACTCCATGACAGGAGGATTAGAGAAATCCTTCCCTCTGGACCAAGGAAGACATGTGTGAGATGTTGAAACAGTATGGCTCAATACAAGTGTCTAAAGCCAGCCCATTCATGACCCACAGCCTACATGGGGTGTGCTATGGTCTGGCTCTCTGTCCCCACCCAAATCTCATCTCAAACTGTACTCCCATAATTTCCATGTGCTGTGAGAGGGACCCGGTGGGAGATCATTTGAATCATGGGGGCAGTTTCCCCCATATGTTCTTGTGGTAGTGAATAAGTCTCCTGAGATCTGAGGGTTTTATCAGGGGTTTCTGCTTTTGTATTTTCCTCATTTTCTCTTGCTGCCACCATGTAAGAAGTGCCTTTCACCTCCTGCCATGATTCCGAGGCCTCCCCAGCCACGTGGAACTGTAAGTCCAATTAAACCTCTTTTTCTTCCCAGTATCAGATGTGTCTTTATCAGCAGCATGAAAATGGAGTGATATAGGATGGGACTCCAGATTTGTGAAATTAACACACAAAAAGATCTTTGGCTGGTAATTCCCCTAATGGGGTATAAAAGAAGACATAAATCTGTATGGATGCTATGGCAAATATTTTTCTGTGGGCTTTTCTTGGAAAACACAACTGTGTGAAATAAGAATAGTCCATGGCAGCAAGTCACAAAACACAATAAACAAACTAAGAGTGCTAGGAGAAAATTGAAAAAGCTGAAAATCATAAACCTAATTATATTTTTAAAAATTTTAAGAAGAAAAAGCACAGAATACATATAATAAACAGATCACCATGAAAAATAAATAGAATTTTTAAAAGAGATTTTCTATTAATAAAAGGTGGCATTGAAATGACACAGCTGAATGAAAAATTTGTGAATTGGAAAATCGACCTGAACAATTAACTAGAATTTAGTACATAAAGAAATGTGACAAATGATATGTCAAAAAGCCTGCGGGATGGAATAAGAATAACCAAAATTAGAATTCTGAAAGGAGAACAGAGAGAAAATGTGGTAAAAGAGCATGCTCAGCTGACATAATGGCAAAAAAAATTCTTAGAATTAGTGAAAGATACAAATCAATGTATTGATAAAGCTCTCTTAATTCTGAGAAAGATAAACCAATTATATATCTAGGATCAGTAAAACTTCAAATAACAAAAAGTGATAAAAAATATCTTATAAACAATTCCTATACCCCTGACCTTCCATCCAAAAGTATATACTACTAAACAGTTGTAGAATATAAAAAAAGAACATTGTAGACCAATCTCATTTATGATCATAGATACAAAAACAATTAGCACATCAAATACACTAAACCATGTTCTTAATGAGTAAAAGAATAGTTTAATTTCAATATATTAATATAATTCATATGAGAGAATATTAACTGTGTTCATACAAACCAAAATGATAAATAAATGTAGAAAAATATGGAAAAAAGTCAATCCCAATTCATGACACAATTGTTTAGCAGTCTCTTAAAACAAAAACCTTCCTTCACCTTACAAACGGTATCTGCCAATGCATTAAAAGGAATATCATACTTAATGATGAGAGGTTAAAAGCATTCTCTAAAGTCAGGGCTAGTACAAGATACCTGTTTTTACTCCTACTATTCAACATTTTATTAAAGGGTTCAGACAATATAATATGACAGAAAAAGAAAGAAAGACCTTTTGTTGTAAGGTAAGGGTATTAGAATTACAAAGGATCAAATAAAATTTCATTTCATTTCAAGTGATATAATCAATTATAAATAAAACTAATTTTAAAAATTTGAATTAGCACTAATAGTGTTCAGAAAAGTGGCAGAATTAAATCTTAAAATAGAAATGTTGGTACCTAGCATTTCTATGTACCAGCAACAACCAATTAGAGAATATAATGGTCTCATCCTCAATAGCAACAATAACACCTAAGGCAGGGGTGTCCGGTCCTTTGGCTTCCCCGGGCCACATTGGAAGAAGAGGAATTGTCATTGGCAACACATAAAATATGCTAACACTAATGATAGCTGATGAGCTAAAAAAAGAAAATCAGAAAAAAATCTCATGTTTCAGGAAACTTTACAAATTTGTGTCGGGCCACATTGAAAGCCATCCTGGGCCACATGCGGCCCACAGGCCACAGATTGGACAAGCTTGATCTAAGGTATTCAAGAATAAATCTTCTTGATTTGGGGTATTCAGGAATAAATCTAACAAAACATATCCCAAATCTCTATGGAAAAAGTTCTCAAACTTGAGAGGTAAATGAGAGATATATGCATATACATATACACACACATGCTTGTATACGTTTAAATACACATATACACATAAACATGTAGCACACACACTACTTCTATGAATGTATGGAAAGAGTGAATATTAGAGAAGTCATTTCCAGGTTTAATCTAAGGAGTTCATGTACTTCTTATAAAAAATCTAGAAAAATGCTTATGTTTGAAGAATTTAGCCAGCTTATTTTAAAATTCACATGAAAAAATAAATTGCCAAAAATAAGAAAAAACAACTTAAGGAAGAATAAAATGGAAGCATTCTTATTAGGAGAAAACTATATAGCTAGAATGATTCATACTCTCTGATATTGGTCCACTGTCAGACAAATAAAAATAGAATAAAATATGGAGCAAAGAAACAGACTAATGCACTTAAGAAACTTGTTAAGTGACACATTTGGCAATATGATTTAATGAGAAATGTATAGGCCGTTTATGGAAAGATTTGGGGACAATTGGCTATCCATATGGAAAAGAATAACATTATATTAACAAATCATAAACAAAAATAAACTCCAGATGCATAAAATACATGAGGGAAAAAATGTAATGTAAAAAAATAGGAGAGGAATTTAATGATATGGAGAATGAAAATATTTCTTAAGCAAGCTAAAATACATAAATATTGGTAAATGGCTTCATTTAAAATTTTGCACTACACAAGCTACCATAATAATTTTTTTAAAGCCACACACTATGGAGAGATATTTTCAACATTCATAATTGATACAGTATTAGTTTTCAGGACATATACAAAATTCCTACAAATCAATTAGATCAACAATTCAGTAAGATATGAGTAATGAAGATGAACTGAAAATTCTCTGAGGAAGAAATCTAAGTAGGCAATGTAAATTTGAAAAATGCTGTACTTCTACTAATCAGGAAATTAAGATTTTCATGATTTTTCATTTCACACTCATCCAGTTGTCAAAAATGACCAAATATGTTAATATCAAGTATTGGCAAGGAGGAAACAAGAATTCTCGTAAGTGGATATGCAAATTGGAAAACTATATATAGGTTAGGGTCCCAGCAGGAAACAGATGTCACTCTTCAAAGAATTAATTGAAGATAGTTTAATGAGTAGACTATTTACAAAGCTGAGAGTAAGGGATCAGAGTTGACAAGGGATGCTGATGCACCACAGGGTTAGTAATTGCAGGAAGCTGTTACTACCTGTAGGCCTGACGGATGATGACACCACAGCTGTCCTTATTAGAAATAGCCATCCAGCTGAAACTGTGATCCTTACAGAAGACATCCAAGACTGATAAACTACATCCTACCAGGTAGGGAACTTACTTCTCTCCAACTTCTGCCTTCTAATATCTACTTTCCATTGGCCAAACCCAAGAGAAGCATAAAGTGATGTGAACCACGTTCATAAAGGTTAGTCTCCTGGGTTGCAGAGCCAGTGTGGAAAAGGATGGACATTCTCACACAGGACAGATGGCAAATATCCAGCACAACCACTTTGGAGAGAAATGTGGTAATATTTAACAGCTGTGAATATATGCATATCCTATAGCCATTTCTAGAGGTATACTCAAGAGACACACAGAGAAGAAAATGTGAACATTCTTGCACATTGAAACATTGTAATAGCAAATAATTTTGCAGCAATCTAAATGTCCATTAATAGAAAATTGCATGCATATCATGTATTTATACTATGAACTACTGTATAGTAATAAGTATGAGTGAACTAGAGTTACATTTAAACATAGATAAATCTAAAAATAATGCTGTTATGTGAATAATGCTAGTTATAAAAGGCTACATCCAAAAATATATAATTTAGATATATTTTCCTAAAATAATCCTACTTTTTAATGGAAGCATGCATGTATGGTAATAGAATAAACTCCCTTGTAAGAAGAAAACACGTCAACTTCAGGATAGTGGTGACCTCTGGAAAGAGAATGGAAAACAGAACCACATAGAGGATTTGCCTTCATTTGCATCTGTAATACGTGGTTTTTACCTTTTTGTTTTAAATAAAGAGATTCGAAAAACTGCTATAAACCTTCAAATACAAGTTTATGTATAGGTTTTTTTTTTAGTTCTCAGGAGTGAGATTGCTGGGTCTTACGATAAGTTTCAGTTCACAAAAATAATGAAAATTTTCAAAGTGACTGCATAATTTTACATTCCCACCAACCTTGTTACAGTTGCTCCATATTCATGCAAACTTGGTATTGTCAGATTTTTTAAATTTAGCCATTCTATCATTAGTAGAATGGATTTTGTGATATCTCATGGTGGTTTCAATAGGTATTTACCTAATGACTAATGATGCTGAATATCTTTTCATTTATTGTTGATATATCTTTGGAAAAGTGTCTATTAGAATCATTTGAAACTGTTTTCTTATGGGTTATTTATCTAATTGAATTACAAGAGTTCTTTTTTAGGTATAAATCAGACAAATATTTTGTAAAAATTATCTTCCAGTTTATGACTTGCCATATCATTTAAAGCACATTGGTGGTTGCCAGGAGTTAGGAGAAATGAGAGGGAATTGCCTGCAAAGGGAAAGAAGGGAACATTTGGAGGTGATAGAAATGTCTATATAATGATCGTGGTGGTCTTTATATGACAGTATATATTTGTCAAAATGTACCTAAATTTATACTTATAATGTATCAATATAATTATATAAAAATTATTCAGCAGTAAGTGCACATAAATGAAGATTTTAATTATGATACCATGAGGTTTTTTTAATCAGTAGATACATTAGTGCTTTATTGACTTTTGCATTTTTTTGTTTGAATTATTTTGTAATTTAAAACTATGGAGAAAATAATGCTATTCTGGTTCTAACTTTGTAAATCTAGCTTCTTTAATGAACCACTGATTCAATGGGACAGTAATCTGGAGTATTAATAGTGAAAATGATTAAAATGAAACACAGACCCATTTCTTCTATGCCCACAAAGCTTAATTGTTCTATTCAGATGCCGGAATCTACAAGTTTCTGTATATACATTTATCAATCAACAGCACATGAGCTAAGAGTACAATTCTGCCCTGTTGAGGATGGCAGACACAAAGCATTGTGCATTAAGTCCTACAGAAAAACCTTCACAGACATTTCCACTTAGTGAGAACATTTTGGGCTCCAGGGCTACTTTGGTTAGAAAAGTTCTTTAAACATGATTAAATTGGCCATCTGATTTGGAAAGAGAAAAGAATGCCATTCCACTTGCTTTGCTGGGAATACAGAGTGAAGCAGGGAAGGGGAGCATGGGAGTGGGGGTAGAACAGCACAAAGATGGGGGGGCTTTTCCCTGTTGCAGAGTTTCCCACACCTACTTGGTATGGGGTATGAATATAAATACCGTCTCTGGTGGGCAACATAATTTATGAGCCTCTTACAACTACAGATGCTTGGGTGGGACCTGGTGGAATCTGAGTATTTGAACGTACAATTATAAAGTTATAGTTTCTTCTTTTTGGGAGGTGGTAGGACAGAGTGTCACTCAGTTGCCCAGGCTGCAGTGCAGTGGTGCAATCTTGGCTCACTGCAACCTCCACCTCTTGGGTTCAAGTGATTCTCCTGCCTCACCGTCCTGAGTAGCTAGAATTGAAGGCGTGCACCACCACGCCCGGCTAATTTTTTTTTTGCATTTGTAGTAGAGACGGGTTTCACCATGTTGGTCAGGCTGATCTTGAACTCCTGACCTTGTGGTCTGCTCGCATCGGCCTCCCAAAGTGCTGGGATTACAGGTGTGAGCCACCGCACCCAGCCTCTTCTTTGTTTCTTTATAATGATCTTTAGAGGTGATTTTATGCACACCAAGCATCTTAGTTGGCTCAGCTGGCATAGCAAATACCATACACTGGGTAGCTACAACAATACCAAGTTATTTTCTTACTGTTTCTGGAAGCAGAAAAGTCTAGATCAAAGGGCTAATGGATTCAATTTCTGGTTACATCTCCTTTCCTATATTGCAGATAGCCTCCTTCTCACTGTGTTCTTACAGATGCAGACAGAGCTAGGAGCTCTCTGGTATACCTTATTGGAAAGCCACGTGTACTATTAGGGATTCATCCTTATGATCTCATTTAACAATAATTACTTCCTTACTCCAAATATAGTCACATTATGGGTTAGAGTGTCAATGTGAATTATGCGGGGACACAACTGAGTCCATAGCATTAAAGTTTATAACAATGAAAAAGAACCTATTTTTAAATTTCCCAATCTCACACAGAACAGTATCTATTTTGGAAGATTTTCCCTATCAAATACTAACTAATATATTTATAAAATGAGATAACCAGGTCAGTCACGCTGAATTGATGTTACTTCAGTCAATAGAGAAGTAACTTGGAGTGGCAGGTGGTCTGTACAGCTTTAGGGGAATAATTTTCTTAGTCTTCTTAAGATAGTAAAAATAGTGTAGTAGAATTCACTCAGGAACCTAAGTTGTGAATTATTGCACATATTTATATGTCTTATCTCTGGTGAAATTTTAACATCTTTTAACCTTCAGAGCACTATCCAGTTCACGTGAAACACACAATAAGTTACTGGTTGATTTTATATTAGATTAAAATAAACTTAAAAAACTGTATTACTAAAAATTTCAGACATATACAAATGGAGAAAATAATGAGTAATAGGATCTCTCATATACTACTCATGATTTGACTTCAATAATCATCACCACAATAATTCATCTATACTTCCACCTGTTTCTTCCTCTATTTATTACATTTTATTTATTTATTTTTGGTTTTGGAGACAGGGTCTCACATTGGTGTCCAGTCTGAAGTGCAGTGGCACAATCATGGCTCACGCAGCCTCAACATCCTGGGCTCAGATGATCCTCCCACCTGAGCCTCCTGAGTAGCTGGGACTACAGGCCTGTGCCACCACGCCCAGTTAATTTTTGTATTTTTCATACAGATGGGGTTTTGCCATGCTGCCCAGGCTGGTTTTGAAATCCTGGGTTCAAATGATCTACCTGACTTGGATTCCCAAAGTGCTGGGACGATAGGCATGAGCCACTGCAGCCCAGCAAAATTCTTATTATTTTTTAGAGTACCAGAAAGCGTATTACTTCATGCATAAATATTGCAGTATATATCTTTAAGAATCCGGACTCTTTTAAAAAACATTTCCAGTATTCCATGATCATATCTAAAAGAATTAACACTAATTCCATAGTATCATCAAATGTTCTGTCAGTATTCTCATAATTTCTTTCTAAAGTTTTAACTAGTATCTAAATAATGTCCATACATTGCAACTAGTTGACAAGTCTCTTAATATGAAAGTTTCTGGCCAGGCACGGTGGCTCACACCTGTGATCCTAGCACTTTGGGAGGCCCGGTTGGGTGAATCACTTGAGGTCAGGAGTTTGAGACAAGCCTGGCCAACATGGAGAAACCCTGTCTCTACTAAAAGTATAGAAATTAGCCAGGTGTGGTGGCACACACCTGTAGTCCCAGCCACTTGGGAGGCTGAGGCAAAAGAATCACTTGAGCCTGGGAGGCAGAAGTTGCTGTGAGCTGAGGTCCCACCACTACACTCCAGCCTGGGTGACAGAGTAAGACTCTGTCTCTTTTTCATCCCCTTTTTATTTCTTATGATATATTTGTTGAAGAAACTGGGTATTTTGTTCTGTAGAGTATCTCATATTCTGCATTTTGATGAGTTTGTCCTTTTTATCATTTGACATATACCTCTATCCCTTACGTGTCTTAATATTGGTGGGTAGTGCTAAAGATTTCATCAGAATCAGATTTCATTTTTGGCAGGAGTGCTTTAGAAGCTTTGACTTTTTATTAGGAAGCAGTTAACATTTGGTTGTCTTTGTTTTTCAAGAAAGAAACATTAATGATCAAAATATCATTAGGGCTTGATTGGAATAGTTTTGAAAATCAAAGGTCTAAGGTTATCTGAGTCTGCACGATGGTTGAGAAGAATCAAGATTAAGAATGGAAGTGGCGAAAGAACTGTGTTTTAAAGAAGCCCTTTTAAATTTGCTGTTTTCCTCTACCCTAGACTATTCTGTCTTCTTGGTTGAAGAATGAAAGTGTGGCTATTAAAAGAGAGTTTGTGGTAAGCAGCAGAGAGTTGAATGTCTAGGTTCACGATGCCAGTGCTTGTGATTGCTTGTCTCTGCTCTCAAAGATGTCATGGAAGAACAAATGCTTTCCCCCTCTTTGGAAAATTTATTCGAAATTCTCTTTTCAAAACATTCTTTCTGATTCTTCCGAGATCATATATCTCAGAGTTCCCTGACTATACTCAGAAAATATATTGGAAAGATATCTTCTTGCCACTGACTTTAGGTCATTTAATCATTTTCCCATTCATTCAAAGGGCAAAAGAAAACTCTTCACTGTCTATACCCAAAGCATGAGTGAAAGGCTGCTCAGCACAGTGGAATGTGCATGAATTTTAGAATCAAACAGAATAGAGTTTAGATCCACTCTTAGTCACCAATGAGTTGTGTGGCTTTGGGCAGGTCACTTATCTTATTATACCTTATGTATTCTAACTAAGAATACAGAATATTCTGGGGTTGTGGGAAATAACAAAAGGTGATTAAAACACAGTTATTTTTCCATTTCCACTCTTAATCTGAGTTTTTTTTTTCTTTTTTTGCTTTAGTTTCCTGTCCTATGAAATGGAGATCATAACACCTACCTCACAAGTCTACTGTGGGTATTTAATATCCACTTAGCACCCTGCCTACATGAGGCATGTAAGATTGTTCTTATCACACATTAGATAATAGTAAGTGGAAGTATTATCATTATTAACATACTTATTACTTATTCAGCAAATAGTAGTTTCTTACCTTTTTTCACCTCCTTATTTCCCACATATTCTATTATTACCTATTAATATAGTAAAAATGGACAGTAGGCTATTTTCAAATGAAAGTTTGGTTAGGACTATTAAGAGAGTGTTGAACATGAGAATGACGCAAAGTAATAGTAACTGAGAGCTCAGAGTAGAAAGAATAGATGTTCTTAAAGTCAGGGATACTGAACTATTTCTATTTTATTAATGTATTTTTAAAAGGGCAGCATAGGCTAAATGATTTATGATAGCACTTTATAGTATATTAGTAAGTGCCCTGTAGTATATTTTGTAAATACAGTGACACTTGAGTGATAAGAGCTCTCATTACAAGTCTCTGTTATTAAATCATTCCTCCAAAGACAGGTTAAACTGCCAGGTTTTGGCTAAGAATTATAGGGTTTTATAGATTCATGAAGTGAAAATCAGTATGCTTGTATAGTATAATGTATATTCACTGTAAAGGTGGGACATAGTGGAACAAGAAATGATTACAATACTAAGAGTGCAAACAACTGAGCAATAGGATGTGTGTGTGTGTGTGTGTGTGTGTGTAAGCCCTCCTAGAGTGACTTGTCACTTTTGCTTAAGTGAGACGAACATGTCATTACTGGCATTATCAGTTTTATTTGACTTAATAAAAAAATTGTGCCCATCTTGGCAGTACTTTCATTAAGACTTTAACTCAGGTTGAGATTTGGATACCCTGCTGGCCTGGATGACTGAAGACCAACTGCTGGACTTGAGCAGGAATTCCAGCAGAAATAAAATCGATCAAGGATACATTTTGATGAAATATTACTGATTCCAACACAGCAATGGAGATGTTGTCATTTATTAGAAAATTAGACCAATGAAACCCATAGAATGACAAATATGGCAATCTGGTCCAACTTGCTGCATCTGTGTTCAATGCAAGTCAGAACCCTACCCTTAAAGAGGGGTATAGTCTATTGTACTTCCCATGAGAGTCATTGGGTTGGTTCCATCAAACAAGTACTTGTTCATGAAATAAAGTTAATAAGCATTGAAATCTTTTATAACTAGATAAGTATTGATTATTGTGTTTTTCACTCAGAACAACTAAAGAAGTCCTCATTTCACACTATTCTCATGCTATATAACCTTGCTGCAATGAATGAAATGTTTGCGACCCCCTCCAAATTCATATGTTGAAATGCTAACCCCTAACATGATGGTATTAGGAAGTAGAGCCTCTGGGAGATGATAAATCCCTCATTAATAGGATTAGTGCTCTTATAAAAGGGATCCCAGGGAGCCCTCTTGCCATCTTTTTCCCATGTGAGGATACCACAGGAAGTCAACATTACATCTTGAAAGAGAGGCCCTCGTCAAACTTAACCAGGATGGCACCCTGATTGATCTTGAACATCCAGCATTGAGAACTGTGAGAAATAAATTTCTATTGCTTGTAAGCCACCTAGTCTATGATACTTTGTTATAATAGCCCAAACTAAGACACGTGGTACAGATTTGGGGCTATAAAGCATCGAAACTAGATTGAAAGTACAGTAAAAGAATGTAGGACACATGGTCTCTTAGCAAAGGTAAGTTCTTATTGGAATGGAATATGTCATCTAAAGCTCTCAAGCTTTAGCTTGCATCAGAATGATGTGGAAAACTTGTTAAAATACCAATTACTGGGCTTTCAGTCCTAGATTTTGTGATTCCATAGCTCTGGGGTGGGTCCCGTGACTTTGCTTATCTAAGCAGTTCCCAGCTGATACAGCTGCTGCTGGTCTTGCCACCACTCTTGAGCTCCTCTGGTGTGTATGCAGTGGATGTCAGTAAGGCAATTCCCATTTCCCAGCAGCAAGGAGAGTGTAAGAATCTGCTTGAAGACTCTCAGAGAGTTGGATTTCATTTATTCAACAAATACCGGGTGCCCATACAGTATTGCTAGATCCTAAACTGGTAAATAAATCTCTTAGATCAACTCTGTCTTCAAGGTGCCTAATAGCTAAATATGAAATTCTGATCAAGTGTATAATGCTTGTGAGCATGCTCTGAAACAAAATAGAGGGACAAAGCCCAGATGTATTGGGTGGTCAGGAGAGTGTTCTCAGAGGACGTGACATGTTCACTTAATTTCCTGACTTCCCCACTAAACGAAAAACAAATCTGTAACTTTTGGGCTAGTGTCTTTTCCCTCTGAATTAGTATGAGAGTTTCATTAAAATATACTGCCTGCTGCCTCTCTCAGCTCCTTGCCAAAACCCCTAACATTGCGCTATTCTCTTATAAAAATGCAAATATGATCACATCACTCTTATGCTTAAAAGGTCCTCTACTTTAAGCATAAATGCCAAACCTCTCTCTCACAGTCTTTTCCGGTCTGCACTTTTAACCTCTCCACAGTACTTTTAACTATTTAACATATTTTTGGTATTATCTTTCAATGCTTTGAATGATTTTTATTTAGTATTTATTTTCTTTTGATGTTTTCTAGTATCAAATAATCATGTTGGATATAATTTTTATAGCTTATTAAAATAAATAATCTTGTCATAATAACTGTTTCATAATAATCATAAGTCATGCATTTAATACTCTTTTTTTCTCAACAATTCCTGCAAGTTTAGTTTGGTCCTATCATGGAAAAATGATTTACTGCTTATTATCAAGGTCACTTACTATTACTTAAAAACATGCAAATAAAGCTTTATGAAAAATATAGATTAACTTATGATTTGGAGTCTAAACATTCCTGCCAATTCTGATTCTTCAGCATCTAATCTTGGGAATTTGGAAGCACAAGCATGTAGCTGAACACAACAGGACTGGTGGAAGGTCTATACAGGGTGGACTCCTGACACATCTCACATTGTCAGGACTAGCCCTCCTCTCCTTTACTCTCCAACAGCCAAACTTTTACTCCACCATACCCAATAACGGGATACTGAGAGTTAAGCTTTTGGAGAAATGTCTTCAGACTTAGAGAACCTGCACTGAGATCTAAGTTGAGAAAAGGGCAGAGTAAGGAAAAATCAAGATTCTCTACTCTGGAACCTTCCTTACCCTTCCCCCATTTAAAAGCCCAAATGTTACTAGCCAACCAGAAACCATCTCTAACTTGCTTGTTCCCTCCCTACGCTGTCAAATTCAGGAGCATGGAGAAACTGATTGCCCCAGCTTAAGAAATGAGTGCATTCCCATTATATAAACATCTGCTGATCCTTCATTCCTCATCCTTATCATTTCACACCAATCAGGATTTTAGTGACTCATTTTTAAATAAGAATGAGTAGCCAGGTTAAAGAATTCTCAAGAATTTAAGGAAAGCCTTCAACATAAAAAAAAAAATTAGAAAAGCAGATATAAAACATAGAATTCAATACAAGATTTAGTTAATTATATCAAAGAAAATGAAACAAATGTTAAAATAATGGAAAATTTGGGAAAGTATTTTAAAAATTAAAGATTAATCAAGGAGGCTCACTACTTAAATAATAGATGTTACAGCCCTAGAAAAACAGAAAAAAACAAAGTACAGATATTATCTAAGAAATGACACACAGTTTTCGGAAATGAAAACTATATTTTCCTCATTGAAAAGAGTCAATGAATTCCCTGCATCAACAAACATATGCCTACCCTAAAGCACACATTTCAGAATACCAGAAATAAAAAGGATATTCTGAAAGAATCAGGCAATAATTTAGAAAGTCATGTACAATAATTTGAATAAGAAGTGGCTTCATACTTTTCAACAGCAACACTGCAACTAGAAGTCAGTGGAATATTTCCTTTAAAATGCCTTTCTACATGAAAATATTTTCAATCTATAATTCTATATCCAGCAAAAATATGAATCAACTGTGAAGGTCAGAACATTCAAGAAGATCATCTGCTCTTTCTTAGGAAACTATTGGAGAATGTTCTTCAAAAAAACAAGGACCAATTCAAGAAAGAATACTGGAGATCCAAGAAAAAAAAAAGACCATCAAACTCAGCAGAAACGTGAAGAGAAGTACCAGGGTTAGTGACCAAAAATACATATCTGAATCAGATGACAGGACATGGCTAGAAGAATGTTTCCAAAAACAGAGAAAAAGGAACTAATAGTTTATTTATAGATTTGCTCACATGAAAAAATATTCACAGTTGTTGGAGAGTTCTGTTGAGTATTTAGAAAAAATAGTGAAAAGTGTATAGAAAATTAAAGAAAAAAGGGAAGAATAGAAAAATACATTATCATAGTATATTGCTTGACCCAGCTTTAAAACATATTTGTTGTCCTAATAATGTAATCAGTTGATTATTTATTTAAATTTTGTGATAAAGCAATACTGAAGTGGCTCACTTGGCAAAGAAGTGATGTCCTCTAATCAGCAGTTAATAAAGATTGGAGCCCTGCCAACAGCCACTCAAGTGAGTTTAGAAGCAGCTCCTTGCCCACTTCAGCCTTCAGATAGTACAGCCTTGTCTGGTACCTTGATTGTAGCCTTATGAGTTGCTCTGATTGTTAGGTATCCAGTTAAGCTCCCCCTGGATTCCTGACTCACAGATGCTGTGAAATAATGTTTGTTGTTTCAACCTGCTAAATTTTAGAGTACTTTTTTATGCAGTAATAGATAATACGGCATTTCTTTCCTGGATATGTAATCTTCAGTTATATCAACATTATTTTGTTTGATATAGAACCATGGAGTTGGTTTTCATTTGTTTATTTTTAGAATTTGTGAGAAGATGCTTTGCTTCCTTCATTTAATGGCTCTGGAAACATAGTTGAAGAATCAGAATCAGACAGACAATGGGATAGATGCTTCTAATGATATTTGTGTTTGTATAAACATCTTAAGGAGAATGCTATCAAAACTGGGAGCTAGTAGTAATAACCTGCTAAAGTTATCCACCAGCCCAATGGTCTCAATATGAATTAGCATCCATAGCCTAGACATACAATTCTATGTATCACAGAAACCCATCTTCCAGCTCACAGAGGATTAATTGGAATGAACATCTGACTCTTGCTGAGCCAATCTGATCCTCTTTCCTAGAAATTTAGAACTGGCCTATGTTGATGGAGTTAAAGGTAGTGATCTAAAAGGAATATTCTGTAGACTTACGGTGTAACATGCAGCCATCATGGGACATGTATATACAGACAAATAAGAAGACACTTTATGAAGTAATAAACCAGAAGCCAATACATAAAAAGAACCATCATCAAACAAACCCAGAGCTGCATACGCACACATATACTCGGATACATTTTTCTTTTAAATTTCACTTAAATGGACTCTGTGAGCATTTTCTCTTACTTAAGGTAGTTTAGCTTTGGTGTGTCTCCCTCCCTCCCTCCCTCCCTTCCTCCCTCCCTCCTTACTTCCTTCTTCCTTTCTGTCTTTCTTTCTCTCCCTTTGTTTTTTCTTCCTTTCTTTTCTTTTCTTTCTTTTCTCTCTCTCCCTTCTTTCTTTTTCTCTCTTTCCCTCTTTCTTTCTTTTCTTTCTTTCATCTTTCTCTTTCTTCTTGTCTTTTTCATTCTCTCTTTCCCTTTCTTCCCCCCCCCTTCATTCACTTATAGCAGTGTCCCCAGCCTTTTTGGCACCAGGGACAGGTTTGGCGGAAGACAATTTTTCCATGGACTAGGGGTCGGGGGTTGGCTTCAGGATGAAACTGTTCCACCTCAAATTATCAGGCATTAGTTGGATTCTCATAAAGAGTGAGCATTCTAGATTCCTTGCATGTGCAGTTCACAATAGGGTTTGTCCTCCTATAAGAATCGAATGCCTCCACAGATCTGACAGGAGGCAGGGCTCAGGGGGTAATGCTGGCTCGCCACTTACCTGCCACTGTGTGGCCTGGTTCCTAACAGGCCACAGACCAGTACCAGTCTGCAGTACCAGGGGCTAGGACCACTTTCTTATGAGAAAGGTGGTGTGTTTCTATTCCTTGCAAATAAATCTCCCCTGAATGAGATGGAAGTTAGAGAGTGCCATTCACTGAGTTTACCTGAAAGGTGATCTGGACGAGCCACCTCTTGGTTTCTGACAGCGGACGTTCTTCACAAGTGTGTCCCTGAGGCTCTGCCCCTAGAACAGACAAGAACAGTGTATAACAAGCTCTTCATAATAGCCATCATCAGTAAACAGGCAAAGGATTATGATTTCTTTCTTTCAAAACATTTCTATATAAATTAAGATTTCTAAGTATCTGTTGATCTTAACAGGAACCATTCAATCTTACTTAGCAGTCTGTGGCATGGGAAAATGAATATTTCCGAATTTAACAGGCTCTACTGTTATGAAAGCCACCTATAACAGCTGAACTGTCAGTCAGCATTATAAGTGCAAATCTTAGATTATCTTTTTGTCTGATTACTGTGTGATGTTGTGGATTATATTCTGACACTAATTTTGGATTTCTTTAAGATTTTATTATTTCCTAGATCAATTCTTAGTAGTGTCTCTGTAAAACAAAAATTATAATTTTTAAGTGAAAGCCAAGGATAATCTCAAAGCACATTTTAAATTCTACAGCTCTGCTCACTACCTTTATGTTGTGAAAATAACTGTTGTTTAGAAGCCAGACTGTATTCAACAAAATTCATTTATTTAAGAAATGTTTGCGGAACCTCTCCTATTTACAAACAGCATATGCTTTGTGACTTTTTGCGGATGAATAAGCATGTATGATCTCTACACTTTCTCTGAGCCCCACTTTTATTATTTATAAGATAGTTTTTTATTTTTATATGTTCATTGTATTAAAAATCAGCTTATTATTAGATACATAATACATATACAATGACCATTACTTTCCTTAAAATTATACATACACATGAACAAATTAACTTGAATTATTAGGCATCCATTTAGGCATTGAACTATGAGAATTCAAGCAGCAGGTGGGAAATATAAAAAACAATAGCAGAATAAGGAGTCTGCAAACTGATAATAAGTCAAATACTGATCGTTGACTACTCATTACAGTGCCCCATGCATCAACACAGCTCTTTCTTGGGCTCAGTCTGAGCCGACGCAGTGAATCTAAACTTAAGTACAGGTCTGTTAGTGTCAAAGAGCATTCAAAAATGCAACTGTGAAAACTCATACACATCTCTCTGGATTGGTTTCTTGCTTGAAGCTACCGACTTGTATTTGACACAGAATTCTAATAAATTATATAATAGTGGTTTCTCAGTCACATCAGATTAAGAAAGCAAACTAATAGTAGAGGAAAGCCTACAGTATATGGATACACTCAAGTAGCAGCTGACAATATAAACAAGGGTTAGGGGATAGAAAAATCAATGAAAGGTACAACAACTACATACACAGTAGGGTGAGCTGATGATAATACAGCGGTATTGGTTATAATGTAGCTCAACAATTAGTGTCCAAAATAGCAGTTATAAATAATGAGAAAAAGAGCCAATAATGTTGAAAATACTTTGTTTAGTGAGGCAAAGTAGTGACTCAAAAAGATGAAAAACCTTTGGTTAAAATAATTACAGAAAAAGACAATGGTAAAAACTTGAACTTTTGAATATTATAATTTTTGTTATCCTTTAAAATTCAATTACATGAAATCCTAGAGTCACTGATGATGCTGAATAATAGAGGCATTATTTAATATATTCTATGCAGAATTGAACCACACTTTAATTTAAAAAGTTCATTTCTTTTGGCAAATATAGAAAACATTCAATAAGAGGTTATAGGTGGATATGTCCACAGGCACCTATTCAAATAGTCTTTCCATTAAGTACTTCTGGCACATGAACTAGTATTAAGTAGCTGTAAATTTCCTTCAACATTTATTTAAAACATCATAAACACAGCAGGAAACTGGGTAAAGAGAATGTTCGGTTTAGTGTGTTACAGTGCTGAATCTTGAGAGATGGTTACATGTAATATGGCCCTGCAGTCAAACAAAAAGCATGAGAATATGTAAAGGTGAGAGATTCAAACTTGTGATTAGAGAATGATGAATAAAAGCAAACCAATTAAAAATGAATTCCTCCCAATATTAGAACTAGGAGCCCTTGTCATTACATGTATATTTACTAGTATTCAATGTAATTTTGTGTTACATATTCTACCCGATTCCATGCTAGGTGCTTAATTTCTTTTACATCATCTCTTTTTCCTGATTGAAAACATCTTTCTGTAAGAAACTGGGGTTAATTCTTGCATCATTTTATAGTTCTCTCATAAAAAGAGAACAATCTTGTATTTTGTCTGTAGAGCTGACTTCCTGCATGTATGATACATGCAGGTGCATGAGACCCCATGCTCAGAAGGGTCCCAGGCTTGGTTTAATGCTGCTGCATCTTGAAATTCTTCATATATATAATATATAAATATATATATATGTATAAATATATAAGTGTATATATACATATATATATATATATATATATATTTTTTTTTTTTTTTTTTTTTTTTTTTTGAGACAGAGTCTCATTCTGTCACTCAGTCCAGAGTGCAGTGGTGCAATCTCGTCTCACTGCAATATCCACCTCCCAGGTTCAAGCAATTCTCCTGCCTCAGCCTCCTGAGTAGCTGGGACTACAAGCATGCACCACCACATCCAGCTAATTTTTGTATTTTTAGCAGAGACAGGGTTTCACTATGTTGAACAGGCTGGTTTCGAACTCCTGACCTCAGGTGATTCACCACCTAGGCCTCCCAAGTGTTGGGATTTTTAATTTTTAATTCCGGCCTTTGTAATTTTTTAACAAGGGACATTGAATTTTCATTTTGCACTGGACTCTCCAAATTATATATCTGGTTCTGTTTATCTGTTTATCTGGTTCGGCCCAATTGGTTTATGCAGTAATGCTTTTGGTGTTAAAAAACAAAGAGTCCAAATACTTATATCACAACCATAAAATTAGTTATGCTTTTTCCCTTCTCTTCCCGTGCTACTTCTCCCTTCTCCACTTAAATTTTCATATTAGGCAAACAGATCAATGGAACTGAATTATCCCAGAAACAAACTCATGCATATCAGTACACTTGTTACTTGACAGATTTGCTATTGGAAATTAAGAAGGGGAAGTCCAATGGTCATTACAATAAATGATGCTAATGCGCTGAACAAAAGAGAAAATTATATTTCAAACTCTTACCAAACAAAAGCATTAATTTTGAGTAGCTAAAAAAATAATTGTGAGAAACATGTAGAGTGATGTTTGTTTGTATTAAAAATGTGACTTTTCTGCCCATCAAGATACCCTAAAGGAAGTGAAAAGTCAAGCTACAAACTCTAAGAATGTAGTTATATCTCATAAAGTGTAGAAAGGACTAAAACTTGGAAGAAAATTTCAAACAGTTCAATAGAAAACTGGGCAATAGATTTGAATAGGCACTTCAAAGAAGAGGAAACTCAAATTAACAAAAAACATTGGAAAATGTACTTAGATCAGTAATACTCAGGAAATGTAAATAAAAAGTAAAAGGGGTTAGTTATCATATTACACCCACCAGATGAGCAAAAATTTTAAGTCTGTGTATTACCAAATATTGGAGGGGACATTAATCAACAGAAATTTTTACATATTAGTAAATGAACCATAAATTGAAAAACATCTTTACTTGACAGATAAAGATTGTATATATATATGGCACAGAATCTGATATTTTGATGTATGTATACATTATAGAAAGATTAAATCAAGCGAATTAACATTTCCATCACCTCATCTCCTTATTTTTTTGTAGTGAGAATATTTAAAATTTTTCTTTTAACAATTTTTAAATATACAATATTTATCATTAACTGTGGTCGCCATGCTGCATGCTGTGAGATAGATCTTTAAAACTTACTTCTCCTATCTAACTGACTGACATCTCCCCTTACCTGATTCCTCCCCACTATTAGCCTTTGACTGACATCTCCCCTTTACCCACCCCTCTCTGCTAGTAGCCTCTGGTAATGACCATTCTACTCTGTTTCTATGAGATTGGCTTTTCTTATATTCTACACAGAACTTCTCTCAAAAAAAAGTTTGATTTTTTGGGAGGCCGAGGCGGGTGGATCACGAGGTCAAGAGATCGAGACCATCCTGGTCAACATGGTGAAACCCCGTCTCTACTAATACAAAAAATTAGCTGGGCACAGTGGCGCGTGCCTGTAATCCCAGCTACTCAGGAGGCTGAGGCAGGAGAATTGCCTGAACCCAGGAAGCGGAGATTGCGGTGAGCCGAGATCGCGCCATTGCGCTCCAGCCTGGGTATCAAGAGCGAAACTCCGTCTCAAAAAAAAAAAAAAAAAAGTTTGATTTTACCTGAATATGAAACACACATGCCCCATGACCAATTAATTCTACCATTAGATTTTAATAAATCACATTAGATAAACTTTTATTCATGTGTACCAGAAGACATATTTAAGAAAATTCATAGCAGCATAGATCTAAATAGAGTAGATCTTGAACTCCCGACCTCAGGTGATCCGCCCGCCTTGGCCTCCAAAGTGCTTGGATTACAGGCGTGAGCCACCACGCCCGGCCTTAAATAGAGTAGATCAAATACACAAAATGGGATATAATCATTCAGTGCCATAAAACAACAATAAAAATGAATGAACGACAGCTACAGGTATCACCAGCGATTAATCTTCCAAACTTAATAGCGAGTAAACAAAATGTTTCACAATTCCATTTAAGTAAAGTTCAAAAGTAAACAAAGCCATACAATATATTGTCTATCCTTCCCTTTCTGTCCCTAAGAACTACCATTAGTAAGGATAGTAGTTCTTAAAGGGAAGGATATGCAATGAAAGAGATCAGAAACTTCTAAGTCATTGGTAATGCTTATTTCCTAATGAGGATTTCGGCTACTTTCATATTGTCTTTATTGTTATAAATAAATAAATAAATATATATATATAGTTTATATACTTTGATAAGGTATGAATATATTTTATAATTTTAAAAATGCCTTGCATTTCAAAGCATTATGTACTATCTACTGTATTTAAAGGTAAGTATTTTCAAGGAGGTCTACATATTGTTGACAAACCTTCAGTGACAAATTAATTCCTAACTCTCATCCACAAAATCTACCAAAAGAACTATATTCATGTATACATTAAATATTTTAAGGCATATTTCATGCTGCATCAGTGTTAGCTCTTTTTGTAACTGCCATGAATATAATACACATCAAATTGTACGAAGCACAAGGATTTGATGGAGGGAAAAGGATATAAATAAATTGGTAGGAATGCTGAGTTAGTTCTGCAAGGAAAACAATGATCTATGCTTGTTTTCAAATCCCTGATAATATTTAAGTGATGGCCAAAATCCCAAAAACTTACTTCTTAAGGAGAGAAGGCATTATCGAAGTTCTTAAACATGACTACAGCTGGTTTTCTAGAAACTAAGATTTTGAAGGAGCCAGTTGTCACACTGTTCTGTGGTATTTGGACTCTAACTGATGGAGAACCATCAAAACATTTTATATAGGCACTGCCAAGGTAAAGTTGCATGTCTTTTGGGGTAAAAGAAAATAAGAGGCAAGCATGAACCTTATGAAAAGATGGAGCGTGAGAACAGAAAATAATGGGGAGGCATGAAAGCAGTGTTGAAAAATTAAATCATCATCAAAATTTTGACTCTTGAAATTGAGAACAAGATTTAGATTTGAATACGTAGAAGTTTTTCTTTCTCTTTTCTTTTTGATAGTAGGATCCTTGAAGATTGCTTTGGATAGACTAGGGTGCAATAGAAGATTTTGCTAAAGGCACCATAGTCTGGCTGTGAACCTAATGCAAAGATTCTCTTGGCACAGTGTGTTTACCTTGACTTCATAATTCCTTAGGGAACAGTTCATAATATTTACATTTAAGTCCATAGCATTGCGGCCTCATGGACTTTAGAGTATCTAGTGCATTAGAACATTAATTCAAATGGGAAGGAACATTACGGGTATTAAGCTATTGAAAAAACAGTATCTAAAATAATTGCTGTTATTCCAGCTGGGAGAACCAAAGGCTGAGTTGTTTATTTCGATGGTCTTGTTTACATTTTAAATTTAAGCCACTGAAGACCTAGTTACAGAAAACAAGAATTAGAAGCATTGAGCTAGATGCTACTGTCTCAGCAAACAAAATAAAACAAACAACAAAGAAACAAAAACTGACAGTGATTGACAGATCCTCAAAATTGTGTCTATCAATTTTTGTGTCTTCACGTGTGTTTCTCCAGCTACACTGAGAAAAGGGCCTTGATTCAAGCTCTATAAATCATTCCTTGGAGAACAGCTTTTTAGCCTCCAAAGAACTGAAAGCTTACCTGTACATTTCTACTTGTTTTGCAGAGGTGACATTTTAAAATACTTTTATCCTTGTAGAAATAACATTTTACCAGCTTAATACTAGAAGAATGCTTTTGGAGTCAGATACAACCTTATTATTCACACTATGAAAACCAGAATTCTATATTTAAATTTGGGGGCAGAAGAAAAAAATTCAAAGGAGTTCCATATTTGTGAATGATGAAATAAACATTTCCACTACTAGAGATAGTTCTTTCTTACAGTCCTGCGTTGAAAAGACTATGTTAGCAGAATTTATACCTATGATGAATGTTACCAGAATTTACACCTATGGTAAATGCTGTTCTTGAAATTCCAGGGGAAGATATTGTGACTTGTTTTTTAAGTGCTAATGTGATAGATACAACTGTATGCTGTTTTTCACTTCGTTTTTAATCTGCATTGTTCTCAGTTTCCAAACTGACATAACAATAAGAATCTTTGCTCTATTAACACGTTTTGTGGCCAACTGAGGGAAGAAACATGTAAAACTTTTGTATGTTTCCAAACATCAAATACAAAATGCTATTCTAATAATTTGAATCAATTAAAATTTCTAAAGAACAACAAAATAGATCCAGCACCTCCTTGAGTCTTACAATGTGATCCAAGGATTAATGCAACACCATTATCTGGGAGCCTGCTAGAAATGCAGAATTCCAGGCCCCAGTCCAGAGCTACTGAATCAGAACCTGTATTTGACCAAGGTCTCCAGGTGATCAGAACACACATCCAAGTTCACAGAGCTCCTCCATGGCTGACCTTTACAAATGTACTATTTAGTCATATAACTTCTAACTTTACCCAGAGAGTAGAATTTTAGAAATGTGAATTCTTTATGGGAAATATGACTATAGCTTAAAAATGTTCAAATTTGGGATCTCTTAGTAAAAATAACCTAGCTGAGTTAAATTGTACATAGGTGGAAAAGTAATTTCTACGATAACCAAGGTTTCCTAGGTGTTTAGAATTAGGAAATTGACAGGTAATCAGTATAGCTGCTAGGGTACAATCACCATGGATGAAATCCTTTGCCAAATGGCAAATGAGTGAATGGCTACAATTTGGCACCAAACTGAGATTCCTGCTGTTTTTTCAATGGTAACACAGGAAGTACTTGCTACCAATTTTGAGATTGCTGTGACGTGATGAAACATAAAAAGTAATCTCAATGTCTGATAGAAAAATGCTCTCCAAAATGTCCATATTTATCACACAAGAGTAAGAGTCTGCTGATATACAGTTCTCTGATTATAAAAATCGAGAACTCACAATGGTGGTATATATCTCAAACATGCAGAAATAATATTTTGAATAGAAAATACCCCCGGAAAAGACCATTCATGACCATTAAAATACCATCTTAATTAAAAAAATTCATTTAATTTTATTTATTCATTTATTTATTACTGCAAATCAGGATTTAACAATAGTAAGGTCAGATAAAAATATTTTGTTGTTGCAGTAATAACAGTTTGATTAAAGGCTAGAAGTCATAGGCAAGTATAAAAAATCTCCACTCTTAGTTCAAAATATTTAAGCTAAGCTTCCCCAAGTTGCTTCTCTAGACACTAAACTCATTGGAAATCTAAGGAAGCAGGAAAGAGATTGTTCTGTAAAATATACATCCCCTCACAAAGATGCTCTGGTGCTAGTGTTTTCAGAGGCTGAAAAAAAACAAACTTTTAAGCAACATTGAATTTTGAGTGCTCTCGTATGCTTTCTGATCTCTGACAAACATTTATCTGTCAAATGTTCTTGAGTCCTATGTGTGCTGTGTTCTGGAGGGTATGCCAGTGGTTCAGGGATAAAGCACAGTCCCTTCAAAGCAAGAACCTGGCCATTTGCCTTTGCCTCCCACCATTCCCTGTATGGGTTTAAGAATTGCACTTAAATCAGCCATGCCATTGATGCCTTTGACTTTGGCAATAACAGTTTTCCAAAATCTGAAGCCCGTCCTTAAAATAGTGTTTAACAGATCTGAGATCTCCATCTACCTTTTGAAAATTCTCATTTCACCCCAAGCATGCCTGTCAAAATATTACCTATTGTTCAAGGCACACTTCTTTCTTTCTCCTTTTTTTTTTTGGTTGAGACGGAGTCTCATTCTGTCACCCAGGCTGGAGTGCAGTGGCCTGATCACGGCTCACTGCAACCTCCGCCTCCCAGGTTCAAGCAATCCTCCCACCTCAGCTGGGATTACAGGTGTACATCACCATGCCTGGCTAAGTTTTGTATTTTTACAGGATTTCACTATGTTGGCCAGACTCAAGTGATCCGCCAGCCTCAGCCTTTCAAAATGCTGGGATTACAGGCATGAGCCACCATACCCAGCCTTAAGGCACATTTCTTATTTTACCTCTTCCATGAAACATTTTGTATTACTAATAACTCTTTGGTGTTATACCCACATCTTTATCTCCTCAATGGTATTTAATAACACCCTTTCCTTCTGTCCCTCTATTTGATTATTCCGTCCTTCAGGATGAAGTCTGTGCCTCATTCACTTCTGCATTTGTGTTATAGCACCTAGTGGCATGCACATAATAGCTATGTGACAAATATTTATAAGATTTAATTTTATTTGATCTCCCAGTGTCCAGACCTGCATCCCAACTGTTGGGTCTGATTGTGGGCTCTTTGGCTCCTGAACTGATTACTGCAATATCCTAATTGTGATTACCTATGATTGGTAGGAAAACAATTGCTTCTTACCTTCCTGGTGAGATTTTCTTTTTTTAAAGCACATACCTTTTATCAATATTTACATGCACTGGGGTTCACAAAAAATATGTTGATTAGAATGAAAGAGCTTAGATTCTGGGGCTTATTTACTTTCTTAATGAAAGAAAACACGTTTTGATTTGCTCAAGAAAGTTTATGGGAGGACATTGTTTGAAATAACCAAACCAGAATGAAGTCTCTGGAACTAAGTGTCCTGTAATCTATTCTTAAAATGGGCCAGTCCTCCAAAAAGCAGAGGATTCACAGCAAGCAGTCTGAAGGGACTCCTGAGCCAGCATAAGGCAGTCCCCTCTGTGTCATCACTATAAGGTAGTTCACTTTTCAGTGATTCAAGAAAAAGCCAATTATATGTTTATAACAAATTTTTTATGATTTTGATTTTTGATTTTATCAGGTTTCAAGAGACTAGGAAGTAAAAAAGCATACGGGTGAAGTAATGGAAGACAAGGGCTGTTTTATTACAGTCTGTTTATGCATACTTATCTTGATGCTGTCTCTGTCTTCAATGAGAACAGTAACTCTTCTCTCCCTGATTTAAGGAAGGCACCCTTCTCAAAGGCAATCCATGCCTTACTTTTAAAGGGTAGAAAACTTTTCCTGCCCGGCAGAGTCTCAATTATCTTTAGCTCAGAGTAATCCTTATGCCAATGTAGCATAATTTTGGAGTGGCATATTCTGATCCCTTTCAGAAGCAGCTCAGATAGGTAACAGACACCATAAACCTTCAACAAATAGCCAAAGTTTTTTCTCATGTCACATAACTTTGACAAATATTATAAATATACTCTGGAAATGTATTGCCAATATCAGCATTGACTTCAAGGTTGCTTCCTCAAACAGTGACTTCATGAGATCTTGATCTCACTTTGGCCTTCATGTAACTCATGACTTACACTCAAACTGAGTTCTGGCCTTGAATCTACTGTTCCTTGGGTATGTGGTCCTAGATGTGCCCTTGTCTGTACCAGTGTCCAAGACCTTCCCTTGTCCTGGGCTGACAGCTCACGCCATTTTTTCAGAGCGTGCAAGCCCCCAGTATTTGCAGCTTCCATGTGGTGTTGGTCCTGCAGGTGTGCAGAAGACAAAAATTGAGGTCTTGGAACGTCTGCTTAGATTTCAGAGAATGTATGGAAATAACTGTATGTTCAGGCAGAAGTTTGTTGCAGGGGCGGTATCCTCATGAAGAACCTCTGCAAGGGCAGTGTGGAAAGGAAATGTGGGGTTGGAGCCCTGACACAGAGTCCCCACTGCCTAGTGGAGCTGTGAGAAGAGGGCCAGTGTTCTCTAGACCCCAGAATGGTAGATCCACTGGCAGCTTGTACCACATGCCTGGAAAAGCCACACACACTCAATGCCAGCCTATGAAAACAGCCAGGAGGGTGCTTGTATCTTGTGAAGCCGCAGAGGCAGAGCTGCCCAAGGCCCTGGGAATCCACTTCTTGCATCAGTATGACTGGGATGTGAGACCTGGGTCAAAGGAGATCATTTTGGATTCTTAAGGTTTAATCACTGACTGCCCTATTGGATTTCTGGTTTGCGTGGGGCCTGCAGCTCCTTTGTTTTGGCCAATTTCTATCATTTGAAATGGGTATAATTACCCAATGCCTAGCATACCTAGGAAGTAACTAACTTGTTTTTGATTGTACAGGCTCCTAGGTGGAAGTGACTTGCCTTATCTCAGATGAGACTTTGGACTTGGATTTTTAGGTTAATGCTGGAATGAGCTAAGACGTTGGGGGACTGTTGGAAAGGCATGGTTGTGTTTTGAAAAATGAGGACATGAGATTTGGGGGCTGGGGCAGAATGACATGGTTTGACTGTGTCCCCACCCAAAATCTCATCTTGAATTATAATCTCCGTGTGTCAAGGGCAGGACCAGGTGGAGGTAATTGGATTACAGGAGCAGTTTCCCTGTGTTGTTCTCATGATAGTGAGTGAATCTCTCAAGATCTGATGGTTTTATAAGCGTCTGGCATTTCCCCTGCTGGCACTCATTCTCTTTCCTGCCGCCCTGTGAAGGGGTAACTTCCACCATGATTGTAAATTTCCTGAGGCCTTCTTAGCCATGTGGAACTATGAATCAATTGAACCTCTTTCTTTATAAATTATCCAGTCTTAGTTATTTCTTCTTAGCAGTGTGAGAATGGACTAATACACTAGCCAATTAGTGGTCATCTAAAGTAGGTATTCTCATTCTACTCCAAAGAGGGTTTGAAAAGCTCTCCAAGATCAATTATGAAATGGTTTATGTTATTCTTTGTGATTTATCAATAACTGAAATCAGTCCCCATTTGTCTTGCACCTACTTTTAGGTGCAGATTGATTAGTAGGTAGATAAAGAAATAGAAATCTTTCATACCTCTGGATACTCTGTCTCAAAAAGTATCTCAATAATTTCTCCAAAATAAAAGACTATATTTGCAGTAATAATTGGCAGACAGAAGTGTCAAGGGAAGGTATGTTGAATAATGAAATAACAGCCATCTGTTTAAAGAGAAATTGGCAGTCTCATCTCATAAAAGGAGCACTTATTTTCTGTGCCAAAAATTTGTCCCAGCAATGCACAAAAGACCCAGTAGCACTGTGACTTTATTTCACATTTTAGAAATGATGGACCTTTGCATTTTTAGGGCTTCTGTATGCCCAGATCCTTCTGTAACACAATCAAGTTTAACCTAAGTGTTTGTATTTGCTGACAGTGGTCTTACCATAAGTGTAACTGGCTTACTGAATTAACTGGGCTTCGTAGGACATAAGCACAAGGTAATTCCTTTCATTCCCAAGATGACCCCTTCAAATCTACTCTCCCAACTTATACCACATCCCCACGCCCCAATCCCTTAGATGAAATCTCAGACATTTCTCATATATATATTTTTTTTGGTCAGTTTTAGATAATAAACAATTTAACCCAGTCTAATCATCATATGACTCCAAACCATCTTTGTTAAATCTTCTATCCTCTCTCAGCTATATTTGGGGATGTGCAGGTATGATGAAATGTCTTTATTTTCTCACCTAACTCTCTACTCTTTCTGATCACTCATCGGCCTTTATCTAGCTGCTCCAGAATTTGAGATAGGAAACAAATGTGACATAAGACATAGGGCAGAATGGCTTACTTGATTGGCACAGGCCTTAAAGCCCTCTGAGTATATAGGATTTCAAGTGGTGGGTCTACCTCTTTGTGGTTTTGTGGGTTCCTTTTGGGGATCCCTCACCTGCAAATACCTTATTATATGTGATGTTTTCAAGCTGGACACTTATAACTCCATCTTCAGTCTCTTATTTTCCATAGTTCATCCACTGTGGAATACTTGTTGCCTTTCCTGACATTCCTCAAATGGAATTCCTTTCACAATGATCAATCTAATTTCTTTTCACTGGGTCTATAGTCAGCACACAGAAAACTTATACTTTCATGGCTCCAAGAAACAGCGCTTGCTTTTAGACTCCTCAAGTATAAGCAAGTATCCAGTATCAGGCACTGCTGTTCAATAAATGCTAAGTATACCAAATCAAACTCCCTAAGAGATTATTTTGACCCCACCCTCTCGAACTACAACTAGTGATTTGTCTTGAGTTGAGTGTAGAAGAAATGCCACCACACACCATGAGTATGAGGGAGAAACTAGATAAACATAATGCACACAGACAACATAGACTTTCTCTCTCCAGATCCTTTATCTCCACTCCTGGATTCTCTACTTTTTGTCCATAGTTTAGAGGTAGGTTTGAGATAATGCTGGATGAACCAATTTGGGGCCATCCTCTTTGTTAGTCTGATTTAACACTTCAGTTTAGAGTATTTGCAAAATTGGTACTGATTTCGTTCTTGAACTTTTGAACATACAAGCTTCCTTTTGTTAGTGATAATAAGATGAATATTTTTCATACTTGTATTGAAGCAGTTAATTTTTTAACATTTAATATATTAACTAGTATAGTTGGGTTTAAATTTACTACCTTATTTAAAAAAAGTTATGTGGACTACAATGTCCATCTTGCTTGTTCTAAATTTTTAATATATTTTTCATGTTTCAGTATTTTTGTCAGTTCATTTTTTTTCTCTCTTAAGTATAAATGCTTTTTACTATTTGTAATGGCTACCCTAGAGGTTACAACATGCATTCTTGACTTATGAAAATTTAATCTTATTTTACTTATATTTTCTTGCCAGACAATGCATTGAGCTTAAAAAAGTTTAACTCCAGGGAGATCGATCCAAGATGGCCGATGAGGAGGAAGTCGAGATTGCAACTCTGAGAGAAGGTGCAGAGGGTGAGTGGACGCTGCATTTCCAGATGTATTTTTACTGCCCACAGACCAGGAGATTCACAGGAGGAGGAGCCCCATGGGTAGCCAGCGCTGCTGGTCTGACCGGCGTGGCCGCTTGGCCTACGCCCTGGGGCGGGGGGCAGCGTCTCATTGAGCAGAGTGAGAAAGACTGAGTCCCCTCTGAGCCAGCAAGGGGAACTGAAGCAGGAAGTCAAGCCAGGAGATTCCTGGGCAAGGGCGCACCACGAATCTCAGAGCCGCTGCTTCAGCTGACGCAGTGGTTCACAGGGCAGCAGATTTTTACTGCCCGCGGACCAGGAGATTCACAGACGGAGGAGCTCCATGGGTTGCCAGCGCCGCTGGTTGGAACGGAGCGGCCGCTCAGCCAACACCTGGGGCAGGGGACAGCAGCTCCTTGTGCAGAGTGAACAAGACTGGGTCCCCTCTGGGCCATCAAGGGGAGCTGAGGCAGGGAGTCAAGCCAAGAGATTCCCGGGCAAAGAGGGCGCCATGGGAAGCACAGCTGAACCCAGGACGGTCCAGCTCAGTGAGGGAGGGGCGTCCCCCACCGGGAAACACCCTGCAGTTCCCAGGGCAATTTGCCGTAACCAAGGTAACCCGCCACTACAGAGACTCCGTTACTACAGGGGCGGGCCAACATAGCGGAAGCAGTTCTAACTACACCCATATAAACAGGACTGCAGGGAAGTTCACATGGAAGCTGGGCGGAGCCCACAGCAGCTCAGCGAAGCCTCTGCAGGCTGAGTGTGACTAGGCTGCCACCTTGTGGGCAGGGAAAATAACAAGACAGCGGGAAATCATAAAGCCCTAACTCCCTGGGACGGAACACCTGGGGGGAAGAAAAGGGGGTCTATGAGTTCAGCTGCTGCAGACTTAAAATTACCAAAACCAGAAAGACAGCAACTACAAAGTCGATAGGTGGATAAATCCACAAAGATGGAAAGAAACCAGCGCAAAAAGGATGAAAACACCCAAAACCAGAACACCTCTCCTTCTACAAGGGAGCGCAACTCCTCACCAGCAAGGGAACAAGACTGGATGGAGAATGAGTGTGATGAAATGACAGAATCAGCTTTCAGAAAATGGATAATAAGAAACTTCCGTGAGCTAAAAGAACATGTTCTAACCCAATGCAAAGAAACCAAGAACCTTGAAAAAAAGACTTGACGAAATGCTAACGAGAATGGACAACTTAGAGAGGAATATGAGTGAATTGATGGAGCTGAAAAACATAACACGAGAACTTCGCGAAGCATGCACAAGTTTCAACAGCCAAATTGACCAAGCAGAAGAAAGGATATCAGAGGTCGAAGATCAACTCAATGAAATAAAACGAGAAGGCAAGATTAGAGAAAACAGGGTAAAAAGGAATGAACAAAGTCAACAAGAATTATGGGACTATGTGAAAAGACCTAATCTACGTGTGATAGGTGTACCTGAATGTGACGAAGAGAATGCATCCAAGCTGGAAAATACTCTTCAGGATATTATCCAGGAAAACTTCCCCAACCTAGCAAGGCAGGCCAATATTCAAGTCCAGGAAATACAGAGAACACCATAAAGATATTCCTCTAGAAGAGCAACCCCAAGGCACATAATCCTCAGATTCACCAGGGTAGAAATGAAGGAGAAAATATTAAGGGCGGCCAGAGAGAAAGGTCGGGTTACCCACAAAGGGAAGCCCATCAGACTCACAGCAGATCTCTCAGCAGAAACTCTACAGGCCAGAAGAGAGTGGGGGCCAATATTCAACATCCTTAAAGAAAAGAACTTTCAACCTAGAATTTCATATCCAGCCAAACTAAGCTTCATAAGTGAAGGAAAAATAAAATCCTTTGAGAACAAGCAAGTACTCAGAGATTTCATCACCACCAGACCAGCTTTACAAGAGCTCCTGAAGGAGGCACTACACATAGAAAAGAACAACCAGTACCAGCCACTCCAAAAACACACGAAATGGTAAAGAGCATAAACACAATGAAGAATCTGCATCAACCAATGGGAAAAACAGCCAGCTAGCATCAAAATGGCAGGATCGAATTCACACTTAACAATATTAACCCTAAATGTAAACGGACTAAATGCCCCAATCAAAAGACACAGACTGGCAAATTGGATAAAAAGCCAAAACCCATCAGTGTGCTGTATCCAGGAAACCCACCTCACATGCAAGGATACACAAAGGCTCAAAATAAAGGGATGGAGGAAGATTTACCAAGCAAATGGAGAGCAAAAAAAAGCATGAGTTGCAATTCTCATCTCTGATAAAATAGACTTTAAAGCAACAAAGATCAAAAGAGACAAAGAAGGACATTACATAATGGTAAAAGGATCAATGCAACAAGAAGAGCTAACGATCCTAAATATATATGCACCTAATACAGGAGCACCCAGATACATAAGGCAAGTTCTTAAAGACTTACAAAGAGACCTAGACTCCCACACAATAATAGTGGGAGACTTCAACACACCATTGTCAATATTAGACAGATCAATGAGACAGAAAATTAACAAGGATATCCAGGATTTGAACTCAGACCTGGAACAAGCAAGCCTAATAGACATATACAGAACTCTCCACCCCAAATCCACAGAATATACATTCTTCTCAGCACCACATCACACCTACCCTAAAATTGACCACATAATTGGAAGTAAATCACTTCTCAGCAAATGCAAAAGAACGGAAACCATAACAAACAGTCTCTCAGACCACAGTGCAATCAAGTTAGAACTCAGAATTCAGAAGCCAACCCAGAACCGCACAGCCTCATGGAAAATGAACAACTTTCTCCTGAATGTTGACTGGATAAACAATGAAATGAAGGCAGAAATAAAGATGTTCTTCAAAACCAACAAGAACGAAGACACCACATACCAGAATCTCTGGGACACATTTAAAGCAGTCTCTAGAGGAAAATATATAGCAATAAGTGCACACATGAGAAGAAAGGAGAGATTTAAAATTGACACCCTATCGTCAAAATTGAAAGAGCTAGAGGAGCAAGATCAAAAAAAACTCAAAACCTAGCAGAAGACAAGAAATAACTAAGATCAAAGCAGAATTGAAGGAGATAGAGACACGAAAAACCCTACAAAAAATCAATAAATCCAGGAGCTGGTTTTTTGAAAAGATCAACAAAATAGACAGACCACTAGCCAGACTAATAAAAAAGAAAAGAGAGAATAACCAAATAGATGCAATAAAAAATGATAAAGCGGATATCACCACAGATTCCACAGAAATTCAAACCATCATCAGAGATTATTACAAACAATTCTATGCACATAAACTAGAAAACCTGAAAGAAATGGATGAATTCCTGGACAGTTGCCTCCTCCCAAGCCTAAACCAGGAAGAAGTCGAAACCCTGAATAGACCAATAACAAGGTCTGAAGTCGAGGCAGCAATTAAGAGCCTACCACCCAAAAAAAGCCCAGGTCCAGATGGGTTCACAGCCGAATTCTACCAGACATACAAAGAGGAACTGGTACCATTCCTACTGAAACTATTCCAAATAATCCAAAAAGAGGAAATCCTACCCAAATCATTTTATGAGACCAACATCATCCTAATACCAAAACCCGGCAGAGACTCAACAAGAAAAGAAAACTACAGGCCAATATCCATGATGAACATAGATGCAAAAATCTTCAATAAAATACTGGCAAGCCGATTACAACAGCACATCAAAAAGCTTATACACCATGATCAAGTAGGATTCATCCCGGGGATGCAAGACTGCTTCAATATACGCAAGTCTATAAATGTAATTCACCACATAAACAGAACCAAAGACAAAAACCACATGATTATCTCAATTGATGCAGAGAAGGCCTTCGACAAAATTCAGCAGCCCTTTATGCTAAAAACTCTCAATAAACTAGGTATAGACGGGACGTATCTCAAAATAATAAAAGCTATTTATGACAAACCGACAGCCAATATCATACTGAATGGGCAAAAACTAGAAGCATTCTGTTTGAAATCAGGCACTAGACAAGGATGCCCTCTCTCACCGCACCTATTCAATATAGTACTGGAAGTTCTAGCCAGAGCAATCAGGCAAGAAGAAGAAATAAAGGGTATTCAATTAGGAAAGGAGGAAGTCAAATTGTCTCTATTTGCAGACGACATGATTGTATATCTAGAAGACCCCATCATCTCAGCCCAAAATCTCCTGAAACTGATAAGCAACTTCAGCAAAGTCTCAGGATACAAAATCAATGTACAAAAATCACAAGCATTCCTATACACCAATAACAGACTTAAAGAGAACCAAATTAAGAACTAACTGCCATTCACAGTTGCTACAAAGAGAATAAAATACCTAGGAATACAACTAACAAGGAACGTAAAGGACCTCTTCAAGGAGAACTACAAACCACTGCTCAATGAAATAAGAGAGGACACGAACAGATGGAGAAACGTTCCATGTTCATGGTTAGGAAGAATTAATATCATGAAAATGGCCGTACTGCCCAAAGTAATTTACAGATTCAATGCTATCCCCATCAAGCTACCAACGACCTTCACAGAACTGGAAAAAACCACCTTAAACTTCATATGGAACCAAAAGAGAGCCCGCATAGCCAAGTCAATTCTAAGCAAAAAGAACAAAGCGGGAGGCATCACACTACTGGACATCAAACTCTACTACAAGGCTACAGTAATCAAAACAGCATGGTACTGGTACCAAAACAGAGATATAGACCAATGGAACAGAACAGAGGCGTCGGAGGTGACACAACATATCTACAACCACCCGATCTTTGACAAACCTGACAAAAACAAGCAATGGGGAAAGGATTCCATGTTCAATAAGTGGTGTTGGGAAAACTGGCTAGCCATATGCAGAAAGCAGAAACTCGACCCCTTCCTGACACCTTACACTAAAATTGACTCCAGATGGATTAAAGACTTAAACATAAGACCTAACACCATAAAAACACTAGAAGGAAACCTAGGGAAAACCATTCAGGACATAGGCGTAGGCAAGGACTTTGTGACCAAAACACCAAAAGCATTGGCAACAAAAGCCAAAATAGACAAATGGGACCTAATCAAACTCCACAGCTTCTGCACGGCAAAAGAAACAGTCAATAGAGTGAATCGGCAACCAACAGAATGGGAAAAAATTTTTGCAGCCTACCCGTCTGACAAAGGGCTGATATCCAGAATTTACAATGAGCTAAAACAGATTTACAAGAAAAAAACAAACAAGCCCATTCAAAAATGGGCGAAGGATATGAACAGATACTTTACAAAAGAAGACATACATGAGGTCAACAAGCATATGAAAAAATGCTCATCATCACTGGTCATTAGAGCAATACAAATCAAAACTACATTGAGATACCATCTCACGCCAGTTAGAATGGCGATCATTAAAAAATCTGGAGACAACAGATGCTGGAGAGGATGTGGAGAAATAGGAACACTTTTACACTGTTGGTGGGAGTGTAAATTAGTTCAATCATTGTGGAAGACAGTGTGGCGATTCCTCAAGGACCTAGAAATAGAAATTCCATTTGACCCAGCAATCCCATTACTGGGCATATATCCAAAGGATTATAAATCATTCTACTATAAGGACACATGCACACGAATGTTCATTGCAGCACAGTTTACAATAGCAAAGACCTGGAACCAACCCAAATGTCCATCGATGATAGACTGGACAGGAAAAATGTGGCACATATACACCATGGAATATTATGCAGCCATCAAAAACGATGAGTTTGTGTCCTTTGTAGGGACATGGATGACACTGGAAACCATCATTCTCAGCAAACTGACACAAGAACACAAAATCAAACACCGCATGTTCTCACTCATAGGAGGGTGTTGAACAATGAGAACACATGGACACAGGGAGGGGAGCACTATACACTGGGGTCTGTTGGGGGGAGTTGGGGGGACAGCGGGGGAAGTGGGGAGTTGGGGAGGGATAGCATGGGGAGAAATGCCAGATATAGGTGAAGGGGAGGAAGGCAGCAAATCACACTGCCACATATGCACCTATGCAACAACCTTGCATGTTTTTCACATGTACCCCAAAACCTAAAATGCAATTTAAAAAAAAAAAAAGCTTATTTACAAAATAAAGACTACATAGAGTAATCAAAAAAAAAAAAAGTTTAACTGCAGTTACTAATCTCACAACTTAGATGCCATTATTTTCATATATTTTAATTGTATATATGTATAACATTTTGTACAAACCACAATAGTCTATTTATTTAGACTTATCTATATATTTACTTTCTTTTCATTCCCTCATACATCTCATCCTTTCAATGTGAAGTTTTTGTGAGGCCTAAAGAATAACATTTAATTTTCCTTGGGTGCATTTGTCTAACGTAATAACTTTATTTCATCTAGCTTTCACTGGGCGTGAATTTTTTATAGAAGTGAAATATTTGAAAATAAAAAGTATGACAAAAATTAAATGCTCAGGATACATATTAAAATAGTACATTTCATTAAGTGTAATGTATACATTTTATAAAACATTAGTTGTAGGTACCATTTATAAGAAAAGAAGCCACTGTCCATTCAATTATGACAAAACACTGATTATAAGACTTTTTAAAAAGACAGATAAAACATAGTAATACCTTTTCTGGATTTATAAACTGGAAATGGTGTAGTATATCATAAAATATATATTAAAATTATCAAAAATTTTCAAAATTATGTTCATATTTTTTTCTCAAAAAGCTAACATGAAGAAAAATTTTGATGAGGAGCAGAGAAATGAAACCTGTTTAATGTGAAATGCTTGATTAGAATATATATTCCTAAAATATATTGCTCAGTGTAATTAGGGCATCTGGGAGTCTCAAAGATAAATAAAATCACATTTATATATACTTGACCTTTGATTTCCCAATAATGGTATTATATGTTATTTTCATAAGTTTAAAATGTGGTTCTGGCCAGGTGCAGTGGCTCACATCTGTAATCCCAGCACTTTGGGAGGCCAAAGTGGGCGGATCACAAGGTCAGGAGATCAAGACAATCCTGGCCAATATGGTGAAAACCCATCTCTACTAAAAATACAAAAGTTAGCTGGGCATTGTGGCATGTGCCTCTTGTCTCTGGTACTTGGGAAGCTGAGGCAGGAGAATCGCTTGAACCCAGGAGGTGGAAGTTGCAGTGGGCCGAGATCATGCTCTAGCCTGGTGACAGAGTGAGACTCCCTCTCAAAAAAAAAAGTGGTTCCCCAAGTCTTGTCTATTTGTAACAACTCAAAAGCAAGGGGTGATTCTTATCTGTAGGGCACTAGCAATTACCTCCAAAATTGCTGTCAGTGTCTTCAGTTTGATGAGTGGCTTAGTATCCATGAATTACTCACTGCTGTAGCTCTGAGGAGTAAAGCCATGTCTCAATACATCTCTTATTATTCTGATCTCTAAGAGTATTAGCCAGTCATTTGTTGCTACAGTATCTAATAGCAACTAAAGTAGAGCACTGAGAGAAAGGCTTTGAGATATAGAGTGTAAAGAGAGAAGAGTACTCAACCAACATAAAAATGAGAGAATGAATGAATGCATACCAAGTGGAAGGTGGAAGTCTTATTGCTAAATATAAATGATATAAAAGAAGCACAAAAAGTGGGTCTCAGATGTTTGCAGGAAGTGAAGCAAAGCAAACATAAATATAGTAAAAATGAGAAAAAATACAGAAGTGAATAATTTAGGATTCTCATACTGTATGTCCATTGAAGGTAGTGATTATCTCATTTGCCTTTGTAGTATCAGCAACCACAAACGTCCATGGCACAGAGTAGAAATTCAGTTCATTAATCAAAAAGAATAGACTCTTAGAGATTCCAATCTAACATGTAAAGAGCTTGGAAGTTGTCACTCTTGTCTTCATAACAAGAAAAATTCTGAAAAAACTGAAAATCAATAGCCTTCTCAGATCTATCAGACAATTGAGTAGATGGAGCAAACCACTGCCTCAAAACTGGAGAGACAGACAGGTAAGAGTCACAGCTTACCTTTAGCAGAAGCCCAGGAGTGGAAGCCCACAGTTGAAACCAGTATCAATAGGAACACTTTAAACTCTAATTTACAAAATGCTGGTGGCTCAGTATGAACTAGCTTGAAAGTTAAAAACTTTCATGGGGTCTAAACTTAGGGGGCCCCCATACTTTTGAGAGTTTTAACCTCTTCCAAAAGCCCTACCAGGTTCACACTGTGGAAATCTGAGAAAACTCCCTACCTTCTTTCAGCAAAAGCAGGGGAAATGTAACCATTCTGAAACATGCCCAGAGTTCCCTGTTATCCTTAAGCAATGCTGAACCTTAGAGAAAACTACTTTACCATCACCTAACTAACTGGGGTTTTACCCAAATCTAACCAACCTAGAGAAAGAGAAATACCGACTCAGCCTCACTAAAAGACTGATAATGCCTCTCTGCCCCTGCACACCTTACTACCACATTAATAGAGCTCCTGTATAATAACAGGGGATTATAGCTTAGAAAATCTGCAAGCCTCGGCATCTATTTAAAAAATCTAGGAAAACTCAAAGACGACAGTGGAGATGAAAAAAAGCACATGACAGAAAATTTCAGCCTCCAATATCACAGCTAAAGCAAACAGGAAAAACAGTCCCACTCCCAGCCAGATAAATATAAAATCTCATACAAAAGTCCTATCTATCTCAGTTCCTCTTACCCAAGGAAGGGGGTGTTTTGTGTTCAATAGCAAATGACAAGGCATGCTAACTGGCAGAAAATACAGCCTGAAGAGACAATATAGCACACAAACCACATTCAGATATGGCAGAGATTTTGGAATGATCAGATCAGGAATTAAAAATAATTATGATTAATAAGCTAAGGACTCTAATGCAGCAACTAGACAATCTGTAAGAAGAGATGGGTCATGTAAGCAGAGAGATGGAAACTTTAAGAAAGAATTAAGGAAAATTCTGGAATAATAATAATAAAAACTAACAGAAACAGAGAACACCTCAGGGGACATGGTCATGGACATTGAACGTGGCCAAGGAAAGCATCAGTGAGCTTGAAGATATGTCAATAGAAACTTCCGAAACTGAAAGACAAAACAGGAGAAAGAATGAAAAGATGGAACAGAGTATGCAAGAACTGTGGGACATTTTAAAAGGTGCAACATATGTATGATGAAAATAGAAGAAGAAGAAGAAAGAAACTGAAAATATTTAAAATAATAATGGCTGAGAATTTTCCAAAATTAATCACAGATTCAGAAAGTGCAGAGACTACCAAGCAGAATAAATACCAAAAAAACAACACCAAGGCATATCATAAACAAACTGCAGAAAATCAAAGACAAAGAGAAGATCTTGAAAGAATTCAGAGGAAAAAACTTTTCCCTATAGAGGAACAGGATAAGACTTACACTGGACTTCTCAGAAACCATGCAAGTATGAAAAGAGTGAAGAGAAATATTTTAAGTTTTCAAAGAAAATACCCATCAACCTAGAATTATATATCCAGCAAAACTGTCCTTCAAAAGAGAAAGGGAGATAAAGACTTTCTCAGACAAACAAAAATTAAGGGAATTTGACACCAGTAGGCTTGCCTGGCAAGAAATGTTCAAAAAACTTTTGAGAAAGAAGAAAATTGATGTAGGTCAGATACTCTGATTTACATAAAGGAAGAATTTAGATACAAAATAAATGAAGGTAAAATAAAATCTTTTATTTTCGTATTTTATTTAACTGATAACAGTTTGTTCTAAATAATAATAGCAACAATGTGTTCAGTGATTATTGTTTATGAGTAAGTGAAATAAACGACATCAGTGTTATAAGGGACAGGAGAAAGGAATTGAAAATACTCTGTTATGAGGTACTGGTATGATCCATGAAGTAAGAAAGTGTTATTTGAAAGAAGACATGGATATAGTCATAAATATATATACTGCAAACACAAGGGGTACCACTAAAGCATAAAAAAGTATAGTTGATATGCTAAGAGGATAAAAAGTTGGAATTATATAACATGCTTAATTGAAACCAGAGAGGGAAAGAGAGAGTGGGGGGAGAGAGAGAGAGATAACAGGGAATCATGGGAAAACAGTAATAAATATTACAGATATTAATACAAATATATTCATAATCACTGTAAACATCAAAGGTCTAATCCTTATACTTATTAAAGACAGAGACTGTCAGAGTAGATAATAAAAAAACCAAGATACAACTATATGCTTTCTATGAGAAACCCACTTTAAATATGAAGACACAACTAGATTAAAAATAAAGGTATGGAGAAAGATATTATTCTAACACTCATCAAAGTAAAGCTGAAGTAGCAATATTAATTACAGACAAAGCTGACTTCAGGGGAAGGGAAATAATCAGGGATAAAGAGGGGCATTATATAATGACAAAGGGGTCAATTCTCCAAGAAGACACGACAATCCTTAATGTATAGATGCCTAAAAATAGAGTTCTAAAAAATGTGAGACAAAATCTGATAGATGTGCAAGGAGAAATAATTGAATTGACCATAATAGTTGGTACAGTTGGAGACTTTAATACTGTCTTTTAGTAATTTACAGATCTAGCAAGCAAAAATCAGTAAGGATGTAATGAACCAAACAGCACCATCTATCAGCTGGATCTAATTAACATTCAAATACAGTAGAATTCACATTTTTCTCAAGCTCACATGAAACAGTGACCAAAACAGACCAGATACTGGGCCATAAAATACAGCCCATCAGTTGGTGTGAGATGCAGCAAAAACAGTACTTAGAGGGAAATATATAGTACTGAATATTTATATTAGAAAAAATTCTAAGAACAATAATCTAAGCTTCTACCTTAAGAAACTAGAAAAAGATGAGTACATTAAATCCAGAATAGGGAAAAGAAAAGAAATAAGAGATTTGGTGTATATTGCATTTGTAAGAAGTATCATTACAGAGAAAATTGAGGTTAAAAAAAAATTCTAATGAAATTTTTACTGTATTTTAGGAAAAAAGTTCAAATTCTTTATTTACCATTTTATATCTTGGTAGCATCAAAAATTCATCAAATCTTTCTGAGATTCAATTTTTTCATTTCATGTTTATTGCAAGAAGTAAGTTAAAAAGCTCATGAAAAACAGTACATTAAGCATTCTAAAATGTAGGAGTTGCTTAAAGGGTACAAAAATATAATTAGATAGAAGGAATAAGTTTTAGTATACAGTGGTACAACATGGAAATTATAGTTAACAATAATTTATTGTATATTTCAAAATAGCTGGAAAAGAAGAATTGCAATGCTCCCAACACATACACACAAATAATGTTTGAGGTGATGGATATCCCAGTTACCCTGATTTGACCATTGCACATTGTGTACAGGTATCAAAATAACATGTGTACCCCTAAAATATGTACAACTATTTTACATCTGTGAAGTGGTAGGTGTTGTCTTCATCACCAATCTCATCATCATCATCACCACCACTGCCATTACCACCATTAGCACCGTAATCATTATCACGTCACAATCAAATGTGCATTGATGGACAATACTGTACATACAAAGATAAATGAAGCCTGGTTAGATAAAAAGATTAATTGTGGAATCCACAAGAGAAGCTCCCTATTTGTTAGAGAATCTGCTGAAAGACCACCTTTTTCAGGATGCTTTCTTAGGCCTCTGTCCTGATATTGATGATTTATCTTCTTCTGGTCCCCTCTACCTTTGTGCTATTGATGTCCCACAGTGACCCACAGGTCAGCAACTTCCTTTAAGTTCTGCTACAAAATTCCACTCACACACATTAGTTTATAAAAGATTTTTTAACAGAGAAAAGAAGCTGACTGAAACACCAAAAGCAATGGCAACAGAAGCCAAAATTGACAAATGAGATCTAATTAAACTAAAGAGCTTCTGCACAGCAAAACAAATCATTATCAGAGTGAGCAGGCACTCTACAGAATGGGAAAAAAGTTTTGCAGTCTATTCATCTGACAGAGCTAATATCCAGAATCTACAAAGAACTTAAACAAATGTACAAGAAAAAAACAAACAGCCCCATCAAAAAGTGGGTGAAGGATACGAACAGACATTTCTCAAAAGAAGACATTTATGCAACCAACAAACCTACAAAAAAAACCTCATCATCACTAGTCATTAGCAAAATGCAAATCAAAACCACATTAAGATACCATCTCACGCCAGTTAGAATGGCGATCATTAAAAAGTCAGGAAACTACAGATGCTGGAGAGGAGGTGGAGAAACAGGAATGCTTTTACATTGTTGGTGGGAGTGTCAATTAGTTCAACCATTATGGAAGACAGTGTGGCGATTCCTCAAGGATCTGGAACTAGAAATACCATTTGACCCAGCAATCCCATTACTGGGTATATACCCCCAAAATTATAAATCATTCTACTATAAAGACACATGCATGTGTATGTTTATTGCAGCACTGTTCACAATAGCCAAGACTTGAAACCAACTCAAATGCCCATCGATGAGAGAGTGGATAAAGAAAATGTGGCACATATACACCATGGAATACTATGCAGCCATAAAAAAGGATAAGTTCATGTCCTTTGCAGGACATGGATGAAGCTGGAAACCATCCTTCTCAGCAAACTAACACAGAACAGAAAATCAAACTCTGCATGTTCTTACTCATAAGTGAGAGTTGAACGATGAAAACACATGGACACAGGGAGGGGAACATCACACACTAGGACCTGTTGAGGGGTAGGGAGATAGTGGAGGGATAGCATTAGGAGAAATACCTAATGTAGATGATGGGTTGATGGGGTGCAGCAAACCACCATGGCACATGTATACCTATGTAACAAACCTACATGTTCTGCACATGTACCCCAGAACTTAAAGTATAATAAAAAAAAGATACGCCTTCTAGAAAACAAAACAGAAAATTCTTATTAGACATTTCTTTTCTGCCAAGGTCCTTCTTAGCAGGCCCATCAAGAACAGTTTTGCTTTCTTACCTTTTTCCCTGACAAGTTCCCATTCCCTCTCCCTCTCTCAAGTTTTCCTTTATAAACCCCAAATTCCTTTCTCACTGTTAGATGCAGTCATTCGGCTGTCCTTGGATGTGCCTCTGAAATCTTGTATAACAGAGCTTATAACTTGTGCTCAAATAGCTTTTTCAGGACAGCTCATTTCACCCTGCTTTGCAGCCCCTTCCTTGCCTGGTCTCGGATGAAATCCTAGGCTAGTCCCACAGCTTTTCTAGGTACCTTACATTTTATTTTATTTCTGTTAGTCCAATCTCACATCAAAATTGTTCTCAACCAGATTAAAGCTTCCCTTTTCCCCCAAGCTAACCCCGGCTCAGAATGGGAACACTCCGGTGGGGAAAGGGTTTACACCTCCCTTCTTTGTGATTTCCCCAGGCAGCTCTTCTCACTGTGCAACCTCTTGCCCCTCCTCTGTTGGAGAGGTGGAGAGGGAGGAGAGGTAAGGTTCAGAAAGCTCTTGAATTTCCAGTTGGAATCTGACACTTATGCTCTCTAGGAGTGTCAGATGCTCAATCGGTCCCTTGTCTGGCTGGGTACTAGGCAATCTGAGGGCTGTTTAGTAATCCCTAGTGGGAATTTTCTGTATGATAGGTTGATGTCTCCTATGCTGGCTGCCTATAACTCTCCATATGGTTCTGAATTCCTTCAGTCCGTCCCTGCAAGGGCCACATCCTTCTTTTGAGCAGTCCTCATCATTAAAGTCCCTCTGAAATGAGCCAAGTTCTCTACCTTTCTACTGGGTTAATTTCTGGCTCACAGAATACATAAGCTTTCCTGTTTTGACCACACGCCGGGAGATGTAGGCTATTCCCAAGTGCAGCACTGTCTCCAAGCTGTGTAGCCACAGGCTCCTCCCGTTGGCTTCTTTTACTCTGGTGTCACTGTGACCCAGTCTGTAGGTGAAAGAGATAATACAATGCTCCAGCAATAGTCTCTGTAAAGAAATCTATGCAGCCATAAAAAACAATGAGTTCATGTCCTTTGTAGGGACATAGATGAATCTGGAAACCGTCATTCTCAGCAAACTGACACAAGAACAGAAAACCAAACATTATGTTCTCACTCATAGATGGGTGTTGAACAATGAGAACACATGGGCACAGGGAGGGGAACATCACACACTGGGGTCTTTTGGGGGCTAGGGGGCTAGGGGAGGGACAGCAGGGGGTGGGGAGGTTGGGGAAGGATAACACTGGGAGAAATGCCTGATATAGGTGACAGCGGGGATGGAGACAGCAAACCACCATGGCATGTGTGTACCTATGCAACAATCCTACAAGATCTGCACATGTACCCCAGAACTTAAAGTACAATAAAAAATAAAAAAAAAAAAGAAATCCTCTTTACCAATACGCCTTCACCAGTTATGTCTCCATTTATATCCTGGAGGTGACAATGATCTATGGTATCCTAGACTGGATTTCGTGTAACCCTTTAGCAAATTGTGCATAGATGTTTATGCTCACTCTTAAAAATGTGTGAGCACTAAACAACACCCATTATCTTAATTTTGGGGCTTCATCCAAAACAAAGCTAGGATAGGATAATGCCAATTTGAACATCCCGTTTTGTTGCCATATAAAAATCTACTAGGGGAAAAGAAAATCCACCAGGATTCTTAGCAAAACTTAGGAGTATAGATATCAATTATATTTTTTGCATATACAGTAATTGATACAGTTTGGATGTTTGTCCCCTCCAAATCTCATGTAGAGATGCAATTCTCAGTGATGAAGGTGAGGCCTGGTGGGAGGTGTTTGGGTCATGGGGGCAGTTCCCTCATGAATGACTTGATACCCTCCCCACGGTAATGAGTTCATTTGAGATCTGGTTATTTAAAAAGGAGCCTGGCACCTCTCTCTCTCTCTCTCTCTCTCTCTTGCTCCCTCTCTCACTATGTGAAGTGCCTGCTCCCTTTGCCTTCTGCCATGAGTCAAAACTTCCTGAGGGATGACCAAAAGCCAAGCAGATGCAGGCAACATGCTTCTTGATAATTCTTTAAAAATTACCCAGCCTCATGTATTCATTGATAGCAATGCAAACAGAGTAACACGGTAATTTAATGAATTGAGTTTCTATTCTTAAAACACTATTTTTGTATTATTTTTTGTTTCTTGTCCTTTCTGTTGAATTATAAGTTCTTTGTGGGCATGCTTAAGAGATGTAATCAATGAAAGAGTTGGAGAAGATAATTCGTATGTTAAGAACCTTTCCCTATGTTCCTTCTCAATTCTAACGCTGCACCTGCACAGTCAGTAGGGTAGAGTCTCTTTCATGGTTTCAATTTTCCTTAGCTCTATTTTCTAATGTCTAGAAGTATAAAGAATACTTCTATAAACACATATAGAATACATTCTATAAACACATAACGTCTTTTTAAAATTGATATTCTTTAAAAGATTTATAGTAAAAATACCAGTGGAAACTAAAAGACTTCACAGGCTCCATTTAAAACCAAAACCTCAAAGTTTAATTGTTAACTGTAAAAAAAAAAAAAATAGCTTCAATCTCTTTTCATTTGCATTATAAAACTTGAACTTAATAAACCACCAGTGGTATAAATACATTAGAAGCTAGGTTGCCAATTAACATCTTTTTGGCTGTGCAGAGATAACCAAGCATAGACAAAGTCAAACAAATTTGACTTTAATGTAATTATGTTGGAGACTAATTTAATCAGATATTTATCAGATTTCCCCATGGATCCTCTGAAGCAGCAGCATTAATATTGTTTTCCTAAATATTCAGCACAGCCAACCTTTCCATGGAAATTAGCAAAGGGGGGCTCTTGCAAAGCATTTGAACCTTATTTCTCCTGCATATCCTCACCTTCTATAAGCATTAAACCCTTTTCTGGCAATGGTGCTATTTGACCTAAGTGCACAGGGCGTGGATGCCACGTTGACCAGCTAGTGTTGAGAGTACACTACAGTAATTGCTTGTCTGATCATTCAGAGAATCCCCTAATGATCCTAGTGAGATTAGGAAAATGGGAATGTAACTGCAGGTGTGTCCAAGGGTGTCAAGAGAAGTATGTCACCAAGTTAAGAAGAACCCTTAGCAATACAGGTGGAAAGTTTCGCTCCAATTGTTCTCTCACTTATGTTGCCTTTTCTGCCCATGAGTGTGGTTCAGAATAGTCTTCCTCACTTACAAATATGAACAAGAGTGTTTAAACCATGCAAATTTCTGACCACTTTGTTTCTCAGCGTCTTAGGTGTTAGCACTCACATAGAGTGGACAAGTTTACAATGAAAGGGAGGGAAATAGGAGAAAATCTTAACACTTTGACTAAACAATTTATGTCATGGTGCTGGTTTTCACCTACTATCAAAATCATTCAAGTCTCTAAAATTTAGTGGTAAATGATCATTTGAATATTTCTTAACTTCAGCTCCATCTGCAGTGGGTTCTAAGCTGTGTAGAATGGAGCTTTCCCTCGAGCAAGATTTTATTCACTTTTGGAAATGTTTCCTAAATATATTATAGAACATCTCATCTTTTTCTATTTGCATGAAGATTTTGAATAAAAACATGACAAATGCTGCTGTTGAGTTTAGTGTTACAGTTGCAAATATGCTAAGTTGTTAGAGGGTATGGAGATGAATGATGTTGGCTTCTCATTCATTTGTGCTGTAATATGAAAGACAAAGCAAGAACTTGCCTTGCCTTTGCCTTTCTAAAAATCAACTGAGAGAAGAAACGTGGGGAGAAAGATGGTGAATCTGGTAATTTCCAGTGATCACATTTGAAAAGGCGGTCAAATGTGAATATTTTAGCCACTTCTGCAGATTACTTCAAAACACTTGCTCAGTAACGGAAATGGCTTTTAAGGCACTTGAGCTTCTAATACAGATCAAGGTGTGCTACTGAGTGGGAAAAACAGGATAGGAAAGAGTAAGAAACACGGATTTAGTGGCTCCAAATAGTTTTTCAGTTATCTCTCATGATATCATTGGCCATTTCCTGGCCTATAGCCATTGATTACCGTTTCATATGCTGCGTGTGAATGCCAGTTATTGAGAAGATGGTGTGCTATGTGACCAATTCTCATGCTTTTAAGGGGAAAGAGAAACTGTAAATTATTACACAAAGGCATACATTTTTTTTTGAGAAACAGGAATAGACTTTAGTACCATTTTCTCTGGTTTACAAGATGCCTCAAATGTATTTTTTTTCTGAATGGTGTTTTGAGTGTATACTTACTACATCTGTCTGTTACACAACAGTTCTCAGGAAGTTCAAGAAAATCCTAGGATGCCCAAGTTAGGCAACAGTAAAAAAAAAACCCAACAGCATATTTTTTTTCTCTTTCTCCAAGCCACCTTCTTTGGAAAAAATTTCTTTCTTACTTCCTCCGCCCCTTATTCTCACTTTCCAATGGAATAGCAGCTGTGTTTAGCTTGACGAATTTCAATGAAATAGAACAGATGTTGCAGAGACCTCTGTTAATAATAATAATAATAAAAGAAACTAGGATTTCTGTTCTCCAAAATCAGTTCTAATTTTTTACCACTTACAATTCAAAGATCCCAAGTAAAAATTAAAGGTAATTCTAAATAAAGTGGGCTGCTTGTGCCTTGCCAAAGGTAATAGAAACACTTTTGGTTTCATTGAGAGAAGGTGGCTATGAAAGACTAATATAAATATCTATATCTGTTCATAAAGCAAGTAATTGAGTCAGCAAATAAGTAGGTTCATGGATGAACAGAAGATGTTTATATTTAAACCTAAGGCTCCTTGAAAAGTAAGCTAGATTATGCTGTTGAGGTTTAAGATATTGGCCTGTAAGCAACTCTCTTTTTTGTTAATGAGCTGTAAATGTGTACCTAACTAGCTAATTCCTTGTCCACTGTCCTAAATAAAGAGCCTTTAGGACAAGCTCTTGCAGCTGAGCTACAGAAGAAAGGAAAGAAACTCATATTTTATGAGTCCTACTATGTACCAAGCATTAAATTAACACATTATCTATTTTATGTCATTAAATTGTCACTTAACTCTGTGCAAGAATAAACTGATTTGCAGAAGTCTGCTATAATGAAAGACCTTAGACTGAGTAATTAATTTATTTCTAACAGTTCTGCAGCCTAGGAAGTTCAAGATCCAGGTGTCAACCAACTCCGTGTCTAGGGAAGGCTCACTTTCTGCTTCATAGATGGTACTTCTTGCTGTGTCCTCATTCACACTGCAGAAAAGGCAAATGCTGTGCTCTCACATCGGGTGGGGAAAGGACAAACAGCCCCCTTGTACCTCTTTTATAAGGTCACTGATCCCATTCATGCCCGCACGACTCAATCATCTATTGAAAGGTCCCACCTCTTCATACTATCACACTGGTGATTAAGTTTCAACACATGATTTTTGGGAAGGCACATTCAGACCATAGCACAGGGTTTCAGAAACCTGCCCCATTACCTGACAAAAACCCAGGTTGACTAACTCCTCATATTCCTCCCCCTTTATTGGAGCAGTGGTTATACCATAATAGGTTTCAAAGAATCACCATGTAGAAGAACTGCCATGGTATGTTAATTGCAAGTTATATTCAGGAATGTCTGTATTAATCCAGGCTGTTCATATTTTTTTATTATTTCAATGTAGATTTGAGGGGTTCAGACATTTATGGAAATACTCCAATGTTCCATGTTAGCCTTTTTTTTAAAAAAAGAAATAGTAATTGTATTAATGCATTTTGCAGCTTTAGTTTACTATTCATGTAATTTTCTGAAAACTTTGAAATACATAAATTCATTCAAAAAAGTATTTTAAAGGACTTGGCATACACAGAAATTGTAACACTTGTCCTATATGTGGTTATATTTAGGTTTGACATAATTATATTCTGAGAAATCTAAAATGAATTCAAATAATCTCCCAACCCAGCATATTTCTGAGCTTATACATTTTCCAAATATATAAAAGATGGTGCTACATATCTAGGAGAACTTATAGTACCAACATATAGTAATGAATGCATGAGGTTATGTTAAGAAAATTCTTATCTTAACATACAAATCAGAAAACTAGGAGTCAGACTGATCCAACATGCTCACAGCTGGAAAGTCATCTGTTTGGCTTAAGAGCCTCCCATCAAACGTTTCTAAGTCCAGATGTTCAGTGACTGCAACTTTCTTTTATGCTCTGCATCCACTGAGGACTACTGCCCACCAGAAACAGAGAGGGTCTAGGCAGGCTCCAAACCCAGGTAGACCAGGGATGCTATAGAGGTTCTTATCAGTACCAAATGTGTTAAACATTTAGTACTTTTTTTTTTGAGAAAGTGTATTGCTCTGTCACCCAGGCTAGAGTGCAGTGATGCTATCTCAACTTACTGCAACCTCCACTTCCAGGATTCAAGCAATTCTCCTGCCTCAGCCTCCTGGGAAGCTGGGACTACAGGTGCACACCACCACACTCAGTTAATTTTTGTATTTTTAGTATAGAAGGTGTTTCACCATATTAACCAGACTGGTCTTGAATTCCTGATCTCAAGTGATCCTCCCACCTCACCTTCCCAAACTGTTGATTACAGGCCTGGCCTGATCTATCATGCCTGGCCCTATTCAATACTTCTTTATTAAAAAGTTCATTTTCATTTGAAAAAAGAAAAATGTTTTCAATATCTTGTAAATTGATAACTATTAATTTAATCTAAAATTCTACATAATGCATAAGAACATATCAACATATACTTCACATTCATATTAGAAGAATAATATCTTCTATAGTTATAGGTTAATAAGTCAAATTTCTTCCAGAAAATAGATGGAAATGACCTATAGAACTCATTTGTCCTTTCTTTCTTACTTGAAGAGAGATAATGGTTTAAAATCTCTACGTTCTGCTTTGATTTATTTCTCCCACTGTGGCCCCTTGCTTCAAAACTACTTTTGAATTTCCACTCCCAATACCATCCTCCACTTCTTGAGGTCTTAGCAATTATTTAGGACACAGTTTAAAGCCAATGTCTCAGTAAAATCTCCCCAAATCTTAGCCCTATAAAAAAATACACAAATACTGTTCTTCCCTCCCATAGCATTTTTACACTGCTCTTAGAGAATTTACCATTTTGTGTCATTTTATAGTTCTTCTTGTTCAAATTTATCTCCTTCGCTAGAATTAAGTTTCTTGGGGATGGGATTTTGACTGATCCATCATTCTATTCCCATGTATAGTACATTTGCATGAAGAATGTGTTATACATAGCATTTAAATCATTTTGTTGTTTTGCTTTGTTTTAACGAATTAAACCCAAACAGAATATGGACAACTATGCAAGAGGTTTCCACAACAATTGCCAGGAAATCAGAGCCTCTATTTTCCTGCTGCAGCCACAGCTTTTCATTTCTTTTTCCAATCCTCCACGTGCACAGTGAATGGTGGTCACCGTGGGTTCTCACCTGATCAAAACTAACTGAATCTTTGCCGGATTTCATGGAACAAATGAAGAGGCTAATTTTGTGCAAAGGTGGGGAAACTCATGATTTTATTTGACATGAGAATAAGGAGAGAAGGGTCACAACAAATTTATTAGTAGAAACAGGGTCTACTGGCACATCAGAAAGGCTTGTGTGAAGGAGGGGTCACAACAACCCTGTAGTAATATAAGCAACTTTAACTTCTATATTCCATCTTTTGTTTGAACAAACTCTCTAGGATTTAGTTGTAAATATCCCTTCCGTTATTCTCTGATTTAATATACTTCATTCTACTGTCAGAATGTGGGAAATAAAAACAATCCCCTTCAGTAATATCTTCCTTGAGCAACATATGAAAAGTGTGTTAAGCGCTTTAGGTGCTTGAGGCACTTACTTAAAGGTTGTTGACGTCTGAGTAAACTGCAGCCACATTCACTTAGGTTCTGGCTCATTGCAGTTATCTCATAAATACACTGTGGATATTTAATGAATGACTAAAGTTAACCATACTTTCAGAATGAAAACTTCAAAAATAATCTGTCTGTAATTTTCTTTTAGTTTCAGAAACTACATATGCCCATTTAAACCCTTCTTCCTGAATAAATATCCTGAGTTCTAAAAGTTATATATATTCCTAACTACCTGACAAAAATAAATGTGGGGCTTTCTCAACTTCTAAGTTAAAACTATTGTGAACAAAGAATTTATTTTAAATATTTACCCACCCTATTGACGATTTTGCACCAAAATCAATTCAGATAAAATATGATTTTTACCAGGTTTAATTAAAGTCATGGGATTATATGTGGAGTATGGGTCATTTCCAGTTTGCAGATTCTCTTGAGTTGTTTTTGGAATGAATGTTAGGGTGAGATAAGAGTCATCCTAAATGTAATGTCTGTGAGTAAACTCCTTCTTTATAAGTAAATTATTAGACTAAATGAATATCTTCTCCTTGTAAGTTCTAAGTAGTATCCTTGAAAACTGGATACTACTTCCTTGGCCTTTATGTTAGTGATATGTACCTCATTTTGGCTGGCTGAGAGCCATAGAGACCATTTGAGATATGCCTCCAAAGTAAGAATTCCAATCATATTTGTACCTTTTTCTCTAGCTTTATGCAACTGTGGAAGCAGAATGAGGGCGGCAGAGAAAAGAGAGGGTGAGTAGTTGCATTTAACTAGAGATAGAGATTTCTACAGGTATTTTTTTTCTGAAATTCTAGTATGTTCAATTCGACTTACATATATTGAGCATCTGTTATATGCAAGGCTCAGTGTTACATGCCATGGGGGAACCATGGGAGCCACTGTTAAAGATGGCAATAATCTAGTTATGAAGATGTGCATGAATAAGTCTCCTATCCCTTAAGTGAGATCTATGCTCAGCAGAGGTATAGGCAAAGTTTGGGATGGATGAGAGGAGCATCCTGGCCAATAACTTTAAGAAGCGGACACTTGTGTTTGACTTTGAAGGGTGGTAAAATTTTGACAGGCAGAGCAGGGTAGAACAGGCTTCTTCACAGATGGAAAAGTTGGGGGAAATGCTTAGAAACATAACAGTACATGTTGGATTGCATAAGGAAAGGGGTATAGTAGGCCAAAAAATTGAATTTATGGAGGTATGGTAAGGATATAACTATAAAAACAGTAGTGTTCAAATTGTGTACTGTGGGCAATGGGAGGAAAACTGGTGCGAAAGAGTAATGTTTTTTGTTTTGATTTTCCACATAAGTCTTTTATATAATAAGATTAAGAATAAATAAAGACATTTCAGAATGGTTATTCTGACAATGATTCTTATAGTTCAGTAATAGAGACTTGGAGGTAGGGCCACCAATTAGGATGACATTTCAGTTACTAAGTGGCAGCCTTAAGGTGACAGCAATAAGAATTCAAACAAGGAAATCAATGGGAAAGACACTGTGAGGACAGAATTAAGAACACTTAGCCACTGATACGGTTTGGCTATGTTCCCATCCAAATCCCACCTTGAATTGTAGCTCCCATAATCCCCATGTGTCATGAGAGGGACCCAGTGGAAGGTGATTGAATCATGGGGGCAGGTTTGCCCATGCTGTTCTCATGATAATGAATAAGTCTTATGAGATCTGCTGGTTTTATAAAGGGCAGTTACCCTGCAGATGCTCTCTTGCCTGCTGCCATGTGAAGAAGGGCATGTTTACTTCCCCTTCCACCATGACTTTTCCTGAGGCCTCCCCAGCAGTGTGGAACTGTGAGTCAATTAAACCTCTTTCCTTTATGAATTACCTAGTTTTGGATATGTCTTTATTAGCAACATGAGAATGGACTAATATAGCCACCAAATGAGCATGAAGACTGGGAGAGAGAGAGTAAGGAGACCCAGATGTTTCTGAGGAGAAAGTTTCTGAAGACAATTCCAAGATGAGGCCTTAAGAGAATTGCACACATAGGGGCTGTGATTGTCAGAATTTGCCATCTCTAGGCTGACACTTGGGATTGGAGTGGGAAAGGATGATTGACATTTGCGGCAATGGCATTGTAAAAAACTAGGGGATTATGCAGAAAGGGTTCAAAACTGAAGTGCAGAGTGCTAAGGTGCCAGATCAAAGTGCCATATTCAGAGGAGGAAGTCAGAAATCTAGGAGAAAGAGCAAGTGTGCATGAGCCAAGAACAGGAGGGCAGAGGTTCTGGGGAAGCGCTGCCACTGAGTCCCAGCTGGCCAGGGTGAACATGGCCCAGCTGAAAGACCCAAAATAGGAGAACCACTTTTGCCTTTTATGAGGGAGCTTGAGTGCACATATAGACAAACTGCTTGAAATTGGATTTGGAATTCAGAGGAAAGATGGAGGCTAAAAGTGGAGACAGTCTGGATTCATCTTCATAGAGGTAGAATTAATTACATGGGAAAGATTTTGTCACTGAAAGGAAAATTGTAGAGAAAGAGAAAATGATCTCCTATTTTGCAATATTGGTGAAATGGGTTCCAGTAAAAGTTGAGTAGAGAAAGAGTAATCAGGTTGGTGAGTGTAAATTTTTCAGTCAAAAATCACCCAGTTTTGTTAAAAAAAAGACAAAAAAAAGATTTACTTTTTCATACTTAATAAATGTCTCAAATTTCCATTTTTTTTCTGAAACCTTACTCTGCCTAATACATTTCAGGATTTTTTTCAGTCATTTCATGTTTAACATTCAGTTAACTCACCTTTCTCCCTGCTTCTGCTGGATCCCTGTGACATGGTTTGGCTGTGTCCCCACCCAAATCTTATCTTGAATTGTAACTTCCATAGTTCCCAAGTGTTATGGGAGGGACCTGGTGGGAGATTACTGAATCATGGGGGTGGTCCCCCCATGCTGTTCTCATGGTAGTGAAGAAGTCTCATGAGATCTGATGGTGTCATAACGGGATTCTGCTTTTGCTTGGCTCTCATTCTCTCTTGTCTGTTGCCATGTAAGACGTGCCTTTCACCTTCCACCATGATTGTGAGACCTCCCCAGCCACGTGGAACTATGAGTCCATTAAACTTCGTTTTCTTCTAAATTGCCGAGTCTCAGGATGTCTTTATCAGCAGAATTAAAATGGACTAATACTCCCTAGGAGCCATTTTAGTCCCTGAAGCCTCATATGGTGCATGGCATCAGTGGGGAGGGAACAGTTAGTGCTTGGTTATCAGAATGGGCCAAGCTGTAACTCTTACTCCCTGATTCTTGTGCACCTCAGTTAGTGTTTACCCATCTGCCCATGTAGGATATTCACTCTTATTCAGGCATCCCATAAAATTTCACTCTTTATGGGATGCCTGAACTCCTTTTACCTGACCAGGAGATTACTCCCACTTCTTCCAGCCCTCTCTCAACTAACTTCTTCTGTCTTCTGGAAAGCAGGTATCTCTAGTGTTGAGGGATAATCTTTGAGGTTGCCTTAGGCTCCCTCTGAGAAATAACACTAAAACAGCCACTTGTATTCCTGCCATATTTGCACAGCAAACTTATTTAGGCTATGAACATACAGGTATCAGACAAGAAGTACACACATCTATGCTACTCAAGAATTGTCCCACACTTCTCTGGGAAGCCTATTTGCTTACCAACTACTACAATAGTTGCTCATATAAACTACTAACTATAATCAAAGATGGTGAAGAGCATGAATAAATTTCAAAAGACTTTCACTGACCATAACTTTTAACTGAATGTGATTTAAAATTGGCATATATTTATAGATGCTCTCATTCTGAGCATTGGATTATGATGGACTTCACAAACCTTCAATCAACTTTATGCATAAAAAGCAAATTTGGTTAGTCAGGTGATAAGAGCCATGAGTTTCATGATGTCTTATTTTTAGGCCCTGTGTATGCCTGGAGCCTTCTGAGAATACTACAAGTCTTATGTGGCAGCGAGAGTTTTGGGGTTGCCCAGCTGCATAGGGGTTTTAGCTGTTCCTTAGATAAGCTTTCAGAAAATCATCCTGTTTTCAATCCCACCCGACAGGTAACTGGTGCTTCCAATTTCTGCTTCTTTCTAGGATCCTGTGATGAAAATTGGCTTTCACTATAGGAAGTTATGCTTCAATATTGCTGCTGTGATAATGGTTACCATTTAACTATTTGCTTTCATCTTTCAAAATGTGTTAACTCTTCTTGTCCATTTTCATCTCTTCTCCTTTTATCACTATTCTTGTTATAAAAATTTTATACCTTTACATCTTCTATATTCCTTTAATTATATAATAGTGGAGTTTCAGGATGTGACAGAGAAAAATGAGTATGTGTTATCCACCATATTCAACTGAATTCCTTCTGTAGCATTTCTACATCCCTGAGAAACTATGATAAGTAGGTATGATTCAAGTTCATTAAATCTATTTAATACTGTAGCCAATGAGCAAAATGTAAGATAGACATTGGGCTCAATAAAGGCAAACAATCATAGCTATCACTTATTGAGTGCTTACCATATGCCAGACTCTGTTTTAATCTCTTTATATTTTAAATAATTTAATCCTCACATCCATATAAGATATGTTCTATTTTAAAGATGAAGAAATTGAGACAGAAAGGTTCAGTAACTTAGAGATCTCATAGCTTCTAAATGGTAGAGGTAGAATTCAAACCCAAGCTCCTTTATACCTGAAATCGAAACATACTAGTATCTTCTTCGGGGACAGAAATTTGGGATTAGGATTTGGCCCAAGTAGAAGCCAGCTTGTTATCTTTTCTTTCTCCACTTAAATTCAACCTCTATTGTTAAGTTGTTATGAAGCCCACTGTATAGTACATTAAGCTTAGGCTACAAGATTGTAGAACTCCAGGAAAGATATTCAGAGTAGTGTAGGCTTATCTCTCTTAATCATGGATTTGTAGAAAGAGACCTGTCATGGAAGTGATTATCTTGTTTGGGGCAAATCACTACATCACTCAGCGAGTTGGTGTTCATATCTGAAAATTGAGGAAATTATATTAAATTATAATATTAACAGCTCAGGTTTATTAAGCTGTGCTTTATGCTAAGAGCCTAATACATACATAAATGTGTTTTTATCATTTAGTTGTTTTTTAGCTTGGAGATTACATAAGTAAATGAGTATCAACTTATTTCATCACTCTTTTTCAGGACAGAAATAGATCCCAATTTCCTAAGTCTTAAGTTAAAAGCAATCTTTATTCTTTTAAGGACCTTACATCTTTCATATTTGTATTCTAACAATGTTTCCAAGTTTAATTTTCTCTCACTTTTATTAAGTTTTCCCTATTTTATTTATCCAGACCATACTGATTTGTCTCCTTTCTTAATTGAAGCATATACAGAAGATGCAGTGTATCAGGGATTAAATACAGGGTTATATTCATATTCTTTTGTATGTTTGCTTTGTTTCAACAAAGAAAGTATAGGCTTGTGGAAAATAAATACAATTATCTTGTTCTTACTTTTAAAATGTCTCTGTGATGGTTAATTCTATGTGTCAACCTGACTGGGCCAAGGGTTGACCAGATTAAACATTTCTGGGGTCTGTGAGAGTGTTTCTGGATGAACTGAGTATTTGAATTAGTGGACTCAGCGAAGTAAATTGCTCTTGCCAATGTTTTGGGGTATCAATTAATCCAATGAGGACTTGAATAAAACAGGTGAAAAAAGAAGAAATTTGGCCACACTACCTTTTTTTTTTCCCCATTTCTTCTTGATTGGGGACATCTCTCATCTCCTGCACCCAAACTAGGATTTACACCTCAGATCCCCTGTCAGGCCTTTAGATTCACACCTAATGATGCCACCAGCTTCATTAGGACTGTGTATCCACTGGAGTGTGTGTGCGTGTCTGTGTGCATATATATATATATATATATACACACACATATATCCTATTTGTTCTGTTTCTTTGAAGAACCCTGACTAATAGAGTCTCCTATAAAAACTCATATAATGCTTGGAATAAGTTGAATGTTTGTTGAAACATAGTAATTGACATCTTTGTTTCATTTTCTTTACTGTATTCTCTTGGAATATTTTTATATGTACTAATTCCCTGGTGATACTAAAAACTCATTACATGATTTTTTTAAAGTTGGCATAATGCTTGACTCATAGTGGGTGCTTAGTTAGATTAGATTAGTTGAGTAATTATTGGAACAAAGAGGTTCTATGAGAAAACAACATAAATATGCTTATTGCTTCCAAAGTCTATAGAAGATAAAAAAAACTCATTGAAGATTGTATTTCTATAATCATATCAGAAAAACGCTGGCAAGGATTTGGAAGAGTCCTGCTTAAGAACTCTTCAATTGTACTTCTCTTGACAGCCCTCTCAACCCAGTATGAAATTATAGTACACTCCAGTGGAGCACAAGGTGGTTAACACATCTTGAAAGTAAGTCCATGGCAGGAAAAAAACCTATATTTATAGCACTTTGAAGGTAACTATCTGTTCTCTTTCCCTAGATCAGGGGATGGCACACTACAAGAGGCAGGCCAATCTAGCCACTGCCTGGTTTTGTAAATAAAGTTTTATTTGAACACAGCCACGCCAATTTTTATTTTTATTTACATATTGTCCATGACTACTTTTGTGCTAAAACAGAAGAATTGAGCAGCCCACAGAGCTGAAAATATTTGTTATTTGTCCCTTTACAGAAAAAGTTTATAAACCCCAATTTAGAATATCTTATCTATTCCTATTCCACAGTAATTGATTCACAAATGCCTCTAATTAATCCACTCATGTGTTTGCATTGAAATCTGTCTGATAGGGACCACATAGTAGGTTCATGTATGGGAAACATAAGATTGAATCTTGCAGCAAAATACTTTTTTCCCCTTTTCCAAATTTTAAATTGCAGCAGTATGAGTTTGGTATTATAGAAACCAAACTATACATTTAAAAATCACAATTTCTAGGCTGGCTATGAGGATTGTGATTCTAAAGGTAAATCTCATTCTCTTTTATTAACAAAACAGCTATTCTTTGATTGACAACATCCCACCATGTGGTGTTGTACATATTTATCTGGAACTAATAGCTATTTTAGAAAAGAAAGAATGTTTGCATAATTGTAACTTATCAAATCCTATAGGAATTATAAGTCCTGCAAACATATCCATCAGTTCTAATACAGAAAAGAGTATGGGAATAGACTTTGCCCATAATTTTGAGAAAAAGCGACTTCTCCTGATCAATCAGTCTGCTTTCTTTATTAGTTTCATTTTGCTTTGGAAGTGACTTCAATGATTACATGGAGTAGTTGTTTTAGCCTAGATTTTCAAACATGTTTCTTTTTTCATTGTTTAACTGTTATGTTTTGATCCTTGTTCTAAGGATTCTGCTTTTTTTAATTGTATACTACTTCAATTATATTTGGGGAAATTAGTTTTTGAGAAGTATAAATGAGGAACTGAAAATGTATAATTGGGTTGTCACATCAAGCATATGTTTGAATCTGTATCAAGGCATTTAATTCAGTTAATTTACGTGGGGTCTGTTGCTAAAAGCCAGAAGTAGGTGTCCCTGATCAGCTGTGAGATAGGGGGAAATCATGTGGCTATTCTAGTCATGGTAGAGAAGATATTTAGCTTCATCCTATAATTAGAGCTTTCAGAAGGACCATAATTACGTATTACATTACATACTTCTCCAGGCCATTGCACACAAAGGGATCTTTTTGGGAATTTAGAAATAACTGTAATAACATGAATTTTAATGATTGACAGTTATAGGCTAAAATGTAATCATGAACCCAATGGCTTTTTTGGTAGGAAAAATTTTACTGACTTGCAAATATATTACTTGGAATAAATACTTCTTATAGGCTAAGTGAAAATATAAACATGTCTCATAAGGAAATAAACAGAAACAAACAAACAAGAAAAACAAAACTTTTTAATTGGATGAGTAGTCCTGCTACTGCTTGTCACTTAATTTTAGTCCTCTCTTTGGACTTTATGAATTTATGTCCAAAGAATGAATTAAAGAAATTATTATTCTCTTTTATCCTTTCTTCAGGTAGCATACAAGATATAACTTAAAGAGTATATTGTAATGAAAAGAAATGAAGCTGAGACACAAATATGCAAGATACTGTAATCAGGCTTTGCAAATACAGGGGTCTAATTTGCTTTGTATTTTAAAATGCACTTCTTGGCTGGGCACAGTGGCTCACACCTGTAATCCCAGAACTTTGGGAGGCCAAGGTGGGTGGACACCTGAGGTCAGGAGTTCGAGACTAGTCTGACTGACATGGTGAAACACTGTCTATACTAAAAATACAAAAATTAGCCAGATGAGGTGACACATGCTTGTAGTCCCAGTGACTTGGGAGTCTGAGGCAGGAGAATCACTTGAACCTGGGAGGCGGAGTTTGCAGTGAGCCAAGATAGTGCCACCGCACTCCAGCCTGGGTGACACAGAGAGACTCCATCTCATAAATAAATAAATATAAATAAATAAAATTCATTGCTTATATGCAGAGCCACTGTGCTCTAGCCTGGGCAACAGAGCAAGACTCCTTCTCACAAATAAATAAATAAATAAAATGCACTGCTTATATGAAGAGCAACAAACACTGAATATACATGATCTGTAATTCACAACCAGTTTCAGATATTTATCTAGAAGCACTAGTCTGTACTGATATGTATGAACATAAAAAATAAGGCTATATCTTCTTGCTATATTTAAAATTATCAATGTGTTTATTGCAAAGGCTGGGCCACACAGATTTAATGCAAGATCTGTTTCACCATCAGAAAGACCAGTTCCTTTTATACTGTTTTAGAAGTTTGATTCCTAATTTATCATAATGTTTATTGAGTGCTTAAAGGAGGACATAAATCTCCCATCACAGGTCTTGGCTGAGACAGAATCCTCTCTTGACTATTTATATTTCCTCTTCCAGATTGGAGAGACATCTTCAATTGTTTTCAGAACTTAATTTGAGAACCAAATGAAAGCATTTTTCTAATGAACATACTCTCTCACAGGCTTAAAATGTTGTATGTGAGCAGCATTAACTTTTATCTTCACATAACATCAAAAATTGATATGATAGAAACTACGAAAAAACAAAAAAAATTCAGTAATTGATATATTTGTGGAGGAAGAAGTTTTAAAATACATGAAAAAGGCTTAGATGACTCTGGTCACTACTCTAGAGCTGGTATTTATTTTTAAAGCATGAAAGTTTTGATACTGAGTCACACCCACCAAAACAAAATAAGAACCCCAATTGGGAGAGTGTTCCCTTCAATGAGCATCCTTCAGTTTGATTATTTTACTCCTGTGGTAGTGAACATAGATGGTGTCACTACTCCCTATAATTTGATTATTGTTCACTGTGAGAACTGTAAAAACTCAGGTAGATATAAAAATGCCTCTGTAAACCTATAGCAAGGGCATTATATTTCCACTTAATTGGAAGTGTCTTTGTATAAATGCAGTTGCCAATTTTTGTTTCAGTCAACCTTTATAATTATTTTTGCAGTTTGAAAAATATTATCAACAAATAAAGGAGAAATCATTGTATGTAAAATATAATTTAAAAATATCTGAATATCTTTATTTTAAAATGAAAAGATTATGAGAACCTTATATAACTATAAAAGAGTCATGATTCTTAAATGAAAAAGAGTGATTCCATTAAAACACAATAATAGTAATAACATTTCAACATATATGTCAATTTTATATAGGGATATTTATTGGGTATATAGAGAAGAAAGTATTAGACTGGTTTTTGTTCTTGAAGAAACTAAAAATATGATTACTTTTTGCCATGGAACATGTAATAGAAATAAACCTTCAACTTCAAGGTTTGGTAATAATTACTATACTAGCAGTTCAGAGAACAAGGGAAAGTTACAGAAGAAAATTTATCTCAAAAGGATATTCTCCCCATCATTAGACAGTGATAGTTGGACTTTTAGTGGGGCAAGGCCTATGTAATATAACTGTAGGAAATAATGTTTTTACCACTCCCCTTTATAGCTAATAGTAATAATAGTAAAGGATGTAAAGCATATGTATGCATGTATACTTAAATCAATGTGGATCTTATATAAGGTTATTGCAAGATTCTCCTTATTTTCAAGTGTCTTAAGGCACAGCCTTTTTTTATTTAAGCTCTGGTCTTCATATTTCAATAAATTATGTTGCTCACCTCTACATGACTAAAAATAATGAGCAGCAACAGATATTGAACTTTATATAACATTTATTAATATAAACCAAGATCATGAATGAAAGCAATAACTACTGCAGTGTCACTAATGAGGAAATATTTTTAAATGTTATGGATTTAATAGCACACAGACCTTGGCGGGCATGATTTAAAATGATGGATATAATTTAAAGACTAATATTTTACATTTATGATCAATAAATTATCAGGAGTCATGTCATATAGAGTCTAGTCATTAATATAACTTAAAAAATTTGGTCCTAACACAACACGGTTAACACTTTACACTGAAAAATAGTTTTTTATTTGACATAGTTATCCTACATTCACAATATATGAATGTAAGGTAACATTTTTGTTCAAAAACAGTTTATCAGTATGTATATATTAATTTATTTTATAATAATTAATTATGCACAAATATACATGAGTATATTATCTCTACAGTGAAAAAATAATAATAGTTACCATCTGAAAAAATTTCCTACAAGAATATATTTTGCGATAGAGACCACATTCACATCACGTTTATTATAACATATTGTTATAATTGTTCTTTCTATTATTAGTTATTGTTGTTAATCTCTGTGCCTAATTTATAAATTAATTTTATCATGGGTATATATAGGAAAAAACCTAATACATATATAGGGTTTGGTACTATCCACTGTTTCAGGCATTCACTGGGGGTCTTATGTTGGGGTCTGACCCAAAGACCCTGACCCAGCAATAGGTGAACAAATTCACTCAAACACAAATCTCCAGTAGAAGAGTGGGCTTGGGGTCTGTGGCCACTCACAGACACTCCTGAGAGAGACAGCAGCCATGGCCCTGACCAGCTGGCCCTCTAGGCATTTATTCAGTACAGATTCAATAACAGAGGCTGTGAGTCAACACACTTGTGGATGATGATTAAAGGCCAGGTTCTGAGGCCTAAAGCAAACACCATCTGTAGGTGATAAATCTAGTCATCCTTCCCCTGACAGAGTCATCCAGCCCATGAAAGAGTAAACATTAGTTTTAGGACCACATGAGTAAACAAGTTATTCAGATAAACTCCCCCACCATTCCCTAGTTATTTACTTTTCTTTATCAACTAAAGATAATGGGGATTAGGCTGCCTTCAGCTGAAACTTCTGAAACTATGCAAACCTCTTGGCCTTCCAAGAAGGTTTGTGGCTATATGCTATAATTTTACAATCTTTCCAACCATCCTGACTAATCTCCCACAGTCTTGAAACATATCCCCCACTGATAAGGAGAGACTATCATGTTGAAATCAGGTTCTTTGATTGTTATTAGAATAACACAGCAATCCTCTCTCTTTACTTCTTTCATCTTCTGTGCATTGATGGGAGCATACCAAATCATCTCTAAGTTTCTTTCAGTCCTAGTATTCTACAGTCCTAGCTAATTTGTTCCCTGCTAATCTGTGGCTATTTGCTGCCATTCCCCTCTCATTCTGCCTTCACTCTCCATTGCAGTTGTCTTCCTCTAACGGCGATCACTGTTTCAAAATTAATGTAATTTTTCTTTGATATTTTTTGTAAATTGTTTTCTATACTCAGATTTCACCATGACTGTCATTTTGCTTAAGATGTTTTACATATTTACTAGTACACTGTATTTATTATATTATGGTAAACTGATTAGCCTTGTGCATCTAATCTAGCAAGGAGTGAGGAATTTTCATGAGCTGTGCACAGCATACAGATACTAACACCAATAAATACAAACAAAGAATAAAAAGATGCATTTTCCAGAATCAGTGTCAGTGTGCAAAACAGAAAAATAGGATCGACAATATGAGATTAAAAACAGAACCTATCAACAGAGATAATGAAAGCAGAATCTGACTAAAATGCCAAATGTTAAAAGGTTCTATCTTTAGAACTTTTGTCAGCTCTGCCTATTTAAAAATAAAAGCTTGGAACAGTGTATAATACATGCACGTATAGCATAATAAGTCAACATATAAATACATATACCTACATTATGTATATGTTTTATCCTAGCTATTATTACATTAATATTAGTTAATATTATATATTAATACAATTAACACTAATATTATATAGTATATACATATAATCTATGCTGGATAATAAAAGTAGATACTAATTTTAAAAAACACTACAAAAATTATGCGGAGAAGGCCTTTGAAAACTACTTACAGAGCTATTAGTTAATAGATTTTTTAAAAAACTTCTGAATAATGACTTCTTTAGAAGCAAACAGAGCTACAATAAAATGGAAAGAAAAACAGGTATCTAATATAATAGCATTTTGGCCTACAAGGCTCCAATTATATCAATAAATTCAGAAAATCAAGCCAAATAAAACTGACATGATAATAGAAACAGCAAATACATTTTCAGGTAATGATCTTTCCATCACAATAGAATATCAGCTGAGGTTAGTTATGCCAGTTTTTCTAGATTTACCAAGATCTTATATGGGGTTCTATGGCTTTCCCTCTTCAACATATTGATGCTGGTTTTTAGGCCTTTGTCCTCCCTGGATATTGTTCGAGTTTATATTAACTGTTTCAAGCTTTATCCAGCTCAGTGGTGCACCTTAAATTCTATTTCCATGAACTTCTAATTAATATCCAGGAAACAGTTTAGGAACTGAGAACATCTTGTTTAACCCACTCAAGTCACATTTAGGAAAACCTCAGAGGTTTTCACCTTGTTTGGTTGCTACATGAAGAATGCAATTCAGATTCAAAACGTGTGTTCTGAAATCTTATTTGGAACACCTCCACTTTGTAAAAGAATCTTTCATGGTATATGAGGATAATCTATCTACCAAGTGTACTGGATGGATTCCCAGTGAACTTTCCTCATGTCTGACTTGTTCCTGGGTCTTCTACCTCTTTTTTCCTAATGACTGTTTTTCTTTTTCTTATTTTTCTCTTTTGCAAACACATGGACATACTAATAAATATCTTCATACTAAATATTCAAGCAATCCCCTTTAAATCCTGAGTTTCTGCTGGCTATAGCTGTTTACCCTCTGTCCATCTCTACTAATCTTTTGAAAAGATGTTCCCATAGCCACTTTATTTGCTTTCTACTTCTCAGTGTTTTAACTTTTTTTTAATGTCATGGCACACAGAGAGGATGATAAATGGCTAAGGCTATCAATGGCTATGGGGATGGTCCCAGAGGATCCAGCTGCCCCAGGACCCTCTGGTTATTCAAAAGTGCTGAGAGAATCAATAACATGGTGTTTCTGGAACACATCAGGGCTTGCTGGGCTCTGCTCAATTCAGCTCTTACCAATCTATGTTCTGCCTGCATCACACACTTGAGTTGTTTCCACTCAAGGTCACTTAAGACTTATTTGCTATTAAACATAACATGCTATTTTACTGTCCTTATTTTATGTAAAATAAGCATTTTAATTTAAAGCAACGTTTGTCACTCTTGGTCACTTCTTCCCGCAAAGTCCTGTGTCTCTTTCTGCGATCCCAATTTTTACTTCTCTTTCTGCCTGTATTGAACAGATTCTGTGCATTACCTTACATCGTCTTGGCTTTTACCCCAGCAATTGCTGTAATAATCAGCTCCAGCCTCATGCCATGTGACTCAGAATGTCTATAGTGCTAGGGGACTTTATAGTGAGATAAAGCATTCTGTAAGCACATTTGGTAGGCTACAGTTGTACAGAGTTTAGTACAGATCCCTAGATTCTGAAGCAGGGCATGCTTTCTGTTGCAGATAACTACTCAGGAGTTGAGAAGCAGTTCTTGGCAGGCCCCTGGGATCAGTAGGACTGAGTAGCTCACCATGGGAAACTAAGTGACTGTGAGATCAGAGATAACATCATGAGCTGGATGTTATCAGGTCCAACAACTCATAAGTTTGGCCTACTGCAGTAGCAATCAATTATACTATGGTGGAGATGATTCATCTGGAAATGGGACTGAACAAGTCTGGGGGGCATAAATTCATTTTGCACGCATGTGTCATGGCCCAGATTCCTATAGCAGCTATCCTCTTCCACTGATGCTTCTCTCTCAGCTTGCACCTGTGGCTTCTTGGTGGGAGTCCTCATTATCGAATAGAGAAGGAAAACATCAGTCTGATTCACAGATGAGTTATTCCTGATATCTTGGTCCTGTTAAATTATAATCTGACTCAGAGGTGACCTTGAATGACAGCAGTGAAGGGACATTCTCCTAGTGGGCACAGCTGCAAGCTTGTATGGAAGTATGTATGACCTGAGGTACAGATGCACAAAAATTCTCCTGCACAGTAAAATAGGGCTTAGCTAGTTGATCCAGGGACAGGAGAAAGCAGTATTGAAAGATTGGAAATAAGGACATCTTTGAAAAAACCATGTGGCTAGACAATGGGAATGGACCCGAAGTGTGGGGATGTTTATATTTTGTGTTTAGAATCTATCAGAGACGGCCCTCTGCAGAGGACCATTCATAAACCTGGTAGCCAGGTAGGCGCATGCTGCGAATGTCTGCCTGCTTCTTCCTGTTGAGACTGAACATTTGTGCAATGGGCCCGTGAGCAGTGCAGCTGTGTATGTTGGTTATCTAGCTACTGCTTCTCAGCTCTAAATTCACCCTTTTTGCCTACTTTGTGACTATAGATCTGGTCCCTTTAAATAGTTTTCCTCTACCAGGTGGCCCAAAGTTAAGCTTTGTTAGTGGAGTGGGTGGGAGAGACATTGCAGGGGAAATCAGTGTTCTTTCTTGGTTCCATTGTACTTGCTTGGCAGACCCCTATAGCTTGCTGGCTCTCCAGCTCTGGTCCCAGTGGAGCAGGGCTGCCAACAATGCACAGCAGCCAGCAACTTCCCCCTCTCTAGTGGTTTTATAGCCCAGTGTCTTCAGTGGTGATGGGGGTATTCATAGTACCTTTGTCTATGAACAACTTTCCCAGAACCCTAGGGAGCAGATTCCCAGCAAGTTTCAAAGGGCAGATTTCCAGCAAGTTCTCATAATACGACACCATAGTGACTTCACTGCCATCCAGTGAGACACATCCATATGCTCTCCAAGGTTTGGTCTCAGCCCTGAGGTTGGGAAGCCTCTTGGTTCTCTATCTTAGCCCTAGGGGTAATGGCTATTCCTTTTGTCCACTATTCCTACATTCTTTAGGGTTCTCTTGATTTCTTACTAGCCCATCCCTCATTACCTAAACCACTTATAATTCTTATATTAAACTTTTCCTGTATGGTTTTTGTTCCCTAATTGGATTTAACCTAATACACCATGGCAGCAAGGAAGAAAACATGCATAGGCCCAACTGAATGGGCTCTTTCTCACTAATGCCCATCAAAGCTACTGGCATTGCTGAGTGCCCAACTTACAGAAGCAAAAACTAAAGATGGAATCACATTGTGGCTCTATCCTTGAGGATGCCAGGCAGGCATTTGATGACAAGTTGATTGCCATTAGACTCCATGAAGTACACCTATGTTCCTGCCCAATGACAACTACACAGCTTTGAGCTCCCATCTCCTCATAGATGAAGTCAGTCCATCTGCAAGTGAGCAAGATGAACCCACTTCAGTGCTGACTGAGGACGAGGGAAATCTAGAATGGATAGTAGAAGAAAGATGCAGTAAATATTAGCAAAGGCAAAAGGATGACATTAGCTGGGAGTGTAGGTTGTTCTACTTACACTTGTATATGGAGTATTTTTCTTTCTTTAGCAATTGCAGACAGCTGCTAAATCAAAGTGTGTTTGATGGACGGGACATGAACAAGGAATAGATCATATGAAAGCTTTTTGTGCCCTACCTTTTATTTTCTTGGCCCTTCTTTTTATTCCCGCTATGACTGTGCACCTACCTGCACATACTGCTGAACTGAAAGCATCTTCCGTCATCTATATGTGTATATCTCAGGGCTTCCTTCCATCTACCACGTGAACCATCTCTCCTCCTACCACCAAATCTAAAAGTGCAGGAGAGTTAACAATCAAGGGTCCCATCTTAACCACTAGGGACAGAAGCCTGAGAATGGATAAATGCCCTCTCTTTCTGTCCCAAGGCATGGACAACTTTGAGGTGCATTCTGCATGGCTTCTTAGAGGTCCGCAGTAGGACTGCTTCCGCATTGCCCATAATGGTGGTGAGCTCAACAAGATACCTTGGACTGACTTTCTCCCCTTCCTTGTTCTACAGTCCCCAGTCCCTATTCTCTGTAATCACTTAGCAAAATCCTGCTCCAAGGCGTTGTCTCCGGCTCTGGTTATGGGGAAAGCTAGGCTAAGACAGATCTCTCTTGTCTTTTACTCTGAGCTTCCTACATGTACTCCTCCTTTGTTGGCTGTCCTTTAAGAGCTGATACGTTGCAGGGCTCCAAAATTGGCCTACCTCTTCTCCATTCACTTTCCTGTTTCATCTCACATGCTCTCCTACTTTAACCATGATCTAATCACTGAAAACTCCCAGTCTTTTCCTCCCGTCCACTTCACTCTTCTGACCTGTACAACTACATCTCACACTCTGGGAGACATTTTGCTGTACATTTTTTAATGCAGTTTAAATGTCACATTAAAAAGAAAACTGAGCTCACATCTGCTATCCGTGTTCCAACTGCTCTCCCCGTGTTTCCTTTTTATTGAATGGCATCATCGAGCTCTGAGTCGCACAAGTTAGAAGGCTGTAAATAAACCTTGGTAGCTCCCTTTCTACAACCCGTCAGATGAACAATAAGAAAGACATGCTTATTCCTACCTTCTGGTGCCCTCGGTTTTCTCTCTTTTTTTTTTTTTTTTTTTGAGACAGAGTCTTGCTCTGTCACCAGGCGCCAGGCTGGAGTGCAGTGGCACAATCTCGGCTCGCTGCAATCTCCACCTCCTGGGTTCACGCAATTCTCCTGCCTCAGCCTCCCTAGTAGCTGGGACTACAGGTGCACACCACCATGCCCAGCTAATTTTTGCATTTTTAATAGAGACTGTGTTTCACCATGTTGGCCAGGATGGTTTCGATCTCTTGACCTCATGATCCACCTGCCTCAGCCTCCCAAAGTGCTGGGATTACAGGCGTGAGCCACTGTGCCCGGCCCTTTCTCTCTACTTTCTATTGCAATAGCCTCTGGTTTACTACCAGTTCTTGCCTCTCAAATTCTGTACTAATCCTTAGGAAAAGGAGGTCACAAAAGTGGATAGAGGCAGTGAACGCGACAGAGGTAGCACAAGGAAGCTAGTTGCCTGTTGGCTCCTTCCCTGGAACTATGCTGAACCTAGCACCCTATCTAGCACATACCCAACACTTTGTCAAGGAACTACATACACCCTTGAATCCTGGGGCAGATGCTTAATCCATGAGAGACTGTGATTTAAATGCATGAGAAAAAGAGGAAGAAAGGATTTTACTAAAATATTTTAAGCTAGTCTTTTATACACCTTCACAACATTGCCCTGAAAATACAAAGAAATTTCATTTGTTAAGATTTTACCAATAACATGGTGTTCAGTGTGCTTTTATTCTAAATGTTGGTGCCTTGAGCCTGAAGAACCTTTCATGCCCATAAGAATATTGGAATGTAGTTGGCTAATATTTACAATGGCATGTCATATATATCTCATAGATACAGTATTTCTGGAGATTGCTAGGGATGGTAGGTACAAACATAACATTTTAGCACACTTTCTTTAGGGTCAACATCATAGAATACAGGGAGAATACAGAATTGGAGAAGGAGCCAAATATTGACTCAGTAGTTCTGAACCGCTACCTGGAAATGTCTATTGCTGTCCTTCCCTACTTTTTCATCTGTTTTTTAAATCTTGCGTTCTTCTTTAGATGCTTTTTTTGGAACAATGTAGGAAGAGGAACAATTTTCTTCTTTATTTAAAAAATAATTATTATGTTGGAAAACTACTTACCATGTAGGAAAAAATAAGCAGTTTAAGGTCACAAGTCTAATGGAAAAAATAATTTCTGTTAAGAAATCTTTAGTTTACGTATCATTGATTGGCTTAGTAAGACAGGAATTACAGTTACCCAGATGTTGAGTTTTTCTCAAGTAACCTTGGCTCTAGTTGAAATAATCTATTTTCCAAGCACGCACATTCCTATGTTTGCAGCAGTTTATTGCCTTATAGGTCAGTCTCTTTTGTTGAAGCTGTTGTTGGCATCTTTATTGAGATATATAAAGACAAATTCTAAAATATTGTAGGACAACACTGACTTGGAGGTTTTGTAAAGGAATGATTTGATGTCAATGTAATAATGCAGTACAATTTTTACTGAAGGTATTGACAGTATTTTTTTTTTTTTTACCATCATAATTCCAAAGGAAACTCCTTCCTGGAAATATTGAATTATTTCTCTAAAACTTCCTGAATCAACTGGAATATAGTTATTGGACCTAACATATTAAACTCCTTATTTTGATTCTGGCTAGAAGCCAGATAATAATAATTGTGTCTATGAATTGCCTGGAAGCAGGTGACTCCTCCATCTGGACGGTGTCCTCCACTTCACTGAGCAGGATTCTGCTAAAATGCTGTGTTCCTGGCCCCCAGGCAAAGAATACTGGGGAGAGTGAGCGGCCTTGTAGATCCTGGTAATAACTTTCTTTTCCCTTTGGGAACTAGAATATGTTTGCATTTTGTGAAGATTTTAAAGTAAAGACCCAAGATCTGGAAATTGAAATGTGGCTGTTGTCCCAGACGTTCAGGCTTTGTTTGCTGTTGAATATTTCAGGATACTAGAGATTATTTTCTGATTGCAATCCATAGAAGTTTCATAGCTACAGCTTCATAAAAGATTGTTGGGAAGCCTGCTAATTCTACCAGTGCGGTTCTCAAAAGAGCAAGAAGTATCGTCCATCTGGGGCTCCTTTTTCGATCCAGTCAAACTCAGCAGTTCCAGCAAATAAACTAGAGTGAGAGACCTCCAAGTTGCCCTGAAACAAGCTATCCATCTTCTTCTTTTCACGTTTGGCTTAATGGGCCATTTCCTAAAATCTTCTGCCCTTTCTCTTCTCTGATCAAAGAACATTACAATCTTGGTCTCGTCTCTCTCTGTGGCTTATATGCTTTTCCCTTTGTGTTATTTCTTAATCCAATTGGTTGAAATCACCCAAAATTCACTAGCAGTGCAGTCACTGGCTGCCTTGTAGCCATTACTTGACAAGGCTGTAATTAGTTGGGCCATTTTACACCTGCTTTCCCAGCTGGGCACTGCATTTTGCTTTACAGTGATTTGTATCAGAACTGAAAGGGCAGGCACCACTTGGAGAGTGCGCTCACAGTGCCCAGTGACAACGTAAAATTGTACAGATTCTACATTGTGGAGAACTTCCAGCAAGGAGAATTCATTCATTTTTTTTTCTTGCAAATGTATCTTTCTCCTACCATTGAACTCTTGATAGTTTTCGGTAGACAGCTTTTATTAGAAAAAACAAAATTAAACCCTCCTGTGTTGGGTCTTTATGTAACATTTCATTTGGCTTTTGGAGAGATGTATCAGTGCTAGTTTTCATAGTAATCATAGTCAACAGTGAAACTTCTTAACCCTTGAAAATACGCCTTTCAAATAATTCAGAGAATGTACTTGATAATGTCATTTGCATAAGTTAATTTTCATGCTAAATTACACACTTTTAAATGGAGAACGCAGAGGTAGTTTCCATTTAATGCCTGACGTTTCTGCTATTGCTCACACAGGCCTACTGGCCATAAAGAAATGTGCTTCAAGTTCTTCCCTCTCTGAAATCCATGTTATTGCAAGCATTCTTTTTCTTTTTCTAATAATGTTTATTGTAGGCTGATTTACTGAGATTATTCGATGGTAAATTGATAGTTGCCTGTAAATGATTCAGAAGACTCAGGAACGAGAATAAGCTCCAACAAGTACTCTAGAAAGTCATTGGTGCCGTAATGATTTCCATCCCAGTGGGCCATCTCTTGAGCCAGTAATGGATGAATATTTTAGATGACCATTGTGTAGCAATTAGTTTCTCCTCTTCAATTAATTCTTTTAACAAAAGCACCATATTGGACCACTGCAGTGCGTTAATCCAAGAGCCTTAATGACAGACTTAATAACGTCAAAAAGCTCCTCTCAGTTTGTTTCCATTTAAAGACAAAAACACACATTTGCCCTAGCTTGTTCTTTCAGAGAATTAAGATGGAAAAATCATGCCTACAATTTTTAGTATTTCTCCCTTTTGGAATTCAGTCTGAAGAGAGACCACATTTCTCCCAGTCTCTCTGTCTTGCTCCATCTTTCTCTTTCTATTACATCAGAAATGAAAAATATCATCACTTTTACAATATCAATTTTTTCCTAATAAGCACCATCTTTTTTTTCTCCTTTAAGAATGTCTTCCACTTCTGCACTCTCCTCTCTCCACTCACAGATGTCAGTCTAGTTTAGACCCTCAGCATATCACAGTGGCTTTCTGTAATATTCTCATCCAGCTCATCTCCCTCCATCCAGATTACCCCATACATATTGCCAGACTAATTTATCTTTTTCTTCTCCTGCTGAAAACATTGCTATGGTGTTCTGCTTCCTTATCTATTAATACTAATTCCTGATCCTGGCATTCAAGGACCTCCACAATCTGCCCCCAGACTGTGTTTTCATTTTTATTTTCATTGGTTCCCTCTAAATATTCTAGACTTGAGATATATTAGCCTTATATATTCGTAAAATGTATTTGGATCATTCTCTTTCCCATGCTTGAAATGTACCCTTTCTTTCTCTTTATTAAAACTCCCTGGGAGGTGGAGATTGCAATGAGTCGAGATTGTGCTGCTGCACTCCAGTATGGCAACAGAGCAAGACTCTGCCTCAAAAAAAAAAAAAAAATTCAACTCTTGTCATCCTTTCACCCACCACCCACCACAAATCATTTTTCTTTTTTGGTCTGTGTCAGGTTTTAGTAATCTCATGTCTTTGAATAGTAACACTTAACCTGTAAAACCTAGTGTGTGTGTGTGTGTGTGTGTGCGTGCGCGTGCGTGCGCACGTGCACATGCACGCATGTGTGTGTTTGCGTGTGTGTACTCATGCATTACCCAACAATATGTCTTGTATTTTCATCTTACTTTACTTTGATTATTCACCTTTCCATCCATATATATTTGACTCACCAATTAGATTGAATAATCTCTACAAACACCAATCTTGTCTTACACTTTGTACTCCCACTACAGCATCTGGTAAATGACGAACTTGGATTAGAGGCTCAATAAATATATGTTGAACATATTGTTTCTCCTGAATGTTGGGAAACTGATGTTTATTGCAACTCCAGATAAAGAATTTCCATTAGACTAAACTAATACTAAAGGAGTATTCCTTTCTGTGAAGTACCTGGCTATATAAAAAGAAGTAAATTCATTCATTCTAACAGCATTTGGGAAGAAAAGCCATATATATCCTCTTTAAAATATCTTCCACAGCAATGACTAATCAAAACGAAAACTCTTTTAAGACTTTTACAGAAATATGAAATTCTACATAAATTGGACTCTTTTTTGCCAGATTCGGGTTGCCATAGTTATGCATCTTTCAATGCACCTATGATCACATTTCCTATGGGCATTTTTAATGTGATACCATATAGGTATAATTTGAATTTACTTTTGGAAGTCACTTGCTTTGATATATTTTTAGTTTTCAATGTTTGTCTAATTCCTTCTTTATCATACAAATAAGAGCAGCTGAATAGATGCCTGATTACTTATGTTATTTGTTTATAGAAAAATAGCATCAAAACAAAAACCAAAACGCTTGATTCATTTTATCTCAAACCATGTTTCCTGTGAGTCCTAGATGATGCTACGTCCTGTGATGATTTCTGTTTTTAGATATTACTTCGGCTGGAAAGATCCACATGAGTTCAGCTGAGTTTTCCACACTGCTCCCTAGATTATCCTTGCTATTATACTCACAATTTCTAGTGGTCTACACTGCTGCTGCCTATGAATATTCTACTTTTCTTGTCTTCCTAAGGCCTTTACTAAAAATAAAGAAAAACAAAACCTTTTTCTGGTATGTTCACTAGTCCTATATAACACTATCTAATGCCTTGTGTTGCTATTTTTTCTAAATTAGACAGTGGTGTGATGGTTAATATTGAGTGTCAATTTGATTGAATTGAAAGATGCAAAGCACTGTTCCTAGTTGTGTCTGTGAGGGTGTTGCCAAAGGAAATTAACATTTGAGTCAGTGGACTGGGAGAGGCGGACATACCCCTAATCTGTGTGGGCACCGTCTAATCAGCTGCCAGACCGCCTAGGACAAAAGCAGGCAGAGGAACGTGGAAGGCCTAGACTGGCTGAGTCTTCTGGCCTCCATCTTTCTCTCATGCTGAGCGCTTCCTGCCCCTGAACATCAGACTCCAAGTTCTTCAGCTTTTGGAATCTTGGACCTACACCAGTGGTTTGCCGGGGACCCCCAGGCCTTTGGTCACAGACTGAAGGCTGCACTATCGGCTTCCCTACTTTTGAGGTTGTGGGACTCCTGACTCTTCAGCTTGCAGAGGGCCTATTGTGGGACTTCACCTTGTGACTGTGTGAGTCAATTTGCCTAATAAACTCCCCTTTGTATATTCCCTATCCAGTTATTTCTGTCCCTTTAGAGAACGCTGAGTAACACACTTGGGAATCAGGATTGGGTCATATTTTGTCATGCATCCATCTCAGGCCCTACTGCTGAGAGTAAGTATTAGATAAAAATGTGATTTATTAGTTAATTGATTAATTTTAACAGCTAACATTCATCATATACTTACAATCTTCAAGGCACAATTCTAACCCAATTAACCCTCAGAAAACTCTGTGAGTTATTTACCTTTATTTACTCCATTTTCATGATGAGGAAACTGAGGCACAGAGAAGTTAAGAGATTTATTTAAGGTCATGGAGCCAATATTGTCTGAATGCCAGGCTGGTCTGCCAGCTGCTGCATTCTCTGTTGTACTACAGCTGTGCTACAGCTTCTGGACTTATTCTTTCCTACAGCATTTTTTTTTCTGCTGGTCTGTTTATACGTGTACTTCAGCTACAGCATTCTACTATCTTCTATGCTTTGTAACTGTTAATGGAGCAAAATGTCTAATCTGAGTTACCTTAAGTATGACTTTCTAACTAAATTGTGGCATTTTGTTTTGAGGATATGGCAGCACTATTTCACCTATGACCGGCAGGTGATGAGGAAACTGGTCAGAGTTCGCATATCCAATAACCTTGGATGTGTGTAATGTGTGATGTCATATTGCCTGAAATTCTAATCTTGTAGGAAGGAGTTAAAAATTAAATTCAGTGGAGCACCATGTCGTGGGGACATGAAAGTTCTGTGCCATTTATATTGCATGGCTTGATATAATGCTGAGGCTGGAATGCTAAAATTATTTTTCCCACAGCCCCATTGCAACTAGCATCTTGATGTGAATTAAATTCCATCAATCAGATAAATTTCTGTGAGTCTTGACTATAGAACCAAATTAATTTGGAAAAGAGGCGGAGTCAGTAATGTTTATTTTGTTTATGCAGATTATGACAACAGTAATGACCAACTTCTCAATGTCTTTGTCAACTTTCTGATTCTGCGGCTCCCTAGTCAAGGCAAAATTGTCATTGTCAGTGTTTGTCAGTGTTCTCCTTGGAAGTTCAGTCTAAAACCTGTTTCTCCAGCTCTTTTTAACAATCTTTTGCTGTTTATTACACTAGTATAAATCCTTTCTGCTTACTCTTGGTAGAGTGAATTCTGTTTTCTGCCAGTGACTCTAACTAATGCAACTGTATCTGACTGATACACCCTCTATGTTTAAGTGTTAAATATTAAACCAGCTTTTGTACATATGTACCTTGGCACAGGGAGGAAGAAACAACTCTTTGCTTCAGAATAAAATGTGTTAGGCATTGATTATTTATTCTTGTTGGTAATCTTTTCATTACTCGCATAAAAAACACTTTCAAACAATGTGAATACTTCAGATTGAGGCTTATTATTTTACTCCATATGTATTTATTGAGTGCCTACGCTGTGTCAGCAACAAGTCCTAGGGAGAGAGACACTGCAAAGAGTACAACAGATGGAGTCCTTATTCACGTGTAATTCACAGTCTTCCCCATCAACTTACAGACTGAATCAACCTTTCATGTTCATTCATGGTTAGGTTGCCAAATCAGTTAAAAGTATTTCAAAAGCTTAAGAGATATTGATAATACACCAGAACAGAGAGCTCATTTTGGCATTTAAATTACTAATTTCAAGGGTGGCCTGCTTACTAATCCACAAAATGGGGATTTATATTTATCTCTTATGAGGATGGTAAAAAATAGCTCATCATGGAGATGATTATGAATCACTTATAGGTGGATGAATCAATTTAAAAATATCTATTTGGCTATAATGATGGGAATGTAGTCATTTTTAACTCTTAGTACTAGTAATAATATAGAGAACCTGATGAGAAGCAATAAAAGCTTTCCTCAACAGTGTGCATTAAAATGAAACTTAGGTTGCTATTATGCAATGCATATACCACTTAAATCATCCCAAGTGCAGGAAAGCCCTATAAAAAGAGTCTATCAATTTATCTACAGAATGGCCATATGCAAAAAGAATATAAGGGAACTCTTCCATATGGTATTGAATTAATTCCAGTTTCAAGAGCAGGGCTGTGCATACCATTTTGTGTGTTAAATTAGGAAAGAGTGTGTAGATCTTGTCAGGGTATTCTCAGCTGCAAAATGATTATTTATGAAGCATTAAACAGATTTATATGGGAATTGTCAAGTTTGATATTATTTATTAGGTCAGTAGGTCTGTATAGGTCGGTATATACATATCTAACCACCAAAATTAGAATGTGTATTTTGTGTTTATTTTTGTAAAGCAGAAATAGAAAAGTATAATTCTCATTCTTTCATAGGGATGAATGTTAAAAGGGTGGAATGGAGTTCACCTAAGAGTTAAGATTTTTGTAGTAAAGTAGAAGAGATTGGTGGTTGTCAGGAAAGTTGCATACACGTGCCTGTGGGCATCTATCTGTATGTGTATTTTTCTTAGGGTGGAGTGGAGATAGTAAGAACCTAAAGGATAGTAGAAGATTCTCAGCATGGCAGTAGGAAGGGACAAAGTAGCGATAGTACGAAGGACATAGAAGATGGCATTGCAGATGAACAGAACTCAAATCTCATAAATAAAAGCATTTTTTCCCCAGGAATCTCTATTGCAAACAAGATACAATGCAATGGCCAAGAAACTAATGATGAAGGCATCTAATATATGAAGTGGTTGTGAACTTTAGACAGAATGGTGCAGATCTCCCACGGTCAGTTTATGTTTCCTCATGAGCCTCTATTTTCTCTCAAATGATGGTGAGTTTTATGAAGATTTGCACATCTCAGAGGGGATTTAGCCTTGAGATATAACTTGTATTTGTAATGAATGCTGTATGGCTTAGAACATGTTATAACGTTGAGTCTTATTTCTTTAGAAACCAAGTTAATCTAAAATACCAGAATCTCAAGATGAGAACAAGATGTATGTTTTTAATATTTAATAAAATTTTGTATATTAATCTTAGAAGATGGTTGAATGGATTAATCAACATTAAAAGGTAAAGTACAGTATCTGGGGCTTAGCAGATATTTTATGCATCTTAGTAATTATAGCTAGAATTATAAGAAGCATAGATGTAACCCCCTCTTTGCTACATGGGTTAGTGTCTAAAATCCCTTGGGAAAAACTGAGCCATCCTAAATGTAGCTTTCTGCTTGTATGCCAGAATCCATCACTGAGTTCTTACCTTATTGTATAGGGTCTGATGACAAGCAATAGAAGCTTCTTAGTAACCCACTTTCTTCAAATTGATATTCTGTATCTATATTTCTATCCCTTTGTATTCTTTGTTCATCAAAATTGGAGTTCAGCTCCACGGTGGTGTCCTAATACAAACTGTTGATAAATCCTTCCTGAATTCCACACCTTTTCTATTCCAAATTCCTTTGTTCCTGCCCAAGCATCCACACGTCCTAAGCCTACTCTTGACCTCTTGGGTGACATCTCCTTATTGTCTAATACTGATGTACCATTCATGTTTCTCATCCCAGTGGTATGTGTAGTCTCTAAGCTACAGTGGTCCTCAGCCCTGAGCTCCCCTTCTGACATGAGATGATTTAAATAATATGGTAAAAAAGAGACATATAACCAAACAAATGAAATATTAAAAAGAGTAGAAGAGATGCTTGTTGTTTTTCTCTGTCTGTATTGCAGAGAAGGCCAGATAAAAACCTGTTTGAAACGTCAATGTAAGCCATAGAGAACAAATCTTTCAACTATGTTGTTAGAATTCTATTCCATTAACTAAATTAAAATTAACTTTTTTTTATAGTAAATCCTAATTTTTTAGGCCCTATTTTCTTTCTTTCCTGAGAGAAGAATGCAATAAATTGTCATTTTCAGTCACTTGAGAATTTTGGGTGCTTTTAAAGGACTTTCATTTGTTTTCTGGAAGGATATTTCTTGCATTCACCTCATCTGGACTGCTTTTCATTTCCATTATGTTAAAAGGAAGTGCTTCTCTGGTCATCTAAAGAACCTGTCCATCGCTGCAGTGATCCTAATGACCTTTATAAGACTGAAGAGTTTGCTTTCGAGCTCAATATTCAGGTGGGAATAAAAAGATATGACATCTAAATGTAGCTTTCTTACTTACACTATCTAGACAGTGAGTCGGATGAAGTGATTTAACTTATCTGAGAGCCTGTTTTCCCATTTCTATGCTACATCACGCTGTATTATAGATCACTATAAAATATATACATATAGACTTAAAGTTCAAATCACTTTGATTACTTATTATCTTATATAAATAGCTATCTTATATAAATTCAATGTATTATCCTCCAGCAAAGACCCAAGGCTACAAACTGGCTAATATCCATCAAATATCATCAAATTACTAGATTAGTCTTATTCTATCTTCTACTTGCTGGTTTTCTAATTATTTGTAATAAATTTTTTATTATTCTGATAATAAAATTAATGCATACTCCTTGTGGGAAAAGTTCAAAGAGAATAAAGAAGAACATGTCCTTAAGCTTAGTACCAAGCAATAACCAACGTTAGCAAAGACTTTCACTGATTATCTTTAAGCTGCAAATTTCGATTTGAAGTTGGTAAATGATGGATTGCACTTTGACTTTCATTTATCCTAAGGCTTATTGACTTTTCTCTTAACCTTACCTTTGAATGTTAATTGTTTTTAATGAGAATACCCAACATCAGTAAAATAAACCATTTAGCTAAAAGAGTTAATGTAGTTTCAACCTACTATCCCAATGAATACTGACAGACTTTAGCCGTGACATATATTCAGCATAATAAATCTACATACAAGCTGTGATAAAATTTCTCAAAAGTTACAAAACTAAGATATAGCCTGTATTCAACGAGGTTTTTGTTCACTCTCATCTTACTGGCGATTCCATATATCATTTGTCTTCCTGCTCCTGTCCCCCTTTTGTGTTTCTTAAACACTTATTATTATAGTCTTAGCCACACTCCTTCACTTTTCAGAGTAAGAAATCAAGACAGTGAAGTAAAGTAACGTAAATAGTTAGCAGGACCATGAGAAACAACAAAATTCTATTTGTTTTCCATTCACTGCATCATAGCCTTTTAGCTATGATATCATGCAGAGGAAAATTAAATACACTTTAACTTATTTGAAACTGAATTTGTTTAATGATTTTTGCTCTCCAGCAGATTTGCAAGGGAGGTTCCTAATTATATCTTTGTAGGCTAAAACTTGAATAAGTTTGCATTCTTAAAAAGTACACGTGAATTAGGTGGGTGGATATGAAAGGAGGTAAAAATAGAGGATTCTTGTCTGGAAGCCCACAGAAATTTTGGGAAAAGGCCTCCCAACAAGATTAAAGATTCACCATGAGTAAGTCACAGGCAAATACATATATAAGTACCCAAGGCTTCTGTTGAATACATCCCACCTTCACTGCTCTGCTGCCCCATATACCCTTTCTTGATGCACACCCACCCTTTCCCTCAGAATAGGGCTGATATTTAGCATGTATGTATCAGGATGGCCATACAGATTGTTGATATTTGTATTTGTTGATATATAGCTTCTTCCCTGAGCCCCTGTGTGTTATTTACTCTTGCCCAGCCCCTCTACAATGTTGTTCTAGGGTCCAGCAACTAAAGGGTTAATGCCTCGTGGAAGAGGAACTCCAGGACTTTGTCCCAGTGTTTACATTGTTTGCATTATTCTGATTGTCTGATGCCATACCACACTGTTGTCAGATATTTAATATAAATCTGTATACACCAATATTTGTCTTCAATCATTTCCATAAGAACTTTTGGGAGACGAGAAATGTTGGATCAAGGGAAAAGTCAGAAGGGAAGAAAAAGGGCTGGAGACGTGGAATGATGCTATCAGCCAGGGAAAAAGGTAGCACTAGCGCTAATGGTATTCTTCTAAAGAGACGTTGTGTGCTTGTGGACAAAAGAGGGCCCTTCAAGGACCTGATTACAGTGTGGTACAGGGTTGGGGATGAGGGCCTCCTTCCGGGCCACATAAAGAACTGCTCACCACTTGAGCCACCGGGAAGATTAGAAGTTAGGGGATTATTCACACACTTAAGTAATGGTAGTTGAATACTATCCTATTAACATTTTTATTTTCTCAGGGAAAGCTTAAGCTTACTGGTTTTCATGTCTCTCTCACTAATCAGTAAAAATTATTTTGGGCATTGACAGGCCTTAAATGCCACTTATTTAGTTCAAAAGTCAATTACATGGCCAAATCCCATTTCTAACATACCTAACACTTTATCAACCAAGAAAAGGGAAGGAAAAGTGACACTATCTATTGCACGCTTGCTATGATTCTAGATACTCTGCTATGTGCTTTGCATACATTATCTAGTCCATCATGTGAGCCCTTTGAGGTAGGTGTCATTATCATCTCAGCTGATAGACTAAGATACTGAGTTTTAGAGAGATTATGAATCAAGGCCATACAACTAGTAATACATAATGGCCAGAATTTGAGATCAAGCTTAGAATGTTCTATAGCCCATAATCTTTGCACTTCACCATTTTGCTTCTATAATGTGTGAACACCACTTTTGGAAGAAGATCCCTACCTATGAAATAGGCCAATTTTATCCTTGGCCAATTCTAAATTTAATGAGACACCAGGAGAGCATATTCTATCACAGCTACAGAGTCAGATATCTCGTGCAGATCTACTTTCCTTAGAGACACAGCTACTTATAAACTATCTCTACTCAAGCTGCATCGAAATTATGCTGTCATTCTGGATTTTGAGTGACACAGCCTCAAGCTGAACTACTGAATTTTTTTTCAAGCTGACCAGCCCACCAATGAATATCCTGATGAAAGTCTGTGGTGATAACTGTGTCCCAGGGAAAGCCAATGTAGTTGAGAAGTTGCAATCATGCCTCACACCCACACTCCTGTTGCAATATCCCAACCCATATTTGCCTGTTCATAGTTACACAATTATAATAGACATATTTTATGTTGGAGGATTCCCACTCACTTCAGGTAAGGGGCACATTTATTTCAAATTGAAATCTCCCTTCTTCTTTCTGCCTTATGCCAATTTGTCCTGTTTTTATTCCTTAGGATCTTACAGAGAAGGTCTAATTCTCCCATATGGTAATTCTTCAGATAATTAAAGAGTACAGTGCTGTGACCACTGAATCCTCTCTTGTGGGTAAACACATTTCTCCAATTATTTTATGTATGGCATGGTTTCCAATGTCTTCTTCATCCTATATCTTGGTTTTGAATTTCCTTTAAATTCTTCTTAAAGAGCAGTACCCATAATTTAGCAAGATACCACTTAAAAATGGCCAGCTCAAAATAGAAACCACCAGTTTCTATATTCTAGGCATTGACCACAGCCTAAAATTACATGAGTTTTATTTGTTTGGTGTTTTTGGTAACACAATACCATTTCACCACACAGTGCAAAATGTCACTTGAAATCTCTGGGTTTTTCTAATGCTTTTGCTAAGTCATATCATGTTCTCTTATATATTTTTCCTTAATTAATTTTTTTATTTTGAGATAATTGTGGTTCCAATGTACTTAGAAGGAATAATACAAAGAGATTTGTGGATTCATGTAAGAAATAATAAAGTGAGACTGTGTGTGTTATTTACCTAGTTTCCTCCAATGGCAATAACTTGTAATATTAAAACCAGAATACTGACATTAATACAGTGAGGATATAGAAGATTTCCATCACAAGTATCCAGCATGTTGCTCTTTTATAGCCACATCTGCTTCCCCTATACCCCTAACAACTCTTTAATCCTTGTCAATCATTAAATTGTTCTCCATTTTAATAATTTTGTCATTTTAAGATGTTGTATACATGAAATTACAAAACATGTAATCTTTGGAAACTAGCTTTTTACACTTAGCATAATTCCCTGGAGATTCATCCAGGTTGTTGCATAAATCAATAGATCCTTTCTTTGTCTTGCTAAATAGTACTCCATGGTATGGATATATCACAGTTTATTTAACCATTCACCTATTGAGGAAATCTAGATATTTTCTAGTTTGGGGCTGTTATATAGAAGGCTATCAAAAAAAAAAATGCACAAGTTTTTGTGTAAAAACGTATTTTCATTTCCCTGGGACAAGTGCCCAGGAATGCAATTATTGGGTTGTATATTAGTTGCATGTTTGGTTGCATGTGGCAAGTACCATTTTACATTCTCAACAGCAATGCATAAGTCATTCAATTTCTCTGCATCTTCAACAGTATTTGATTGTACTGCCATTTTTAATTTTAGCTCTTCTAATACTTGTGTAGTAATATCTCATTGCGGTTTTAATCCACTTTCCCTGAATGTGGATGCTCATGTGCCATTTCTAACCCTCTTTGACAAAATATCTTTTCATTTATTTAAGGTATTTTCTAATTGGATTGTTTGTTTTTATTGTTAAGTATTTTTATTTGTTCTAGATATTAGTCCATGTTAAGTGTGCGGTTTGCAAATAAATGAATTCAGTAAAGTTTCAGGATGCAAAACCAATGTACACAAATCAGTAGCTCTGCTATACACCAACAGTGACCAAGCTGAGAATCAAATCAAGAATTCAATCCCCGTTACAATAGCTGAGAAAAAAAATTAGGAATATATCTAACCGAGGAGATAAAAGACCTCTACAAGGAAAACTACAAAACACTGCTGAAAGAAATCATAAATGACACAAACAAATGGAATCACCTCCCATGCTCATGGATGGGTAGAATCACTATTGTGAAAATGACCATACTACCAAAAGCAATCTACAAATTCAATCCAATTCCCATCAATAGACCACCATCATTCCTCACAGAGTGAGAAAAAACAATCCCAAAATTAATATGGAACCAAAAAAGAGCCCACGTAGTCAAAGCAAAACTAAGCAAAAAGAACAAATCTGGAGGTATCACATTACCTGACTTCAAACTATACTATAAGGCTATAGTCACCAAAACAGCATGGTACTGATATAAAAATAGGCACATAGACCAATGGAAAAGGATAGAGGACCCAGAAATAAAGCCAAATACCTACAGCCAACTGATCAAGCATAGATGCCAGGGGGCTTGTCTCACTATTCTTTCAGTACCTCTAGTTTTCATCAGTTTATGTGCCTCTGTTGTAGGCAGCATCTTGCTCTTCTCTTTGTCTCTCCTACAGTGGCAGATCACGGTGGATCCCTGTACCAGAGGCAGGCTGATTTCACTTCTACCCTTTACCTGGTAGCCTGGGGTGCAAGCAGGATTGCTGTGCCTGCCCTTATGGCATTTGCTTCCTATGAGTGAATAATCCAGGGAAGTGGGTGAAGTTTTATATTAACCCCCAGCAGCCGTGGATCTGCCTTGAATGCCTGCTCCAGTAACATCCACTCTCTCACTTTGCTGCTTCCTTCCAATCTGTCTTGCAAGCCCCGAGTTAGTGCAGACCCATGAAAATGAGCCTAAGAGTGAGGGTGCACTCCCCTTCTGTCTGGGCTCCCAGATTCAGTGGTCCCCAACCTTTTTGGTACCAGGGACCAGTTTTGTGGAAGACAGTTTTTCCATGGGCAGCAGGGATGGTTTCAGGATGAAACTGTTCTACCTCAGGTCATGAGGCATTAGTTAGAGTCTCATAAGGAGCATGTAACCTAGATTCTTTGCATGCACAGTTCACAGCAGGGCTCACGATCCTGTGAGAATCTAATCCTGCTGCTGATCTGACAGGAGGTGGCGCTCAGGAGGTGATGCTCTCACTGCTCACCTCTTGCTGTGTTGCCTGCTTCCTAACAGGCCATGGACCAGTACCATGGGTACCCCTGCTCTAAAGTGATATATGGGCCCACATGCAGCCTTTAGGCATATGTTAAAATGTGAAATGATTTCTTCTTACTTGCTTCTGCCACTTCCTCTTGTGCCTCACCAAACCTGAAACAATTTGAGTTTCCTGGTTTTCCTCAAAGAGGCTTGTCACTTTGGCATTAAATTCACTTGGTTGTCAGTGACCTCTGATGGTTTCCAAAAAATTATGGTTTTGCAAATGATTCAGCCTTCTCTTTTTGTCAGGATGGGAACAATGCTATCTTGTGTCTTTCTAGTCCCTAAGTAGAAGTAGAACTCCCCAGGAAATGTGTCACAATCAGTTCACAAATAACACCAGAAAGAAGAAAAAACAATAATAAATTGGACTTTACAATTAAAAATGCTTATTTGTAGAAAGACACCATAAACAGCATGAATAAGGAAGCCAAAAAGTGGGAGATAATATTTTGTACATCAGTTATAATCAACAAAGGGCTCAAATCCAAAAACTAGAAATCCCACAAATTAATAACAAAAAGACAAAAACCCCAATATAAACATGATTGAGAGTGAATAAGCACTTTCCACATTAGAATATACAAATAGCCTGCAAACATATTAAAAGTGTACAACCTTATCTATGATCAGAGAAATGCAAAAGAAAACCACAACGAAATACCACTACATAAAGAAGATTTGCTAAAATTAGGAAGATGGACAATACCATATGCTGAGCAGATCTATATAGTGCTTTTGAAGGTGGGGATGTATTGGTGCAGCCACTTTGAAAAGGGTTTGATATCATCCACTAATGCTAAATGTATGCACTCACTATGACCTAATGATTCCTCTCCTAGGCACACAACAAACAGAATTGGGTGTGAGAAGGTGTGGGTATTTACACTAGCACTACTCTTAGTAGCCAAACTAGAAGCAACCCAAGTGTGCCACAACAGAATGGATACATACATTGTGGTGACTTCATCCAATTGAATACTATGTAGCAGTGAGAATGAACTGCATCTATACTTGACAAGTAATGCTAAGGAAAAGAGCCAGGCACAAATGAATGTGTAGTGTATAATTGCATTTAAATAGCATTGAAAACCAGGCAAAATTCATCTAGGATATTAAAAGCCTGGGTAAGAGTTATCAAGGGAGGGGGGTGGCACTGTGAGTGGACAGAGGCTTGGGGAGGCTTCTGAAACACAGGTGACATTCTCTTTATTAATTTGGAAAAATATGTGTGTGTTCATTTTTGATAATTAACTGAGTTACATTTGTGTTCATTTTCTGATAATTAACTGAGTTACATGTGTGTTCATTTTTGTGATAGTTAACTGAATTAAACACATTATCTGTGTACTTTCAATATACATTATGCTTTATTAACAAATTAACTGATTTATATTCCCCTATTAATCTCCATCCTTTACCCCTAACTAGGAACAAGTCGCTTTCCAGGATGGTGGATGAAATGAAAGGTGAGATTCTCCCGGGTCTCACTTGTGATATACATCCCTGAGATTTTATTGGCATGCATTAGTCATGCTCCGAATTCAGTTATTTTCAAGGAGCTCTTTGTGACAGCTTTAGGTAGTCATCCCCTTATGCTGTTATAAAAATCACACTCAACAGCTGCAACATTTTTACAATATCTTGAAAGTAGCATCTTAAGGTTTATTTTCCTCAATTCACAGTGACTTTCTCTGTTTTGTGTTTCCTGCAACATATGTCTCCAATTTTATTTACAGCATATTTATGTCCATGCCATTCTAGCCTGTTGAAAACACGATTTGCCAATGGGCATGTTAAACCTTCACTAAGAGCTGCCTGCCATTAAGGAGTTCTGGAGTTCCCTCTTACGACTCATGGGTTTGGCAGTGAAATCTATTTTGTGTCAGGGTTCCTGGTGTCCTGAAATAATCTGTAGCAAGGCTCTGTAAGGCAGATGTCAGCCAAGCCCCTCTGCTGGGTCCCCTCTGAGTTTGTGTCTTCACGATCACTTCTCTTCTGTACTTGGGTAAAACTCATGATCTCTCTCAGGTCTCAGCTCCCAGAACTGTTTCTATTTCTCTGTGGTAGGCAGAATTTTTAAATGGCCCCTTAACCTTTGTCCCTGGTGTTACTTGTGTGGTTATGTTACATTACATGGTAAAAGGGATTTTGCAGATATAATCAAAGTTACTAGTTAGTTGACTTTTAGATAATGACAAGGGATATTATCTGGGTGGGTCTGGCCTAATTACATGTGACCTTAAAGGCAGTTTTTTTCTCCAAAGAATAGCAGGAAAGAGATGGGAAGCCTGTGAAGGTTTCAGTGAATCATTGCTGGCTTTGGAGATGGAGCAGGCCATGTGCAAGGACTGCAAAGTGGCCTCTAATTGCTGAGAGTAACACCTGGCTGGGAGCCCACAAGGAGAGAAGGCTCTAGTCTTATAATTGCAAAAATTTGAATTCTGTCAGCAATCTGAAAGAGCTTGGAAGCAGATTCTTCTCCAGAGCCTTCAGATTAGAATGCTGCCCGGCTGACAACCTGATTCTGACCTTGGGAGATCCTAAACAGAGAACTCCATCAAAACTGCCCCGACTTCCCACATATAAACAGTGAGCTAATAAATGAGTGTTTATCATTCAAGTTAATCTTAACCGAAATGGTGAGCTAATAAGATTATGATGTTTTAAGCTACTAAATTTGCCATAATTTGTTATGCAGCAATAAAAATGAACATGCACCCAACCCCCACGCCAAACCCCAGACATGGAATTCAGCATATTTTTCCTTGATTTCCAGAATACAACAAACGAATATGCATGCAAGCCATTTCTGCTTGTTAACAGCTTTTAATAAATATTTTAAAAAGTAATCACTAGAATACTGGCAAGCCGATTACAACAGCACATCAAAAAGCTTATCCACCATGATCAAGTAGGATTCATCCCGGGGATGCAAGGCTGGTTCAATATACGCAAGTCTATAAATGTAATTCACCACATAAACAGAACCAAAAACAAAAACCACATGATTATCTCAATTGATGCAGAGAAGGCCTTCGACAAAATTCAACAGCCCTTTATGCTAAAAACCCTCAATAAACTAGGTATCGACGGAACGTATCTCAAAATAATAAAAGCTATTTATGACAAACCGACAGCCAATATCATACTGAATGGGCAAAAACTGGAAGCATTCCCTTTGAAATCTGGCACTAGACAAGGATGCCCTCTCTCACCACTTCTATTCAATATAGTACTGGAAGTTCTAGCCAGAGCAATCAGGCAAGAAAAAGAAATAAAGGGTATTCGATTAGGAAAGGAGGAAGTCAAATTGTCTCTATTTGCAGACGACATGATTGTATATCTAGAAGACCCTATCACCTCAGCCCAAAATCTCCTGAAACTGATAAGCAACTTCAGCAAAGTCTCAGGAGACAAAATCAATGTGCAAAAATCACAAGCATTCCTATACACCAATAACAGACTTAAAGAGAGCCAAATCAAGAACGAACTGCCATTCACAATTGCTACAAAGAGAATAAAATACCTAGGAATACAACTAACAAGGAACGTAAAGGACCTCTTCAAGGAGAACTACAAATCACTGCTCAACGAAATAAGAGAGGACAGAAACAGATGGAGAAACTTTCCATGTTCATGGTTAGGAAGAATTAATATCGTGAAAATGGCCATACTGCCCAAAGTAATTTACAGATTCAACGCTATCCCCATCAAGCTACCAATGACCTTCCTCACAGAACTGGAAAAAACCACCTTAAACTTCATATGGAACCAAAAGAGAGCCCGCATAGCCAAGTCAATTCTAAGCAAAAAGAACAAAGCGGGAGGCATCACACTACCGGACATCAAACTCTACTACAAGGCTACAGTAATCAAAACAGCGTGGTACTGGTACCAAAACAGAGATATAGACCAATGGAATAGAACAGAGGCGTCGGAGGAAACACAACATATCTACAACCACCTAATCTTTGACAAACCTGAAAAAAACAATCAATGGGGAAAGGATTCCATGTTCAATAAGTGGTGTTGGGAAAACTGGCTAACCATATGCAGAAAGCAGAAACTGGACCCCTTCCTGACACCTTACACTAAAATTGACTCCAGATGGATTAAAGACTTAAACATAAGACGTAACACCATAAAAACACTAGAAGGAAACCTAGGGAAAACCATTCAGGACATAGGCGTAGGCAAGGACTTTATGACCAAAACACCAAAAGCATTGGCAACCAAAGCCAAAATAGACAAATGGGACCTAATCAAACTCCACAGCTTTTGCACGGCAAAAGAAACAGTCATTAGAGTGAATCGGCAACCAACACAATGGGAAAAAATTTTTGCAGCCTACCCGTCTGACAAAGGGCTGATATCCAGAATTTACAATGAACTAAAAAAGATTTACAAGAAAAAAACAAACAAGCCCATTCAAAAATGGGCGAAGGATATGAACAGATACTTTACAAAAGAAGATATACATGAGGCCAACAAACATATGAAAAAATGCTCATCATCAATGGTCATTAGAGAAATGCAAATCAAAACTACATTGAGATACCATCTCATGCCAGTTAGAATGGCGATCATTAAAAAATCTGGAGAAAACAGATGCTGGAGAGGATGTGGAGAAATAGGAACACTTTTACACTGTTGGTGGGAGTGTAAATTAGTTCAACCACTGTGGAAAACAGTGTGGCGATTCCTCAAGGACCTAGAAATAGAAATTCCATTTGACCCAGCAATCCCATTACTGGGCATATATCCAAAGGATTATAAATCGTTCTACTATAAGGACACATGCACACGAATGTTCATTGCAGCACAGTTTACAATAGCAAAGACCTGGAACCAGCCCAAATGCCCATCGATGATAGACTGGACAGGAAAAATGTGGCACATATACACCATGGAATATTATGCAGCCATTAAAAAGGAGGAGTTCACATCCTTCGTAGGGACATGGATGAACCTGGAAAACATCATTCTCAGCAAACTGACACAAGAACACAAAATCAAACACCACATGTTCTCACTCATAGGCGGGTGTTGAACAAGGAGAACACATGGACACAGGGAGGGGAGCACTATACACGGGGGTCTGTTGTGGGGGAGGGGGGATAGTGGGGGGGTGGGGAGTTGGGGAGGGATAGCATGGGGAGAAATGCCAGATATAGGTGAAGGGGAGGGAGGCAGCAAATCATACTGCCACGTGTGCACCTGTGCAACAACCTTGCATGTTATTCACATGTACCCCAAAACCTAAAATGCAATTAAAAAAAAAAAAAGTAATCACTAGAGATATATTGCAGATTCTTGTAAAAGTTAACCAACATTTTAGTTAAGACTCTGTTCTTTCAAAGCCACTTGACCATTCCTACCAAATCCAGAATCATTCTAAATTCAGAAATTCCTTTTCTCATTATTTCTTACGGCTGTATTCATCAGCCCCAAATTGGTACCATTATTGAGAGCTAAGTAAATAGCACTCTTCTCATTACATGCTCAGTTTTTCATGAATTCTCTGATTTACTGCTTATGACAACCCTGGGAAGTAGTGATTATTATTCTTAATGTAAAGATGAGAAACCTGAGGTCCGAGAAATTTATCAATTTTATTCAAGGTCACATAGTTTAATAAAATCCAGAAGCAGGATTAGAAGCCAGTCACTCCAGTGTCAAGCACTTTATTCTTAACTGTCATACGTCGATGACTCTTGGTTTAGCAGCTAATAACTACCAATGAGTGTCGCCATGTCTTTTCTCTCAACTCCTTAGAAAAAAATGCAGTTGATAGACTGATTACTCTTGAGTATTGTGGTCACTATAAGGGGGCAAATTGTAAACAGAGGTGCTGTAGGTATACTCAGAGAGATTTGGATCCATTAAACTGCTCCCTCTTCATGACGCATAGACTCTCCCTTGTCACCTCAGTGGTACAGACACCCAAAGGCATCTTCATGAGATGTGATCGACCTGAATCAGATGCCCAAGTAAAGCTTCGGGTTTGGGAATGAACTATTTGGGATTACTTGGAGGGGTGAGGCAGTAATGACAACGAGTCAGAGGAAGGAAGGTGTTTACAGAGAAAGTCACTTCAGAAAATACATTGTCCCTCCACAACCAACCATTTATTATATTAACTTGGAAGAGGGATTATCCAAGTTTATCATCTGAAATAAAAAACAGTCCTTACTGTGATGTACATAAAATACTTATATTTAATTTTTTTAAAAGACATTGTCTCCTCTGTCACCCAGGGTGAAGTGCAGGATTGCAGTCTCGGCCCACTGCAACCTCAACCTCCCAGACTCAACTGACCCTCCTGCTTCAGCCTCCTAAGTAGCTGGGACTACAGACATGCACTATCATGATCTGCTGTTTTTAAAAACCTCTTTTTGTAGAGATGGGGTCTTGCTATGTTACCCAGGCTGCTTTCAAACTCTTGGGTGCAAGAGATCTTCCTGCCTTTGCCTCCAAAGTGCTGGGCTCATAGGTGTGAGTCACCATGCGTAGCCTATAAAAGACTTTAAGGTTTGTGGAGATGAAAAGTTGTATGTCTATACATATACTTAAATATATATACATACATTCATTTTAAAACTATAATTGATTGAAGTCTGACCTTTTAAATGGGAAATATGAAATAATTAGAAGTAAATTTGTTGTAAATAAGGTAATTAACAGAGCATCTCCATTTGTGGTATATTTTGTTATTGGGGAAAGAATATTAGAAATCATTATAAAACCTGAAGTAAACTATTTCTAAGTGGAAGATAGTGATTTTACCTTCAAATTAACACTAATATTAACGTATTTCTCTGTCTAACACAAAATATCACTTAGATTTCTGATCTTGTTGGTACATTTCTAGAATACTGAAGAGAATAACATTGTAGAATGTACTAATCTGTAGCAGTTTTCTACTATTTAATACAACCTGGCAGTAAATGTTTTATCGATTTGTTCCTAATGAATACTTAAGTGCATGGTTGAGCCAGAATTTAAATATTGTCGGTGGTGAATATTGTCCGAAAGCCAAAATATCCCAAATAACTATATTACATAATTGTTATCTGGCCTTTTATTATTAGGTTTTCTAATAAAATTTCAAGATATTTATCACCTGGTTCCAAACGTCAACTGCCCTCAAGTTCCACTAAATTTAGGATGAGTGAAACATAAAGTTTTGAAACATTCAGGTGAACTCTTGAAAGATTTTGGCAACATTCACTGATTGACTACATTTATTTGCCCAAAGAACATTTAATGCTCTAGATAGAGTATATTCCACCAAATGGTACACATCCATATATAAAACGTTCTTCACTATAAAATGAGCAGTTTCTTATAAGAAGCAGTTTGTTATTGTTTCTGTACTAGAACACATTATTTATTGACCTCCATGTATTCCATAATAAAAGGAATATTTCACTTTAAAAAATACCTGAATCTAATGTAAATTCTTATTTCCTCTAAATAGTAACTTAAAACAGTTTTTCTTTGCCTACACAGTCAATTTGTTTATGGCAAAGAATAGCTGAAGACTAAATTCCTTTAGTGCCCAAGCATAATTAATACCTGTTTTGATGGGGAAAACGTTTTTGTAGTTTGAAACCCAAAATTGAGACCCACTGTAGCTAATGCAACACTAATTATCATTCAAATGAAAACAACTACCTTAGTGGTTAATATAAGTTATTATAACAAAGCAATGTGGTAGTCTCACTTCATCAATGTAATTTAATATAATTTAATTTAATTAGTTTGACTTAATATAGCTGTTTATCTGCTCTGGTTTAGCCCTTTGTGAGTCACTGTGCAACCTATACTTAACCTAAACTTATCAGTAAACTGCACATGTAATATATATATCAAGAGTCATAGTTCAGCATTCCCCAACTAGAACAGTAAGGACAAAAACAGATCGATAAACAATAGAAGTGGCATCAGATCCAAAGAACAAATTGGCATCAAGGAAGTCTGATACAATAATTCGTTGTGACTATAAATTAAACACTAGAAAACTGAGAACTTAAAACATGCACCAACTCCACATGTGTGAAGATGGCTAGGCTCTGGTTTTGAGCTACTCACCTGTTTGTGAGATGAGGGAATCCTAAAGACCTCTCACAATAATTCCCATAGCCCAAAAGTGTGTATCATATGGCTATACACAGCAAGGGTTCATTTAACACTGTGTGTTAATGTCACTACTTTTCCAATTTATGAAATCAGTGGATTGTTTCTCTTTCATCTTAAAATCCTCCGGAATGCTTCTATGAATGGTATAACTTAAATAAGCAACGTTAAGAGAATATATTATTGGCAATTTGTGTTTTCTTTTCTAAATAGCAATCACCATATGTAATTTGTGGAATGGTGGTGGGAGAATGTCAGTCTATTTGTATGTATAAATTTCAATTCAAAATAATAATTGTATCTCCAACTCTTTCAGTTACTGTACTCTTTCCAAAAAAACTTAAAATTTTTTCCATTGGCTATTTTTATTTTTATTTTGCCCCATCACAGCATCAAAAATCTTGTTAAAGTGACTAATGACTATTGATATCACTCAATGTTCCCTATTGCTTTTCTAGCAGTTTTCCCTCCATTTGAGCCTTCCCATCTGAAATCTTCACATCCTTTCTCTTTCAGAATACTACATTCTTCTAGTTGTCCTCTCGCCATTGTCTGCTCCTTCATAGTCTCCTTAGCTGACACGTCCGTCTCTATTCAAACTTATACATGTATATATAATATATATATTTTATATAATTTATATTTTATATTTATATATAATATATATTTTTATATGGTAGATATCTATATATCTATCATGTCGGTAGAAGTTAATGCATCCTCCTACCTGGGCCATCTGACCTTTTCACAGTCCCTCCATGTCAACTTTTACTTCCCTCTAATCTATTTTTCACAACAGTACTAGATTGAACTTTAAAATGTCAAATCTGTTGATGCACCTGCCATTCTTAAACTCTTTCAGTGCTGTCCCAATGTCCTTAAGAATCTGAAAAATTTCAACATGACAAATTAGATATTCCATGATGTGGTGGTCCCTTCTTTCATTTTTGTTTTGTCTGGTGCACTTGTTATTTAATATACATGGTTAAAAATAATAAAAGTAAAGTACAGAGAAAAGAGCGTTTTCAGACAGAAGGAACATCATGTGTAAAATCCTTGTGGTGAAAGAACAATTACATATGAGGAACTAAAGATTAACTATCATCTAAGCTTGTGGAATACTTCATATTTCAGCCTAGGCCCATGTTAAGGCTAGCGGATTCACGAAGTTGGCAAGCCACGAAGTACTGGGGTAATGGGAAATTACAAGCTAGGTGTATGCAAAATATATGCAGTGTAAGGGTTAATTTTGTCTGTCAACTTGACTTGGCTTTGGGGCCATGGAGCATCCAGCCATGGCCAAACATTGTTCTGGGTGTGTCTGTGAGGGTATTTCTGAATGAGATTAATATTACTGGGTGGCTTTTATCCAATCAACTGAAGACCTAAATAGAGAAAAAAAAAGGCTGAACAAGAGGGAACTCCTCCTGTCTGAGCTGGGACTTTTTTTTTTTTTTCCTGCCTTCAAATTTGAACTAAAACTTTGGTTCTACTTGGGTTTAAGGGTTCCAGGGTGGAACTTACACCATTGGCTCTCCTGGTTCTCTGGCCTATACATGAACCGGAGCTACACTGTTGGCTCTCCTTGGTCTGCCAACAATAGATCTTTCCAGCATCTATAATCATAAGAGCCAAATCCTTATAATAAATCTGTCTTCCCCCTACCATGTGTATGTGTCTGTGTGTGTCAACACACACAGCAAAATATATGTGTGTGTGTATAAGCACACACAGGCACAGACAGACAGACACACACACACACAGTTTGCTTGGTCTGTTTCTTTTGAGAGCTCTAACTAAATAGGTTTTGGTACTGTAAATTAGGATGTTGCTGTAATATATACCTAAACACGTGGAGGTGGCTTTGGAACTGGATAATAAGTAAAGGTTAAAGAGTTTGAGATGCATCCAAGAAATATGGATATTAGGAATGATTATGAGGTGTCAGATAGAAATGAAACACATATTGGAAATTGGAGAAAAGATAATCCTGTGATAAAGTAGCAGATAACTTGACTAAATCAGGTTGGCGTGTTTTGTGCAAGTGACAAAATTAGATGAAATTGATGACATTAGCTGAGGAGATTTCTAAACAAAGTATTGAAGGAGAAGCTTGGTTCCTCCTGATTACTCATAGGAAAATACTAAAGGAGAAAGATAAATTAAAGAAGGGATTGTCAAAAATAACCAGAATTTGAAGGATTGAAAAATAATAATTAGTTATAAATAATAAATCAAGTTACTATTTTTTATTGTTTTATTGTAAGCTTATCCATTGCAAATAATGAGAAAGTTTGTTTTGAAGAGAATACTCAGGGTGCAGCTGGACAACCATTTTATAAAGAGATCCTGGAGAGAGAGATCCAAGATGGCTGATCACTAGCAGCTCGGGCACATAGCTCCCAGTGAAAGCGCAGAGAACGAGAGGACGCCACACTTTCAGACGAATATTTGTTGCTCATGGACCAGGGGATTCCCAGTGGAGGAGCCCCACGGGTCGCCAGAATGACTCTTGTGGCCGGCGCGGCGGTTTTGCTGGCGCCTTAGTGCAGCAGTTCTAGGTGCAGAGTCCGGAGATTCCCGGGCAGAAAAGCACCATCAATCTTAACACCGCTGTTTTGGCCGGCGCAGTGGATTGCTCAGATTTTGGCACTGGGAATCAACAAGTTGGACGTCCGCTCAGAGACCTAGTTAGAAAGTCGGTAATTACAAAGATGACAGAGGGATAGATATATAATGAAGAGAAGAAACCAGCCTAAAAAGGCAGAGAATACTCAAAATCAGAATGCCTCTCCCTCTACAGGGGATCGCAATTCCTCATCAGTAACGGAACAAGGCTTAATGGAGAATGAGTGTGTTCCAATAACAGAAGCAGGTTTCAAAATGTGGGTGATAAGAAAATTCTGTGAATTAAAAGAACTTGTTCTAACCCAATGCAAAGAAACTAAGAACCTTGAAAAAAGGTTTGACGAAATGCTAATGAGAATGGACAATTTAGAGAGGAATATAAGTGAATTGATGGAGCTGAAAAACACAACACGAGAACTTCGCGAAGTATGCACAAGTTTAAACAGTCGAATTGATCAAGCAGAAGAAAGGATATCAGAAGTCGAGGACCAGCTCAGTGAAATGAAACGAGAAGACAAGATTGGAGAAAAAAAGATAAAAAGGAATGAGCAAAGTCTCCAGGAAATATGGGACTATGTGAAAAGACCTAATTTACGTTTGATAGGTGTACCTGAATGTGACGAAGAGAATGAATCCAAGTTGGAAAATACTCTTCAGGATATCATTCAGGAAAACTTTCCCAACCTAGCAAGGCAGGGTAATATTCAACTCCAGGTAATACAGAGAACACCACAAAGATATTCTTCAAGAAGACCAACCCCAAGGCACATAATCGCCAGATTTATTAGGGTTGAAATGAAGGAGAAAATACTAACGGCAGCCAGAGAGACAGGTCAGGTTACCCATAAAGGGAAACCTATCAGACTTACAGCAGATCTTTCAGCAGAAACCCTACAAGCCAGAAAAGAGTGGGGACCAATATTTAACATCCTTAAAGAAAAGAACTTTCAACCCAGAATTTCATATCCAGCCAAACTAAGCTTTATGAGCAAAGGAAAAATTAAATCTTTTGTGAACAAACAAGTACTTAGAGACTTCACCACCACCAGACCTGCTTTACAAGAGCTTCTGAAAGAAGCACTATACATATAAAGGAACAACCAATATCAGCCTTTCCAAAAATATATCAAAAAGCAAAGAGCATTAACACAATGAAAAATGTACACCAACTAATGGGCAAAACAGCCAGCTAGCATCAAATGGCAGTATTAAACTTATATATATTCTAATTGGATAAAAAGCCAAAACCCATCGGTATGCTGCATCCAGACCCATCTCACATACAACAATACACAAAGACTCAAAACAAAGAGAAGGAGGAAGATTTACCATCCAAACAGAGAGTAAAAATAAACAAATAAACAAAAAGCAGGAGATGTAATTCTCGCCTCTGATAAAGTAGACTTTAAAGCAACAAAGATCAAAAGAGGCAAAGAAGGACATTACATAATGGCAAAAGGATCAATGTAACAAGAAGAGCTAACGATTCTATAGATCAACCAGACAGAAAATTAACAAGGACATCCAGGACTTGAACTCAGACCTGGAACAAGTAAACTTAATAAACATTTATAGAACTCTCCACTTCAAATACACAAAACATACATTACCACCTCACACCTAAACCAAAAGTGACTACATAATTGGAAGTAAATCACTCCTCAGTAATCGCATAGCATTTCATAGGTTTAAATGAAATATTGGTTGGCTGCTTGTTTGTTATTTTCTTCCCTTATTCCTTCCTGTCTACATCATTAAGTATAATTATTGGTATAAAAGTGGTTTTCAATACCCATTACTAAATTGCATTCTAGCCTGGTCAAGAAAGCAATACTCCCATTCTCTCTCTCTCTTTCTCTTCCTTTTTCTTCCCCTTCTTCATTCTTTTTTTTCTTTCTTTCTAAAAAAAAAAAAAAGAGAGAGAGAGATCCTGAGGGCTATTCATGGACTTAACTAATCTAAGTAGAAGCCAGGGATAGAGAGGGAATTATACCAGCAAAATACTGCCAGTTTGGACTAAAGATAACAGAGAAAGAAGGATGAATGAAGGAACACTGTCAGACTATTTGGATTCTACAGGACCAGATGATAGAGCTATGCCAAAAAAGGGAAGACTGACCCTGAAGGTAAGTCAGAGATCATCAAAGCTGATAAGCCCACCACAGACCCAGAGGACAAAGCTATTTCCTGTTCTGTTTTAATGGGTAGAGTCATCACTCTGGTTTTAGCAGGCTAGGATAATGCTGCTAGTGCCTCAGGCATTGGGATGCTCTCATGGAGAACTGTGAAGGCAGGGTCTTCTCAGGGAGTAGGAGGTCACTGGCTTTGGATGCCTCATCCCCCCGCCCCCTTCCTTCTTAATTCTCCTTTTTGGAATGAGAATGGCTATCCTATGCCTGTCACATCATCCTTTCTTGGATGCACATAATCTGGTTACACAGATTCACAACTAGAGAGATATTTTGCATTAGATGAATCAAACTTCTAAGCCTCATCCATGTCTGATTTAGAAAATATTTAGATAAGACTTCTTTAGTCTTCAGAGTTGATGATGGAATGATGGAATGAGTTAAAATTGGGGGACTGTTGGCATGGAATTAATATATTTTGCCCATGATGAGAACATAAGTTTTGGTTAGTCAGGGATGACATGTTCTGACTGAATGCTGCCCCTCTCTTACCAAACTCCCATGTTGAAGCCTTAACCTCCAATGGGACTGTATCTGGAGATATAGTGTTTAGGAAATAATTAAGGTTAAATGAGATCATAAGGGTAAAGCCCTTATTAATGGAACTGTGGCTTTAGAAGAAGAGAAAAAGATCTCTCTCTCTCCCTCCCCCTTTCTTTCTTTGCAGTGAAAGGTGACTATTTATAAGCCAGGAAAAGTGCTTACACCAGAACCTGACTATGCTAGCACCCTGATCTCAGACTTCCAGATTCCAGAACTATGAAAGAAAAATTTTCTGTTGTTTACTGTTGATGATATTTTGTTTTGGCAGTGTGAGAAGACCAAGACATGAAGGAAATAGAAGACAAAGAGTATGGTTATAGCACTTACGTGTAGAATCTGGAAGTTCTTGCTAGAATTGTTTTGTCCTTTACTGGTTATAAATAATATATCAAGTTGCTATTTTATGTCTTATAATGCTTTTTTTATTTTGCAATAAATTATTTCAGCAGCAATGCGAGTGCATGTTTAATGAAAAATTAAATACTGAATTTCCATCTCTCATGATAGTTGATGATGAATGTGTAACTTGTAAACATCGTTGACATTTACTATTCACTATGATGGATGATACAGAAGCAACTACAGAAAGTGTGTTTACATATCAATCCATGAAACACATCTTTTTATCTAGATCAAGTTACCTGTTATTTTAAATTAGTGGTGTTTATGTCAATTCCAAGTTTTCTTTAACATATTTGAAACCTAAAGTGATGGTAGTTAATGTGGTAGCTTTATGAGAAAAAAAAATAATCATTACAGACAGTTAAATGATGCCAGGATAACATTAGGGTCATTAAATGCTTCCGGTAGAAAATAAGTGAATTCCAGTAATAGGTTTTCTTTTCATACAATTCTTGCAATCAAAGAAAAGCTTTAAGAAGTTCATTCTGCTGAAAGTGAAGCATATGATCTTATCGTGAATGTTATTGTAAACTTGATTAGGTTAAAAATTGAACAAAAAGTTATTTGTTTTGTAGTGATAATAGGAACACAATACGTGTGTGGTAGAGCATAGCATGTTGATAAAAACAATATTCTTACTAAATTAAGGAACTTATAGTGCAGAAATTTTCTTCTATATGCTGTGGTGTACACATAAGTAATAATTATGTTCAAACAAATAGCAATATCTACCAATCAAAATAGAACGTGTACATGTCAGATTTTACAATATCATTATATATATGCACTAACAAGCTAACTGAACAATAAAACTGTGGTGATGGAGCAGATGTTGAGTTAAACAGAAGGAGCTCTACCAGAGCTGTACATTGCTTGCACATTGCTGCTTGCAATTGTTTGGATTTTAGAAATATTTTCACCTTTGATTAATTACTTTAAGTTTGTGTCCTAAAATAGTAATGAATCTTTTTGTAAATTAAATCAGTCTTCAAATTTTGGTTGCATTTGTTTAAAATCGGTTGAATATTTTTAACTGAAGTGTTTAACCAAGGGGATGCCCAAAATTTCAGTTTTGAAGCTTTTAAAAATTGTAGTGATGATTACAACCAAATCTTACAACCAGGAAGACACTGATATTCATCTTCACAAAAGTAAGAAAGGAATTGAAAGATTAAATAATGAGGATTCTGCTGGTATGCAAGATTTAACTTTTTCCCAGGTATAATATCCATACAGTAAAGTGTATAAAATAAGCATAAGGGTATAGTTTGATATATTTTTATTGTTTGATGATTATGTTAAAGCTTGATTTTGTGTGTATATATATATATACACACACACACACACACATTAATACCTATATAATTATTATCTTGATCAAAATACAGATTACAAAACCCCATAGGCTTCCCTCATACCTCTGCAAAATTTCATTTTAAAATTCAATATTTCAGTTCTGAAATATCTAAAGATACTTTTGATGGAGCTATTTTTAATTGTATAAATTTATATTACATCCCAGAAGACAATATAATTGATAAGACTCATAATTTTGAGCATCTAAATTTGGATAAGCATCCAAAATTTACAAATTAACAAACCTTACTTGATGTCTTTTGCCTCATGGAAAATATGTCAAGAAAGGTAGTCAAAAGGAGGCAAAGAGATGGTACCAAATTGTTAGGGCTGAAATATTTATATTAATTAATATAAAACATGAGAATTAAGCATGTCCTTTATTTAGCAGAATCAGCTCTGACTTTACCAGGCACCTCAGAAACAACAGATAATTTCTCGATTTAAAATATCATTATGCTTTATAGAGACAGTTCAGTTGATGGTATTAATCAGCAATAAAATAAAACTTTTTAAGGATTACCAGCAATTTTGTTAAAATAACTAAGAATAATAGATCATAGTAAAAATATATTCTTCAGAAGAATACTAACGTTGTGGTATTAGATACAAATATAGCTAAGAAATTGATTAAAATGTATGAATGTATACCAAGTATTTAATTGCTTATGTTATTTTTTAATATTCGTATGATTAGTTTAAAAATTTAAAATTTTGCTTTAATGTACCAAGTTATATATTTCAATTGTTTGGAAACATTTTTAAACTTTTTATTAGGAAATAATGTCAAATATAGAGAAGATTTGAAAGAATAAAAATTGCACCCAGAATAGCCATATACCCTTCAACTACATTCATTTATTGTTAATATATTTTTCCATTTGCTTTAATCATTTGCATACTCTCTAACCCCTTCTCTTATTCTCTCCTTATCTCTCTTCTCTCTGTCTCTAAATTTTTATAAGTGAATGTGTCATAAATTTTGCGTTCTATTACTAAATACTTAAGCATGAAGTGCCTAAGAGTAAGAAATCTATTTTTACAGAACCACAGTACAGTTGTCACTACCAGTACATTCAATACTCATATGATACCTTTTTCTAATCTAACCACCATATAATAATTTTGTCAATCAACCCAGTGATATTCTTTATAGCATTTTTTTTCTTCCAGGGCAGGATTAAGGATCTAGTCCAGGATCAGATATTACATTATTTGTTGTAGTAATTATTAATATCTATTCCTGAATAACAGGTAACTCCAAAACTTGACTTAAAACAATAAACACATATTATCTGTAGTTACTGTATGTTAAAAATTTGGAAGCAGTTTGGCTAAGTCTCTCTTGAGATTCTAGCCAAGGTATTGATAGAGCTGCAGTCATCTGAAGGCTTGCCTGTGGCTGGAGGATCCACTTCCAAAGTGGCTCATTCACATGATTGGCAGGTTGGCGCTGGTTGCTGGAAGGGCCCCAGTTCCTCCCCACACAGGCCTCTTCTCAGACTGATTGAGTTGGCCACTGTCTTCCTTCAGAGTGAACAATTCAAGTGGACAACAAGAGAGCAATATAGAAGTGACAATGTCTTTTATTATCTACTTGAAAATCTCACACTGCCACTTTTGCCATGTTCTGTAATCATGACAACCAACCCTGATTTAATTTGAGGAGGGACTTCACAAAATGTGGATACCAGGCTGGCTACCACCCATGTTATGTCTATTTTTGTCTATTTTAAATAAAAAGATTATTTATTTATTTATCTATTTATTTTGAGGCAGGGTCTCACTCTGATGCCCAGGCTGGAGTGCACTAGTGTGATCTCAGCTCACTCAGCCACTCAATCTCCTGGGCTCAGGTGATTCTCCCACCTTACCCTCCCGAGTAGCTGAGACTTCAGGTGCACAACACCACATTCAGCTAACTGTGGTTTTTTTTTTTTTTCAAATTTTTTTGTAGAGATGAGGTCTCACTGTGTTGCCTAGGCTGGTCTTGAACTCGTAGGCTCAAGAGATCCTCCTGCCTTGACCTCCCAAAGTTCTAGGATTACAGGTTTGAGCCACCATGCCAGACCAGATTTATTTTTTTTAAACCAGTGTTTTAGAGAACTATTTTATAAATCCATCTATATAATAAAGTAAACTTACCAGTCATATAAGTTATTTAATTACGTTTAGTATCACCTTTTACCCATAAATTGGTCTCTATTTGGACAATAACTTGTATGGTTACCCTAGTCTTAGCTTAAACAGCATTTCTTTCTAAAGTTCTTTTTGAAGACACTGCAGAATCAATTAATTTCATCTTTTACACTCTCTCTTATATTTGAAACTTTTTCTTGCATGACACTCTCTTCCCATGCAAAATGCAACTTCCGCAAAGGCAATAACTATGTTTAAAATAAAAAATTGGATGAAAGACTATCCCAATTACCAACATTGTTTTAATGTTTGATCATTATATTTAGCCATAACTATATTCCAGAGATATGTTAACTATAATATCAAAATATTTAGCCAGGTAAAATGCCAACTAAAACCCCTTTCTGTATTCATTCTTGCACTTAACACATGTTAACTGAGCACCTCTGCTCTATGCTAGCAGCTCTTCTAAGGGCTGGAGATTTTGTGATTGTAAGAATATATACAAGGTTCTTTTTATCCCATGAAGCTTCTGTTCAGAGGGAAGAAGACTAAAAAAGAGACAAATAAGCTAATAAATCAGAAAATAATTCCAGATAGGGATGAGTGCTACATACAATAAAAGATCATGTTGTGATAGGTTGTTACTGGGAGCAATGAAAAGGAAAGGCTATTTTAGACAAGGAATTGTAGATAAGTGCTCTGAGGAGGTGGCATTTGAGTTGCTATTGGGACAACAAGGAGCCATCTACTCCAAGAACAGCAAGCTCTTCTTACAGGAAGGGATTTTGCATGAATTTAGAATAACTAATCTGTTTCAGAAATGCCTATATACAAGAGCAATGAGAGATTAAGTCATATTCGATGATGAGAAACATCTTTAATTTTCTTCAAAATGCATTTAATTTCCTTAAGTGAAAAAGCATTTCTCCAGGTTATTGCTATTACTGTACTATTACAATATTAACACTTGCCTTTATATAGATGCTGTTGTCTGGCAAATACAAATGTGCTGATTTATTCACTTTAAACTTTGTAAATTTAATTCATCTATGAATGTTTAATAATACGTTAATACATGCACCTGACTGTATCTCAGCTCATAGTAGAATATGAATCATCACATTTTTAGTTCTGAGGAATTGCAGAAATCTTTTCCTCTTCCTTTAAGTCATTATGATGTATTTAGACTGCTCAAGCAATGAGATTCTTACATGAAAATACAGCCTTAACTCATTCAGTTTAGTTCACATCCTTAAGCGGATGTTTTTGACACATGTATTTGTTACAGTGGTGGACACATTTACTTTATAAACCAACTCTGACATGGATTTGCATGACTGAATGAGCCAAAACTCGAATTTCAGATTGCTGAGTGTACGCTTATAAATCTTGATTACAATAATATTTTGTCCTTATTCTGCATCATAAATAATTAAAATTAACCAACTATTTGGCTGAGTTGGGTTGTGAATATAATTTTGTTATTCCAAGTTATTTGTTCTTGAATCCTCTCTAAATAGTGCATTCATTCAAGTTTATATATGTCTTATAATATTTTGTGCAGCATATATATTCCTGAGAAATCGTGTCTAAATCCAACTATTGTAAATGGAATTGTTTTCTAAAAGTAAAGAAGAGCTTGGATTTAAAGAAATCCTGGAGTCACTTTTCTCAGTAAGAATCGTTTTTATAATATGAGTCATCACTTTTTATTTCATCAATGGAAAAGTCAGATTTTCATGGATTAGATTTTCTAGGAATACATCTATGTGGGTCACACTCCTTATTCGCAGACACTGCTATACTTTAAAAACCACATAAATACCTGCATGTAATCTATCATCATGCAGTCTATTTCAGAACTTATAAAAAATGATGACAAACAGACCCTGTGTTTATGTTATTCACAAAACAATGTTCACAATATTGTTCTTTGATCTCTGGTCTTTTCTAATTGGTTTTGCATCTGGATGGTCTCAGTATTGCATGACAAGAGAGTCTGTCATGCTATTCGTTTTGCATCTGGATGGTCTCAGTATTGCATGACAAGGGAGTCTGTCATGCTATATCCTTGCTTTTTTCCCAGAATTCCATAACTGTTTAGACATTTCTTAATATTGGACCTCTGAGTGTCCTTAGAATATTTTTCCTTTAACATTGTTTTTGGTTATAGTGCTTCCATTTGACAAAAAACAGATATAGAGAATATACTAGTAAAAAGACCATGAATTTTAGATTTTAAAAGACCTATGTTTTAATAATGGTTCTGTTTTATATAAATGGTGTGGTCTTCAGCAGTTTATTTACATTCTCTAGACTCTGATCCCTCATCTGAAAGTTAGATAATGATAGCTCATAGGGATTTTGTGTTGATTAAAGGAACCATAATTGATATTAACAAGCAGTACTATAACTTAGATTTTTAAAAAAATCTTATGTAAAGTGAAATATATTCTTTTAAATGATGTGTTTAAAAACCCAATAGTTTGAAATTGGATTTGATATCTTAACTACAGTCTAATATAATAATATTCTATATAAATGATTTTTAGTAGTAACTATTCAGTAACTTTTTTAAAAAACAAATACCTATAGTTGCAATTATAGTTACAACTAAAACTTGTTACTGACATATATTTTATCTTTTTATTTGTTTAGGTTTATGAAAATTCACTTAGTTGCTATATAATTATTTACTCAGAACATTATTATATCTATGTGACAAAAAACATATAAACCAAAGTTTCAATAGGTAGAGAGGAAAGCTGTTGAATAGACAGCTGTGTGGTTTTTTTGCCCTGAAATTACTTATACTTTTGTTCGTGTTTTTTTGCCCTGAAATTATTTATACCAGTAAATATGTAAAGAAATTTGTAAAGAAATTTTGTAAAGGAATTTCAAGTAAGATACTGACATTATGATAAAGCAATATTGGCTCAGCAGAGTACAAAAACAACACACATAATTGAAACATATATTAATTTTCCTTTTGAATAGTAGTATTTTATGTTTACTTTCTATTTTACTTTAATTTTTACTTCATAAGTATATATCAAAGTTCAATAAAATTTTCACTGTCTGTCTTACATCATTTCCTTCCTGGTAAGCATTCGTTCTTTTGAATTCTTGATACTCAATGAAAATCATTTAAAGAGGAAGGGAGAGGTGTTAAAATTTATTCACTAAAGTTGTCAAATATATTGAGTAAGAGATTGTTTTGAGAAATTAATAAAAACTGCTCTTTCAAAAGATACTATTATGACAGTGAAAAAGTAAGCCATAGACTAGGAAAGGATATTTGCAAGTACAACTGATTGGGGCATTATAGCCAGAACAATAGGAGACTCCTCAAAATTAACAAGAAAAGAATAACTCACAAGGGAAATTGGCAAAAGACTTAACAACCACTTGGCAAAAGACTTAACAACCTCTTAAAATGAGTATCCAAATGGTCGCCATTTAAAATTAATGCGACTTACAGTCACAATGAGAATCCAACCAGGATGAATAAAATTAGAAGAACTGACAATTCTAAGAGTTGATGAAGACGTGAAGCCAAAAGGAACTTCAATACAATGCTATTGGCAGGGTAAATTGGCACAAGTACTTAGGAAAAGTTCTAAAATTGGACTTAGGTATATTCTATGGCACCAGCAGTTCTAATCATACATAAACCAACACGTGTGCACCAAATGCTTATAAGAATATCATAGTAAATACAAAGATACTCATGACAGTATAATTCACAACAGTCCAAAACTGAAATTAACCCACAAGCCCTTTAACAGTGGATTTAATGCATTTGGATGCACTGGAATACTATACAAGAATGAAAAGCAATGAACTGCAGCAATGGACAACAAGGAGGCATCTTGCAGTCACAACAATCAGTAAAAGAAGTCAGAAATTAAACACATGCTGTGTGTTTTTTTTTAAAAATAAAAGCACTATAATAAAAACATTAATTTTAACATAATTTAATAATAAAATCACTTTTAATTAAAGAACGATAGTTCTTAAGAATTCTTATTTACAAGGTAACTTCAATGAAGCAAAGCAAGGAAAGGTATAATATTAAAGTCAGGAGAACATTTATCTTTGAAGAGAAAGACATTTGGATGGTGAAAGAACACATAGCAAGAATGGTGTTCTAGCAGTCAGTTCACTAGCCTGAGTGTTTGCTTTATAATAATCCAATGAGCTGTACATCTTTTATTTTGTGTACTTTATGTGTATTTTATTTCACAGTAAAATGTGGGTTTTCTTCTTTTGAAGAAAATTACTTTTAGATATTTTTGGCTTTAATTTCTTGGTAGTATTCTTTGCAACACTGACTGAAAGGTGGATGTGACTCTAGCAGCCAGGGCAGTGAGAGTTTTTATGTAAACAACAATTAACTCATCAGTCAACAACAACAACAACAAAGAAATCCACAACATCTGGAAGACATGAATGGACAAATAAGCTCTATGACTCTCTTTCGTGTTAAATGCCTGAGAACTAGAACAGACTTAAACATTCCAGCCTTCTACAGTCTAATGTCTAGGGTATTTGAATAAAAAATTATAAAGGGTTTCATCTCAAAGCATCCTACCACCCTAACTAAAAAACTGGTACAATGTCTTGTGAGTCTTTTGGCTGGATGTGCAGAGTTATACCACAGAGTTGTGTATAACTGCAATGCTAAATGGTAGGATATGACACATTTTGATACATTAAACACTGTTTCTTAGTGGATTAGAGTTTCTTTATAGGGCTTTTCAGTGAACCATGAAAAAGTTGTTGGTTCCATTCCAATTTAATTTGTGAAACCACTTGCACCACTGATGCAAGAGAACATGTTCTAGAAAAAATTTTGTATTATTCTGTGTCCTTTCTTATCTCTAACAGCTTATTTCTTTATTAGTAAGTAAAGAGCATTTTCAGTGATTAAAAACAGCAACCCTGGAATCCCTAAATATATTCTTGCTTTCCGTAATGAAAAAAGTAACAGTGATAAAGACAATTCTAAAATTTGACAATTATGGAGATTCATATGGAAAATTTAAAACTAAGTTTTGGTTTTAAAACCAAAAATTGTAAACTAAAAGTTTTAACACTAAGTTTAGGAACTTAGAAGGTGATTGAATTTTAAATAACATTTAATCCCTAAACAAAGAAGCAAACAGACAAAGAAAGAAAGTACAAAAATAAGGGTGCAAAATGAGAACAAAACATAAGCTTTCTACAAACACTAAAAACACAGAGAAGTGAAAAATACCCTACTTTCAGTTTTCTCTTTGCTAAGAGTGTATTTCAACATTTTTAGACAAGACCTTCGACTTAAAACCCAAAACAGGACATTTCTGAAGAGGGAAAATAGCTATATGTACAAAAAGAAGGAAATTACTTGCTAAGTAAATGGACAAATTGATAAATAAAGGTCTTTTGGAAATAACAACAAAAACTTAATTTTGCTTAAATTTAACTCTAAAAATATTTTAAAAATTTAAAGTCTAAATATAAAAATATATATTGTTTTAATATTATAGGCTAATAAACAGATTCAATAGCCAAGTTGGGCCAGCTGAATTCGATATATTCTCTCCTACTTGATTAAAAACAATCCAGTCCTTCCACGGTCATTGCTGGGATCGACCTCATACCAGTTGGTAAGTTCCTGCCCTCTCTCTGCTTGTCCTATTAACACAACTTACACCTGTCAGAGCATTGCTATAGTGTCCTAATCGAAAAATGTTTTACATGAAATGAGAAGATCTGTTTTTCAACCTTTTTTTTAAATGTAAAAGGAACATTTAATCTTCATATTCTTTTTATTATAAATTATCTCGATCATAAAAATCAACATTATTCTTTCTGCCTGTTGGCTTCTGACCAGTATTTCAAGCTTGATATTTTCTCCATTTTCAGCTTTGAAAATCTATTATCACTCAGCCTAAGTGGGTTACTAAGCCAGTCATCTTCTAGTCTTGCATTTAAGTGACTATTAGGACATACTTTATGAAGTTTGAAGTGACCCTCTATTCTTTCTCATATAAAATATAAGATATCAGTTGCAGTCAGATACAATTCCTAGGGAAAAGCTACTGTATTTTCTCCAAGGTCGTAATTGTACTAAAGCATCCAAGGGCAATGTTTTCAGACTGAATTCTAGTTTTTCCCTGAGACATAAAAGAGGATTGATAAGCCTATAATTCAGGAACCACTTACAGACTTATAGGAAAATTATGTATTTATAATGTTCTTGATAAAAGAACATAGGTCAAAGGCAAAAAGGAAACAGAAAAGTACAAGGTAGAAGAAAAATCTCTGGCTGTTTCTTGACTATAGATTAAATTTCTTGGAATGCTAAAGTGCACTTGACAAGAATACTGAGAGTGTGGGCTGACAGGCTGCCACACGATGCGTCTGAGCATCACGGCAAGTCTTCCATGAGTGCTGAATGGGTTGAAACGTTGCACTGAAAGAAAGCTTCCTGGACTTAGAGAATAAAACAAATTGGTAACATATACAAGTTAAATTTTAAAGTGATGATATCTTTATAATGCCCATGTTATAAGTCTGCATATAATTTTTCAACATAGATTTCTTGAAGCTGATATGTTTGGACTTACGGATACTGTACACAATCCTCCGTGAGTATCATTTTGTCTTGCATGCCACACTCTGAATCATTTGAAGCACAAGAACATGACTTTATTTCAATTCTTTAAGGGAAGGAAAGGTTTCCCCCAAAGACTTTTATCGTCTTTTAAGAAAAATTTCATCCAAGATAGCTTTAATATGAGGAAAATTAAGCCACCAATTGTAACCTCTATTCTCCTTCTGTCTCCTTACCTTAATCCCCACTAACCCCAACTTCCTCTCTCATCCCAACCCCTTCCTCCAGACTAGGAAATGGTTAACCTCCTTGCCAAAGCCAACCCCTCCATCTTTGCCCTCAATAATATCCATCCCCATCTCTTTAGGAATCTTACACACCAAGTATTCTCTCTTGCTCCCCAATTTGCTCCCTTCTAGTTCTATTTACACCTTTCTTTGTCCTTATAAGGTGCTCAAGGTTCTCGCATTCCAAAAAAAATATATTTTGGCTGCATACATATATTCTTCATCAAGATACTACCGTCTCCCTCATCTACTCATCTAAACTCTCAAAAAGGCAGTGTTTCCTTACTATTTCTTCCTTACATTTTACTTTTAAATTGGGTTTTCCAGTTTTCTGCCTTTAAAAATAGAAAAATTGCCCCTAATTACCCATTCCAGGGGACACTTTTTATTCCTTTTTTTATATTATCATATTATAATGCATCTGACTACCCTTTTAAAACAGTCTACCCTTTGTTTGTTTGAACCTTGTATTTTTCTGTCATATTTCACTGACAGTTTCTTTTCAGGTTTCTGAAACCCTTGCCTTAGGAAGAGAGGATTAGGTAAATTATCTTCAAAACTCAACTGCTAGGTTTTATATGAAAGACTGAACTTTTTTTAATGTGGAAATGTGGTCCTTTGGAGGGGGGAGTCATCAGACATAATCAGGTCTTTCTGTAAAACAGTTATGCTTATGTCACCCTGAATAAAGCCACCTGAGAGATGTCTATTTCAACAGGTAATGGAGCAACTGTCAGCTGGATGTGGACTTTGATGCTTTGAACTATATAGCATTTGTCACATTTTTAAACATCATATATTGTCATCTCTCATTTTTCCATTGGGGTTTCAAATGAGCCCTGTCTGCGAGGTAAAAAGCCCAGAAATGTATTTAAATTTTGTTCTGAATGCAAATAGAACCAGTACCCACAGTCCAAGGGCTCCATATTCCTTGGGCTGAGATTGTCCCATTAGACGTGATTGCTTCCCTGAGCTGTCACCTTCTGCAGGGGCTCTAGGAGAACCTGAGCATAGTTATCCCTACTAGATCTACTCCATGGATGAAGAGTAGAAGGCAAAAAATAGCTCTTTTATTGCACCACAAAGCACTCAATACTGTGGCCTGCTCTGGAAATTAGCCAATACACATGCACAAGAACTGGCACTGGTCAGAAAGCCACAGAAGATGAGCCTGTGCACCCCTGGCAGTTCCTGCAGTGTTGCTGGCTTCAGGATGTGCTACTGTTGTGTTTCCAGCTGGCATGACTGCAGGCATCTTGTTTCCACAGGCTTTTACCCCATCTATACATTAAGAATGGGATACACTGTACCCAAAATCACTAACACCAGGAAAAAATGCCAATTTCAACTTTTAAACAGTTTCATACTTTGCAGACCTTGTTGTTTGCTGATGATCTCACATTTGCAAAAACAAAACAACAACAAAAAAACCTTTATGTTGATCTTAGTAGTCAAATCTAAGCCCTTAAGACTTAACTAATGATAGATGCTCTTTCACATGGTGGTGCCTGAGTTAAATAATTTCACTGAATAAGTTAATAGGTAAGTGATTACATATACATTAAATTTAATAAAACATAAAATTTATATTAAAATATACATAGAAATGTGTATTAAAATACATACTAAATATATGTATATTTAATGTGTATATGTATGCATATATATAGATTGAATATTATAGATAAATTGAAATGATTATTCAAAAAGCCCAGATATATGCCTCATTTTTCCCTGAAGAAAGTACTTGGTTTCCAAGAAATTTATGCTTCAGCAGCCCTTGTAACAATAAATAAAAATCTGAGGGTTAGAATGTGATTCAGAGATATCCGGAGTCTACAATTTATTCCCAAACAGAAGGAGTCAATATAAATCCTGTGAATTTCATTGTCTGCTGCCAGAAAACCTATTTAATTATGAATAAGAAATGCTTAGAAATGTTCCCTCTTTAGGGAACACAGTCCTTATTTGGTACACAAGATCTTGTAAGTCCTTTAAAAATTACCCATCATAAGTACAACACTGTCATCTTAGTTCATCATTAGGGAACTCTACACTGGAATAACTCCAGACCTTCTTAGTATATTGGAAAGATGGTCATGAGAATACATTGAGGTTTCCTTGCATTCTTAGAGCTTTTTGTCACAGGACCTGTTTTTAGTTATTCTTTTTACTTAGTTGGTTTAATGTGATTTCCATATTCTGAATTGGATCCAGATGTTCAGATAGTAACTTAGACACATTTTAAAGGTATTTTTACTGTAGAGATAATGTCCTCTAAATATATTAGCCTATCATAAGATGCCAAAGCAATTAAATTTAAACCACACTAAAAGTACCGAAATAAAATATCTTTTCCCTTTATGACCCAGCTCTCTAGGTATATTCCAGAAGACCAAGAAGTTCCTCAGCTCTGCTCACGTTTGGGCCATTAGAGAAATGCAAAGATGAGCCTGTTCTTACTAGACATTATTTGAGAGGTTGGTTAGTTGACCTCCATGACAAGAAATATTTTGCATGAATTTAAATCAGTACTCAGTATATAACTTAATTAGGATGTGTTCAATCTCTATAGAATGTGTTGAAACCAAAAGAATTTCTTAACTGTTATGCTACTGTGTGCCATGAGTAGGTTGCAGGTAGCTGCGGTGCCAATCACAGGCACTGTAAAAGTGGCCAGGACGGGGTGCCTAAGGCCACTGGAGTCCCTGAAAAACTTGTTTCTGTCTGAGAAGATTCTGCCCAGTGTATTCCAGTGCTCCATACAGATATAACGCTTTATGTAGCCATATGTATAAAGATGGAAAAGCTCAATAATAGATGTTGAATTTTCACTAAAGCAAGTAAGACATCTAAGGGCAAGTTTTCCAAAATTTGTTCTATGGCTCAGTAATGTCATCAAAGACCCAACCTCATTTCATTCTTCTATTTCAGCATTCTAGGTATGTTGACATTTGTCTCCAGGCTGGTCACCTCATGGCTAAAAGATGGCTAACAAAACTCTAGGTTTCACATTTTTAAATGGGAGCAACTGAACAGGAGCTAGAGAGATGTCAAAAGCAATCATTTGCCATGTGGCCCTCTCTTTTATAAGGGAGGAAACCCCTCCCTAGAGTGATCTACTATACTTCCCCTTATGTAGTATTGACCAGAAAGGTGTTACTTTCATGTGGACATTGATGAAGGGGTATGAGATTACCATGAATGGCTTGGACATTCATGGGGTGGGCATACTGCCACCTGAATAGAATAAAATGGAAGTGCAGTTAGCAAGAAATATAGGAGAACGGCTGCTAGGTAACCAACAAATAGTGTCAGCTCTTGAGAGATTTATCAAAAGGAAATGACTTTGTTTATGATTTTAAGAGTCATAACCACTTGCAAGTTAAAGGTAATATGTAATTTCTCAAGTCTAACTAGCCTCTTCTCAAGATTTCAACTCTATGTGCTTCGGTTTTTTTTTTAATAGCCAATTTTGGGTTTTCATTAATGTAGAGATACAGTTCAATGTATATCTACAGCCACAGGTTCTGTAGCTGCAAACTGAGAGAAAATATTTGCCAAACAGATATCTGATAAAAGACTTTTAACTAAAATATACAAAGAACTCTTAAAACTCAACAAATAAGAAAACAATTAAAAAACTCAATGAAAAAAGTGGGCAAAAGTTCTGAACAGTCACCTCACCAAAAAGATAGGTGGATGGCAAATAAACACATGAAAAGATGTTCACCTTTTGTTATCAATAAAGTTAAAACGACAAGATATCATTACACATCTATTAGAATGATTAAAATCCAAACAACTGACCATATTTACTGCTGATGGGGATAGAGAAAAACAGGACTTTCATTATGCTGATGGATATGAAAAACAATAGGACCACTTTGAGAGACAATTTGACAATTCCTTACAAAGCTAAGTATAATAACCTTACGTAAACCAGCAATCATGACCCTAGGTATTTACCCAACAACCAATGTGAAAACTTATGTCTGCACAAAAATCCACATTCAAATATTTGTAGTACTTTTATTTATAATCACCAAATTTAAAAGTGATCAAGATGTCCTTCAAAAAATAGATATATCCTTCAAAAGGTAGGACAAAAGGTATGCTACATCCATACAATGGAATACTATTTAGCAGTAAAAATAAAGCCCCATCAAGCTATGTAAAAACATGGCTTCATTTTAAATGCATGCTACCAAGTAAAAGAAGTCAATCTGAAAAAGTTATATATTTTACAGAGACAGTCAAAAGATTAGCAGTCACCAGAGGTTTGGAAAGGGAGTAGGATTAAATAAAAAGAAGCACGGGATTTCTTCTTAAGGTGAAGCTATTCTGTATGATACTATAATGGTAGCAATGACACTATGCGTTCATCAAAACCTACAGATCTTTACAGTACCAAAGGTGAACCTTGATTTATGAAAATTTAAAAAATCATTTAGGAAGTCAAGGAATCCCAGGAGGGAATGCAGACTGCAACAACAACAACAACAAATCTGTGTTACAAATGTATGAAATAACTTCACTGAGGGGACTGGGTAAAAGGTGATGCTCTAAGCAACTTAGGAAATGGGTAGAAACTGTAAAACCAAAGACAAATAGAATGGCACATAATCACTGTACTCTAGTGGATAAAGATTATTTTCCCCATAGAAGTACAAATTCACAGTTCTAAAAGAACTCTTTATGAATACTGAAAATGAGCAATTAAGTGCATGGCAAATGGTGGGAACAAGATGTCTCACTGTTGGAGTAAGAAGTCACAGATGTGCAAGAGGAGAAGGCTAGAATGATTCATGTGGTAATGCATTAGAACTAGAGGCATCAGTATGTTGGGAAAATAAAATATTTTTTCTTCCCCATTTTAGGTTCATGGTTGAACTCCTAAAACCAAAGGACAGATGAACAAGAGAAAAGCATACAATTTATTATGTAAGTTTTATGTGACATGGGAGACCTCAGAAATGAAGACCCAAAGAAATAGTTAAATATGTACATTTTTTTTTTTAAATGCCAGGTCTGATGAGAAAGTAGATAGTGTGGAGAAGTATGATTGGACACAGGAGGTAAGATCTAATGGTAATAAACTGGGAGGAGCCTAGTAAGACCAGTTTGTTCATATTCTTCTCTGTGTCCTTATGTCTTCAGAGATAAGGATGTTTCTTTCCTCTAGATAAAAGGGAGGGCAACTCTAGAATGAGGATCTTATAACCTGTTTCATGGGAAAAGGGTGACGGGAAGGTGAGAGTGACTTTCTTGCTTCCACTGTGTTTCTCATACGCCCAGGTATCACATTTTGGGGAAGCATGCCCTGTACCCCATTAGATATTAACTGATGTTTATCTTAATAGAGACACATACAAAACTATTTAAGAGTATATGCACACACACAGGTCAGTATGCACACATATATTTCTTTTCTCTGCCAACAAAAGAGACCTAGAAGCAAAAATACCCCAGTAGCAATAAACATACCTAGTGCTCAGATTTTGGTTTCTAATACCATTCTTCAGCAAAAGAACCAAGGCTCCTTACAGAAATGGATAATTCTATGGCTGGGGCACAGCATATACTAGTTGAGTCCAGGACATCTTGTAATGCTAGAAGTTAGGGAAGTGCTCAAAAACATTAATAATTACATTGCTAGGTGTATGTCAAAGGGACAGGAGCCAAATGAAAGGGTTTCTAATGGCTAAAGCTGGAAGTGTTTGAACGATAAAATTTAAAAAGCAGGACTAGATCATAATCCAACGTATAAAATATATATTAGTCCATACCCATATACATCAACAATTAAATTAATAAATGCAGAATTCCAAATAATTATGTAGGTACTCCTACAATTCAACAAACAGCAAAATACACAATCAAAATCAATCGGAATGCCAATGGCTACATTCTATTATATCACACGTAAATCTGAAAATGCTTAATGGATTCCTCAATGAATGAGGTAACAGTTTTAATTGTTCATATTGAAGCCATTTTTGGAGATACTTGGCTAGTTAGTTATACTGGGACTTAAAGAAGGAACAATGCTACTTCGTTCTAACAAACAGTAATATCACCTTTAAAATGGCACTTTTCTCTCTAAACCATACAAAATAGAGGTAAAGGGAGAAGACTTTACACCTACTATATTGTTCATGCATTTTAAAATAATAATACTTTCAGCTCCACAAAACTTCGTGCTCCATTGAGAAACCCTAACCAAGATGCATGTGTGTAAATGCTAAGCGTGTCATCAGTTTTCAATTCAAATAAAAGATCTGGTCTGCCTTCTTTTGAAAAAGACCCTGATAGAATGGATTGGATGAAAATCTTTCACAACTCACCCCTCTAAATCTGGAGGCCTATGTTCTCAGGGGACAGGAAGGCCACTTATGAGGCAGACGTGGCCTGACTTAGAACAAGCTGTCCAGAACTAGAGCAAGGACAGCCAGGGTCTAATCCTGTCTCTTTCACTTCCTAACTCGCAGTTTCATCTTGAGCAAAAATTTTTAATTTTGCTCATTTCTCGTTAGAAAAATGAAGTGCTGGATCAGATGATATATTAAACTAATGGAACTCAGAAATGCTGTGGGTATGCTTTCTTCCTTTGAACAGTAAGAGCTAGGGTTGGGGCATTGTCCTGGCAGGTCTGGCTGTGCTGACCCTTGACCTCCGTGCAAAGCTGCAAGGCTTACAATAGAGACGTGGAGAGGCCCAGCTCGCCTTGCAAGGAGAGGAAATTGTCCAGGAGCAATTGTTTCCATATGCATTTTTAGAGCTGAAAACACAGGAGCGCTTTGGAGCCAGCAGGAAAGGGAAGCAATTTATCCTCTTTCACATCCTTCAGAAGCTTCCTGGGGAGTTCATGACCTTGGTCTACCAAACACCTTTCTTAGTATTGATTCTTGAAAGGAAGTCAGAAGCAACCTTGAGAGTTAAGGGCATTTAATTCTGAATTTCACTATATAAACCTTGTTTCGAGGCATAGTTTGTAAACCAATCTCGTGGTTCAGAGGTTTAACAAAATCTGTTTCAATGGAATTTGGAATACTAATTTTGCCTATGATATTATTAGGCAATGTATATTCACATCATAGACAATGGAGTGTGTGGGGTTCTTTTATTTACCTTTGCCACAAGTAATATTCATCCTGGTAATGATTTTTGAGGCTCTCCCTTCTGTATTGTTCAGTCCAGTTGTAAATCATCAGGTAAAAAGTTAGCAATGCTGTTCTTTTACTAAAGCATGTACGTGTCCAACCAATGTCATGTCTCATATAGATGGAGGAATGTTCATTTTTTTGTTTACTTTTCTTCATATTCCTTTCCTAGACACAGCTATTTAACTCCCACAAACCACAGGTTTATACCTACACAGAAATTGAGAAAATTGAATTCTTACAAATGATGTTTTACAAAATATCTCACAGTATAATCATAAATGCACAGAAAAGAATCAGGCACTGATGGCCATGATGCCCTGCTGCCCCCTACGATTTTCCCCACCCCTCAATTACACTGACTTTTGATTGCTATTAGGGAAATTTATTTTTAGTGGTGACTGAAGTCAACAATTATGTGCTATAAATGATGTTCTTTAAATCCATAGCTCTTTTTCCTTATATCTCAGGCTGTCACCAAGAGTTCTGGCTGTCCCTGTCCCCAGATTGGTTTCACGGACCCAATCTAGGATCAGAAGGCCAACGTAACTACATGTCCTTTGAAGACATGCAAATATGTCACCTTGCAAATATAACTAGGATGTTCTGCTTAACATCCCAGATAGAAACAACTGATTGGTACAGAACGATACATTATACTGTTGGAAGCAACAAAGCTTGTGTGATTTTGTGTGAACACAGCTAAAATTATGGTGTGGCTGTTTTGAAGGCGAAATGCATCTCAATAGGAAACACAGAAAACCAAAGGCTTTGCTTCTTCAACTGAAGCTTGAGAGTAGGCTAACCAGTAACGATGTCCAGTACAGGAGAGGACATTTTTGTCATATACATGTTTGAGATTTTGAAGCTACCATTTCTTTAAAAATTAGTTAGAAGGTACTGTGAGCTTTGCATGAAACAACCAGTGTCTTATTAGGAAAGGGTTGTAACAAGAAATAAAGTACTAGGATATGGAAAAACTCATATAATTTTTTTTAAAAAAGAAAACATCAGAGCTGAAATATTCTGATGTGTAGCATACACTATTCCAGTATGTTATACCCACTAAATCTCTTCTTGTGAACAGGTTGCTGTAATAAATCTCAAAAGAGCAAGACATCACTGAGGAAGACAGGAAGCCAAAATGGTTTCTGCCAATATCTGGGGAACGATTCTTTGAGAAGGCTGCACATTTGCCACTGAGCTCCTCTGAACCCCTGGGGTATAGAGAGCAGATGTAACAAGGCGTAGCATTCTACAGACTGTAATAAAGTAAAACCCAAGCCTTTTAAATATATTTGAAACGGGGTGTTACTTTCCTAGATTGAGCAGATCATTTACCTCGAGAGGTGCACTGTCCTCTCCCGAAAACAGACCGACAACATAGGACTGCTGAGAAAAAAGAAACTCTGGCCTGACAACTAGAAAGTCGGACTGCCTTTAATTACCAGACATCTAGATGTTTTTGTTTTTATTTTTTCATCTTTTTGTTCTTTACATGACCAGAATCACGTCTTAGAACTGGATTATCAATCTGAGAATAGCAACAAACTGATTCTGTTGGAATAGCTCTCAAAGAATTGTTAGCTACCACCCTTTGGAGCACTGAGTCTTAATGAAGATGAAATTAAAAACTAATGATACAAGATAACATTCATTGAGAGTGGATTTGGGTCAAATATGTTTTTATTTACCTGAGAGATAGATACTGTTAGCCAATTAAACAGCTCCCTCATAAATACCTGGATTCAGGGACTCAGATATTATTTCATTAGTACTCAAACATTAACTTTCTCTTTCTCGCTCTCTCTTTCTTTCTCTCGCTCTCCCTCTCGCCCACACATGCTTCATGCTCACATATACCGTAAACATTTTGTAACACGATGCGATGCCAAGTCCAAAGGCAGTTTCTTCTTTTCTATAGAAATCCAGAAATAGAGTTGCCTATGAGTTAAGTATACTAAATGGTCATGCTTGTTATTAGCGATCTTCTACGTTACCATAAGCATTGAATTCATCATGATTATGCTTTAGTTCTTGAAAATAAAAAAAATCCAGTGCATTAATTAATGTGCCAGCTTACTAATTCCTAAATGCAACTGTTATGCAAAACTATTTCAATTATTTTAAAAGATATATTCAAAAAAGTTCTGGGTTGTGTTTAAAATGAAATGTCATGATTTAGACATAAATAACCAGAGGCAATTGATGAACTAAACCGTATAGTATGTTTCAAAAAGTGAAAATTAACAGAAATACTTTTAAATGCTTTCTTTACATTTGTCATTTAAGATTTTCTTTTGTTGAAACAATGCTATTCATTTCTTAGTCTTTATTGTAGTTAAATTAATGACTATTAGAGCATTATCTTTTTTAAATAAATATATATATATATATTTTATTGCACTTTAGGTTCTGAGGTACATGTGCAGATCATGCAGGATTGTTGCATAGGTACATACATGGCAATATGGTTTGCTGCCTCCATCCCCGTCACCTATATCTGGCATTTCTCCCTATGCTATCCCTCCCCAACTCCCTACCCCTCACTGTCCCTGCCTTAGTCCCCCACCACAGACCTCAGTGTGTGATGCTCCCCTCCCTGTGTCTATGTGTTCTCATTGTTCAACACCCGCCTATGAGTGAGAACATGTGGTGTTGATTTTCTGTTCATGTGTCAGTTTGCTGAGAATGATGGTTTCCAGATTCATCCATGTCCCTACGAAGCACATAAACTCATCGTTTTTTATGGCTGCATAGTATTCCATGGTGTATATGTGCCACATTTTCCTTGTCTAGTCTATCATCGATGGGCATTTGGGTTGGTTAGGGCATTTTCAAAGGCCAATCTCAGACTCAAACTTAAGCAAAAGTCAGATATCATTGCTCAAAAGCACTGAGAAATCAGGAAAGGCTGAATTCATGCACTCAAATGTGTTGTCATCAAGTCTTTGAAATTCTGTCTGTCCCTCTGTCTCTCTCATACGCACACACAGACAGACACACACTCAAGAAGTCTACTTATATTTCTATTGAAATTATTCTTAGGAAACCTTTCCCAGGGTGGCCAGGCTAGGCTAGCAAAGTATATTCTGCAGAACAAATTCCGGTTATTATTAATAGTCAAATAAGTTTGGGGTATGTTGGGTTAATCACAGTTTATTTCCTTTACTTCTGACTTCCTTGAGTCTTTAATGCAGTGATGTGTTTATGGAATCTCCAAGAGGGGCAGAAGTCACATCATGTAGCAATTGCCAAAATTAATTTCCCACAGAATCTTTTTATTTTTCTTTTATTGAGGCAGATCCCCTGGCAAGAATGTGATCAAAAAATAAATAAGGGAATACATAATAAACGACTGCATCAGAGTCCCTCTGGATCTCAGTTCGTCATGCCCCCATCTTCTTGGTTCCTTGGTTTGTTTGTTGAGGATGGTCAACAGGTTTGAAATGGCCTCATCTTCTGAGTCCCTGAAGCCTGCGAAGGACATCTGTCCCATCCCAACTACTCCTTCCCTCAGAAGCAGGGGTGTCACAGACCTTCCAGGCTTCTTTCCTCTTAAGCTCTTGTTGGAAGAGTGTGTGTGGGAAGGGGATGTGGTGAGAGGGGCTGAGGGTATGTGGAGAGGGCACCTGAAGATTTGTGACTCATCTGCTTGATCTTGCTCATGGAGAACAAGCATTTCAGCTTAACCATTTCTCTGGCCACATCTTGTTCACAAAGGCAAACTCATGTCTCATGGTAAATCTTAAAATAGAGCATATTGCCATACTGACATTTACTTTATTATCAAATATAGATACCATGACACATATCTCTCTTTTCTTTAAGGGAAAACTTCATCATATATTTTGTAGAAAAAATCCCAATACACAAGGTGAGACTACAACTTTCTTCACCACAATTAGGTAATCATAAATAGAATATTAAGACATTTCTTATATATAAAGACTGAAGCTCACTTCAGAATAAAACAGGAGTTGAGAATTAACTTATCTTTCTTTTTCATAATATCTTTCAATCCAATCAATGACATATTTCCAACAAATTTATAGAAATTCTATATTGAAGATTGTATCTATTTGCATAATTTGTTTTATGCTTCTTGGTAAGCTCCAGCTATCTCAGGTTTATTATTATCATTTTTTAATTTTTAGAGATGATGGCTGGGCGCAGTGACTCTCACTTGTAAATCCCAGCATTTTTGGAGACCAAGCAAGGCAGGAAGATCACTTGAGCCCAGGAGTTACAGATCAGCCTAGGAAACATAATGAGACTCCCATCTCTACAAATAATTCAAAACATTAGCTAGGCATGATGGCATGTGCCTGTGGTCCCAGCTACTTGAGAGACTGAGGCAGGAGGATTGCCTGAGTCTAGGAGGTCGAGGCCACAGTGGGCTATGATTGTACCATCATACTCCATCTTGGGTGACAGAGTAAGACCTTGTCTAAATAAATAAATAAATAAAATTATAGGGATGGGACCTCACTATGTTGCCCAGGCTGGAGTAAATTGGCTATTTCCTGGTCTGAACATAGCACACTACAGCCTTGAACTTCTGGGCTTGAACGATCCTCCCATCTCAGCCTCCTGATGAGCTGGGACTATAGGCTCATGCTACTATATCCAGCTCTATCTCAGTTTTATATATTTGTATGTAGCTCTGATCTCAGGGATTGCACATGCTTTGAATCAGAAGGTAAGGTGCAATAAACCAAGGTGGGACAGTTAGGTATGGAATTGACCATGAGGGTGGCAACTGATTCTAGAGTACCTTTCTGATCTGTGCCTAGTAGAATTCCTGTAGTATTTAGAAGATTTCCTAGTATTTAGAAGAGCCTCAAAAATATTTATTGGATTAAATTGAAATTAATGTGAAAGCAACTGAGCATATATCAATATTCAAAACCTTATTCTTTTGATTCAAAGCACACTTCTTCGTCTGGGCTCAGATTCTAATCATGTGAGTTCTCTAATACTCATTCTCTGTTTTGGATTATATACATTCTTTCACTTACACTAATGTACTGGCTAGTGACTTTCTAGATATTGTGATTTCTCACCATGATTACAATTGTTACTATTTTCACTATTTTTCTTGTTGATTTTTAAATTACTAGGATCAAAAACTTAAGTGTCTTTTAGACATTTTGTGTTATAATTTTTGGTGCTTTTTTTTTCTAACAATAAGTTTCTATTTAAATGAAGTTTTGAAAAATGAATTGAATGATCAGGACTTTTTTTTTTTTTACACTCGAAAATCTAGTGAGAGATCTTGAAACTTTGAAACTCTTTATTGCATTTAAGTAAGAATTTACTTTATTGCTAGAACTTACAAGCCACCATTGCCATTTAACATAAATTACGTGGTATAATAATGTGATAAATACATCTCTAGTAGAATTAGGATATGAAATAAGCAAACAAACAAAAAACCTGGGTTTCCTAAAAAGCTAATGACAGATTTACAGAATTGAAAAGGATGGGATCCATGTACTTGATATACTACATAATGACTGTAGTTATGTTTATTTTATAACTAATAAGTGAGATATTCAATGTGTGCATACCAATCGGCATTTCATGATATGCTTACTGGAGACAAAATATTTAATAAATTTTTTTTCTATGTACCCACTCTCCCAACTGCTGATTAGAAAATTCCTTTTTATGTGTGGTTTAAAATGATAGTCCAAGCTTACTTATCGATTCTTGTAAAATTGCTTTTGTAACATAATGTCCCTAATATTCATTCTCTTTAGCACATTTATTTCAAAATCTAGTTAGTATTTTCTTTTTCAGAAATTTACCTTTATATTTTAGAGGGATTTCCTCCCCTACTGATTTTAATTCCTCTAAAGCATCCCTGAATTTAAATTACTGACTTCTAGTCCTGTGTATCCTGTTTAGCTTTGATTTGTCACTAGAAATAGCATTATCAGAGGGCTCCTTTGTGAGTCTCGCCATTCCCACTGGAAATGCCCATTTATAGTCCCAGTTTCTTAGATTCTTGCTACTCAAAGTGTGGTCCTGACACCAGCAGCCTAGGCACTGCCTCAGAGTTTGTTAGCAAAGCAAGTTGCCAGGCCTCTCCCCAGACTTTCTAAACCAGCATCAGCATTCTAACGATACCATCATTGGATGACAGTATTTTAAAGTTTCAGAGGCACTGTCTTAGGACATTTTTAAAGGGTCATTAAAAGTCACTGAACGGTTTGCAAATCACCCAGCTTACCACCTACTCCCTGGTGCTCAGAAATAGTTCTCAGTGTATATTTAAATGTGCCTGCCATTCTTCCACCCGAGCTCTTAGAGGGGTGGGAACAGATTAGACCAGACCAGCAAATTTATCCCTTTCCTATTTCCCTAAAGCCACATCAAGTTGAATGATACTGAGACGGTGCTCTGTCTTTTGAGGCTTCCTCAAACGGCCAGTTATAATTCATTCAGGAAATAATCTCCAGGCTGTCGTTTTGTTTCTTTTTTGATTGAGTGTTACTCTGCTTTTTATGTTTAACCTGTATTCACTTCAACAACATGTTATTTATGGTTGAACTAAACTCTAATTCTTAGAAACCATTTCTTCCTCACTTTCTGAAATCTGCCAGGATGCAAAATGCAAATATAAATATTCAAAACAGTAAGGCATGGGGTATGCATTGCACAAAGGGATGGGTATTGGATTGGTGTTAGGGTGCACTGACTCAGAACGAATAGCCTTCTTTACTTCTTCAACTGTTAAATGGACAGCACTACATATCATTCTTATTTATTGATATACTTTTTTTCACTAGCTATAACCTCTATTTAATCAAAGAATCTCATTGCATTAGCACAGTGCATGGTACAGAGAGGACACTAAAAACACTGAGGTAAATGACATTCCTCTCCTTTCATGCTAAACCATAAAGGGTTAAAGTATGCTGAGTTAAGCAGAGGTAACATTTTGAAGTTTACAACACATGCCAACCATAACAAACCCTATTGCTTTATACCGAAAAACACTTCTAAGGTAGAAAAATATGCCTGAAAATAAAGAGTGGAGAAATAATTTTGTTAATTGCTTGTCCTTGACATTTAAACACTGACTAACGTTACAGCCAGGCAGGGGGTAAATCAAGCTCATGGAGATATGAAGTTTTTTTCTTTAAAAACATAATTCCCTCTCTTTCCAAAAAAAACTCACATTGGAGAACTGACACAGACTGTACTTCAAAACACAAGTGAGTCAGCAGACATCAAATGAAAACACCCACCAGCACTGACGCAGATCTCAAAACCCCCAGCTAATAAACAAGGTTTCAAGGCCTTGATGGCCTCCAGCAGTTGGGAGAACAGAAGGGGGCCTAAGAAAAATACCTCCCCTTCCCCATAACCCTGTTCTCCAATAGTTTCCAATCTGCCCACCCACTCAGTTAATTCACTAAAAGCCTATTTGTATGGAGGACAGGAATAAGAACTCCCCCAGTGCAATGCAACTCAGACAGTGATGAAATTAGGGGAATAAGCAGACTTTCAACAAGAGGTATGTGACATTTCACACTTAGGGGAAGTCTTTGGCCAGGTAGAGGCACCATACTGCCTCTTATATTAGCCTTGATATCGACCAGCTGGAGCTCAGTTCAATTCACACATCACAAAGTGACAGCACTGGCTTTGAGCTACCCAAGCTGAGCCTTTCACAGCTGGAAAGATTGTAAACTCAGTATAAAACGTACCCACGATTTCTAAGCAGTCCTTTGCTTTCACTCATTTTATCTCCTAAATATGCTCTGTTCCCATAACAGATTATCCTACTAGCCTGTCTAATCACCTCCAAGCATCCACACAAATCCCAAAGACACCAGTGTATGTTTTATTGCTCACATTTCTAGTGAAAATCCTGCCTAGGTAGCGGTATCTAAAAATACTCCAAAACTCTGTTGCTTGCTCTGAAGAGGTGTTCTGAAGAGTGCTTCTGTGCAGTGGGATTCCAGAAGGACTGTTTTGCCTGTTCTGTTCATTAAGGTCAATTAGCTTTATGTTCATCGTCACTCACGATATTTATGTGCATAAGTGTGTTTGCAATTCACCCTGGAAAAGGTGGGACAAGAAAGTAGTAACTTGAATTCACCTGACATTTATTTTTCTCTATTGATACCTAAAGTATTACACAAAATGACCTAATTCCCCATTCTAATGTTCTTGTGAAATTAAAAGGAAAAGAAACATTTTCTTTTTCTTTTTTCTTCTTTTTTACACAGGATCTCACTGTTGCCCAGGCTGGAGTGCAGTGGTGTGGTCACAGCTCATTGCAACCTTGAACTCCTGGGCTCAAGAAATCCTCCTGCCTCAGCCCATGAAGTACTGGGATACAGGTGCTAGCTACTGTGCCAGCCCCTGCACCCACCCCACCCCCCTTTTTAAATGTAGGGCAAAACTGAATCTGTTCCCTTTTTCAGTGGTATTCACAATCAGATGAGTTGTATGCCATCTTTCCCTATATGGTTTACCTATTTCACAAATGTTTCCCAATCAGGCCTGTCCAAAGGACTGGATTTCTTAAAAAAAAACCTTTTGTCCACTTTGGGAGGCTGAGGTGGGTAGATCACGAGGTCAAGAAATCGAGACCATCCTGGTCAACATGGTGAAACCCCATCTCTACTAAAAATACAAAAAATTAGCTGGGCATGGTGGCGCGTGCCTGTAATCCCAGCTACTCAGGAGGCTGAGGCAGGAGAATGGCCTGAACCCAGGAGGCGGAGGTTGCGGTGAGCCGAGATCGCGCCATTGCACTCCAGCCTGGGTAACAAAGAGTAAAACTCCGTCTCAAAAAAAAAAAAAAAAACCTTTTGTCTATTGCAACTTTTTAACACAGGACATTTTGTCTTTTTTTTTTTTTTTTTTTTTTTTTTTTTAATCTAGCCCCTTTCCCTCCTCCCATTTGTGATTCTGGATGTCAGTTTACTATGAACTTCTGACAACTTCCAGGCTGTGGCACCTTTGCCCTCTGGCTAAATGCTGCTCACCTAAGTCCACTGAGACTCAGACCTTGAAATTCAACACATGCCGCTAATGAGAAAAAGCTGTTACAGATACAGGACAACATGCTTAAAGAAAGTTTCAAAAGGAATCATGCAGAGGGCTTGCTATTGTTTGAGTAAACAATACTTTAGCATACTTTTTTAAGAATTAGATCTTTTATGAATTTAACAAGAAAATTGTTGCTGCTGCCAAAAGAAGGCATAATAGGGCTTAAGAGAGAAACTTCTCATTTTAACCAGAGATAACATAAACTTGCATTCAGTTCATGCCACTTTATTCATTTTTAGAAAATACCATCTGCGGTGCAAACAACCTATCCCTTGCATTCTCAGTTCCTTAAGTGTGTGGCCTATTAATTATGCTGGCCCTGTGCAATCATTATAATAATTTATACTTCAATTCTATTAGGAGCACTGACTATCAAGTATGTACATGCTCACACAATGAATTATCACATAATCCTGGTCTACAAGAAGCTTACAATCCAATTGGGAAGCAAAAGAGCCCACCAGGAAGGGTAGTGAAGGCAGGTGGGAGTTTCTAGCTGGAGTTCTGGCTCTGTACTAATAGACATGTAATTTAAAATTAATATTAATTGACCACTTTTATTAATTACTCACCCTTTGCCAGACACCAAGAGGATACAAGGTTAATGAAAGATAAGCTATAGTGATGATAGTGGCGGTGGTGGAGGTTTGGAATTTTAGGGACCATTATTCTACCTACTACAAGTGGCATAGGTAAGGAGGACAAATGGAAAGTTATTAGAAAGTGTTACCGGGAAGGTCATCAGTATGTAGGTTGGGTTAGAAGGAGAGTTGGAGGCCACTGGAAATCTATTCTTACGGTCCTAGAGAAGGTCACGGGAATCAATGTTCAGAGTAGCCGTAGGAAGAGTGAAATCGATTGCATTCTTTTTTGAATTTAGATGATGTCTTGTAGTTTCTGAGAATAAACTATCTAGCCATGCATCTAATACTGATGAAAGAATAGTCGAAGAGTTTGGATTAGATATATCTGGACTTGATTTCTGGTTCTGCCACATAGCTGTGGAACACTGAACAAGTTAACTTACCTCTTTAAGCCTCAATTTGCTTATCTATAAAATATAACTAGCATAATAATGTGCATGCTATAGGTCATTTTAAAAATTACTAATTGTATAAAAAGTGTAGCACAATGCCAGACATTTAGCAAGTTCTCAGAAACAGTAGATATAATCAGTATCATGCTATAGCTTTTATTTTTACATGAGTGACTTTACAGCATGCATTAATACAAAACAATGTGATTGAGGTAAATCTGTCTTTACAACTGGGTCCTGTTTATCTGTTTAGATTACTACCCAGAGGATTTGTCTTATGGTTATTTTGAAATCAGTTTTGGGGACAACAGAAATCAATAGATAAGAAAGACTGAAGATTAGAGTCTCAAAACTCAGTTGCTTACATGGAGCAAGCACGTAAGGTGTGAGTTTCATGAATTGCACCAGATGAAACTAAGATCAGGTGGGACTTACGACCACTGAGGAATGTGTCCTATAACTAATTTTTTTTTTTTTTTTGCTGGTCACACAAAATGATTGGGGTTTCTGAGCTTGCATCTTCTTGCAGTGCTTTAGAACAACTTTTAGATTGTGATCTACAGTTAGAAGGATATTTTAATATATCACAAAAGAACATATGTGCTAAAATTTCTCAAAACATTGTTTAAAACATATAAATCTTATTGATACTCTTTTATTTTGGTTTATTCTATTTCACTCCATGTCTTTATATTCCTTTCTATCCTATTGTGATTTTAATGTTTTGGTTTCATCTTAATTAGGTCTCAAGGGTGGTCCTAAGCCCAGAGAGCCATTCACTCGGTGGGCCCTGACCAGAAGAAAGTCAGACTTGGGTGTGACTTGGGTGTATGTGTCGTCAGGTGAGGCACAATAAGGAGGTGGACATAAAATGCACTAGACATGATAAATGTATTACTCATAGGTCAGAGAGGTTAAGGGTACCAACAAGAGGCAACAAGAAGCCCAGAGGGTTCAACTACCAGGTGGGGATCTAGAAAGGCTGAGAGAGATGGAGAGAGGTGTCGGGGGAAGCCTGTGGGGCTCTGTCTTTGTTAACGTCCTTGGGCCTACCCCTTAGGCTTTCCTGTGGGACTTGTGGATTTGCTAAGAAAACCCACGGGAAGGGCAACCTCATTTTCATGACTCTGGTGTTGACCATTAGGCTTTATCCTGGTCACTTGTTGTGGATTATGTTGGGTTTTGGGTCAGTCGGATGAGGAACAAGCAGGCCATATCACAGACAACCACAGAGGGAGAGAAAGTTTTAACTACGCCAAAGATGACTGGGTTTTAAAGAACTACATAGGTCTAAAAATAGATGCTGAGTCAGCAAGTATACTAAAGAAATTCATGACACCTATCCTGTCCTGCCCTGCCCGGCTCTAGCCCACCCCATCCCCTCCCACCAGATACAACCCTCTCCTATCCCAGTCAAATAGAATCTACAGGCAGATCTTCTAATTTTATTTTTATTGCCATCAATAGGCCACAATCCAGTTTATAACTCTGGTATGTAGCAATGGATTAAAAAATACTTTGGCTGTATTTCCCTTCAAGTAAAAATTTTTGAAAAATCTGACTAGGTGTATGTATATTTATTTATAGCGACATATCTCTACTACTATTAATGTGTTTATTAAATGTCAAGAAAACTTAACTTTCTAAATTTCTTAGAATAAAATACAAATAGAAGCTACAATATTGTTCCCTCAGTACAACATCCTGCATGCTGCTCGATGAGGTCTAAGGCAAGCTCTGTACCTGACCACTTGTATGAGTTTGAGTCAGTGATTTAATGTTTCAGCTTAGAATTTCTCATCTGCAAATTGGAAATGATAATATATATTTGATATTATATTGAAATAACTTGAGTAAATATTGCATTTAATGCAAACAACATAGCACTTGACCTCCCCAAAAGTAAATAAACTTACTTTAAAAATTCATATTAATTGAACAAACTTTTATTGACTATTATGTACAAAGCACTGAGAGAATACAAAGATCAATAAAAGATTAGATAGGATGATGATGATGATGAAGTAGAAGATAGAAGATAAAGAAGAGAATGAAGAAAAGAGAGGAAAGACACGTTATAATCTACTGGGCCTACCAATTTACATAAATATAAAATGAGGCAGAATATATCATGTCTTAATAAAGATATATTTGGCATTGTGCCTAACTTTTAGTGTAAATAAATATTTGTGAATACATGCGTGCAATTATGGATGAATGAATGAAGGAAGGCAGGCATGTGTTGCAGTCTTTGTAATTACCACATAGAAACCCTGCTTCAGTCATTGTCTTGCTACCAGCAGGAGTGACATGTGGCAGACCTCTCTTTAATACCACTTGACCATCTAAGATAAAAAGTAAAAGGACCATTGAAGTTTTTGTTGCCTTTTAACAAATGCAGGGGGTACATGTGCAGTTTTGTTACATGGATATAATGGGCAATGGTGAGCTTTGGGCTTACAGCGTGCCCATCACCCAAATAGTGAAAATTGTAACTAAAAGGCAATTTTTAAAGAGATTCTTATAGTAATTTTTAAAATTAAAAATGCCACATCATGTGTGCATTTTTAAAAACAATGATTGAAAGAATCATAACTCTGTTTTGAAGAGATCTTTTATTTGCATCAAAATGTTATAGTGAAGAAATGATCATTAGTAAGCTTATTTTCTTCTTAGTAATCAGAGTAAAGGCATCCAGCTTCACTTGTTTCTTCAAATACATTGAAAATGAAGGTATTATTTTTATAGGTAAGTCACTTTATAAATCAATAGATGAGACTATTGTCACTATGTTACTAGTTCTTTTGACATAAACATTAAAGGCCCATCTTCGAACATATGCTCATTTTTTATCCTCTTTCTCACCACTTCTTTTTTATTTCAAAGTCAAAAGAAAAATCTACTAAAACAGGTCTCACGTTACTGAGAATCTAGAATTGGATTTCAGATTTACTTTTTGATTCAGTAAATTATGTTTTATCATTCAGAGGATGCAATATTTAAGGTGACACATTGTAGCCAGATAGAGAAGTAACATTTTTCAATTGCTATTGGCTGTAGTTCTGTTTTTACTAACCCTCTTGCTGGTAAATCTGAATGCAAGCTCTATGGAATCAGATAGGAAATAATAACTTTCTTTAGTGCTATTCAGGCAATAGAGAATGATTTTCCATTTGTGGAAATATCATCTAGGAAATAACCTGCAATGGCAATTTGTCAAGAAAAGAAATTCATCACCAAGCTTGATAACGCTAGTGGAGAGTGAAGCATGTGTATACAGATTCACAGTTACCATTTGACCCTGGGGGTCCCCATGATTATCCATCATCCTACATTTCTCCCACTTCTTCATTTTCCCACCCCCTCTCACCCTTCACAAAGAGGCTAGCAGCTGTGTTTCTGCACTCAGCATGTGGGGAGCCTGCAATAACTTTTAAAACATTTCCCTAGATATTTTCTACAATATAATAATCCTTGAGACTGACAAGGTAGCATCATTCTCTCTCTTCTGTAAAAGAGGAAAATGAAACCATGATTAAGTGACTTGTCTAAGGTCACACATCCAGAAAGAGGCAAATGTGTGGATAGCACTTCTTTCTGATCATTGCACTTTGGAATACACTAATGCTTAATGAGGCATTAGACAGAAAAATGAAGGGGACCATAAAAACCAAGAAGCCTTGAGCCGGTGAATACTGAGCGTTTCACCACTTTCTTATTATGTGAGTCCTTTATTGTTTTTGCGTTATTAATTGATTTGAGAAACTATATTAGCTGTCTATTGCTACAATAATGCAAGTCTCCTTGACAGAGTGGTGGCAGAGTTCCCAAGGAAGGAGTGGAAATGTGGAAGACCTCTGTAGGCCAAGGGTCAGAATTAGAACACTTTTATCACATTCTATTGGGCAAAGCAGATGTAAAGTCCAGCCCAGGTTCAAAGGGTGGAAAAACAAACTCCATGTTTTAACAGGAAAGCTATAAAGTTACATAGCAAAGAGTGTGGCTGAAGAGTGGAGGACATTGGGGCCACTTGTGCAATTAGAAACACTCACTCATCATCCCCAATATGCCACAGGTCTGGGAATATAAAGAAAACTAAACTGTTCTCTCTAATAAGTAGAGTTTATAGTCTGATAAGAGAGACAGACACATTAGGTCATTGCAACATCAAACAATACAAAGAGAGTAGACAGGAAAATGAACACTTTGATCTACAAAACTCAAGAGTATAAGACATCTAACTTTTAAAATTTTTCTGTAACATTTAATTTGTGTCTTGAATATCATTTTAATCCATAAGAAGATTTAATTAATTCTAGATAATGAATTAATTCTGAGTTTCCTAAATTAATTTGGTATTTCCTCATTAAAATCAGGAGTTCTCGCTCTCTTCCTTGTCATAGTATCAGGGTCTAGGTCATGTTTTCAGTCATCAAACACTGGGATCCATGGAGATTGGTATTTCATGTGGTCCTGATCCTAAATACATAGATTCTTCCACACTCACCAATGATTTAGTGCCTAAACCCCAGTCAAATACCTATGACTATGTTACCAATGTTTGAATACAAAATCTGGTGACCTGGAGATTAAAGAAGAAATAATAAAAAAGTATAGAAGTCAACTTTATTTGGTACCAATATTTGATATTTCTTATTTATGGAGATAATATGAATTGTCATATATTCATATGCATCATTTCAGAGTGAAAAGGATATTTTTTTAGAAACCTAAGTAAAAATGTGTATGAAGACAGCACTGAAGGAAGTTGAAAGTACATGAATTCCAGCCGGGCGTTGTGGCTCACTCCTGTAATCCCAGCACTTTGGGAGGCCAAGGCGGGCAGATCATCTGAGGTCAGGAGTTCAAGACCAGCCTGACCAACATGGTGAAATCCCATCTCTTCCAAAAATGCAAAAATTAGCCGGGTGTGGTGGCAGGCACTTATAATCCCAGCTACTTGGGAGGCTGAGAAAGGAGAATCACTTGAACCCAGGAGGTGGAGGTTGCAGTGAGCCAAGATGACGCCACTGCACTCTAGCCTGGGTAACGAAGAGTAAAACTCCATCTCAAAAAAAAAAAAAAAGAACATCAATTCCAGCCCATCTCCATGCCTACCCATGTGACTCTCACAGTCATTTCTCTTCTCCAGCCTCAATTTCCCCATTCTTTATTGAGAGGGTTGAATTAGAGAAATATTTCAGTCTTTGGCATTCAAATCTCATAGCATTTAGGAGACTGAAAAGGGCTATTAGTAGTTGTAAGAAAAGAGATAGTGGGAGAGAGAGAGAGAGGAAGAGGGAGAAAGAATGAGAATCAAAAGAAAAGTCTAAGTAAGCTCACAGAAGATAGGACATCTGTGGATGATTTAACCTAGCTGAGATGACAGTTTTGAGTGTATAATATATATTTTGATATTACATATGGGAGTTCCTTTGTATGAAGGCAAAGTTTTAATAGAATACTATATACCCCATTACAGCATGAATATACAATTGTAAAGTAACATAGCTCATTGTAATGATCTTAGTGTATATATATATATATATATGGCTCCTCAATGCAAATATTATTGACAACAACTAAAATATAGAAGGAAAAGAAGTCACTTTTAGGTTCTCTAATAAAAAGCATAAATGTCAACATGTTCGAATTTGAAATATTATTAGTAATACTTCATAACATAGTCATATATCATTTCTAATAGATTTATAATGGATGAAATTATGGAAACTTTATTCAATACTAATAAATAGTATTTATTGACCATATATCATTGGTCAATTTTAATATTATACAGGTATTTTGAGAATATTTGGTACCCATAATTAACAATAATCCAGATGAATTAGACAGTGATTAATGCAGATTTAATGTGATTATAAGTAGATAAAATTTCTAGCTAAACTTGGCCAACATGACATTGGACAGGGATGCCTAATGTTACTGAAACTGATGTGAGTTCTCTGTTTATCTTAAGCAACACAACCTATAATCTCATGCTGAAAAGCATTGACCTTGGTGGTTTTCTATAATCTTAACCTTGGGAACAGACTATTGCTCATGCTCTAATTATCAATTTCTGGATCACACTCTCTTGTGCCTTTGAGATTGACCACTTTTCAACTATCTCTGTTATGTTTTATTTAATCTGCTGTCAGTATCAACCAAGCCAAAAAAAATAAAATAAAAAAAAACGTATAAAAGCTAGTATGAGACATAGATTATACTGGCCAATTTTGTAAAAGTACTAATTGTTTTTTTTGAGGATAAGGAAAGTCAAGTACATCTTACCAGTTCTCTCCTCAAGAAAAGCGAATAGTCTAACAAATTGATGCTGCAGATGGGAGCAGCCAGTGAACTGCCACACACAGGGATGATTCTTCAAATATAAAAAATCTAAACATAAACTCTGCCTCCCACTCCCCACCCAACGGTAACAATGTGAAAAGGGATTATGTATTGCCATGTACATAGCAGATGTTGGACAATGAGGAATTAAATGTTAATCATTGGCATTGTAAACGTTACTTATCTCTCAATGAAACAAAATTTAACACTTCCACCCTGGCAAAAGTCGTTTTGCTCTGATTTTGTGGGGTTTATTTACATAACTATCACTTGTTTTCTTTTGACTTTTTCCCCCTCCTCCCTCTTATTCCCCTTGGTGATTTAGGGTACTCTGTCATGATCTCAGGTGTTTACGTCTTTTGGGACCCCTGGCCACTCCAAGCCTTCTGTAGAGCAAACCAAATTGTTTCTGAGTGCCGCAAGGGACATGCTTCTATTAATAAAACAGAAAACAGCAACCTCCAAGGTTTCAGCTAAAAAGAGTCTGGGAAAGAATGGCTGGCCAACACAGCTGAATCTTTTCCCTCCAAAAATAGATGTAGTCTCATACATTTCCTGAAAAATAAAATGGACTGTACTAGTCTGTTCTTGCACTGCTATTAAGAAATACCTGAAGCTGGTAATTCATGAAGAAAAGAGGTTTAATTGTTCCTTAGTTCAACAGGCTGTTCAGGAGGCATGGCTGGGGAGGCCTCAGGAAACTTTCAATCATGGTGGAAGGCAAAGGAGAGTAGGTACGTCTTACATGACAGAAAACAGAGACAGTGGAGTAGGAGGAGCTACACACGTTTAAACAACCAGATATGAGCTCTATGGCTGTATTAGATACTTTATAAAAATATTAGATCATTGGATCAACAGTTTGTGTAGGCTTAACAATTTATAATTGTTAAGAAACAGAAAAAAGAGAGAGTGGAGTAGGAGGAGCTGCACATGTTTAAACAACCAGATGTAGTGAGAACTCACCATTATGTGAACAGCAAGGGGGAAACCTGCCTCAGTGATCCAGCCACCTCCCACCAGGCCCCTTTTCCAACACTGAGGATTACAATTCGACATGAGACTTGGGTGGAGACAAACTGAAACCATAGCAAGGATCTAAGTGAATTGATGGCCCATCCTTCCCCATGTATCTGTTAGTATGGAAACTGCCTATGCACAAATACATTCTTTCAAAGGTAATATCCTCTGAGGGGCTGGTTCAAATTCCCTGGGCTGTGAAAGTAAGCAGATTGCCTCTGCTCTGTGGATCTACCCAAAGGTCTAAAGCCCTATGGATGGACAAAAGAATGCTCTTATGCAGAGATAGGTTAAAACATAGTAAATCCATAGAATGGATTACAATGTAGCTATAAAAATTCACAAGGTAGAAGAATAAGTATTGGTATGTGAAACAGTTATAAACTGTTAACGCTACACAAACTGTTGATTCAGTGATCTAATATTTTCATAGTGTATCTAATATGCCCATAGAGCTCATATCATATCTCCTCTATCTAAAGTACATCATAGTTAATTCTGAATATTGATTATAAGAGGTATTCTAATTCAAGAAAATGTTAAATAGAGGTTAATGCACATGCTAGAATCAAGATAAGATTTTCTGGTATATGTCATATATTCATATTGCATTAACATGCAATTGTATATTTCATATATTTTGTATAAAATTGTACATTTCATATATTTAAACATATATATTCTAATTGTACCATGTATTTTGTTATATGTTATATATCTTATATTTTATGTAAAACTGGAATAAAATCACAATTAAGGTTTCTTCCTTTGCCTTTTTCAGTGTTTTTAAATTTTTCTGCCTTCAGCAGCATTTTTTCTCTTTTTTTTCCTCTTTTCTTTCTTTCTTTCTTTTTTTTTTTCTGAGACAGAGTCTTACTACTCAGGCTGGAGCATAGTGGCCTGATTTCAGCTCACTGCAACCTCCACCTCCCAGGCCAAAGCAATCCTCCATCCTTAGCCTGCCGAGTATAGCAGCTATTACTCTTGTAATTAGGAAGGAAATTGTTTAAACGTAAAAAAAAAAAAAGGAATACTCTTAAGCTGTTAAATAACAGTCAAGAGGCTTGCATTTTTTTTCTCTCTCTTTTGTGATTTTCTATTCTCCTGAAGATAAAAATGAGAGAGAAACACCTTGGGAGTGCAGCCTGGACCTCTCACTTGAAAGAACCACTGGCAGAGGTTCTGCAAGGTCTGAGTTGCTGTCCACATAGAGCCTCTGGGGGGAATGGGGAGGGGAGAATGAGAAAACAAGAGGCAAATATGAAACAGGCACAGTGGCCTCCAGCAGGCTGTTTCTTCACAAACGGAGGCTGGAAACCCGCCCTCGCTGGGTCTGGGTCCACATCAGCTACCATGTACGTGGGCACTGTCAGCTCATCCAGAAGTAAGTGGTTCTTGAAAAGACTGACTGTTCTGGCTGTTGATAATGGAGGCAGCAGCTCCCTGGCTCTGACAGCTGGCCCCAAACTGTTGATTGCAGTGGGCTAAGCAGGCTTGTGAAGTGTAATGAATCACAGTCTCCTCTTCCCAAACACAACTTCAAAGTCCAAGTGGCAGAAGCCAAGAGCAAATATGACCATTATCGCTCATCTTTTAAGGACGAGGTCCAGCCCTTCTGCAATAGACTGTCAGAGGCCAGCTGGTCCTCTCTCATGGATCCCCATCTTCTCCCATGTTGCACCTTCCTTACCTGACCATGGATTTAACATGCCACTTCCAATGAACCAGGGCAAGCTTTACAGAACAGGAGAGACTCAAAGTGAAATTTAAAGAAAAAGGAGATATTTAGACCTAGTATTGAACATATGTGTAATTTCAGAATTGGGACTGTTGAACAAAAGATTGGCTTGGCTTTCATTGCACTTTATTGAAGAATTGTCAAAAAAAAATTCCGAGGAAAGTTTTATTTAGCTAGAGTAAGACCAGGACTATAAATTTGACTACCACTGTTGAATAGTCTAGACACAGCTGCCCAGGAGAGGCCAGCTAAGAGGCCCAGGGAAGAGGAAAGGAGTTCACACATCTGGCACAAGTGATTCAAGAAAGCGAATGCCCCTGTCCAGAGATAGCAGCAGCAGATGACCAGTGGCTGATCTCTCAGTTTGGCACCTAGACAGGGCTTGTGCCTTCACAGAAGCCTGATACTATGTACTCAGGCAAGATTTTAGGGAGAGTAGGTGGGAACAACTGAACAATTTAGCAGGAGGAGAAGATTCAAGGTGATTGGAAGAGGCCTTGGCCATCAAAGGAAAGTCAAGACAGAGAAAGTGGCCAAGGAGGTTGCAGGAAAGGAAAGAGAAACAAAGAGGCTATTGGAGCAGGAGAGGAAAACTGATATCAAATGGAGCCAAGAACTTGTCATTGTTTTCTCTTCCCCATTAATAAGGGCCTGAGCTATGACAGTAAGACTTCAAAGTAAACCAGGAAGCACATAGAAATATGTCACAGGTGTGAGAACTTCTCTATCTCTGGAAAGGTCTGGGAAAAGCCCCACACCTTGAGCTCTAGAGAAGATGACCTAGGTCCCTTCACCTGTCCACACCTCAGCCATACGAACAGAGTGAACAATATGTGCAGAAGAAAATCTGAGGAGCACAGGGATTTGGGCTTCCACATGAGTTGCTGATGTTACTTGCTGTGTTTTCTTTCTGAACCATAAATTTCTGTTTAGAAACTCTGTTAAAATCGCTGTTGTATATTTCAGATATTCTAGTATTTCTGAGTAGTTGGGGGAGAGTGGTTGGGGTGAGACAAACATTTCTTTAATCTATGCAACTTCTTTTCTGGTGGGAGTATTTAAACTGATGACTCATGGACAAAGGTACTATGCAAGGATTTCTTCATAGGAATGCAAGAAAAGGAATGAGTTTTTTTTTTATTATATGCAAGAAGTATCAAAGGGGAATTAAAGAATCATGTAGCAACAGAATATGTACATTTGTAAGAAAGAGTAAAAGTCAAAAATACTCAAGTCATTGCACACAATTATGTATTGAATACCTGCTGGATGCTAGAACTATATTGGGTGCCAGTCACATAACATTGAACAAAATGTGACCTTACACTCAAGGCATTCAGAGTTAGTGGAAAAGACAAGATTATAAAAGACAAACTTAACTACCACACAGGTTCTCTTTAAGTTAATGTTATATGGCAGAAGAGGGTTCAACTCTACCTGCTTACTATGCCTCTCACAATGATTTTTTTAAAGTGAGTAAAATTTCAGAGAGAAATAGAAATTGAATAGCTTTGATCATTTTAACACTGAGATGCTTCTGAATTTTACATCAGCCTAATGAATAAATTCCACTGGACATGACCTATCCAGTCAATTTATGGCTGCCGTACCATAAAGTAAATTTAAATACATTTTTTTTTTTTTTTGGCCAGGTGCGGTGGCTCACGCCTGTAATCCCAGCACTTTGGGAGGTTAAGGTGGGCAGATCACCTGAGGTCAGGAGTTCGAGACCAGCCTGGCTAATATGGTGAAACCCCGTTTCTACTAAAAATACCAAAAATTAACCAGGTGTGGTTGTGTGCAACTGTAACCTCAGCTACTTGGGAGGCTGTGGCAGGATACTTGCTTGAACCTGGAACTTGCAGGTTGCAGTGAGCCGACAACGTGCCATTGCACTCCAGCTTGGGCACCAACAGCAAAACTCCATCTCAGAAAAAAAACCTTTTTGTTTTTGTAGCTGCAGAAATGTATATCAGACAAGTTTGTAAATGATACAATGGTTTTGTATGATTCAAAAAGATGCCTCCAAATATAGGCTGCAGACTACCATTTTCCCACCCACACCCTAACCTCCAGGAAGCTGATATTCCCTGAAACAGTTCATTTTATATCCATTTTGAAAACATCTATTATTATTTATTTACAATGGCTTACCCCTTTTGTAGCTGAGTTGCTAGAAGCAAGAGAAGAATAAATGTTCTAACCCAAGTTTCAGGTTGAGTATGAACATCAGTTCATACTCAATTCTCTGTTTAATAGAAATGTCTTAGTCATCATCACCTCTTGTCAGAGCTAGAGAAACAAATGAATGACTTGTTCTCCTATTATTAAGTCCCATTGGTTGCCTTAAATAATTCTCTAGAGCTTTCTTCTTTCTTCTGCTTCTTTCTTCACTAACGTTTTAGAAGAAAATGCCATGGAAACAGGTTGCTTTCATCGTAGACAGTAATTTAAAACTTTAGAAAAATGGTTATTTATCTGTGTAAAATTCACAATGATTAATATAGTCTTACACTAGTTGTCTCTCTGTTAAAACAACTTACTAGTCTGAATAGGCCTTTAGCCTAAGGATTATAATAATATTTTAAACTCCTATTATATATCTCAGGATGATAACAGATGCCTAAATGCTATATCAACCTGCTTATTATTGTAATAAAGTAATATGGAAACTGACATATAAAATCTAAAATATAGATCCATGTCTATCAGCAAGTAACACCAATAATTATGGGGTTGCAAAATGCCAGGGCAGAAAGGTGCTACTCAGTTTCCCCTTATCCAGCACGCAGCATCACAGCAGATAAGACCTGGCGAAGATGGCATTCCTTGACCATTGAAATGAAAATTCTCTAATGGCACCTGGAGATATTCAATCCACTAAAATATCACAACATCAACATGGTCCAAATAATTATTAGATTTTCTTCTACAACCCACAAGTTTCTGATGGGCTGAACTCCACAGTGTTTGCCCTCACAAATCAGCAAACAGTGAGAAGCAACAATGATGAAAGAATTAGCAAGAAAGAAAAGGAGTTTTTTGTTTGTTTTGTTTTGTTCTTTTAGACAGGGTCTTGCTCTTTCATCCAGGCTGGAGTGCAGTGGCACGATTTCGGCTCACTGCAGCCTTGATTTTCTGGGCTCAGACAATCCTACCCCGTCAGCCTCCTGAGCAACTGGGACTATAGGCATGTGCCACCACACCCAGCTAATTTTTGTATTTTTTAATAGAGATGGGGTTTTGCCATGTCACCCAAGCTGGTCTCAAACTCCTGGGCTTAAGCAATTCTCCCGCCTGGGCTTCCCCAAGTCCCAGGATTACAGGTATGAGCCATGGTGCCTCCCGACCAAATGGTTTTTCTAAAGAAGGTGAGAGAATAAAAAGTTTTAATTAAGCAATTTTCCAAAGCATACATTAGGCAATAATTATGACTGCTGGCATAATATGCCATCGTATTTAAAAGATTAGGTATTAGATATATGCATCTCTGTGCCAAATGCTGGGTTATTCCTTTCTTCAAATAAAGTAATAGGAAATATAAGTTTTAAAACTTTTTAAAAACATCCAGTTATTTTATTACAGCATTTCTAAAGAATAATTTTTGTGATAGCTAGCTTGCTAGATATATAGAGTTTGAATCTCATCCCACAATCTCAGTTGTGCACAAAATGTGATATCAAAATTTTATGATAATGATTTGATATTTACTTTGAGCTATCATTTCCCTAGATGGTAGAAATTTGATGTAATTCTTAAGATTCTGCATAGTGTTGAGGCTACAGGGGGTAGAGGTACAGCCTGTGATGTGCTGGTGGACAAGCACTGGGAGGGGAAAAAATCCCCCTGATTATGGCATACTTTAGAGATATTGCAAGTTTGGGTCCAGATCATTGGATTAAAGTAAATGTCACAATAAACTTCATCACACACATTGTTGGCTTCCCAGTGCATATAAAACTTATGTTTACATTATACTATAGTCTAGTAGGTGTGCAATAGCACTATGTCTAAAAAATGTAGAGCCCTTAGTTTCAAAATACTTTCTTGTTTAAAAATGCCAATGATCTTCTGAGTCTTCGGCAAATTGTAATATTTTTGCAATGTCTTATTTTAAGAAATGTCCACGGCCACCTCAGAGTGGTAGTTGCTGAAGGCTGAGGTGGCTATGGAAATTTCTTAAAATAAGACAACGATAAAGTTAGCCACATGAATTGACTCTTTTTTTCGAACAAGCTTTCTCTGTAGCATGTGATGCTGCTTGATAGCATTTTACTCACAGCAGAACTTCTTTCAAAATTGGAGTTAATCCTCAGAATCTGCCACTGCTTTACCAATATTTCATGTAATATTCTAAATCCTTTGTTGTCATTTCAACAATGTTCACAGCATCCTCACCAGTAGTAGATTTCCTCTCAAGAAAACAGTTTCTTTGCTTATACATAAGAAACAACTCTGTCCTTTTAAATTTTACCATGAGATGGCAGCAATTCAGACACATCTTCAAGCTCTACTTCTAATTGTAGTTCTTTTGCTATTTCTATCACATCTGCAGTTACTTTCTCCACTGATATCCTGAACCACCACCTCCCCATGTCACCCATGAGTTGGAATCAACTCCTTCCAAATTCCTGTTAATGTTGATATTTTGACATCCATGAATCACAAATGTTCTTAACGGTATCTATAATGAAGTCACTCCGACTTTCCTGTGCTCCTGTTTCCTTAACACTTGTAGCAAAATCTAGCCCACTGAATATCATGGGCTTGAGATAGGAGCCATGATAAGATGAGCAGTTCACCATCCCTTAGGGGGAAGCCTAAAGCGGAAACGGAGAAGCCGACCTGACAGCTCATGAAGTTCAGTGACAACCCTGTCCTCTAACAAAGCTAAAGTCTTCTCAGCAAAAATTGCCCTAGCACAGCATGGGGAGATTTATGGGAAATCAGAGACTCAATCTATCTTCATAACAGCAAGATTTTAATTTAGTTTCACATGGCATGGGTATTTATGTCAAAATAGAGACAACACTCACCATTCACTGGGTATACAACCAGATGTAAGATCCTACCTTATAAAATGTCTATGAGTAAGTTAATGTCAGTTTGGAGGGGCCTCAAGAAAACGCCATTATGCAGTGCTCAGTTCTATGCTCTGTCTCTTCCAAGTCTTAAGGGAGTGGCCTGAGAGAACGCTCATAGGCGAGTAACTTTTCAAAGAGCGCTCTCCTTGATAAGCATGCTCAGCATCTCAGAAGACAAACGTAGAACTGAAGTGATCTTGTAAACTAAAGAATTAACAGAGGATGTTTCCACAGGATAATTCCTATGTAACACCCAAGAAAAGAGCCTTTGCACAAATTCAGATAGGCGAAGGTTTGACAAAGCATAGGTGGGACAAGAAAGTAGGACATGCTGGGTGACCAGCTTGCTTCAAGTCTGCAGTGAAGACCTGTCTGCAGTGTGAAAAACAAGCATAACATTGAATGTATCAAAAACAAAAAAAACACAGAAAAGAACACGAGCCACTATCTTGGGGGAAAGATCAAAACATTACTGGCATACGCTCACCAAATCAATGAGGGTTATAGAGAATACAGAGAGGGTTCAAAGAGGAGCTACAAAGATGGTTTAATTGAATATCACACCTGAAAAAAACACTGAAAAAACAAAGTTTTTTTCCCTGCTAAAACATAAAACTTAGGAAATATTTGACAGTCATTCGATAGAAAAAGGGCTGTCAGAGACTGGCAATAAGCTGTTTGCTTGCCTTACAGTTGACATAATCAAAGAAAATTGGCTTAAACTATAACAGTCTGAGAGAGATTTATAATTTCCTATCTACTCTGCCAAACTGGAAAAATTCACTCTCTATGCATGAAGTGCAATTATGCCTTGTATGTGCTGAAGGCATGCCCTGGTCATATTATTCAAGTTCTTTTTTAAAGTCCAAGTTCTGTCATATTAGTATTTAACATAAGATGATTTGCAATTAAGTGCCTAATATGGTCTTTGGATGTTGTAACAAACAACAAAGATTTTCCTGTCTTGTAGCCAGTGAATGTTGGTCAGGTGTGGAATCTCATTCCCTGAAGCAATTCGTTCTGGTTTTAGCTTAAGAAACTTTAGGCTTCTTTGGATATTGATTTACAGAAAGAAGCCAAATAGAAAATTAGCTCCCATGTGAATGTGTCTGCTTTTATGATAAAGCACCTTGGGCTTGGCATAATTGTTGGGTTTTTTTTTTAATGTGGTGATAGTCTATTATGCAAATTAATCTTTCAGGATCTAAGTTATACCAAGTATAACATCCTTGTGCACTATAGACATTAATTGTTATTTACAATGTGTCTATTATAAGTCTAACATTACTAAGTTACAGCGTTATATATTTTGCCGATTTAAATGCCTTTTAAAGATGTGCTTGTGTGTGGATTCTTACACAATACGTGAGCTGAACCAGGATGGCCTGCCTTGCAATCTTGAAGAAGGGAATAAATTTCTATGGTCTGCAATAGAGCTTAAGAAAGCGCAGCATGTTGGTGGGGAAATGGAATATGGAATGTTCTTTTTAGTTCTGTGTTTGGCCTGTTAATACTAAAAATGGTGGGCATGACTGATAATACAATGTAAGTGATAGATCATAGGTAGATGATAGATAGATAGAAAGATTTTAGACATTTTCCTATCCAAACTCTATTTTTCATTAAGAGAGAAATCCAGAGGTGCCAAATTGCTGGTTTGACTTAGGCTTGATTTCATATTTTCTTATTTGTTTTTGTAATACGTGGTGTTTTCTTTCCTGATTTACTATTTTGTATGGGTAGATATTATCTTTTAATAATGCTAGGAAATAGAGGTGCACTAACTTCCTTTTAACTTTGCATCCTTTTACCAGGGTAAAAGAATTTCTTTTAATTAGTAAGATAGCTCTAGTCCTCGGATTTGCTACTAAATTTCAATCAGAGAACAAGATGCCTTTGAAAATTTATAATGGAGATTCTAACAGAAATTTAACTTCCTCACCACTGAGTCTCTGCTATAAAACCATCCATGCAAAGAACATGGTTCATTTATCTACAATGTTATCAACATTGGCCTTAAATTAAATCTTCACACAATTTAACAAGATGCAACAATACAATGGCTATGATTTATTTGTGATATATGTGACATACTCATAAAAACATCGGGTTACCAGAACCAGCATTTTGCATCCTTATAATTCTTTAAATGATTTTTCATCTGTCTTTTGTAAGAGGAAGTCAAAATAATTTCACATGACATCAATATGCATGGAATATAGTGTATCTAACAGTTAAAGTCTTCTAAAGAATTAATTTATTAAGTAATAAACCAGGAAGCTCATTAATGCAAAGCCATTAATTTTCTTCTTCTAATATTGTTATGAGTGTGATTCCATTTTAATTTCAACTGTGAGTGGTTGATATGAGTGCAATTTTTATACCAGTAGTTAAAGAATGATTATATTTTGTTTCTGTCAAATAATTCTCAGGGGCTAATAATTTTTGGAATGTTACTCAGCATTCTATTAATAACAATAATGCTCCAACAAATTACTGAGTCTCATAATGCATCTGATGTGTGCCAGTTAAGGTGTGAGATTTTGGCAAAGAGCAAAGCACAGCCTTCACCCTCAAGGGGACTGTATTTTAAATAGAGACAAGCATAGATACAAGTATGCACTACGAAGTCTTATAACTACAATTATTGAAGTAGGAGATTTATTATTTGGCTCTCACAAAGGTGTCACTCCATGTGGCCTCTTGACATGCTGGCCAGCTGGTCTCCACATTTTGACACTCAGCCTCCTCTAAGAAATATTTCTTGACCCTCTGCCCAACTCCAGTACTCTACCATGATCATCCATGTATTATTATCTAGTCAGTGCCATATATGCATATATACATATGTTTGGAGTACTCAATGCATGTTGGTCTAATTAATTATCTTAATTAACTTACTTTGGCTCAGAGGCAGGGCCTCAAACATTTATGTTGTAAATTTGGTTGAACCCCAGTTGAGATGTGTGTTTCCTGCAAACTTGTGCTCAGCAGAAAATGAAGTAGGTAAGAAACTGATACGCAGTATCAGCAAGTAATGCCCCTTCCTGCTTCTTTAGACTATCTGCTGTCCCCTTCCACTCACAGGTAAAGAGAAAGTACAAAGGAGAACAAGTATGTTTTATATTATGTCACTTCTTAAATTCAATGAAGCATCTTTTCCTATTAGCCAGACACCCTACCCGAGCCCCCAGGCAGAGTGAACAAACAAAATAAATGTCTCTAATTCTCCCAATCCAACACCTGCCCTCCCCGCCACAATGACCCCTCCCCACGCCATGGCTATATACATTTGTCTGAGAAGCTGGAGGAATGAGAGTTGAAACATAAAGAGAGGAAGAATGACATGCACGGCCTCCTAGGTAATCTCGATAATGAAGACAGTGGATGGATTTTCTCCCAAGCTTACAGGTAATTTTAAATACACAATTTGCTTCTCCCCTGGTGTTTGCTGTTTAGCAGAACCCCAATTCCAGGTAGAACAGGAGGGCAACAGGGAAGGGCAAAAGAAAGTGGACAGTAACAGATTGAGGTGAAAGAAAGCAAAGACTGCCTCATGTGTGCAAGGTGGGCATTCCCAAGATTCCTCCGACCGCAAATAGCACAGTGGGCAGGTGTTAGCTTTCCCTAGGGAGCATGACTTTGTTTGTTGTCAAACACAAACCTGCCCAGGAAGGGAGGAGGTCTGATTAATAGAGCTGTGATGGGTAGAAAGCTCATGGTGAGTTGGGGAGGTGAAAAAAGCCTAATCATGCCTTATGAGGATTACCATGTCCAAGTAGTTACTGAGGAGGACCCAACTGATGGTCCTAAGTGTATCCAACATGCCTCATGACAGAGTGAGCAATTAGTTCCATCTATACTGATAGAGGCAACCATCAAGGGTTCGGCAGCTGGGCATCACCAGAGCCCTAGAACATTAGCTTTGCCCCTTTTCTGAAAGCTCCTTCTTGTAGCTGTGTGCAGGCATGCAAGGACACCATGCACCCTGGAGGAAAAATTGAGCCTAGAATCTTAATGCCTAGTTTCAGCTGGAATATTTTTGGATTACACTGAGTTGACTGAAATGGAAGAGCATGGCTAGCTTGTTCCAAACAGATGGAAGACTTAGATGATGGGATCAAAAGTTGAGGGAAGTATATCAACTGCAAGATAAAGCAAAATCCTTGTTTGCAAACATCTGATTCATTAAAGTAAACTCTATGTTTGTTACATGTTGGAGGAGTACTCATGGCTTCTTTTAGAGCATGTGGGAATTAACTATTTAGAAGATATAGATTTAGACAGAGTTCCAGTTCCTCAATTCTAGGGGTGGAAAGTCCAAGATAAAAATTAACATTGACTAGGGAAGGATGTACAGCAGTAGAAAATATTTACAAAAATGTGTTCTGTTTTAGGCTTTTGCATTAAATCTTCTCTCCAGCTCACTGAACTCTCTCAAATGAATCCCAAAGGTGGATTCACCCACCCTTCCAGATGCCCCTCTCCTTTGCAACCCATTCACATCAAGAATTGTGAATAACAACTGTGGGAAGAAAAACAAAATGGGGCAAATATTACCCAGGACCTGAAAGATATTTGCAGAGCCAGTGCTTCTCCCAGGAGAGATGTAAAGAAATGGTCATTGGCTTGGGGAGAAAAAGAGGAAAGTCCACAGCGAATGAGGGAGAAATAACTTTATGGCCCAGGAACCGGGAAAACTTTGCCTAAGACTTCCAGAAAGCTGACTCTGGAAGCTGCCTCAGTGTCAAGCTGTCTTCATGCTGCACTAAGAGCTGGCAGATGGAGAAACACTTTCATTTTTAATCATTCTCTAGGACACTGGTTCTGCAAATGTAATGCTTGGACAAGCAACATCAGCATCATCTGGACTCCTGTTAGAAATTCACATTGCTGGGTCCAACACCAGATCTTTACTGAAACAGAAACTCTGCATTGGAGTCCAGGAATCTGTGTTTAACAGACTCTGCAGGTGATAGTGATACATGCTTGAGTTTGAGCCCCTGACCTATGATATGAAAGGCATTGGAGATAAAGCATGTCTTAAATATGAATACATTACTTTTATCTTTGGCACGTTCTTCTAAACTCCTGGCAAACTTTCTGCAAATTTTGATACTGATGCTTTCATGAGCTCACTAGGAAGTGGCAGCTAAAGGTGGTATTCACGCAAGAGCATGAACTCTTACTTCATTTTCAAGTGGTCTTAAATAGCTTGTTGACTGAAACACAAGGAGTGGCAGTCGCCTACTCATGACATCAGGTATAATAACCAAGTATGATTAATGGCAACCAGGTCACAAATGCCACCTGCTTAAAAATGCCATTGATATAAGGCACATGTTAAAATTTTAAAGGAGAAAATTTTATAGGTACAACTACATGTATTAGAAATGATGAAATATGGCTGGGCATGGTGGCACACACCTGTAGTTCCAGCTACTCAGAAGGCTGAGACAGGAGTCTGAGGCTTCAGTGAGTTATGATTGTGTCAATGCACTCCAGCCAAGGCAACAGAGTGAAACCACAGGAGGGAAGGAAGGAAGGGAGGGAAGGAAGAAGGAAGGAAGGAAAGAAGGAAGGAAGGAGGGAAGGGAGGGAGGGAGGGAGGGGAAGGGGGAGGGGAAGAGGAGGAAAGGAAAGGGAGGAAGGGAGGGAGGGAAGAAAAGAAAAAGGAAGGAAGGAAAGAAAAAGAAAGAAGAAAAGAGAGAAAGAAAGACAGAGGATGCACTCCAGCCAAGGCAACAAAGTGAGACCCTGAGAAAGACAGAAAGAAAGACAGAAAAAGAAAGAAAGAAAGAAAGAAAAAGAAAATAGAGAGAGAAAGAAAAAAGGAAGGAAGGGAGGAAGGAAAAGAAAAGAAGAAAGAAAGAGAGAAAGAAGAGAGAGTGCACTCCAGCCAAGCAACAGAGACCCGGTGAAAGACAGAGAGAGAGAGAGAGAGAGAGAGAAAGAAAGAGAAAGAAAGAAAGAGAGAGAGGTGAGGGTAAGGAGGGAAGGAAGGACATGATGAAATATGATAATCCAGAAAAACAATGCATGAATTTACAATGATAATTAACATAGTCAAGTTACTGTGGGTGAGAAAGCAAGGCAGATACTCAGTGTATTATTATAGAAACAAGAGGACATAAGTTCATCTACCTCCAAGTGATTGGAGGCTGGGTCCCTGAACTATGGATCCTGAGGCCTGGGATAAGCAAGGCTATGGATGGGATGTTTCTTGCCTGGTCATGAAAATTAAAAGGATCTATTCAAGCCAATGTACAATCGGGGAAGAGACAAACTCCCCAGACACTGGAATCCTGAAAATAGGATGCCACTAAGGAAGAAAAGGATGAAGATCATCCAGGCTCCTTATAGTGTGACATTACCTCTTCTCAGTCCTGCCTTCAGATTGCTCCATCTATCCCCTTCTGGTCCCAGATAAATGTGAACTCTGTGGGTAACATGTTTTTATTTTGCCTGTGCAAAGACTTACACACCTCAACTGGGATTATAAGCACAATCATATGCATTGGGAGTAAGGGAAGCTATGCTTGGAAATATAGGTCTTTTAACATTGAAAATGGGGGGTCAAAAAATGTCAACTAAAAACAAGTTTGAATCTCTCACCTCAGGACTAAAGCTATCTTTCCTAAGTACATGACTTCAGCTTAGGCAATCAGTATCTGTTCCTTTATCCTCTCGTGGGTCACATCGCGCAGGGCATGCAGGAGCTAGTTTTCTACTTGGCCACATGTAAGAGGTTTTTGAGACAGGTTTATCACAACTTCATATCCTCTTCTCTTTGTTAACTTCTGGGGAAGCCTACAGTTTTTGAACTTAAAGGTTCATACTCAGCTCCATGATAAATCCAATCTTTTCTATTTCAGTTCACTCTGTATATCGAAATAATTACAATCCTTTTCATGTTTAGGAGAACATGAGAAAACATGCTGAAAATGTTTTTAAAGTTTCAATTAAAATATAAAATATAATTTTAATTGAATAAGTAAGGTAAACAAAAACCTATGGTTAGCTTAAATAGGGAAAATATTTGACTTGGTTCATATTTCATTAAGAATGAATCCCATGCTAATACTAGGGTAATTACCTATGACCGCACAGACAAACTGGGTCCACAGGAAACAAAGTAAAAGAGCAAGCAGATTAGTCTCAACGAAAGCCCCCAGTGACTAGCTATGTTTAGCAGCGACGTTTTTCTGTAGAATAAATATCTGTGATTCTCAATCGGTTGGTCATGATTAACCAACTAATCTTTCAGGCCTTGTCCTTTCCAGCCCAGTGTCCGGTGACATGCTCTGTGAACTTTAGCCAGAGGGCTTCTGAAGTGGGACTGAGTTGGTGGATACCAGATATTCCCTCTTTGTTCTCGGGAGTGAGTTGTGACCTTGGAGAGAGGTCTCCCAAGTCTGCCTATAACCCTCTCTGAGCCCTCTCACTCTCCTGTCTGAGTATTAGCTCATATGTATATCCTCAGGGGAAGTTTTCATTTCAACCGTTCTTAGTAAAAGCCCTTCTTTTCTTGAGAGAAGTGATGCAGATACAAAAATTTGCAGATTTAAAAGTAGATTATCCCCAGTAGGAAGCCAACTCCAGAGCAACGGCTCACACTAGTTCAGGCACTCCTTGCAGGGAGGTGGAGCGGCAGAGGAGAAAGAGCATGGCTTGTGGAGCGGGAGTGACCAGGTAGGAAGCTTGATTCTGCCACCCATGACCTAAGCACATTACTTCACCTAGGTTTGTCTTTCTTCATCTATATAATGGAGATATTTTGTTCACAAGTTGCTAAACTAAATGAAGCCACGTACACTCTTGATGGAATATTGAGCATATTATTCAGAAATCCTGGACTTGGAGCTAGGATTGAACTAGAGTTGGATGAACTCCAGTTTGTCCTCTTGAGGTGGTGAGTGTGTTTTATCTGAAAGGTACGTGTGGATATTTGAGAGCTGGGCTCTGGAAGAGATGATACATGGCCTGCCAAGGTTAGTGCCACCCTTCCGTACTGTGGAAATGTAACTGGGAGATTCTTCCCAGCTCCACTTATATCCAGGTGGACTACACTGCTTGAATAGCCATAATCAACGAAATAAAAGGAATTGCATTGTTACAAAAATGATTGTAAGTAAGGTAAATTCCTTCCTGGCTTAGATGCTTAGCTGTCAGGATGCTTTCTTTAACTCCCTTTCCCCACCCACCAGCTAGATATGATGTCCAGAACGATTGTAGCATGTGGAAGGTGATCAAGATGAAAGGAGAGGCCCCCTGAGTACCATCTGTCCAGAAAAATTAACATGATTCATATTATTCCCATTACATATAGACAGTGTTCAGAAACTGGTAGTTGTCCAATTAAGACAGACTGGATTTATTTATGTATTCGTTTATCTATTTAATGTTGTAATTATTACAATGTGGCATTTTCAATCTATTCTATCAATCTATTAGTAGATAAACTAACAAAAAATTCTAAGTATGACAAATGTTAAGTATGATATACCAGGTGAACACATAGTGGAGACACCAACACAGACTGAGGGAAGGTGTCTATAAATTAGGGACCTCCAAACTGATACCTACAGGTTGGGAAGTTGACTTGGTGAAGAGAGATTGTATGAAGGAGTGTTGGCTTTGAAGCTCCAAGGAATTTTCTATGTAAATATGCCTGCCGTGTGAGCTTGTAACAGCTCATGACTGTGACCTAAACACAGACTCGTAACATCACAGACAGAAACAGCAGAGGCAGCAGGTACTGTCATCAGCTCACCAGCTACAAGGACTCTACTAGGAGGAGCAATGTGTGGGGAAAGCTTTTTGCAAAGGACACTGGCAAGTCACGTGATTGATGGGTGGTAGTCAACACCAAGGTGTCTCTTGAGCCCGCAGTGAGGTTCCAATCAAGAAACTGAAAAGTGGGAAAACCGAGTTAGGTGGACAGATCGGCAGAGACATTACTTCACGGGCAGCAGGAACACAGCCACTGCTTGAGGTTTTTTGAATTGTGGTTCAGTCTGTGAGGCAAGGATTTGCAAGAGCAAATCAGGAGAGGAGGATCCAAAGTGAAAACTTAGGTCTGTTGACTGTGACTCAAGCTCCAATTTGCAAGAAAACGACCTGCTAGGTCACAGATCTTGTAAATATCAGAAAGTAAATAAGATTTAGTGAGCAACACGAGAGTAACAGTCCATGCTGGATGTGGAGTCTGGATGGCCAGCTAAGGTTGAATACATCTCCTGGGGCCTGGAAGGGGAAGGAAATGAGACAGTCCCCTCCCTGTACTGTCAAGACCTCTTGAGTGTGGTGGGGAGTGGAGTGACAGGGAGTGAGCAACAGCAGTCTCTATGCTGATACAGAGGACAGGGGGAGGGCTTCCGCCTCTAATTTATGGTCTAAGTAAAGTAAGTACTTCTCCATGGGACTATGTAATCCTATTCGACTATGTATTGGTCCATTTTCAGGCTGCTTGTAAAGACATACCTGAGACAGGATAATTTATAAAGAAAAAGAGGGTTAATGGACTCACAGTTCCACATGGCTGAGGAGGCCTCACAATCATGGCAGAAGGTGAAAGGTATGTCTTACATGGCAGCAGACAAGAGACAATGAGAGTCAAGTGAAAGGAGAAGCCCCTTATAAAACCATCTGATCTCATGAGACTTATTCACTACTATGAGAACAGTATGGTGGAAACTGCCCCCATGATTCAATTATCTCCACCGGGTCCCCCCCACAACACATGGGAATTACGCAAACTACAATTCAAGATGAGATTTGTGTGGGGACACAGCCAAATTATATCAGACTATGGAAAGGAAGGATGACTTACTCAACTTTGCATCTCAGCAACTAGCATTGTTCTGGGTGCACAGTAAATACTTAGTAATATTTGTAGAATAGAGGAACATAAAATTAGCCATGAGAGTAATCAGTAATATCTTACTTTAGTTCAGGGATTTTTAAATTGTGGTCCCTGGACCAGGGGCATCACCATTATCTGGGAACGTGTTGAAAATACAAATTCCAGGCCCTGCTTCAGACCTATAGAATGTGGAGAACAACCTGGGAAATCCTGTGCTCTGCCAAGCCTTGCAGATAATTCTGGTGCATGTGAAAGTTCATGAACTGTTGCCGGGCCTGGTGGCTCATACCTGTAATCCCAGCACTCTGGGAGGCCGAGGTGGGTGGATCATAAGGTGGGTGGATCATGAGGTCAGGAGATCGAGACCATCCTGGCCAACATGGCAAAACCCCATATCTACTAAAAATACAAAAATCAGTTAGGCGTGGTGGTACATGCCTGTAATTCCAGCTACTAGGGAGGCAGAGACAGGAAAATAGCTTGAACCCAGGAGGCAGAGATTGCAGCGAGCCAAGATCGTGCCACTACATGCTAACCTGGCAACAGAGCAAGACTCCATCTCAAAAAAAACAAAAGGAAGTTCAGGAACCACTACATTATTTCATTTAAAAAACTTTCCTATGAATATCTAAGTTTTATATCTTTTATGCCTAGAGGCCAAAACTGCTTTTTTCTTTTAAAGTAAATGCCTATTGAATTTGATAAGGAAGGAATTTCCTTAGATATTTAAAAAATATTGCTATTTGGTAGGCATTATGCAAAGATTTCAGGAATTCATGAACAATGTGTTTTGAATAGTTGTCTCCATGCCCTGACTTTTTATAACTTTCCAGAGATATCCTGTCATTGTTTCATGTAAAGGATTTCTGCTGGTGTTAGGTGAAGTTAAGAGAGTAGGTCAATCTCAGGATGCAGTCTCAGATTACAGAAGCAGAGCTCACACTGCCCCTGTCCCCACTGTATTCTGCCATGCATTATGCTTCATTATGTGTGCCCTTGTGCCTCAAATCTCATGTTGTCTGCTTATTACAAAGTTGAAGCATGAATCACTTTTCACCGTTGTTTGAAGAGACTGTAGCAATCGAGGAATATTACTGTATCTTTGTAAATTCTAGCTAGTAGACAAGATAGATTAATTATATCTACTAGACTAAATTATCACAGTCTATCTAATAGACTAAATTTAAGATTAGCTAATACAATCTTATTTGGGACATAAGGCTTCAATTTAATTGGAACCAAATATCATTCTGGGCTGACTTTATGGCAGCTAATCAATCCCTTTAATGAGATGCTTCGTGATGTCATCATTTCCTTGAAATAATTGTCCTAGAGTAATAGAGCAGGGTTTAATGTGATTAAAGCAAACAGATTTAAGCTACAATGGATCAAAATGTGTGACTACATACGGCTTTGTCTTTATTATTCCTATAAATTGAATTCTTCCAGTATTGTCAATTTCAGCCAAAACACTGAGAAAGGTTTTTAACTTTTATTTCGGAATCCCCATGTAGGTTGAGATAGTGACTGATGGTTTCATTACCCACCAACCGTGGATAAATATTACAATGAGCATTGCCTAGAATAAATAATAGGTGTAACTAACTATAGAAAATTAAGTTTTCCGAATGGAACCAGGACAGTTTCTCATATTTTAATGTGCATACAAATCACCTGAGGATCTTGTTAAATGTGGATTCTGATTCAGTACGTCTGGGGTGGAGCTAGAAATTCTGCATTTCTAGTAAGCTCCAAATAAATGCTGCTAACAGAAAGTTACAATTTACAATTAACAAGGAGACACTGCTAATACACAAACAGCACTTCCGGAAGCAAATCACCAGAAGGCATTGTACTGGGAAAGAAAGAAAACCAAATGCAAAATAATTTATGGGTAGCTATTTGATCCCGTTCAACTTCTTTATTTGAAAATTGTTTGTTTGTTTGTTTTTTAACTATCATGCTCAGGCAGAATGCTGCCACTGATTTTACTCTTAGAATTTGTTGCAATTTCTATGTTTGTTGGCACGTTTCGATTTCTACTTATTAACTGTCACCTTTTAAGAATTTTTGGAGTAGTGTCTTTTGATGGTAACATACTCCCATATTTCTAGCAAATATAGAATAAAGAGGCTCACATGTTTCAATTCCTGTGAACACAGACATAAAGGATGAGTATAGGATTAGTAGACATGGCAGGTTTGTTTTCAAGCTTGTAGGACCAAATAGCACACATAACTTTTTGCTCTAGATTACTTAATATCCCTGACATAAGTTTAGACCAGTCACTCGTTCTGAAGGGCAAGGTTTTTTCTTTCCTAAACGTTCGCTTCCTCCCTAGCAACTCATATACTTTGATGATGATCAGAAAATTACGCTTCTACAGAAAACCATTTGTCACACACCTCTTGGCCAGTTATCGGGTCTGCCGGGTCTTTCCCATTTCCCCACAGTTACAGCAGAAGGCTCTCTATTTTCTCACCTCTCCAAACTTCTTTCACTTCACCCTGACTCATTCCTTTGGGTTCCTGTTGGTGATGCTGGTTGAATAAGGAGCAGTCAACTTTGAGTGGTGCTCTTCTTTCTTTGTAATGACTGTTATTTTTAACTTAAGAAATCCACCTGGTCGAACTACTGCCTGTCTGCCAGGCAGAGACAGCTGCTCTTGGGGTCTGCCAGAGCCATGTTATAGCCTGCTGGGAAATATGCCGATGAGCGGGAGTTTGGCGTGGGGTCAGTTTGGACCTCGGGTCTCTCTGTGGGCTCATCCTCACTGTGGTTTTCTGGCATAATGAGCAGATGCTCCACCAACCCAAAGAGAATGCTGCTGTTCTCTTGCTGTTTCTTCAACACACATGCACACACAGACACACACGAACCTAAACACATGCACGTACACACTTACATTCACTTCCCACATATTCTCCTTGGAATAAAAAGGAAAGTCTTGTAAGGAAATTGGCCGTGTGCCACATTGCCATAGGCTATACTGTAGGTGCTTTGGATAAAGCTTGTGAAGGAACATATGGGCCTCATGAAAGAAACACCTGCTTGTTCAAACTGGAAAATAAAAACTAAAAGTTGCCCCACTGCTAATTTGGAACCCCCTAGAAGGAAAGCTGACTGTGATTAAATGAAAGAGGCCATTGGAAGCTTTTTCTGCCCATACCCTCCCAGCTGGGGCATCTCCATTCCCTTGATTTTTAAACGGATGTCATTAAAGGCATACTCCGTATTTAGATTCTGAAAGTAGATTTAAGAAGTTCTTACATGAGGCAAGTTCTAAAATTGAATTTTCACCACCCCCTAACAAAAATCTTAAAAAATGTTTCTAAAGCCAAGATTTAGATTTGCACCAAACAGCCAAGATAGTCAAAAATTTCAATAGGATCCTTGCATCTGTTCCCAAATTTTGGGATATTTTGAAAGGGAATTAAGAACTGAAGTCAGGTCATTGCTTTCCAAAGTACAACTCTAACACCCAGAAATGATTTGGTACAAGAGAAATTGTATTGTATCAATACAATTTAAAAATACATATACTTGTGCACTTGAAAATGATCTAAAAATAAAACATAGCATAAAAACTGTAAGTTGCTTTCCATTACAATTAGAATCTAAGATCAGAGGGGGTATATTAATTTATTTTTATCTCTCTGTCTCTCTATTCCACTGCTAGCTTTTTTTTTTTTTTTTTTTTTTGACAATAGAAAGGCTAGGAAAATCCACTGCTACATGATTGGTCCAATAAGAGTTCCTAGTAGCTAATCAAACTCATTATGAGTCCAGCAAATGGTCTGTGTGTGTATGTGTGTGTGTGTATACACAAATATACATATATAATGTGTATATATATAAATACATATAAATAAAATAATGTATTTACAAATGCATATCATTCCTTCACATAGTAAAATATGTGAAATGATATAAAACAAAGTAATTTTCCTAAGGAGTGAGATTCTGATGTCCTATTTTCTTCTTTTTGTTCAACTGTACTTTCTGATTTTTCTGGTCTTTTATTACTTATATAATAAAAACAACAATAAAGAGTGAAAGGAAAGTAACAGGGCATACACATATTCCAGACTACTCTAGACCAGTTTTCAGGGCACCCTGAGAAGTCCTGGACCTCAGGCATGAAGGGGAGCTGGCACATGTTCAGAATCCGCCCTACGGAGGATACTTACAGTTCTTGTTAGAGATTCTTTTCATCTGGAGCAAGTGTCCTTGGATGAAGGCCTGTACCAGATACAGTAGTTTTGTAAATGAAGTTTTACTGGAACACAGCTACAATCACTTATGTATTGTCTATGACTGTTTTTGTACCCAAACAGGAGAGGTAGGTACTTGCCACAGAGACTAAGTGGCCCCCAAAACATAAAATGTGTACTTTCTGGTCTTTTATAGAAGTTTGCTGACTGCTGACCTAGGATACATTTTAGGGCAAGGACTTCTATTAATAGAATGTCCTTGTATTCAAGACAGAGCTTTAAAAGCTGTGGTTTGTCATATTGTCAAAATCTGAAACACATCATTAAGCCCTTTAGCCTCTTAATGTTCAATACCATGATATCAAGTAAATTCAATTCATATGTGTCTTACTCAGTTCAGTGTAATTTAACAAAGTATGCAGATATGGTTGGGCTCTGGATCCCTGCCCAAAGCTCATGGAGGAGGGGCCTGGTGGGAGGTGACTGGATTGTGGGGCCGACTTCCCCCTTGCTGCTCTCGTGATAGAGAGTGAGTTCTCATGAGATCTGGTTGTTTGAAAGTGTGTAGCACTTCCTCCTTTGCTCTCTCTCTCCTGCTGTGCCTGCTTCCCCTTCACCTTCTACCATGACTGTAAGTTTCCTGAGGCCTCCTCAGCCATTCTTTCTGTACAGCCTACAGAACTGTGAGTCAATTGAGCCTCTTTTCTTCATAAATTACCCAGGCTCAGGGAGTTCCTTATAGCAATGCAAGAACAAATCAATACAAATACTTTTGGAAAATGTGTTTTGTGCTAAAGAAACAAAAACAAAAACACACACACATCCATACGATTCCTAGATTGTGGAAGCTGTGCTTCTGCTGGAGAAAGTGAATTTCAGACCCTAAGATATGAGTTGTAACTAAACTCAGGATACACATCGTCAAATATTTATGGGCACTTTTGTTCTCTGTAAATTAAAATGAGTGTTTGAGTAAAGACTGGCCCTCATAAAGTTAGCTCAAAATCCTATTTTAAAATTTGAGTGTCGAAAGTTTTGTTCTCAACACCTCAATCAAACTCCTTCCTCATGTTTTATTTAACTTGGTCATAGATATTAATAAAATACTGTATGTCAAAGTATTCACTTAAAATATTCCTGCTCTTCATCAGCCCTTCAAATTCAGAGTACACAAGCAGAGGGAAGCTAGCACAGATTTATTAACTGCAAACTCAGGCTCTGATCATCTCAGCCAAATCTGACAAACATTCATTGTTTACTTAGCTGTGGTGAGCCTCTTAGATACTCAACTGAGAGACTAACTCAGCATCCAAGAAACGTCCAGACTCAATTTGGGGCCTATAGCTCACATTCCTTTATGGTATCTATGCGACCAATTTGAAAAACCAGGGTCTCTCACACTCATATTCATGGCTTTCCTTGTGTCATAGGTATGTTCTAATCAAATCAGAGAGGTTTCTTTCCCAAGTCTCCTGAGAGGAAAGGTTAGCATCTGTGCTTAGTCTTCAATCTCCTATAATTACCTAACTGTTAGCCATTGTATAACCCAAAATGTTAGCCTCCAGCTAATCTATTTTAAAAATAAGATTGTGACACAAGTTACAAGAAGATGTCTAGAAACATATTAAGAAAGCATTATGATAGAAGTCTTCATAATACAGATTATTAGAAGTTAACATGCAATCATTGTTAATAATAACAATATGTTAGCATTGAGCTAGGCAGTTGACATAAATTATCTCATGTATTCTTCCAAAATTTACATGAGGAAATTTTTTATTATTATTTGTATTTTACATAAGGCTCAGGAAGATTAAATGACTTTCTGAAGATCACGGTGTTAGTAAAAAGTAGAGCGAGGACTCAAAGGCAGGTCTATCTGATTGCATTGCTTATGTTTTGTTATCTCCCAACTTTCTTTCATGTATATCTTTTTTGCTTGACTACACATTTTCCTTTTGTTACACAGAAGGACAGGTTAGTTTAATAAAAATCTTAAAATCACCTGACAACAGAGATAACTGAATAGATCTGAGATGAATGAACAGAAATCAGATAATATTTTGCATTTTCAGAGTATTGGAACAGAATATTAGGGGATAGACAGAGACGATTCCTTAGGAGGACTTGACCTTAACAGTTTTACAGTTTAAAAATATTATTTTCAAAGTAATAATCATTTTTTTCCTCCTAGGATGGAGACTAGAGGTTATCGCTCTTTTAGAAAAATTGCTTGAATGGACATTTAGTTGAGCACATCTAAGAGCAAGTTCCCTACATTCCTGGGAATGCCATAAATTCTGTGAATTCACCCTAAGCAGACGCTTTAGGCTGAGATAGTAAGCGTTCTACTCAGTAAAGTAAATGTGTGCCCCTAAAACTCAGGGGAGTCCGTCCATTCTTAATCTGTACGTGCATCATTTATGCCTAAATGCTGTGGTCCATTCTTGGTTGCCAGGTATGTGTGGATAAAGTTTTCGATGACAAGAGCTTGGGAGAAATAATTTGACGCACACCTTAACTTCTCTTCATGTTACACTAGAGAAAAGAGAGTGACAGGAATTATCTTACATTTGGTGCTGCTCACTTTGAGTGGGAAAGATGGAATAAGCCAGATTAGAAGGTAATGTGTTCATCTACGACTGAGGCTGTTTGGTCAAGATCATGGGGCCAGATCAAGCCTATGGATATGGGAGGTGAGATTTTTTCTTTTGTGGATTTCCCCATTGTAAATTGTCCTGGGAAAGTCTTAATGATGAGGTGGGTGTTGCTTTGAAAAAGCCTGCTTTATTTTTGCTCTGGGCTTGAGTGCGGCCTGGCCCTGGAGACTAAGGCAACACATCATTTGCAGTAGTCATGGCGGTCAGTGTGAGTTACCCGCTGCCACATGGAAACACTCCAGTAGTTGGTCAAGAAGCTGGCTGAGTGGGGAATGACAATATCAGATTTAGACTCAGAGTAGCCATATCTAATGGTGGTCGTAGTGACTGCCTACAATGTTTTCCTCTATTTAATCCTTCAGTAAAGCTAGTGCTCTATGAGGAAGCGCAGAAGGACTACCTGACAATGTGATATAGTGTCCCCTCTTACATTAATGTGCATTAAGAAGGGAAGGGAGCAGGTGTTGGGCTAAACGGGAGTCGGAAGCATCAGACTGTGGCTTGGCTCAGCAAAGAAACAAAATCGCCAGTCATGGCCAGGCATGGTGGCATATACCTGTAATCCCAGTAACTCAGGAGGCTGAGGTGGGAGGATCCCTCAAATTCAGGAGTTCAAGTCCAGCCTGGGCAGCATATGAGACCTGATCTCAACAAATAATTAATAATCACAAGAGTCAACCAAGTCTGAGGTGGCACGGTAAATGGAGGAGGAAGAGCCAGAGAGATCTGATACCAAACATGTATTCAAGATGGCACTATGAGGATTCCTAGAAACAGCTGGGAACACTTTTGTAGGGGGTGGATTTCCAACAATGAGGCCATTGGGACTGTGTTTTTCTAAAGAGAGATTTTTTTTTTTTTTAAGATAGACTTATTTGATAATTATGGACTCTTAAGACCAAGAATTTGGCTGGGCACCGTAGCTCACACCTTCAATCTCAGCACTTTGAGAAGTCGAAGTGGGTAGACCGCTCGAGACCAGGAATTCAAAACCAACCTGGTCAATACAGCAACACCTCATCTTTACAATAAAAATTTTAAAATTAGCTGGGCATGGTGGCATGTGCCTGTACGCTTAGCTATTTGGAAGGCTGAGGTGAGAGGATTGCTTGAACTCGGGCTGCAGTGAGCTGTGATTGCGTCACCACACTTCAACCTGTGCAATAGAGCAAGACCCTGTCTCCAAAAAAAAAAGGCCTAGAATTTATGTGTTACACAAGGATGGTGAAACAGATTCAGAAATAGCTGACAAAGACTTCTGCTGCTGCTGCAGTGGCAATCAGCCAACAGCCTGTCCCTGACTTCACTCAGGCCCCATATCTGACCTATTCACACAGGGGCCATGCGTGCAATGCTCTACACAAATTACTTATTAGGATAAAAGGTAAACATACTTCCAAATAAAGCCTTACTCCACCTCCCCACACTCATGTAGTGGCACGTCTACTGCTACCCTCTTAAGAGATGAAAAGAAAAAAATGTGTATGTAGTGGGAGCTGTTTCAAAGCAACCAGTGTTTAAAATGCATGCCCTTTCCCCAGGACTCCTTCTGCATAAGAATTATAAAAAGCATTCACTACACTCAACAAATTGGAACCTAAGAAAATTTTATTACAGTGTGAGAAACCTGGCTACTGATTCCATGTGATATCTATATGTTGATATCTTTTTTATTAACTTATTCAGTAAATACATATACAGTCCCTCTTTGTACTAGGCATTATGTTATGGGATTAGATCACAGTGTTTGCCTTTATGTTGCTTACAGGCTATTTCTGGAAGGTTATAAGGAGATATATATGAGTGACTCTAACACAAAATGTGGCAATTTGGAATCACAATATAATAGAGACCACACAAAGATTGGAGGAAAATTGATGTTACTGATTTCCTGAGAAAAACTGCTTTCTACCTAGACATTTATTTCTAGGGGTTATGATCACATATACAAAAAGGGTTGGGGAGAGAAAATGTATGGCATAAGCTCTATGCTCTGTGGATTTTATTTTTAACCTAAAATAAACTCAAGTGGAAATGTTTCCTGTAGGTCTTTGTGTAAGAAAACCTGAGAATCAAAGTAGACGTTATTTTCAAATATGCTTCTGTAAAATACAGAAAACTGTTCTGTTGCGTAGTTCTTCTGTTGCCCCTCTTCTTTTTCTGTTACGATCTCATAAAAGAATACAGAGCTGTGAATTAAGGACCTCAGAATAAATGCCTCAGACCAATTATGACCTCAGAGTACTGAAATAGCCTAGTAGATCATCTTTTTCATATATGAGTTACTTTAAATATACATTAGTGGGTGGTCAATCGAGCAATCAATCAATCAATCAATCATCTTTCTATAAGCCTGAAGTACCTGAAACAAGAAAGGTAAAGCTTCCTTAACTGTGAAGATTGGAGAATGAACGTATTTGCTCAAAAAGGCTCCTACCATACAACATGGTCCTTTACTACTAATATAATATGTATATAGAACCCATATTTAAAACTCATATATAGAACTCAGACAAAAAAGATCTTTGGGTTTTTCATAGAAGTTGCATGACTGTTATTTGAACCTCAGATTCTATTATGAATGCAACTGAAAATATATGCTGGGTGCCATGATAATGGTTGATTGTTTTGGTGACTAAAAGTAACAGATACATATATAAAGCCAGAATGCAAAACCAAAATCTTCAGTTTGGTTCAGTGGAACATTTAATTCCACAATTAGATGGGGTTATCTTCTCTACGAGTCTGTCAGTATGAATAAATTTCAAAATACTCTGACCTACCCATTCAAATAGCTGCAAACAATGGACTCACTGATGAGATCTTATAATTTCATGAATGCACACAAAATAAAACAATATTTTGTGGCAGCTGGTTCAGAGAAGTGGCCTCAGAAAAAAAGTAGCTCTATGGTTCTCCCTGCTTATTACCACTGTCTTCTAGAAAAGACAGAACAAAAGTATTTTTGGAATTTTCCTCCACTCTAGGAACGGTGCTATGTACTGAGCATGCAATGGCGGAAAACTCATACCTGCCCTTAAGGAACGTAAAATCAGCCTGAGCACCTTCCAGCGTTCTCTAATAACAGGAAGTGCCGCTTAAAGTTTCCCTAAGATTAAAAAGAACGTGAGCCAGAAAACAGCCAAAGTGCCAACCCTTAATGTTTACAGGTGGATCTTCCCTGGGAGGCAGCAACAAAATAAAGCTACTAGCACAATCGAGGAGTCCATCCAATTCCAGTTTATTAGCTATGCCTAGGTCCTTTCCCTGCTTGTACCCAAAGAAGACATTTCTCTCTCTCTAGTCCTTGGTCTTTACAGCAAGGCAGGCATGTCTGATTGGCACTAGAGTTTATCTCTTTTCTTGAACACAACTACTCTTCTGGCAGTTCTTTGGGCCATTGCTCTGTCCTTTTTGGATCAAGACCCTCAAACTATTCATACTTCACTAGCCTGGTTCAATTTTTTCAGTCAGATGCCCTCCAGCTCCCGATTTTCTTAACTCAATCTCTCAATCTGTTGTATATTACTTAAAGTCTTGAAAAAACCCTCCTCATCCTTCTTCTTATACATATGAAATATATATATATAAATGGTTGATGTAGATATATGATATAGACTATAAATATATCACATATATATTGTGTGTGTATGTGTGTGTGTGTGCGCGTATATATAAAATCTTTTCTATTGCTTTGTCTAACCGTCTCTCTTTACAATAAACTAAATTAGGCTATACAAGTATATGTATTTTCATGGTATACGAGAGGTAAATAATGATGTGCACAGCCTACATAAATACTCCTGCCTAACACTGCACATTCCTTTTGTTTTATCTGGGAGGAATTTTTAAGCATGGTTTTAGAGATGAAGGAAAGACTAGAAAGGGAAATCGTTTCTGGCACAGAAGACAAGAATAGGAAACTGGAATGTAAGGGATTTAAAACACATGACTTCATTTTACATGAGCTTTACAGATAGCAAAAACTATTATATCTCTTTATTTTACAGTCCAAAAATGACACATTTCACCATAAAAAAAGGGAAAAGGGAAATATTTTTGAAAATATAAAGATTACAGAAGAAACTGACTAAATAACTGTATGTGTGTTTGTGTGTGTGTGTGTGTGTGTGTGTGTGTGTATGTATTTAGGAAGAAATAAGGCAGAAATATAACTGCAGGTTATGACAGAATCAGCTGATAAAATATGCCTTGGAAGAGAAATCTGTGAATTATAAAGAAGCTTGTATTATCATAATTTCTTTTTATAATCTGACCTGCCCACCCTCTCAGAGCACATTCCATCTCTTGTGCAATCAGCAGTGGTTCCATCAAAGTCTGCTTTGTATAAATATTAACTCATCTTCAAAGAAGCATGCACATCCTAAATTCAAATATATTTTGCTTTTCTAGGCAGGTAATAGATTCTAACTACCTGCTTGGTTCCCCATTCCTGCCTTGATGTAACCGTCAGAGTGAGGTCACTAAAACCCTAGAGATTCAGCCTTGATCACTTTCTTAGTCTAGGCTGGCCTCCTGGGACTTACAAGGAGGCAAAACCAACCGCACTCTGTCTCTGCCCTGGTTCAGAAGTGCTGAACAAAAATGTCTGGCTCTGACCATACAGCCTAATAAAGAATTTAGGCTCACGATTTATTTTTCTCTCTGCTCCATTTCACTAAATTATCCCCAATATTACCATTTCTCCATGTCATCTCACTGCTGTCATTCTGCCCATGAACTCCATCCTTTTATGTGTAGGCACCTGCTACCTGCTATCTCAGCTTCCTTCCTAACGGCATGAGATACCCGCCTGCCGGGTATCCACACTTTTTGCCACCTGGTGAATCCCTGCCCTTTCCCACTGCTAACTTCCATGCCTGCTCTGCAAGTTTCTCCCTATCATTTGTTCTACTTCCACAGTTCAGCCTGGTCTTCAGATTTTACCTTTTCTGCACAGGCCTTCCATATCACTGCCTGAGCACATAACCACTCCCAGAATCATCTAATCATCTAGGCTGAGCTTTGCATTGTCTTCAAAGGGTTGATGAACAGACACTCTTATGATGAGAAACACTCCCAGATATAAAAGAACTCTTACAGATCATGTATTCCAAGTCTCATAGCAATGAGGATAAATGGTCAAATATGATATACCTTTTTTTATACTTTTTGTTTAAAGGAATGCTCACGGAATACATATGTTAATGAGATTTCTAATCCCATGTATCTCTTCCAAGGTTTGGGGAAAAAAAGCTGTTAAGCACCTGAGGAAAATATGTGCTAAGTGCTAGGAATCACACCATCAGAACTAGAAGGGTCATCTTACGGGAGCAGGATGGTGAAATACGGAAACACAAGAGTAGAATGACTCTTCTAATTCTGATAGTGCGATTCCTAGCATTTCTTACAGTAGTTAAGCTGGGCTTTGGATGATGCAAAAAAAAAAAAAAAAATTCAACCGGAGAGGAGAGAAGAAAACCAGGAGCAGAAACTCTGAGAATGAAATCGTTTAGGATGACCCAAGCGTAGCATGAGGCCAGGCTGATTAGAGTGAGGCTTTGTGCTGGAGCAAGAGAAGATGCTGGGGATACTTCTTCCAATCTATGTCTCAAAGTTTCCACTGCCACAGAGAATTCAGGGGTAAGGCCTCTGGGTTAGAAAGCAGAGGAACTCATGAAAGTAAAGTTTTCTGAGCTCCATCTCAACTGTGATATTTAATTAGCCATTCAACCCTATTGACCTCATTTTTTTCCAGTAGAAATAAATACATATGACAAATAGCACTGCCTATACCTTGTGCTTACACTAAGAATGGTGTCCAAAATGTATAAAGAGAACTTCATTTAAAGGACTGTAACAGAACATTTTAATTTGTATTGAACAGTGTCTGTATTTCATCAATTTAATAATGTGCACCTCTATTGTAGAATTTCCAAACACCAGGTTCCATTTTGCTTAGGGAAGTAATTATGAGTGCCCACTATGTGCCGTCCTGTTAGGGGCAGTGACATATGAGTCCAGTCAGATCCATCGAGGCTTTCAGTTAATTCTACCACCATGAACTTCGTCTCCAACAAGACTGGGACAGTTTATGAATCAGTTTATAAATTCCAGACTCCCCAAGGTGTTACAGAAAATGTCAGGCCCACTGTTGTCTATTTAGTTCTTAGGGATGAATCTGTTTCTTAGATTTAAACTGAACTGAATTACTCCACAGAAAGCTTCAGCCCATTTTTGAATCCCGGGCTTTATGTATCACATCGTGACCCCCACTTCTCCACTGCCACCTCTTTGTCCCCTGAAACAAGGTGGTCTTCTGTGACTAAGACTCTCACTAAGATCCTAAACATGATTGCCTGAAGACTAATGGGTCCTTTTCTCCTCACCATACATTTAGATGACTAATTAACCCATTTGCTCTAAGGGGTGATTTCTGCCAACCCAAGAAAAGCCTCTTAGGCTCCCACTTCTCCCTGGCCCCCAGGGAAGGCCCTAAATGCTTTGCAGCCACGCACATAAGAAAGATGTACCCTCTTAAATATACAGGTTATGATTCCAATACCAGTCTCCATCCTGTTGAAAATGGAAGGGCCTAGTCTTACCTTGCATTCTTTTCCTGGTGTAAAGTTTGTAACAAAGCCCTATGTCTGTGGCCCCCTTAGCTTGCAATGACTACATGCTTCTACACAATTCTCTCAGTTTTGTTGAGAAAGATCCTGTTTTCCATGCAGTACTGTATCCCACTGAAATTAAACAATTAAATCTGAATCCTTAGGGCTTGCACAAAGAAACTTTCAAATAATCTCAGATGCTTACAGCTCAGCAGGACAGTTACAACTCTGTAATGTAGCCAGACATCGTGTTAGATACACATTAAAAATTCTAGCATCTCTATATCAGTGACAGATTTCACACACAAAGCCAAAGATTCAAATCAGATCCTAGCATTCAAGCTTTTCAGTGAACAGCGCTTGAAATTAAATTACTTTGACCTGAAGCCCAGGCTGATACTCAGCATTTCCTTTCTGGAGCCATAGTTCACCTTTGGAGATGTTCTAATTTCCCCTTTAGAGATGTTGTTGGCAATTCCAGTTCCTGAAGTCGGAGATTTGTTGCATTGCCAGACAGGGTCAAGCTTCCCCAGAGCAGGTGGTAAAGTATGTGTTGATTGTGGGAAAGCAGCACCGGGCAGATTTTCAAAGCCTGATCTTGTGATCTCATTAGATCATTGTGAGGCATTTTAATCATTAATAAGCAAAATTCTCAGGAAGAATTCTGATTATTGTCATATTTCCCTGTCTCTGGGAATAGCATCTTTACAGCCCCATATTAAATATAGCTTCAAAGAGAAGCATTGGGAATATGTTTTTTGAAAACCTCATATATCAGTTGGTACAGTTATATGTGCTTAAACTTTTGCAAGTGTGAATTTCTGCTTTAGTTGATTTTTCAATCTGCTTTATTTGATTTGGATGGTAGAGAAAAGACAACATTTACTTTTCAAAAAGAACAAATATTAACAGCTGCCTTGCTGGAATTTTTTGCATAAGTACAGTTTTTTTAAAGGGAAAATTTCAAGTTTGACAAAATTATTAAATTGATATATTTTCATTATACTAAATTAAATTTTACTGTCACATAGCTACAATTTTTACTAAAGATGCTGCCCTTTGGATTTGAATAAACCATTCATCTTAAATACAACACTAACACTATCTTGTAAGCTCTGTATATTATGTTAGCCTTGGGGCATTAACCTGAGAAAGGGAATTAGTTTGATTTAGAGGGCTTAAGCCAAATCCAATTTTTGGATTTCTCTATAAACACAGAATCACAATTGTTTTTTTGAACACTTGCTATGTTGCTACAGCTATGATTATACTACAATAAAATGACATAAGATAACAAGACAGGGAAAAAATAAATCTCACATATGAAATTGATTTTGGTATTTATTATAGGTTTGTAACCGCACAATCCTCTTGTCAGCTTCAAATCCTATTTCCAGTTTGATTTGACTTTGATACTGTATACCTGAAAGTGGGGCATGACATTGTAGAAAGACTGTAGAGCTACGGGCTCTGTTTTCGCACTTTTACTCACTAGAATAGATGCTTAATCTCTTTGAATCAGGAGACTGTCCCTTGGAGAACGGACATAATGATTTCTGAAGATATGTTAGTGTAATATTCTATTCCCAGAAAGTTATTATGCTAGTTATAATAATACTGCCTAGGGCCCTCACTATTAATATTCAAATGTAAAGCAGATTTATTATAATGGTAAAGGTATAAGTAACACAGACCATATGTAGCAAAATGGGTGGAACTTTTCAGTGTCTTTGTCCTGGATAATTTGTTTTGAGTTGCTCATGGAGATGTCGCTCTGGGTATTTTGTAGAAAACATGGTTTACCAAAAATCCAGATAATAAAACCCTGCACAAGAGAGTAATACAAATTACATGTAATTTATATTACTAAATTATTACTGCATTACAAATAAAGCACTATTTTAAACCTGAGCATAGAGGTATTAGAGTTCTGTTTTTCTTGCAACTTTCTGTAAGAAAGCCCCAAGACATTTTCATTATTCTGTGCACCAATTTGAACTTTTCTTTTTAACAACCCTAGGCATCGGATCCCAAAAGCAAAGGAAAATTCAAAATTCATGCAATTCTATGGTATAAAAATTAGACCTCAACAAGGGGTAGATTCAGATACCACTGCCATTGTTCCTCCTGGCATCTATTTGCCAGTGTAAAAGATCCTAAGGGGATCTAGGTGGACAGACTTTCTAACATTAATGACAAGTTACCTATTCTTTTAAAGAGAGTTTAAATGGAATTTCATGGAATAGGAAGTTTCAGCTATACAGCAAAGAAAGCAGTAAAGGAAGAAAAAATGAGGAAATCCCACTAGAAGATTAGCCAAGAATTGTTCTAGTAAGGATATCTTTGGGGAATTCAGGACACCAGAGCTGAATTCAAAGTATTCTGGTTGTGGGATAAGATGGAGAAAGATCATTCCTTACTTTTGCCCATTCCCTGACAGTATTATCCAGATAAATCCAAGTTGAATCTTCAAGGGAGTCTTCCATTTTAATCATACAAGGCTTTCTTGACTAATACAAAGAGTGCTATCCATGTATGGGAATAAAGAAATGGAGCTCACATTTGTTAAACGGTTTTTGTCTGTCACCCTTAGACACTGTATATAGGCAATCTCATTTATTCCTCACTGAACTTGTAAAACAAGTAATATTTACTGTATTTAATAATGGTTAAAAAACCAAGATTTAGAAAAATATATAACCATTAAGTAGCAGGATCAAAATTCTTCTGGCATAAAATTCCCATTTTTTTCCTACTTGCCTTGCCACTTCCTGAAGTGGTTAGATTAAAATAAATCTAGCGTTTGGTGGGGCAGTGCAATTAACAAACAACGGGATCCAGGAAATGTAGCAGGTCCAGAGAATGTGTGTCCAAGGACAATCAGCTGGACAAAAGACACCTTACTTCAGTAGCAAACATTTAAATTTTTTTTGTAAAATTGTATAATCCTTTTTCTGTTAGAAAAACTAAAAGATTTCAGATGCCTACCTTCCTTTTCAGAGACCAAAGGTGAGCTATCTACAAGAAAGACAAGAGAAGTAAGCCATTGTCTATAACCAGGACTCAATGCACCGTCCACCTTAAGCTAAGAGAGATCTTCCCATTCTCTTGCAGCAAGACTTAAGGCCTCAGCAGGTGCAGGAAAGTTACTCCTCCATTCCTATTTAGAGTATAGGAGATGAAGAAGAGCTCCTCATCATCCAAGGACAGGAATGTCTTCATAACGTCTTCATCTCTAGCTGTACCCAGGGTCACCATGTTGGATGACTTCAGGGTAACTATTGACATTGTGGTCTCTGTGAATGGTAGCCTTAGAGCTGGGCAGTATGCAGCCTGCATAGCAAAAATTGGTTACCTGGCAGGACTCAAGGGCTAAGACTTATACCTGTATTTGAGAACTAAGCCATTTGATCTTCTGACAAGAACAACCTCAAATATTCAATGTACCAGGGTACAAATGAAAAATGTTATAGAGATAGGCGAATAGAAACTACCACAAAGATACAGTTCCAGTCACTGTTGGTAGGTTTTCTTGTCCTCTGTCTGGCATCACTCCTATCCTTCTGTAGTGTGATGGGTCTCCCACCAGGTTATTTAAGGATGCACGTCCACTCGTTGAACTCTGAAAGACTGGGCAGTGGGCCAAGGTCATGAAACAGCAGGTGTCCCTGAGAACCCAGACATTCTGGGGCATAGCTGGGAACATACCAAGGAAAACAGTCTCATCACGCATACACAGTCAGCAAAGAGCCAGAAAATTAACTTAAAGCAGCTTAGAGATGGGAGGCGGGGCAGATATCCAAAGCCATCCTACTGTCACCCAAAACGCCCCGTGTGTAAGTCCTAATAGACTCATTTACTTTCCAAGCTGCACTGGTATGAGTTGTCCTTTGGTGTCTCTAGGCCCCTTCACAGTTTGGAGCATGTATTACAGTCCTAGGATTTTCTTAGAATAACTGGCATTATGAAAAGGACCTAAGAGATCAAATGATGAGTCAGGCAGGAGTGTCTGCAGGGGGAACCCTGAGGTGATCAGCACCGACCGTGTAGGGTGGAGCTGCCTGGCGGCTTGACCTTTGTGGGCTGCTGTGTGAGTAAGGGAATGCTCTGAAAACACAGGCAGGGATTGAACATGTACTATAGGAAGATAAGGGGTTAAAATACAATAAAGATGGCAAACATAGTGTTGTTGCAGCAGGCTGGCCATTTCTTTAGGTGAGGCTGGCTACTGAGAAATCATTAGAGCAGGAGAAGGAGACAGAAAAGTTAAGGGAGGAGCTGCACTTAGAAAAGAGGGGCCGGGCACAGTGGCTCACACCTATAATCCAAGCACTTTGGGAGGCCAAGGCAGGTGGATCACTTGAGGTTAGGAGTTTGAGACTAGCCTGGCCAACGTGGTGAAACCCCATCTCTACTAAAAATACAAAAAAAAAAAAATAGGTGGGCATGGCGGCGGGCACCTTTAATCCCAGCTACTTGGGAGGCTGAGGCAGGAGACTCACTTGAACCTGGGAAGCAGAGGTTGCAATGAGCTGAGATAGTGCCACTATACTCTAGCCTAGGTGGCAGAGCAAGACTCCATCTCAAAAAAAAAAAGAAAAGAAAAGGACATGGGACATGCAAGTGTCTATGTCAGCCCTGGTTGGGGATTTGGCAAGGAAGCTAGATAAAAGGGTAAGAACTTCTGTGGCTTACATGTTCAAAAATGTGGAAAAGTTCAAAGGCATGCCAGGCTTTCTAGGACTCCTGCTGGTTACATATTATAGGCCGTTTTTGTGCACATTTTAAAACTGATGGGCAAATTACAACAAGAAAAGTTAATTGCTCAACTGGTTAACCTGCAACTATAGAGTTAAATAGAGTCTTCTGAAGCTCTCTGTCTCTCTTTTCTTTTCTGCCTGCTTTTAATCTGGTGTTATTAAGCTACCAGTGTTGAGATGAAACTCACTGTTTATGATACTGCTAATTCAAAATCACTTGGAGATTTGACTTTTCTTACACAGTTCAGTCAGTTCTAGATAAAACGTAAACACTGGAAACTAACTTGAAACTAAATTAAAAAAAAAGAAGAAGAAGAAAAAGGGTTTTTTAAAATAAGACTGCCATAGAAACTGCTTTGCCCAAAATTTTGATCCACAGCTTTGCTTGGATTACCTATTGGGGCGAATTAAGCTTAGCCATATTAATAGGTACCACTTTTTTCAGAATTATAATTTGGATCCAGCTCTCTTTATAAGCTGGTAAGTTTATGATGCTGTCTCACGGCTAGAGTTCCAGAGTAAAAGCTATTGGCTCTTTCTTTGTGTGTGTATACACATGTTTAGATGTGTTTATGTATGTTACATATATGTGTTATGCTAATATGCTACCAAATTAGCTTATAAGTAAATGAGTACTCATAAATTAAGTCCAAATCCTTTTCAGATTCGTGTGAATTTAGTAATCTTTAATAAATAATATGGCTTTAAAATTATGAGTAAAATACAAATGGAAATGTCTTTGAAATTGTCAGCCTACAGTTTTGTCTGGATTTACTGAATATATAAGTATTTTATTTGCCACTACTAGATGTTTTAAGAAGGCAGGGTTTGCATAAAGGGTATACTATACACCCAGCCCAAAACAGAATCTTCTGTAATTGTTTCACAGGCAAGACCAATTTAATACTGTTGGTTCAATAAAAAACAGCTACATTTACTTACTTATGTGAACACCTGATATTCACAGGCTATGCAAATGGGTAACAGGGAAATAACTTGGAACAATGATTAGCTTTGTCTAATGTCTCGGTTCTCATGAGTAATGCAGGTGAACTGCTATGACTAAATAAATGTAAACGATACGAATGCTTGTAGGTAAACTTTTGTAAAGTTTAAATTTTTTAAATTAGTTTAGATATTTATTGGATGTCCAGGTCATTTTTAATTAAAAAAGGGTTATAATATGGGGCAGTGGTTACACGTCTGAGACTGTTAATGGAAAATAAATATAATAAAATCTATGATGTGGGGAAAACATTGGTGGACCTCACTGAGCTGGATAAGAGTAAGGACTGAGTCTAAAAAGCAAGCAAGGAACCAAGAGGGAATGGTCCAAATAGGCACCTGTGCACCTGCCCTGACCCAGGCAGGCAGTAAACATGAACTACTGCCTGCCAGGGGACACTGAAATTACCCACAGTTCCCAAGAATTCTACAAGGTACCTTCCCAGAGCCCTGTAACAATCCTGTGTGGCCGTGAAGAAGCCAGATGGTGCCCAGAGAATGACACTAAACTACCATGAGCTAAATGAAGTGGGGTCCCCTGTACATGCAGCTGTACCCAGTTTTGCACAACTGCTAGACCAAGTAAGTAGTCCGTATGCTGGGAAGTGCCAATGCTGTGACTGACTTGACTAATGCCATTTTTGGAATTCCTTTAGCAGAAGATTCACAAAACCACTTTGCCTTCACTTAGGAGGGCCAAGAGTGGGCTTTTCAGGTGGTACTGCAAGGGTACCTTCACAGCCCCACCATCTCTCACGGCATGAGAGATGGGACCTGTGTAGACCCTCTTTGCTGGCCTCTGTATCCCTGTTTCACCATATTGATGTTAACATGCTAAACTCAGAGTCTCTTGTAGATCTGGAGACTGCCCTGTACACCACCTTAGATAGCCTGAAGGACTGCAGATGGAAGGTTAACCCCAAAAAGATACAGGGGCCCAGCATAGCTGTCAAATTCCTGAGAGTTACCTGGTTGGGTAAGACGCAAAACATACCTGGAGTTGTCATTGATAAGATAGCACAGCGGCCTGTTCCCCAGACAGAAAAGCAACTTCAGGTTTTCCTAGGTTTACTAGTTTGCTGGAAGATACTCCTTCCTCTTTTGGCAGAAACCCTCCAACCATTATACACCCTAATAAGAAAAGGTGGAAAATGGGACCAGACACAAATAGAGCAACAGCTATTGGCCGTGTATAGGGCATTACAATAAACAGGGGCCATCACGTGTCTCACTGCTCTCAGAGTCACATATGGCATGCGAAGATGAACAGATAGTGGTCAGGGCTCCCATTTCACAGGCGATGGCACTCAACCTGGGCATCAGGAAAAAAAACATAGCCTGGAGGTTCCAGTTACCATATAACCCAACAGGGGCAGGCCTCATTAAAAAAAAAAAAAATGGCCTGTTAAAAACCCAATTATGTGTACTCTCCCAGGATGGCTCTTTAAGATCTTGGACTAAGCATCTCCCTGAAGCCTACAAACTTTAAATAAGCTCCCCCACAATCACAAATGGCATCACTTCCCATAAATGATTGGCAAGACCTATAAACAGGCCCCGCAAACTCTTAAGGTTACATCTGAGACACTGAGCCATCCTCTTGAAGCAGATGGCCAGACCACGCTCCTGAAAGCACCAGTGGGTCTCCCAAGCAACAAAGGCTATGTGGACCTGAGGTTGAGCCAGAAAGTGCCTCCACACTGGATTGGTTTTATGGCACTGGAGTGCACCATGAAGACGGGATACGGTCCCAGCTGTGTTCCTTGATTGAGGTCCAAAAGCCTTATTATACCAACAGGTATCAACCAATACCTGCTGAAGCCATCATAGTGTGGGTACATAGACAGGGCTAGAAAATTACCAATTGGCTACTATGCCCGCTTCCAGGGAGGTAAGCCATGTGGTATTGTAAGTAAGATCTGAAGCCCATAGCAGCCTCCCAAATAGGACCAATGGGAGAAAACATAGGAGTAATAATGTTACAAAAAATAGATACAATCGTGAGGGTCCCTGCTATATACCTGTGTTTATGCCCATAGGCTGTTATTTCTGCTATCCATGGCAGCTGGTAATGTCTTCCTAGATGGGGCTGTAACTATAGCTGCAGTGAGCAACCAGTCTGACTGCTGGGTATATGGATACCTACCTACCCCTATCAAATGGTAATAATATGCTTTGGAATATTCTGCTTTTCTCCTGACAAAACCAGAGTGACAGTTTAATAGCACCGATAAGGCAACCCAGGCTCCACCCAGAGGCCCGATCACCAGTGCTATGAAGACACGACCACATGTGCCCTTATTGCCACTCCCTGTTGTACCTATTGGAAGATCTCGTGAACACAGGAGTTCAAGACCAGCCTGGATACCATAATGAGATCCCATCTCTATAAATATAAAGTAAAACATTAGCTGGGTGGAGTGATGTGAACCTCTAGTCCCAGCTGCTTGGGAGGCTGAGTTGGGAGGATCACTTCAGCCCTGGAGTTCAAGGCTGCCGTGAGCTATGTTCATGCCACTGTACTTCAATCTTGGCTACAGAGCAAGAGGCCCTGCCTCTAAAAAGAAAAAGAATAAGAAACAAAAAGAACAAAAAAGAAAGTAATGTCACAGATAACTCATTTGTCAATTCAGAACCATAATGCAACCTACTTAAGTTTCTTTTGACTCATTCTCAAATTGGTTATACACCTCATCGACTCACTGGACTTAGTTTTGCTAATAGGCATCATAACTGCAGTTTGCTTCTGCTCTTTCTATTACTGTGTATACTGTACCTGTGGTCTAATGCACAAGCCACGGCTATACGTTATAGGTCTATATAGGTCTTCCTCTCTTATCCCGCTCAGACTCTTATGCTAGATTGGTAGAAAGAATGTAAGAGCTGGGAGACAGGATAGATTGATGGACTGTAGTGTGGCGGGTTCCCCACCAGGTTACTTAAGTGTGCATGTTCGCTGCTTGAACCCTGAAGGCTTGGCAGTGGGCCAAGGCCATGGTGCCCTGCTGAGGAGCAGGTGTCCCTGAGAACCCAAACATCCTGAGGCATAGATGGGAGCATATTAAGGAAAACAGTCTTGTTGCTTTCATACACACAGTAGGCAAAGAGCCAGAAAATTAACTTTAAAGCAGCTTAGAGATGGGAGACAGAACAGATCTCTGGAGTTGTCCTGTGGCCACTCTGCCTATATGTCCTAATAAACTCATCTACTTACCAAGCTAGACTTGTCCAAGTCATTCTTTCCTCTCTTGGCTTCTTCCCAGTTTGGGCGGGGTGTGGGATGTTACAGTACCAGGTTTTTCTCATAATACCTTCAAAAGGAGCTACTCAATCTTTATCACTCTTCTAAGACTCCATATGTTACCACAAGGTTGATTTTGTCTTCTCAACAAAGAGCAAGTATGAGCTCTTACAGCTTCCAAGTCTCCCATTTTTGGTCATCTACAAAGACCTTCAAAGCTGGGGAGGTCTCATCATTTCCAAAGCTAAATCTTGCACCTGCCTCTTAACCCAATTTCACTTCCCCCACACTCAGAACTTATTTATTCATATGTTATTCCTCCCCTCATCTAAACCCTGATCAATTTCCATATAAATATGCCATGGCCTCCAACGTAAACTCTCAACTGCCAGATTTTCTCTTTTCCTGTTTATATATTTCTTCCCTGCATTCTAATTATCTTTCTAAAATCATGGTTTAAATCTTCCTATCAACTCTTCAAAGCCTAGTGTTTGATTCAAGACCCTTTACAAATTCTTAACATCATTTTAGCCTTTCCTTCCATCATGTTTTATTATCCTCTTGACACTATGGCCACACCCTTGCACAGAGGCACGAAACAGTAGAAATCAGCAGAAGTTCACATGGTTTGTCTTGAGGGTAGGCACTGTGTAAGATTTCTTTCAAATTCCTAGTGCTATTACAACCTTGAGTAGATTATAGACAATCAAGAAATAGTAATTAAATTAGTTTTATACCATTCTCCAAACGTATCTCCCTACTGCGAGTTTTCTTTCTCTCTCTGCCATCAGAGACCTATTTCTAAGAATATTCCTGTCACTTCCTGTTTACAGACCTTCCATGGAGCTTCGTCACATGTGGAATAACCAGGAACATTTCCAACCTGGTAGCCAAGGTGGCCACAGGACAACTCCAGAGATCTGTTCTGTCTCCCATCTCTAAGCTGCTTTAAAGTTAATTTTCTTTTTCTATGTATGATTTTTTCTTTTTCTATGTATCCAGTCCTTTACTTGCATTTAATCATCCCTGTCCTTCCTGATAGCACACATTATGAATTATACTTTAATAGCTTCCTGAGCACTTTGAACTTTTCATTTCTGCCTTTATCTAAACTATGTTCCCATCTCAGATTGCCATTTTCATCCATGTCTACCTGTTGTAGTCCTAATTCTTCTGAAAGGCCCAGTTCTAATCCCACTTCATGTAAGAAGCTGACCGAGATTTCCCTATGCAGAACTAAACTCCCTCAATACACGTTGACTGTCACAGCCTTTTATCTGTACCTTTTCTACTGTAATGAGCAATTTGTATTTTGACGTAGAATTAATTTATGCCTGTCTCTCACACTAAAATGTAAATTACTTGTTTGCATAAACCATCTTATTTATATATACCTCAAAGCACCTAATACAGCACTGTGAGCATAATAATTTCCTAACAAATATTTGTTAGTTTGAATTAAAGAGAAATATTAAACTTAGTATCAAAGCAGGGTTGTTGGTGAGAAGAAAAGAATGTATGTTTTATTACCTTAATAAATTTGTGAAATTCTCCAAAGAATGAGGTTAATGATATAGCATCAAAATAAAAACAGGTAACCTTGTGTTCGTTTATAAAAGTCAAGTCACAAAATGTTGAATTTGAGGCCAGACATGGTGGCTCACGCTTGTAATCCCAGTGCTTTGGGAGGCCAACACAGGAGGATCACTTGAGTGCAGGAGTTCAAGATCAGCCTGGGCAACAGAGTTAGATTCCATGTCTAAAAAAAATTTAAAAATTATCCAGGCATGGAGGAACAATACTTGCAGTCCCAGCTGCTTCGGAGGCTGAGTTGGGAGGATCACTTCAGCCCAGGAGTTCAAGGCTGCAGTGAGCCAGCATCATGCGGTGCCACTGTACTCCAGCCTGTGTGACAGAGCGAGATCCTGTCTCTTAAAAACAACAACTCAAGGCCAGGCGCAGTGGCTCATGCCTGTAATCCCAGCACTTTGGGAGGCTGAGGCAGGAGGATCATGAGGTTAGGAGATGGAGACTATCCTGGCTAACATGGTGCAACCCTGTCTCTACTAAAAATACAAAAATGTAGCAGGGTGTGGTGGCATGCACCTGTAATCCCAGCTGCTTGGGAGGCTGAGGCAGGAGAATCGCTTGAATCCGGGAGGCAGAGGCTGCAATGAGCTGAGATCACACCACTGCACGCCAGCCTGGGCAACAGAACAAGACTCCATCAAGAAAGAAAAGAAAAGAAAAGAGAAGAAAAGAGAAAAGAAAGAAAAGAAAAGAGAAGAAAAGAGAAAAGAAAGAAAAGAAAAGAAAAGAGAGAAAGAAAGAAACTGAAAGATGTTTTGCCCAGGATAGAGAGGCTCCATGTCAAGAGATGGCAGACATGAAAAGCAAGAGGGTTAAGACAGAAATCAGGGTAATTAATTAAGTCACTATTTTTAGGACTAACTACAAGGGTTACGTGAGCTCTGTCCCCTCCAGAAACAAATCATTAGAAAAATCTCAAGACAATTAAAAACTTTCTGAAGTGTGAATAGAATTAGGGTTCAGCCATCAACCTCAAGTGAGAGCTATAGTTGCCCTGTCCTATCCACTCATCATTTTCATTCAGAAATGTGGCATACGACAGCAGGAAGCTCATATGAGCTACATAATTGATCAACGGAATATTTTATTTGTTTTTACAGATAGAAAACCAAACATCACCAGACATTAGAGGAAAAATTAATAGTCTCAAAATGAACAAAGGACTAAAAGAACAATTTACTCTAGAAATAACCAAAAGATAAGAGATTTTAATAAACACTTGTGATAAATTTAGTGAGATCCAAGAGTATGTTAGATCTTAAAACAAAATAGGTTGCTGCAGAAAAAGTTTTCAGGAAAATAAGTGTTTTTAGAAATTAAGAAAGAAACATTGGACCTCTGTTCCTGCTTAGAATACTGAAAGCTACTAGAAAGTATTGGTCTCACCCTAACAACAAGAACAAAATCTGTTTTTTTTTTTTCGTGGTCTATCAGAGAGCTGAGATCACAAGGCAATTTTTGAACTGAAATTCCCGCAGTGTCAAGCCTTTCTAAGGAGAGATGGACACACAAACTCTTCCTTTTTCCCAGAACAGAGACACAAAGAGTTGGCCGCCATAGAAGCAGGTGAGAAAAAAACAATCACAATGTCAACAAGTTCTTTGAGGCAGAAGCCCTCTGACAGTGGGGATGATCAAGAAACCCACTCCTGCTGACTGTGCTCTGTTGTAGGAGGGGAGATTGTAGCTACTGGGGAGGGGCAGGAATGCTAAAGGAACACAGCCCTGAGGATCAGCTGGCTCCTAGAACCTGCCTAAGGCAGAGGCTTGAGCAAGAAATTGAGAATGCCTCCTATCAAGCGCTGGCAGCTTGTAGGAAGCAGGAATGCAGAGAGAGATCCTTTCTGTAGCACAGGTTAGTAAACCTGCAGAAAGCTGCCACTGGAGCAGGAACACTGAGAGAAACCTCTGGCAATTCAGGCCTGACACTAAGCATAAGGTAGCAACAGAGGGAATTTGAAATCTGTGGTACCCTGTAGGTTTCTTCAAAATGCAGAGCAAAAATACAAAAGAGAACATACGAGAATAAAGTTAAGAGATAATGGAGAATCAGTTTGCAAGTTCCAATCTCTATCAAATAAGAATTCTCGAGAAAAGAGGATGGAGGCATAATTAAAGGAATAATAGAAGATGATTTCTCAGAGCAGAAGAAAGTCACAGAACTTTATAGACGGGACGCTTTCAATGCCAGAAAGGAACGTAAACAAAGAACCCAACCTACAAAGAACTTTGTAAAATATTAGAATACTAAGGACAAAGGAAAGACCCTAAAAATTTCCAGAGAGAAAATGAGGCCACCTGCAAAGGAACAAGAATCAAATGGGCTTTGGAATTTAATCGGCAATATTGAATGTCAGAGAACAGTGAAGCGAGATGTTAGCACGTTGAAGATTAGTCTGAACTACTAATTCTTGTCAATCAAACCAATCAAGTGCGACTTGAAAGAAAACCAACAAGACAGTCTCAAATATGGCAGACATGAGTTTCTGGCTTGCCAGGTTTTCGCTATAAATGAGTGCCGCGTACATTAGCAGGGTGCTGCCAAATCAGGAATCACGTAGTTCTAGTTCTGTCCATGGGAAGGCTTTCCTTCGTCAATTTTCCTCCATGGCCCCCCCTGCTGTGGGAATGGGGTCTGTGCTCCTCATAGGACTCTCAGCTTTGAAAACTCACTTCCTCCTCATGAAAGTTTAGGGACCTTAGTACTCTTTTAGATGAGAGTTTCTCATCCTGGGCTGAATATTTTTGGACTATATAATTCTTTGCTATGTGGGGCTGTCCTACACACTGTAGGATATTTAGCAGCATCCCTGACCTCTTCCCCACAAAAGCTAGTAGCATTTCCCTAGTCATAATTATCAAATGTCTTCAGACATTTTCAAATGTCTCCTGGAAGGCAAAATCATCCCTGGTTAAGAACCACTGTTTTAGGGGATTAATAGGCTTCACCATGGGGTTAGTGGTTTATTTGGCAATAAAATTTCTTGCAAAAATATGTAAACCATTGATCTATTTGTTATCAATCATATTTGGACACCAGTAACTACATCCAAAGATTATTCTGAGACATAATATTCAAGCTTGATTTCTTGACTACTTTGACACCATCAAGCTTGAATGGGAAGGTAACACCTGCCTCCTTACAAGCTACAGTGGATCGAACACTCTTTTACTTGTATTTCTTAGCATTTTTATTCTAGAAAATAATTGACCTTTCCATTTCTATGTGACATCCAATTTTTGGATTATATTTCATTTCATTTCTGCTTGTAAACCAGCCAATTCTTACCTAAACTCATCTCATTTTTATAATACCTTAGCCAACAATGGCCAGCCACTTCCTGGGAAGTTTGGGCTCAGCTAGCATAGGGTCTCCTCAAAGTAGTCATAAATAACAGTTTACTGTAGGAGTTACTACCGCATAGCAGGTCTTCATAGGGTTCCAGCCTTTGATATAATTTCTTTCAGTCTTCTACCCAACAGTTCTGCCATTTTTAGGTTTTGCATTTCTGCAACAGCCTACTTCAAGATATCAATTTCTACATTAGTCAGGACAAGGTAAATGCTCTAACAAATAGTCTGCAAATCCCGGTGGCCCAGCACAATATATGTTTATTTCTTGCTCCCATGATATGACTATGTGGGTTGGTGTATATGGGATATATGTTCTACTCTGTCATTCAAGGACCAGGATTCTTCCATCCTCTGTCTGGGCTCTCCCCTGGGGACATTCTTCAGTTGGTGGACAGAGAAAGAGAAAGACGATTACACATAGGAGAGGTCTATACACACAGCATGGAGTATATTGTTTGTATATTGCTTTCGTCAGTTGTATTTGCACAGGATGCCCTTCTAACCGCAAGGAGCCTGAAGACATCTTCCTCATGTGCTAAAGAAGATGAGAACGTGAGTACTGGCAAGCACTAGAGGTTTCTGACATTAAATCTAAAGTAAGATAGAAATTCAGAGGGTTCCACGAGGAATACATTTTAAGAGTTAAGTGGATTTCAACTCAACAAATTGATGGGAATCTGCAAGTTTTACTAATGTAGTTCTAAAAGCATACATACACTTTTTTCCCAGCAAGACAAAATAATGTAATAATTACACATAAACAAAATCACCTAGGGAAAAACAGCATAATAATAAAACCCAGAACTCAAGGAGGAGAAAAAAACTGTACGAATTGGCTGTTTACAAGAATAAAACAAATTATAATCTGCATGATTTTGAGGAGTTGATGGGGCAAACAAAAAAGAAAAACTTCAACTTGACACATGCAACATGGTCTTCACGTAGACCAAGCTGTAAAATTGGACCAGGTTACAAGTTATATTTTCCTTCTTCTTAAGTCCTAAATCTCACCAGTCAGTGAATAATACTTACATAATAATGATATAACAAACAAAAGTAATCATGTTTTAAAATATTTAGACTTGATTTATAGAAATATACAGAAGATTCCATTGTAGTTATAGAATATAATCTAAAGGTTTTTATATTTTCACAGTGTAAAACAACATTCTATATCTGAATATGGAAAACCTCACGAACATAGGTACAGAAGTGTTCAATAATAATGAATATCCTAGTATTTGGACACGGGAGAAATTACTACAGTTCAGACTAAAAGAGAGAAACAGAGTCACTGGTACCTCTGTAAACATTGTCGCTCTCAATTGTTACACTGCTATGAATATTATTATGTCTAGAAAATGTCCCAAAATACATTTTCCTTCCAATCCATTTTCCTGGTTTATCAGTAATTATCTGCTATTACTTGAATTTAGCAAGTCCAGGACTATTGTGAAAAGTAAGCAATTTTTCCACCAATTACAGCTTTGTGTGAAAATGGAGCTAGTGACTGGGAGATAGTAATAGCATTGGATTAGAACGGCTTTTTGAAAGCTTCACTCTGTAGGGCTCCTTCCGTAGTTCAGATAATGTATCCTAGTTATTTGGGATCTGAGGCTTATCAAAAGAGACAAAATTAATCATGCTGGGTTGTGCGATATGTTTTGGAGAATGGACATGACTCCTCTAAAATGAAAAAGGCAAAATAATTTTCTATGGGCTTTTGAATCCTAAGGTTACCCTCCTGTTCCCCCTATCGTCCATCTCCAGATTAAAGCTTGGAACAATCACTAGATTTTAAAGTCAGAGGGGAGGAGCGGGAGGCTGCCTGCACCTGGAAACCATTTTCTTGATTTGTGCTGGCTAGAGTCCTGGAGATGTAACAGCAAGAATGTCTCTCTGGGATTTCTTTGAAATCTGGGCAGGATGATTTGTCTGAAGGGAGGAATTGGGGGATGAAGGGTGGGGAAAAATTCATTCCTGGTTGCCACATTATTGTTCTGCATTGAAGGAGCTTGGCCTGACTTGGGTTGGAGTTGAAAGACAATCAGCAAAGCAGCTTCAAGTATGCAGGAATGTGCTGCCCTGAACTTGCCAATTTTTTAAACATAACTGAGTATTGTCTCCACTGTAGGGGGCTGCCAACATCAAGCTCACAAGATTCCATACTGAAGATCTTTCCAATAGCTGTGCAAATTACAATGTGTTTTTATCTGCTTTAGCACATTCAAAGGATGACAAATAATTATCTCTTTGCTTACATTACCTGGAAATGCACAGTAATAAATTTGCTTTGGAAACTCTCTTTGTTGTGTCATCAAGTATTTACATACCTGAAAGTTGCTTTTATTCCTCCTATTTGTACAAACAGTAAGCTCCAAAATGTAAAATATACTTTGCCCAAAAAGAAGGACAGAAAAATGCAGCAGGATGAAACCAGTATTCTTAATTCACATGACTGTTTCTCATACACACACTTTTATGTAATGTTCAGCATTAATGAGCTTCCACCTCTGTGTTGCTATCCTCATGCAGTGCAAAGCGATACAGCTAACTTTTGAAGACACTGACTACAGTAAGAGTGACAACAGCTTACATATGTCTACTATGTGCCAGGAACTTTATATGCATTATTTCTAATCTTCATAACACTGCTCAGGACAGTGACTACTCTCTGTGATTTAATGATGAGCAAAGTGATGCTAGGACAAGCTAAATGACTGCCTTCCCCCAGGCCATGAAGGTAGTAAATGTGTGCTCCTAAATTTGTCCTGTGGGCATTGAGACATCAGAGTTTATGCTCTTCAGAGCACATCTGTTTGTTACGCAAGATTTTACAAACCTATCTTCTTCGATTCTCTGGTATGACTTATTGTCACTATTGTCATACCATACAGGTCATATGGCCTGATATTCTAATCCAGAAGACCTGGTTTTGAATTTTGTTTTTTTTTTGGGTTTTCTTAAGACAGGGTCTCACTCTTTTGCTCAGGCTGGAGTGCAACAGCATGATCACAGCTCACTGCAGCCTCGACCACTGGGCTCAGGTGATCCTCCCACATCGGCCTCCCGAGTAGCTGGGACTGTAGACACGCAGCACCACTGTGGCTAATTTTTGTATTTTTTGTAGAGATGGGGTTTTGCCATGTTGCACAGGCTGCTCTGAACTCCTGGGCTCAAGGGATCTGCCCACCTCAGCCTCCCAAAGTGCTGGATTATAGGCATGAGTCACTGTGCCTGGGCAGTTTTGAATTTTGACTCCAACACTTATGAATCTGTCAACTTGGACGAGACTCTTAATTTATAGGATATCAAATTTTTAAAAATGGATATAATAAACATGCCTATGCTAGAGGGCCACTGTTTAGATTACAATACAGTAAGAAATTTCAATTACTCATGTTAATTTGTACTTCTATATACTTAGAATGGAAAATTATACCCAAAAAAGTATAACAAAGTAAATATAAGTCAAGTGTTTTTTTTGGATAATCTCTTCCCTATGCATATACATATCTGTTCCCTATACATATGCCAATATGCATAAGTCTCTATATACTTTTATTCTATTTTCTCTCAAATGTAATTCAGTATTTACTAATCAGCAAAACTCAACTTTTATCACCCAAGAGACTTTTTTTTAATAGAAAGGAACTTTGCAGAAATGAGGGTCTCACTCTACTATACCCAGGCTGGTTTTGAACTGTTGGGCTCAAAAAATCCTTCCACCATGGCCTCCCAAAATGCTGGAATTACAACCAGTCAACTTGTTATGGAGAGACTTTTATCTCCATAACAGGGCAACTTTGCTCACGGTACATTTTCTCACCCAACCCTATCATAATTTGCCTTCACTCCCCTAGAGGCCCAAACCTCTATTCCTTTCTGTAGCTTGGGATGGTATATAAGGCTCTGTCATCTGGCTGTTACCTTGGGTCTCGTATTTCTGTGGAACTCTCATGCATAGACACTTATATTTATTTTCTTCCTGTAAATCTGTCTCATGTCAATTTAATTTGTGGACTAGCCAAAGAAACTAGAAGGATGAAAGGCAGCTAATTTTCCTCCCTTACACATTTATTCATTCAAATATTTACTGAGCAGCCACTATGTACTAAATGTAATGCTAGCCACTGGGGACATAAGTACAGAAGAAGCAGCTTCTGTCCTCAAGAAGATCATCGTCTGGTAGGAAAAAAAAAAAAAGTAAACCAGCTGTTTCTGTCACAGGGTCACATATACTGTGATGGGGTCTAAACAGTGCACTGCCTTAGTGCTAAGCAGACTGGCTGACTCTGAAAAGCTGATACTCAGAATGAGATTTGATGGATGAATGGAAGTAAATCAGGCAGAAGAAGGTGAAGGAGAGGCAGAGGGCATCACAGAGAGAGAGAGAGAGAGAGTAGTGTGTGCAAAGGTACATGCCATTAAAATGCAGTACACTCTCCATAAACTGCATGTTGTTCAGGCTGGTGTGAGTGCAGGGAGCACTGGCAAGTGATGGCAAGTCTGAAGAGGTAAGCCTACGCGCCGAGGGACTGAAATTGTCACATGTGAATTCAGATGGTGGTCAAAGCCCACAGATGATACTATTATATTCAAGAGAGTACAGGAGAGGAAGGGTAAATTTGGAGAGCACTAAGTATTCTAATTAAGGAGCCACTGTCATTTGGTGAGCATCAGATGGAGAACAGCTAAATATCATGAACCTTACATAACAAGACCTGCAGGGTTTAGTAGAACAGAAATAAGTAAATAGTAAAAACTATTGGACATAGTGGGTTACATACATGTTGATTTAAAGTGTGAGAGCAAATTTTTCTTACCGAATGGACAACATTGTAGATTAGGCTACCTAGGAGGAAGGAGTTTTGCTAAAAGCTTATGTAATTTTTATGAGATAAGCTCTTCTGAGTTGACTGATGTTGCCTTGGCTTGCCTAAATAATGAAATAAATACTACAGAACATGAGCAAAAGAGAAGAGAGACAAGATACTGCCTTTCTCAAAATATTTACACTCTGTTGCACCTATCTAGTTGAAACCTGTGATTCCTCAAAGCTTGGGTATATAGAACAACTTCCTGAAAGTACAGGAAGACCTGCTTTATCCAGAATAAACGTTCATTGGAAAAATCTGTCCTGTAGGAGTATTGTAATTAAAAGAAATCATTCCTCTGGAACTTTCCAGAATTCACATGTATCTTTAAGTCTGTTGGGTTTCTGCCCACTAGGAGACATTAGTGTGGGGAATGAGTGACATCTGGGAAAGAATAAACCTGAAGGAGATACTCTAGCCCTGTTCAACATTAACATTATAATCTGTAATCTACAAGCAAAGTAGAGGGATATGTCTCATTTAGATGGTCTTTTAATCTAGACCCTATGGACTCCTGATAACATGTGAAACTGCAGTGAGGATGCAGTTACTAAAAGTAAAAATGAGAACTGTTTCCATAATCATCATCTTAAGGCTTTGGGAACACAGGTGGCACTGATGTGGCACTTAAAAGCCAAGTAAGCTGACATTTAGAATGCCTACCAAATGCCCTGCACTGTTCCAAGCATATTTTAAATTATTAAATCTTCACGGTCTACAAGATAGATATTGTTTTTATTCACATTTTAAGTAATTTGCAATATAGAGAGGTTAAGAAACTTGTTCAAGCTCACATGGCAAGTTAGTAGGAAAACTGAGATGTGAACCTAGTCACTCTGCCTCCAAAGTTTATGCTGTTAAATCATAATGCAAGTGAAGGTGATGAGGAGAGGGGCTCTTGTTGGATGACACACCCTTCAAGCATCCAAGGGCGTTGTCACCATTAATAGCATTTGCAGTTTTGTACCACATGCAGGCTTTGGTGCAAGGAAGGACTTGATACTGAAGGGCCTGAGAGCACATGACCTGACAGCCATCGACCTGGGCAAGAAACAGTGACACTGGAGTGGGAGGTTGGGGGAAACCGGGGGAGTCAGAGAAATTGTCACAAACAAAAACAACGGGAGCTGGAAAAGGAGGGAAGGAAAAGCAGGCATATTGGGTAGTAGTCGAGAATAGCATTCATGAGCCCACGTGGGCTTCCTTCACCCCAGGACAACCCCTGAGATATGGGGGAGATGGAAGGGGAGAGGGCAGTCTCCCCACGGAGGAGAGACAAGAGCCAGGGGAGTGCTGTTCATGAAAGTGATGTGACCAGTTTTTTTTTTGTTTGTTTGTTTTGGTGTGGCCTGAGAAACATAGGATGCCTTTGTAATGATTAACTGCAATTTTTAGTAGAAAAAGTCCCAAAAAGTCCCAAATGCTTTCCTGTAGCTAATTTCAATTGCAAAACAATGGTAAGCAATGTAGTGGAGTTGTGAGAGAATTCAGCATAGTCTTGCCAGTAGAACAGTTCTCACAAGTCCCAAACTTCTCATATACATTTCTTTATTGACAAATGAGAAGGCAGTAGTTACTCTCTAACTTGTAGAGATTAATGTTAAGACAAGAGCCACAAGAATAGCAGAACAATAACATCCCAGATAACTTAGCCCTATATATGAACATTTATTGTTAACAATGGATACTGAATATCTTCCTTTAACATTATTTGGCAGGCCAGGTGCAGTGGCTCATGCCTGTAATTCCAACACTTTGGAAGGCTGAGGTGAGAGGATTGCTTCAGGCCAGGAGTTTGAGACCAGCCTGAGCACCACAGTGAGACCTCATCTCTACAAATAATAAAAATAATTAGCCAGGCATGGTGGTGCACACCTGTGGTCCCAGCTGCCCAGGAGGCTGAGGTGGGAGGATCACTTTAACTCAGGAGTTTGAGGCTACAGTGAGCTATGATTGCATCACTGCACTCCAGCCTGGGTGACAGAGTGAGATCCTGACTCAAAAAAAAAAAAAAAAAAAAAAAAAGACATTATTTTGCAATTCTAGTGTGACTAAGAAGGCCATATGCCAAACTAACATTTCCATCATAGGTGGCAATTTAAATGTTGTATATAAATGAGGCAGATGATCCCATTTCAACTAAATGAGACGTATTGGTGCATGATGCTATAGAACTAGCCTACTAAAGCAAACCAAGCCTGGAAAATAGTCCCAGAAATAATAGGAGAATTTTAAAATAAACCCTAATTTTAAAAAATGAAAATAATTTGAAACTCATCCTAAGTATTTTTCAGAAAACACTATTATAGAAAATGCGAAGATGACATATGCTATCTGTGAAATCATTAATTTACAAAGCCATTTTCCTAAGAGAAAAAAAATCGATAACTGGAAAAGTCTTTAAGAATTCTCTTCATTCAGGCTTCTAAGTCAGTTACACTATAAAATCCTTCTTAACCATGTTTCTGGTGTCAGAGATTTTATGTCTTATACTAGTCAGGTTGAGGAAACATTCTAACACCACACTCCTAGTTGCATTTTTCTCCAGGTTTAGGGACTTTCTAGCTTGGTTATCACTGACTTTCTTAATGCAACGATAATAAGGTTGCAATTGTAACCAAACCTCTTTTTTAAAATAATCATTATCGTTCCCATCATGAAGCTTACATCCATTTTGCATTGTAACTTGCAATGCAGAGATGTAAAATAACCTCTCTCTGAGTCAATGGTAGCATCACAAATCCTCTATTATGGGATATTAATGAAAGAGACTGCCAGTGTACCTATTGCGGTAGCTTAGCAAAGGGTGTTTAAAAGAGTAATGAATCGGTGGCTCTTAACAGCTGATTTGTGATACTTAAAGTATAAAATGTGGTCTATGTCAGATATATAGTTGCAGATTCTACTAATTCACCAGTAAGCTGATATACCACAACAAATAATCAGTATATTGACATGAGACAGTGCCCACTCACCTTTATGTATCCCCGGCCCCTCTATGTGCAGGGATAGTTACTGAAACCATAAAGCCACATCTGTTGGCTGAGTGATGTCCCTCCCCATATGGCTGTTGGAAAGTATACTATAAGTGAACTTAACAGGTTCCTGGTAGAGGTGGCTACAAAGTATTCAAAATAATGATTCATCTGGACATTTTCCCAAAACACTCACTTGTCATTCTAAGAACAGATGCTCTACTCAGGTAACCAGTTCGATGATCAGTTAGACAATCGTGAGCCCTGTGGATCAATAGATCCATGTTTAGAGCTATGTTGATTCCTTCTGCATCCCTTATTGAATATTTATTTCATATTCAGCCCTCATCTCATGCAAATCACAGCCAGTCTTTCATGGTCTGGCATTTCACAGGAAAGAGAGTATCTTTGGAAACCTAAAGAATAAGACTCAGTGGGGAATTTTAGCCTCTGGCTGGTTTATAAAATAAACACTCAACAAAACTATTTGCATAATAAAACTGTATCATCCGTAAGAGATTTAGGAAATTGTATCAAATGAAGCTAAACTGCAGTTTAAGAATGTATTTTACGGGGTAGATAAGGGAATCTTCTTAATCCACAGAGTTTTATGTTTCATTTTATTTTTCAGGGAGGGATCTCTTCACTCGATTCTAGAATGGAGATTGCTTATTGGAAAACAACAGCTGTTTGCTCTTGTCTTGTGTACCAATCTTCATGATCTGTCTGAGGCAGTTTTTAAAATTCCTGGTGCTTACTTATTTTTTAACCTTGTAGTACACATATTTGGCTAATAAGTTGGTAGGTGATTAGAGTCTCGGGGACACCCATTGGTACAAAGGAAAGGAAACATCCAGGAATCACCCCAAGCTTTCTCTGTTAAAACAGAGCTGTTCAGGCTGGGCATGGTAGCTCATGCCTATAATCACAGAACTTTGGGAGGCAGAGGTAGGCGGATTGCCTGAGGGCAGGAGTTTGAGACCAGCCTGGCTAACATAATGAAACCCCGTCTCTACTAAAAATACAAAAAAATATTAGCCAGGGGTGGTGGTGCATGCCTGTAATCCCACCTGCTTAGGAGGCTGAGGCAGAAGAATCACTTGAACCTGAGAGGTGCAATAAGCTGAGATTGCACCATTGCACTCCAGCCTGGGCAACAGAGCAAGACTCCATCTCAAAGAAAAAACCAAAAAACCAAAAAAACAAAAACACTAGAGCTATTCTCATTTACTTGAAAATACTCAACTATGCCCTGACAGGAAAAGGCAGCTCTGCACTCATAAACTCTATTATTCATTTACTTGCACTTATGTTAGACTCCAGAACTTTTGAGATATTATTCAGTTAGGTCTTTGTTGGAAGCTGCCAAATAAAATGTGTGGGGGGCAGGGGTTGGAATTAAAGAAAGACAGTCAAAAATTTGCATTCTGAGCTTTCTAAAAATCATAATATAACATCCTCTGTGCTCCCTGGGTTCTATTCTGTTTGTTAACTTGGTCCCTTGATAAACAGGAAATTTCTTGTCATGCTGGAAAACTTAGATTAAAATCAAAGAATAATAGAGAGCTTTAAATCTTAATAAACGACACAATGAATGCTCTAATGTCCAATAAACATTTTCATTAATTGCTTCTATTCCTATTTTCTAAGTAGCTCTGGTATTTCCAGATTCCTGAGTGGTTTTGGATCTTGTTCCCCCAATGTCAGAGCTGTCACCATCAAACATTTATTGAGTACTATTGTGTACAAGGCACCATAATGACTTGAGTTCTGAAACTAATCAAGGACTATTTTAATAGAAGTGAATAACCATGCCTAATTTGTACGTAGATCTCCTCTCCTTTCTCCCAACCTAAGTCACTTGCTTTTGGCTGCCGAAATATCTTAGGGAGTCTTTAATCCTTGCTTTCTAGGCAAGGGAATGATTAGGAAAATTGGCTCTTAAAAAATTCACCGATGCCACATTACTAAATGCATCTGATACTACAGCCAGCAATTTTCAGTGGGCCACTAGTGGGATAAATTTTGGGCCAGTGTCAAATATGAAGAACTGACGATGGAAATGTAACTTTTACTGATCTTGTCAATAGCCTCAGGACTGTAATTCATTCAAAGATAATGTTTTCAATAATCGGCTCTCAATACACATACTGTAGGTGGAGTTTAGGTCTGGAATTGTTATTAGGAGTGTACAGTTAGGACAGGCTTTGTTATGCTGCCATAAAAAAGTAAGACAAAGGCTGGAAGTGGTGGCTCAAGCCTGTAACCCCAGCATTTTGGTAGACCAAGGTAGGTGGATCACGAGGTCAAGAGATCGAGACCATCCTGGCCAACATGGTGAAACCCCGTCTCTACTAAAAATACAAAAATTAGCTGGGTGTGGTGGCTTGCACGTGTACTCCCAGCTACTCGGGAGGCTGAGGCAGGACAATTGCTTGAACCAGGGAGGTGGAGGTTGCAGTGAGCTGAGATTGTGCCACTGCACTCCAGCCTGGCGCCTGGCGACAGTGAGACTCTGTCTCAAAAAAAAGTAAAACAAAAATCTCAGTTGAGTTTGCATGATAAAAGTTTCTTGCCCAGGGGATTTCTAATGCAAGTCAGGTGAACATTCCAAGAGAGTTTTCTTCCAGGCAGTGACTCAGTAATCCAGATTGTTTTGCTCTATGAAACTGCCATATCAACATGCAAGTTGTAGGTCACTGCAATAAGGGACAAAAGGTAGAGGGTCACTTACCAGGTCTTAAATGCTTTGGCCCTGAAGTAACAGTGGTCTTACAGCTCATTGGTCACATGGCCCAACTGCAAAGGCTCTGTGAAATGTACAATAATGCTAACAGGTAGGCATCAATACTAATCCCACTTTAGAGATTATGAAAATTGACGTACAGAAAGATAAGTAACTTTTCCAAATTCACAAAGAGGTTGGATCAGGGGTTAAACCCAAGTAACATGGCTCTGCAATATGCACTCCTAACCATGATGGAGGGCCTTTTGGGTAGTGTCAGTATTAATTCTTTGTGGCACTTCAATTATTGAATTTTTCTTAGTTTTTTTAATTTGTAAATTATAAATAAGAATATCAATCCAGCGCAACTTATTGATTACAAATAAAGATACATATTGTGCAGATAGGACTGTTATCACTTTTGTAGCACCACTAGATGCCAAGGATACTATATTTTTTATCTACAATAATCCTCCTAACACCCCAATAACGATGAGGACGATGATGAAGAGGAAGAAGATGATGTGACAGTGAGGATGATGAGGAGAATGACATTTGATGATTATTGAAGACTTAATAGCATGCTCTGAACTAAGCACTTCACACTAATTATCCTATTTAATCGTCATTATAATTCTATGCTCAAGGTTATATTCCCCCTTTACAGAGGAAGAAAATGATGTTCAGAAGGCTTTATTTTCCGAAGGCCCATAGAGCTGGGGTTCAAAACCTGTACTCATTTTTTTTTACACTGTTTTGTCCCTTATCAAATGAGTTATTAAATGTAGAAATATTAAAAAATAAAACACTACATCAAATCAAATTATTATTACTTATTAAACTGTTAAAAATCTATGATAGAAGTCTTGTTTTCTCATTATGTCGCTATTATTTTTCTCTCTTATTGCAAAGTGCTTTGCCTTAACCTCTAGCCTATTTGATAAATAAATGACAGAAGTAGAAGTTCCCTGAAGATCCTGGCTGGATTTTGGCTTAGTTTACGGTTCCCACAGCATGCAACAGTCAGAATTAAATTTAAGTTCTGAATAGAAATAGCAGGTCTTGGTAACAATATCATGCCATTGTATCCAGTTCCAGGTGTAAGCCTTTGTTTCTCTCTAGTGCTAGTCTGCTTTCAAGACAAGATGGGTTTTCTCATCGTTGAGCAAACAACATCATTCCATAAAATATCTAATTAGTATGCATATCTTTAGTACTGCTTCTTGGGAAGTCTGATATTTCACAAAGTCACACGTTACTTTCTGTTAAATATATGCTCTTCACATTCCTAAAGAATAGCTTTTATATTGCCATTTTCTATTTTCTGGTATCTAGAAAAATATTAGTGTTTATTAGTAGACGATGATCTTGTCTGCCACCTGCTATAACTGGTTTTATAGTTCAGATTACCAGAGGACGGCAGAGTAACGAAATATATTACCAGGACCATGCTGTGGTCAATGATGATGTCTGCAAAGGATGACTTTCGTTTTATTTGAGACATGAAATAGTCTATGGTCTAGATGAATTCTTTCTTTACTGTGACTCATCTGACTTTAACTTCTGAGATGAAATTGTTCTTATTAAAACAAATTCCACAACCTAGGACTCATTAGATTCTTCAAGGTCAGGGAGGACTGTACCTCATCCTTGTGCCAGTCTCTGCCCTATCATAGCAGCTCAGGAACCTGATAAATGCCTGATAAATATTTGTTAAATCTTCCAAGTTCTTAGAGGAAACAAATTCTAGGTAGTTCAAAGCACTAATGGCAACGTTCCTGCTGTCTCCAAGATAACCTGCTCTTCAGATTTCTCTCACTTCCGTTTTTCCTACCACTATCATGCCTGGCCCCAGGGACACAACTCATCTAAGTGTGAACTCAAATATTGTAACCATTTGCTTCAACTTCCTTTAATTTTACAGTTTTGGCGATGAGTCCTTTTCACTCTGCTCCTGGATCTATGCAAGAAACAGTCCTTCCCTTTCCTCCCACTGTTAGGAATCATGTTTCTGCTCCCTCCTTTTCAGGGTGAGTACCTCCTCTGCTTTTTTCTTCCCCTTCCTCCACTGTCAGATTTGCCTTTTCTTCGGGAATATAAAATACTGCTTTGCAAACATGTATCTGAATCTCCCACATTAAATGTAGGCAAGTGTCTTCTTTAAGTCTTTGTTTCTGCTTTCTTTTTCGTGAAAATTATAAACTGTGCAGAAAACAAGACTTCTATGGAAAAAGTTCAAAGGAAGTGACAAGAGAATGAGGATAGGTAGATATGAAAAATATTATTCTTGAAAATTCAAGGTTCTAAAATGACCATAAATCCATACGATTAAAAATTAAGAGGCTGGGCGCAGTGGCTCATGCCTATAATCCCAGCACTTTGGGAGGTTGAGGCAGAAGGATTGAGCCCAGCAGTTCAAGACCAGCCTGGGTGACATAGCAAGACCCCATCTCCACAAAAAAATAAGAATCACTGGCCAGATGTGGTGGCCCGCATGGTAGTCCCAGCTACTCAAGAGGCTGAGGCGGGAGGACTGCTTGAGCCAGGAGACAGAGGCTGCAGTGAGTCGTGTTAACACCACCACACTGTACTCCAGCCTGGAAAACAGAGCGAGACACTGCCTCAAAAAAATGAAACAAAAAAGAGAAGTGTGCTTCTATTCAAACATTTGTCTAATTTTATTCTAGCTATAAGCCAGTCAAGGTTAATCAGTTGCCTTGTTTTATTTTCATCTTCCCTCAGTGTCTGCCCGGAGAGATTTTGCATCCTTTGGGATCCTCTATCATGTGCCTCATATTCTTGGCATTTATTTATAGAAATGCAAAATGCTATTGCATCACAGTGTGATAAAAATAGAGTTGCATCTTCACTAACTTCTATAAATTCAACTAAACATTATGGGAGAGTATTTTTCCTTATACTTACTGCAGGTTGAATTTTACTTGGCAACACACAAAAAGGGAATTCATGAATCCAAGGATCTATTTTATTTATGGAATAAAAATAACTCAACTTTTTTATCCTTCTCTTTTTTATCAAATTACAATTTGTCTAAGTTTATTTTTCTCCCTTCTTCAAATCTCTTCCTACGTTTCCTTTATGGCAACATTCCACGCCTGGTGTTGTGTTTGTGGGCAAGGAATGGCTCTTCTTTACAATTCCTTCTGAAACTCTTCTTAGGGATGCTGAGCACACATCCATTTTAATCATTCTTTGAAACATTCACTTAAAAAATGTATGTTGAACACCTACCACTTGCTGGGCGCTGCCATAGACACTGTGAACAAACAGCGCTTGCCTTCTTGAAACGAAGGGAGACAGACAAAAAACACAAAGACAAATGTATAGTATGAAGAATATGGAGGGTGCCATGGAGGAAAGTGATGAGGGGAAGTGGATCAGGAATGCTGGGATGAAAATATATGTCTATATTCATCAGCAATGGTCAATTGGAGCAATAAAGAGCCGTTACAATGATCCTATCTGACTGTCTCTAATTCATATTGAAATTAGATAACCCAAAGAGAAAGGAGATAAAAACCATTTTATTTTGTGTGTATTTGTGAGGTATAATAACAAATTTCTAGTTTTCCCTGGAAACTTATATCTCATAGACATTTTTAAAAAAACGCTTTTCTTGCAACCCAGCACTTTGGGAGGCTGAGGTGGAGGGGGAATTACCCCCCGCCTTAGATCACCCCTTCTGGATCAGAAGATTGAGACCATCCTGGCCAACATGGTAAAACCCAGTCTCTACTAAAAATACAAAAGTTAGCTGGGTGTGGTGGCACATGCCTATAATCCCAGCTACTCAGGAGACTGAAGCAGGAGAATCACTTGAACCAGGGAATCAGAGGTTGCAGTGAGCTGAGATCACGCCACGGCACCCCAGCCTGGCGACAGAATGAGACTCTGTCTCAAAAACCAAACCAAACCAAACCAAACAAAAAACGCCTTTCTATCGATGAAAGCGCTCTCTTTGTGAATATATTTAAGAAATTCGGGGAAAAGTAGATTAAGCTTTTTTTAAAAGCCCATATTACATGTCTTTGTCTGTTGCAAAAGAAAAATAAAATCTCAGAATTCAAACTCACTATGACAAAGGGAAAGTTCAGCTTGAGCACTGAGTCACACAAAAACTACATTTCTTTTCTTCCCTAACAGCTGTCAATTTCACATGCTTACTTTGTCTTATGTAAAATGTAGGTCTTCCAAGAGTGAGATGAATGCATAATCACTTCCCCTCCAATCCTCTTTTCATATGTAAAATATGGATTTAGTGAGTACTAATCAAAGTAACCACCTGCCTTACTGCCTACCTTCCTCCTTTTCTTTTTCTTCTCCTCCTTTCCTTCCTGTCTGCTCTTTTCTCTTTAAATATTAGTCCTCAAAACTTCTTTGGAAAAAGCACAGGCTACAGATCCTACTATAACTTGCGTTTCTTTTTTCCAGGTGCGTCCTTCATCTTGGCAAAAGGAACCTCTAACTCAATTGAGATCTGTCTCAGACACTGTTTGGTTTACACTGTCTGTCAATCCATCCATGGATCCCTCGACCCATTTATTGTAGCTAGTCATTGACAACATGGCCCAGAAAAGTCATGGCCAGAACTGAGCTCAGAGGCTAATAGAATGAGGAGAAACACTGTCTTGCTTTTATAAGGAGGCCATTAGTCAATTAATTCAAATATTTTTGTCGACTTAACATGCGCCAGGCACTATTCTAGGATCTGGAGATGCATAGACAGACTCCTGTGCTCCACAGAGTTTACATTCCAAGCTTTCAAGTTAGGCAACACAGCTTCCCTTAGTGAGATCTCCTCGTTGGCCCAGGCAGTGCTCTAAGCTTGTGGATGCTTGGAATTCCAATCTGTAGGATTGATTTTTTTTTAAATTTAATAATATACTTTATTTAACTTAATGTATCCAAAATGTTATTTCAATGTGTAGTTAATATAAAATAAAAATTATTAATATTTTACATTCTTTTTTCAGACTAAATCTTCAAAATCTAGTGTGTATTTTATGCATACAATACGTCTTGACTTGGATTTAGCCCAATTCAAGGGTTCAATAGCTTCCTGTAACTGTTCGCTGCCGTAATAGAAGAATAGCTATAGAGAATATCATGTGACTGATTTTTAAGGGATTGTTCTCATTCTCATACCTGTACTCGATAGGATGTGCTCAGTCCCTATGTCTAGCCTAACTCATTTGTCTTGGCCCTTACTCATATATTGTTTAGGAATGGTATCATCCCACTTGGAGGCCAGCGTCATGAATCATCCCTTCTATTTCATATGACACCTCACCTTAAGATACAGAGCAATTAAAGCCTTGGCACTTTAAAAACTAGATCCCTACCTCGGTTTACTCCAGCTACCTTATGTGTAGGCTATCACTGGCCTGCTCTGGCCACTAGAACTTTGCTATCCCAGTTGCCCTATCAACTAGAAATTCCTAAACTCACACATGAGAAACTGTCACGGGGACTAGGTAAGAAAGAGAGGGTAGTAAGTGCGAGAAAGTTATGTCATCTGAATGCTTCTGTGTTTTTTTCCATCCTGTGTTCTTTTGCTGATACCCTGAAGTCTAGTTTTCTTTCCCCTTGCCCACAACAAAGGAAAAACAAGAACTCAAAGACACTTGCCTAAATTTAGTTCAGATACACATTTGTAAAGTACATTTTCCTCAAAGACAAGGCAAAGTTGGGACTAAAGAAAGAGCTAAGCTAAAGTAGAGGAGTTATTCATTCTGGAGAGGAAAAAGCAGATGCAACGCAATTTCTGAAAAGCAATGCAATTTCTACAAGTGGGAGAGGCTGGGCATGGTGGCTCATGCCTGTAGTCCTAGCACTTGAGGTCAAGGCAAGAGGATTGCTTTAGCTCAGGAGTTCAAGACCAACCTGGTAACACAGTGAGACCTCATAAATAAAAATAAAGAAGGATTATCTTTTTTTTTTTCATAGATCCAGGAGAAAAGTGGAAAGGACTTAGGACCCAAGTGTTTACACATGTAGAGCCAGACCTCATTATGTCACTTCCTATGATCCACCATGACCCAACAGTTCTGGACATTTGGAAGCTCCTGGGGGTGAGGAACTTGGATAACTCAGGTAAAGAGGGAAGTCTGCTCCCTGAGCAAGGCGGAACTGAGCAGAGCCAACTTGGAATTGTCCTGTGAGCCAGAGCAAGGGTGGACTCTGCATCCCTGATACACAAACAGTAGATAGAAACTTAAGCAAGTAAACTTGAGGTGAGCAAAGGGGAGGTCCATCAGCGAATTCAGGGATGTGGAGATACATGGAAAAACTCTAGTGCTGGAAAAATTTTGGTATCTGGCAAAGAACCAAAACAGAAATGCAGATATGAGGCTAGTGAATGGATCAGAAACTTAATGTATTAGTTAACGTGGTTTGGATAGAGTAGTTCCCTAATTAACATTTTCCCTTTAAACATTCTGGCATTTATTGTTTACTTGGCAAGAAGTCTGGAGTTAAGCATTCCCAAAGATGACTTGGAAATCAAGACCTGAGAATTTCCCTATGACATCCTCTCCCACTTCTGCTGCCTTCTTCATATTGGCTTTGGGACCCTGGGGTATTGCTTTGGGGTTGCAAAATTGATTGTTTAAGCTGAAAAGGTCACACTATCTCACACATGGTCTGAAAGTGAAAGAATGGAGAACAGGCATTGGTCTGTTTCTATGATCCTCTGTCTTTTAATCATGGGGAAAAGTATTTCTGAGAAGCTCACAGGAGATTCGTCTTACATCTTATTGCCCAAAATTAAGTCAAATACCCACCTCCACCTGGAAGGAAAATTAGAGATGTTTATGTTCCCAGAGACAGGGAGATTGGAATTGTTTTGGGGCAACACTAAGCCACTGGAAGTGAGGCACAAGGTCAGGGCAAGGACCTTGCATGAGCCTGACTTCGTCTCAAATCAGTGAAATTGACTGTGGATGGACTCTTCTTTTTATTTTTTACCTAGAAACAGATTCTAGGCTAAGATCAAACCCAGAGAGGAGGCTAGATGTCTTTGGGTGTGGAGTAAAGATGACAGGGCCCATTTTGAGAACATTTGAATGCTAGATAATTTTTTAATAATAATAATAATAATCTATTACAAGTGTTTGAGCAAAGGAGTAACAATCAGAAATTTTAAACTAGTAGCAATGTGCAGCCTGGGTGTGAGCAGAGGTTAATCAGTGCCCTCTCCACTAAGGACTTTGCCTATGTGTGTACTTTCCTACACCCCCAAAATAAGACAGAAAAATCCACATGATGTTCACCCTCCAATCAACAGAGTAAACCTCAGGAAAGTTCAGTGCCTGGGAAGAGCATGAGGAGAGTACCTGAAGCTTCAGAAGGAGACCATCTGGTTCACTAAGTATGAAGGTTGACCAGTTATGAAGAAACACTTCACGGGTAAGAGATTCTAAGTGATTATTCTTCAATTTTAAAAATGATTATGTCACCAAAATGCACAAATGGATTAATGGAAAAGTTGCAGCTTTAATATTTTGGAAACATAAAAAATAGTAGTAAAATTAAGGTATTGTGTCTGAAATTCATATCTCATTTTTAAGCTGAGTGGCTCTTAGTTCTCAAGAATAACCGCAAAAGGAAAGTTATAAGGACATAGCCAGTGAATAGTTTTATGGTTTTGCCCTCTGTCTTCAAGTAGAAAAAAACTGAGCTTAATTTTTCTATAATCATTACAATTTTCTCAGTCCTATTGCTCTTTGACCTCATACCAGATTCTCCCTGGATAGCTTAATATTCTCCACCATTTGAAAATCGAATTTCCCATACTGCTTTTATTTAAGAAGGTCACATAGCCATAGATATAATCACCTGATTAAAAAACCTTCAGCTTCAATGTTAAATGTATACTGCTTTTATCTTCTAATGGGATGAGTTTAGATGATCCCAAGCAATATTTTTAAACTGTCACTTAATCCTTTATAGCTAATAAGCTGTTCTGCAAGATCATGGTGATTATCCACAAGGTTGTGTTACTTATCTCAGGAAGTTTTTTTTTTTTTTCTGCAGTGTAACTGATATCAACAAAATACAAAAGTCTTTAATATTAGGATAAATTGACATTAATCTTTTAAAAAGCGATTTATAATAGGATGCAAACCAAAGTTTAAAAGATATACTCCAGTTTACACTTAAGTAAGCAAACAAATATTTCTGAAGCATCAATGCCCATTTATTCTATTTGTTTTACCTGGTTAGATTTTCTTGCTTTTGATCAAAGTCTATCACATGGTGTTTGACATAAGGAACTGAGTACGATGAGAAATTTAGAAAAATTGGCACAACAGTGATTTTTTCTAAGCAGGAAACTATGTAACGTATCAGATATGGTAAGCTAACAAGAATTGTCACCACTGTATTGTACTGGGCCAGCTCAATAACTTAAACAAATTTAGTTCTGTGTTTTAAACAACATATAAAAAATGATAGATGCTAAATATTCCATACATATTGGTACTAAAGAGTGAGCAACATCTTTTCCAGGGTATTATTCCAATTTACTGTTACCCCAACTGCTTTTGGATACATAAATCATGAGATAAAACTCATATGAAAGACATGTGTCTCAGATATTTGTTAAGTGCTTGTTTGCTAGGCTAGAAGAGTCTTTCTTGAATCATGGCGAAAAGAATGGTCTAACAAAGCTCCAAAGAGGAGTTTGAGCTTGAGACAGTATGATTTTCAAGATGATTGACTTCTTTTTCAAAAACTTTCCAATAAGCTAAGAAAAATAAGATTCTTTAAAAAAAATCCAACTTCTTGTGCAGAAGAATTTGGTTGACTTTTTACTTGTGAACATTAATATCTAGGCAACATAACAAAGAAAAACTTGTTAGGCTTCAGAAGTCAAAGACTTGTTTTCATCCTGCCTTCAGATATACAAAGTAAGTGGGATGCTTGGTAGAGCCAAGGCAGTTTCTTAATATCTGCCCGAGTACTGAGACTGAGTTATCTAGCCTTAGGTTCACTTAGTATAAACTCACGCCAGAGAAGATCAGCACATGGCAGGACGCTTGCACCTGTCTTCTTATCGCTGCAGACACAGGAATACGATTCCAAACCCTGGGTACTCTTTGCCTCAACTTCCTTTATTTTTCCAAGTCTTCAAGGCAAGGAATTTAGTCCTGCTCCATCATTCCACTTTTTCTTTCCAAAGTATAATTATCAACAGTAATAACACACTCAGACTTAATAGTTTTGTGTTGAGGTAGGCAAAGTCTTAATGCATAGGTATCAGGAAAAATCCCAGTTTTTGGCTATACCTCATGAAATGAAGGACTCAACTAAACGGAACTGTACCTTTCCTCAATTCATCATAGCAACACCAGAAACCTATCTTGAAGCTATTTTATAAGATTTTATATTCCACAGAGTATTTATGTCATTCCAATTCTACTTGTTTTATGCAGAATAACATTTTTGACAAATTCCGACAGTATGTGCTACAAATTCAGCAATGTACAATTATTGAGTGTGAGGCCTCCCAAAAGCAACTTGATTGAGGGCACAAACATGGTAGATCTAAATAAACGTGGTAGATCTAAATGTGGGTCTCCTGATGTACAATGTGTAATAATTGTATTGTACATTGTACAATACATTTTTCATAATTGTTTCTAGTGTCTTTTACTATACCACTATCAATATGGATGCATGCCTAATGATGACATTTATGTTTTTATTTGGCTTGTATAAATAACACAATTTTTAACTTACTGTTATGCAACTTAGTAGTCAATTCTCTCAGCTGCAATTAATCATGATCTGAGTAGACACCGCAGTTTTGACAATGCTGGCAGGAAATATCACACAGTCAGTAGCCAAGAGACCCACAGAAGACAAGACAGAAGACACAATAGCCTAACATTCCAATTTGCCTTTCCTTCCAATCATTCTCACCTTCCCAGGCGGGGAAAGAGAATATTAGAACACTAACAGTATCTTCCATATTTTGAAACCATATGTACTCTCATATACAAGTTTCCAATAACTTTAAGGTCTATGGGCTAAAAACAAATTTTCCAAAACTCTAATAAAGAATAGATGGATTTAGGAAGCTGTTGATCAAAATCAAGGAGAACAAAAATTAATTACACGTGATTAAGTACATTGATCAAAGTATTGTTTTTATGACTTTTATTTGAAACATTGCTGGTTCATTACTTAAATGTTTTGTTTTCTAGATTTGAGGAAATGTTCCCTCTTTAGCTATCTATACCTTACAGCAATTTGATAGAGTATACTTTTTGAACAAGATGGAAGCATTTGCCTTTTCTCTCTAGTTGATCCCTCCAACATTCAGGAATGATTTTTGAGTACTCTTATGGATATGGATATTTGCATAAGTTCTATAAAAATCTGCTTTCTTTATAACAGAGCACATTTAGAAACACTGGTTATATTACTAAGGTTTTGGCTGGAATATAATATTTGAGAATGTTCATAGAAAGCCTGGTTTCAAAGGTTCCTAGTCTTACAGGGAGTGAGTAAAAATTGTCACTACCTATCAGGTCCAGGAATCTTAAAACAGTAGGTAAAATAAATAATCTGCCCTGGTTTGGCTTTCTAGCTTCAAAAGGTTTTTGAATCTGAGATTCCTGTGGAATCATGTAGAGAGAAAAAGTTGTGTTTCTAAAAGAAAAACTATTATATAATCAGTATTAGATGATAGGCCTGTGCCTTATTGTCCAGTTCTTATTATGTACCCACAGATTAGACTAAATCCTAAATTCTTCCAACTTCCTCCTAGGCAACTCTCTTCCATGGAATTATTAAAAACAGGAACTGCTTTGTTTTAAAGCCCTATAAGCTTAAGTTAGTTTTAAAGAACAAGTCTTACATGTAATGTATAAGCCACACAGAAAGTGGATCAGGCTGTTCCGTAACCAAGACATTCAGACTGCAAACCAGCATGAGAACTTGATGACTTCATAATGCAGGCAGCTTTTCTCAAGACATAGAATAAGATTCCATACCAAAATAAGACTCTTACCTCTTGTAATGTTACGTTTTTCACTTGACAGAATAATGGTATATTAAAATTTTATAATCTAGCTTCTGTTGGTAACTTGACAGAAACTGACCTAAGAGAGCCTCTACTTCACATGCCACATGACGAACATCTCACTAAAGGATATCAGAATCTGACCTAAGAGATCCTCTATGCCAAGTCGGAGTAACTCCCTCAATATGCACATAATTTACTATGGTGTACGTATTCTCAAGGTAATGTCCCATTCCTGAACAAACATTACTTTCTTTTAGAGAACCTCAATCTGTTTGTTATTTAGGCTGACTATATATTTTTACTTTAGGGTTATTCCTGTGTCTACTGGATAAAGACTATATAATCTCCCCTAAAAACCTAGAGTGGAAACATTTTAAGGAAAGCAAATGTAAGAAAAATTAGCTGCCACTCCAGGAGGAATTCTCTAGGTTAAATCTAACTGGTGCCACAGCAAATGAATTTTCAGCTACTTGCTCAACTGTATCTTCCTGATGAAAACATGTTCCTTCCTGGTTTGCCCAACACCCTTCACTCATGCATCAGCTTTGTTCATGAACCTTTGATTCCTCTTGTTCTCTAGACTCTCCTTTTAGTGTCTGCTTGTTCTTCAAAAATCAGCGTTAGTACCCTCAAACTATTTTGAGTATAGTTCATCACTTTTGGATTCTATTTTCAGGGCTGTATTCTTTATTTCCTTTCACTTAATCTCTACAATACTCCTGCCTATAGCTGATACTTGATTAGCTTACAGTCACAAATGCCACAAATACTTTTTTTTTCTCGCACTGTTGCCAGGCTGGAGGGCTGTGATGCGATCTCAGCTTACTGCAACCTCCACCTCCCAGGTTCAAGTGATTTTCCTGACTCAGCCTCCCTAGTAGCTGGGACTACAGGCATGCACCACTACACCCAGCTAATTTTTGTAGTTTTTTAGTAGTGATGGGGTTTTACCATGTTGGTCCAGATGGTCTCGATCTCATGATCCACCCACCTTGGCCTCCCAAAGGGCTGGGATTACAGGTGTAAGCCACTGCGCCCGGTCAGGACTTTGTATTTTTATTTGTGCAGATACAAGGAAGACTGAGTCAAATGTTCTTTGCCTTAGTTTAGTAATCCTTTTATAGTTACCTAAATGCAACATAACAATGTTCTAAAACACGCTGACGTTAACTTTGTTATAAAACCAATGCCCTATAAAGTGAAGCATAATTAGTGCTTCATGTGTATAAGACAAATACTGTATATTGAAATACTGAACAAATTTGGTCTAGCTTTACAATGTAAATGATAAGCTATTCTTTGGCATTTAATTGTGCCACATGCATGGAACAAAGAAACAGATGTAGAAACGCAGAATCAATCTTAACTCTACAAAAAAGGACAGTCCACTGGAACTTCTACCAAGGAGAACCATCCCATGCAATTTCCCTGTACCATGACCCCTTCGTTGCTTTACATGCAAACACTGTCCAGAGGAAAACTTGTCATTTTCCAACTTGGATCCAGTGTTTGGAAGCTTGCAAATTAACTCACAATAGATTGAAAGAGGAGACGCAGAGTGTGGTGGCTCATACCTGTAATTTCAGCACTTTGGAAGGCCAAGGTGGGAGAATTGCTTGAACCCAGGAGTTTGAGACCAGCAAGGGAAACATAGTAAGACCCTGTCTCTACAAAAAATTATAAAACAATATTAGCTGGGCATGGTGGTGTGTGCCTGTAGTCCCAGCGACTCAGGGACTGAGGTAGGAGGACCACTTAAGCCTGGGAAGTTGGGAGGTCAAGGCTACAGTAAGCTGTGATTGTGTCATGGCACTCCAGCCTGGGCCACAGAGTAGAACACTGTCTCCAAAAAGAAAAAGAAAAGAATAACAAAAAAAGAAAAATAAATAAAAGGAGAAAAGGCAAGGTTCATTTATACAGTAATCAGTGATGAATAACTCACTTGATAGCCAGAGATAAAGGATTTATATTCCAAATTTGACAAAATGTGGAGGCAAGGGAAGGGAGGAAGGGCTTCTGTGGGAAGACGTGGAGGGTTCTATTAGGCTTTTGATACTAAGGAAAATGGAAAGTCTGTCTCCATGGCAGCTGAATTTTCAGAAAACTCCCTTGGAGGGGAGTACACAGCAGCTACATTTTCTGGAAATTCTGCTTTAGCCAAATAAAAGAAATTCAGATATGATTTCTTTCTGCATCTTACTTAGCTCAAATGTTTTCCCCTGAAAATTATTTTTATACTGATTCTGGAGGTCCGAGTGGGTCCCACAAAACTATTACTCCATTTTCAAATGCACATAACTGAAAGAGCAGGGCACGGCGGGTAATGAACATTCATTGACCTTCATGAGTTTATACATTATAAACACAGATTTATCCTCAGGGTTTGACTGATGACCCTGTTTAACCACATTGTGAGATGGGAGTGGGGATGGAGGAATCTCACAGCACTAGCAAGAATGGAAAAGGAATATCATTTCACCAACAATGCTACAAAAACTCACAATGCATGAGGGTGGGAGTCACATTTCATATTTCTCTCTCCATATATTTGATTGATATGCCCATGATATGCCATCTATCCAGTCTGAATTCTACCACTCTTTGGCTTTCTCCTTCCAGGCCATTTTAATTTGATATAAACTATTTGGAAGTTGGAGAAGCACACAATTGTTTTGCATATCTCCCAATAGAAGAAAAATATAATGTTTTACAAAGGAATGAATTACTAAATTCTTCTAATTAACTTTTAGATCAGATTCTCAGAAAAAAAATGACTTTCCTGAGTAAAATGTTTTTAAAATTCTTTGTTGAAAAAAAATTTGTAAATGAATTATATCCTTTAATGTTTATTTTTAAATAAAAGCAAATGATTACTAGTTTCTGGATTTTTAAAGAAACAATTTGAATCTACAGTGCACGTAAGTATGAGCCTAAACACGTGGTCTCCAGTATTTTTGTGGAGCCACTTTTGTCACGTGTGAAAAAACACTTTGCCTGGCTCAAAAATCATAGCTCATTTATTAAAAATCTCTATTGAAACCACACCCATAAAAAGTATTAATAGAGATCCCATGGCTTTTGAGCATGCCTCCAGCACAGTTTTAATGATTTATAATGCCCTGAGAGATTGAGGTCTATATATGAAATCTTAATTCCTGCTCTGAGCCGTACAGATTTTATCCAAGAACTAATAGTGTTACTATAAACATACCCTAAAGGGTCAGACTTGCTAATGCACATTTAATTCTTTCCATGGAAGACCATCTCCCTTGAGAAAACTGTCTAATCATAAAAGTAACAAAGATTCACAGCAAGAGTCTGACACTGAATATAGAATAAGTAAAGATGGAGATAGCAGGGTTTTGATCACAGCCCTTAACAAAATCCCTTTACCGCTGGGATTTTTGGTTAACTAAAGCTCATCACTTCTAATCAGGAGAGATGCAGAAGACCCTGAGGTCCAAATAGGAGAAAGTTATGTGGCCAACATGGTAAATACATTTCTAAAATGAGAAATGTCATTACTTAAGGAATGCACTAGTAAGATGTTACTGCTCACCAAAATTCCAGTGTCTTAGAAAGAAACCATCATTATTGTTTATATTCTCGGAGGGTACCCTCTCTTTAACTCTAGGCTTCGTGTAAAAGGAAATACAAACTACTTTAGCAGCATAATTCAACAGTTCTACATAGTATCCTTTTTATTGCAGGGAAACATCATTCTTCAGGAGTTTTGTAAGATGGTCTCTAAGATATCTGCTGATTTATTAGGACAGTAACAAATAGTTATCCTGAATAAAAATCTCACTAGAGTATCAAAGCTTATTGGAAATTATGATAAGTGAGGAATGCTAATTTTTTGACTTTTTTTTTTTTTTTTTTTTTTTGATTTAGAGTCTCACTCTATCACCCAGTCTGGAGTGCAATGGCACTCGGCTCACTGCAACCTCCACCTCCCAGGTTCAAGAGATTCTCCTACTTGAGCCTCCTAAGTAGCTGGGATTAGTCGTGTGCCACCACACCCAGCTAATTTTTTTTGTATTTTTAGTAGAGATGGGGTTTCGACATGTTGGCCAGTTTGGTCTCAAACTCTTGGCCTCAAGAGATCCAGTCACCTTGGCCTCCCAAAGTGCTGGGATTACAGACTTGAGCCACTGCATCTGGCAAATGCTAATTTGTTGTTGGCAAGTGATATTGTTTAAAAGTTTTGCCTTAAGAATGGGCGCTAAGTTAGACTCAGCATTAGCAATTGTCAATTTTCAGTGTATTTTTTTCCTATCTGTAGATACTGATGTAGGACTAAAATTGTTTCACATAGTGATGCTTATCCTTTTCAGAGAGATAGCATTGCCATAATCACAAGCTTGGATTTACATGAATAAAGGGACTCTCTGTCCAAACTTGTGTAAGTGAAATTACCTTGGTGTGTCTTTTATTCCTCCTCCTTTTCCTAAAATGGCTGGAACCTTCTTTCTTGGAAACTTCAGTCACATTTGAAAGGAAACTCCATGGAAAATGTGTTCGTTATCCCAACTTCTACTCCTGCTGAGCTCTGAATCATTTAACACACAATTCAGGTAACCGATGTATTCATGACCACCAATACGATAGCTGGTTGTATAATGAAAATCTTTCAAAACAATTATTTAAAGCAAAGCATAAACTCTTCTATCTGAAAATAAACTTCAGCTGGGCATGGTATTTCATGTCTGTAGTCCCAGCATTTTGGGAGGCCAAGGCAGGAGGATTGCTTGAGTCCAGGAGTTCAATTCCAGCCTGAGCAATACAAAACATTTAAAACTTAGCTAGTTGTGGTGGTACACATCTGTAGTCCCAGCTGCTTGAGAGGATGAGGTGGGAGGATTGCCTGAGCCCGACAAGTCAAGGTTGCAGTGAATAATGATTGTGCCACTGCACTCTAGCTTGGGCAAGACAGCATGACACTGTCTCCGAAAAGGAAGGAAGGAAGGAAGGAAGGAGGGAGGGAGGAAGGGAGAGAGTGAGGGAGGGAGGGAAGGAAGGAAAGAAGGAAGGAAAGAAAGAAAGAAAGGGAGGGAGGGAAGAAAGAAAGAGAAAGAACAAAGGCAGGAGAAAAGGCTGCCTTTGTCCCTTATATGACGATTTTGCTGAGGGTTTTCATCATAAAGAGATGGATTCTGTCAAATGCTTTTTCTGAGTCTATTGAGATGATCATGGGATTTTTGTTTTAAATTATGTTTATGTAGTATATCACATTCATTGACTTATGTCTGTTAAAGCATCCCTGCATAACTAGTATGAAACCCACTTGATCATGATGAATTGCATTTTTGATATGCTGTTGGATTTTGTTCACTAGCATTTCGTTGAGGATTTTGGCATCTATGTTCATCAGGGATACTGGTCTATAGTTTGTTTTGTTGTTGTTATTGTTACGTCTTTCCCTAGTTTTGGCATTAGGGTGATACTGGCTTTGCAGAATGATTTAGGGAGGATTCCCTCTTTCTGTATCTTTTGGAATAGTGTCAATAGTATTGGTATCAATTCTTCTTTGAACATCTAATTTAGAATTCAGGTGTGAATCTCTCTGATCCTGGAGAGTTTTTGTTGTCAATTTTTCTTATTACCATTTCAATCTCACTGCTTGTTATTAGTCTGTTCAGAGATTGTGTATATTCCTGATTTAATCTAGAAAGGTTGTATATTGCCAAAAATTCATCTATCTCCTCTAGGTTTTCTAGTTTATGTGCATAAAGTTGTTCATAGTAGCTTTGAATAATAATTTGTTTTCCTGTGATACCAGTTATAATATCTCTCATTTAGTTTATAATTGAGATTATTTGAATCTTCTTTCTTCTTTTCTTGATCTCACTAATGTTCTATCAATTTTATTTATCTTTTCAAAGAACCAGATTTTTGTTTTATTTGTCTTTTGTATTGCTTCCTTTCTGTATGTTTCATTTAGTTCTGCTCTGATCTCCATTATTTCTTTTCTTCTGCTGGGATTGGGTTTGGATTGTTCTTGTTTCTCCAGTTCCATGAGATGTGACCTTAGATTGTCTATTTTTACTCTTTCAGACTTTTTGACGTAGGCATTTAATGCTATAAACTTTCCTCTTAGCACTGCTTTTGTTGTATCCCAGTGGTTTTGATAGGTTGTGTCGCTATTATCGAGTTCAAAGAATTTTAAATTTCCATCTTGATTTCACTGTTGACTCAACAATCATTCATGAGTAGGTCATTTAATTTCTATGTATTTGCATGGTTTTGGGGATTCCTTTTGGAGTTGATTTCCAATTTTATTCCACTGTGATCTGAGGGAGTACTTGACATAATTTCTATTTTCTTAAATTAACTGAGACTTGTTTTGTGGCCTATCATATGGTCTATCTTGAAGAATGTTCTGTGTGCTGATGAATAGAATGTATATTCTGCAGTTGTTGGGTAGAATAGTCTATAAATGTCTGTTGAGTCCATTTGTTGTAGGGTATAGTTTAAATCCATTGTTTCTTTGTTGACTTTGTCTTGATGACGTGCCTAGTACTGTCAGTGGAATACTAAAGTCCCCCACTGTTATTTTGATGCCATCTATCTCATTTTTTAGGTCTAGTAGTAACTGTTTTATAAATTTGGGAGTTCCAGTGTTAGGTGAATATATATTTAGGATTGTGGTATTTTCCTGTTGGACTAGTCCTTTTATCATCATATAATGTCCCTCTTTGTCTTTTTTAACTGCTGTTGCTTTAAAGTTTGTTTCGTCTGATATAAGAATAGCTACTCCTGCTCCCTTTTGGTGTTTATTTGCATGGAATATCTTTTTCCACCCCTTTACCTTAAGTTTATTTGAGTCCTCATGTGTTAGGTGAGTCTCCTGAAGACAGCAGAAACTTGGTTGGTGAATCCTTATGCATTCTGCCATTCTGTATCTTTTAAGTGGAGCATTTAGGCCATTTATAGTCAATGTTAGTTTTGAGATGTAAGATACTATTCTATTCATCATGCTCTTTGTTGCCTGAATACCTTTTTTATTTCATTGTGTTACTGTTACATAAGTCCTCTGATATTTACGCTTTAAGGAGAACTTATTTAGGTGTATTTCCAGAATTTGTTTCAAGATTTAGAGCTGCTTTTAACAGTTCTTGTAGGGCTAGCTTGGTAGTGATGAATTCTCTCAGCATTTGTTTGTCTGAAAAAGACTGTATCTTTCCTTCATTCAAGAAGCTTAATTTTGCTGGATACAAAATTCTTGGTTGATAATTGTTTTGTTTAAGGAGGCTAAAGATAGGACCCCAATCCCTTCTAGCTTATAGAGTTTCTAATGGTAAATCTGCTGTTACTCTGATAGGTTTTCCTTTATAGGTTACCTGATGCTTTTGACTCGTAGCTCTTAAGATTCTTTCCTTTGTCTTGACTTTAGAAACCTGATGACTGTGTGCCAAGGTGATGATCTTTTTGAGATGCATTTCCCAGGCATTCTTTGAGTTTCTTGTATTTGGATGACTAGATCTCTGGCCAGGCTGGGGAAGTTTTCCTCTATTATTCCCTCAAATGTTTTTCAGACGTTTAGATTTCCCTTCTCCTTCAGGAACACCAATTATTCTTAGGTTTGGATATTTAACATAGTCCCAAACTTCTTGGAGGCTTTATTCTTTTTAAATTCTTTTTTCTTTGTCTTTGATGGATTGGGTTAATTCAAAAGCTTTGTCTTCAAGCTCTGAAGTTGTTCCTTCTGCTTGCTTGATTCTATTGCTGAGACTTTCCAGTGCATTTTGCATTTCTCTATGTGTGTCCTTGATTTCCAGAAATTGTGATGGTTTCTTATTTATGCTATCTATTTCACTGAAAAATTTTTATTTCATATCCCATATCATGTTTTCTATTTCTTTAAGTTGGACTTCACCTTTCTCTGGTGCCTCCTTGATTAGCTTAATAATCAACCTTCTGAATTTTTTTTCCTGGCAATTCAGAGATTTTGTCTTGGTTTGGATCCATTGCTGGCCAGCTAGTATGATCTGGCAGTGTTAAAAAATCATTGTTTTGTCATATTATCGGAATTGTTTTTCTGGTTCCTTCTCATTTGGGTAGATTATGTCAGAGGGAAAATCTGGGATTCAAGGGCTGCTGTTCAGATTCCTTTGTCCCATGAGATGCTCCCTTGATGTGGTGCTCTCACCCATACTCTAGGAATGGGGCTTCCAGAGAGCAGAACTGCAGTGATTATTTCTGCTCTTCTGGGTCTAGCCACCCAACAGAGCTACCCTGCTCTGGATTGGTACTGGGGAGTGTCTACAGAGAGTCCTGTGGTGTGACCCGTCTTCAGGTCTTGCAGCCATGTATACCTGCACCTGCTCCAGTGGAGGGAACAGGGGAGTGAAGTGGACTCTGTGAGGGTCCTTGGTTGTGTTTTTGTTTAGTGCACTACCTGTGTCAGTTGGCCCCCAGCCAGGAGGTGGCGCTTTCAATAGCACATCAGCTGCAGTCCTATAGGGAGGATGCAAACTTGCCCCAGGAACACCTGGTTAAGTATTCAGGTTTCTCAGGTGGCAGACAGGGCCATAGAGCTCCCAAGAGATTGTGACCTTTGTTTTTGGCTACCAGGGTGAGTAGAGAAAGACCACCAGATATACGCAGGGATAGGTGCCTCTGAGCTCAGCCTCTCCTTGGATGGGGCTTGCTGTAGCTGCTGTCAGGGATGGGGATGTGGTTCAGTCTGATGGAATTATGTTTCCAGAGGGATTATGGCTGCCTTTGCTAAGTGATACAGGTTGTCAGGGAAGTGAAGGAAAGCCAGCAGTCACAGGCCTCACCCCGCTCCCACACAGCCTGCAGTCCTGGCCAGTCTCACTCCCACCATGTCCCTCCAACAGCATGGAGTCTATTTCCAGGCAGCTGGTGACCAGGGCTGAGAACTTGCCCCAGACCACCAGCTTCCCCACTAAGAAAGCAAGCAGATTCACAGTTCATTTCAGCATCTCAGGGAGCCTGCAGCAGTGATCTAGTTTCTTCAAAGGGTCTGTAGATTCTCTCATCTTTCCTGATATGTTCCTGCAGTAGTTCTTGGAGCAAAGTTCATGATGTGAGTCTCTACACACTCCTGTCTATCCGAGCAGAAGCTGTAAGCTAGTCCTGCCTCCTATCCACCATTTTAATACCTCAAACATGTATCATTTCTTTGTCTTGAGAACATTTTGAATCTTCTCATCTAGTGACTTCTTGATTGGCATGTTGATTTGGGCAATTCCTCATTTAACTCAATTTTTTTCATGGAGAGAGCAAAGCTGATTCACAGGAATCAGCTGTTGAATGCTTCCTAAGAATTTACCCAATAACTTGGGAGGTAGTTAATCAAATCACTGTTCTTCAGGATCTATACCCATATTTTCAGTCAAAGAAGCCCTGTGTGAGTCACTGACTGGTCTTTGGTCTCTTATGCTGCAACTCTCAACCCCTGTAGAATGGCACACAGTTGTTGGCTATGAATTCAAAGTGAAGAAAGCAAGGTCCTTCTTTTAGTGGGGAGGAAACTTCAGAAGCATTTTTTTTTAATCTCTTCTCTAATCTCAAGTCTTCTTAGTTTATGTTTCCAAAGATGGAGAAGATATTGAGTGAAGGAAAAATACTTATTGTAAAATAATAATTTGGGGCTTAAATGAGAAAAAATATGCTTGTGCTAATTTTGTTGTCGTTATTGCTAAAAGCACCCCATTTGTCCAAAGCAAACTTCCAGGAGAACAGCTAAGTATCATAGCATAAAATAAAAATCAAGAAGTTTGACTAGAAAGAAATGCTGATAGATACTCACGCAAAACAAGAGAGTTTTCATTTTAGAGATGATCAGACAAGAATGTAAAATAAGTAATTTTGTGTCTATTATTTAAGTTTGAATTCCGGCTGCCAAGGAGCTATCAGTAACTCTTTTCCAAGCAAACATATCTTTGTCTTCTTTTCAGAAGACTCTTTGTTTAATATCTCTGGAATTTTTGTTTCATTTTTTTAGAGTCTTCTACCTCAGTTGCTAATGGACAAGGATTCCCTTTGTCTTTGGCTAGATATTTCTTTCTTATAGTCAAAGAGAAACAATGGTGTCTTTATCTATTTCTACTGGAAATGAATTAGTCCTGATTATCTGAAATCCATGCCTATGACCAAGCAGTGAAAGGCAATGTGATCATAGCAAAGATCTGAACAAAAACACAGCAAGAATAATGCAGAATTAAAAATATTTTAAGTTATTAGCAACTTACATAAAAATAGGTGAAACCGACTTTGCAAAGTTATGACAGTGAAAGAAATATGACATAGTTTACTCTCTTTTGCTTCTGACCTGCAAGCTGTCCTTGGTCATACCTAGGAATAGATCAATCTAATTTTGGGAAGAATTTAGTTTATAGTTTAACTTGAAAGCAAGGATGATAATAGTTTCTCCCTAAAACAAATCCCCTCCTTGCTCAGGGACTGAAAATCACCTTTGTAAGGCTAATGAAAGGCCACAAGAATAAAATTATAACAGGGGCTGAACTCTGCTAAAATGTAAGTGAAGTTTCTATAATCCCTTACTGCTCAGGACACAGAAGTCAAGTGGCCAGAGGTCACAAAATAGGTGTGTTTCTATAACTCTTTACTGCTCAGGAGTCATGTGGCCAGTAGTCACAAGATTTGTGACTTTACCAGTTGCTCCTATAAATACTGTCACTATTGTAGAATTTAAGATTGGTTTTTCAGATGTTTCTCAGACCTACCCCATTGAGACTTGTGACTCATGACTCAGCTGGTCCTGTGGCCCCACCCAGAGGCAAACTCAGTGCCTAAGGACCATTTTCTACAACCTATGATTTAATTCCCCAACCAATCAGCAGCACCCATTCCCTAGCCCTCTGACCACCAAAAATTGTCCACAAAAATCCTAACCTCCAAGCCTTCAGGGAGACCAATTTTGAGTGATAACTCCAGTCCTCCTGCATGGCCCAGCCTCATGACAATAAAACTTTTACTACTGCAATGTCATGGTCTCAGTGAACTGGTTTTATCTATGCAGTGGGCAGGAAAAACATGTTGTGTGATTGATTACATAGATATTAAGGAGAGAGAACAACTGGGTTGAAATTGCTTAGTAATCATCCATTCAGTTCTTCATTATTTATTTTCAAAAATATATGGCATGTTAATATATAAAATTCTGTTGAAGGTTTAATGAAAATGTCACAAAATACGATTTTTTTCTCTGTGTGTGTGTGAGTGTATGTGTGTGTGTGTATACAAATATACATATGTAGTAGATAGGGGACAGGGAGAAAGATTCTAGGCAGGAAAGGAGGGGAGTTGCAAGCAAACTTGAAAGTTGTATTTTAATATCTCCAGAAATCAGAATAATCAACCTTGGTACAGTGGTTCACACCTGTAATCCCAGCACTTTGGGAGGCTGAGGTGCAAGGATCTCTTGATCCAGGAGTTTGAGATCAACCTGAGCAGCATAGTGAGACCTCATTTCTAAAACAAAAGCATATATATATTGGCTGCAAATGATGGTGTACACCTGTGATCCCAGCTACTCAGGAGGCTGAAGTGGGAGAACTGCTTGAGCCCAGCTGGTCGGGACTGCAGTGAGCTGTGATCGTGCCACTGCACTCCAGCCTGGTCAATAGAGTGAGACCCTGTCTCAAAAGTAATAATAATGATAATAAAATAAAAATAATTATATTGGATATAATATTTATCCAATTTAATTATTTAATTAACTGCTTAATTATTTAATAACTATTTAATTAAAACTGTTACAGGCTGTAGGAATTAAAATATAGATATTTCCTCAGAGATCAAATTTATAAAAATGATATTTGACAGATTTGATAATATGAATAGGACTGGCTAGTTTAGCAAATAAAAATATAGGATACCAGTTACGTTTGAATTTCAGAAACAAATAATAATTTTTGTGTAAGTATATCCCAAATATTGCATGTGACATACTGAAAATACTGTGAGGGAGTTGTCTTTGCTTAAAACAAGAACTAAGTTTGACTCTTGGCAGCTGAAATTTATATTTCTACAGTAGACACACAATTACTTATCTTGTCCGCTCATTTTTTAAAAATAAAAACTCCCCTATTTTATACAAATAGTTTTTAGCATGGAACATACTTATATTTTAAAATTATTTGTTATTCATCTAAAATTCAAATTTCACTGGCATCCTGGATTTTTGTCTTAGCAACAATAGAAAATGCTACAATTACTTTAAATATCAGGAACTTTAACATTTTTTAAAAACAACCAGTCCAAATGTTACGTAATTTGAAGTATTTAACACTCAAAAAAGGAAGTGTTATCCTAGGAGAGGTTTCTTAAATGTCATTATGATCAGTGCTTGATAGAAGCCTTTCTCAATATATCTGAATTTGAATCCTTTTCCAGCCCAGAGGACCTAATCTCACTTTTGTAAATGTATTTCTTTTTTAACTTTCAAATTTGAAGATCTAGGAGAGGAAAAGTTCTTAATATCCTTGGAATATCTGTGTTTCTCTCTCCACACTGTTTCACATCATCCTAATATGTCCTTACCTAAGACAGTCACCCCAGTCTATCTTTGGTCACTTTCTCTCTGCCTAGTTGGGCATAGTTCTCTGGGTTGTTTCAGGGTGGGACCAGAGTCTGCAGCCAACCCTGAAGACTGTCCGTTGTACTCCATGAGTTCTTCAAATCAACAGTGACAAGATCCCTGGCTGAAATATTTATAAAAGAGTTTAAATTTCCCTGATTCTGGGTAATGTGACTATAAATTTCTTTGTATTTTGGGATCACAATAATGCAGCCCACTACACTTTTCTAAGGCTTTTTTTTTTTTTTTTTTTTTTAGTTTCACAGCAAAGGTGAGAGGAAAGTATAGAGATATCCCCAATATATATTATTTTATTGGTTGCCATCTCATGACTCCATATCTTTAGCCATTTTCCATAACTTTATCACACACTATAGATGTTACCGTAGTACTTTCCAGAGCAGCCTATGTACAGATTGGTAAAATTCCTCTCGCTTTTTCTGGATGTAATATATCCTTGATTCATTCACATTGAAGTCATGGCAAATGGAACTATTTCAGTGTAGGTATATAGTCACCTAATAATAATGTATGTTTATTACTGATAGCTATTTTACTTAGTGTACTATGTACCAAACATTCTAAGTGTTTTAAATGTATTAAGTCACTTGTACATAAAGTATGTATTATCATCTTACCTTTGCAGAAGAGGAAACTAAGAAACAAAGTTATACAGCTACTTATTGCGGATTTGTCCATTTCTCTTTGTATGTTAGTCAACGTTTTCTTTGTATATTTTCCAGCTATATTTAAGGAGCATACATGTTCAGAATTATTATGGTCATTTACAGATATCCATGTGCAAAAGAATGAAATGACCACTATCTCTTATTTTATATAAAAATCAAATAAAAATGTATTAAAGACTTAAATGTAAGACCTCAAACTATGAAACTACTAAAAGAAAACACTGGGGAAATTCCAGGACACTGGATTGGATAAAGACTTCTTGAGCACTATACTCCACAGGCACAGGCAACCAAAGAAAAAACGAACAAATGGGATCACATCAAGTTGAAAACATTCTGCACAGCAATGGAAACAATCAACAAAATAAAGAGAACCCACAGAATGGGAGAAACTATTTGCAAATTACCAATTGTCAAAGGATGAATAACCAGAATATATAAGGAGCTCAAAGAACTCTATAGAAAAAACCTAATAATTCAATTAAAAATGGGCAAAAGGTCTGAATAGACATTTCTCAAAAGAAGACATACAAACAGCAAACATGTATATGAAAAGATGTTCAACATCATTGATCATCAGAGGAATGCAAATCAAAACTACAACAAGGTGCCATCTCAACCTAGTTAAAATGGCTTATATTCGAAAGTCAAGCAATAACAAAGGCTGATGAGGATGTGAAGTAAATGGAACCCTTACACTGTTGGTGGGAATATAAATTAGTAAAACCATTATGGAGAACAGTTTGGATGTTCCACAAAAAATGAAACAATAGAACTACCATACTACCTAGAAATTCCACTCCCAGGTATATATCTACAAGAAAGAAAATCAGTATATGGAAACGATATCTGCACTCCCATGTTTATTGCAGCACTATTCACAATAGCCAAGATTTGGAAGCAACCTAAGTATCCATCAACAGATGAATAGATAAAGAAAATTTGGTACATGTACGCAATCGAGTACTATTCAGTCATAAAAGGAATGAGATCCTGTCATTTGCAACAACGTGAATGGAACTGAAAGTCATTAATTTGAGAGAAATAAGCCAGGCACAGAAAGACAAAGATCACATGTTCTCGTTTATCTGTGGAAGCTGAAAATTAAAACAACCGAACTCAGCGACATAGAAAGTAGAAGGATGGTTACCAGAGGCCGAGAAGGGTAGTGGGGTGGTGGGGATTGCGGAGGAAAGGGGAATGGTTAATGGGAACAAAAAAAATAGAATATATAAGACCTAGCATTTGCTAGCACAACAGGGTGAATATAGTAAAAAATAATTGTTTATTTTTAAATAACTTTAAGGAGTATAATTGGATGGTTTAAAACACAAAAGAAAAATGCTTGAGTTGATGGATACCCTATTTACCCTGATATGATTAGTACATATTCCATGCCTGAATGAAAATATTTCATGTAACCTATAAATATATACACCTACTATGCATGCACAAAAATTAAAAATATAGATAAAATTATGTGTTTAGGTGACATTTTAAATATTGCATAAATTTTGATGGAGGAGAGCATTATAATTATAATAAAATATTTTTATTAAATAAGAAACGCTGTATAGCAAAACTATATTTGGAATTGTTTATGGTATGCACAGAACTGAAAATTGCATCCAGTATGTTTTGGCATTCTGCCAACTAAAAGAGAAGTTATAGTTACCCAAATTTACGAGTATTTTTACATATACATAGAATTACTGAGCAACACAATTTTTGTTACTAGACTTATCTTGAATATAAATATTTCATTATGGTATATTTTCTGCCAATGTCAATTAAACTTTAGTATATTTGAGAATCTAGAGAATCACTTTTTAAATTGTCTTAAAATGGTATTGAACATTTTGCAAATGAGTCCTCTAAATTTCAGCAGCATTTTGTTCAAAATCATTTGAAATTTTCCATCAAAGTGTTCCATGAATGAAGTGCCAAAATACTTCAGCTTTCAAAGCTTTCATTGGATTGCTATTATTGAAAACAAATCTTGGGAACAGGAAGATATTAGAATGTTTTGCTTAATAACAAGGGAGCAATTGAACAAATTGAATAATAAGAGCCCAAATGGTATATAATATTAAATTTCAAAAATCTGTAATTGTGCTTCAGAATGATGCTTTCCAAACTATCTGTGATAAAGAAACCAGTTTTGTTTGTTTAAATTTCAATACTCCACAAAATGATACTTTTGGAAAGTACAATAAAAGTAAGAGAAATTAAGTAGACAAAAAGAACACACAAATGTCAAGCCTAGTTTTTAGATCATTAGTTTAAGTGCATATAACAGGGACTTCTACTATATACAACTAGAACAATCATATAGAAAAATAAAAGAATTTCAAAAATTCTGTAAGTTGGTCACTGAAGTATGCATACAGGCAAGTAATACATGGTAATACTATAAGATTCATGAAGTTTTGTCATTCTGCAATCATAACTAAAGAAAAATTCATGATTGAAATATAGTTCCCCATATGAAACAACTTATGGACACTTTTAATGAACAGCAGATTTATTAATATTTATGTTTAATGTAACAATTGAGCTTGGTTCTTACTAATTTATCTAATCTAGACTGCCAGTAATGCTACTTACAAGAGATTATATTGATCTAACCATTTTTTTTAATAAGCATAAAAACACAGCAAGAAAAAAACTATGTAACAAATATGTTGATGGGAATGGAAGAAGAGATTTTCTTTCTCTTTTTCGAGACAGAGTCTTGTTCTGTCACCCAGGCTGGAGTGAAACGGCACAACCTCAGCTCCCTGCAACATTTGCCTTCCAGGCTCAAGCGATTCTCTTGCCTCAACCTTCCAAGTAGCTGGGATTACAGTCACGCACCACCATCCCCAGCTAATTTTTGTATTTTTAGGAGAGACAAAGTTTTGCCATGTTGGCCAGGCTGGTCTCGATATCCTGACCTCAAGTGATCCACCCACCTCAGCCTCCCAAAGTGCTGGGACTACAGGCATGAATCACTTCACTTGGCTAGTTTTTAAAACATTTTTTTCAATGAGCTCAAATTATTAATTTTTAACTTTTATCTAAAATCAAACAAGTGATAACTGCAGATTCAAAATGTATACTTAGTCCTTCATAGGTAACCTGTTCTGATAATTTATTCTATAAACTGATAGTCAAATTTGTTCTTTAATTTTATGAAAGGAATGAATTACCTATGTTGGATCTTTTTGTGATGGAAAATAAAAAGCATTTTGTCATATTCATGAGAGATTTGGTGGTACAATTTTGTGGACATACAGTATCTACATCATCACCTACTTTATTGATTTATTATCTAATTATGAGTCATGCCGTAATAAGCTAAAGAAACTTTTTCTTTCAAGCTTCTACTTTAATTTTTGCTCTTCAGTCTTATCCGCCACCGACAAAACTGTTACATTCCTTCATTGTATGCATGTGTGATGGTTGATATTGAGGGTCAATTTGGTTGGATCGAAGGATGCAAGGTATTGTTCCTGGGTGTGTCTGTGAGGAGGTTGTCAAAGGAGATTAACATCTGAGTCAGTGGACTGCGAAAGGCAGACCCACCCTCAATCTGGGTGGGCATCATCTAATCAGCTGCCAGTGCAGCCAGAATAAAAGCAGGCAGAAGAATTTAGAAAGACTAGACTGGTTTAGTCCTCTGGCCTCTATCTTTCTCCCATGCTGGATGCTTCCTGCCCTTGAACATCGGACTCCAAGTTTTTCAACTTTGGGATAGACTTGGACTGGCTTCCTTGCTCCTTGCTCCTCAGCTTGCAGATAGTCTACTGTAGAACCTCATCTTGTGATCGTGTGGGTCAATATTCCTTAATAAACTCCCCTTTATATATACATCTATCTTATTAGTTCTGTTCCTCTAGAGAACCCTGATTAATATATCATTTAATAAGATCATTAAAAGTTCCCAAAATGTCAGGCAAATAAGCAAGCCTAGTGTCCAATATATATCTTTAGAAACCCAGAATTATTTTTGTATCTTGGGGAAATACATTCTTGACAGAATTTTAACCCTGGACAACAATCATATCTCAGCATACAATAACAATTATGCATGACCAGTCTTCATAGAATCACATAATAGAGAATATATTTTATTTTAACATCAGAGTAAAACTAGTAGGAAATCTATTGGTCTTCTTTTCTCTGAAATCACTTCCAACACTATCATCACCATTTGGTTTAATACTTCTGCCATATTCAAAGAAGGCAGGTCTTTTCAACTGTAAGAACAAAGCTTATTATATCATCAGTAAATTAGGGTCAAGTGTCGTTTGTCCTGAAGTCCATTAGACAGCTGAGGACTACAAGAAACTTAAATGAATCAAACTCCAGAAAGTAACAAGCCCTCGAAAGAGAAGAAAAAGCTGAGCATGGTGGCTCATGCCTGTAATCCCAGCACTTTGGGAGGCCAAGGCAGGTGGATCACCTGAGGTCAGGAGTTCAAGATAAGCCTGGCCAACATGGCAAAACCCTGTCTCACTAAAATTACAAAAATTAGCTGGGCATGGTGGCATGCACCTGTAATCTCAGTTGAGGCAGAAGATTCCCTTGAACTAGGGAGGCAAAGGTTGCAGTGAGCTGAGATTGCACCACTGCACTCCAGCCTGGGCAATAGAGCAAGACTCCATCTCAAAACAAAACAAAACAAAACAGGAAAGATCTACAGCTCCCGTATGCCCAACTGAAATGGAGAGTGAGGGGAGCAATAGGCCACTGAAAAAGGTAATGAGTAACTAGTCTAACTTTTTAGGTCTGTGTGTGAACGATGATGGGCAGCCCAAGATACAAAGGAAGACTGCACCACCCTCTAGCCCTTTCCCTCACATCTTAGGGAGACCTCACATTGTGGCAGGGAAAGAAAGTCAGAAGAAATTACACACCTAGGCTTAACTCCAGGCATTCGACTCATTAAGACTGAGAAAGGAACAGAAGAGTCGAGAGAGATCGCTCAGGTAATTCTTCCTTCACAGAGCATCTACTGGCTGCATCCACCCTCCAGAGGCCAAGAGTGGTGCAGCAGGAATGAAAAAGATCACCCAAGGCACAGAAAGCAGAAGGCAAAACTGGAAAACAAAGAGAACTCCCAAACCACCCAAATCCCTGGCAACCAGCATATAAAGTGGGGAGAGCTTGCTCAGAGGTTAGCAGGCAAGCGGCCCATCTGCGAAACGCAACAGACATCCTGAGATTCACTAGTTCCAGGACCCCGGGCCTTGCCAAAGAGAAAGGCTCAATGTATTTCAGATCCTGCAGTGCATTGCTATCATGGTTTTATTGACTCAACAACCATTTAGATTTACCCACACGTTTACCCTTCTGTTGCCTTACATTCTCTTTAAATCTTTGGGTTTCCTTTTGGAATTATTTTTCTTTACTTGAAAAACGGTCTTCAGTACTACTCTTAGAATAGATCAGCTATTAGCAAAATGTCTTCATTGTGTCTCCATTTTTGGAGAATATTTTTGCTGGGTAAAGAGATATATTATGTAAATGAAACTACGAGTTTAAATAAAAGGCTTGTTCCTCGGCATTCCAGAGGATTTCCCTTTTCATAATTAGGTCATAGCTAATTTGGATACTGTCTTACAGAGAAGCATACAGCAGACATAACTTGAAGATCTTTGCAAGATACCAGGCTTCACGCGGTCCAAAAATTTTACTAACATTGGTAGGATTTCGGGTACTGTGGGATTGTGTTAGAAGGAATTCCGCCTGCTGCTGGGGAGGGGGCGTGGTTTTCGCTAGGGCTCCTTGTTCAGTTTCCCGCCCTCAGGCCAGGTAGCCAGGCAGAGCTCTTTGTTTCCCATCCCCTCCTCCCCCAGGGCTCTTTGTCTTTGAATTTCCCGTGCTGGCTCTTGGAGGAGGGGGCTCTGTGACTCAAGATTATAAAACAAGTAGCCAATCGGGTAACGGAGTCAAAGATCAATCATCCCAGAAAAAGTTTGAAGCAACTCCTCTCATTGGACAAGAACATGAATGGGGAGGGAATAAATCAAGTCTAAAAACTCCAGCCACCCTGACTAGAGGGTGTGCTCTTTCCGAATCTCCTCACACCAGAGTGTGGGAGCTGTCCTTTTACTCTGCCTAATAAACTGCACTTTGCCTACTCTTTGGGTCCACAAGTTTTATTTCAGCTGTAAACTCACCGCCCCCCCGGGGTCCCTTTCTCCATTCTTCAGGGGTTAGAAAGGCAAAGAACCTTAAGTGCAGGGCTATGGTTCCTGCTTCCGTGGTGGTCTAGGGGTTAGGATTCCTGGTTTTCACCCAGGTGGCCCGGATTTGACTCCCGGTGTGAGGAACCAAGGAATCCGGCTGCAGTTTTACTCCTCTGTTAACAGTACTGAGCCCATCAACGTTCAGACTATACTAACCAACCCTTTACTCAAACTAGTAAAATACTCTTTCTAACCACAACCAAAGGAGGGACTGAGGCCCATAGTATAAGCACCAATAGAAATAGGATTTATTGTGTCTTGCACTATCCCATGCAATATTCTTAACCTCCCTGGAATGGGAGTTCAAAATCGTAGGGTAATTACTAGAATAATGATACCTTGCTCACTTTCCAGGATTGCCTGATCCTCTGGATAAAATTCTACCCACTAGTCATGACCCTAAACTAGTCAGAGTCATCTTCTTTGCAGTGACCTGTTCGGTTGCCTAAAATATCCCCACATTGTTAACCCTAACTTCTAACCATAAAAAAAAAAAATCAGACTCTGACCTGGAAGAACAAAGTGCTTCTATAAATATCATTACAGTACTGTCCATAGAGGTCAGGCATGTAACAGGGTAAGGAATAAATATTGGAGCTATTATTTTCTGTACAGTTAACTTTTACCCTCCAGAAACTCTTCAACGCTTTATAGGAGTTGTTCAGCTCCAGAGAATCTGCCCTTCCCAAAAGAGATAACTGGCACACCTGCCATGTTAAATGATTCCTACACTACCACATAGTCTGTGCCCTCTTAAGCACTATTTTGTTTATGGAACCCATCCTTTGCCTGTTTCTCATAAATAAACCAGTTGCATTTATTAGGTAATTATTACAGGCTTTTCTTTATATCCCATGGCAGACAGGTTTCCTTATAGCATGTGCCCAGGAATTATAAAATGAAGCCACATGGGCTACTCTGAAGAATTACACAGAAGAATCACTAATTTACTTTTGTATATGCACTATCCATTCAATAATTCCTATAATGCGGTCTATACAATTGCAAAAGGTAGTGAGAAATTTATACAATTGGAAAGGGTGGTAGGAAATTAAATCTTACCTGATGTTATGAATGGTATTTTCACAGCTCTGAAAGTTCATTGGACCAATCTAAACTCTTCAGTTCAAGAAGTAATTATCAAAGTCACAGTTTTAGATTTTCTCTCAGTTTATCAATGTGGTATCTGTGTCATTGCTAACAATTCAGATGCACTTGGAGAAACACTACTGGCCAAATAGAACAATTCACCTCTAAGAGATTCACCTGGCGCTTCCAAGTAGACCCCAATAGACTGTGATGTGTTTCCTTGTTCTGGATTCTAATCATTCTGCTCTCAGTTTTTGTCAACTTCGCAATTGCCAAGTGTGGACTCTCTGGAGTCATCAATGTTTCTGCATAGTCATCCAACTCCTCATTTGATGAAAGGAGAAACAAAGAAGAGACCCTAGTCTGACTCTAAACTGTTGTTTGTTGTTTCTGACACAACTTATTATCTAGAGATTCTAACGGTATTGTAGACCTGGAATTAGAGTCTTTTCTGCCTGCCCCTCTGGTCTGGCCAGAGCTTGGCCACAAAAAGAGGTTCAGGAGGAAGCATAGGAACAATCGCCCCCACAAGGTTTGTAAGAATGAGAACAATCACTTTGCAATTATAACTGCAGAATGCCATATGGTTTGCATAATACTTCATAGCTCACAATATTACCTAGTTTGCATTGACGCTTGCCTTAAAAAAAAAAATTAACCCATCCAAATGTTCATTCTCCTTCTGATATCATATCCTAAGAACTTCTTAGACCAATCCATAAACAATAAAAACTTATTATTTCCTGGTTAATTAATTTGCAAATAATTTTTCATGACTTCATTTTAATTGTTCTTCCTTGCTGTAGTATGCCAATAACATTCTGGTTATATCATAGCAGGTTTCTTTATTTAAGAGGCTTTCCACATATAGACTAGAATACAGACATAGAGAAACATCACATAAATACAATAATTTCCCTAATTAAGTTATATGTTAACACAAATATGAATGCATAAGAACAAAACAAATAAGCAGACCCTGAGAAGATAAAGCAGCAAATTGATCATCTCATCCTGAAGCATCAAAATGATATATTGCTTATTAGCTCTACAGCACTCTTCCTCTAAAGAACTCAAGAAGTTTGGACATACCTTGAAAAAGGCATTTAAAGCCATTCTAACACTTAATAGTAATACTGAGTCATTATCAGTATGAAAATTTAAAAGAACATCCCCGAACGAAATAATGAACCTTGCTATAGACTAACACCAGAGAAACAACGTTGGATTGTGGGCAGCTTGAGCTTTGATCATCTGTAACAATGCCACACAAGGCAAATTGCTTAAAGTTTCAGACCTCAATTTTCTCCTATAAAATGGAATCATAATATCTGCCATACTTCATTGAAAACATTACTGAAACAGTAAAATTAAATAATAAATATAAAAATAATTGTAAAATTGGAAAATACAACACAAAGTCAAGCAATTGTGTCTGTATATATACATTTTAGGTTTTATATAGATTTTTATTCATGGATTTATATTCTTCCCATGCTTACCCACTCTGCTATCCCCATGCCCACCCATCCCAATTTTTCATACCCCAAAATCAAAGTATTATGTCTTCTAGGAAGTTGAATTTGTACATTATGAATTGAAAATCTCATTCAATGTATTTACTTGAATTTGAACCAATCATAGGAAGTAGGGTGGAGGAATTGGGGTACAGCATAGCAAATCAACTTCAATGAATGCCAACACAGAGAAATCAACTTTTTCAAATGCTTTAGGTAGCTGTATTAATCCAAAACAATTCATTTAAAATGTAATTTTGCATGTGATTAATCTATCATCTGGTCTGATTGCCTCTGGTACATTTTTATAATTATAAATTGAATGGAGAATAAAGATAATTCAAATAATCTTATTGGCCAAAGCACAAGGCATTAATTCAGTTTATAATAGCAATAATGACCTCAGCCCAGGACATTTCCAGGCAATTAATGACTGGCTGGAGTTAATGGCCCAAGTTTTAGCCAAGGACCATCAACTCCTCCTAGCTGGTCATCAATCCTCAGAAAATGCCCAATGTTCAGATCCATTCAGAGTCTGACTCCATCCCAACTTTATATTTTCAAATAAGTTTGTTGCTTTACTCTTTTTCCTCAAAGCCTATGTTACTTGTAAACTGGGCAAAAATGATTGACATCGTTTTTGAATAATAAAGTAATTCATGGAACGTAAAAACAACTAAATGACACATAGACACTATAAGTTAAATTGTATTGTAACATTGAAAACATAGTACAGAACCAAAGCACAGGGTATTGATTTTCTAACTCTACAATTTTCTCGAAATCAGTCCTGCTAAGGAAAACCTGGGTGTGTGCCCCGATTTTTATGTCCTTAGTCTATTTCTCCCAGAGGAAAACAAAAATCAGATTTAACCTGTAATGTACACATTTCTGCTTTCTACCTAACAAGCTATCCTGTTTGACCTTAAATTCTTTTCCAGAAGGAGCAGGAGACATGGCAGAGAGAAGCAGGACTTAATATGCAAGCCCAAGAGATACCACATGACAATATCATCAGTCATTTCAAGCTTCTCTAGAGTATTTTACCTATTTTTTCCCCCAGTCTCACAGGAGGCATATGAAACAGATGAGCTGGATTACCAGCATGGCACACACTAGCTCTTTGTGAGCTGTTCAAGCAGAGAGAGGGATTTGGACAACCAACCCCCATCTCTATGGGAGGCCACCAGGATGCTGCTCTCACCTCTCACCAGGAACCAGAGACTACAGAAAAAGCAATGCAATGACTCATTGCGTTTGCCTCCCATCAGCTCCCCCTCCCTTTTTTCTTTCTGATTCCTTTGTTGTTTTAATCCATCATGAGAAAGCCAGAAGTCATGAAATGACAGTATGTAAAGTGGCCTTTACAATCAGGGTCACTGGCTTGGAAGACATGGACTTAGAACACCTGTGGCTGTTAATAAACGAGAAAATGCCTTCATTCAGAGAGCACACTTAGATCACACTTAGGTCCAAAGCCTATTCTATTAATTATCTATTTTTAAAAGGCAACCCTTTTAGAAATATGTATACAACATTCAAGTGGGCAATTCATTATCATTATTACTTACTTTAACAACTAATGTCCAAAACAGGCCTCTTGCAGTCTGTGCAGTCATTGCCTGTAAAAGGAAACAGAATGTCCCTCAGTAGCTGAACTAATGTCTCCCAGAGGGGATTTCTCAACAGAAAATCAGAGATGTGCTGCTAAAGAATAAAGTCTGGTCGTGAAAAATGATTGATGATGAGCATAGTCAAAATAATGTTAATAAATGAGAAATAACAATTCACTCTTATAAAGTAAAGAGAAACATTGTATTCCCATCTTTTCTTACTTACTGGAAAGATGCGTATCTGTCATTAAAACCATTATTCCTGCTGTCAAAATGCAGACATGAAATAATTCAAAAACTGTCACAAAGAACATTTACATATTGACGGTTTGATATATGATAAGTCAGAAAGAAATAAATGAAAGTCCAGAAAACAGGATTCTCCCTATATCGTAGTCTACCTTCACCCAGAGGCCACGTGCAGGTATGAGACAATAGAGATAGTGAGGATTGTTAAGCAGGAGTAGGGAAATATTAAAAGATGACCTGTCAAATTTTGCTAGGGCAGATTTGATATGCTGGAATAGTACACATTTTGATTTGCTCAATATCATGCAAATCAATACTACATTTGGAGGAAAATTAATAAGATCTATAGAATACAAATAACATTTGAATTTAAAAAAAAAGTAATATTTTGTTTTACTGATTTACAGAAAGCAGCTAATGATCAGCGTCAATTGTCCCAATTTCATTTCTTGAAGCAGACAACTTGAAATGACATACTTTCTATAGATAAAGATGTAACTAGATAATTGGTTTAGGACCAGATTTTCTATGCTGGAGTTCAGAAGGTTCAGGAATCTTCAACCCTGTTTTTCAGAGCTAGGAAATGAACTCATACCTGTCTTAACACAAATCCTATGTGCTTTCTGTCTCACGGTGACTCACACGCTAAAATCTCTTCCTATGATTCCATACAATATGCTATTTCACCTAGAGGGATTTTATAAAACATTCAGATGCAAACGGGAAGAATTCACCATTACTCCACTATCATGGATTGTGTGTTTATGTACGCTCTCCCCCACTGAATTCTTATGTTGAAACCCTAACCTCCAAAAGAATGGTATTAGGAGGTGAGCCCTTTGAGAGGTAATTAGGTCATGAGGGTGGAACCCCTATGATGGGATTAGTGTTCTTATAAAAAGAGGAATAGGGTTAGGTCAATCAATTTCTACTATATGAAGCTACAGTGAAAAACTGACAGTCTATATCCTGGAAGAAGGCCCTCACCAGAACTGAGCATGCTGGTACCCTGATCTTGGACTTCCAGCCGCCAGGCCTTTGAGAAATTTATTTCTGCTGTTTGTAAGTGACCCAGTTTATGGTAAGTTGTTACAGCATCCCAAACTAAGATACTAATTATCTATTTAACTTGTTTATAAAATAAGACACGGTACATGCCCTCAAAATGCTCTGATTTGCGTCTAACTAGAGGTTAGAATTTGGAAAATCTTACTATCTAAGGAAGGCTGCAGCTTCACTCAGTGTGAAAAAGAGGTGACATCAATACCCACAATGTAAAGCATGTCTTAAAACAGCCCCCAAAGAACACTTAAATGTCAATAATGAAGATCAAGAGCTGCAAGTAGCATGAAGTTGTATAACTGTTATTCAAACTAGGCATGTAAGAAAAAACGTGGTTAAACATTATTCCCAACTGAGTCTAGGGGAAGAAGAACACACTAAAGGTACATATATACCTTTCTGGTTACCAAAGTGATGGTCTCTCTCCTCTTACCTCCTTGGATTAAAGGGTGTCTAAGATGAATTTAGCTTGTGAACTCCTGTATTTAATTTCCATTTAGATTACACAGTGAACATTAATTACAGGTATACCTCCATTTTTTGTACTTTGCTTTGTTGTGCCTCACAGACATGGTGGCAACCCTGCATTGAGCAAGTCTATCAGGCCCATGTTTCCAGTGTCATGTGCACACTTCATATCTCTGTGTCAAATTTTGGTAATTCTTATAATACTTTAAACTTTTAAAATTAATATTATACCTATTAAGGTGACCTGTGGTCAGTGATCTTTGATGTTACTATTATAATTGTTTTGGGATACTGTGAACCCCATCCATATAAGATGGCAAAAACAATAGGTAAATATTGTGTGTTTCTGACAGTTCCACTAACTGGTTGTTACCATCTCTCTTCTTCTCCTTGTACCTTCCTATTCCCTGAGACACAATATTGAAATGAGACAAATTAAAAACCTACAACAGCCTGTAAGTATTCAAGTAAAAGGAAGAGTCACTTATCTCTAACTTTAAATCAACTTAGAAACAATTAAACTTAATGAGGAAGGCATGTTGAAAGCCAAGATAGGCCAAAAGCTAGATTTTTTCACTAAACAGGTCACCAAGTTGTGAATGTAAGGAAAGTTCTTGAAGGGAATTAAACGTGCTACTCCAGTGAACATACAAATGATAAGAAAGCAAGACAGTTTTGAACTCTGGATTGCAGTTCTCAGCGAAAATGCAGAGGTCGCTGCAGGTGATCCCCAGGCAAGCAGGGTCTGGAGTGGCCACCAGCAGTACTACAGCAGGGGGGCCTGACTGTTAGAAGGAAAGCTAAGAAACAGAAAGAAATAACTTCATCAGCAACAAAAAGGACGTCCACTCAGAGACCCCATCTGAAAGTCTTCAACCACAAAGACCACAGGTAGATAAATCCAAAAAGATGGGAAGAAACCAGCACGAAAAGGATGAAAATACCCAAAACCAGAATGCCTCTCCTCCTCCAAGGGATCGCAACTCCTCACCAGCAAAGGAGCAAGGCTGGATGGAGAATGAGTTTGATGAATTGAAAGAAAGAGGCTTCAGAAGTTGGATAATAACAAACTTCTCTGAGCTAAAAGATCATGTTCTAACCCAATGCAAAGAAACTAAGAACCTTGAAAAAAAGGTTTCACAAAATGCTAATGAGAATAAACAGCTTATAGAGGAATATAAATGAATTGACGGAGCTGAAAAACACACAACGAGAACTTCGCGAAGCATACACAAGATTCAATAGCCGAATTGACCAAGCAGAAGAAATGATATCCGAGATTGAAGATCAGCTCAATGAAATAAAATGAGAAGGTGAGATTAGAGAAAAAAGAGTAAAAAGAAATGAACAAAGCCTCCAAGAAATATGGGATTATGTGAAAAGACCTAATCTACATTTGATAGGTGTACCTGAATGTGATGGAGAGAATGAAGCCAAGCTGGAAAACACTCTTCAGGATATTATCCGGGAGAACTTCCCCAACCTAGCAAGGCAAGCCAACATTCAAGTCCAGGAAATATAGAGAACACCACAAAGATATTCCTCAAGAAGAGCAACCCCAAGGCACATAATCGTCAGATTCACCAGGGTTGAAATGAAGGAAAAAATGCTAAGGGCAGCCAGAGAGAAAGATCAGGTTACCCACAAAGGGAAGCCCATCAGACTCACAGCAGATCTCTCAGCAGAAATCCTACAAGCCAGAAGAGAGTGGGGGCCAATATTCAACATCCTTAAAGAAAAGAACTTTCAACCCAGAATTTCATATCCGGACAAACTAAGTATCATAAGCAAAGGAGGAATAAAATCCTTTATGAACAAGCAATAGCTGAGAGATTTCATCACCACCAGGCCTGCTTTACAAGAGCTCCAGAAAGAAACACTAAATATAGAAAGGAACAACAAATACCAGCCACTCCAAAAACGTACCAAATGATAAAGAGCATTGATGCAATGAAGAAACTGTGTCAACTAATGGGCAAAACAACCAGCTAGCATCAAAATGGCAGGATCAAATTCACACATAACAATAGTAACCTTAAATGTAAATGGGCTAAATGCCCCAATCAAAAGACACAGACTGGCAAATTGGATAAAAAGTCAAAACACATCGGTGTGCTGTATCCAGGAAACCCATCTCATATGCAAGGATACACATAGGCTCAAAATAAAGAGATGGAGAAAGATTTACCAAGCAAACGGAGAGCAAAAAAAAGCAGGAATTGCAATCCTAGTCTCTGTTAAAATAGACTTTAAACCAACAAAGATCAAAAGAGACAAAGAAGGGCATTACATAATGGTAAGAAGACCAACGCAACAAGAAGAGCTAATGATCCTAAATATACACACGCCCAATACAGGAGCACCCAGATACATAAAGCAATTTCTTAATGACCTACAAAGAGACTTAGACTCCAACACAATAATAGTGGGAGACTTTAACACTCCACTGTCAATATTAGACAAATCAACGAGACAGAAAATTAACAAGGATATCCAGGACTTGAACTCAGACCTTGACCAAGCAAACCTAATAGACATTTACAGAACTCTCCACTGCAAATCCACAGAATATACATTCTTCTCAACACCACATCACATCTACTCTAAAGCTGACCACATAATTGGAAATAAATCACTCCTCAGGAAATGCAAAAGAACGGAAATCATAACAAACCGTCTCTCAGACCACAGTGCAATCAAATTAGAACTCGTAATCCAGAAAATAACTCAGAACTGCACAACTTCATGGGAAATAAACAACTGGCTCTTGAATGTTGACTGGATGAACAATGAAATGAAGGCAGAAATAAAGATGTTCTTTGAAACCAACAAGAACAAAGACACAACGTACCAGAATCTCTGGGACACGTTTAAAGCAGTGTCTAGAAGAAAATTTATAACAACAAATGCCCACATGAGAAGCAAGGAAAGATCTAAAATCAACACCCTATTGTCAAAATTGAAAGAGCTAGAGGAGCAAGATCAAAAAAACTCAAAATCTAGCAGAAGACAAGAAATAACTAAGATTAGAGCAGAACTGAAGGAGATAGAGACACACAAAAAAAACCTTCAAAAAGTCAATAAATCCAGAAGCTGGTTTTTTGAAAAGATCAACAAAATAGGCCACTAGCTAGATTAATAAAAAAGAAAGAGAGAATAATCAAAAAGATGCAACAAAAAACGATAAACGGGATATCACCACAGATTCCACAGAAATAAAAATCATCATCAGATATTACTACAAACAACTCTAGGCACATAAACCAGTAAACATGGAAGAAACGGATAAATTCCTGGACACTTAACACCCTCCCAAGCTTAAACCAGGAAGAATTCAAAATCCTGAATAGATCAATAACAAGGGCTGAAGTTTAGGCAGCAATTAATAGCCTGGCAACCAAAAAAAGCCCAGGTCTAGATGCTTCACAGCCGAATTCTACCAGACATACAAAAGAGGAGCTGGTAGCACTCCTTCTGAAACTATTCCAAACAATACAAAAAGAAGGAATCCTCCCCAAATCTTTTTATGAGACCAGCATCATCCTGATACCAAAACCCAACAGAGACTCAACAAGAAAAGAAAACTTCAGGCCAATATCTATGATGAACATCGATGCAATAATCTTCAATAAAATACTGGCAAACCGATTGCAACAGCACATCAAAAAGCTTATCCATCACGATCACGTAGGCTTCATCCTGGGGATGCAAGGCTGGTTCAACATACGTAAGTCTATAAATGTAATTCACCACATGAACAGAACCAAAGACAAAAACCACATGACTATCTCAATAGATGCAGAGAAGGCCTTTGACAAAATTCAACAGCCCTTTATGCTAAAAACTCTCAATAAACTAGGTATTGAAGGAATTTATCTCAAAATAATGAAAGCTATTTACAACAAACCAACAGCCAATATCATACAGAATGGGCAAAAACTGGAAGCATTCCCTTTGAGATCTGGCACTAGACAAGGATGCCGTCTCTCACCACTCCTATTCAATATAGTATTGGAAGTTCTAGACAGAGCAATCAGGCAAGAAAAAGAAAAAAATAATATTCAATTAGGAAAGGAGAAAGTGAAACTGTCTCTATTTGCAGACGACATGATTGTGTATTTAGAAGACCCTATGATCTCAGCCCAAAATCTCCTTAAACTGATAAGCAACTTCAGCAAAGTCTCAGGATACAAAATCAATGTGCAGAAGTCACAAGCATTCCTATACACCAATAACAGACTTAAAGATAGCCAAATCAAGAATGAACTACCATTCACAGTCACTACAAAGAGAATAAAATACCTAGGGATACAACTAACAAAAGATGTAAAGGACCTCTTCAAGGAGAACTACAAATCACTGCTCAACGAAATAAGAGAGGACACAAACAGATGGAGAAACATTCCATGTTCATGGTTAGGAAGAATCAATATCGTGAAAATGGCCATACAGATTCAATGCTATCCCCATCAAGCTACCAATGACCTTCTTCACAGAACTGGAAAAAAACACTTTAAACTTCATATGGAACCAAAAGAGAGTCTGCATAGCCAAGTCAATTCTAAGCAAAATGAACAAAGCTGGATGCGTCACGCTACCTGACTTCACACTATACTACAAGGCTACAGTAATCAAAACAGCATGGCATTGGTATCAAAACAGAGATATAGACCAATGGAACAGAACAGAGGCCTCGGAGGCAATGCCACACATCTACAACCATCTGATCTTTGACAAAAGATCAGAAAACAAGCAATGGGGAAAGGATTCCCTGTTTAATAAATGGTATTGGGAAAACTGGCTAGCCATGTGCAGAAAGCAGAAACTGGACCCCTTCCTGACACCTTACACTAAAATTAACTCCAGATGGATTAAAGACTTAAACAGAAGACCTAACACCATAAAAACCTTAGAAGAAAACTTAAGCAAAACTATTCAGGACATAGGCGTAGGCAAGGATTTCATGACTAAAACACCAAAAGCATTGGCAACAAAAGCCAAAATAGACAAATAGGATCTAATTAAACTCCAGAGCTTCTGCACAGCAAAAGAAACAATCATCAGAGTGAACTGGCAACCAACAGAATGGGAAAAAATTTTTGCAGTCTACCCATCTGACCAAGAACTTAAATCTAAAATCTACAAAGAAATAAAACAGATTTACAAGAAAAAAACAAACAAACCCATTCAAAAGTGGGCAAAGGACATGAAGAGACACTTTTCAAAAGAAGACATATATGAGGCCAACAAACATATGAAAAAATGCTCATCATCACTGGTAATTAGAGAAATGCAAATCAAAACTACATTGAGATACCATCTCACACCAGTTAGAATGGCGATCATTAAAAAATCTGGAGACAACAGATGCTGGAGAGGATGTGGAGAAATAGGAACACTTTTACACTGTTAGTGGGAGTGTAAATTAGTTCAATCATTGTGGAAGACAGTGTGGCGATTCTTCAAGGACCTAGAAATAGAATTTCCATTTGACCCAGCAATTCCATTACTGGGTATATATTCCAAAGGATTATAAATCATTCTAGTATAAGGACACATGCACACGAATGTTCATTGCAGCACTGTTTACAATAATAAATACTTGGAACCAACCCAAATGCCCATCAGTGATAGAGTGGACAGGGAAAATGTGGCACATATATACCATGGAATACTATGCAGCCATAAAAAATGATGAGTTTGTGTCCTTTGTAGGGACATGGATGAACCTGGAAACCATCATTCTCAGCAAACTTACACAGGAACAGAGAATCAAGCACCACATGTTCTCACTCATAGGCAGGTGTTGAACAAAGAGAACACATGGACACAGGGAATGGAGCATCACACACTGAGGTCTGTTGGGGGGGACTACTAGGGGAGGAACAGTGTGGGGGTAGGGAGTTGGGAATGGATAACATGGGGAGAAATGCCAGATGTAGGTGACGGGGGAATGGAGGCAGCAAACCACATTGCCATGTGTGTACCTATGCAACAATCCCACATGTCCTTTACATGTACCCCAGAACCTAAAATGCAATAATATATATATAAAGAATATATATAAAGAAAAATATATAAAGAAATATACATATATATATATAAAGAAAGCAAGACAGTTTTATTGCTGACATGAGGAAATTTAGTGGTCTGGATAGAAGATCAAACTAGCTCCAACATCTCCTTAAGCCAAAGCCTAATCCAGAGCAAGGCCCTAACTCTCTTCTATTCCGTGAAGGCTGAGAGCAGTGAGGAAGACGCAGAGGAGAAAAGCTTGAAGCTGGCAGTGGTTGATTCGTGAGGCTTAGGGACAGAGGCTATCTTCATCACATAAAAATGCGAGATGGATCTGTCACTTCAGCTCTGGTTGCCTTGACCCCACCTATCTCCTTGGTGGAGCCTCCTTCCTATCCTACCACCTCTCTGCTCTGTTCTTGTTGCTTAACTTCTTCCCCAGTAAATCTGGCAGGAGTGATACTGCCTAAGTCCAAACCAGGTGTGGCCTGGGGACCCAGTAAATGTCCTGGGGCTACCCTTCAAATGACAACATCTTGTTCTTTGGCTGATAGAATGAGTGAACAGTTGGTCAAAGAACTGCAGTAAGAGGAAGAAGCTGTCACTTTTCCTGAAGTAGCTGTTGTTCAAAGACCATTTATTACTGGAGAAAACATTGACACTTCCAATGACCTAATGTTGGCTCAGATACTATAGATGGAATATGTGCAAAGAATATGCTGATGCACAACGTAGGCATAAAGAAAAGAAAATTCAACAGATAGAAAAGTTTCTATTTCCTTTGAAAATTATTGACAAATACATCCTGATGAAGACAATGATAGCTCTGAAGATGAGGCTGACTGGCAGGATACTCATGATGATCTCTACTGACTAGCAAAATCAGTTCCCACTCCCAAAAAGGGTTTTATTGGAAAAGGAAAAGGCATTACCACCAAACATCATGAAGTAGTATATGGGAGAAAGAATCCAGTAAGAATGGAAAATTCTGCACCTGCATTTCAGGTAGAAGACAGAATGGATTTAAAACTATGAAACAAAGATTTGATGCTTCAAAACAACATGCCTACTCAGAAGAACATCAAAGTGCCTGCCTCTGTAAGTAAGAGGAACATTCTACTACAGAAAACACAGCTGATCCTGAGACATGTTTTCTTATATACAAAAATGGTCAAGTCTGGAATGTTCGAGACAATCACCGACTATTAGTACAGGAGAGAAATCTATTGTCTTTCATGTATACAAAAAGAGCATGGAGCATAAAAAGAAATATAGTTAAGTTATACTTACAGAATGTGCCATCATGGTATTTACAGCACTTAATGAGTTGAGGAAACATGACAAATACGTTAAAGATGATCTTAGGTTTAAAGATCACTTCGGTAAACTAAGTCCACATAAGATTATCCACATGTAGGCAGAAAGTGACATGCAGAATCTCACAAGAATGCAGAGAACTGGAATTCCTTGTCCAACAGTTGTACATTTGAATACAAAAATAATTATTTTAGTTATGTCTTTTATTGGTCATGATTATGTTCCAGCCCCTAAATTAACAGAAGTAAAGCTCAGTAGTGAAGGAATGAAAGAAAACTACTAACAAACCCTTCATTTAATGCCACAGTTATGTAATGAATGGAAGTTTTTTAATACCAACCTCAGCAAGTAAAACATACTGTGGCATGCCAGTAAGGTCTGGTTGTTTGACATCAGTCAGTCAGAAGAACCAACGTGTCTTAAGGGACTGGAATTGTTTTTCCATGACTATAGAATGTCTCACAGTTTTTCCAGAAAGGAGTAGTAAGGAAAGCCATTGATGAATAAGACCTCTTCAATACTGTTTTAAACATCTCAGCAGATAATGAAGTGGATTTTTTAGTTAAGATAGAAGCTTTGGAGAAAATGAATGAAGATCACATTTAGAAGAATGGAAAGAAAGCTGCTTCATGCCCACCAGTATTGTATGGTGAATAACACCAATGCCCACTGCTTTCAATGTAAACACAGAGGCAATTACCAGCTGCCGATAGCAAATAAAGTTATGGTTGACTTGCAGTACCAAACCATGAGAAGTACGCAATGGTGTTTCTTTGCTTTCCCCCCTCCTTATAACCTATGTGCCAAATGTGTGGAATTTTTAGCTCAACATTGAGAAAATAAAATGTTACTACCTCTAAAAAAAAAAGCAAAGCAAAGCAAAGCAGCAAGGGCTGATGTAGAAGCTATAGCAAATTATCCAGAAGATCTAACTAAGATAATCCATGAAGGTGGCTACACTAAAAAATAGATTTTTCATGTGGACAAAACAGTTATCTATTGGAAGAAAATGCCATCTAGGACTTTATAGTTAGAGAAGTCAACTATTTGCCTGCCTTCAAAGCTTTAAAGGACAGACTAACTCTTGTTACAAGCTAATGAGCTGAAGTTAAAGCCAGTGCTCATTTACCATTTCTGAAGTTCCAGGTCCTTTAAAAACTGTACTATATCTACTCTGACTGTGCTCTAAAAATGGAAATCAAAGCCTAGATGACAGCACAGCCTTTTACAGCATGATTAACTGAATATTCTAAGCCCGTTGTTGAGACCTACTACTCAAAAAAGGCTTCTAGCCAACCAAGAGCTCTGATGGAGATGCACAAGGAGATTAATGTTGTTTTCATATCTGCTAACAGAACATCCACTCTGCTTCCCATGGATCAAGGAGTCATTTCAACTTTCAAATGTATTATTTAAGAAATACATTTTGTAAGGCAGTAGCTGCCATGGAAAATTATTCCTGTGACAGATCTGGGCAAAATAAATTGGAAAACCTCTGGAAAGGATTCACCATTCTAGGTGCCATTAAGAACATTCATGGTTCATGAAAGGAGGTCGAAATATCAACTTTAACAAGAGTTTCGAAGAAGCTAATTCGAAGGGGCTCAAGACTTCAGTAGAGGAAGTAACTTCAGATGTTGAAATAGCAAGAGAACTAGAATTAGAAGCAGAGCCTGAAGATGTGACTGAATTGTTACAACACCATGATAAAATTTAAAAGGATAAGGAGTTGCCTCTAATGAATAAGCAAAGATAGTGGTTTCTTGAGATGAAATCTACTCCTGGTGAAGATGCTGTGAACATTGTTGAAATGAAAACTGATCTAAAATATTCAGCTGAAAAAGCAGTGGCAGGATTTGAAAGGACTCATTCCAATTTTGACAAAAGTTCTACTGTGGGTAAAATGCTCTCAAACAGCACCACATGCTATCAAGAAATTTTTCATAAAATGAAGATCAATCGATGTGGCAAACTTCATTGCCTTATTTTGAGAAATTGCCACAGCCATCCTAACCTTCAGCAATCATGACCATGATCAGTAAGCATCCATCAGCATAGAGGCAAGACCTTCCACTAGCAAACAAATTAGGACTCACTGAAGGCTTAGATTATCATTAGCATTTTAAAGTAGTTTTTTAACTCAAGTATGTACTTTGTTTTTATAGACATAATGCTCTTGCATGCTTAAGACTACAGTATAAACATAAGTTTTATGTGTGCTAGGAAACAAAAAATTTATATGACTTGTTTTATTATGGTGATCAGAAACTGAATCCATAGTATCTCCAAGGTATGCTTATCACTATCTTCCCTCAGTTTGTTGGAAATATGCTCTAGTATTTATATTTATAGATGCTTATGAGCACATACAATGAGGTTGTTTTAGATTTAGAGAGCAGTATTAGGAAATCTATGAATTGCAAAGGCACTTGTCAAAAAAGTTGCTTTTTAGTTCATTTTTAAAATAAGAGTTTATGATGTGATTGCCTCAGTCCATCCCCAGTTTATTGAACTGATGGACACAAGATGCTCTCTCTAAAGCGAGTCCATTTTTAAGATGTGGTCAACTCTCTTTAGAGACATAACAGCAAGAAAGCAACCCTGAAACATAGTCAGAGAGTTTTGAGTTTAAAACTTGACTCTATTCTGAAAATCTAAAATGCAGTTGTTTCAACTGACTGCTTTAAAAAAAATATAACTGTATACATAGTGACCGTGTTGCTAAAATATCACACAAAAATTTGCCCAGCTATTAATATAGTTGAAATGTGGCTGCAGACCTATGTTTTGGGACCAGACCCAGGTGTTCAGGGAGGACAGGAGAAGGATGACAGAATGGAGCTTTTCTTCCTCATTACTAATGACAGAAATTATTCAAAAGAGTTTTGAAATTGTTCTTTCAATTCACTTTTGATACTGTTCTCTTGGTGCACAGCATCCCTCTCTACTGACAACCACAAGCCCAGGGCCTTGGTGTCCTTCATTTCCCCTTCTGTATTCCAACAGACTCACTCCCAGAAACCATTTACTTCGTTTTCCTAAAACCACATTTCAGAATCTATTTGTGGATGGCTCTTGGGTTGAAGTTAGAAAAAAGACAATTAAACACTGTATCTCATATTCCTCTGGTAAGAAATTGTAATAGCCCTTTCCCTAAGTCACACGATAATGAGGAATAAAATTTAAAGTATAAACCCAAATGCATGATGTCAACTAAATTGCAAGCCAAATTCTAAGTATTATTTTGTTGCTTCAATTTACACAAATGTGTGAAGAACTTACGGCCCATTAACACTTTGATAATTCTATACATTTTAGCAAGTAGATAATAACTAACACTAATGAATCTCTACTTGGTAAAATTTTATGTCCTATTAAGAGCACAGGTGAAAAAGAGTCAGGAATTTGGAAGAAAGATACTTTGTGCAAAGGATAAATCATCCAGAGAGTAAGCTCCTCAGAGTATGCTAATGTCAGGGTCCCAGAAGCTCATCCTAATTTCTCACTCTTATTTCTATCTTTCTTTTCTCCAAAATTACTTCTTATTTGCAATATGTATATATGTGTATACATATTTCTTTTACATACATACCTTTTATAAATTAGAAGTAACTTACGTACATATAAATTAGTAAAAAAGTGATTTTGAAGGCATACATATGCATTTGTAATACACAGATAAATAGGTAGGTAGGTAGGTAGGTAGGTAGGTAGATAGATAGATACATACATAGTTTTATGGCAAGAACAAAGGAGACCATGTATTTCTAGGGGATTTTCTGTCAGTGGTTTCTGGGGAGGAGATGACAAGGGATAGCTGTTCATTAGTAAGTGTCATCTGTCAATGGTAAGGAATGAACGGTCTTACCCAAGTGATCACTCTGCTTATAGTCTTTAGTATCATCATACAAAAACATTAGTTCTGAAAAATAATTCAAGTCATTCTAGAAAATGCTTCAGTCATTGAATCAAGTCAATTATTCAAATCTGTAGTTTCTTCTATTTGAGAAAAGGCCTGCCATTTTCTTCCTTAAATAAGAGGCACATAATCTAACTCTGCATCTTAAAAAGCATGGGTGATATTCAACTACAAATCTTACTTTAGAACACAGTTCAGACTGATAAAATGGGAAAGGCTGCATAAAATGACACATGAGGATGCCTTCTTCAGAAGGCCAAAGAGCCAAAGACTCAACTGGAGTGAGAATGGACTGGATAACTTCATGCTCAAGCTGTGTCTTTGCAGCTCCTAAAAGTAAGATAATGGTAAGGTTAATTTAATATTGTGCTTTAGATTAAGATTATTTCTCCTGACCACATTTCCACCCAAAATGTCTTGTAACCTCAGTAGGGTACTTAGGTCAAAGACTTAGGCCTAATATTACAGGTCTTTACCCCACAGTCCCCTTTGTTCCCACCTAGCCACTTACTACAACGTCTGAAATTTCCTCAAGGCAGGTGAGTCATGATGGAAAATCCAATAACACTTGGACACAAGGCATTAGAAACACTAAATGCTAGTTGATGGGGGAAGCTTATGATGAGCTAAGAGTAGATCTCCTGGGCAACTGGAGGGCAGTGTGCTATGTCAGATACCTGTCACTGTATAACAAACTATCCAAATTTAATGCCTTAAAACAATAATCATGAATTTGCTCATGGTTCTGCAAGTTGGACACACTTGGTTGGAATGGATTGTTTCCATGTGGCATCAGTTTGGGCACTCAAGAGTTTACATTTTCCTGGTAGAGTGGAAGCAGAAAAAAAAAGAGGCTATATTCAGTGGAAGCTCAGCTGAGACTGCAAGAACAATCTGATGCCTCAGCTGGGATGGCTGGAATATGTAGGGACCTGCTGGACAGCTCTCTCACTGTCTCTGTGTAGTATTTCCATAAGGGTAGCTGGATCTCTTTATAAGAGCTCCAAGAGAGTGAATGCAGAAGTTCCAGGTCTCTTAAGGCTTAGGCCTGGTGCTGGTCTAGCTTACTTCTGTGGCATTCCCAGGGGTCAAAAAAAATATCACAAGACCATCCCTAATTCAAGCAGAAGTAAATAGATTCCACCTGTTGGTGGGAAGAGTAGCCAAAAAAATAAAATAAGGTAGCCATCTTTAACCCACAATAATGTGACTGCATATAAAGTTTGGCAGTCACTACAAAGGAGGTAAAAAGTAATTCCCAAGGGGGATTTGAGAACACTCTTCAGATAATTGTCGCCATTGTTATTTTCAGTTTTGTGGAGTTCCAGCCAAGTTCATTCATTACCATGTGCCTCTGGGCCTACACTTAGCCATTCATAACCTCATAAGCACCTATTTTCAGAGCAACAAAGTGTAGAACAGCAGTGATAAACTGCAGCCTACAATGGTTGTTTTTGTAAATAAAGTTTGATTGAAACATTTCCTATCTCTACCCTGGCCATATCGTTTATGGCCACTTTTGTGCTGTAACAGCAAAGTTGAGTAATTGTGACAAAGACCGTATGGTCCATAAAGCCACAGATGTTTACTTTCTGGCCTTATTCATTTCCTAAGTCTACTGCAACAAAGCACCACAGATTGGGTGGCTTAAACCACAGAAATGTATTGTCTCACAGTTCTGGAGCCTAGAACTCTGAGATCAAGGTGCAGCCAGGTTAATTCCTTCTGAGGGCCGTAAGAGAAGGATGTGTTCCAGGCCTCTCTCCTTGGCTTGTAGATGGCCATCTTCTCCCTGTATCTTCACGTTGTCTTCCATCTCTGCCCGAGTCCATATTTTTCTGTTCTTAGGAGAACACCAGTCATATCGAATGAGGGCCCATCCTAATGACCTCATTTTTAACTTACTTCTATAAAGACACTATCTCTAAATAGGGTCACATCCTGAAGTCCTAGGGGTTAGGAATTCAACATATGAATTAGCAGGGGTTGAGGGACAATTCATCCCATAACAATGGCCCTTTACAGATATAGTGTGCTGAGGCCTGGAATAGAGGGGAAAAGGCTCAGCCAACTGTTACAAGCCTTAAATTCTAGTTCAATTCTGCCCCTTCCTACTTGGGGCACTATGAACAAGTCACCAACAGTCTAATTCTGTATCAGTACATTGGGCTCAATTGGACTGCACACCATGCAGAGTGATTGCAAGATCAAATGTGGATGCTGTGCAAGAGAGTAGCATGAGAATAAAAGGTATTGCCTATGAGTTAGATTTATATATTCTTGGAATAATTTACTGCCATTCAACCCTGGGGCTTTGTATATTTGAATTTGAGCTTGGCTCACTAATATATTTAGTGGGAAATATATTATCAGCTTCCTCCTGGCTGAAGAAGAAAGTGGCTGCTATAGTCCAACTTGTTCAATGCTTCTGAATCATGCTGCTCAGTATATAATAACTTATTTTTATTAATATCTGAAGGCTTCCTTCAGGAGCTTCTGACTCACAATTTCTTCACGTGTGTCCCACCTGCCTCCCTGATTTACTCATTGCCTTGCGTCACTCTTTGGTAAGAATGAGCAAGGAGCCTGAGACTTCTGGTCTAACTGAAGTCCAGGGTCTTATTTGTTTCCTCTGTGTATTTTGCCACTGGATAGATAGCACAGTTAGTCTCAGATATCCACCTGTACCTATAATTTTTAGGACCAAACTCCTTTCCAATGCCTAACCCATTCTGAATCTTTACCTCTGTCTTTATGTTCTACCTCCCGCACAACAAATAAGAAGATAGGAAACTCATTCCTTTCCCTCTAACACTAAATTGTGTAAGTCAGATCATTTTCATTCAAGGAATTGCTTCCTATGTCTTCTGTTTGTATTAGACCTTATAAGACATGTTGTTAAATAAGGAAGCTGTCTTAGTTGGTTTGGACTCTTACAACAAACTACCTTAATATGGGTATCTTATAAAGCAATAGGGATTAATTTCTCACAGTTTCAGAGGCTGGGAAATTCAAGATCAAGCAACCAATGGAGTTTGTGTCTGGCAAGGGCTCACTTTCACATAGATATTACCTTTTTATTGTGTTTTCCTCTTGGTTAATGAGTTTCCTCATGTCTATTGCATAAGAGCACTAACCCAGTCATGAGAAATCTCCCAGATATCCCACTTCCTAACCATCACCTTTGGGGCTAGCATTTTAGTATATTATTTTGGAGGGACACATATATTCAGACCATAGCGGAGGAAAGATGGTTCTATTGATTTCATAGGATGACATTATTGTCAGTTTGCCAGTTTTTTTTTTTTTCTATTAGTTTGTGGTTTTAAAATTATTTTAAAAGAGCTCAGGAAAAAGGGCACTAATCTGTCAATCTAAAGTGGTAAATGCAACTAACAAAAAAATCTCCCAAAAAGAACAATGAAATAATCTGACCTTAGCAAAGCTAACTATTAGTTTGTGCTGAGTATGTGTTTAGGTAGATAATTCTAGTCAGCTGTGTCAAGATGGTATTCTTGGTAAAATTTCAGTATACTGAAATTTTTTTCTTTTTTGACACAGGGTCTCACTCTGTCATCCAGGCTGGAGTGCATTGGCAGAATCACAAATCACTGCAGCCTCTGCCTCCCAAACTCAAGTGATTTCCCCATCTCAGCCTCTCAAGTAGCTGGAGCTACAGGCATGTGCCATCATGCCTAGCTAATTTTTTAATCTTTTTGTAGAAACAGGGTCTCACTATGTTGCCCAGGCTGTCTTGAACCTGTGGGCTCAAGTGATCCTCACACCTCAGCCTCCCAAAATTCTGGGATTACAGGCTGTACCACCACACCCAGCTGGAATTTGTTTTTAATAGAGAAAAATACAGTGCTGTTAATCTTACCTTGATAACTTATGAAATGCCATGCAAATCTCTCCCATGTTGATATGCTACCTTGTTCTTTTTTTCTATTTGCTGGGCTTGAACTTTTCCAATGAATATATCATACAACATGGCAAAGTCAGTTTACTGAAATGAGTATGTGTCACTGTCATTCTGGAAAAAAAGATGACAGTGCTATATGCCATAATCAAAAACCACTCCTGTGTGGCATTCGACCACTTGCCAGGTATCTGCTGGAGACTGCATGCCAAGAAATCCTGAAAGTCTCAGCACATGTGATTATAACCTTTCCCACTACTCATAAGCTATTTCTATTTGCTCTGACATCTTGGCAGCAAAGCCATACATACTTAATGTTATTAGTGATATGAGTGATTCAGGCATGGCTCTCTTCAACTAAACTTCAAATCAATTGAGAAGAATGATTTAAACAATGACAAAACCAGTTTCTTTGACTTTTGGGTTAATTCTAAACAATTCATTAAGCTTTAACTTGGTGATGCATTTATGTTTTGTTGAATTGAAATTTATGGAAAAGATTTAGCCGAAGACAAGCATGAAATTAAAAAATGTAAAATGAGCTTTAGTCTCTAGTCTGTCATTTTAAAAAACAGAGGAGGTCTCCAATTATCCAATAGAATAGAATTAATAAAAATTATGTGTGTCATAATAGATTTTATTCCAATAGAACAACATTATTATATCTGATTGTAAATCACATGAATACTTTCTGGCAACCAAAAGGAAAAAACCCACACTGTTTATAATTGTATAGCTTCTCACATACCTAGATGTATGAGGGGGGTATGCTACTTGTATCATTAAAGTCTTATTATATTATAATGTAGTAATCTAATTTCTCTAAGTGCCTCATTATTTTTCATTTCAACTGCCAAATGCACATATATTTTATGTTGTTAGTGAATTAAATGGAGACATGCTAAACAGATTGATATTCTGGATTCACTCTGTAATTTAAACATACTAATTATGGTATAAAATAAGAAAAAAATGTGCCATTTCCTGTAGGTGACACCCTGTGGTTTATAACAGAGGAACTCTGTATTGTGCCTAGAAACATACTGTATACAAACAACTGGCAATATAAATATGATTTCAAAATTAATATAGTTGCATATCTAAATCAGAATCTTTGAGATGTCATCGAAATTTGAGTTCTTAAACATGTCTGTGGGTAAACTGTGTTGTAGTGTGCATTGCTCAGCCTGGTAAGAGTATAGTCATTTAATAACTACTCACTGTTCCCAGCGATGACATCTCTTGGGTGGTGACAGACATTACTGACATACAGAATAGAACAGAATGGTATATCAGCTAGCTATGACTGGATAACAAATCATACCAATATGTAGTCACTTAATAAAAATGATTTAGCTCCTAAGTGTTGGCAATTTTGGCTGTGCTCAGTTGAGCTGTTCATCTGGTCATGGCAGAGCACCTTTATACATGTGGTCAGCTGTTAGGCTGATAGCTTTGCTGATTGTATTAGTCTGTTTTTGCATTGTATGAAGAACTACCTGAAACTGGGTAATTTATAAAGAAAATAGATTTAATTGACTCACGGTTTTGCAGACTCTAGAGGAAGCATGGCTGGAGAGGCCTCAGGAAAATTAAGACCATGGTGGAAGGCAAAGGGGAAGGAGGCACATCCCACATGGCTGGAACAGAAGGAGGAGGGAGAGGAGGGGAAGGTGGCCACACACTTTTAAACAACCAGGTCTAATGAGAACTCACTCACTGTCATGAGAACAGCAAGGGGGAAATCTGCCCCCATGATCCATTCACCTCCCACCAGGCCCCTCCTCCAACACTAAGGGCCACAATTCTAGATGAGATATGGACAGGGACACAAATGCAAATGGTATCAGTAATCTGGGCTGAGCTCTCTCCATGTCTGGGATCTCAGTCTGGGCAACTAAGCTTACATGGCTCTGGCGATTGGCCTCTCATCCTCCAGCAGCCTAGCCTCGGCATAAGAAATCAAGCAAAAGCACTTAAGGGATCATGAGGCCTGGACATGAAACTGCCATACCATCACTGGCACTGAATTCTACTGGGTAAGCCTAATTGAAAGGTGGGAAAAAAGACTCCACCTCATGATGGGAGGCTTTGTAAGATCACATAGCAAAAGGGCATAGATACAGACAAGGGTAGAAAATTATAGCCATGTTTGGAAGCAATCTCCAATTGATGGTGACCTATTAAAGGTGAAATCTGGATAAACATATTTAAAAAATTCATCATCTCTACCAGTAGAATCAGTTGAGGGGCCACAAACATTACTGCCAGAGACTGGAGAAAGTATATATTCTTCCCTCTAAATCATCTATGCCTCTTTTCATTCCCATCCATGGGATCTTACAGAATGATTACAGAAAAAGTCATGGCCAAATGGAATTCACTTATTCTTTTATTGACGACTGCTGCCAGGGCCTGACCATCCATGACCAGGTATGTAGATGACATTGATAAGAGCTGCTTAGTATAGTTCTCTGACGAATCATTAAGTTGTTTTGGAGAAAAGGTTGTAGAGAAGAGATTGGTAATATAACTAACACAGAAACTTTTACTCACAGAGAAAATGTGATTCAGAGAATATTCTGGACCTCTGCCCATCAAGATGAGCAATTGTCCCTCTTTACAATATCAGTAGGTAGAAAAGAGATGATTAGAAGTAGGCCTAGCATGGCTCTGGTATTTCAAATCCTAAAACTCTACATATAAAAAGTTGATGACAATATCAAAAATAACAATAACAACAAACACAGTTCAAAGTTAGACCTTTTGCCAAGATCTCCATCAGACTAAAGCAGGTGCTCCATTCATGACACCAGCTTTGTTCTACTCTCCTCCCAAAGCACTAACCCAATATGCTTGTGGTTTTATCCTTTAAAACAAACTCACATACAAACATATCCATGTAACTTTATAACTTTGCCAACTGCAATATTGACCTGGCAGCTATAATGGTAGTGTCTTCCTCTTCCATAGCATATATAGAAAGACTATCAGGTGCTCTAAATTGATATTTTGCCTCTGTTTAATCCAAGTTCATAATTTAATCCTAGGACAGTAAGGTAAAATAACCAGAATCCTTATATTAGAACTGTTAATCCCAGCTTTATCAGTAAAGGGCTGTGTGATCTTGAAGACTCAGGGAACAATCTTTTCCTCTCTGCTTCTTTCTCCTTATCAGCACTTACATATGTTTCAACCTCTTGCAACTTGTAAGAAATAAAACATAATTTAAAGCCTCCACTAGTCCCCCCTTTCTATCTAGTGATCACTGTCCCCCACCTCTTCTTCTTAAATTTCTACTTTAATTCCCTTCATTTCCTCAAGTTCAACTCATGTGTGAGCCCACTGAATTAGCCACCCCCAATTCCATGAAATTTCTACTAAAACCATGAGTGACTTAATGTTATTAAATTCAGTAGAAACTTTTAAATTATCTTTTTTTTTTTTTTGACTGTTAGAAATATTGATACTACTAACCATATTGTTTCTTCTTAGAATACTCTCTATTTTAAATGTTCTTTCTCTTTCCTGGTACATCTTCCTCTACCTAATCAGAGTTCTTACCCTACTTTCTTCTCTCTTCTCAATTCATACTCCCTCCAGTTTATCCCCATGCCTTCAATTATATGAATATGCTGCTAAATCCCAAATTGAGCTCCACACCCATTTCCATATTCCAAGCAGTCCATGTTACCTTTCTATTTGAGTATTTCAGAGGCAGTTTAAGTCAATATATTCAAAATTGATCTCACCATGTTTTCCCCTTAAACTTGCCCCTTTTCCAGCATTCTTAAACTAGAACTGCAAGATCATCTCTGACTCCTCCTTCTCCTGGTTTACAAGATCCCAACCATAATCTTTGTCTCCTGAGCATCTTCTAAAGCCATCCATTTATGTCCACCTCCCCTTCTTCATGCTAATTCAGGTTAATCTTATCTTTTGCCTAGTGTGTGGCAAGTATTCCAGTTGACTTCCCTGTCCATTCTGTTTCCTCTATGATCCATTCTCCATTTTCTAGGTAAATCTGATTACGTCATTCTCCAATTTCAACTCTTCAATACTTTCCCATTTCCCTTGTTCCAACATTACGTCTTGACACTCTCCCCACAGATTTTTAAATTTGACCTTCTTTGAAATTCTGGATAATTTCATTTTTTCACCATTGCACATGCTTTTATTTTTTACCTGGAATGCTCTTTTACCCAATCTTCACAGCAATTTTTTTCGACCCTCCTGGCAAGTGTGCACTTCCATAACACATTCAATTGCTTATTCAGTAGCTGTGTTCCCTAAAGATTGTATGTTTCCTGGAGCAGGGGCTCTGCTGAAATCCTTCTACCTAGTAACATGTCTGGAACATACATAGTAGTTGTTTATTAATAAATATTTCTTGAGTAAATTAAGACTCCCTAGACCTCTGGGTGTCCCCCCGACCCCCAATCAAAAGTAGAAATGTGAATTTCTGTGCCAATTCCTTGTATTAGCTACTTTTTAAGGTTGACTAGATGACCTAATGGTATTTTTTTTTAAATGATGACAGTTCTTTGAAACACAATGTCTTTTAGAAATGAAAAAGATACTGCAAAATCTCTTTGTACTATTTATATAAATGGTTTGAGAGGGTCTGGGGAAGGACCAAGAAGCCAAATCATCATGAAGGAAAAAATGGTCTCAAATTTAAATGACATAGTTAGCAACCTTAAGCAGTTAGAAGCTAATTGTTATTAATCTTACTATCCTCTGATTTTCCAAATTCCTAATCTTCATGGTCTCTCAAGCATGATGATTAGTTCTGGTAACTTGTCACCTAGCACTATCTCAAAGTTTAATCACTTACATTCCTCTTTTTCACCTTCTATTTTACAAATATTTATTATGAGACAACCACTGTATCAGGCAGTAGGGGTAGAAACATAATTATCACATAGTTCTAGCCATTTTCATTTGCTATGAAAACTATGGAAATCATCTGATATAATGTCATGCTAAAGAGGAAAGAATCTGTGGCCAGAAATGTGTGGCTTTGGATCTAACTACTTACTAAATCTGTGAGTTTCAGCACAGTTCCTACATCTTTGAGCTTCAGTTTTCTTATATTTACAATGGGTAAACATAGCTACGCAGGACTGTTCTTCAGGTGACCTTGGAGCAACCTATTCTCATTTCCTCTTGCTTGTAGTTCTCAAGAATAACTATAAAATGTGCAGGGAATGCTACATCTTGATATAAGGAGGAACTGGCCAGAACATCCTGGGTTCTGTTCCAGTTGCTCTTAGAAACCTGATGTCCTTCAGGCCATGGCGCCTCTCGGATATAAAACCCAGAGTGGGCTGCTTTACTGGGTTCCTCAGCTGCCATGCAAGAAGGACACAGACAAATGAAATTCCATTTAATCCTGGGGAACTCTTGAGCTTTGAGGAGCCAATGTGCCCTGACTCCTAGGTTTCTACTGTCTCTTTCTGCCTATCTCTAAGTAATTAACCAACTTCACGTAATTCGTTGTGTGGGCCACTGTTCTGCCTCACTAGATTCAGGTGAGTAGTGGAAGTTGCAGTCCAAGACGCAGTGGGCTGAAATAGTAATCAGTGCATAGTAAACTTACTTTACACCCTTCCCCAAACAACTATCAAAACTACCAACAGAATTAAAGGACGTAGCAATTGAAGCATCTAGTATATGCTTTGAATATAAGTGCTCAGTAAAGTAGAATTACCTATAATAACTTTTTAACAACCCAAAAGGACAACTTGCAAACACACCAAGGATTGAAGTAACACTGATAATGAAAGCACAAGAAAACTCCAAGGAAATGGAAAAACTGGCACTTCTTTTACTACAAATACTTCTTCATTAGTCACATTATGAATAAATAAAGTGATAATCACAGTATAGTCAATAAAAGTCTCCCATAAAACTTAATATTCTGTCATTAAGAAAAATGTTTTTGTATGTAACAAATAAGATATAATTAACCAATGACTGAATACATGTTTTCTATACTTAGTGTATGTTTTCAAATAATGACAATATTTACTAAACTTGTACCTGTGCTAGTTCTTGTTCTAAGTACTTTACATATGTTACTCATTTAATCCTCATGATAAACTGTAAAGTAGATCCTATTGTCTTCATTGCATCAATATGGAAGCCAAGGCACTAAATGATTATGTAATTTACCAAGGTCACATGCTTGGTAGGTGGAGAAATTTGGGCAACCTGAGCCAAAAATTCATGCTCTTTAATATATACAAATGTCAACATAAATATATTGTTGCTTTTTAAAAAAACTAACAGCCATATCATCTCCAAAAAGTTAAGACCCCCTTCTTAGAATGAAGTAACAATATGCTGCCCCAAAATGTGCCACGTTGGCATAAGGATTCCTTTGACCTGGACACCATTGAGAAGAAGCAGATACAAGAAAGCTCTCTCTCCTCTATTTGTCTAAAAGCAGGGTACAAATTTACAAGTATATTTCTCCTCTCATCTCTGACAGGAAGGGCAAATATAATTATTAGACTTTAGACCCTTACCAGCCGAGAGACAGCACTGGCAAAATCTACACAGCAAACTTTACTAACTAGCCTTTGTCCACCATTAGTGTCCCATGTATTTGTCTTCTCACAATTTGCTGCCCTGGAGACTCAAGGTTCTTTTCCTTTGTCTAATCATACCTCTAAACTTTACTGTTCTCTGAAGAAGATGCTATATAAGCTGTAAGCCATCTTTTTGAATGTTACTCTTTCCCTGAGTAGCTGGTGAACGTCTCACCAGACTGATTTCAGAGTGTCAGCCAAGGATGTAATCTCATTTGAAGTTAAGAGTCCTTTGCCCAGCTTGTTCAGGTGGTTGTCAGAATTTAGTTCCTTGCATTTGTTTCACTTGTTTTCTTGCTGGTTGTTGGCTGGGAGTCACTCTCAGCTTCTCTATGATAACCTCAAATCCTAGCCACATAGCCCTCTCATAACCTGGCAGTTTACTTCTGCAAGGCCAGAAGAAGAAAAACATAACATAATCTTAGAAGTCACTTTCTCATCACTCTTCTCATAGACCATAATCTGATTAAGGGAGTAACTATGCCATTGTATTCATAGGCTGTACTCCCACAATGGTAAGGGGATTGTCTCGGGTATATACAACAAGGGTAGAAAATCAACACACACACACACACATACACATACATTTTATATATATATACACACACACATGCTATATATATATATGGAGAGAGAGAGAGAGAAATGAGAAAAGAAATTGGCTCACATGATTATGGAGGCTGAGGAGTCCCACTGTAGGCCCTCTGCAAGCTGGAGAAGCAGGGAATCTGATAGTGTAGCTCAGTCCAAGGCCAAAGGCCTTAAAACCAAGGAAGCTGATGGTGCGACCCTCAGTCTGAGGTCAAAATTCCAACAGCCTCGGAGGCCACTGGTGGGACCTCTGGAATACAATGGTCAAAGAACCTGGAGTTTTGACGTCTAAGGGCAAGAGAAGTGGGGTGTCCTGGCTCAAGAAGACAGAGCCCCAACTCACTCTCACTCTGCTTTTTTGTTCCTTCTGAGCCCCCAGCTGACTGGATGGTGCTTATTCACATTGAGGGAGAATCTTCCCCACTCAGTCTGCCAACTCAAATGCCAGCCTTTTTCATAAATACCCTCATACATACACCTAGGGAAGCTCAATTATTCTAACCAAATGCCAAACCAACTGGGTTTCTGTCTTATCAGAAGAGGGATCAACTCCATGTCTCAGAAACCACTGACAATCAGCTATCTGAGCATCCCTTAATCCAGTCAAGTTGACATCCAAAATCAACTGTCACAGGGACCATCTTAGAATTCTACTACCACAAGGAGAAAGACAGCAACATGAGCAAATTATATACTGAGGGGTTTCTGTTGCACAAAAAAGAAACATGACTTCACCACACAATTTAGTACATTAAATATGTCCACCATTGAGCTAAGCATAGAGCCAAAATGGAAAAAAAAATGAAAGGAATATCTAGAAATGTGAATTGATGGAATCATCTAAGAAAATCAAAAAGACTTGAAGGATAAGTCCAAGAATCCTGAAATGTGGCTACTGTGGTGCTAGAAAAAAATTAAGTAATGGCAAATAAGTAGTAAATAAACAAAAGAAGGATAAAATGACTGCACTCAAAACAGACTGAGTTTATAAGCTTTTCAGTCCTGATCAATGATAAAATAAACATAATCAACATAGCATGGTAAAATCTGTGAAGTTAGTCAAGAGAAAACCTACAAGTATTTAGAAAGAGAGAAGTTAACTTCAAAGAAATAAATATCATATGGACCTTACTGTATCACTTATGTTATGCAAAATCTAGAAAGTATTAGAAACACTGTAAGGAAAAAGAATTTCATTCAGCCATCCTGTAGACAATCAAGAGGCCATTCATATGTCAGGGTAAAAGTAGCTATTTGAGAATGTAGAAGTCTGACAAGGTTGACTCTCATAAAAGATCTTAGGGAAATACTTGTGTACATTCTTAACCTAACACCAATGAAGCAAAACCAAGACTTTGCAATAGAGCAAAATAAAGAAGACCTAAAATAATGTTTAGCAATGAACCTTACAATTAATATACATAATTGAAACACATGATAATGGACCATCCAGAAATATGTGATGTGAGAACTTGAAAAAAAAATAAGATATTCAGGCCAGGCATGGTGATTCATGACTGTAATCCTCAACATTTTGGGAGAGCAAGGCGAGAATCACTTGAGTCCAGGAGTTTAAGACCAGCATGAGCAACATTGTGAGACTTTATCTCTACGAAAAATAAACAAAATTAGCTGGCCGTGGTGGTATGTGCCTATAGTCCCAGCTACTAGGGAGGCTGAGGTGGAAGGATTCCTTGAGCCTGGCAGGTTGAGGCTACAGTGAGCTGAGATTATGTCACTGCACTCTAGCCTGGGTGACAGAACAATACCCTTTCTCAAAAATAAAAACTTTTTGTGCAAAGTTATTCATAGCATGTATAATGGCTAGAACCCTATTCGTATACCTGAAATTACATTTGCAAAGATTATGACAGTGAGAGAAGTCTAGCATGGCTTACTCCATCTTGCTTTTAGCCTCACAGCCTGAGTGTCCTCCCTCATTCCTGGGCATAGGCCAAGATATCCATGAGAAGAATTTAGTTTATAGTTTAACTTTGAAGCAAGGATGATAATAGTCCCTCCTTAATACTAACCCCCTGCTTGCTCAGGGAGTACAACCCCTTTGTGAAATTAACAAAAAGCCATGAGATTAGGATTATGGGAGGAGCCTGAATTCTGCTAAAATGTCAGAGCAAACAATAACCAGCCACTGTTCCCTAGCTTGCTTTTCTGTAATTCCTTGCTGTTTGGGAGTCATGTAGCCAGAGGTCACAAGATTTGTGACTCCTCCAATTGCTTCAATAGATAACATCACTATTGTAGAACCTAAGATTTTTCTTTTGAGATATTTTTCAGACTTTTGCATTCTGGTGACCAACTGACTCTTCTCAGCCCCTTGATTCATGACTTGAAGAGGCTGACTCAGCACACAAGGACTGTTTTCCACACCCCTATGATTTCATCCCCAATCAATAAGCATTACCCATTCTCTAGCCCCTGTTCACCAAATTTTCCATAAAAACCCTTGTCTCAGAGTTCCTGGGAAGGCTGATTTGAGTAATTAACTCCAGTCTCTACAGTGTGTCACTGTGTTGGCCAGGATGGTCTCAATCTCTTGACCTCATGATGCACCTGCCTCATTCTCCCGAAGTTCTGGGATTACAGGAGTGAGCCACTGCACCCAGCCCCAATATCTTAATAGTAAATATATCAGCCAAAAATTAAAATTGTTTTAAAGACTATGCTTTACTTTGAAGAAAGAATATTTACAAGGTTCGTTATATTTTTTGAATTCCCTATTTATAGCTATGCTGCATGGCAGTTTTGTGATGTATATCAGGAGTCATATATTCATTACCTACAAAACTATTTCCTCTTCGATTTGATTAGACTTAAGATCTTTGATCAAATTGTTCTTTTTAATGCCGTATTATATTTGTTGTTGTCTCAAATGAACTCTTGGCTATGCTTATCATAACATTTTGCATTCATGTATAAAAAAATTCAGTTTACTTTGGTAATCACTTATACTGGGTGCCTTTAATACACAGGTATCTGAAACCAGAAATATTGTTTACCTATACATCCATCTAAAATTATAAAAATAAAAGTTCCTGTCATGGTTTTTCTTGATCTGACTCTTCTTTCATTCTTTCTCTTCTCTTTCTCTTTCTCTCTCTCTCTCTTTCTTTTAAGAGACAGGGACTTACTCTGTCTCACAGGCTGGATGCAGTGGTGCAATCATAGCTCACTGCAGCCTGGTCCTCCTGGGTTCAAGCTGTCTTCCTGCCTTAGCCTCCTGAGCTGCTGGGATTACAGGCAAACACCACTGCACCCAACTCCTGATTCTCATTTTTTGTCGTCTATTTGCAATCTTGTATGGCTGTTTTATCCAGAATTTTACTTCCACCCATCAAATTCAGATTAAAAGCAAGAGATGGGGTCTTTTCAAGTTCTTCCAAACATACTTTTCATTGTTTTCACCAAGTATAGGCTGAACCTATACCAGGAACTCATTTTATTTCATTCAATACCATCCACACTCCCTACTGTTTACTTTTCATAGCTTTATTCTTCACAAGTATTATAATCACCAACCAGGAGAACTGAAATCATCACTGGTACCTTCCTTCTCCCCATACCCAGACAATCCTGGAATTTTTCTTTCAGAACATTCAATGTCTAGAGTTGTATCAGAGATTTTATCACAATGTATGAGGCATTCCCACTTGTTTCAGCAGACATGGGTAGTCCTCAGTGAGGTAAGAGATTTGCCAAATTTCATTCAGATTAAAAAAATGTAAGTCGAGGAATGCAGTCACTGAAGTAGTGCTATGCATATCTGTCCTGTTATATCTTTGCAACCTCTTGGTGTGAAGTCACCAACCTCTATGCCTTCCAGTGTTGACAGGACCTCTCCCACCTGTAGTTCCGGGCCTTCTTGACTGGAACCTCCTATGGTTAGGTAGCCATGAATCTTTTTCAAGATGTTCTAAGTTACTATTGATGGAAAAAATCCCGTATGTGTTTTAGAGGTCCAAGGATAAAGAGTTTCCTATCCTTTCTCTTCTCTAAATCTTCCATTCCTCTCTTGCAGCACATTTACTACCACACTCAGAATTCTATTTGGTAAGATCCCTTCTATCTAAAAGTTCTTTAATTAGATGATTCTTACTTAACGGGCATAAAAACCACTTATAAATACTTTTTAAAAAATGAATGTAGGCTCCTGGGGCCCTCTCCTGTGAATTCGGTTTCAGTAAGTCTAGTTTGAGAACAATCAACATTTGTAACAAACATTGCAGGTGATGCTGGTACACACAGGAGAAAGACCTGCTTTTACATTTTTAAGACACTAGAACCCAGAACATTCATCAGGCACCTTCACCTTCTCCTGTAAAAGGTTCTACATCTGCCAACAGTCCACTTCCAAGCCTGTTTCCCAAGGATCCTGCCTTGTTAAACTAATTTAGTTCTTGTTCTATTTTTCCATTTAACGGCTGCTGAGTATTAACAAAAAGATTTAAATACTCTTTCACAGGGGACTTACACTCACTACTTAACAAAATACTTCCCATGACCTGTGAGTTCTCCTGCCTTACAGCATCAGGCAGCAGCATAAGTATTATTATCTCACCTTTTCCCATTTGTTTCTGGGCTCCTCACCCCCATGCACCTGGGTTGCAGGTATCATTTACTGCATTCTTAATGGATAAGCAGCTTTCAATATCTACATTTTCATGGTCAATTATGTAATATAACCAGCAGTTATTTCTGATTTCCTGAATAAATTTAAATCAGGGCACCTCCACTTTATTTAATGTCTGCTCATGTAATGCATCATACTGAACTTTTCTTTCTCCTGCTCCTTTTTGCCTTTTCTGTAGTTTTTCTTATTTGCTTCTTTAATTATCAAACTAGCATAAACTTCTGGTGCATTTCCAAACCCCTTTCAAGTCAGTCCTTCAGTGTTCAAAGCTTATAACAGTATTTAATGTTAATACCTAAAGGATAAGAGGATGTCCCTTAACATTTAGAATGTTTTCAATCATGACTTGGACTTCCATTATGTAATCAAGGCAGAGTAGTACAACAAACTGTAATTTTTTTTCTCTCTCTTCAGTCAAATATCTCACTTACAACATAAGGTCTGTACCTAATAAAGGTCAATTCTGTTTCATTTATGGGACAGTGTTTACCTATTAAAAACCTTCAATTATAAAATAGTCTTTTTTTCCCTTCTTCTGTTAGGAGACTGATGATTTGCAAAGAAAGAATAATAGTTCACTATTGGGAAGCAAATGATAAGCAAGCTTAGATCTTCATAAACACCATGAATATGCAGCTATTTCTCACAAATACACATTAAATACAGTTGAACATTCTATTTAAAATATGCATGCTATCAGCTTGCCAATAGCATCTTTTAAGGTAATGTACTCAGACATTTCTTGGGAGAAAAATGACTTCTGTGATGAATTTTAACCAAGTAACAAAAATATACTGCACTTTCAAAGTGTATGACATTGCATGTAAATGTATCCCCATTTACAAATATAAATACTGACTGACTGTAAATACCAGGCATATAAAACAAGTGGGAAGGATTTCCCCTTGCAATACAACTTACAGATTATCTCAATAGTTTCCAACCAATTCTTAATACATGGGAACTATTTCTGAAACTGCTTGAGAGTGTGAGCAAACCATTGTCCTATTTGCAGAGGCTAAGCAAGACATCCCTGCAGTTCAATGGTCTAGATTCACATCCCCCTCTACCTCTTAAAGTAAATTATTTAATCTATTATGCCTCTGTTCCCATATCTATTTAATGAAAGTGATTATAGTCTCTATCTTATAGAGTCATTGGGAGGATTAGATGAGAAAATAAATGTATTTTGTATTTGTGTATTTTTGTATGTATATTTGTGCATTGCATGTATATGTATCTGTGTATTTATAAATGACAAAATAAATAAAAAGATAAATGTAAAAAAGTTCTTTCCACAGTATAAACTTACAAACCATACACTTATTATATATGTTTTTTTGGCTTCTGAAATTTCTCAGCATCTTAAATTGAGGTGTCTTATTTTATTGTTTGACAGATTTCTTACGAAACAGAGTTTTCCCAACTATATCTACAGTAACAGTTTTAGGTAAAAAGCAAATTAGACGATTCTAAGGCAAAGTACTTTCAAAAATATACGGTTCTCCACAAATTTCAGGCAGTATTGTCACTGATGATGACGGTGATAAGTATAGTGGTCACACATTCTTCAAATCTGAGTATTATCCAGATGCTTCCCATTTTCTCCAGCCTTGGGAAGTCACTCTTCATTTATATACAACTAACAGTAGTTTAAGTGTCCACCCTTCGTTCCAGTTTCCCCCACCACTGCAGACTCACTGAGAAATGTACACATGTGATACCATTATTTTCTCTGATTGTTTCTTCTCAAGGATGTATTTAGCCTTCCCATAGACTCCTGAAGACTACCAAGAAGAAGCCATAGGCAAATGGGAGATCATTATAATGCAGAAAACAAAAACATCACTTTCCATTAGTCCCTTCTCAGAGGATCACCCATTCTCCTTAGACCCTCAACTAGTGTTCCTTAGTCTTTTACCTGCCTTCATATTATAGATATCAGTCTACCACTTCCCAACTGAAGTCCATCTAGACCATGGAGGCCTGTTCGCCACAATCTAACACCTCCATGCAAAGTGGGTCTTCCCCCTGCCTGCCCAAGTGACAGTCAAGAGTGGAGGGACATCCAAAAAAAAGCTGTCGTAATAGGCAAGGATGTGTTTCCCAAGGTTGGAAACCATCACATGAAAGTTACAACCAGTTCCTCTTCACACTCTTTTCTGTATTTTAAGACTACATTTACAGGTCTTTACAATCTTCTATCACCAGTGAACAAAGAAGGAAAAGGAGACGGACAGGGACTAGACAGTCCATCAGTGGCACATATTAATTTTCAGAGGGAGTCTAACCACAAGCCACATTTAGGGGAAACTAAATTGGATTCTTCAAGGGCATGCCCTTAATAAGTGTACACTCAATTTAACATTTTGATCTGAGCATCTGCATTTGAATTACCTCTCTGGTTCTGGGTTTCCCAAGTACCATGAATTAGACACCTGCTTTATATCTGGTTGGTTAAAACTGCTCACAAAAACCTGCTCCGTTCCGTAAGAAAAGAGGTTTAATCCCCAGACTACATTACCTTTTTAGCTCTGAAATTTAGAAGCCATTTACCACCTCCCAAATGGCTTTTTCCAGATTTAATTATTTTAAGATCTAAGCTTCAACTCTGTAAATATAAATATGAGTTTGTATTTAAGTAAATATGGAGTACCAAAAGAAATTCTAAGAACTGTTATTTGGTAAAGGATACAGGAAGCATGTATATCCAATTTATGAGAGGCTTTTCTAAATGCTTATGAATTCTAATAAGTATCACATTATTGATATGGGACTTGTAAGAGAAATTACAAAGAGCTCTCTTTCTCTCATGCCCCAAAATACAACTAAGTAAAAGAATAAATTAGAAGTTGATTCCAAGATAGCTTCTTTAGAGAAAACCATGCTTGTTCTTCTCATTCTTGGTGAAAAAATGTCATTGTCTATTATTAGACAGCTCAGCTTACTTATTAATTAACTATACAGGTTTTGATTTGCATTTTTCTAATGATCAATGATGTTGAGCTTTTTTTTATTTTTTATTTTTTTGCTGCATAAATGTCCTTTTTAGAAAAAGTGTCTGTTCATGTCCTTTGCCCACTTTTTGATAGGGTTGTATTTTCCTTGTAAATTTAAGTTCTTTGTAGATTCTAGATATTAGCCCTTTGTCAGGTGGATAGATTGCAAAAATTCTCTCCCATTCTGTCGGTTCTCTGTTCACTGTGATGATAGTTTCTTTTACTGTGCAGAAGCTCTTTAGTTTAATTAGATCCCATTTGTCAATCTTGGCTTTTGTTGCAATTGCTTTTGGAGCTTTCATCATAAAATCTTTGCCCTTGCCAATGTCCTGAATGGTATTGCCTAGGTTTTTGTCTAGCATTTTTATGGGTTTTGGGTTTTACTTTTAAGTCATTAATTCATCTTGAGTTAATTTTGGTATAAGGTGTAAAGAAGGTGTTCAGTTTCAGTTTTCTGCTTATGGCTAGCCAGTTTTTCCAGCACTATTTAATAGGGGATCATTTCCCCATTGCTTGTTTTTGTCAGGTTTGTCAAATATCAGGTAGTTGTAGATGTGTGGTATTATTTCTGAGGTCTCTGTTCTGCTCCATGGGTCTATGTGTTTGTTTTGGTACTAGTACCATGCTGTTTTACTTACTGTAGACTTGTAGTATAGTTTGAAGTCAGGTGTTGTGATGTCTCCACCTTTGTTCTTTCTGCTTAGGATCTTCTTGATTATACAGGCTCTTTTTGGGTTCCATATGAAAGTTAAATTAGTTTTTTCTAATTCTGTGAAGAATGTCAATAGTGGTTTGATGGGACTAGCATTGAATCTATAAATTACTTTGGGCAGTATGGCCATTTTCACAATATTGATTCTTTCTATCCATGAGGATAGAATGTTTTTCCATTTGTTTGTGTCCTCTCTTATTCCCTTGAACAGTGGTTTGTAGTTCTCCTTGAAGAGGTCCTTCAGGTTCCTTGATAGCTGTATTCCTAGATATTTTATTTTCTTTATAGCAGTTGAAAATGGGAGTTCATTTGTGATTTGGCTCTCTGCTTGTCTATTGTTGGTGTATAAGAATGTTTGTGATTTTTCCACATTGATTTTGTATCCTGCAACACTGCCAAAGCAGCTTATCAGCTTAAGGAGTTTTTGGGCTGAGACAGGGTTTTCTAAATATGGAATGATGTTGTCTGCAAACAGAAACAATTTGACTTTCTCACTTCCTATTTGAATACCCTTCATTTCCTTCTCTTGCCTGATTGCCCTGGCCAGAACTTCCAATACTATGTTGAATAGGAGTGGTGAAAGAGGGCATCCTTGTCTTGTACTGGTTTTCAAAGGGAATGCTTCCAGCTTTTGCCCATTCAGTATGATACTGGCTGTGGGTTTGTCATTAATAGCTCTTATTATATTAAATAATTATTCAATTTAAGAAACTGATTTCTTTTTAATCTTTCTTCAATAAACTGTCAAACTGTAAATATGAAACACATCTTTATGATTTTGCTATTAAACTGTGCATTATTTAAACCAAAATAGTTTTTTATGCCTTTCTGAAAATTCCAATACCTTGGAGAATCATTTTTTTCGTGAAAAATTTTTATCTTAAGCTACATTAGGATATGAACGGTATATTGCTATTGCATAAAATTAAATTTTCTTTGATTATGAAAGTAATTCTTATTTTAATGCTTTTTTTTAAAGGTTTGACTTATGTGGATATTCATGGAGGGGTAACCCAGGATTTTTTTTCTTTTAATTCTCAAGCTTCCATTGCAAAACCAAAGAGATTACACTAAGATGCTTTGCAAATTTTACAAAGAGCTACTATAGTGGTCACCTGTCAACGTGGCCTTCAGGGAATGCAAATTTCACCACCAATAGTGATATAAAAAGCTTCCATGAATTGCGTTTCAAAGCTCAAGCAATGGTTCACTTTTCTCTAGGTCAGTTAGCACATTGCTCACAATAGTTTCCACATCTCTCCCAAGGGAATGTCCTGGCTTGTGGTGATTGATTGCATTTTTAACTATGTTAGAAGTAATGCTTTTTTATGGATGACAAGCAACAAATCTCTTCAATTATTTTTTTATTAATGTCATTCTTTCCTTGTATAGCTGTCATTACCAATCCTCTCACAATGTTCCTTATTATAATTCCAAGAGTTAGGTTTCTGTCATCTGATGAAATATATGTTAGTTTCAATACACTGAATTCTTTTTTTTTCAACTATGAAGTAGTCATTGTTAATTATTTTGAGGTTGCTTATATGGCATTTTAAATATATTTTCATGTTTCCAGTCTTGGGTGGTGCCTCACTAATAAGAATGTATATGGCTTTAATATGGCACCTCTGTGTATACATGTAATTAATAATGTTTTTGAAGCTCTTTCCCCTTCAAATAGCGCTCAGAGTGATCAGCCTAAGACTGACATGTAGAAAATACTCAGGCAAGTATTAACAGCAAAAATAAAAGCAATAAGAAAAAAATTGGCATATATTCATTGCCACATTAATTATCTTGTCTAATCTTCATATAACCATACAAAATATATGTAAGTATTATGTGTTATTATAAATAAGGAAAAATGTGCTTAGTAAATTTTCATAAGTCTTATCTTCACTGCAAAAACCATACTCTTCTCACTCTAGTACATCCTAATTGTAAACACTGTCATTGGAAATAAAAATCATTTGTGAGGTTCATCTCTTTTCTGAAGTATTATAATAGCATTTAATTAGCTACACCATTAAAGAGGTGGATGGTTTTAAGGCTGCTAACATTTTAGCAACAGTGTAGAAAAGGAAAGAGCAGAGTCATCTGCTTTAAAAAATTTTTTTAATTAAAATTTGCCATAAGCTAAATGTTTATGTTGCTCTCCCCCAGCTTCATATGCTGAAATCCTAGTCCTCAAGGTGATGCTATTAGGAGGTAGGCTTTTGGGAGATGCTTAAGTTCTGGGTGCAGAACCTTCATGAATGGGATTAGTGCCCTTATAAAAGAGGTCCTTTGCAGGGACATGGATGAAACTGGAAACCATCATTCTCAGCAAACTGACATAAAAACAGAAAACCAAACACCACATGTTCTCACTCATAAGTGGGTGTTGAACAATGAGAACACATGGACACAGGGAGGGGAACATCACACACCGGGTCATGGTGGGTGGGGGGCTAGGGGAGGAACAGAAGGGGGTAGTGGGATTGGGAAGGGATAGCGTTAGGAGAAATACCAAATGTAGATGACAGGGCAATGGGTGCAGCAAACCACCACCATGGCACATGTATACCTATGTAACAAACCTGCATTATCTGCACATGTACCCCAGAACTTAAAGTAAAATAAATAAATTAAAAAGAGGTCCAAGAGAGACCCTTCATTCCTTCTACCATGTGAGAATACAGTGAGAAGGTACCATCTATGGATCAGAAAATGAGCCCTCATCAAGCGTCGAATCTACAGGCACCTTAATCTTGCACAGCCCAGCCTCCCTATCTGTGAGAAGTAAATTTCTGTTGTTCATGGTATTTTGTTATGGTGGCCCAATTGGACTAAAGACAAAAAAAAAAAAAAAAAACCCTGTATATATTTAAGTCATACAGCATCATGTTTTCTCTTTACTTTTTGGAGTCCTGGCTTTTACAAGGACCTATTTATCTGCAAATGTTTCTGAAAACTAAGAATGTTGCCTTCCACTATTATTATTATTATTTCTTGAGACGGAGTTTCGCTCTTTTTTGCCCAGGCTGGAGTGCAGTACTGCAATCTCAGCTCACTACAACCTCTGCCTCCCAGGTTCAAGCTATTCTCCTCTCTCAGCCTCCCTAGTATCTGGGATTAATTGACTAGTATCAGCAGAAACACATGTGACAAAGGTAAAATAATATGTATCAGCAGGAGCTAGAGAAAGAGTGAATATAGAGATTAAGATGTAGTAGTCAAGGATGACTCCCATGTTTCTAGCTTCCATGAATGAGAAATTTTTATGCCATTCACTTAGAGAATACAGTTGAGAATCAGTTTTGTGTGAAAATCACTAGCACATTTTTAGAACATGTAGAGCTTAAAATTCTTGTAAGACGTGAGATTTCCAGAAACCACTTGGAGTTGAGATCAGGGAAGAATTTAGGGCTAAATATATAAGTGGTAATTGAAATCATAAATGTGGTTGAAATAACCTCATGAGTGTAAATAGTAAAAAGAACAGAGAGCTGATGGAGCAGACTTGGAGAATGTGAATATTTAAGGAATGGGCAAAAAAACATGAGCCCACAAAGGAAACTAAGGAGGAAAGTATAGAGATAGAATGGAAGTCTCCTAAGATGGTAATTTCCAAAGATGATAGACTTGGAGAGTGTGAATATTCAAGGAATGGGCAGAAAAACATGAGCCCACAAAGGAAACAAAGTGGGGAAGTATCGAGAGATAGGATGGAATCCAGGAGAAAGTAAAGTCATAGAAGTCATGGAGGTATTTCTTCTTCAAAGGAAAGAATGGATAACAATGACAAGTTAGATAAAGGGTCTATTTTATAGGGCATTGTTAACTTAGAAAGAAAACAATAAATGCATTTGCAGTAAAGTGGTAAGTAGATACTTTTCTTGAAAGAATCTTGATTTTCCCAAGAAGTTCATAACTTGTATATAACTAAAAGGGGATGTGATGCAATGTCAATAGGGTATTTTGAAGATGGCAGGGACATTACATTGCATAATTTTTTTCTATAGTTCTTATTAGTGAAAGAGTAAAGAAGCATAACCATTGAATCCATCCAAAGTTATGATTTTACAAGGGGTTTTGACAGAAGAGCAAGGGGCAAAAGAGGCAGAGTAATAATAATTAAGAGTAATCAAAATGACAAACTTTGGAATCTAGATTAGAAAGGGAAGAAAGTGAATCCAGAAAGAAGCAAGTTGATTAAAAGGAAATGAAATAATTCAGGGTCTGAAAATTTCCTAAGGTCAAAAAATAGGTCTGTTAGTGTTACAGGGTTGAAACGATAGGGTGTTGCGGTTAAAGATAGCACAATAGATGAGGATTTAATATTTTTCTATGTAGTATAGTATTAGGTTTGAATATATTTCAAGATGTAGCTTTATGTGTTAAATACCGAATTCATGTAGAGGTAAAGATCATTAGAATTAAAGTCAAAGAATGGTCTTGGAGTGAGTTATCCACAAATACTTTGAAAATTATTAAGATTACAGTAGAAGGGAATACTTTCACCCAAACATGAAAGTAAATGTGGGAGCCTGACCAGGAGGTAGGTCAATGACAGCCTCAGGAAGGGGTATCTGCTAATTGCACGAGCTTCTAAAGTTCTTAGGGTTTACAAAGGCAAGTGGTAGTTTCCAAAGATGGTTGCCCAAAGAACCACACCCCAATATATACCTATTCTTCTATAGCTCTCTCCTTTTGAATCTGACAAAGACAAGATAGAGCTGACACTGCCTAACTTCAAGGCTTCTTATGAACATAGGTCAGAAGATGCCTTTTCACTTAGAATGCCCGCTCTGGAGAAGGCCAGCCACTATCTAAGAAGACCAGCTGCCTTGTAACCACAGGCTGTGAGGAAGCTGGTCAGAGAGAAGAATAGAGGGAGACGTGGAGAAAGAAAAATTCCCAAACAAATGGTCTCAGTTTGCACTGGTACCATTTACCCAGTAAAGTCAGCTGAGGCATCAGACACACGTATGAGGAAGAAGCCATCTTTGACAACCAGCCCAGTCAAACCTTCAAATGACTTCAGCATTGACCATTATCGAACTCTATTAGGGATTATTTCAAAACCTTAAGAAATAATAATCATTTTTTGTTTGAAGTAATTTATTTTCAAGGTGATCTGTTATACAACAATATGTAATAATGGAAACAGCAGAGAATTAGGGAAGCACATGGACAAAAAGGTGATACCTCTTCCTATATATACAAAAATAAAGAGCAAGGTAAGTCTGGAAGTTGATGGCTTTATTATTTAAGATGAAACGAACTGATGAGAGTAAGTGGAATGCAGATGAGATGAAGGATTTCAGAAGAGTGATGTTGGTTTGGAATTGGTAGCATGGAGAATGGGAATAAGAATTGAAAATGAAAATGAAGGAAAAAGGTTTCTGGGTTATGCAGGTTGATTTAAGTTGAAATCTCAGCTTGTACTAATACTATTTACCCAGTTAAGTCAGTTGCTTTTAATGGATGGTATTAAACTCATTTATGAGAAGGACATCAAGGAACTATGAATATGAAACATTAAATGTATAAATTATATGGACAATGAAACGTCTCAAAATGAAGGCAGGGAGTGAAAAGGAAGAATGCAAGTCAGGAAATTGACTCTTCAATAAAAGGTCAATTCATGATAAAATTGGGAAGGAACAGGGTGGTAGAGTCACGTGGTTTTAGACTAAAAGTTTTGCCTAGCAATGAAAGCATATCTTACTCTTTAACTACATCTATATTTGGAGGAAAAAGTCCCAGGAAGGGGTTTATTCTTTTAAAGGGAAACCTTTTTTAATGTTCTTGATACATAATATCAAATTAATTTCCTGATAGTTCTGTCAGGTGATTGGTTCTTTCTGTTTAATGGTAATCGTGTGATTTGCCATGTTACAAGAAAAATAGCCATAGCACAAAAAAAATCATACATCTATAATTGGAATTATGCAAGATAGATCTGTATGATTTTCCAAATATTTTCCCCATAAACTTCCCATAGTCTATGTTTCCACATTTAGTAAATATTTAATTACTTTACTTCTAGCATTCTATGTTTGAGTTCTACTAACCCAAGTAGTCTCACATGATATCTATCTATCTATCTATCTACCTACCTATCTATCTATCTACCTACCTACCTATTCATCCATCCATCCTTCCATCCATCTTTTTTTTGTAGAGTGAATTTGTTAGGAAAAAGTACTTATAACTAACTGCAAATGCAAAGTAAACCAACACTTCAATGATAGAGAGGTCTATGATTAAGAGAAATGACCTATTTGCACATCATGAGACATATTTGACCTTGGAATGGCACTCACCATAATTTGTAGGCAGCATTCACTAAAAATAAATGTAAATTTTAGGAAATAACTGATCAAGAAAATACTAACAATTATTATTATAGTTATATTGCTTATAAATTAAGTTCATGCCAATCTAGCATAATTTTCTTTTTATTTGCTTAAATCATTTATGCAGTATTCCTCTTCTGTTCTATCTTTAGAAAATTAAGATATGGTCTGAATGTGCTTATATCCCTTAATTTGAGTATATAGAATCATAAATTACAGAGCTGGAATGAAGTTAAGAGAGTTGAATTAAACTACTTGATATATAGAGGATGAATTCTAGACACATGGAAGTTTCATGACTTGGCTTCTGGCCCAGAAATGGTGTAATATTTTTCCCCACTTAACAGAAGAATAAGTTCCCCTACCCCTTATATAGTAATTTTTCCAACATTTTAGGCAGTTTATAACTTGAAAAAAAAAGGTTTTATCACCTTTGGTTATATATGATTATAACTGACAATTCATTTTTTTCAAAGTAAATTTCAAGAAAACATTGTTTGAGTTTATTTCAATTTTGACCAAATGCTGGCTTTGTTTTTAAAATGGTCATTTCCAAAATTCAACTATTTTAACAAATATTCAGACCATGTTACACTTAGAAAACAATTAAGGACACAATTTCATTCCTTAATCATTTCTTTTGACTTTTAAAGTAGATATTTCTAATTGAAAAACCTTAAAAGCATAAGCTACAAGTTAGATTAATTTCCTTTCTTATCACAAATGCCATAATCCTTCAGTCATTTATAACTTTTTCCTGGCAGAGCTGCCCTAAAGCATTTATATGATCTTTTCCCAACTCCCGGCCAAGTTTCTCTGGAGTTGCTTTCCAGGAATTGCTGGAATTAAAACCATAGTTTTTGTTGTTGTTGTTGTTGTTACTGTTTTTTCCTTTTTTTTCCTCTGTAAATTATCTCTTTTTTTTTTCTCTCACACACTATTGGATGTGCTGGCTAAAATCTCAGACGTATTTTTAAAAGAAAAAACCTTTTATATCCCATGTTATGGGCAAGCATAAAGCTTCATGAATAAAAGCTATATGAAAGTAATACATTTCAAAAGTTTTTATAAAGATTTTTAACTGTCTATATTTTGAGTAGTTTTTTGAGATATAATTGACATGCAATGAATGGTATTTAAAGTATACAATTTGATAAATCTGGATATACTGGTATACCCATAAAAACCATCACCACAATTAGAGAAATGAACATATTGTTGACTCCCTGACTCATGGATATTTGTAATCCTTCTTTCCCTCCTATCTCCGTATGCCTTGATCACCTGTAGACAGGCAATGGTCTGCTTTCTGTCATGAAAGATTAGTTTGCATTTTCTAAAATTTTATATAAATTATGCAATATTTACCCTATTTTGTCTAGTTTCTCTCACACAACATAATTACTCTGAGATGCATCCACATTGTAGCATGCTTCGGTAGTTCATTGGCTGTATTAATGAGTAGTATTCAATTAATGGATATGCCAGACTTTGTTTATCCATTCTTATTAGTGGCCGTTTGGGTGGTTTCCAGCTTTTGGCTACTAACAAAGCCACTATGAGCATTCACACACAAATCTTTGAGTGGATACATCCTATTTTTCATGAGTAAATAAGAATTAAACAGCTGGATCATATGGTAAACACATGTGGAGCTTTTGAAGAAACCTCTTAATGGTTTTACCAAGCAATTGTAATATTCCACATTCCCACCAGCAGTGTATGAGAGTTCTACTTCATCTACATCCCTAGCAACACTTGGCAGAAACTGTTCTTGTTTTTGTTTTCATCTTGGTCATTCTTATAGGGATGTAGAGGTATCTCATCACAATTTTAAGTTGCATTTCTCCAATGACTAATGATATCAAGCACCTTTCACTACTCTGCCTGGGGTAACAATGGAAACAGTGGCTTTGATTTCTTTGCAAATATCCTGGGGTTTCAAGGTTTATGATCTCTACACACAAAAGACACAACTAAGAAAAAGCCATAGAACTCATCTAATGCGAAATATCAGAAGTGCCTAGATTTCCCTTTAACCAAAATCATAAAAGTGGATGAAAACAACATATTATAGATATGAAAAAAAAAAGAAATGATTAAAGGTAGAATTAAGGTGTAATTAAGAAAGTATTCTTAATTACAAGTGTACCTTGGAGATTTACGGGTTTGGCTCCACATTAGCACAATAAAACAAATATCACAATAAAACAAGTCATACAATTTTTTGGTTTCCCAGTGCATATCAGAAAGTTACATTTACAATATACTGTAGTCTATTAAGTGTGCAAATGCATTATGTGTACAAAAACAATGTACATACCTTAATTTTAAAATGCTCTATTGCTAAAAAATGCTAACGATCATCTCAGCTTTCAGTGAGTCAAAATCTATTTGCTGTAGAGGATGAGCCTTACCTCAATGTTGATGGTTGCTGACTGAACAGGATGTTAGGTGCAGATTGGGGTGGCTGTAGCAATTTCTTAAAATAAGATAGCAATGAAGTTTACCACATTGACTCCCGCTTTCATAAAAAATTATCTGTATCTCTCAACCTATGAAGCAGCAATAACAAAAAGAATTCTCTGTAGCATGTGTTGCTGGTTGGTTGTATTTTACCAACAGAAGAACCTCTTTCAAAATTCAATTCAATTCTCTCAAATCCTGCCACTGTTTGTTCAATTACATTTATGTAATAATATTCTAAATCTGTTGCTGTCATTTCAATAAGATTTATATCATTCCCACCAGGATTAGATTCTATCTCCAGAGTCCCCTTTCTTTGCTCATTCATAAGAAGTAACTCCTATTCCTTTAAGTTTTATCATGAGATTTCAGCAATTCAGTCATATCTTTCAGACTGCACATCTGATTCTGGTTCTCTTGCTATTTCTACCACATCTGCAGTTACTTCCTTGACCAAAGTTCTAACACCCTCAGTCACCCACAACAGTTGGAATCAACTTCTTCCAAACTCTTGTTAATATTATGTTGACATTCTCCTATGAATTATGAACATTCTTAATGACAGCTAGAATGATGAATCCTTTCCAGAAGGCTTTCAATTCACTCTTCCCAGATCCATCAGAGAAATCACTATTAAGACCAGCTATTGCCTTATAAAATGTACTTCTTAAATAATAAGACTTGAAAGTTGAAACAACTCCTTGATCTATGGGCTGCAGACTAGATGCTATGTTAGCAGGCATGAAAGTAATATTAACCTCCTGTAGATCTCTGTTAGAGATCCTGAATAACTAAGAATCTTTTTGCTTTTTTTTCTGGAGCAGTAGGTCTCAACTGTGAACTTAAAATATTGAATAAACCATGCTGCAAACACATGTGCTGTCATCCAGGATTTGTCTTTTTTTAATTTATAGAGCACAGGCACAGTAGACTTAGCATAATTCTTAAGGGCCCTAGGGTTTTTAGAATGGTCACTAAGCATTGGCTTCAACCTAAAGTCACCAGTTGCATTAGCCCCTAACAAGAGAGTCAGCTTATTCCTTGAAATTTTGAAGCCAGGCATTGACTTTTCTCTTGCTATAAAAGTCCTAGTGGCATCTTTTTCCAATATAAAGTTGTTTCATCTATGATGAAAATCTATTGTTTAGTGTAGAGAGGATGAAAGTAACATCGATTATTTCAGCTAGATCTTCTGGATAACTTGCTGCAGCTTCTATGTTAGCACCTGTTGCTTCATCTTGCACTTTGTTATGCAGATGGATTATTTCCTTAAATCTCATGAACCAACCTCTGTTAGCTTCCAATTTTTCTTCTGTAGCTTCCTTACCTCTCTCAGCTTTCATAGATTTGAAGAGAGTTGAGGCCTTTCTTTGGATTAGGCTTTAGCTTAAGAAAATGCGACTGATTGACCTTCTATCCGGACAACTCAAACTTCTTCACCATATTAGCAATAAGGTTGTTTTGCTTTCTTATCACTTGTGCATTCATTGCAGTAGCACTTTTAATTTTCTTCAAGAATTTTTCCTTCACATTCGGTAATATATTTTATGGTAACTTTTATCTGTCAAGGTCACTGCCAGTCCTGACTAATCCAGAGCTATGATTCATAGAAACTTTGCAGAATTTACTACTTATACTAAATGGGAGTAACCAATTACTAAATAAGTAAATACACAAAATCATTTGATTATAAAGTCATCTGTCGTATACATTTTATGATTCATAGAAGACCAAGATTTTAGAGAACCTCAGGGTTCTTTCTATAAGCATGTGCTTTCATTGTACATAGAGGTCAAGATGCCTGTTTCCATAATTCTAAATAATGGATAATTGACATAGATGTTTAATTTCAAGCGACAATTCACTTGTCACAATCTGTTCTGCTAATGATAAGAGGAGGAGTACAGGGAGGGGATATTTGGATCATCCCTGTCCTTTGCCCCACTATCCCTAGGTTAGACATGTTCTTGATAAGGTACTGAGGCCTTTATGTCTCTTGTAAGAATATCAATAGCTGGCCCAGCACAGTGGTTCACACCTGTAATCTCAGCACTTTGGGAGGCTGAGGCAGGTGGATCACGAGGTCAGGAGTTCGAGTCCATCCTGGCCAACATGGTAAAACCCTATTTCTACTAAAAATACAAAAATTAGCTGGGCATGGTGGTGCATGCCTCTTAATTCCAGCTACTCTAGAGGCTGAGGCAGGAGACTCACTTAAACCCTGGAGGCAGAGGTTGCAGTGAGCTGAGATCATGCCACTGCATCCCAGTCTGGCAACAGAGCGAGACTCCATCCCCCGCTCCCTCGAAAAAAAAAAATAGCCTGGAAAATGTTAGAACGCTAATGCTTGCTGGACAGTTGCAATTGCAAAGGGTCTCTGGCAATTAGCTAATGAGTTCATTGGCTCCAGAACAAGGAGCCCCTCTTGGGGAAGAATGCAAGGAGCCCCTCTTGGGAACCCTCTTTGGAAATAGTGTGTGAAGTCTCTCCTCTTTACAAACCCAAACTATCTCATGTTATTTTGAGCATTTACTTTGTATAATGGAAGGTTTGTATTAGAAGCACAAAAAGGGTGGGGGTGGAAATAAGACTTTTCAGAAAAACAACATAAATTTCTCCACTATCATTTCCGCATTCCTTGCTGACTTACATGCCTCTCCTGCAATACATAATTTACTGTAATAAAAAATTTACTACACTAAAACTATCATTAAGGTCACTGAAAAAATAAATCATCATGTTTTACAGAGTATGCCTAGCTAACCAACTTTACTGCTTGGATTTTTATTTGCTGGGTGACGGGATGTGCAAGGCGGTTAAAGGAAGTGGGGATTAGTGAATAAAAATTAAAACATTCCTACAGTAAGCCACCAGGATTGAACTTGACCTTTGGGAAACAAATCAAAAAGTCTCATAAAAGTTGTGTTTCAAGCCACATCAGAGTTATTTTTATGGACAAAATCTGCAGTCAGATCTCTGATAATGTGTGTACTCACCACTCTCAAAGGAAAGTGCAGGACATAATGCCAGCTTGTTGCATCCTTCAAAAACAATATGGACAGTCTCCGTCATTTTGCATTTCTCAAATATGCAAAAAACACTGCAATAACTCCCTTTAGCCCTGTGTCTTTTAGATATATATCATGTTACATATATTATGTATCGTGTCATTTAAATAGCTTTGGATAGTACCAGATTTCAGCGAACAATGTAAATACCATTACCTAAGTCAATTATTTGTCAAAATAGAACTGTAGATATGATCCAAATTGCTTGTGAAACTTATCTTTTTGAGGGATGAGGTATGAGGTATTGCTCGATCATTAGGTGATATTGTATAGTTTTAAAATATATTAAATAATAGTAATGCAAACATATACCCTCAATTAGATGCAAAATGATAATTCCTAAACTTTCTTAATGTTATCCATATTTAGAATACATCAAAAGGGAGAATATTATTTGAATTTGAATGATAATTTGCTAAAATATCTTCCTGATCATAACTTCCCATTATTGTTCCCAGGACACTACCTCACTTCAGCTTCATTTATCATCCTTGATTTTATAGCCACATTTTCCAAAAATTTATTGATTCATTTTATCAGCAAACATTTATTGTGCTCCTAATATGTATTTAAAGCACCATGCTAGTCAGGATTGGAAGTATATGATGACTACAGCATCTTTTATTCCTGCATCAAGGATCAAGATGACAATAGTATCTGTACGTGGAACTCTAAAGCAAAGTAGAAAGTAAATACCACTGAAGTTGATGTTATAAACTAAGGAAGCCAGAGTATTGGCAGAGTTACCAGTGATTATATGGAAGTCACTGGGAATGTTGCTAGAAATTTGAAAAGAATATAGAATATAGAGTCGTTGGCCTCATGTTCACTTAATCTCGCCATTTCTCCTTTATCTATTGAAACTGTGTCTTCATTCTCAACATGCAAGAACATATATATCTCACATATATGTCATTCCTTTGGTATAAGGCTTTTGAGACTCTTTATGGTGACCCAGGTGAATAGGAAAAATGAGCCATACCTTATTCAAATGTCCATTTGGGCTAACCTCATTGGAGAAAACAACTTAGACCATATGACACAATGCTGAAGTATAGCAGAAGGATCAGGCACAGGGCTCAAGACAGGTAATGAGCAAAGCTACTCTTCTGGGAATCAAAGAACAGTGAGAAAGCATTCTAGATTGAGGCCTAGCAGGCAGGCATTATTCATCCCAAACATCCAAGCCTCAGATAGCAATGACCAGGAGAACAACTCCCTGGGCAACAAGACTTGCAAAAATAAGAGAGGAGAGACACATCCTGAGTCATTGAAAGGATGCAGGGAAATGTTGTGCTGGGTTAAAGGCTGGCTCAGAACTTAGGATCAAGGACCACAGCACAATCCCACAACCCAAAATTAAGCCAATACAGGGATAAAAGAAACAACTGCCAGGTGTGCAAAAGAAATTTTGGAAAGAGGATAGGCAGGGTAGATCCAGGTGTTGTGGGACCAATAGTTCATATAATTTTGAGGCTCTCTTTAAGCAAAAGAATATAAAAGTTATGAATACAAAGTTAATCCACCTCTCAGAATCTTAAAAGGGTTTATGTAAGTGGGGTTCTGTAGCGCACAGTTGGTTAGCTTTACAGTAAATTCACCTATGAAGGTGAGTGAGGGGGAGGAGAAAGGGGCTTTAAAGAGACCATGTGAAAACTCTGCTGTTGCCCTGGAAGTACCTACCAGGTCCTAAACTAAAGTATCAAAGCTAAAATATTTGCATATTTTCTGCCCTGTCTGAATAGCCTAGTAATCAAAGTGGGTCTTACCTCTGATCCGTGATCATAATGGCCAACTGTGGGAATGTGGCAAAGTTGCAATGGGGAAAGTGAAGCAATAAATTCATATAAGAAATTATTTTATTTACAAAAGTGCAATGAAAATATTTTTCCTTGACAAATTTTAAAAGATCACTTTGGATATCAGAAGACGTGGTTATATACATATTTGAGCATTATTTTTATGTAAGTAAAATCCAAGTATATAGAAATGTGGGAGATAAAATATATACTGGAACAGAGTAGTAATAGATACAGATTAACAATATATTTTAAATCTTTTTAAAATTATAAAACGTATGTGATAACCACATTATAGGAAGAAGAAAAAAGAAAGAGCCATCATTTTCAACTCAGATACTTCCATGATTGCTTTTCTTCATCTCAGATTTTAAAAAATATATACCTATGCTTCTATAATTCCCTGTGTCCTTTGAAACAGAGGAGAATCTTCTTGTCAATATGCACCCTCCATTACTTTCTTTGAACTCAGCCAAGCTGCATTTCATGCTTTAACCATCATTTTCATCGCTGTTACTAACTGCTTAAAAACAGCTAATGCAACTGTCAGTTTCATTAATGGACATGTAATGCCCAGAACGCAGGTGTTAATAGCCCCTCTCTACCCCGGGCTGGGTAGACCACGTGTAGATTATTGTGTTCCCTCTCAGAAACACATTTTATAAGGGTCATTGACAAATAGTATTACATTTGTTTGAAGGAGGATTATCAAGATGATGAATGCCAAATGAGAAACATTAAAGAAATTGAGGGTGTTTAACCTTGAGAAGAAAAGCCCTGGAATAAATGGGGAGACAATAGGTCCTATCAATTATCTGAAGTCTTGTTGTATGGAAGAGGTGTCAAGTTTGCTCCCTGTGGCTCAACTATTAGGTGGAAGTTACTGGGAAGCAAGTGGCGGCTCAGTCTTGGCAAACTTTCTAACAAGGAAGGCTGCCTGAAATTTTAATAAGCTCTCTGTTCCCCATGCCTGAGAGTGTTCAAGCAGAGACTGGGGCATCACCTGGCAGATGTGCTTAATTGGAAGGTAAGAGGAACTAGCTGGAGTTACAAAGTGGGACTACTTCAAAGGCCTGGGCAGGCGGGTGAGGTGAAGCTGATGAGAAATGTACTAATAGAAGGATAGAGAATGTGGCACGCTGGAGAGAGATGCTTCCCCAAACTCCACCCAGCTGATGGCATTAGCATGCATGCATCACCACCCCCTCTCCCCCAACACACAATATTTACAAGCCATGTGTGGTCCATATGGCACCAGTTCATGACTGTTAAGCTATCTACCACTTCGCAGGTCTCTTCCAAGGTTAGGATTCCTGCATTCTAAGACTGCCTTTGGTACTGTGCCCTAAGGATGTAACATTGTATGTTAATGATAATGAACAACTTTCCATTTCTTTTAAAAAATGGAATGTAGGATTCCGTTGATAATTTACATATTTAAAGGAAAAGATGGACTTTTGTAAATTAAAATATATTTCCATGTTTTTCCTCATTACCACCCCCAAACCCAAGATGAATCAAGAATAGAGGTAGTCTTCATTAAGGGCACCATCTATCATTATAGAGGCACATAACAGAAACCTTAAAAACTGAGGGTTTCAATCAGATTTTCCCACTGATCCACATATTTGCATTCTTTTTCTCCAGTATTTTACAATAAATGCCAGATCTATAAATAATACAGAGAAAAAAGATCAAAACTAATACTTAGTATTGGAAAAATTGCCCCTTTTTCTAGATTAAAAAAAATCCTTTGTTTTGTTTCAAATGATTAAATATAAAGTCTATTTTGACATAAATTTTATAAAATATAAATGATAGGTTTGTTGTAAGTAGTCAAATCATTGACAATAAACTGTACATTTTAGAGTCACAAAATCATATACTCTTATAAACTATCAGTGTAGTATACATGGACACTTTCATTATGAAAGGGGTTTGACAGCATCTACCAAAATTCAATTTGCACATTCTGTTTAGACTACAAATTCCATTTCTTGATATCTACCCTAAAAATAGATGAACATTAGGATAGATGTGCAGAAATGTTCAAAGCAACATTATCATAAAATAAAATTTGGAGAAAACCCAAAACATCCCAAGTAGAAGGAGAATTAAATAACTTGCAGTGCATTTGCACTTTGAAGTATGCAACTATTAAAAATGAATGAGAAAGAATTGTGTATACTAATATAGAAGGAGCTTAATGTTATTGATAAAAAATTTAAAAGTTGTAGCATATTATAAGCATATTATACTATTTTTTAAAAATTGTGCATATATATCTGCCTATGCATTTATTTATCTACACACTCATGTTTTAATACAGTCCAGACTGCTACAGTCCAGCCTGCTAAAAGTTTTTTATTGGAATATTTACAACACACAGTGAGTGCTATTTGCATATTTTTTATAATCTTTAGTTTAAAAAATTTTTGCATACTTTATATAAGTTTAAGTATGATGTCCGTTTATTAATATACTCTATCAAATTAAGAAATTTTTCTTTCTTTTCTAGATTACTGTTTTTATCAAGTAGATATTATATTGTTATTCATATATCCTTGTGCCCACTAATTCTACTTCCTAACATAACTCCTGCAGAAAGATGTACACTAGGCTGTATGTACAAAAATGTTTAATATTACATTACATTACCATATTCATTAAAATTAAGAGAATCCCCAAATAGTCACCAATAGAGAGAGGGTTAAACAAACTGTGGTACATGGATACTATAAAATGTGCAGTCATTAAAAAGGAGTCGTCTCTCTGCATTTATGATTATGTTGTTCTTTCAATAAACAGCTACCTATGTTTGCTAATACTTTCTTTTGCATCTTTGCATCTTACACATAAGTGAAATTATATGTTTATATGTTTTTCCACTGTTGTTATTGTTATTAGACATTAGTACTAGGGTTAATCTGAACTAATTGAAAGAGTATCTACCCTTTCTTCATATCCATGGTTTTGTGTTTCAATCTACTATATGAGAATTACCTTTTCCTTTTAAAGTAGGAAATACCTGGCCAAAAATCCACATGGGTCTGAATGGTTTTGATCCATTTTAATTGCCTTTTCAACTTCTTCTGAAGTAGTGGGGAATAAAGAGAGCACACTGGAAAAGGTAAATGAAAAGTTTTGATTTTGGATGACGCCTCATCGTGTAAAAGCCTCAAGGTAAAAGAAACAGTCCGAGATCAAGCTAAGAATGCAGACAATTTTCATGTAGGGACCACAGTGGAATCAATGAACAGAGGAACGTTGGAAGGTGGAGTCTCAGGAAGGAGAAGTGTCTTGCAATTTGGAAAATGCTCAGGAACTCTGGATAAATGAAGTCATGGATGGAGTTAGCTAATCTTTGCACTCTTAAACTTAACTCAAAATTACTTTGCTTTGGTATTAAAATGACTTGAGGCAGTGTTTATGAGAATTCTGCCTTATTCAATCGATTAGAAGAAAAATATCTGGGTCAAAATCTCATGGTTTCAAAGCAGTGACTGAGCCTCAAATTATACCCGTTCTTTGGGGACTGTCCTATAGTTCATTTCCCCCCAAAGCCATCTCACCTACTTTATTTTCCCTTAAGATTAGTAGCTCTTAGTAACACACTGTTGTACAATAATAATGTTCATTAAAAAATAAATGTTTTATTATTCTGGAGAAAGTTGCAAAGATAGTTCAGAAAGTACATATATACTTTCTCCCATTCCCCCACAATGTTAATTAGAGGTATATTGGTCACAACTAAAAATTTAACACTAGTATAGTTCCATTAATTACACTACAGACTAGATTCTGATTCCAGTTTTTTCATTAATGTTTCCTCTGTTATAAGATCTAATTCAGATTACTATGTTGCATTTAGTTGTCATGTCTCTTTAGCTCCCTCTAGGCTGTGACAGTTTCTCCATGATCTTTAGAGTCTTAAAGAGTATCAGACCAGTAGAAGTCTAATAGGCAGAGAGTTAAAATAGCTATTTTTTTTTTCTTAAAAAAGGAGTATTGCCCAGGTATTTTGTAGAATATTCTTCAATTTGTGTTTCTCTGGTGTTTTCTCACAATTAGAGTAGAATTATAGAAGGCATAATTTCCATACCTTTTACCCAAAGGTTAGGTGTTCTCTCATAAGATAGATACCAGAGGACACATGATATCAACATGACTTATCACTGGTAATATAAATCTTGGTCACTTGGTTAAGATGGTATCTTCCAGGAGCCTTCATTGTAAGATTTATACTTTGCCAATTCTATCCTCTGTTCTTTGGAATCCAATCACTAAGTTCAGCTTACACTCAAGGGGAGAGAAATTAAGATCTACCTCCTGGAAATGGATTATTTATATATTATTTATAATTCTTCTGTAAGGGAGACTTATTTCTTTCCTCCCATTTATTTACTCAATCACTTGTTTATGTAAGTATGGTCTCATGGATACTTCATTCTTCAGATTATAATCAAATTCTGTTGTTTTGTTGCTCAAAGTTAACTTTTTGTTTTGTTTTGTTTTGTAAACAGGGTCTCACTCTGTTGTTCAGGCTAGAGCATGGTGGCATGATCATAACTCACAGCAGCCTCTACATCCCGGGCTCAGGTGACACCCCCACTGTAGCCTCCAGAGTAGCTGAGACCACAAGCACGTGCCATCATCCTGGGCTAATTTTTTTGTTTTTGTAGAGATGAGGTTTTGCCGCACTGCGCAGACCCATCTTGAATTCCTGGGCTCAAGCAATCGACCTGTCTCAGCCTCCTAAAGTCCTGGGATTACAGGCATAAGCCACCATGCCTGGCCAAAGTTAACATTCTTTTAATAAGTCATGTAGGTTAGTCTGTTTCCCCTACCTCCACCCTAAGAAAGTTTATACCTGCTCTCTATCAATTGTAAACTCCTGAATCTAGGCACATGTTGTATAGAATTTGTTTTTCTCAACAGCCTCCAGCAAAGATCATTGAATATAATAAACGTTTGTTAAACACCTGTTGGTAGATAATAAGTAGAGAAATCATATACAGACAGATGTGTCTTTCTACCACAGACTAATGTATGTGAAAACCATTTCAGCCAGATCATTTCCTGCTCCAGTTTTCCAGATCTCAGGGCAAAAAAAAATGTGAGATGGAGGGGAATATGAGCAAACTTAAGATAGTCTTAAGACAATTCTCAGAGGTAAACAGTCGTTTATAGCAAAGCTTAATTCCCACTTAACATAAACTTTGACTTTTCTCATTCTACAATGTCACATCTGTGACTCTCTGGCCTTTCCCATAAAATTGCCTATTTACAAAAAGCCACATATTTTAGAAAATCAAAACCCTAAAGATTAATTTGTAAACCATCTTAAAATTTAAAAAAAATAACATTTGCCCAACGTAAAAAAGAAATACTGCAAATTTTAATTGCTCTAATTTTAAAAAGTTATGATTTAAAATAATCAATTTCAAAGCTGCACATACTAATAAGATAAACACACTATTCTGCTACTTGAAACCCTTGACCCTAATGTACTAAAGATGTAAGATTGTCTAATTGGAATTTACCCCGTCATGTACTATTACATTTATTAGCCAAGGAATGTGTTTGTAGATTCCTTTCTGTGAGCAAAATGCCAAGTGCTAAAGGCCAATTCTCAACAGTCAAAATGAAGCAGAATACCAAGTAATTACATTACAAATTCAGACAGTGTCGATAATAATTACTGAGACCAAAACATTCATCCTTAGCTCTTGGACATTTGAGCTATCTATTTAAGTATTGGCGCAGCCCATACAGAAATGATGTTGAGTTAAATGTATTTATTAAGACAAATTTTAACAGACTTGAATGCTATTTATTCCAATTAAGAAAACAAAAGCTAAATATGTGGAGATAACCATTATATTATGATTAGAATCAGAAAAGAACGATAAGAAGGACAATTCCAGAACCTTCAACTAGGTGTGCAACTGAGTTGGAAGAATGTGGTGGTGGTAGGTGGGTGGGGAGCTCATCAGTCTGCTTTTCTTTTTATTTCATGTGTGAAGTCATCAGATTTGATAAGCTAATAGTTAAAGAAGGGCTTAGTTTTCTGATATATCTTGAAATAGGATATCTACCAGTTTTCACACAGGGCCAAAACTGAAGTGAACAGGTTGTACATTGACAGCTTCCATAAATACTATTTTCTCTTTGCTTACTTCAGGAAACACCACCTGATCCCCAATTAACACAATAATGTACATTAAATGAAAGCCCTTGCTTTTTTGTTTCACTGTCATCCATCCGTAGTGTTCCCAGGCAGGGAAACATTTACAGTAGCATCTGACAAGTATGAGTATCAGAAAGAGAAACCATACGTACATCCCACATAAGAGAGAGAGAGAGAAACACTATTGTTCTCTCTTTTGCAAGTGTTCAGGTATTCTACATGGAAAGGGGAAAAAAGACTCCAACTTCTTACATTTCTAGCACTCACACTTTTTGCTCCTCTGTTTGCAGTAATTTCAAAACAGTTTCATTCAACAACTGGAGAACATCAGAGGAGAAACCTCAGTCTTGGCAGGAAGCACTAGCTCTTTGCCTCAGAAAGCCTCTGGGATGAAAGAGGTCCTGTATGCTGCTGTTTGAAATTCTAGTTCATTCCGGTGAACAGTGGAAATAAAATTTTTTGTTTAGGAAAGCAGGAGTAGGGGCAGCAAAGTCAGATACCAGGAGTGCCTGACTCCTTACCAATTACCCAGCTCCCCTGCACTCTTGTAACAGTGATCCAGGAGGGTGCCATCTCTTTTGAGACCACGCCTCTCTGTCCCATTTCCATTACTTCTGAAGCCCTCTATTTCAAAGGTTCTTTAAAAGTGTAAAGAGAAAATCTGATTACCGTTGTCTGCAAATACTGATGTGGCACATCTTCCTCTGAAAATGACTTGATTAAAATTGATTAGGTCAGAGTTATTTTGTGATCAATTAATGAAGGTTAGGCAAGGCTGGTTAGGATGTGTTTTGTGTGTGTTTATCTAGTGCTTAAATTGAACAGGAGCCATTGGAGTACACATGCTATATTCCTTTTCATATTTCCAATTACTACCTATCAATAATTAATCTTTTCTCTACCCTAGTATTCCACTGCTATTACTACTATACATTTATAATAGGTAAACACTTTATCTTGCAATATTTGAGGTTTTATTTTAATGGAAATTAGATTTTCTTTTGGCATAAAGACACACAATGTAGGTTAAAGCTATAATTATAAACCTTGAAATACACAGTGCCCTACAGGTCAGAATCTGAAATTCTGAAGGTATTGGAAGGGTTACCTGGAAACAGACTTTAGATTTTTAGACTTGCATATAAAAAGGTAAAAGAAATTTAATATTTATATTTCACTAAAAGATATAGAGCTTTCTTCAAAGTTTAAGACATTGTCAATAATATTACACTGGAAATTGAACAAGTAGGAAAGCATATTAAAAGGTCTAATGATAGGAGATCAGAGAAAGTCTTAAAATTTTATATTTAGATTATTTAACTAAAGGGCACAAAAATATATAAGAAAATATACTTACTTAATGTCTTTAGACATGAAAAAGTACAATGATAACTAATGATAGAGGACAAATGTCACCAGATGTAGCTAGATATTCCTTCTGTTGGGGAATGTCATGCTACACTGACAGTAGCCAAGAAGCAAACAAAATGAGTAAGTGGACCCATAACAAGCCATGGACAGTAAGTCCTTAAAGGCCTCAGCCTCTGCTCAGCTCCAGCTAATTAAGCATGATGGGCTAGCAGCCCGCTCTTGCTGTTGCTATTAAATTCTGAAGAGAAGTTTAAAATTTAGATTTTTATAAGCTCATTTGTTTTTTAAACACTGTAAATTCTTTTTTTTCCAAAAAATTTGTCAGCCAAAAGAAACAAGATTGGATTAGGCTCCCAGGAAGCCAGCTTGTCCCTCACATTTAGAAGGATCCTAGAGGAGCCAAGGTAGGCAATGCTGGCTAGGCCATCAATCAAACGCCACTCACTGAGTATGATGGGATGGTCAGTTCATGGAGGGTACAAATGCAACCTTCAAGGATGCTTCAATTAAAATTACTGATCAGCTCTTGATGATGCTATATCTACATCTTTATAGCAATAACGAATTTACAATTTCACATTAATGTATATAGTGATGATGAAGTCTGCTTTTATGAGCCATTTTGCTTCCTATGGAGAAATGCAAAAGTCATTTACTGTGTTTGACCAGGACTGCCCAAACTTAGTGCCAGGCAATGCCTGATAGAAACTTGGATCACAAGGGGCACACGAATGTCATAGGCTCAAGGGCTGAACCAAACAAGGGTCTTTCTTCTATGATTCCAAAAAATTATCTGTTTGAGAGAAAAGGGCAAGATCGGGCTTCAGAGAATGGAACCCTTGGCTCCAGAGTGAGGAATCGGGCAGTGTATCAGTCTTTCAAGCAAGAGAAAGGCATACCACACAGATATAGAATGGTCACTTAATAGAAAAACTAAGATGGAACAAGGTATAGCGTTAAAGAGGAAATCTCTGAAGGTCTCAATACCACTTATACACTACAGCATCCTTTTTACAGATAACCCTATCAGCCACAGAGAGGAGAAAGGGAAATCTTAAAGGAATACAAAGGGACTAGACAGGTCCTGCAACTCCATGGAAGGATAATTGTGCACCAGCAGATGATTAAGTACAAGTAAGAACCACGTGGGAATTTGGATTCTGCTCTATGTTTAACATAATATAAAATATGTTTATATTTCAAAAATACTTAAGCTCAGTTGCAGGTAGATATAAGTTATAGCTCTATGGTGCTCCAAGGTGGTGCTTATACCTATCATTTTAAGCCTTTGCAATTGAATAACAGTTTAAAGACATAAAGAAAAACTATTTTTTGGCAAAAAGGTAACGGTAGAACTAGTAGAAAATTCATTCTTGAATGACAATTAGGTGAGCCAATAGGAACACTCCCAAAAAAGAACAAGATGAAGACTCCCCCAAGTCCCATAACATTCAGTGTATTTTCTTGAAAAGGCCATTAACACAGGTCTAAATCAAAGTGAGTGGCATGTATGATATTCCCCCAGTGTCATCATAATCTTAGCACAGTCTTATAAATCAATGAAGCAACACACTCATATAAACAGCGTAAAACCACAGCATAAAACTGTGTACTGCATGTGATAAGGCCACTATCTGTTTAGAATCTAAGTTGATTTTTTAAGGGACCTCTAGAGGGTCATGAAATCCATTTTTTGCCTCAGGTAAGCACTGATTAGTCTTCTCCCAATCTCCATCCTGCCCTCATTTTTGTTCTTTGCTTCACATTGAGCAGTTATACCCTGTCTAGGCAGGATGTTCCTTGGCTTAATTCCAACCCATTTCACAATATGAGACTTCAGGCAACTTTTTATATCAGTGACTTCTACTCAGGTGTAAAAGCTCTTTAAAGTGGACTAAAAATCATGGAATGTATGCCCATATGAAACATTTTATAGATGACCATTTCATTTCAAAATGGCAGAGTGAATTAGAAATAGAACTGTGGTTATATCTTTTAGCCCTATTCAACATATAGGTATATCTATCATTTTCTTTAAAGATAACTGTAGCTTTTTCCCATCTAAAACTTTCAGTATAATTATCCTTCAGGCTTATAAACTTCACTGCCATCAGATACACTTGTTTCATATTATTTATATCAACTTTAAGGTTTTTTCACTGCTTTTACATTTTAAGGAATTGTTTGCTTTGTACATTTATACAAATGTACCACTGAGTTCTTCAGGGTCAAGTATAATGTCAATGTATCCTAGCCACATATCTCTTTGAAAGCAGATAGGGGCTAAGCTGGTGAGTAAATAACATTTTGTTAATACAGAAACTTTTTATAGAATTGTCATGTATTGAATCATGTCCATTCAAAATTCAAATATTGAACTCCTAAGCCCCAGTGCCTCAAAATGTGACCTTATTTGGGGATAGGATCTTTACAGAAGTAATCGAATGTAAGTGAGGTCATTAGGGTGGGCCTGATCTAACATGACTGGTGTCTTCATAAAAAGGGGAAACTTGGACACAGATACATATAGAGAGAAGACGATGTGAAGAGGCATAAAAGGCATATTAACATCTACAAGCTAAAGAGAAAGGTCCAGAGCAGATCCTTCTCTAGCAGCCTCAAAAGGAACCAATCTTGCTGACATCTTGATTTTGGACCTCTAGCCTTCAGAACTGTGGACTTTGAGTAAGGAATATTAGAGTGGTTTTCTCCCAACCAATTGAAGGCCTTAATAGAACAAAGATTGACCTCCCATAAGGAACAAGGGATTTTGACAGAAGACTGCCTTTGGACTTGAAGCACATGTCTTCCCTGAGTTTCCAGCCTGCTGGCCTACCCCATCCAATTTTGGACTCACCAAGCTTCTACAATTTAAAATCAGTATTTCTCTCTCAACACATATATCCTATTGATTCCGTTTCTCTAGAGACACTAATGCATTAAGCACCTACTGTAAATGAGAATATATTTAACATGTGTGATGCTAACAATAAGCCAGAAAACACACTGGGCACTTAACATAGGCTATTTCAGTAGAGACTAATACAATCTCAGTATTGACACTGTTGTTTTCCAAAATTTACATGAGGAAACTGAGGCACAGAAAGGTCAAGTAACTTGTCCATTACTGAGCTAGAGTTTCTGCCTTGGTGACAATACAACACATGGCCTTAGCTACTGTGCTATAGCAGCCAACACCAGGCACTGCGCTGTGTCCAGGGGATAAAATAGTGCAGTAGACATGGCGCCTGGCTTCAGCAGGTATTAGATGTATATGGAATAAACCTAGCACTGTGGTGAGTGCTCAGAAATGTTTGTTCAATTGCAGTGAGTAAGCACAAAATACAAGGCCATCAAGTTAAACAGGTACCACATTTGGATGAAGTAAAGCCATGAACTACTGTATCAGATACAATTCAGGTGTCAGGAAAAGGCAGAGCTCTAATGACCACAGAAGGCAACAGTGGCCGTATTACAGCAGTACGTTCATAAGTTGTATGGACCTGGTGTAAAAATTTAGAGGGGCATTATATTGTATATAAAAGTGGCTCTGCCTTGCACTTGGAAATTATTGAACCTGAGGAATGAATGATGCTCATACAGAATAATGTTTGTCTCTAGGGAGAAAAATGAGCAAGATATGTTTTAATATTTTTTTTCTACTGTATATTTCAAGGTTTATAACTCCCAGAGAGGTGTGTGTGCATCTCTGTCTGAATGCAGGCTCATTACGTTCAGAACCAACACTGGAGGAATGTGTCCTGCAGGTGCGATGTTTTTTTTCCAGCAAAACCGTTAGTCCACCAGGAGTTGCCCATTAAACGTGTCTTTTTACAACCAGCTGATCACTTCCTGTTACTAATAACAGGGTTATTTACAAATGAGACGCTGAAAGGGTAACGTTGTCTGCCTCAGCCAAGGTACCTTCTGTTCTATTAAGAATATATAAAAGTAAGTAACAGAAAGGAACTACATCCTGCCAGTTAACGAGATGAGGGTTAAGGGCCAGAGGCAAAGCCCAGGGCCCTTAAACGAGCCAATCATTAACTGCTAGGAAATGCCTACAGAGGGGTCACCTCTGATGATGTAGGACAGAGAAGAGGAACCTAGGGAAATATCTACCTTTGCATGAGTGGGAAAGCTGCAGGACTCAAGAAGACAAACAGAACCATCCAAGCAAAGCTTCCCCTCAGTTTTCAGCTGCAATCAGTTCCACACTACATGTTTTTCATGGACAGAAAATCATAGCATTGCCTTTTCCCCTCCTTAGTTTTTTGTTTCTAAAACCTTTACATTCTCTTCCTCAATGTAATGGCATACTCTACATGTAGGATCTGATTACAGATCTGGACTAAACTTTAGGAATTTTAATAAAAGAACTTATGATGGATGTCTACAGTGTTATGCTTCATTTTGGTTTGTAAATTGCATACAGTGCTGTTTTGTTTTGACCAGGAACCAACATGAAACCAAACCTTTAAAATACCTAGGTTGGTCCAATCTTACAGCACTAGTAAATTTACTCCCTAGAAACATTCACAACATGCCGTTCCTACTTGTAAAGATTAAAAAGTCAATTTTGGTTTGAAGCAGCCTTCTGCCTGGAGCTGTGGATTTGAGGTATTGCTTTTGGCTTTGGTTTCCAAAATGTCAGCAGTTGGAGATAGTGAAAAAAAGTTGAAGGATCTGCAAGCGTTCCAGAAACAGAAATCAGAAGTTTCCTTTTACCGTGTCCCACGTTCCTTCCTCCCAACTCCCTAACTTGGTAGTCTGATTTCTGTGATACGTCTTGCGTCCTCTTTCTCCACATGTTGTTTCTGCTTTGTCTTTGCCCACCAATACACAGGGCTCCAGAGCTCTTCGAAAACCACCAGAAACTATCAACCAACCCCAAGCACAGTAGAAAGCAATGGAGATGCTTCTCTATGATCAAATCAAGGATAATAAGGAAGATGATAAAAACGTCATTAACTAATAGAATCCAGTTTCTTAATTTTAACATGTCTCCCTGCCCAGGTAGCCCTGCTTTCGCTGTCAACAAGGGGTATATCTGCATCATCATTCCTGATCCAGTGCTCAATCTTTCTTAGATTGTTACAAGCTATTAGCCATTGCCCCAAACTTGCATGAAAACCTAGTGTTAGCAGTGACTACCCGTTAGAAAATAGATTAGTTTCTGTCTGTTGTTAATCATCTGTTTGGCTCAAGCCACTCATTAAAACACCCCTTCAAGGCACATGCACACTTTCAACGCAAAGGATCTGGAAATTCTCTCCATCTTTGCCACATCTGTGCTTCAAGCATGTGGACCCTCGAACATGGGCAATGTTTTAACTTACTCTTGTGAGGTAATTGCTTATGTAAAGTATTTAAATAAGGGACAGGGAATCAGTGCCAACAGAAGCCGAGGGAAGAAAGAGGGAAAAGGAAGTGACTTTGTGAGAATATCCCTTCTTAATTCAATATCAAATACATTTCACTGCTATAAAAACTTCACTGTTTTATGCAGAGAAAAGTCAGAGGAAATACATTAGAGATGTCACTCTCAGTGAACGCTCTTCTAGGTTGGTAAATTTCATTATGACCCTCACTCTAATCCAGAATTTTTGGTAGAGTAGAAAGTAGCCATGTCAGTACTTACTCTGAGTTTTAAAAATGGATAAAAGAAGCAGAGAGTTATGTTTTACATAGAATTTCCTTTTTGGGAGAAGTTAACAGTATTTCTCTTCTCCATAATCTCAATAAGTTTCACTTTCTTGCAAATTTAGACATCTTCATAGTTCAAGTTTTTATTAACAATAATTTTCTGACAATGTTAATAAGGCAAAGATAGTCATTACTATAAGTGGTCATTGATTATGGTTTTATATATGTGTCATGTTATTATAAAATACATAATGTATGTAATTTTATTTCCAACTTTTAAGTTCAGGGATACATGTGCAGGATATGCAGGTTTTTTACACAGGTAAACATTTGCCATCATGGTTTGCTGCACAGATCATCCCATCACCCAGGTATTAGGCCCAGCATCCATTAGCTATTCTTCCTGATCCTCTCCATCGTCCCACCCCCTACCCTCTGATAGAACCCAGTGTGTGTTGTTCCAACTGCCATGCATCCATGTGTTCTGATCATTTAGTTCTCACTTATAAGGGAGAACCTGCAGTATCTGGCTTTCTGTTCCTGTGTTAGTTTGTTAAGGATAATGGCCTCCAGCTCCATCCATGTCCCTGCAAAGGACATGATCTCATTCCTTTTTATGGCTTCCTAGTATTCCACGGTGTATATTTACCTCATTTTCTTTATCCAGTCAATCAATGTTGGGCATTCAGGCTGATTCCATGTTTTGCTATAGTGAATAGTGCTGCAATGAATTCCCACCAACTGTAAAAGTGTTCCTTTTCCTTTACAACCTCACCGGCATCTGTTATTTTTTGACTTTTTAATAATAGCCATTCTGACTGGTGTGAGAAGGTATGTATTTATATATGATATTAATATATATTATATTGTATATGTATGTTTTATTAGAGTAAGTCAACTTTGGATACAGATGCTTAAAGTAAGTTTTATAACACTTTGGCATCAGCTGTCAACATTAAACATCTAAGCTTTCTAGGGTAGACCATTTTAAGTGACCAGTTTATGAGAACAGGACAGGTCAACTAGAATTGAGACGAATTTGGTTTCTGTAAATTGTTCTGGGTTCTTTGGCAACTGAGTCACACTATAAGGTAATATAAACCCTAATGTAGTTCCAATTCTCCAATAAGCTAAATGAGGCTTGTTATTCTTATTATTTCTGCCCTCAAATCACCATCCTGGAGGAGACTACAGTTGTTTCATGCCGTGCCATCAAAAGTTACATATTCAAAACATAAAGCATATCATTAGCAATTAAATGGCACTCTGTATTTACCTGAAATTCTAAAGTCAGGAATTTTATTAGTTCCTGTGTATGTTTCTAATTGGAAAATATTAGGATTTCTATTTTGCTGGTTTAAAAAATGTAGTTTTATATAGTGATTATTTAAAAAAAAAGTAAAGTTAGTCATAGTCATAGAGAGATTTCTCTTTAACTGCTATTTCCTAATTCTACCCTCATTTAACTCAATTCCCATAGTAAGACCATTCCTTATCACACCAGATGTCTCTAGTCCTTTTATAAACGAGTTGGGTTTGGGAATAGAGATATGTTTTGCATGCATAATGAAGGTAAATTTTCCAATCTAAGAATCAGATCTTTGGGACAGCTTGACTCCAATTTATCAATCACTGTAACTGCTCCAGCACTATGACAATCATCCATTTCTTGTCATTACACACGTCAGTAAACACTTTTCCTTCAGATCGCTACTTGTTCTTGTCATTGACTAGGGCATGTAGAGCTTTGTCTAATGGCATGCCAAGACTTTTTTGTGAAATGACTACAGAGAATAACTCCAAAACTTTGCTGAGGAAGAATCACACAGCCTGCTTGCCCCAAAATATCAACCATATTTCACCCAAGTTATCCAAATTAAAAATAGATATTTTTCTGAGTTTCAAGACCTTTCATAATCATAAGTGGGTAGCCCCATATTGTAAGAATGTCCAAAGATCATTATAATGTTACCTGTCTTATGTTTAATAGAAAAGAAGCCATAGTTAATTTGTGATGATATATCCTCTGCATGACTTTCTGTAAATTATGACCTAGCCACAAAATTAAGCTAAACTCTCATGGAGTCTAGTGACTTGATAGCAAGACTGCAGTCACTTAAAAATTATATAAGTGGGGACAGCCTCCAGGAAAGAATAACTTACAGAGATTATTAGATGTATACAATATTTTAAGAGCAGGAAAACAGTTACAAAACAGTACATACATGTGATCTAAATATATTATAAACATAATATATAGTGACAAATGTGTATTTTTTGTGTGCATTGACAAAACATCAATTTCTCTCTGTGTGGTTAGATACTGAGCCTTTTACATTTATTTCTTTATAGTTTGCTTTAGTCTTCCAATTTTTCTATAATAGACAGGCATTAACTATGATATACAATCAGCGTAGGTGTCCTAAAAATAGAGAAATAGATGTACAAGCAACCATAAAAATTCTAAGATTACAGAGGCTATGTCTTCAAATTCCTTAAAAAGTAAGGCTAAGTTAAAAACATCCTAGGAGAGTGGTACCGTATCTTCAGGATTCTGAAAATAATGTACAGATCTGGTAAATGAGTAGCTGAAAGTGAAATATGAGCTAGAGATACACCGTTGTTAAGGTAAAACAAAGAACAGGTAGAGTTTTTTTTTTTAAACACAGAATTAATGGTGATACCTTCATATCTCCTCTTTGGAAGATTACAAGTGATTGCAGCTTGCGGAGCCCAGTTAAACTGATTCATAATTATATCACTTAATTTTAATGAAACTAAAGGAAGCTGACCCACACAAAACGGACAGGTGTCTTTAAAATATTCTTGCAAAGTAACTACTGATAGCAACTAAAAGTAATCACTCATGCTCAAGCAGATAATATAATCACAGAACTGACATCTACCACTCCTTATCTGAGATCTCCATTGGACTACATTGCCATCATAGAAGCCATGACCATCAGATAAGTCGAAATAATTAAGAAGACTATTTGGAGTATGTGCGTGTATACTCATACTTAATAAGTTAATCTCATTCAAAGTGTATCCTTGGCTTTAAAATAGTAATAATAGTGTAAGGCCATCATATTAATAAAAATATTAAAAAATGAACACCCAGGACATAAAAACAGATCATGACAATTTCAAGGCAAATGTCATGTCATCATCACTGCACTGTTTTATCCAATTTCTCTATTAAATCCATGGCAAGTGTTTGAAGTCTCTTTAAAGGTTCTTTCACTTTATTGTGAAAACCAAGTTCCACATACCAACGAAGAAAGTCTCCTTTCTGCAATAGATAGAATAGACTACAATAATGGACTAAAAATAATAGAGAGATGATCTAAAACAATTTCTTCTTTTTCAATATATACTGCTGGAAGACAGAAAATATTGCTGGAGATGGAAAGAAACAAGTCACAAATCACACATTGTGGGAGATTTGTTTTTTTCGATGAAGCTATGGATAATTCTATGTTTCCGTCTATGGTATTTGCTATCTGCTGTTTCAGTAATGAAATATACACAAAACTACTTTTTTTGTGTGAGCCACTGAGGATGGTTATTCAGTCTGAATGGAACCATTCATAGAATACAAATGCCTGTGACTGGAATGGAGATGGGTATGTGCATTCAGAGCTCAGAGATACTTCCAGCTTGTGAAATGCACCCACTGCGTTATTCAGAGGCACAGTACTGCAGCAAAGAATTAAAACTAGAAGCAAAGTGCACAAAATGCTACAAGATGCCAATTAGGTCACCTGCTGCACAACTCTGATCACCTGTAATACAATATAAAAGAGAAACCTTCAAGCTGGGCAAGAGAGGCACCCTATCTTTAGGGGATGCCCCAGCTTTATATCACCAAAGGGTATTTATTGTTAAACACGGATGAAGAGTTAAAATGTTTAGTGACATGGGGAATAAACAGATACATCTTTTAAAGCACACAGAATCACTGGGTATTTCATTGCAAAATATTTAAAAGATGTATCAAACAATAATTTGTGTTTTTATTTTACAAAAGGCAGAAGTGTCAGTTCTGCCAACTTTTAATTTGATGAAAAGTAGTAATCAGCAATATATTACCCAGAATTATTATTTATTGAGACAGGATCTCACTGCCACCCAGCCTGGAGTGCAGCAGTGCAAACATGGGTCACTGCAACCTCAACCTCCTGGTTCGAGCAATCTTCCTGCCTCCGCCTCCCAAGAAGCTGGGGCTACAGACGCGTGCCACCACATCTGGCTACTTTTTTTTTTTTTTTAATTTTTGGTAGAGAGGGAGTCCCACAGTGTTGCCCAGGTTGGTTTGGAGCCCCTGGGCTCAAGCAATCCTCTTGCCTCAGTATCTCAAAGTGCTAAGATTACAGGTGTGAGCCACTGCACCCAGCCCAGAAAATGTTTTTGGGAGGGAAAAAAAAAGTTAACCTACCTAATCTGTACTTTCAAGGTAAAGATGATATTTAAACAATAAGTCACAAAGTCCTGTTTTTTTTTTTTAAAAGGAGATTCATGCTGTATTTCAAAAATTGATGTTTAAAAATATTTCCGTATTTATGGGATTTTGTTATTGAAAATAATACTAAAAAGTCACTCAGAAAATCTTATACACTTGAAGAAACTCAGAAATAGGCCTCTCTAACCTATTTTAACAGCTTCTGAATAGAATCTCAATAGAGAATGAATATCAGTTTAAATTATTAAAATACAGCACATACTGGTTTAACATTAGAATAAATGGACACTTATCACCCTATTTTTACCAAATGCTTTGTAAAAATGGGGATGAGAATAAAAATACATTTTATTATTTAGTAGACAAAACTATTTAGATCTATGTATATTTGTAAAATATACTTCTGTCCTTAAAATCTGTTATCAAAATAAGTAGCCCCAGAACCAGACCTTAAGTTACTATATCATGAAGCATTAAATGGAGGTTTTTTTTTTCAGTTTGGAAAAAAACATGTTAAACTATATTATTCTAGTTTTAACACATTTTTATGAATACAAAAGCATCCTATGGGAATAAAAAACTAAAATTTAAAAACTAATGTTTTTCACCTTTTTTTGTTTTGAAATTTCTGTTTCAGTACGTATGTTTTATGCTATTTATGTTCAATAGTATATGTAAGTAAATAATGTATGTATATACATATACAAATGTACATGTATGTGTATATATATATTTACTTATTGAGGGTTTGTTATAAAAATTTAACTGATAAAATACGTGTTTTAAAAAATGTCTAGTCCACTGATCTAGAGGATAGATGTGTGTCATTCAAGTTATTAAAACTCTGAATGCATCAAGGAAACATTTCAAGGAAAGTTGTGTTTCATATTATAAATAAGCACATCTAAATCAATGTATTTGTTACGTGGATTACGTTGTAAGGAGATATTTTCCAAAGCAAAATATTGTTTCTCCTAATTGTGTTGTGCCTGTCTGAAACAAATTGTTTTTGCTGCTGTAAACGTTCCCAGAGCCTCACTGCGGCTTCTAGTTTGGCCAGAGCACTGGGAAGCAGTGCACATTTCAGAAATAGATAATTTTCCAAAATGAGACAGTGCTCTCCAGAGAGAATGAGACCTTTATTTTTCTCAAGCCTTGAGGTAGTTCATGCTACTGTTTAAATACCAACACTCTATAAAAATCACAGCCATTTATCTTACAATTCAAGAATTCTCCACAGTTGCCACATAGCGGCTTTGTTACAGAAAGGAAAGGGAGAAGTAAATTTCTTACTATCCCCAAATCAGATAATGGAATTCACATCCTCTTCCTTGTCCTAGTTATTTATCTGGGACTTCCTGGTTAAAAACTCTGTACTTCACGTGTGCATTATACCAGGTACCCAAAGCGATCATTTAACTTGGGATGGGAGCAAAGAGCCATAAATATATTTTAAAGTCATTGTTAACCATCACTGAGATCAATCACATCATTTTCAAAGGATTAAAAAATTATTCTATGTATATATTTAAATAACAATGATTAGTTTCTCTGTAAGGATATTTTTTAAAAATTAAGAAAACATCTTTTCTGTTAGTAAATGTGCACTCGTTGTAAAATAAAAAGTAGACATGGAAGAGTAAAGGAATAAAATAATATGAAACAATGTGACTTCTCATATATTACGGAAGGGAGTTTAAGTAGATAGCCATTTGGGAAAACGGTTTTGCATTTTCTAGTAAACTAAAAAATACACAATCCCTGTGACCCAACAATTCTACTTCAAGATATATACCCTAGAGAATCTTGCACACGGAACACTAGTAGACACGTACAACAACCTTTTTAGCAGCATTGCTCACAATAACTCCAATGTGGCAACAAACCGAATGCCCATTGACGGAACTGTTGAATGCTCACAAATGGAATCCTGTAAAGCAATGAAAACAATTGAAGGACAGCTATGTACTACATGAATACTGTACAGCAACGAAAACAAATGAAGTACAGCTAGATGGAATGCTGTACAACGATGGAAATAAATGAGCTGCAACTACATGCTTAGAAAATGTTGTATAGAAATGGAAATAACCCGGGCGCAGTGGCTCACGCCTATAATCCCAGCACTTTGGGAGGCCGAGGCAGGTGGATCACGAGGTCAAGAGATCGAGACCATCCTGGTCAACATGATGAAACCCTGTCTCTACTAAAAAAAAATACAAAAATTAGCTGGGCATGGTGGCACATGCCTGTAGTCCCAGCTACTCGGGAGGCTGAGGCAGGAGAATTGTTTGAACCCAGGAGGCCGTGATTGCACTACTGCACTCCAGCCTGGGTAACAAGAGTGAAACTGTCTCAAAAAAAAAAAAAGAAAGAAAGAAAGAAATGGAAATAAATGAAAGCTACCTGCTACATGGAATATCATACAACATTAAAAAGTAAATTCCAGCCAAATCCTATATTTATATGAAATTCTGTATTTGTTCACATGGCTCAATCTTTCAAGCATAATGTTGAGAAAAAATGCAAGCCACAGGAAAAATATATCCTGATTTATGAAGTTATAATAAAAAGCAAGGCTAAACTGTCAAAAGTTTTTTACAAATACATATATGGGTATTAAAGCTATAAAGCAAGGAAGTGTTTATCTCAAATCAGGATAATGGTTATTTGTAGATAGAAGGAAAAGAAATGTGAATAGTAAAGGACACATAAGGATGGTTTTTAACTTTAAAAAATTAGATATTTATGGAGTTATATGCAAAAACAGTATTGAGTTGACAGTCACAGCTGGCACAGTACCTCTATCATGTCATCACGGAGCAGGTTCTTTGTTTTTTCTGCTCCATTTTCCTCTGTTCTTGGCTTTTGTCTTCATGGTAGCAAGAAGGCTGCTATTTCATGCATTATCCACCATCCAAGCACAAAATGATAAAAACATAGTAGCTGAGTTTGTTTCAAGGATGCCTGGCAGTGCAGCAGCCATCTTACTACCACGTAGAAAAAGTCACATGCTGAAGACAATAGAGGAGGAAGAAACAATGAGATGAGATATTTGCATCATCCTTCTTTTGGAGAAGATGTTTGAAAAGTGGTATGAAAGGTGACCTTTATGGGGAAAAAAGGCATCCTATTTTTTATGAGAATGCTAGGACAAAAAATATATGGAAATAAGTATTTGGATGTCAGGAAATTAGGACCTGTAATTATTTTGTAGGTTATACAAATCAGGCTAAGAAATCTTTATGGATGTAAGATGAAATCTTTATGAATGTAAGATGTCTATAGAGGGGAAAATGTATCTAGTATATTGACAAATACTAACTCCCGAAACAATGATAATAAAAATACTAGATGATATACGGATATATGAATTAGAGTTATAAGCATACTGAGCGAGTATCCACTTTGACATCCAATATTTCATCTCAAAATAAATGGTTTAGAAGTACGTTATGCTTTAAAACACATGCACCCATTCTTTCTTCTATTTCCAGTTCTCCTCATGTAGCAGGTAGATCCATACCTTCTTGCAACCACTGAGAGGGCTGCAAGCAGTTGAAAAGGTAAGTAAAGTCAGACGGTATTTGTTTGGTTGCTCTTTCTTTCCTACCTTTTGTTTTACTTTTTGAGATGGAGTCTCACTTTGTTACCCAGGCTGGGAGTGCAACAGCGCAATCTCAGCTCACTGCAACCTTCACCTCCCAGCTTCAAGTGATTCTCCTGCCTCAGCCTCCCGAGTAGCTGTGACTACAGGTGCATCCTACCACACCTGGCTAAGTTTTGTATTTTTAGTAGAGATGGGGTTTCACCACGTCAGCCATGCTGGTCTTGAACTCCTGACCTCAGTTGATCTACCCTCCTCCACCTCCCAAAGTGCTGGGATTACAGGTGTGAGCCACCATGCCCAGCTGATCTTACTTTTTTTAAAAAAATAAGAATTTTTATGCATTCTGGTTCTACAATTAGATTTGGAGCAAATCAGAGAAACTCAGCTTGGGTAGAGAAAATTGGCAAAGCAGAAAACTGGAAACTCATGGTCCCTGGCCATAACATCATCTGAATCAAATCTTCATTACCAGCAACCTAGTTCCTGTAACATGATTTGTATCCTATGACTTCAGATATTTCATCTTCATAATGGCCTTCTAGACTTCTCCTGAACCTTACTTTAGAAAACAGTGATCTTCAGGAACACTAAAGCCCCTTCTTTGAAGGAGCAAGTATCTCAATTCTCATACTTTTTGTATGTTCTCTCCAGGATGCAAAGTAATTATACTGGAAAAGTATAGAATCCTTTACATGTCTGCAGTGAATACTTTAGAATTATCTGCATTCTTCATTTCCTGAAGGTTTAAAGAAAGGCATTATGATATGATAAGGCAAAGGAGAGTTGTGGATACAGACCTATTTTTAAGTTCTAATGCTGTTATCAATTATATAAATTTCTGGAGATTCTTAATCCTCATCTGCTAAGTCTGAACAATAAAATCTATTTCATGGGGGTGATTATGAGGATTACATGGGGAAAAAAAACATGTTTCATGCTTCTCAAAATCCCTTAGAGTATTTTGCCTTCAGCCAAGGAAAATCATGGTGCAGCCTCCTGGAACATAAATTTTATTCTAAGATTGAAAAGTGACGGAAGTTAAAGTAATTCGACTCATAAATAATGTAAAACATTGATTAGCTATTAAAACAAGCACGTATCATAGAGTTCAAAATTTGCATGAATATCTAAGCTAAGGAAGAAATCTTCAAAGCAAGTTGATTCATTCAGCAAGTTGTCACAGATTTTGTGCTTCTCTTGCATTAGGAATACTTTGGTGAAAAATTTTAGAAGCAATGTATGTATGGCCCCATCTAGGAAACATTCCTCCTCAGTGAATATTCCTGATGAACTTAGCATTGCATGTCACACTAACTGTGATGCATCCACAGGGATGAGAATAAATATAATGCAATAGAGAACAAAGTATAACATATATGTGGCAGAATCAATAACCCCTTGAACCTTGTAGAGAAGGAAAAAAAAAAGATCATTTTGGGGGGTATTAAGAACTTTTGAGAGAGTTGATAGCCTGAGGCAAAGCCAAGGGCTGTTTGTACCATGCAGTCATTAGCTTTCTGAAATAGCTACCGGTGACCTCTTTACCAAAGTGATGTGCACACATGTTGGTAATAGCGGGGAGAAGGACAGCTTGTTAGTATACTCCTAACTGGCCAACGTGGCGCTTAAGGCAAAGGAGAAATGTATACCTTTCCTTTTCATCATCTTCATAGATGTAGCAAATAACCCCAGAATTGTCTTGCAGTTTTGAAAGCAGCTATAAAAATCACAGTGCTTTCACACTGAGGATCGGAATCCACTAGAAGGTGATGAAAACACTTAACTGGGTCAACTCATTGTTTTAATTAAATAAAAGAAAGTATGTCAATAAAATATAATGGAATGTCAAGGAAAATACCAGAAAGTTTTGTATTTTGTAAATGTAAGTACTGTTTTTTGTTATCTTTTGTTTCAGTTATCGGAACCTTTTGTTTCTGTTATCTGTGAACTGGTTCCAAATATGTATGTAGCAGATTGGTCCCAATGTAAAATGTTTTTATTGTGGGTTGCAGCCAAAAAAGCTTAAAAGCCCCTGATAGAAAGTACCCTTTGATTTTACAGATAATGAAACTGTAGTGGAAAGAGTTTACAAGCTTTGCATAAGCAGATCATGAATTTTTGTTAATATCAGCCCTCAAAGTAGCAATCAGTTTTCCTGGTTCACTCCAAATGTTTGTTTCTGCCAATTTTCTCTGCATTGCCAAGTGATCAGAACCTTGAGAATATATATATTTAAGAAATATCAGCCATGCACAGTGGTTCATATCTATGATCTTAGCACTTTGGAAGGCTAAGGCTGCAGGATTGCTTGACCCCAGGAGTTTGAGACCAGCTTGGGCAACACAGTGAGATTCTAACTCCACAAAAATTTAAAAATTAGTCAGGCATGGTGGCATGTGCCTGAACTTCTGGCTACTTGGAAGGCTGATGTAAGAGGATCACTTGAGCCCAGGAGTTCCAGGCTGCAGTGAGTCATGACTATGCCACTGCACTCCAGCCTGGGTAATAGAGATCCTGTCTCAAAAAAGGAGAAATATCTTAGTGATATTTAAATAAACACTAACCATTTTTATATCAAAGTGCTTACATTTGTAAAATATGAGAGAATGTGTTTATGCCTAAAATCTTTGTCCCTTTTCTTTAAAAATTCTAGAAGGCAGCCTCTGCAATGGCCTTCAATAATCCCCACATTCTGGTATTCAGGCCTTTGTCTAATTCACTCCCCTTGAAGGTGGACTGGACCAAGTAATTCAACTGACTGTTGAATAGAATAGGACGACATTGATGAGATGTTTTCATTCCTCTGAGTTTAGATTACAAAAGGATTGTGTCTTCCATTTTGCCCGGTCTTTCTCTTGCTTACTCTGAAGCAGCTATCATCTTCTGAACCACCCTCTAGAGAGGGCCACACGGCAAGAAACTGAGGTAACTTTAGCAACAACCAGTGAGGCCCTCAGTCCAACTGCTGTGAGAAACTGACATCTGCAACGACCATGTAAGTGAGCTTGGCAGCCCCAATGAAGCCTTAGTGCAGACTGAAGCCCTGACCCACAGCTTGATTAGTCCTGAGAGAGACCCTCAGCTAGAGTTGTGCATAAGTCCTTTACCCGCAGACACTGTAGATAGCAAGTGTTTGTAGTTTTAGCCAGTAAGTTTGGCAGTAACTTGTCATGTAGCAACAGATTATTAATATACCAATTATTTCCTACTGGCATATGAAATATACCAGGAAAAGATTGTAATGATCCACCCATGAATAAAGGGCCTGGTTAAAGTAGGTTTTCATACAGATAACCTCATGTGGCTGGCAACATGATAAATGGAGAAAAGTGAGATCAAGGTGTAAGAGACTGAAATGTGATTATAGGGTTAAAAATAATAAATGACAAAAAGCAATGAGATGTGGTCTGGCTGTGTCCCCACCTAAACCTCATCTTGAATTGTAATCTGAATTGTATTCTCCATGTGTCGAGGGAGGGACCTGATGGGAGGTGACTGGATCATGGGAGAGGTTTCTCCCACGCTGTTCTCAGGATGATGAGATCTGGTCGTTTGATAAGTATCTGGCACTTCCTCATTCTCACTCTCTTGCCTGCCACCCTGTTGATTTGCCTTGCTTCCCCTTCACTTTCCGCTAAGATTATAAATTTCCTGAGGCCTCCTCAGCCATGTGGAACTGTGAGTCAATTAAACCTCTTCTCTTTATAAATTACCCAGTCTCGGGCCATTCTTTATGGCAGTGTGAAAATGGACTAATATACAATGGCTATAGTTTATTTTTAAATAACAAATCTTGACAAAGATACAGAGAAATTGAAAAACTTCATACATTATTAGTGGAAATGTAAAATGGTACAATAATTGTGGAAAAGAGTTTGGGAGTTTCCTCCAAAAGTTAAATATAGAATTTTCATTTAATTCCAGCAGTTCCACTTCTAGGTGTATACCCACAAGAAGCCAAAAAACATGAATAGTTCATGTAAGGCTGGCTGCCTTGCCCGGAGCTCGGACGCATATCCCCGCTCCCCCCCCGCCCCGTCCCCCACCTCTTTTGTCCGAAAGCTCGGACATGCGCGGGTCGTTCCCTTTTCCCCTTCTCTCACAGCCTGGCTTTCCCTTAAATAACCCAGTATCCAAGCAGGGTCTTGTGATTCTAGCCAATAAGTAGCCAAGTCTTTCCAGCCAATAGCAGCCGAGTCTTTCTAGCCAATAGCAGCCGAGTAATTCTAACCAATAGCAGCCATGTCCTGTATGCAAACAAAGGCTTGTAACCTTACCCAATAGTAGTCCTGCTCTCCCACAACCAATCGAGCTCCTTTACTCTCTATAAAACCCCACGTTTGAGAGGAGTCTGTGCGACTTCTCCGGCCCCTCCTGTCGGACCGCAGAACCTCGCCCGGGAGCCTGAATAAATTCCTTTATATTGGATCTTCTTGTGTCGGCCTCAGTTTCTTCCTTTTAAACTCAGCAAGAACCCAAGAACAAACCTTACAGTTCATATCAACGTTATTCATAATAGTCAAAGAGTAGAAATAATTCAACTGTTCGACAACAGATGAATGGATTAACAAAATGTGGCACGTCTGTACAAGGGAATATTATTTGGCCAAATAAAGGAATGAAGGACTGATATATGCTATAATATAGATGAACCTTGAAAACACTATGCTAAGTGAAAGAAGCTGAAACCAAAGCTATATATTATATGATTCAATGTATACAAAGTATCCAAAACAGGCAAACTCACACAAACAGAAAGTAGATTACTGGCTGCCAGGGCTGGAGGAAAAGAGGAATGTGGCATGACTGCTTCACAGGTACAGAAGCTTCTTTCTGAAATGATGAAAACATTCTGGAATCCCTGGCAGTGTTAAACAACACCATGAATATACCAAAACCCATTGAACTGTATACTTTAAGATGGTTACAATTGTGAATTTTATCTTATAGAAATCAATTTTTTGAAAAGGCAATTCAGATGGAATGATATAAAGGGTAAAGAAATGAAACAAAACTGAAGAAAAACTTTTATTTGTTACTCTTCTCCTAAGAGCTGCTGCCCCCCACCGCTTGGCTTGATGCAGTCACAAATCTAATAGTCTAACAGCACCACACAAGCTGATTGTGTGAGGATTAGCCCATCCGATGCATTACACTATTGCAAAACAGCCCAATTGTAACTGCTTCTAAGCAGTAATACATCCTCATTAAAGAGCAAAACCACTTCTTCCCTAAATCATCTGAACATTTTCTGTTTCAATGTTAAGGTATATTAAAGTCTAAGATTTTTCTTTTAATTTCTTGCCATGTAACACTTTACAGGGGTCAAACATTTTATTCTTTTAAATAATTCCTTAATGGGATTTTGTACATAACCTACTAGATAGAAATTTTTAAGTGTTTGAAGAAAAACTAAAAGCCTGCCATTAGGTCATAAAAGTAGAAAAGAACATTCCTTTGAATGGTATCATTTAATCAGGAACCTCAAAAGAAGAAAATTTTTCACAGAAAGGAGAGGTCGTTTTGGTATTTTTCAGGAAGTTGTTCTCTGAAGCTGAAAAGGAATTTATTAGGTTTTACACATCTAATATTTCAACATATAGATTACAAATATTTTCATGTCTGGTTCTGGATTTCTTCTCTCAGACTTCATATCTCAACTATCTCTGAATCTAAGATTGTTTTTGTCAATAAAATGTGAGGGTTCCCTATCTCCCTCACAGGACATGTGGCGGGGTGTGGCTTGCTCCTTTGGTCTCCCTGCCCTCCTCAAATCCCTAGGGGGAGCATGCAGATGGGCACGTGCAGAGGCTGTGGGGAGCACTTTTGGGTTCTGGTCCCATGGCAGCATCTAGGGTGGGCATCTGTGGCTCCCGAAGCCCACGTGGGCTTGCATTACAGTGTGCTCTTTCAGCTTTGCCATCTGCAGACGGCTTGTGTTAACTAGCTCAATAGACCCTCTGCCTTATAGCAGGGGCAGAGAGCCAGGGTGACAGCTTTCTGTATCCTGAGCTCTTGCTCAGTATACCAGAAAAATCAGATCACACGTGGGCTCAAAGGATGAGTGCAAGGTTTTATTGAGTGGTAGAGGTGGCTCTCAGAGAGAGGGATAGATGGAGAGCTGGAAGCGGAGGATGGAGCAGGCAGGTGATCTTCCCATGGAGTCGGACTGCCCAGTGGCCAGACTCTTTTCAGACCACCCGTGGCCAAATTCCTCTCGGCGTCCAGATGTGCCTCCTCTTCTTTCTCTTCTGCCATCGCTGGTCTGCCAGTGTCTGGTGATGTCTGTCTGTGTGCTCCTCTGCTCCTCTTGATGTTTGGTCACTTGTGTCTGTGCCCACTAAGGTCTCAGGTTTATATGGGCACAGGATGGGGGGCATGGTGGGCCAGAGTGGTCTTGGAAAAGGCAACATTTGGGCATGAAAACAGGAGTGCTTGCTCTCACTTAGGTTCATGGGCACAGGTCTGAGGGTGGAGCCCTTGCCAAGGACCCTGCCCTCCTCCAGTATCATTGTAGTCAAAATGGCAATTTTTCTTTAGTCCAGTTTTTCTAGCAGAGCTTTCACCATTCCCTTCCTAGGTGTTTTTGAACAGTTCCTAATTGCATCCGTACCTCAAGTCTATCTGCCAGGATCAGCTTGCTCTAATCCTTATTCTGAAATCAAGCAATTTTTCAAAAATGTAAATATGATAAGTCATTTCCGATATTCTCTTTTACCATAGGAAGTTATCTCTTCCCGGGCCAGTAAAACAATTTAGTGGCTCTCAAATGTGATTCTGTTCGATGAAATATAGAAAAGACTAGAAAATTAGAAAAGGAAAGGAAAGGAAAAGAAGAGAAAAAAATGAAAGGCAAGACTTAATGGGAAAGTCTGGTGTCAGGAAACTTATTTTCATTACGGTTAAACAATTGTTTAATTGAAGTTTGTTTAGAATTTCTTACTGTCAGACAGGGTCAGAAAAGCTTGAAAGCTACTACTGGACAAGATTAAAACCAAATTTTAGCCTAATTTATAAAACCCACTTCAACTGCTTTTTCCTGCCTTTCCAGTCATCAGCCTTTTCTTTTGCCTGTTCAACCAGGCTTTTTCATCCCTATGCCTTTGATATTCAAAGACAGTCTTCCGCTATCTTGTATGGCAAATATATCTGCTTATCTTTCAAGAGGTAACTCAGATGTTTTCTCCATAGAAAGCTGCCCAACTTCCAGGCAGGATGCAACACTTCCTGTTCCAAGCTGCCATCAACCTTATAAGATCCGTCATCACATTGTCATCATTTGCTGATAAGCTTGCTTTTCTAAGCCTTCTAAAAGTCAGAATTCTGAGCAAGGACTTATCTAATTTATAGTAAGTATTCAATAAATTAATATAAAATAGGAATTGATAGAGGTTAAATATATTCATATATTTATATACCATTATACTGCCTCTTGATTAAATTATTCCATCAGAGCCTTTTCCACTTATGCCATAAGAATCAGCAATTGCTTGTGAGCATTATTATTCACCACTAATTACATAGATTGCCACTGCTTCTCACCCTGTGGCTTACTCCCTAGTCTAGCATTGCTGGAGTAAACATCAAGCTGTAGTTCTTTAGCCAAGAGCCCGCATTCAAAGCCCAACTCCACAACTTCCTAGCTGTGACTTCAGGCAAATGACACAGCAGCTTTCTGCTTCAGGTGCCTCATCTGATGATAAGAATAGTAAGCTTTAAATTATTTAATACCTATAAAGAACATAGAACAGTCCCAGCATATAGTAAATGGCCAATAAATATTAGCTATAGTTATTACCCGAGTAACAGGCAGAAAATCAATGCCAGTAAGTTAGAGCTTTGCCCTAATGACGGTCAATTTATTTAAAAAGCACAATTTAATTTATCTGAGCACGCATTTGTTCTCTCTGTCCTCAGCTCCTTAATATGTCTAATACACATTCCCACTAGTAGTAACAGGGCTTCTTGTACTATTTCAAATTCACCTACTCTGGATATTAACAACCTATTTCTTGGAGTTCGCACCCATGATGTGTATAATAGAGTCTCCATTTTAAGTCAAAACAGGTCAAATATGCTCTCAACTATTGAGGAGGAAAAGGTCTAGCTATTTCCTTGATAGAATGATGAGGTAATAAACAGACTCAGATGTTTTTGTTGGTTTATTTGGTTAAGGTTTTATCCTTTTTGTTTGAGAACTGGTAAGTATCCAGATTGCTAGGCAGTCATAAAACAGATTTATTAATTTGCAGGCACTAATCACGTTTAATTCTTTAACCTGGCTGATGGTTTATACAACTGTCACTTTGAGTAAGTTCATTGTACTGTGCCCTTTTGACATGTGAATGCTGTACTTCAATAAAAGTTTGTTTTTAAAAAAAACTGTCCCAGGGATTAATGCACTATTAATATTTGTTCTATATGTCAGAGTTTTTCTGTCTGCTACCATAGCATATCCAGTGACAAAGAGCTTGTCTCACTTTTCTCCCCAAGAATACTTTCCCTTGATTAGCCAACCACAATACTCTCCACACCATTTCCCAAACTTGAAACCAAAGTAAAAATTGATTCTGTATTTCCTTTATCACATATATCTAATCAGTTATTAAGTCTAGTTGACTCTATTTCTAAATATCTCTCAATGCCACTAAAATGCCTTTTTATTCCCAATACTTGTGCTCTAACCCTGGCTCTCAGCTTTTTTTTGTTTGGATTACTATACATGCCTTTGGACTTAAATTTCAGACTTGTGGTGGTCTCCAGCCCATCCTCCATAAAGGTGCCAGAGTGTCCTTCCTGAGAATCACATCCGATAACACAGTTTATATACTTAGTTTTTCCATTACCTACAGAACCAAGTATACACTCCTTAGAAGGATGTATTCAGTTCTTCCAAGATGACTCTATTCTACCCTCCCAAGGTCATCTCCGCCCACTCATTATCCACCATAGGTTCTGTTACATGCGCATTTCTCACCATTTCCCAAAACTTCAGTGTAAGTTCACACCTTTGTTCATTCTGTTTCTCCACTTAGCATAATCCTACTCATCCTTCAAGGTTCAATTCAACTACCTTCTCTGAGGCTTTCTCCTACCTGCCCTGCATCTCCCGAGAGCACAATTTATGCATATCCTCACTGCCCTAAAATTCTCTTTATACTTTTAGTATAGCATTACCATACAATGTTGTAGTTAGTTGTTTACATATTCATTTATGCAAAAAAGGTTTTGTGCATCAGTTGTGTGCCAGGTTCTCTGCTAATTCCTTCAAATTTAATTATAAGCAAGATAGGTACAGAGTTTGTCCTATCTTACCCTCTAGACTAAGCTGCTTATGGTTGGTTAGAGAATATGTCTTGTTTATCTTTGCATCCTCAGGTTAGATTATAGCCTAGCATCTAATTAGTATAATTTCAATCAAATGTATGGTCTCTCAGCAATAGAGACTCATATCATCAGTATCTAGAATAGAATCTGGCACATAGTAGTTTTTGAATCATGTAAGCATTAATCAGTATTTGTTGAATAATTCAACCAATTAAATAAATTTTATTTTCTATCTCAGTGTCAGTACCATTAACCATCTAAATAATATCAAATGGTACTATATTAAATGAACTCATTTTCAATAGTTCTCTGCGACTGAATTGTGTCAGTGTCCAAATTAAAATAAAGACCAGAAATATAGCTAATTGACATGCATCTTCCAGAATTAAAACTGCATTGCTGGGTTACATAAGTTTAGGATAGCAAGTATCCCTGCTGACCGGATTTTTCAATGGGAGCCGCTGCTTTTTCCTTCCCATAAGCATTACTGATGTCCTATGTCTAGTGATCGGATGGTCTGGTTTTCAAAACAATCCATATTAGATGAAAACGGTCTATCAGCAACCCCTTCCGGCCCCTGTGGCCTACTACGACTTGGGTGAAATCTGGTTTCTTGTCTGACCACTGGGTCATTGTTTCTATTTTCCCAGGCTGTCCCACTACCTTGCTAATTCAATTATCAATTATGACTGAAGCCTTGATTTGAAACATTGACCATGAGGCTTAAAACACTTTCCCATCTTAGAAACAGAATATTGCAGCTTAAGGACCCAATTCTGTAGCTGAATCCATTTATCTCAGTAACCTATCCTGCTTGGTTCTAACTTCCATCCTATTTCTATCAGTTTATATTTCTATAATTTGATTTTTTGGTTAAAATAAAGCAATTAATAGAGTAGATTAGCCTAATGTGACTTAACTACTGCCACTACCATCCACTTGCTTCCAAATAAATGTGATATTGTTCAAAAATTAAATACCCATGTGCTTTATGAGATATGTCTCAAGCCACGGAGTAAGTGAATGTTAATTGCTCTAAAACAATTATTAGAGTAATTCCATTTCCAGTGTCAGCAAGCTTGTGTGTGATGTACCCCTAGCCAATGAGACAAAGGTTCAATCTATTGGATGTCTTAAAGGAAAATGTACCTTCAAGGGCAAAAACCAGGGACCTGTACTTCTCTAATTTCAGGGGTTGCAGATGACATAATATTTGAAGCTGCAGTATTCATCTTGCCACCCTGAACAAAACCCAAGAGAATCTCTGAGACACTGAGATGGGGCTCAAATAAACCTCTAACCCCTTTACCTTCAGCCTGCCTCATTGTTTCAGTCCATTTGAGTTGGATATTGTATATATAGAGCCCAAAGCATCCTAACCCATGTATTCAAGCTCCAATACAGGCCTGAGAGTAAACCAGATTGGAGCCAAGTTTCCTTCAAAAGTTACAAACACATATAGGGCAAATATGTTATCTTTTAAAGAAGAGGGAAAATGTGTGTTTATGTGGAGCTCAGAGAGGTAGATAAATAAATAGGAATATGCAAACCACCATGAGGACTTCTGCTCTGGAAAAACTGGTATAGACCCATTTCACCCTGCTCTCCCCAACTTAGTACGATGATAAACCCTAGAAATAATGCAAAAGGTGATCAATGAATGGCCAAATGTCTAAAAGATGGTAAGAAGACACTAACTTGGGACTTCAAGAATGGAAGAACAACTCAGCAGCCAGGCATGTTATTTCCCCTCTCCTAAAAGAAGGCCAACCAGACATTTCCATCCTTGACATAGAGACAGGAGGCAGCCCAGATAGGTCCATTCTTCTGAGCTCCTCAGGATCCCCAGGAAAAACACCAGGCAAATCCAAGCCACTCATAACAAGTTTCCATCAGAAGCCCTTCTAACAATTAGCAGCTGGGCAACACTTTGATGAATCTCTAGTGAACTGCAATGAGTAGACAGTTAAAAAAAAAAAGCCTATCCCCAAAAGTTACACACCACATGATTCTATTCCATTTCTAACATTTTTGAAACAATTTTAGAAATGGTCCAACAGATTGTGGTTGCAGGGACTTGAGGGAAGGAGCATAGAGGGAGGTAGATGTGTAAAGAGGTCCTTGTAGTGATACAACTGCTCAACATCTTGATGATGGATACATGTATCCACGCATGTGATAAAGTTGAACAGAACTATATAGCACTCTCCAACACATGCACACACAAATGAGTACAAGCTAAACTGAAATAATCTGAATAAGATTCATGGATTGGATCAAGTTCAATATCCTAGTTGTGATGCTGTTCTATAGTTGGAAAATGTCACCACTGGGGAGAACCAGAGAAAAGATACAGGAGGTCTCTCTGTGTTTATTATTCCTACAATTTCATGTAGATCTACAATCATCTTAATAAAAGTTTCAATTAAAACACACACACACACACGGAATGACCTGCAGCCCTGTTTTTCAGCCTGTGACTCTTACTTTAGGAATTTCTGGGATGACTAGATTAGTTTTAGAAATACCCAAGAAATACAGGAGTTCTCTAGGTTAAGGTCCTGGTGACCTCGGTACATCTGTCAACCCATCTCTTCCTAAAAATGTCTAAAAATGTCCAGGTAACTCTGAAGAATCTGTTTTGTGAAACATTTTTTCTCTTTGGCCCATCTGTCTTTGGTCTTCTGCTTTTAGGACAGTTCCTGAGGGTGGCAAGGCTATATTTGACTGTGTATCATTTTCTACCATATCCTAAGTTTTCAGTAAACATAATGAACTTGTTGGGGGAAAAAAAGCTAGAGAGATAAAGTTTACAGTGAACCTTACAGCTGCGAATAAAACTGTGAAGTGCTGTGCTAATTAGGTGCAAGAGTTGCCAAGAAGTCCTAACAAAGATGATACCATGGATCCTGAACCAGCCATATGCAGCTTGTTCAATGTCAACTAACGTAAACCACGCGTCATCTTTCATTTGCAGGCACATAAGTCACACCCCATGTAAATCAACATCAATATTGCAAATCATCAGGGCATGATGAATTGCAGAGTCAGACGTAGGTATCTTGCTTTTCTAAACAGCTTTCATTTGGAAACTCTTTTCTGTTTTTGCATGATTTCCTTGTGTCTTGCCAACTGGAACTGAGTGGGGTAGAACACATCCTGAAGGGCTCCGTGTGAACTACTTCTAGTCTGAATTTATTTCTCCCTCATTCCCAGAAGATTTCAAAGGGAGACAACCTTCCCACTTCGAGAGGAATTAAACTAAGATTTGGTTCTTCCCAAAGTTCATATATTAAATTGCAGATGAAGAAAGCTATTCCATGCTCTGACATGCCAGGTCAGCGACAGTAACTTTCTATGTAATAGTTTTCTTTAGGCAAAATTATAGAGTCAGGTCTAATTTGTAATTATTTAGCTAATGCATTTGATTTTGCTGTTTGATTATTATTTGATCCATTTATTTTCCTAAAGAATTTGTTGGCTTACGCAAGTCAAAGTAAAATATAAATAAGGCAATCACCTGGATAAACCTAGAACAATAAACTTTCATCACCATTGTCTATGTAAATTTTTTAATATTTTACTTCATTACCACACAGTGCATGAGACCAATGATGGTTTAAAAATACACAATCATGGCCAGGCGCGGTGGCTCACGCCTGTAATCCCAGCACTTTGGGAGGCCGAGGTGGGTGGATCACGAGGTCAAGAGATCGAGACCATCCTGGTCAACATGGTGAAACCCCGTCTCTACTAAAAATACAAAAAATTAGCTGGGCATGGTGGTGCATGCCTGTAATCCCAGCTACTCAGGAGGCTGAGGCAGGAGAATTGCCTGAACCGAGGAGGCGGAGGTTGCGGTGAGCCGAGATCGCGCCATTGCACTCCAGCCTGGGTAACAAGAGCGAAACTCCGTCTCAAAAAAAAAAAAAAAAAAAAAAAAAAAAAAAACACACAATCACATTGCAAGCAATCACTGTGTTCTGGGCTGCAGTGTGAACTATAGTCTCAGGTTTTTGACTGGCAGGAAAATACAAAAGAAGCTACCATTTAATTCTGCTTAAGGTTATAATTCAATAAGTCACAATGCCTCCTGGGGCCACTAAACCTAAGCCCTTGTGGTTATTCAATTTATAACTTTTTGCCAATCTTTCTCTCAATTTATTTCTAAACCACTATTGACATAAGATCTAACAATTGGATTTATGAAGAAAAACCCAAAGGCCATGTGGACACCTATTTTAAGGCTGTCAATGAAAGCCACTTTTATGAATATACTATATCCATGGCAGAAATTTATATAGAAAGATTGATAAGGAGCCTGGCATGGTGGCTCACACCTGTAATCTCAGAACTTCGGGAGGTCGAGGCAGGTGGATCACCTGAGGTCAGGAGTTCGAGACCAGCCTGGCCAACATGGCGAAACTCCTCTACAAAAAATTAGCTGGGTGTAGTGGTGGGTATCTGTAATCCCAGGTACTTAGAAGGCTGAGGCAGGAGAATTGCTTGAACTCGGGAGGCAGAAGTTGCATTGGGCCAAGGTCACGCTATTGCACTCTAGCCTGGGTGACAGAGTGAGAAAAGAAGAAAGAAAGAGAGAGAGAGAGAGAGAGAAAGAGACAGGGGAGGGGAGAGGAAGGGAAGCGAGGGGAGGGGAGGGAGGGAGGAAGCGAGGGAGGGAGGAAGGGAGGTTAATAAGGAGCCCAAAAGCATTCAAAAATAATAAAAAGATCCATAAAACTAGTCTACCTAGTAATTTTCTGTGATTGTACTGTTTATTATAAGTTTCTGGTTCACTAGTACTGTAATGTGCCACAATTACTTAAGCTATATCTTTAATTAAGCATTAATAAAATATGAGTTGGATAATTATTCTAGCAATTTTATTATATAATTAGTGAATAAGTTAACATAAAGTTGCATTATGAGATTTCATATAAAATTTAGTAAGCACATATGAGTAGCCTAATTTAATGACAAATCGTCCTCAAAACTAAAATAAGAGCGATTTTTCTGAGTCAGTGTTCCCTTATTTCTAGAAATGATTCTCAAGAAGAAAAACTTCAAATAATCAACTTTGAAATTTTAGAAGTAAAAGTAACTGTGTACATCTGTGGTTTTCACTTTCACACTGTGCCAGGCTCTCTATTTCCCGATCTCCTCTACTATAAGAAAGGTCATATGTAGGTTACAGTATACCTTTGTTATAGAGATGGGATCACATTCAAAGCCAAAGAGCATTTCAACTATCTGACCAGTCATCCCATCTTCTAGAAGTGAGGCTGGCTCCCTAGCTTTCAATTAGTACTAGTCTCTCTCTCCTACTTACTTCAGCGGCTGTGTAGTAGAAAACATCAGTTCTTTAATAATGAGACAAAATAAAATATGCATTAAGACTTTTGCCGAAGGAATTTAATTCAGTGTTAGAGTATTGATTTGAAAAGCAATGACCACAACATACAACAAAATGAGTAAGAGGAAAAAGAGGAAAAAAATAAAGTGAAATATAATATGGACAAGCACAGAGTAAACTGGCGAAATAGAAGTAGAAATCCCTAGTTACTTATTAAGATACTATCATAAATTAGATTCATATGTTTGGTTCTACCTCTGGAATATCTAATTTTGGTATACTCATATATCTATTTCTTTTGCAGTATAAAAACAAAATTTTAATTACTTTAGCATTTTAATTATTTTTGTGAGTCCCTCATTATTTTCCTTGAGGTGATTTTATGGCTAGTGTTACATTTAATTTTTCCAAATAAGATTTATATAATTTATATAATTTTCTCATGTTTGGTGTTTGGTGTTTTTGTTTTTGTTCTTTTTTTAGATGGAGTCTCTATGTGTTACCCAGGCTGGAGTGCAGTGGCATGATCTCTACTGCAACGTCTGCCTCCCAGGCTCAAGCGATTCTCCTGCCTCAGCCTCCAGAGTAGCTGGGATTACAGGCATGTGCTATCCTGCCCAGTTAATTTTTATAGTTTTAGGAGAGACAGGGTTTCACCATGTTGGCCAGGCTGGTCTCGAACTCCTGACCTCAGGTGATCCACCCTTCTCGGCCTCCCAAACTGCTTGGGATGACAGGAGTGAGCTACCATGCCCAGCATCTCATGTTTGTTTTTTTAATCTTAAGGTTATTTTCAGCTGAGAGCTCATTTAACTTATAAATAAAATTGAGAATTACCTTTTTTACAACTTAGATACTATTCAATCATCTCTAAGAATAAGGTATATTTTTCAGTTACTTAATCGATAAAGTTCTTTATTTAAACTTACATATTTCTTGTTCAACCTATTCTTTGGTGTTTTGTTGCAATTTTGTCTACATATGTTTTTGTGTGAATGTGTGCGTGTATTTGTAACTAGCACTATTATTTTTCTTGTTTCTAATAGATTTCCAGTTGATGCTCTTCAATTATTAAAACACATTACTTACATATTATGCTTTCAACTTTACTTTCTAACATATTTACTTATTTCTCTCTTGTTCAGTTGTATCAGCTCATAATTCCAGAGAGATATAAAGTTATAGAAGTGATGAAAGCATACCTTACTTGTCACTAGAACATTGTTTGCCATTAAGCATAATGGCTTCTCTTTGATCTACACACACACACACACACACACACACACACACACGTGGATATACGTATTTATATGTTATATAAGATATTTATACAGGTATGTTATATATAACTACAATTAAATCTATCACACACATACACACACACCCCAGGAAGAAATATATAAATATTCATACAAGTTTTAGGCAATATAGAAGTTGTCCTATCAAATGCTTTTTGGAGACACTATTGAAGTGATGATATGATTTTTATCTTATTAATATGGTGAATTTTATTAACATAACTTCTAATAGTAAAGAGTCACTGTATTCCTGAAATAAATTCCATTATTGGTACTGCTTTATTCTTTTAATACATGATTAATTCCATACTTAAGCACATTCTGTAGTTTTAAAGGTTTTGTGATAGTGGTGATGGTGGCACCTACGGTTGCTACTGTAACCAAAATGTTTATGTATATGTGTGTGAGTGAAAGTGTGCATTACTTTCAACTTTAGATTTCAAAGTGATACCAGTCCTATTAAAATACGAAAAAAAATTGAAGATTTTTCTTTCTTCTGTATGTCATTAAAAAGATAGACAAGAAGCAAACCCTGAAGGTTTAAAAATACCTGTAAAATCATTTGAGGTCTGATTTCATCAATTTCCTCTATGATATCCATCTATTTGGATTTTTCCTCCCTTTCTAACTGCATTTAGATAAAATATATTTTCAAATAATTCTCTGATCTGCAGATTCTTTCAAATGCGTTTGCACACAGTTCTGCCAAGTATGTTTTTCCGAGTCTTCAGTTTCTTTTACATCTCCAGCTATTTCCTGGTATTCCATTTTAACATTCACTCACATTTTTCCTTGATTAGTCACTTAGTGATGCACATACTTTATTGCATATAGGTATGTTTGTTTCCAAAGAACCAGTTGTTAGATTGGAAAACAAAAGGCAGCAAAAAAAAAAAAAAAAAAAAAAAAAACCCACTAGAAAAATGAGTGAATACAAACTAGGGCCAGATTTCTCTGAATCAAAATATAAAAAGTCTTAAACGAGCTGCCTTTCTAAAACCACAAATATAATAATAGCAAGCCCTTACAAGGGGCTTCCCATGTATAAGGCACTATTCTAAGTGCTTTAAGTAAGTTAACTCATTGGTCCTCACTACATCTCTATCAAGTAGAACGATTACTATCCCCATTCTGAGATAAAGAACTAAGGCACTGAAAAATTACCAGTTCACAGAGCTGGTAAAAGGCAGTAGTTCAAAGTGGGGACATAAAAGCCCAGGGAAGCTGTGAGAGAAGAAAATACAACATTAGCTTGCAGAGAGAAAAATAAAACCTTCACAGTTATGATCACAGAAAAATGAGGACATCGATAATGGACCAAGAAGGAAAATAGACACTGTGAAAACAGTGAAAATCATAAAGTACAGGCAAAAAAAAAAAAAAACAAGTAAAACAAAGAAAAATAGTTAAAAATTAACATAGAAAAATAGCAGACATAGAAAACATATAAGGACATCTAAATATGCATAATGAGCATCCCGAAGAGAAGAACTGAAATGGTAGATCATAAAAATATTTACAGATATAACTCAAGAAACCTTGCCAGAAAAAAAAAAAAAGCTTGAATCTACAGACATGAAAGGACATATTTTCACAGGGGAATTAACACAAAAGGCTGTACACCAAGAGATACCCTACCTAGAAAGCTATTGGAATGAGAAGAAAGTAGCCATTCAGACAAAAAGATCAAGCTACCTTTTAGAGAAAGTTAAAAAGTAAGCAGGCCGACCTCAGACTTTGCAACAATCTTCAATGCCAGAAAACAGTGGAAAAGTACTTGAGTTTTCAAGGAAAATAAAACAAAAACCCCAAAATATTTTAACTTCCTATCATTTGAAAATAAATGTAATTGAAAATGTAGTTTCCAGGAGCTCTTCTTGATAAAAACTAATTAATACAAATTTTACTTAAGTAAGGAAGCAAAACCTACCAGAAAAGAACCAGCTATGGGTGTTGATTTTTTTTAAAGCATCAGACTAAGATTAAAATAAGTGTTAGGGTTGTGGTTACAGGACAAGTTGTAAATGGAATAAATCCAGCAAAAGTTGGAAAAAGAAGGATAAGGAAGTGGGAGTTCATAATGTGAAGTGGGAGTTCATAATGTATGCAGACTTCTTCATCTTTTATAATCGAGTTCTAATATATACCAGTTAGTTTATAGGACAAATAATGAAGGCAGAAGTATAATTAAAGGTATAAAATGATTAAAAAAATACATAAATATAATCAACAAAAAACCTAGTGGTTGGGAGTGGTAGGGAAGAAGGGGCAATCAATACCACAATTTTTTCATTTCAAAAACAAAGTCATTCAATAAATTCTAAAAAAATGGCTAATTAAATATATAACATAAACTGTAATTTCACATCCTTGTAAAAACCTCTGGGAGGACATTTAGGCAACGGTTATCAAAACTAAAACCAGGTCACTATAGAATTAATTCCACAGGTGTACCTATATGTGTTAGGAGAATATTCATGGGGACATCTATTATAGTGTTGTTAGCAATAAAAAGATCTGAAATTATCTAAATGTTCATCTATATAAGATTCATTAAATCACCAAATTCTGGCCCCTTAGATGATGTAATGCTTTACGGTTGTTAAAAAAAAAAAAAAAAAAAAAAAGAGTCAACTCTGAAACAATCTCCAAGATGTATAAGTGAAAAATCTAAGTATAGAATAGTGTGTATAGTATGCTGTCATGTTAAAAAATATTTTTAGGAAGTAAAACACTTATGTGTATGCTTTCATTGGCACATAACTCTGAAAGTATACACAAAAATAACTAGTAATTTAGTTGACTCCATGGAAGGAAACTGGATGGGGAGACACAGATGGGAACAGGGCTATATTTTACTTTTTGAATTTTGTACAAAATACATATATTAGCCATTCAAAAATAACAGCTTTGTTTTATACCTAACTTGCTAAAGAAATGGGCACATTTTTAGAATGGGAGATGGGAAAGTAGACAGAAGTTAGTATATAATAGTATACAATTTTGGGGAGCAAAAGTGGCTCTAGAGAGCTATAAAGAATTGGGAGATTTCTAAAATCAGAATTGGTATAAGGAAAGGATTTTTGGTATAAGGAACGTTTTGGGTTTTTTTTTTTTTTCATTTTTTTTGAATGATAGAGATATGAGCATTTATCTAAAGGACTACCAGAGAGAGGTGGGGTGCTGGAGAAAAGAGTGAGAAAACAAACGTGCTCCTGAAATGTGACTATGCCAGGTGGAAACTGCATTCAGCTACTTGCAGCAAAGACCTGAAACAATAGGGCTTGCACAAGGTGCCAGCTTACTTTTCACCCATAGTACAAAGATGGACAGTCCAGGTGGCTCCACATTGTCATCAACACTCCAGGCCTCTTTTATCTTTGTTGTACCACTCCTAACATATTCTCAAAGTCACACAGGATTAGAGAACTGTCATTGAGGGATTAGAATGAATGAGGAAAAGAGAAACATTGCTGTACAGCTGCATAAGTGTTTTCCCAAAACCCTCACCAAGGGACTCTCTGATACATCTCACGACCTCCCTCTTCCCATCTGCAATAGGACTGAGATGTAAATCGGCAGCTGAGCATCCTGATGCCCCACAGAGGAGGGGGATTTTTCCAGGGTAAAAGACCACCCTCCTCTACTACACCTTCAGGTATTGGAACACACCCCAACCTGTTTTTTAAAATACTTGTATGAAAGATACCAATACCAGGATGAAATCCCATTTGTCAGACCTGGACGAAACAGCTGTGAAAGCCCACAGGAAAAGAGCCTCATGCTTACATGTCTGAGTTAAGAACTGTTTCCAAGGACTTCCTAAAAACTCATGTCTGTCACACGTCTCCTCCTTTGATAAGGTTTATTACTACACAGGCTTCAGGACTGCAAAGTTATTCAGGTAAGATGTTCTTGGAACAGCACTTGCCCAGTAATGGCATCTCCACCAGTGAACTGACAAGTCTGACTTTGAACCTTTAGAACCAATGAACTCTGTTTCTAAGCAGCTTATGCTAATTCCTTTTTGCAAATAAAAGTTCCCCTTTAGCCTTCCCTTCACAGATGGCCTTGCCATTTCATGCAGTCTGGATTATAATCCTTATTTCTATTCCTGAGTAAACATAACATATTTGCAGATAATTTTCTCTATTGTGTATATGTGGTTTTTTGTTTGTTTGTTTTAGATTAACATGGGTCTGTCCTATTTGCCGTAGGAATCTGAAGTTCTCACCTGTGGAGTTTCTAGTGGGGGTTAAAGCCTTGGTCTAGGAGACTATAAGTAAAATGAATGGCAGTGACCGTTCTATAATCCTGTGTGACTTTAAGAATATCTTAGGAGTGGTATAACAGAAAGATAAAAGAGGCCTGGTGAGTCGATGACAATGTGGAGCTACCTGGACTGACCATCTCCAAGTTATTTTTGAAGAGTTAATATTTATATAGGTACTACCTATGTCCAAACTCCATCAAGCCTAAGAAGATTTGAATTATGGTTTCCTGCAAATACAGCTAGACTGGGGTGCAGTAGCCCTGGCTGTGAGTTACTTCTGTGAACTCTGACTTTGGACATGCTACTCCCATTTTCTGGGCCTTACCTCCCTTGTCTCCAAAATGCAGCACTTTGTCTAAATTAACTCTAAGTATCTTTGTGTCTCTAAAGTCTCATGTAAATACTTTATTGGATTGGCTAATCTCCTTGGAATCAAAGGAAATTGGTAATTCAGTGGATGCCACAGGAAACAGAAGCCTCAAAGACTGGGAGGATGAGATGGGTACCCATTCACAGGGACTCCCCAGGGGGCAGTAGGCATAGAAAGAAGCACCAAGATGAAGGCTTGGTCAATCTGAAATAGACTGGGCCTCTTGGAGTTCAGTGATTACAGAACCTGGAATAGCACTCAGTGTGATGTGAGGTACAACAGAAAAATAAACACATTCAGGAGCCAACCACTGACTAATAAAGAGCTAGGTTAGAAATGACATGGTAATTCACATATACACACACCCCCATATATATATACATGCCCACATATATCAGACAATAGCACTAGAATAATATACTGTATATGTTTATCAAACAGCCACTAAATGTTTGCTTAAAAATAAAACGCTTTTAGGTGTTAATTGGCTCCATAAGAACGCCATTGCAATCTCTAAGATTTTGCTTTGATTCTAGCAAAGCTGAATTTATGAGGCATCGAGGTATTTAAATGAAATCATGGCTCTAATTGATTGAACGCATAAAAGCAAAACGAGGCTACATAAATACCCTTAAAGTATAATGACTTGTGAATTAACATAAAATAGGAAAGACTCCACCTCAGAAATTCACAAGCTCTGAAGCACTCAGAGAAAAGTGAACCTCTATACAGCCCCTCCCCACCAAGTACAGGAACAATCTGGCTTGATGCTTCCATTGTTATTCAAAACTGGTTATCAGGAACAGTCCAACCTCCAAATGGAGGCCACGGCAAGCACGAGCTATAAAAGGCATTCGCCTGTCACTAACAGAACCTGAACAAGTTTGGCACATCCATCTTTCCATACTGGAAGTTCTCAAATTCGACTGTAAGGTGATCATCAAGGGATGTTTTTACAGGATAATAACTTTCCCTCTATGTCTCTTTATCCAGGCATGATATACGAATGTGTGATACATCTTTTCTATAATTAAGTAAACTGTTCCCTTGCTTCATAGTTACTCAGCAACAAATGACACCTATATTATCTTTCTGGAGAAAAAAAAATATCCGTACTTATTGCCAAGTAAACTCTTAGAAAACAGGCATTTTTTAACTGATTATTCTGACAGTAAAATAACTAAGGAAACACTTTTTCATCCTTTTTTTTTTTTTTTTTACAAACTCCTTTTATCACTGTTTAGAATTCTAGCTATACTATCAAAAAGCTGCATTCAATTTTTGATACTTTGTCATTTTGACAAAAGAAAAAAACGTCTTCCTGGGAAAAACTGTTTAGTCAAAGGAAATTTGTGGTATCAAAGAAAAAAATACATATAAATATTTAAGAAAACATACATAAAAATACATAAATATGTATATAAATATATATAAATATAGATGACAGTAATGCAACTGATAAAGACAGGAGACAGACAAATTCCTAGGAAGACGGGGATGGGTTTCCAGTGAAACTTGACCTTCAAGCCAAGGACAGTTTAAAACCTGAAAACCTAGCTACCAGTTGTGGATAGAATCCATGGACAAGAGTGAGAACTTCCATCCCTGTCTTATCCACTCTCCTAATCGGTTCTTTCTGAATGATGCCTTTTAAGCAATTAAATGGTGACTTTTCCAAGCCCTCTCATAAACCAATCAGCATGAACTCCCCCATTCTAAGCCCACAAAAACCTTAAGCTTAGCCTCACAGACAGCTACCCACTCTCAGGTCCCCACTTACCGAGAACATTTCTTTCACTCAATAAATTATACTCTGTCTTATCCCCTCTCCGGTGTTCGCATACCTTATTCTTCTTGGTTGTGGAACAAGAACTCAGAACTCACTGAACTGTGGGAGCTAAAGAGCTGTAACACTCCTGCTCACTGAGCTGCAGGTGGCAGGAGTAAAAGAGCTGTAACACTTCTTGCCATCGAACTATGGGAGTAAAAAGGCCACAACACTACCATTGGGAGACACTAGTTCTGATAATGTTTTCAAACTTAATACAAAATCTCTAGAATAAGATGGAAGACTGTGCCAAATTATGTATGTCAAAATTTTTTTAGTTTCATTTGCAATTGGCTTCTGAGAACTTTTTATGTGCCAAGAGCTGAGTTTGAAACTGGCACACAAAGATTTCTTCCTTTAAGGAGGTCCTAATCTAAAAGTAAAGATAGATATATAAATTAAATAAATATTTTATGAACTGAGAATTGCTAAAAAGAGTTTATATATGTGCAAAAGAGTAATTGATTCATTCTAATTCCTAGATCATGAAGTAAGTGATACTGGAATATTATTTTGACAGTATAGAATGTAGTTCACAGGAGAAAGGGGAAAGGAGGAGGAGGTAATTCCAGGGACAGTGGGCACAGAATATACAACAGCATGAAGATGTGACAGATCATCAAGCTATCAAGGAATTACGAATAATGAAGTATTGCCAGAAGGTAAAATATTGGCAGTAGGTAGTGATGGGAGGTCAGGGCTAAAGAATGAGATATAGAACAAATTAAGACAAATCTGAAATATCAGTTAGAAACTTGGAGTTTTTTTGAGAGAAAGGTAGTGGTTTGAAGAGTTTTAAGAAAAACAGTAAGATCAAGTTTCATAATGAGAAGAAATAAAATAACTGCAACTAAGTGAAGGTCTGATTGAAGTCATGAAGGCTAGTGATCAGTCACATTATAACTATTGGACTAGTATATCTAAAGTTTCTCATATTAATTTCATCTTTATAATTCAGTTTCATGGTTCAATATACAAAAATTACAACCTATAAAAGAATATACAGCAGTTTTCTGGATGCTCTTATTCATAAGCCACCAAGGCCTGCAGGCAACCACTATGATTACCTTTAGTCTGTTCTTTCAGAGATATTTACGCCCATTCAAACGCATATACTCCTGTACTCCATTTTTTATACACATAGTTGCATATTCAACATACTGTTCTTCATTTTGATTTTATCACTATACATCTTGAAGATATTTCTATATTAATGAAACACAAGCATCCTCAATCTTTTTTAAGCTGCTGCATATATTTTCCAGTGCATATATGTACCATGAATTATTAACTGGTCTCCAATTCAGGATATTGAGATTGTTTCAGTGCTACAGTAAATATCCTTTCATGTGTTTTATTATATACCTGGACAATTATATCTTTAAAATTCTGTTTCCATCATTTATTGCTGTATAACAAACTACCCCAAAACTTAGTACTAATTTTAAACTAACAATCATGGCAATATCTCATAATTTCATAGACCAAGAATTGGACTGCATTTGCTGGAGATTTCATCTGTCCCATGAGGTATCAAAAGAGGTCATTTTGTTTTTATTTGACTGGTGGATAGATTGGCTGGATGGTCCAATATGGTTCAATCACACATCTAGCACCCTCACAGGGAAAGTTGAAAGACTATACTCAACAAGAACAAGTACTCAGAGAGATCTCACACAGCCTCTCCAGTATGGACATCTCAGAGTTCTTGAACTTCTTACATGGAGTCTCAGAGCTTCTAAAATGGAGTTAACTCACCCAGCTCTGGTCCAAACAAACAGGACCTTACAGTCTAGCATAGTGTCATCTGTATCAGGTACAAGTACAGATGATGCTCCTCAGTAAAGTTACTTGAGCATGGCTCTTCACAACCTGAAGATTTGCAAACTAAAAACAAACAAACAAAAAAACCCTGCTTCTCCTCCATAATAACTAATACACAATGGAATACCAGAGACCAAATAATTACAGTGGACACTCCCATTTAAAAATGGGGAAAGAGAAGCACATTTGGCAGTGTCTTGATTAGGGATCAGTCCTGCTCTGGAAATATTAAATAGTTCTCTCTGGTTCTTTCATTCACCTTTTGGGTTCTTGGAACTCACCTCTTGTTTATTTTTTATTTTCCATAACAAGAAAAACATTTTGGCTATTGGGTAATATTTTCTGCTTTCTTTCTACTCCCAGAGAGTTGAGGGCTTATTTGTTGGTTTTAGCTTTTTTTTTTGTTTTTTTTTTTACTATGCCTGTCCCTTTTATTTCAAGTTCATGGTACTAATGCAATTCTCTTACAAGCTTTGTGGGGTCCCTGTGAATCTTAGTAAAGTTCACTATATTAAATAAAAGCCACAGCACAAATCTCTCAACACAGGCTTTCTTGGATTTGGGATGGGGTCAAAATGCTGTGGGAAAATACCTTAAACTTTTCTGGAAAGCTTTTTGTCTAACTGAGAGTTCTATAAGACATGTCTTTAAGTCTTTCTGAAATCTTCATAAATGGTCTTATAGGCATACTTTTGAGGTGGTCTTTGTCTTACAGTCATTCTTAACTTGAAAGCCTTTTGGAGAAGGTGTGAATGAAACAATTTTCAAATAGCAAGACATGACTACTTTCAATTACTTTATATAAACAGATAGAACACCATGTAAAAAGATTATGGAATAAAATAAATAATTATATGCCAATAAATAAGATATCCTAGACATAATAGACAAATTTCAAGAAAGAAACAAATTATTGAAATGGACTCCTGGAGAAACAGAAAAAATCTACATAGACCTAGAACAAGTAAAGAGATTGATAGTAATTTTAAAACTTTCAACAGAAAAGCTCAGGTCCACATGGCTTCATCAGTAAATTTTATCATACATTTACAGAAAAATTACTACCAACACTAAAAACACTTTCAAAATATAGAAGAGAATGGAAATCTTTCTAATTCATTTTGTGAGGCCAGATATCAAAACCAAAGACACCACACACACACACACACACACACACCCCCCTCAAAGCTACATGCCAATATCTCTAATGGATATAGAGGCAAAAATATGCCCCAAAATTACTAGCAAACCAAACTAGTATCATGTACAATGGATTATGCACCATGATCAAATGAGATTCATCCCAGGAATGCTAGATTGATTTAGCATACAAAAGAAAAAGAAAATTCAATTGGTAGGATGAAGGGGGGTGGAAACTGCATTAGTATCTCAATAAGCACAGAATTTGACAAAATCTTATGTCAGTTAAAGACAAAAAAGATTCAAACTAGTAATAGAAGGGAACTTTCAACCTAATTAAGGTAATCTAAAAGAAAAAACAAACAACAAATCACAGCTACTATCATACTTAAAGGTAAAGCTTTCCCTTTAAAATGAAGAACAAGACAAGTTAATTCTATTCAACGTGGTACTGGAGGTTCTAGTCTGGGCAAAATTGGGCCAGAAAAGTTTCTAAAAGTCAGGATGCTAGGGAAGAGGGGTGGGGCAAAGAAAAGCATCCAGATTGGAAAGGAAATAATAAACTAAACTTATTTTCATTTTATATATGCTTATAGATCATCTCAAAGAATCTGCAAAACATTAATAGTATACTAGAACTAGTAAATATGTTCAGTAAGGTTACAGGATATAAAAATCATCAGTTTATATCTATATTTAGCAATAAATAATCTAAATACAATAAGATGACAAGTCCAATTACAATAGCATCAAAAGCAATAAAGAACATATGAATTTAACAAAAGATATTAGACATACATACGGAAAACTACAAAATATTGTTGAAAAAAATTAAGACTGAAATAAATGAAAACTTTCTGTGTTCATGGACTGGAAGTTTAATATTGTAAAGATGGCAATATTTCCCAAATCTACAGATTTCATAAATTTCTATCGAAATTTCATCTCCCTTTTTGTAAAGATGGACTGATCTGAAATTGCAAGAGAATCAGAATAGTCAAAACAATCTTGAAAAGGAGAATAAAATTAAAGGACTCACACTGCCCGGTTTTATATCCATTACAAAGCCACAGTAATGAAGATAGTGTGGGACTTGCATAAGAATAGACTTATCTATCAAAGGCATACAATTAAGAATCCAGGAGTAAACCTATCCATCTATGCTCAATTCATTTTTGGCAAGGATGCTAAGGCCATTTGTATTTGTTTCCTGTTGCTGCTGTAACAAATTACCATAAATTGGGTAACTTAACAGAAGTTTATTCTCTTAGTTCTGGACACGGAATATCTGAAATCAGAGTGTTGGCAGGGCTTCACTCTCTCTCGAGGATCTAAGCAGGAATTTGTTCTTTGACTCTTCCAGTTTCTAGTGGTTACTGCCTCTTCTTGATTTGCAGCCCAACCATCCAATCTCTACCTCTGTCTCCACATCATGCCTTCTCCTCTATGTGCTTGTGACTTTGCTTCTGTGGCTTCTAAAGATAATTGTCATTGAATATAGGACCCATGAGGGTAATTTAGGATAATCTTGTCTCAAAAACCCTAATGTAATTGCATATGCAAAGATCCAAATTAGGTATTTAAGTTTCCAAATACAGCACTTGGATTTCAAATAAAGTATTATTCACAAATTCTGGGGATTAGGACATGAACACATCTTTTTTTGGGAGGGTTACTATTTGACCCACTACACTATTAGATAGAGAAATGAATGGTCTTTTGTTGTTGTTAGGTAAGATTCATTTATTTTTATTTTAACTTTTATTTTAGGTTCAGGGGTACATGTGCAGGTTTGTTATATAGGTAACTGTATGTTCTCAGGGATTCGATGTACAAATTATTTCATTACCCAGTTAATAAGCATAGTACCCAATATATATTTCTTCTGATCCTCTCTCTCCTCCCACCTCCCACCCTCAAGTAGGCCTTGGTATCTGTAATTCCCCTCTTTGTGGACATGTGTTCTCATTATAAGTGAGAACATGCAGTATTTGGTTTTCTGTTCCTACGTTATTAGGTGAGCGCAAAAATAATTGCGGTTTTTGCCATTTACTTTTTTTATGGCAAAAACCACAAGTACTTTGCAACAACCTAATAGTTTGCTTAAAATAATGGCCTTCAGCTCCATCCATGTTACTACAAAGGACACGATCTCATTGTTTTTTTATGGCTGCATAGTATTCGATAGTGTGTGTGTACCACATTTTCTTTATCTAGTTTACCACTGACAGGCATTTATGTTGATTCCATGTCTTTACTATTGTAAATAGTGCTGCAATGAACATACACATGCATATGTCTTTATGATAGAGTGATATATATACTTTTGGGTATATACCCCACAATCCCATTCTGTTTCAAGTTCTTTGAGTAATCTCCACACTGCTTTCTAAAATGGCTCAACTAATTTACAGTCCCATCAGCAGTGTGTAAGTGTTCCCTTTTCTCCACAGCCTTGCCAACATGCTATTTATTGCCTTTCTAACAATAGCCAATGAATGGTCTTTTCAAAAAAGGGATATACAGTTGCTGTGACAACTGGATACACACATGCAAATTAATGAATTTTGACCCCCATCTTACCTAAAGATTCATCAAAGACATAAATTTAAGAGCTAAAACTATAAAAGTCATAAAAGACGTAGGCATAAATTTTTTGACATTGAATTAAGCAATGATTTCCTAGAAGTGACATCAAAAGCATGAACAACCAGAGAAAAAATAGATAACTTGCACTTCTTTAAAGCTTTAAGTTTGTATACACCAAATGATACTGTAAAGAAAGTATTTTTAAAAACAGTCCACAATATAAGAGAAAATATTGATAAATTATATATTTGATAAGAAACTAGTATTCACCATATATCAGGAGCACTTATAAACCAGCATTACAAAGACAACCCAATTTTAAAATGGGCAAAAGATTTGAATAGATATTTCTCCAAAGATACGTGAATAGCCAGTTAGCACATGAACAGATGTTCAGAATTATTAGAAAAGTGCAAATCAAAGCCACAATGACACCACTTCACATTTTCTAAATTGACAACATTTTTTAATAGAAAACAAGTGTTGGCAAGGATCTGGAGAAATTTGGAAACTTCATACATTTCTGGTGAGATAGAAAGTTGTGTAGTCACCTTGTAAAATGGTTTGCCAGTTTCTCAAAAAGTTAAATATAGAATCACTATATGACCCAGAAATTCTACTCTTAGGAAGATAGCCAAGATAATTAAAACCATATGTCTATACAAAAACTTGTACATGAATGTTTATGAAAACATTACTCACAATAGGCAGAAAGTGAAAAAACTCAAATGTCCAGCAACTGATGAATGAACAAATATAGTATATCCATATTATTCAACCATAAGAAGAAATTAAGTACTGATTAATAAAACAAGACAGAAACCAAATGGAATGTTCAAATAGGAAAATACATAGAAACAGAAAGTATTTGCCAGCAGCTGAGAAAAGGAGGAAATTGGGAGTGACTGCTAAGAGTAAGGGTTTCTTTTAGTGATGATGAAAATATTCTGGAATTATATGGTCACAATGGTTGCACAACCTTTTGAGTTCTCTAAAAACAAATGAATGTGTACCCAACAGGTGTGTTTTATAGTATTTGAATCATATTTCAAAAATAATTATAATTTTTAAATGACCTATAGCTAACTATAATATGATGCTTATAAAAGTATGTGAGTTATAAAAAAATTAAGTCATAGAAGGCTACAAATGTTTCCTTTTTTCTAAAAATTAAACATGGAAAATCTAAATGGCAAATAATAATAAAATTCAGCAATCTGTTTACTCATGGAGGTAACATAAAGGTATATGCAAAGCTAATGGTAATGTTTTTATTATTAAATATGGTAGATGCATACATGTTAATTTTATAAGAATGCTTTTTGCCAAACATACATGCTTTTATATGCCTCAAATATTATATAATAAGAACATTTAAGTGATTTGCTTTTCAATTTTATGTGGCCAGGGAAGTGACAGTGTCCTTAATTAAAACAGTGGGCTTAAAGCAGATGACATGTCATGTTATGACATGGGTCAGCTTTTCCTTAGTCAATCTGCCCCAGTATTCTTCCTCTAATGATCACTCCTCCTGAGTCACTCATCTGTTGATGACCAGCCAAATGAATCAGGAGTTGGGCTTTTTATAGATCTGGAGCATCAAAGTGAGTCATCTACTCACTGCTGGCACAGTTCATTTCAAAATCATCTTCCACCTCCTCAGCTAAAATTAATCTGCCTATTATTTTATCTAAGCCAACGTCATTATTCTCCTATAGTTAAAATTTAAATCATAGTATCCTGTGATTAATTCAACTTAAATCATGATATCCTACAATTCTCTGTTTGAACAGAAGCATTTCAGGGCTTTATGAAAAAGTGATTTACTGGACTAGAGCAACAACATTGTTCACTTTAATAGTCAAATTGAACTTTCTTTTTAGTTCAGCATATGACAGTCATCTTGAAAGCTTCCTTTTAATTCTAGAAGCTTCCTTTTATGTCTTTATCATAAGGGAAATACTATGCTAGTAAAAGAGGCTGTAGTAACTCTTCGAGGTTTGTAAGGAGAGCTAAGGAAGGTTAAAGAAAGGAGGTGAGAAGTGAACATTCTGATTTCCAGCCATGGATTCTGAAGTCAAGAGTGGAATTATATATACAGAAATGAGATGTTGGCTGTGTCAGATTGCAGAACTTCTTTCTAACAAGGCAATTGCTAAACTGGCAAAAATTACCAAAAATACAACTATTTAATAATGTCTCTGGAAATAGAGCTAAGAATAGGCAATAAATTGAGAAGTATTTATTTATTTTTAAATCTGCAGAATTTCAGCAAGAACAGTGGTATTCTGTGGCATTTGAGCCAGAAACCGCTCTCATTACCACCCCCAACTTTAACTCACTGTTGCAGGTTTACTCTAGGTGGGCAAGGCCAAGAAGAGAGAGGCTTTTTTCACCCTTCTCCCTCCATCACCTCTCAGTTGCAGGGCAACAGTTTAACTCTGAGAGGAGCAGATAAGGCAGATAAAAAGAGATCACAGTGGTAAACAGTTTAAACAATTAGAGAAGCAATTGGATACTGGTAGCAGCAAACAAAACAACAGACCTGCCAGAATTTTAACAAGAACATGAAGCAAAAAGCCCCAAAAGACCCTAATAAGATCATATCCATCCCTACTGGTTTGGAAGGCTGTGAGCGCTTGCACACACACACACACACACACACACACACACACACAAGCAGTTGTAGCACTGTTAGTCCCTGGCTAACAGCAGTGTAGATTTGAAGTCTTCCTGAACTGGGTACAAGTCTTACTGTTTCAGAAGGCTTAATCACAATCCCTAACCCATCACTCACTGGTTGAAGACAAACATATACTGACCTAGGAGCAACTTCTAGAATTCTAAGCTTAAAAATTGTTTAAAGAACAACAACAATGCAAAGTCCTGAGTTCTAACATCAGAGGTTGTATACTTTGCAGGAAATAGACTTTATAAATTAGTTTGAGCAATTCACTAAACAAATAAACAAAACTGACCAACAATAACAAGCCCCAGGGTGAAAGTCTGAAATGGCTGCACTACATTATATAAAATATCCAATTTTCAGGAAGAAATTTTGAGACATGCAAAGAAATAGCAAAGTGTGATCCTTATTGAAGAAAAAATGATCAGGCAATAGATAATACTTTTGAAAGATCCTGTTCTTGGACATTTTAGACAAAGATTTAAAGAAGTTACTATATGTGCAAAGAATTAGGGGAAACCATGTATAAAATATTTAAAGAAAAATAGAATTCAAATATAAAACACTAATAGGTATTTAGAAATTATAAAAAAAGAACCAAATTGAAATTTTTGGAGTTGAAATCTGTAACAACTGAAATGAAAAATTCACTCTAGGAAATTCCCCAATAGCTTTGACCTACAAGAAGAAGAAAATCAGAGAACATCAGTAAAAATCAATAGAGATTTAATGTGAGGAAAATAAATTTTAAAATAATGAAATAAATGAATAGGGCCTCAGAACTAAGAGCAGCAGCATCTATGTAAATGAGAGTAACAGAAGAAGAAGGCAATGAGGCAGGAAAAAAACAAAGAATAATGCCCGAAACTCTCCAAATATGAAGAAAAATATTAATCTACACATTGAAGATCAATGAGCTCCAAATAGGATATATACACATAAAATCTACACCTAAATGTTAACACTAAAGAAAATGTTAACAAGAAAATCTTGAAAGTATCAAGAAAAAGGTGACTCATCACAAACAACAGTACCAAAAGACTCAACAGTTGACTTCTCATGATAAATAATGGTGATTTCACACAAGAAATAACGACAGCCAGGGTAATGGGAGGGCATATTCAAAAGAAAGAAATTAAGATTCTTATAGCCAGTGGAACTATTTTTCAAAAATGAAGATGAAGTAAAAATATTCTCAGAAGATGACTTAGAATTTGTTGCTGGGAGGGCTATATATAAAATTGACTTATGGGGTTTATAACACATAGAAATATATCTTACAATAATAACAACACAAAGAGGGGGCGGGCAAAGCAGCTAAAGGGGATTAAGAAAGTGATACAAGACAATAACCCAAAACTACATCTGTCAGTAAAAATGTAGAGAAATTGGAACTCATACATTGCTTGTGAAGGTATAAAATAAAACAAGCTTTTTGAAAAACTGTTTGACAGTGATTATAAAGTTAAACATACACTTAACATACAACTCAAAAATTCTCTTCTGTGTATTTATTCAAGATCAATGAATACATATTTTCATACCAAGACATGAACATGGCCGACATGGTGGCTCATGCCTGCAATCCCAGCACTTTGGGAGACCAAGGCAGGCTCATCGCTTGGCCTCAGGAGTTCAAGACGAGCCTGAGCAATATAACGAAACAGTGTTTCTGCCAAAAATACAAAAAGTTAGGAGGGCATGGTGGCACACACCTGTGGTCCAAGCTACTCAGGAGGCTGAGGTGGGAGGATCACTTGAGCCTGGAAGGCAGAGGTTGCAGTGAACTGAGATCATGCCATTGCACTCTAACCTGAGTGACAGAGTAACAGGTCTCAAAGGAACTGACCTTGTCTCAAAGAAAAAAAAAAGATGTGAACATCAGTTAGTGTTCCTAGAAGTTTTTTTCGTAATAGCCAAAGTCTGGAAACAACCCAATGTTCATTAGCTGATGAATAGGTAAACAAAATGTGTTATAGCTATACAAGAGTAGCACTCAGCAATAAAAATAATGAGCAGACGATATACACAAGATAGATAAATGTCCTTATTTTTGGATTCCATTTGTTTGTAATTCTAAAAAAGCAAAACGAATCTGTAGCAACAGAAAGCAGATCTGACCGGGACTGGTAATGTTAAAAGGGCTTACTGCAAAGGAGCAAAAGGGAAGTTATACACTACAGAAAATGCTTTATATCTTGATTCTGGGATAGTTAGACTGTCCTGGCAAGATCTGAAATTTTCACTGATAACAGTTCAAACTGTAAAGTTGCCGGTAGTCTGTAATTTTAAAGAATAAAGTTTCTTGGTAAGTGGCCAAAGTAAGAGATTGTTAGGACACTTTAAAGTTGTAGGGTGTTCTTAGGAGACATTGAATCAGTAGTTGGAAAAGTTTTCTCAAAGTAAGCATCAGGACTTGAGGATTTTACAGAAAAGTCCCAACCAGACTTGAAAAAGTATGTTGACTGATGCATCCCCATGTACAACTCGTCCAGAAAGATGAAAAGAGAGCATCCCACTATTCATTGCATAAAACTGGTATAACATTAACACCATTGTCACTTGGAAATGCCCCTTGTTTCTTATGAATTTGAAAAGAAAATAGAAGGCATATGTTTAAATCTATCCAGGGTGGGGAGGTCCTGAGCACTGGTTATCACTATTTTACTAACAGAAACTGAGGCACAAAGAAGTAACTTTTTGGAGGTCACATAGCTAACACTCACAAAGTTAGGATTTTGAGCCAAACATTCTGGTTCTAGAAATTTATGTCCATATTTATTGCTGAACACTCAACATCTAGCAACGTTCATTTGGCATAGATCCTCAATAAGTGATAGGTTAAATTGCTGATGTGAGATTCATATTTGGGTTAGCCAGTTTATCTTAATCATCAATAGTGAGATAGCTTGAATATACTCATCTATGAAAATTTTTAAAGTCTCCCTTGTCTTCCTAGTATTATATACTAAATTTATATTACATATAACATTACTGACTTTGTACATTTATATTCTAAAATATTAAGCCTCTTTTGTTAATGAAATTAAAATGTGTTATTATATAATAATGAAAACGCTTTAAGAACTATAACAATGAGGCTGGACATGGTGGCTTATGCCTGCAATCCCAGCACTTGGGAGGTCAAGGTGGGCAGATCACTTGAGGTCAGGAGTTCAAGACCAGCCTGGCTAACATGATGAAACCCCATCTCTATTAAAAATACATAAATTAGCCAGGCATGGTGGCACACGCCAGTATTCCCAGTTACTCAGGAGGTGAGGCGCAAGAATTGCTTGAACCTGGGAAGTGGAGGTTGCAGTGAGCCAAGATTATGCCACTGTACTCCAGCCTGGGTGACAGAGTGAGACCCTGTCTCAAAAAGAGGGGAGGGGAGGGGAGGGGAGAGGAAAATAACAATGTATTTACCATTCCTTTTCAATGTAAAAGCATTCACAATATTTTCCCTTTGTCATATGTACTGAGAAAAAATTCTTAAAGGAATTTGAAATATTTTGATTTTGTCAAGATTATCTTTAAGCCAAATCTAGTTGTTTAGAACTGCCAAAAAGCACTACAAATACAACCTTAAAAAGTATTTTTAGAATGATGTTGATTACCTACTGACCAAATAAACCTTCAAATTAAATGTTTTTCTTATTCAAAGAAGAGTAGTGTTGGCTACTCTTAATACTATTTTGAGTTTTCTTTTAAGCTACTAATTCCAAGAACACTTCGGAACCTCTAATTTTCTTCTTCTTTGCTTGCCCCTGCACAAACATATTGAGACTACTTAGAGTAGAAACCATTAAGACAGGTGTTCTTTACTATAGATACGACCATAGTGACCAAGCCTGGCATTTTACCCGCTATTCAAAGAATAACCCTAGGGTCAGGATCTTGAATCATTTTTACAGTGCTAGCATTGTGCATTTCTAGAAGTTCATAGTCCTGTAATGTCTTATTCACATTTCCTGCTCTAGGGCAGCTAGTCTTAAAGGGATGAGAGAGGCAAAAGACACAAATATTTACTCAACTAGAGAGGAAATAAAAAGCTAAATAAAGAAAATAAAAACCCAAACATTTCAATTTTATTAGCAATCAAATTGAAAGAATGAGATACCATTTTGTAAGTAATTTACAAAGATTTTAAATAACAGTGTTTGTAAGGAGGTAGACTGGAGTTAGAATGGAGGCTCCGGTGCCTCATTACCTTTGAATTCTGGACACGTCACCTATCAGTTGTTACTTAAAGTTTTGATTTTAAGTCTTTAAATCTTGTACCTTGGCTTTCTCTTCTTTTAAATGGTGCTAATAATAGTCTAGCTCCTAAGTTTGTTGTGAGGATTGAACAAACCAGTATTTTTAAACACATTTATGATATTAAGTGACATATTAAGAGCTCAATAAATGTTAGCTATTGGTATAAGTAGAGATTCCTATAGATTGGCAGTGTTTTCTAAAAGGCAAATTGCTCCACATCTATCAAGAATATAAAAAGTGTTTAAATTTTTTTATCCAGGAATTCCTCTTCTAGGGACGCTAACTAAGCAAAATAACTAATTCAAAGATTTATGTACAATAATGTTTATTAAAGCAAGAGTTTTGACAAATTGGAAACAACTTGAATCTCTAACATTTGGAACCAAATTAATAAAATTATGTCATTAATAAATGGATTATTTTAAAGACGATAGTTAAAATAGTTAGGATGGAATGTCTACTACTGGCTAAGATAAAATAATAATGACCTAAATTTCCATTACACTTTAAATAACTAGAAAACTAAATATATGAAAAAATATGTTTCAGATATCGGATAATAGGCATATTGGGGTTGTGATTCCTGAGAAGATGGAAACAAATTGGGTGAACCCTACAGTTACTCCAGTTTGCTGCCTAAGAGCAAGTTCCAGGCCACAGTACACTGAAGAAGAATGTAAAAGAACATTATAGTTTTGCTGAACTAAAGAGAAAGAATGTTAGTGTTTCTAGAAGGCAAGACAGCTAAGATGTGTGGGCCTGAGTACCAGAAAAAAAGCAGCTGCACATACAGAGCCCTTAAGATCTGAAGCAGAATCTAGTAAATTCTTTGGCTTAAGATTAATCTGTGCATGTATGAGAATGCTTCCTAAGCCCAAAGAAATAACCACTGGAAAGGAATAGGCATAACAATTTCTAAAGCTTATGCAGGACTGAACAATTTTTGACCCTTAGTAAGCCAGAATGGAAAGACATCAAAATCCATGGGGCATGGGTACAGTCATCAAAATATATTGCCATCGGGGTGAGAATAAATTATTACCAGATTGAAGACATCACTGGATCTTTCTTAACAAAGCTTAAAGGCTTCAAAAGGATTTAACTAAATCCAAGCAACTGAACTGCAAACCGTAACAAAAATCTAACAATGTATAAAGCAATGTAACAAAATTGAACATAATATAAAAGTCTAGTGTCGAAAAATTATTAGGCATTCAAAAACAGCAGGAAAGCCTGGGCGCAGTGGTTCATGCCTGAAATCCCAGCACTTTGGGAGGCCAAGGTGGGTGGATCATGAGTTCAGGAGATTGAGAACATCCTGGCCAACATGGTGAAACCCTGTCTTTACTAAAAATATAAATATTAGCTAAGCATGGTGGTGAGCACCTGTAATACCAGCTACTTGGGAGAATCACTTGAACCCAGGAAACGGAGGTTACAGTGAGCCAAGATCCTGCCACTGTACTCCACACTGGCAACAGAGTGAGACTCCATCTCAAAAAAAAAATCATTTGATGATACAAAATTCACTGGTAACAGTAAGTACAAAAATAGATAATATTATAATACTGTAATTATGATGTGTATACCATTCATATCTAGAGTAGGAAGACTAAAAGAGGAACCTATCAAAAATAATAACTACAACAACTTTAAGACAGAAAGAGTAGTAAGAGATAAATACAAACAACAAAAGTTAAAAATGGAGTAAAGAAGTTAAAGTGTAGAGTTTTTGTTGGTTCTCTTTGCCTGTTTTGGCAGAGTACAGTTATCATTAGTTTAAGATAATGTGTTATAAGATGTTATTTGAAACCTTTCATTGTAATCTCAAGCAAGAAAGACTACAACAAATACACAAAGCTATAAAGAAAGAAATTAAGATATACCACCACAGAAAATCACTTTCACAAGAGAAAGAAGGAAATTAAGGAATGAAGGAAATGAAGGAAGAAAGGAAGGAAAGGGAGGAAACAAAGGAAAGGAAGGAAAGGGAGGGAAGGGGAAGGAAGGAAGGAAGGAGGGAAGGAAGGAAATGGCAGAAGGAAGGAAGGAAATGGAGGAAGGAAGGAAATGGAGGTAGGTAGGAAGGAAATAGAGAAAGGAAGAAAGTAAATGGAGAAAGGAAGGAAACGAAGGAAGAAAATGAAGAGAGAAAATGAATGAAATGAAGTAAGGAAACAAAATGAAGAAAGGAAGGAAACCAATGAAATGAAGGAAGAAAGGAAACAAACAAACTGAAGGAAGGAAACAAATGAACCAAAGGAAGGAAGGAAATGAACAAAATGAAGGAAGGAAGGAAATGAACAAAATGAAGGAAGGAAGGAAATGAATGAAGAAAGGTAAGGAAGGAAGAAAGAAAGAAAGGGAAGGAGGCAGGGAAAGAGGGAGGGAAGGAAAGGAAAGAAATGAAGGAAGGAAACAACGAGAGGAAGGAAATGAAGGAAATAAAGGAAGGAAGGAAACGGAAGGAAGGAAACGGAAGGAAACAGAAGGAAGGAAACAGAAGGAAGGAAGGAAATGAAGGATGAAACAAAGGAAGAAAGTAAGTAATGAAAGAAGGAAGTAAAGGAAGAAAGGAAGGAAATGAAGGAAAAAAGGAAATAAATGAAGGAAGGAGGGAAGAAAATGAAGGAAGAAAGGAAGCAAAGGAGGGAAGGAAACAGGAAAAAAGAAATTAAGGAAAGAAACAAAGGAAGGAAGGAAATAGCAAAAAAGGAAGGTAAGAAAGAAGAAAACAAAGGAAGAAAAAAACAGAAAAAAAGGAAGTGAAAGAAGGAAGAAAACAAAGGAAAGAAGAAAACAAAGGAAAGAAAATAACAAAGGAAGGAAAGAAACTAAAGAATGAAGGAAAGGAAAGAAGGAAAAAAATGAAGAAAGTAAACAAAGGAAGGGAAGAAGAAAAGACCGAAAAACAACCAGAAAAGAAATAACAATATGGAAGAAATAAGTCCTTATTTATCAATAACAACATTAAATGTAAATAGACTAAACTTTTCAATCTAAAGGCATAGAGTGGCTGAATGGATTAAGAAAATAAGACCCAATAATTTGTTGTCTACAAGAAAGAAACACTCTTCACTTATGAAGACACACACAGACTGAAAATTTATAAATGGAAAAAGATATTACATGGAAATGAAAACCAAGAAATGGCAAGAGTAGCCATACTTATCAGATAACATAGATTTCAGCACAAAAAGTATAAAAAGAGACAAAGAAAGTCATTATACAATGATAAAGGGATCAATTTAGCAAGAGGATATAGCGATATATCTGCACCCAACATTAGAGTACCTAGAGAGATAAAGTTAATATTATTGGAACTACAAAGAAAGACTCCAATATAATAGTTGGCAATTTTAACAACCCACTTTCAACATTGAACAAATCATCCAGACAGAAGTATTAACATGGAGACATCAGACCTAATCTGCGCTATAGACCAAATGGACCTAATATATATTTACAGAACATTTCATTGAATGGTTGTAGAAAACACATTGTTCTCAGCACATGGATCATTCTAAGAATAGACCAGATGTTAGGTCATAAAATATGTGTTTAAAAATTCAAAAAATTTTTAGTTATATCAAGTTCTCCTCTGTTCACAATGGAACAAAACTAAAAATCAATAATGAGAGGAACTTGAAAGCTATAAAAACACACGGAAATTAAACAATATGCTCCTGAATGACCAGGGGGTCAATGACGAAATTTAAAAATAAATTTAAAAACTCCTTGAAACAAATAAAAATGAAAACACAACATACCAAAGCCCAAGGGATACAGAAAAAGCACTGTTAAGTTTGTAGCAACAGGTGCCTACATGAAACATAGAATAATTTCAAATAAACCTCCTAACAATGCATCTTAAAGAACTAGGAAAGAAAGAGAACCAAACCCAAAATTAGTACAAGGAAAGAAATAAAGATCAGAGCAGAAATAAATGAAATTGAAATGAAAAAAGATACAAAAGAACAAAATGTAAAGTGTTTAAGATAAGCAAAAGTGACAATCTTTAGCCAGTCTAAGAAAAAAAATGAAAGAAACCCATAATAAAATCAGATTACAAGACACATTACAATTGATAGTGCAGAAATTCAAAGGATTCCTATATATCAATAAATTGGAAAGTTTACAAGAAATTGATAAATTCCTAGACATCTACAACCTACCAAATTTGAACCATGAAGAAATCCAAAACCTGAATCGACCAATAACAAGTAACAAGATCAAATCTGTAATAAAAAGTCTTCTAGTAAAGAAAAGCCAGGGACCCAATGTCTTCACTACGAAATTCTACTAAACATTTAAAGAAGAACACACACCAGTCCTACCCAAACTATTCTCAAACATAGAGGAGGGAATACTTCCAAACTCATTCTACAAACCCAGTGTTGTCCTGATAGCAATATAAGACAAAGACACGTCAAAAAACAAACAAACAAACAAACAAACAAACAAAAAACCCTACAGGCCAATAGCCTTGATATGTATTGATGCAAAAATCCTCAACCAAATACTAGCAAACTATATTTGACAATATGTTAAAAAGATCATTCATCATGGCAAGTGGGGTTTATCCCTGGGATGTCAGAATGGTTCAACATATGCAAAATCAATGTGATACATCATATGAACAAAATGAAGGATAAAAACCACATTATTTCAATTGATGCTGAAAAAGCATTTGATAAAATTCAATATCCTTTCATGATAAAGAACCCTCAAAAAACAGAGTAGAATTAACACATCACAACACAATAAAGTCCATATATGATAGACCCACAGCTGGTATACTGAATGGGTAAAGCTGAAAGCCTTTCTTCTAATGTCTTGGACAAGATATAAATGCCCATTTTTACCACAGTTATAAAACACAATATTGAAAATCTAAGCTAGAGAAATCAGACAAGAGAAAGAAATAAAAGGCATCCAAATTGGAAAGGAATAAGTTAAATTATCCTTGTCTGTACATGATAGAATCTTGTATTTGGAAAAAAACTAAAGACTCCACCAAAAAAAAAAACCTATTAGAATTATTTTTGTAAAAGTTCAGTAAAGTTGCAGGATAAAAAAACTATCATAAAAATTCGTAGAATTTCTATATGCCAATGGTGAACAGTGTGAAAAAGAAATCAAGAAAGTAATCTTGAAGTAGCTACAAATAAAATAAAATACCTAGGAATAAACTTAACCAAAGAACTGAAAGATCTCTACAATAAAAACTGAAACATTGATATAAGAAATTGAAGAGAACACAAAAAAATGGAAAGATATTCCATATCCTTGGATGGAAGAATCAATATTGTAAAAATGTTCATACTACCCAAAGCAATTTACAGATTCAATGCAATTCACATCAAAATCCAAGTGATAGTCTTCACAGAAATAAAAAAGGCAATCCTAAAATGTATATGAAATCACAAAAGATTGACAATATCCAAAGCCATTCTGAAAAGAGAGAACAAAACTGGAAGAATCATAATACCTGACTTCAAATTATACTACAGAGCTGTAGTAACCAAAAGAGCATGGTACTGGCATAAAAACAGACACACAGACCAATAGAACAGAATAAAGAACCCAGAAATAAATCTGTACATCGACAGTGAACTCATGTTCGACAATGGTGCCAGGAGCATACATTGAGGAAAAGACAGTCTCTTCAACAAAGAGTGCTGCGAAAACTAGATATCCACATACCAAAGAAAGAAACTAGATCTCTATCTCTTGTCACATACAAAAATCAAATCAAAATGGATTAGAGACTTAAATCTAATACCTTAAACTATTAAGTTACTAAAGGGCAACATTATGGAAATTCTCCAGGACATCGGTCTGGTTAAAGATTTTTTAAATACTACATCAAAAGCACAGGCAGCCAAAGCAAAAATGGACAAATGGACATCAAGTTAAAAAGCTTCTGCATAGCAAAGAATAAAAAAAGTGAAGAGACAATCCATAGAAAGGGAAAAAATATTTGTAAACTATCCATCTGACAAAGGACTAATAACCACTATGTATAAAAGAGTTCAAATAACTCTATAGAAAAAAATCTAATAATTTGATTTTTAAAATGGGCAAAAGATATGAATAGACTTTTTTTCTAAAGAAGACAATGTGGCAAACAAGTATATGAAAATATAACTCAAAATCATTGATCAGAGAAATGCAAATCAAGACTACAATGAGCTATCAACTTAATCCATTAAAAATGGCTTTTATTCAAAGATTGGCAATAACAAAAGCTGGTGAGGGATGTGGAGAAAAGCAAATTCTGATACACTGTTGGTGGGAATGCAAATTATTATAGCCACTATGGAAAACACCATAGAAGTTCCTCAAAAAATTGAGAATAGAACTGCCATATGATTCAGGAATCTCAGTGCTAGGTGGACACCCAAAAGAAAGGAAATCAGTACATGAAAGAGATATCTGCACTTTCATGTTTATTGCAGTGCTATGCATAATAGCCAAGATTTGAAAGCAACTTAGTATCTATCAATAGATGAATGGATAAACAAAGTATAGTACAAATACACAATGGAGTACTATTCAGCCATAAAAAATGAATTAGATACTGTCATTTGCAACAACATGGATGGAACTTGAGGCCATTACTTTAAGTGAAATAAGCCAGTCACAGAAAGACAAACTTTGCATGTTCTCACTCAATGATGGAAGCTAAAAATTCAAACAATTGTACTCATTGAGATAAAAAGTAGAATGATGGTTACGAGGGGTTTGGAAGGGTAGTGGAGAAAGGGGCCAAAATGGAGTGGTTAACATGTATAAAAATACATGTAGATACAATGAATAAGATCCAGTATTTCATAGCACAACATGGTGACTATAGTCAGAAATAATTTGCTGTACATTTTAGAATAACTCAGGAAGTACAACTGGAATGTTTCTAACACAAAGAAATGATGAATGCTTGAGGTGGCAGATACCCCATTTACCCTGATGTGATTAATACATATTGTATGGGTATCGAAATATCTTAAATAGCCCATAAATACATACATTGACTATGTATCCATGAAAATTAAAAATTTTCTTAAATAAACAACTGGACACTTTGGGAGGCTAAGGTGGGCAGATTACGAGATCAGGAGCTCAAGACCAGCCTGATCATGACGGTGAAACCCTGTCTCTACTAAAAAGAGATAAAAAAAGCCAGATGTGGTGGTACACACCTGTAGTCCCAACTACTTGGGAGGCTGAGCCAAGAGAATTGCTTGAACCCAGGAGGCAGAGGTTGCAGTGAGCCAAGATTGTGCCACTGCACTCCAGCCTGGGTGACAGAGCAAGACTCTTTTTTTTTTTTTTTTTTTTTTAAAGGAGACAACTTGAATATCATATCAACTACATGTAATGTCTTTGCATTGTATGACTCCTGATTTGAACAAGTTTATCATAAGAAAATAAGACAATCAGAGTAATAGGAATGCTGATTGAATATTTGAGGATAAAGAAGAATTAGTGTTAATTCTTTTCCATGTGGGAATATGGTAGTATGCTTTTGTTAAAGAAAATAAATAGTCCCCATGCTTTATACATACTTGTGTCTGTATTTAGCAGAGAGAATACGTGTATGTTGGGAAGTGAGGTGTAGACTGAATGGGGATTAACCATAAGTTGGCAATTGTCGAAAGTGGATGATGGATATGAGGATATTCATTCTATTAGTCTGTTTTTATTCATGCTTGAAATTTTTCATAACTAACTAAACATTAAAATAATTGAATTTATAAAATCAAAGAGTGAAATGAGATAAAGAGGAAAGAGGAATTTAATATTCAATGGCATAAAATTTCAGTCAAGCAAGATTAAAAAGTTTGAGATCTGCTGTGCAATATTGACTATAATCAATAATATTGATCATAAGTGTATTTATTATACACTTAGACATTTATTAAGAGGGTAGATCTCATGTTAACTGTCCTCACCACAATAAAATTTTATATATACGTGTGTGTGTGTGTGTGTGTGTGTGTGTATAAAATACTGTACCTAGAAAAATGTGTTTTAAAATTGAAGGCAAAATGAATACTTTAGAGAAAAACAAAAGAAAATAAAATTTATGGCTAAGAGCCGTACACTACATAAAATATTTAAGAAAGCTTTTTCCTGACCAAAGATAAAGTGGTAACAAATGAAAAGTTGCATCAGCATGAAGAAATGAATAGAGCCAGGAATGGCATCAATGTGGGTAAATATTTTAAAAGAAAACATTTACTTTATTTTATATTCTCTTTAAAGGATATTTGACATATGTCACAAATGTGTGCAATATGCCATATATCACAAGCCCACAGTTAATATCATACACAATGGTAAAAAGTTAAAAGCTTTTTCTCCAAAATCAGGAACATGACAGGGACACCCACTCACCACTTCTAGGAAATCCTAGTCAGAGCAATTTGGCAAGAAATAAAAGGCATCCAAATTGGAAAGGAAGAAGTAAAATTGTTTGCAGATTACATGATTTTATACATATCTCTAGAAACTCTACCAGAAAATTCTTAGAATGACAAATTTAATAAAATTTCAGGATACAAAAAACATATAAAAATCAATAGTGTTTCTATACATTAACAACTAATTATCAAAAATATAAATTAAAAAATTAATCTCATCTACAATAGCATCAAAAACAATAAAATCCTTGGATATAAATGTACCCAAGGAGGTGAAAGATCTATGTAATGAAAACCATAAAACATTAATGAAAGAAATTGAATAGGACATGAGTAAATGGAAAGATATCACATGTTCATGGGATAGAATTATTGTCAATCTCACTATACTATGCAAAGCAACCAATAACTTCAACACAATCTCTATAAAATTTCAATGGCAATTTTACAGAAATAGAAACACCATTCTAAAATTTGTGTAGAGCCAGCAAAGACCACAAATATCTAAAGCAATCTTGAGCAAGGAGACCATAACTGGAGGCATCCCATTTTCTGATTTCAATTTATATTAAAAAGCTATAGTAATCAGTGTAGTGTAAAGCTACAGGGTAGTACTGGCATAAAAACAGATACATAGATAAATGGAGCAGTATAGCAAACAAGAAACAAACCCACGTGTACATGAGAAACTAATCTCAAATAACAGCACCAAGAATATACAATAAAGAAAGGATAATTTCTTCAACAAATGATATTCAGAAAATTGAATATCCACATGCAAAACAAGAAGGAAATTGAGCCTTATCTTACACTGTTCCCCCCAAATCAACTGAAAATGTGTTAAAGATTTAAACATAAGACTCCAAACTGTAAAACTACTAGAAGAAAACATAGAGGGAAAGTTGTATGGCATTGGTTTTGGCAAAAAAAAAAAAAAAAATTTGATATGACGATGAAGACACAAGCAACTGAAGCAAGAACTAAGCAGGTGGTACTACAGCAAACTACAAGTTTCTGCTCAGTAAAAGGAACAATCCACAAAATGGAAAGGTAACATACAGATTTGGAGAAAATATCTGTACACTATGTCTGATAAAAGGTTAATATTAAAAATAAGTAAGGAACTCATACAACTCAATAGAGTCGAAAATCTGATTAAAAATGAGCAAAGAACCTAAATAGACATTTTTCTAAGGAATACTCAGAAGTTAAAGAAAGAATTACCCTATCATCCAGCAAGCCAATTTCTGGGTATATATATATTACATTGTTCATGTTGAATATATACAATTTTCATTTTTCAATTCTACCTCAATAGAGCCAAAAATGATAATTGGCAGTTTAAAGCAAGAAGAATTACAATATAGTGTGGGATTTACAGCATATGTAGAAGCAAAATGTGGCAACAACAAGACAAAGGATTTCAGGTAGGATATTGAAGCATATTGTTGTAAGGTACTTATATTAAATATGATGTGATTCACTATTATTTAAAGGAGATTGTGACAAAATGAAAACATACGTTGTAGACCTTGGAAGAGTTTCTTAAAGTGTGATTTAAGATAAAAAACTGATAGTACAGATAAATAAGAATCATAAAATACTCAATTTATTCAAAATGAGAAACAAAAAAGGAATAAAGAGGAAAATAGAATAGAAATGAATTAGTAAAATGATAGATTTCAAGACAACCATGTTGATAATTACATCAAATGTTAATGATATAGCCTCTTTAATTGTTACTGGATAAAAAGATGACACGATTATATGCTGTCTTTGAGAGATCACCTGAAACATAAGGATGTGGATTGAAATTAAAATAATGTACAAAAGTCTCATTATATAAACAGTAATTTTTAAAAAGTCATATTAATGGCTATATTAATCCAGACAAAATATATTACAGCATAAAGAATGTTTCCAGTAACTAATGGGATAAAGATGACGCAATTATATTAAACATGCTTGTACATAACAAGATAGTTCCAAAATATGTAATACAAGAAATGATAGAAAGGAAAGGGAAAAGAAACAACCTAACATTATAGTTTGAGATTAACGTTTGTCTTTCATTAATTGATAGAAAACGTGGACAGAAAATCAGTAGAGATGTAGACAACATAAAGAGTACAATCAACCCAATTATTGTAATAGACACTTAAAAGAACACTCAACCCAAAAAAAGCAAAATATACATTATTTTCAAGTACACATAGAACATTAATGAATATAGACAATATTGTGGATCTTGAACTATTTTTTACTAATTTTGAGAGAATTCAATTCATTAAAAGAAAATGTCCTCTGACCAGAATATTAAAGTAGAAATCAATAGAGTAGAGAAAACCTGCAAAGATTTATAAATTAAATTATATTATTCTAAAAAATATATGGAATGAAGAAAAAATTAAAAGTTAGAAAATATTTTAACTGAATAATGAAAGCACACATATCAAATTTGTGATAGGTAGTAACAGAAATCTATAGCATCAAATGCTTATACAGAAAAGAAGAAAAGTTTCAAATCAATGATCGAAGCTTCAACTATGAGAAACTATAGAAGAGCAGCAAATTAAACCCAGAATAAGATTAAGGGAAGAAATAAAAATGAAAGATATCAGTGAACAACAAATAAAAATCAGGAAAACAGTTGAGAAAAACCAATGTAAATAAAAGCTGGTTCCAGGAGGTTAATAAAATTAATCTAGCCATACTAATAAGGAAAAATAATCAGAATGAACGAGAAGATACTGCTCCTGATACTACAGATAAAAAAGGACTATTTTGAAGAATTTTATGACAATAAATTTAACAATATAAACAGAATGAACAAATTCTTAAAAAATACAACCACCAAAGCTCACTAAAAAGAAATAGTTCATCTGAATTGTTTTATATATATTTTTAAAGATTAAATTATTTTTAATTTAAATGTATTAAATGTATTTTTAAAGATTAAATTAGTAATTTAATCTTTAAATTACAAGGAAAACATCAGGCCCAGATGAGAAACCTGATAAATTCTTCCAAACATTTAAGGAAGAAAGGAGATCAATCATAGTCCAGAAAATAAAAGATGACGGAGAACTTAATTCATTATTTGAGACCAGCATCTCCCTGGTACCGAAACCAGACAAAGACATAAGAAAATTAGACTAATATCACTAAAGAACTAAGTATAAAAGGTCCTTTAGGAAAACATAAAATATTTTTAAAGGTTTGCATATCATAACAAGTGGGAAAGCAAGATTGGTCTAACAATGTTTGTACAGATTTTCCTCATCATTAATAAGAATGATACTTTCCTCCTGCATAGGGAGGACATCTTTCACAGGGGAATTCTATCTCGTGCTTTCAAGACACAGAAAAAAGGTATGAGTAATCTTGTTGCACCTGCTGTTTTCGAGTCTTTAACTTGAAATAGTCAATATGCCAAAGAAGCATGTTTTTAAACCCTTTAGCTCTATAGCGTTAAGATGTCAATTTTCCCCAAATTGATATAGATTCAACAAAATGCCACTTAAAATCCCAGAAAGCTTTTGTAAATAAATTGTTAATTCTAAAATTTATATGAAATTGTAAGAACCTAGAATAAGCAAAACAACTTTTAAGGAGAAGAAAAATGTTGTAAGGACCCACATTACGAGTTCAAGAAGTACCACAAATCTACAGAAATCAAGGCAATGTTGTACTGAGACTCACACATATGTTGTCAATTGATTTTGAAAAGGTCACAAAACAAATCAGTAGAAAAAGGATAGTGTTTTTAATAGGTGATGCTAGAATAAATAAATATTTATATGTAAAAAGAGAAAACCCATACTTAATTCATACTATAATGAAAAATTAATCTAACCTAAATATATTAACTAAAGGTATAAAACTTTCAGAAGAAAACAGAAAAAAAAAATCACATCCTAAGACAAGGAAAGATTTTTTAGATAGGTCACAAGAAGAACCATTTAAGATAAATTAAATATCATCAAAGTTGAAAACTTTTGCTCTTCAAAAGGCACAATTATGGAAATGAACAGTCAAACCACACACTTGGAAGAAACATTTACATTACATATAAGAATACAAGTCCCTTATTATAAATTGCATATATATATTTTATACGTAAAATAAAGAACTTGTGTTCTGAACAGGTGAAGAATTTTTACAATGTTTAAACATCCAACAAACAGCAAAAAATGTGAATAATTCCTTAAATAATATATATTAATGAAATGTAAACACATTGTTATGGGCTAAACTATGTCTCCTCACCAACACCCCCAAGTTTATGTTGAAGTGTTAACCCAACCCATACCTCAGAATGTGAGTGTATTTGGAGATAGGGTCTTTCTTTATAGAAATAATTAAGTTAAATTGAGGTTATTAGGATGGACCTAATCCACTGAGACAGTATAATGTCTTTGTAAGAAGAACAGATTAGGACATAGCTGCACATAGAGAGAAGACCAAGGAAGACAGAGAGAAAGCTTAGCTATCTGCAAGCCAAACAGAAGAACCTTGGGGCGGGGAGGAAAGAAGCAAGGGGTGAGGGGAACAAGTCTAACATTATAGTAAAGTCTTGGCTTCTATGTCCTTTTTGGTATCTACATTCTATCTTTGCTGTCTGTTCTTTACATCTCAAGATCCATCTCTTAAGAGAAGAAATTAGAGAAGCCCAGCTAATTATAATTTGTTGTGATTCTAAAAATATATCCTAAAATTTATCGATCCTTCTCTTTGAGAAGTAGAAACTAATTCAATTCCCCTTGAATATGGGCTATCATTAGTAACTTGCTTCTAACAAATTAAATATGGCAGATGCGATGATGTGTGCTTCTAAGACTGAGTCTTAAAAGGCATCACAGCTTTCTCCTTGTTATCTTGCTCTTGGATCACTTGCCTTGAGGGAAACCAGTAATCGTGTCATGATAACACTCAAGCAGCCCTGTGGAGAGGTCCCTATGAAAGGGAACTAAGCTTCCTCCCAATAGCCCGTGAGGAGCAGTTTTCCTGTCATCGGCCATGTGAGTGAACCATGATGAAATGATGCCTAGTTCCAGTTAAACCTCAAATGACTTAAGCAGCTCCAGCTAACATCCTGACTGCAGCCCCAAGCCAGTTAAGCTGCCTCTGAATTCGCAACGTCCAAAAAAGTATACGCAAATAAGTATGTATTGTTTTAAGATGGTAAGTTGGGGTAATTTGTTACATAGAAATATTGCCCCCATTTCAGGGGAGTTTTATCCTAAGCTTCCTCAGAGGCTGACTATCTTATGGAACCCAGGCATACAAATAACCCAGGTGTTCTCTTAGCAAGCAATTTGGGTTTGGAAATTTACTTCAGCATGGAGCTATAGAAAAGAGGAATTTCTTTATTGGGCTATGCGGTAAGGAAAAAAAAAAATCTCAATAAAAGAAAGCATGACTTCTTAGGCTAATGGTCAACCTACTACTAGCATAAACAAACTGGAATATTATTTTTTACACAAACAGGACTTCAAATGTAGATAAATTCCTTTAATAAGGAGTTTCGCAGGAGCCTAAAGTTCCTGAGAGTTGGTTTCTAGGGTATGTTTCTTTGGATTTCTAGATTTGCCACTGTTCGCAGTGTAAACCTAAATCACTTAGCTTTTTTGAGTCTTTTTCTTTTTTTTTTTTTTTTTGAGACGGAGTTTCGCTCTTGTTACCCAGGCTGGAGTGCAATGGCGTGATCTCGGCTCACTGCAACCTCCGCCTCCTGGGTTCAGGCAATTCTCCTGCCTCAGCCTCCTGAGTAGCTGGGATTACAGGCACACACCACTGTGCCCAGCTAATTTTTTTATGTTTAGTAGAGACGGGGTTTCACCATGTTGACCAGGATGGTCTTGATCTCTTGATCTTGTGATCCGCCAGCCTCCCAAAGTGCTGGGATTACAGGCGTGAGCCACCGCGCCCGGCGCTTTTTTGAGTCTTATACATAATAATTATTCATACTGCTTTGGTCAAAGAAACTTTTGAGACTCTAGAATCCTTCTCCTGATAAATATAGACTGCCACAGTAGATTTTAAAATTCCATTTTTTTTTTTTGAGGAAAAAAATCATTAAAAAGTCAGGAAACAACAGATGCTGGAGAGGATGTGGAGAAATAGGAAAGCTTTTACACTGTTGGTGGGTGTCTAAATTATTTCAACCATCATGGAACACAGTGTGGTGGTTCAGGGATCTAGAACCAGAAATACCATTTGATCCAGCAATCCCACTACTAAGTATATACCCAAAGGATTATAAATCATTCTGCTATAAAGACACATGCACATGTATGTTTATTGCAGCACTATTCACAATAGCAAAGACTTGGAACCAATCCAATGCCTATCAAGGATAGACTGGATAAAGAAAATGTGACACATATACTCCATAGAATACTATGCAGCCATAAAAAAGGATGAGTTCATGTCCTTTACAGGGACATGGATGAAGCTGGAAACCATCATTCTCAGCAAACTAACACAGCAACAGAAAATCAAATACCACATATTCGCACTCATAAGTGGGAGTTGAAAAATAAGAACACATGGACACAGGAAAAGGAATATCGCATACAGGGGCCTGTCAGGGGATGGGGAGTGCTATAGGATGGATAGCATTAGGAGAAATACCTCATGTAGGTGATGGGTTGATGGGCACAGCAAATCACCATGATACATGTATACCTATGTAACAAACCTGCACCTTCTGCACATGTATCCCAGAACTCAAGTATCATAAAAAATACGAATGAATAATAAAACATTGCATTTGATTACTATCAGAACAACAAGGCACCAGGAAGAGCTCATTGGGCTCACTCCTCCATATGGACCCCAGATAGGATATTCCTAAAAAAAAATCCATAACTTGCTTTCAAAAGAAAGCTTCCCTATTTACTACACATTTCTCCTACTTTAAGAGATGGATTTTCAATGCAGCTATTCTGGTTTGAGCCCTTCTCACTCTGATTGGCTACCAATGTGGATTTCATAAAAATCTCTCCTTTGAAATACGTAATAAGGAGAATGGTGTGATATTAAATAGTGACCAACTGCCACAAGCAGAGCAAAATAAACCCTTTCATAAGAGTCTTAGTTTTTTTAAGACATGTAATTTCCAAGTTTCAGTTCCAAAGAAAAAAAGCCTTATTTATTTAGCATTAAAAGAACACAAAACCAAATAAAACAGCTGTTACATGACAAGTGATGGAGGATACTTAGGTAAGGAGCGGAAGATAACTAAATGCCACCTCCAACTCTTTCTGTAACCACAACTCTGTCCATGTTCTCCTCTTCAGGTGGAAAAAAAGAAAACGGAAGATGAATCTACTACCATAATTCAAGTTAAAGAATGACAGCCTAAGATAATTAAAAGTACTCTTTAGCAATTTCTGATAATGTACAATCATATTCTTTTCTCCTAAAAGACTTTTGCATGATTGTATTTATTTCTTATTAAGGTGAAATATCACTCGTCTTGCAACAGATGTGAAATTATCCTTATTAGATACTTTTCTTTGACACTGGTATTTTAACACTATGATTAAGCCAGATGGAAGACAATTTTTTTTTAAGGATTGGGGAGGGAAAAGGAAAACACACACACAGCCAGGTACTTTCAGATCCTAGTTGCCATAACAACTCGAGTCAGCTTCCATCATTAAATTATCTTTTGATCATGCTTATGGATTTTTTGTATAAAAAAGAGATTCATTTATTTCATTTACTTATGTTCTATTGAAAACATTCTTCTCCTTTTTGAAGACAGTTCACTGTCTATTTCATTAAACAGAAGCAGAAACAAACATACTATAAACTCCCCCTCAAAACTATAAAGCCCAAGGGCTCCCCAAAGAAAGCTTGGAAGCGTTATACTGCACCATCACAGCCTTCTAATGGTATTTTTAAAGGGTATTTTGTTTCCATGAAAGTTAAAAACTTCTGGTAATTTTACAATGAGAGAATTATCTATATATTTTTCTCTGTTTCAATAGGCCAATTCAGAAACTGTTTATGATAACACCACCAAAACATATTGCAGTGAATTGTTTTCCTTCTGTCTTTTTCGTCTATTGTTTAATCTCTGGGCTAACGCATCTGGAAAACAGTGAAATCAGTGGGAAGTGTGAGAAGCTGGTATCCAAGCAAGTCGCTTCCTAGCAACAGCAGTCAGGAAAAACAGACTCATTTGTCAAGTGGCCCCAATGCAGGAAGTCAGGGGGCCCTGGGGAATGATAATGGCACATTCAAAGTGCAAAATATGTTAACATTTACCTTCCCAAAGTAGAATATTCGATGTCCTCTATAAACAAGGTGTCCACACCTAAAAAGGAGCCCAAAGAACCAAATGGCCCAGTGTAGAGGACTGCTTCTCACACTTCTGGATAAAGAGCTGGTTTGTGTGAATGTACGTGTGTTTGTGTTTGTGTGCGTGCACCGAATGCATCACAAATTGTTACTTCGTAAAACACACTAAAATAAATTAGTCAGAAAAATGAAATAAAGAAGACATACCGAATACAAACCCAAACTTTTAAGTATTAGAGTCAACTGAAATAAAATCTTCTGTTTCATAACTTAAATGATTCTAAACACTTACCCTCAATTTCTGTCCACAGCTTCCTCACAAGCCAGAAACAGTCGACCAACTGCTCCGGAGGGAAGACCTCCACGCTTTAAATAGCTTTGGTTTCGAGTGGAGCTTCTCGAACTTGTTGCGTATCAGGATCACCTGGAGAGCTTGTTAAACACAAATCCCCGAGCTGTGCCCTCAGAAGGTCTGATTGAGTCCACCTGGACTAGGGATGGAGCACTGCTTTTCTGACAAGGTCACAGGTGTTGCTAATGTATGAGTGGCAGCGCTATAGAAGGCTTGATGTACTATACGGCACCATTGCCTAATGCTCTCAGTGTGGACATCCTATTACACTAAACCATAAAAATCCTGAGAGCTGGGCAAGGATACAATTTTCCAGGAAGAAAGCCAGGAAGCTAAGACTTCAGTTCCTCCAGTGGTTCTTCAACATTTTCAATGCAAAAGGCAAACGTCATAGCTCACATCACAACATTATTCAAGATCTGCCTCATTCTTCCATTTTTGCCAGTTTTTTTTTCTATTCTGCACGCTTTCCCAATATGGAATTTATACTTTCGGTACAAGGAATGACAGGTAGATAGAATCCTGAAAGCACCAGTGTTCTCATTGTTCCCATGAATTCTAACTTTCATTCCCACTGCCTAAGAAGCTTTCTCCTCCCCTCAGCCCAATTCCCCTTCCTTCCTTTTATTCATTTCACAAATATTTTTGAGCTACCTAAAGGATAGAATTTTTTAGAATTTTTATGAGGTTTAAATAGGCTAATGCATTTTAAGGGCTTAGAATGGAATACAGCACGTGGTAAGCACTTGATGATGATGATGGTGATGATGACAATGTGTGTGCTGACGAGGACATTGAGGTTATATGATAATTAGAGGACCTCACAATTTTGTAACTACTGATTTTTTTTTTTTTACTTTAAGTTCTGGGATACATGTGCATGACGTGCAGATTTGTTGCATGGGTATATATGTGCCATGGTGGTTTGCTGCACCTATCAACCCATCATCTAGGTTTTAAGCCTTGCATGCATTAGGTATTTGTCCTAATGCTATCCCTCCTCTTCCCCTCCCCCCACAATCCCTGACAGGCCCTGGTGTATGATGTTGCCCTCCCTGTGTCCATGTGTTCTCATTGTTCAACTCCCACTATGAGTGAGAATATGCGGTGTTTGGTTTTCTGTTCCTGTGTTAGTTTGCTGAGAATGATGGCTTTTAAGTCACCTCAATTCAACTATAAAACTTCATTGTAGAAACTGTGTTTTTTACATCTATATTTCATTTCCTAATGAGTTTTCTAGAATACAGTTTACCAAGACATTGGTAGGAACCAAAAGCGTCATAACATACAACTACGCCTAACCCTATTCTTTTTCTACTATGCCATATTGTATCTTTTTTAAAATGTCAATTTCCAGCCTCCCCATCACAGAGTTAGAATGCATTTGAATACAACATACACAAAGAAAGACTCTCTGTCATTTTAAATAACCCTTGGTCAAAGCAAAGCAATTATTTCTTAATTTACTTGTTGGATTATTTCAGATCTTGTAGAAATGACTAACATTTACGAGTGGCGTAAATGGAAAATGGCAGTGATGCTGTGGAGATGTGTTACTTAGATCTCCCCTCAAGAAAGAACTTGCCTTCAGCTGCAAGAAGTACAGATTCAGGATCTGTCTCAGCTTTCAGATCAAGGCTTCTTGATTTGAGTCTTCTCAAGCAGCTCCCAGTCGATGACTAAAAATGGCAGGCTAGCAGGGGTTGGCTATTTGTGTCTAGTTAGGATTCCTTGTAGTCTTTACTATAGAGCTTCCATCGAGTCAGCTGAAATGTTTTCTGATCTGCATCATGGTGTGAGGCTCTTCCTCCCGTCTTGCCTTTCACAGGTGTTACTCCCTGTGTGCTTCTAAGTTATCTCTGTGTCTCTTTCCTAGAAGACCCAAATCACATAGGCACATAGCAAAGCAAAACGATGCTTTACCTTTCTTTGTGGGAAATGAAGCATTGAGTCAAACTAGGGTTTAGGTAAAACGAAGCAAAGAAAAAAAAACTGGAAAAAGATAGAAGCAAGACCTGCAAAGCACGTCCCCTATTTATCTGAGATTAGATACAAAGAGGAGTAATTTTGTTTCTCACCTGCTGAGACACTCCATTCTTTACCTCTCAACGTGTTGCTGTCACTACTGCCATTTGAACTTCTTTGTTTCTATCACGATTTTTCTCCGTTGTGTATGCTCCGGATGCTTTCAGACTTCAGGCCTAATATCCACAAGTCACTTTTCATTTTGTTGTATTCAGAGAGTCATCATAGCTTCTGTGGGTGACTGAAGGCAATTTGAGGTGCCTTCTTGACTAGTTAACAGCTAAGAGCAGGAAGATAGAGCCAAATTTTCTTCTATACGTAGAAAAAAGGTATAGCTATGTCAACATAGAAAAAGGTAAATTTATTCAAACAGTTAGTGATAAACTGTGAAGGAGGTTTATACTAAGTCAAAGATTTTTAGTTTCTTTGGAGTCTGAAATACCTTTAAATATGATACAAAAGCTATGGACTCAGTCCCTAGATAAAAGAAGAATTTGAATGAGGACCTTAAGGTATTTTGTTCTACTATCATCCTTTCATTATAATCAATGTTTTCCTATTAATAATGAATGCATACTAGGATCGTCTTTTGCTATATTAATGAATGTTTTTCATCCATAGTAGTTAGTTTCATTTGTTGCAATTCCATAAATAAAATGACTTTGCAATTCTGCCTCAGGGAGGAAAAGCTTCAGCAAAATAAATTAATAAATATACTATTAAATAAAACTTTATTTAGCATTTGGTTTTTCAAAACTGATTTATTGAATAAATAATACATTTGGACAAATACCTGCCTATTCAAACTTTTTTCATCTTACAGCAGATAAAAATTTCTAGTGAAGAGATGGGGAAATGAAAGTGTATTTTGCTAATAGTGATACTTCACCTTCAAAGATAATAACAAAAAGGTAGTTTGTGTACTTGAATACAACATACAGAAACAGAAATGAGTTAAATATCAGAGATTCAGGGGCACTGAAATCTCTGCAGATAATGAGACTCTGGTTCTATTTTGAAAAGATGTGGTTCCTAATGTATGAGTTTGCTTTTGCTGCATAACAAGCTACCCTCCCCTGCCTCTTAAAATGGAGTAGTTTAAAATAATTACTATTTGTGTAGTTCATGATTCTGTGGGTTAGAAATGTGGGCTGGGATCAGCCAGATGATTCTTTAGGTCTCAGCTCAGCTCTCCCATGCATCGTCATCCAGCAAGAGCAGGGTAGCAAGGTTAAGAGGTTTTGCTGATAGTCACTACCTCCTTCTCATACATGAGAACATGGCTAGGAAAGTTCACAGTCCTGAAGCATGTAGTCTGTCACTTCTGGCAAGCTAGCAGTGGTGTGTTCACAGAGTAAACAGAAGGGGACAGGAGGGATCCCAAGAGACATTACAGAAAGTATGGTATGCAAAGTGTCTTGAAAGCTAGTATTGAATCGAAAATCTGTTATTTCCACTGTGTCTGTTGGCCAAAACATGTCACAAAGTCAGTCCAGATTCAAGGGAATGGCAGGGTCTCTACCTTTTGAAGAGAGAGGCTACAAAGTCACATTATTAAAGTTATGGCCAGAGCACAGTAAGGGATTGTGACCATTTTTGCAATCTATATATTTAATAAAAATATTTGGACTAAAATCACTTTAATATCTTTGAATAAAATCTCAACACCATCAACCTCCATTTTACAGTGCTTCATATCACCATATTCACCTCTAAACAGATAAATAGAAAAAGTTCCCTTTGGAGCCCAGTGAACACTATGGTTTTTGAAAGAAGTAACTACCTGACTATGGGCATCAAGTGCCCTATTAAAGACTTGTGTCCTATGAGGTTGATTGTCAACTGACAGTTTATCTAATAGTTCCTCAAGTGCTGGCTGCAATGCCTTCCCTCCCTGATCTCTACAAGGCACCTTCTCTCAAAACGAAAATTCTATCACTTCTCTGGCATTTGCAGGACTTTGGTTTCATACTCATCTGCTTGAATCACACATGCATTCATAGACTCATGGACTCTTGGTTCACTGTGATCCACTGCAGTAGCAGATGGGCCTCTCTGTGCACAAGTGATTAGTGCAGCAATTTTAATACTTTGAGGGAGTCACAGTTACCTTTGAGAAGACAGAAGCTATGAACCCTCTAAAAATGTGCATCACACATTCATGCAAATTTTGTACATAATTTCAGGAGGTCATTAGACCTAATGCCCATCCTTGGAGCTTCTAAGAGCCTACAAACCCCATTTGGAGGATCCTGGTCTTGATTATTGAAATAAATGTTCTTATACTATGGCATTAAGCTCGTTCAATCAGAGGTAGCAATCCAGCATAAAAGAGCAGCCAAAAGTCATTTGAAGTCATAGTCACCAAGTTCTGACTTCCCAAACCATTAATGTTCAGGCATTATTTATTCTGAGACAGACAAGGCTCCAGTCTCTCTTCCCAAATGTGAAAGAACAAAAACAAACTCCTAAGCATGAATCTCACAATCAGTTACAGAATCGCCATCTGTGGTTGTGACAGCAGAATCATCCCTTAGGCCACACCCCCTCTCAATTGAGAGGGTAGAACTTGATGCTTTTCGAGCAGTGACCCTCTTTGAGGCAAGACACTGCTTCTATTAAGAGACTTCATTAATACAGTTACAGAATAAATAAATGATGTCATAGATTTGCCTCAAAATAATCCAGGGTGGGAGGAGTATATGAATAAGACAAAATTGGTCACAAGCATGTAATTATTGAAGCTGGGTGATGAGAGAATGAATTCTCTCTACTTTGTTACATATTTGAATTTTCTGAATGGAAAATTAAAGAGAGAAAGAGACTACAATGTTTATTTCAAAAGAAAAGTCAGTCCAGGTAAAATAGAGGAGCAGAAATATGTAACTGTCTTTTCAATCACTCTAGAATGAAAGGGTTTTCTAAGTCCTTCTTTGCTCTTTTCTACATGACCACACTATCTCTTTGGTCTTCTTATTTCATTTTAAAAGTCCCTTTGGCCTGGTTTTTTACTTGTTGAAGGAGGTTATGAAAAAATGGTTTTAGAACAGTAAGGCTGATGTTGACTCTTCGTTAAACCACAGCATATGTCACCATCAGTTCCTTGGACTCTTCCACTCTCTGCTCGAGGGCTACTTGACCAATCAGATGGGGCTCCCAAGGTACATCCCTAGGAAGCAATTCATTCTGTGACATCAACTGCTCACACTGCCTGCTGTCCTCCCTTTCTAGACTTACTCAACCTGAGCAGTAAAGAACATAGATGCCAGTTGATAAACAGTGGCCAGAATGTCACTAACCCAGAGCCTCAGTTTTGTTAACTTCGAAATGAAGGAAAGTCCAAACTGATCTACTCAACAGCATTATTTCAACTACAAATTAAACAATTAAACGAGGCAGTGACTATGGCAGCTGTTTGTAAATTCTAAAGGGATTTGTTTCAGATTGTGTTTGATGGAGTTTCCCCAGGGGTCTCTGAGAGCATAGTACTCCCTCTGGCCCACCCCAGCCTCCTCCAGAGCAGTTCTGTTTCAATCTGTTCTTGTACAGGGGTTCTGTGGAGAACTTCAATTGAAAAATGGTTCTGTTGCTAACAAAGATAAGGTTAAAAGTTGGGAGCTACTTCCAACTAAATATTAGTTGTAAGAAAAAAAAATCCCTGAAATCATGAATCTTGTCAATGGAAAAATACAATTTGATTTGACTCGTATGTTCTATCTATTTGCTATTTTTTAAATAGTTAATATATTTAACCAAAAAAAGCCTTTTAGGAATGCATCTATTAAAGAAAAGAGGGTAGGTTAGAAAGTCTCAGAAGATGTATGCATGCAATAGAAACAGCAGTATTCTGGAACCAGAATAAGAATCAGATGACCTGGGTTTGAATCCTGGCACCACCTTTTAGTACTGGTATGATTTTGAATAAACTGTTTTATGGGTTTGTTCTCAGTTTCTTCAACTGTGACCTATTTAAAGTAATGCTTGTCTTGGTGTGAGGGTTAAATAAAAGTTGTAGATGCCTGGTACTCCCGTAAGAGACTCTAAGAAAAAAAAAATCTTTGCTAGGATAACTTTCCTTTCCATCATGAGAAACTATGATACTTCTTTTATTAAAAGAAGAATTATGTAGCCATTCTTGTCTTCCATATTGCTGCATCTGCTAAAAAATTCAGAGCCAGGGCCAGGCGCAGTGGCTCACGCCTATAATCCCAGCACTTTGGGAGGCCGAGGTGGGTAGATCACTAGGTCAAGAGATCGAGACCATCCTGGTCAACATGGTGAAACCCCATCTCTACTACAAATACAAAGATTAGCTGGGCTTGGTGGCACAGCCTGTAGTCCTAGCTACTCGGGAGGCTGAGGTAGGAGAATTGCTTGAACCCAGGAGGCGGAGGTTGTGGTGAGCCGAGATTGTGCCACTGCACTCCAGCCTGGGTAATAAAAGCAGAACTCCATCTTAAAAACAAAAAAAATTTAGAGCCAGTTTGGGCCTCAACTGTAAGAACTAGGCTGACCCTGATAGTCTGTGAATGTGTGTTCTTCCTTTCTCTGCTATTGAATTTCTAGCTTTATATAAAATTTCCCTGATCTTAATTTTTAATTACCTTTTTAACATGTGAGCTCTCATCTAAGCCATTCTCAATTCTTTGTGGAAAGAAGTAGTAGAGTTGAGAGGATGAAGCAGGGAAGGGAGGAAGAGGAAGGAGAAGGTTTATGGAGAATGGATAAGAGAATGAATCTAGTATTTTTTTCCACAAATGCTCATAGGCAGTTGTAAAAACAAAAACATAATATGCTGTATCTAGTTGATCATAGCTTCTGGGAACTGCTGTATTGGGATGTTTAATTAATAACACTTTATATCTGCAGTATACTATCGCTTTCCCGTCGCTGTGTCTATGATGTGAGAATGTCACAGACAACACAGTCCCGTTACAGTCTTTTCTGGCAATTTCAAGAAGGCACCAGGAAGCACTCAGAAGTGCACAGTCTCTCCTCTTCTCTCTCTCTCTCTCTCAATCTCTCTCTTACTTATTACAGTTTGGGTTATTAAATATAATACACTGGAGCCTTGCTAGAACAACCAATCTTTGCCACCAGCCACATAATTTATTTATGTACCTAGAAATATTCCTGTAAAACATCTGTGGACTATAGATGGATAGATAAATGGTAAGTGATAGCTGAAAGAAAAATAGTCTAGACCTCAGAGGAATCTAATAATTCAACCTTATTACAGACAGCCTGAAGATAGTTAACATACATAGTATTGATTATGTCAAGATTTAGTGCTCTGGAAAAACCTCATAAAAAAACAACATTTTGCTATCACAGGGGTTTGAGAGAGAGAGGCAATTAAAATGCAAGAATCGCCAGTCTTGTTCACGTGGAATTTTACAAATATTTCCAGGAATAATACCATTGTCTCCTAAGAATAGATGTTTGGTTACCAATCTATCTTCTGAAAAACCGAAGAACACCTTTTGTTCATTAAAATTAAAAGTGTCCCCTGAGAGCTGTCTGCTCAGGGTTTACCCCTCTAGTGTTTATGTTACAGCCCAAATGCATCTCCATTGAATAAGGTATCAGCTGTCGTGCCATATGACAACTCTAACCCAAAGGGTGCTCTGGCATTGCTGTCAACAAATTGTTCCTACACAGAAAGTCTGGAGGTTACTGTGGAGCATGATGATTATAAATGGACACCGCACATTCTATCAGATTTTCCCTGCTTATTTCTCCTTACTCTATTCTGTACCTAGGTGATCTCACTTTTTTCCATATCCCCAAATATTGCTGTTCTACTACAGCTTCCAAAGTTACAGCTTTATCGTTGAACCCCAAACCTAGAATTTCAAGCCTTCCAGAGAACACTATTAGGGTGTCCTGATGGCATGGCAAATTAAATTTTTAGAAGACAAATTCCTCCTCCTCCTCCTTCCTGTACTCCATCCCCAACTCCTCCATTAGGTAATTCATGTTTGGAAATGACTCTTCCACCCACTGCCTCTTTGCTTTCAAAGAATCAGCCTGGCTGCCCTGCAGACTTGTGTACTCATGGAAGAGATTTGATGGGATGGTCAGAATTGACTCAAGATATGAGATCTCATGCTATGGCTCTCAGATAGTTTTTCTTACAACCTCCTCTCTGCTTGAAAAGCCCTCTGCCCATGCCTCTATCACAGAACTTAGCTCATCAATGTGTAACTAGTTGATTTATGCCTCTCTATTTTTGGTATTTGAACACCTTAAAGGTACAGAAAATGTAATGTAATCCAGATTTTTAGAGTATATATCTGAATAGGCACCTCTTAATTCATTTGGAAAATAGTCATTAAACATCTACTGTGTGCTACATGTTGAAGATACAGTTGTAAAAATGACAGAGCTTGTTCACCCTCAAGCAGCTAGGGACCACAGACCAGAAGGGCAAAATACTGTAAGTTCAGATACCATATATAAAAACACATGTGAAACTGTTTAATCACCAGGTAGACAGAATAAAAAACAAGGCAGGGACTAAGGAGAGAGATGCTAAGTGCTTAGAGCACAACATTTAAGGAGGCATGAACTCTTAGTCATGCAAGTGTAGCACCCGGGATAAGCACATCCTTAAATCTTGTTTTTAGGCACCTCATCCTAGCCCTGGCACTGATGGAAAACTTATGACCTACCCATATATAAAAATTCCAATGAAGATTGGTAGAGCCTTACAGACCAGGATCCTTTCTAATGGGAAATTAAATATTTTATAGGATGTGAACAGACTCTCTTTTATTAAAGGGAGTACGTGGGAGATTAAGCATAATTACTTTAGCTAGGTTGGTAAGTAAAACCCCCACAAATAAAAAAATAATGAAAATTAGAGTAAAACATTTGCTTACAAAGCTCCAGTAAGGGTACACATTTGAAAGAGAGACGGTATAGAATAGCGGTTAAGGCAATGGCTTATACTGCTCTGTCTTTTACTAGCTACCTTTCTATACCTTAGCAGTTTCCTCACCTGGAAAATGGCAATAATAACTCCCTATTTTATAGATTTGCTGCAAAGATTAATTAATTAAATTTTATAGGATTGTGGCAAAGAATTGATCTATGTAAAGAGCTTATAACAGTGCCAGGCACACTGTAAACATCCAGTGCATGTTAACTCCTCTTATTATTCTTAAATTCCTCTAACTCTTCTTAGGGTGTACTCCTATAGAGTATGACAGCTAGAATTTCAAGAACTCTTGATTTGCTATCTCAGAGCATCTTGAGGAATTAGGTGAGATATTTATACAATTGCCCTCAGGATATCCTGCAAAGACACTTTCAACTAGCATGTTTCCAACTTAACCACTCCTCCACTTTCAACCTTCTATTCTGGAGTTTCTTATCATAATTAATGACAAGAAGTATTTATTTGTTTTTATTTACATTACCCAGTTTTAATCCTCTACTTCACAACTGGTATGTATTTATGTGTGTGTGCATGTGTGAGTGTGTTCAGCAATTTGCTCCTCAATGAAAATGTAAGCTCCCATGAGGTCGCAGCTTTGTTCATGCTGTATTGCCCTCACTCAGTACAATAGCAGGCACTCAAATACATTTAAACAAATGATGGAATGAGTTGATGTATTTTCAACTTCTTTCATTCTTTGCCTCTTATTTTCCATTAACTGATATAAATCCTGTCAATTCGATTTCCTAAATATCATTCACAGTTTGTTCTGGCCACACCACCACCACCACCACTGTATCTCAAGCGTATCATCTTCCACCTGGATTATAGTGATACCTTGCCTGTTCCCCTTCCTCAAGTCTCCCATTTCTCCAAAACAGTCTTCTTGGTGCAATCTGAGTGCTGTGGTGCTCTTACTAATATGAAAATCAACCACATTCCTCCACTGCTTACAGTATTTCAAAGCAATGCAAAAAGGTCATGTACTGTATTATTTCATTTCTATAATATTCTAAAAAATGCAAAACTAAAAAGAATGAGAACAGATTTAGTCGATGCCAGAAGGCAGAGATGGGGGTGTTGAAGAAGGTACAACCGAGAGGGAGTAACTTGAAAGATTTCCTTCATGGTAATGAAACAGCTCTGCATCTTGATTGATTAGTGGTCCCATGGATGTATACATAGAATCAAATTTCATAGAACTGCAAACACACACACATGCACACACACGCCATTAATGAATTTAAAAACTGGTCAAATAAGACCTATAGTCTAGTTAATAGCATTGCATCAATGTCAGTTTCTTGGTTTTGATATTGTGCTATAGTGACATGAGATGTCACCATTGGAGGAAGCTGGGTGAAAGGTTTATGGCCCCTATGCACTATTTTTGCAACATCCTATAATTATATTTTTAATTCTTAAAAAAAAGTTTGAAAGAACCATCATATCCCTTAAGGAAAAACAAATATAGCTGCATCATCTTGATTCATAAGACTGAAGAGCCTGACCTCAGATTGCATCTCAAGCTTCCTTGTTTAATTTGGTTGTAAGTGGGTCAGTCAATCCTAATTCATTTTATTCTGTTGTTTTATTCATTTAAAGCTCTAAAATAATTTAAAATGACTATATAAAAACAAAAATAAATAATATGCCTTATATTCTTGGTGGTTGCATCAGTTAGCTATAACTGCATAACAAACCACCAGAAACTCAGAATCTTAAAAGCACAATCTTAAATTATCACTTAAGTCAATGTGTCACCTGGGTTCACTTATGCATCTGTGGTGAGCTGTGGGTCAGTCTTTGGTAGCCAGTGTTCAGCTAGCAATAGGCATTTCTAAAATGGCCTTAGCTGAAACAACTAAGCCCCTCCACGTGGTGTCTAATCCTCCAGCAGACTATTCACACAGCTGTAGCAACGTTCCAAGAGAATAAGGAAGTGCTCGAAGCTAGACTGATGTGTGGTCACTTTCACCAAATTCTTTGGCCAAAGTATATTAAAAAGCCAATCGGTATTCAGGAGACGGAAAAATGGAAGCCATCTCTTGGGAGGAGCCGCAAAATCACATTGCAAAAGATGTGGACACAGTGTGAAAAATCGGGGCAACAACTACTAAAATCCCCTAACAGAAGCCATTAAAACATGAGTAACGTATTTCCATTATAATACAAAATGCTAAGGTTCTGAATGAAATCACAAACATATTTCTAGCCTGAATTCAATATATTGAAAAACTGCATGATATGAAGCCATGGAAAATTGCCATCGTTTACAGACAAATAAACGTTCTCCTTTCATCCCACTAAGCTTTTGCATTTGGCAAGTCTTTAAAAATCTGGTGCGTTCTTCAGCCCTCTTCTAGATTTAATTTCTTTTTTATTTCTTGTTCCATTTCAGTCTTAATGAAGCACCTTAGCATTCAGCCTGCAGCTGACTACTCTCAGGGAGAGGCATTGTTTAATATTAATGTTCACCTAAAATGAAGCAACGCCCTGCTGCCTTCATAGCCATTCAAGGAGAAATTCTCACCCACCGAGAGAGGTAGGTAAGGATGACGTTGCTGCCCTCATTTTGTCCTTAAGGTGCAGCAGACTGAAGAGGGAACTGCCAGATGGAGGTGGAGAATTTGATCCTGCTGCCTGAGTCAATGTGAGCAGCAAAACTCTATAATCATCTGAGTGGGCAGGAAGTCACCTAAGCAATTCAGCTAGTGGGCACCCATGTGAAAGGGAGATAATTATCAATGTCACTTCTAAGACAGGAAGGTCTTACGGAAAGAAATAGATTCTACCAGCACGTTGCACGGAGCCTACTGAAGTGTGGACAGCGATTTGTGAAATGTTATGGGAGCAATAGAGCAGGCTTAAATCAAATTCAGCGGCAGGCAATTAGTTGATAAAATAACTATTTTCTTGTGCTTTGGACTCTATGATGTAACATGACTTTAAATTTTGGATGACAAGTCATTTCTGTGTATTAAAATGAAAATGCTACTTTTTGCAAGTAGGGTTTACTCTGTGAATTTCTTTATATCCGTGTTACAGGTAAAGCAAGAAAACAAATGAAGTGTGCCTACCGACTTACCCGCCTGACACGATGATCTGGAAAAGGAAACAGTGTCCTCTCCCTAAAAAGTCTCTTTCCAGGATCAACTTCAGCTGCAACAAAAGTAAAGAAAAAGTGTGAATTATTTGAAGTAAAGATTCCTAGGACGAAGGTTTGTCTCTGTTCCTATCTATATTCTTCAATGGTGATTTTTTTTCATCTTGACTAAAAGACTTGTGATAACTAGCGCAGTTTGCGCTATCTATACAATCCTCAAAGCTATCAATGCTGCTATTTTAAGCACACGGAAAATGTATGAATGTGAGAAACAGAAACCATATTTTACCTTGGTACCGAGATCTCTTTTGGCAGAGGAACAATGTGCATTTTTTCATATCTTAATAAGATTTCAATACTCAAATCTTAATAAAACCTCAGCTACTACTCTCATATTTCCAGTGTTAGTACATAGGTATTACACAAAATGCCAAGAACTCAGTAAACGGAGACATCATACAAATAAATGGATGTGGGATCACGGACTGCTTCTCAGTGTTTTGTTAGGCTGACACGTGACAGACACACTGGATTGTTTAGAGAAAGGCAGGATGTGATTTAGGGGCCAGCCTATGTTCTGGCCTACGGACATCTTGTTCCTGTTAAATAAGTCAGATTAGAGACAAAAATCTCTTATAAATATGCACGGATGATGCAGCTCCTGATAAATAGTCCAACAAGATCTGAGGCAGTTTAGGGTAATACAATCACACAAAAACAGCTCTACATATCATAGCAAATATCAGTAGTTTATAATTTACAAAGCATTTTTTTATTAAGGTAGTAAATCTTTATAAAAGCCTAGTGAGGTAGAGTATGAGTTACTTGTAGATACCTTAGGTTCAAAAGTTTGAGGGTCCCCCTGCCCCAGGCCCCTCAGTTTGTAAATAAATGGTCAATCAATGATCCCAAACTTGTTTTATTCCAAACTTAATTTTCTTTCTACTGTTATCATCCTGGTAAAAATAAGAAAAACAAAATTCAGCCCTTCCCTCCCCACCCACAACACTCTAAAAAAGTGATTGACTTTGGGAGGCTGAGGCGGCTGGATCACGAGGTCAAGAGATCGAGACCATCCTGGTCAACATGGTGAAACCCTGTCTCTACCAAAAATACAAAAAATTAGCTGGGCATGGTGGCGCGTGCCTGTAATCCCAGCTACTCAGGAGGCTGAGGCAGGAGAATTGCCTGAACCCAGGAGGCTGAGGTTGTGGTGAGCCAAGATCGCGCCATTGCACTCCAGCCTGGGTAACAAGAGCAAAACTCCATCTCAAAAAAAAAAAAGTGATTGAAAATTTAAAATTATATCAAAATTAAATGGAATTGACCAGGATAGAAAGCAAAGTTAATTGTCACAGAAATGTTTATTTGATTATTTTTAATTGTCACTAACATCCTTTGAGGCAAAGAGGATAAGAAATATGTCCCACATGACAAGTGAGGAAACCGCTGGTGAAGCACTGTGACACTTTGCTGACCTTGAGGCCACTCTGCCCTTCTTGCCAATTCAGGACTTGGAGGCATCCTAGCCTGCCTTTTACCATAGAGCAAATACCAGAGAGTGCTGGGGTGAATTTCTCTGGAAATTAGATAGCAGGACTGTATTGTGTAGGTTGTAATTCTGAAAGTGGTATGTGCTGCCTAATAGAGCCAGCTTTCAACTCTCCACTTCTAAAAGTACTTCTCCTAATATAGAAATTTAACTGAAGTCTAAGCCTTCCATTACACATGAAAGAATCTGGAGCTAATATCTCTCTGGAGTTCATTTATCCATTGACGTTGAGTTCTGGCATTTTCTAGAGCTCTTTGGATATAGGCAGCTCTCCCATATCTCAAAGATCTGGGTGGAGATAAAGTGAAATAATCAAGTGCCTGACTTTATATACTAAGATTAGGTGCTCTGTACATGTTTACTCCCTTCTCTTTTGATTCCACTCAACTGTTCCTTGCTACACCTTTCTCAAAAATACTCTCTAGCCTGGGACCACTCACTCATACCTAAACTCTTCAGGAACATACCTCGTAACTTTGCCCATGCTGGTCCATACACGTGCAACGTCCTTCTTCCTGCCCCTGCTTAGAAACGTAAGTCCTGTCTCTCACATTCTCAATGGGGTTTTTAGAAGCTTCTCCCATTATAAGCACAAACCCCCAGCCCCCAGCTTTCCTCCACTAGTCACATCGAGAGAGAAGTGCATTGTGTTGGTTAATCACATATCTGCCTGTAAAGAAGTTCTGAGCTCAATAAGTATTTATTGGATTAAATTTAGGGGAAGTCATCAAGTAGGCTGAGTCACCTGAGGAGAGAAAAGAAAAAAAAGGGAATGGTAGAAATAACAAAAACACATATTTGATCTACTTAAACTATTGCCTTGAGCCATGTCTAAATGTTTCTATGACAGAGTAAAACAGCAGCAGCAGCACAATAAGAAATATGGCTTCTATTAAGTATTTGCACATAAGTGCATTGACTAGGATGCTTAAAGTTATCTGGGTGGCTCAGGAAATACATTTTTATTTTATTTTGAGAAAAAATAATTTTAGGAGGGCCAATGTGTTTTATTTTGCTTTGTTTCATCTATTGGATGTTAAGTTTTGTTGTTTTCTTTTTCTAGGCAAAGAATGGCCATCACAAATACTTCTTAACCAACTATTCTGGATTATATTACCTCTGCTGTTCTCTAAGTATTGTCATAACTACTTGCTATCAGGGACACAGAATTGAGGTAAAGCTCCTGATAAATAGTTCATCAGGATCTGAGGCAGCTTAGGGTAATGTTTAAATACATGAGCTTTGGAGCTCATACCATCTGGTTCAAAACTTGGCACAATATTTATAAACCGTTTGACCTTGAGCCTCTTTATGCCTCAAGTTTCTCATATGTAAAATGGGATGATAATGGTACCTAATTCATAAGCCCATTGTGAGGATTAAAAGAGTTATTATGTATAAAGCATATAAAATAATGTCTTGCATATAAGTACTATATAATTATTCACTGTTATTATTAGAAAAATATAATGGTTTAAATCAGATGTCCTAGATAATGCAGTATATATGGTAACCAAATCAGTTATCCATTGCTACGTAACAAACCACCCAACACATAGTGACTTAAAACAACTGTTTTATTTGTATGGTTCTGGGGCTGACTGGGCTTAGCTAGGTGGTTCTTGCTAAGATTTCCCATGTGGCTACAGTCAGACACTGGATGAGGCTGGAGTCATCTCAAGGGCTTTCTCACTAACAGGTCATGCAGAAAATCCATGTCAGCTAGGACTTCTGCTGGGGCTGAATATCTATAGGTGGCTTTCCATGTGTCCTGAGCCACCTCATAGTATGGTGGCCAGATTCCAAAGGCAAGTCTCCTGAGAGAGCTAGAGGAATGCCATCTTGCCTCTTATGAAGTAGTCTCAGAAAGTCAGATGGTGTTACTTCCACCAGACTCTATTGGTCCAGGCAGTCCCATCTTAAGGGGAGGTGACATAAACTCCAGTTGTTGGTAGGGGATGGCAAGGTCACACTGTAAGAAGATCAGTTGGGATGGAAAGCATTGTTCACCCATCTTTTGGGACTACAACCTGCCACAGTCAACTATGCACATAGTAAGCATTCAGTAAGTACTGTGGAATGGCAAAGACTACAGGGTCTTTGGTAAGAATTTTTACTGTAAGACAAAGAAAACTGCTCAAACTAGTTGAACAAACCAGAAAGTAATTTTTAGAAACTTTTCTGTTTTCACACAGAACGCTGGGGAAGTTAAGTCTCTTGAGGGACTGTTTCCAGGAACTGTTGAATTTCTCTTCAAAACGTGTCTGAAGTCCACTGTATCTCACCACTTCCACAGCTATCATTCTCATCCTAGCTGCCATCATCTTTTACCTGGGATGTTGCAATATCCTAGCAACTCTCCCCTTTTCTTCCCTCTGGTCCCTACTGTCGATTCTCCACATGGCTACTTGGGATCCCTTCCATTTGTAAGTCAGATTTTAATACCTATTTGATCAAAACCTTGCAGAATCCTCTCATTAAATTCAGCCAAACCTCCTAAGACCTTACCTTGGCCCTCAAGGCCTGCTATGATCTTGCCCTTGGTATCTCTTTGCCACCATCACCTGCCATGCTTGTCTTTGTTTTCCCTACCTTCACCTCTTCCTTGAACATCCAGGCCTGCTCCCGCCTTCGGGCCTTTGCTGTTGCTGTTCAGTCTGCCTGGACCACCTTTTTTCCTAGACGTCAGCATGGGTCTCTGTAACAGTCCATTCTAAAACTGCTATAAAGAAATACCTGAGACTGAGTAATTTATAAAGAAAAGAGGTTTAATTGGCTCATGGTTCTGTGGCTGTACAGGAAAACATGATGCTGACATCTGCTCAGCTTATGGGAAGCCTCAGGAAACTTACAACCATGGTGGAAGGCAAATCTTCTCCCATGATTCAGTCATCTCCCACCAGGCTCCACCTCCAGCACTGGGGATTACAATTCAAGGAGAGATTTGGTGGGAACACAGATCCAAACCATATCAGTTTCCCCCTTTTATTCTTTCAGGATTTTAATCAGGTATCTCCTACCAGGGAGATCTTCTCTGACCTGTCATTTCCAAAGTAGCATGTATAACAACACCTCCTGGAAGACAGACTTATTTTATAGCCCCAGTAATGAATTCCAAAAGGAAGGAATCCAACTGGCTCATCAGAGCTTGAGCGTCCATGGTTCATCCATTACTTCTAGGTTGGGAGTGTTGGAGCTGTCAGACAGCAAAAGGAAAGACCTGCTAAAACTAAGTCTTACACAGGGTACAGTTCTCGAGGACAAAGGGCACTGGGAACTGTGAAATTATTCTATCACATCTAATGGAGTTGAGAAACAGGCAGCCATAACTCTGCTACTAACTCCTTGGGTGACCTTAGGCAAGTTAAAAGTCTGGGACTCAGCTTCTTTTCCTATCAAATGATGATAGTATTATCTGCTATAATTACTTGCAGGGAGATCACTAAGATGAAAAGATAAGTCAGGATAAGGTCTTAGATGTGCTTTAAAATACTTCAGTCCCAACAAAGATAGATGAAGCAAGTTTGAAAAATCTTGATTACCTAGGTGATAGGTATATGCTATTCATTATACTGTTTTCTGAACTTTTGTGTTTGTTCAAAAACTTGCATAATGAAAAATATGAACTACTTCACAAAGGTAAGGAATAAATACCACAGTAATAAGTAGAATCTATATACTGATGGTCCCATGATTTAGCCTTTTTATTTGCTTTTGTTTATTGAGATTATATCATAGTTGTCTTCTTTTAATCTGTTTCTAAAATAACCCAAATTTGAACATTTCTTGCCACCATTATCACGACAACAATGGTGCTTTTAAAATGTAAATTCCATGGGGTTACTTTTGAAGATTTTGGTATTAGAAACTTCAGCACAACATTCTGAAAGTACCTTTAAACAAAATCTTAAGGAATAGGGACACAGTGTATGGGCATTTCAATGGGGAAGGTCCAGGCCACATCTCAGGTCTCGTTTCTTTTTTGTGTCACATTCCTTTGGTGGCTGTCACATCACCCATTCTATCATCAAGAGTGGCTCTGAAAAAAATAAATAACTCCTTTCATCACTCCTCCTCAAAACTAGCATATCCAGACCTTCACATTCCAGTGCTTTCACAGCTGATCATCATAGGACATATATAAGGTGACAAACATAACCAAAAGAAATTACAAATGTTACAGTATCTTACTAATTCATGGTCCACACATTGATTGCTGAGCTGATTAATAAGATCTCCATTGAATTTCCAACCATAGCTTTCATGCCTGACAATGAAACTTACAAAACCTGTTTTTATCTTCTTTCTCTCCACTTCCAGGACAAAGATTCTGCTCCCAGCAGACCTGGAAGAATCCGGTGCATTAGTCTCAATGTTTCTTTGCATCTCTCAAGACCTCCAGATCTACTTAGAGCAACTTCCCTGGGCTTGTGCCCTACAAAGCAACCCCTTTAGGAGACATACCTAATGTAGATAATGAGCAATGGATGTAGCAAACCACAACCATGGCATGTGTATACCTATGTAACAAACCTGCATGATCTGCACATGTACCCCAGATCTTAAAGTATAATTAAAAGAAAAAGAATTTTCAAAACAGATTATCTAATTAATAAAATCTGTTCTGGACACTTAACATCTCTATCTAAACCCCTTGATTCTGTCCAATTTATTTGAAGTGCAGAAATTTCCATGTTAATGTTAAAGTGCCTAAAATGTTTTATTATTTTCAGTTTTAAACCAGTAGGTATTATTCAAATTTGAGAATTCAGGATATTGTCAATCATAAACATAAGAAAGCTTGCACATGAGTGATGCTCAACAAACCGTTAGAGCAGACAGGGTTGGCGACAGGATTCTGCTCCGGGATTTCCAGGGCTAACAAGTCACCTGAAATAACTGACTGTAAACAGTATGCCTGGTTGCTGGTCAACAGAAAGTTCCTGTTGCACCGCAGAACACTGAAAATATAGGACGGATTTGGGGACAATTCCTCAAAGGACAACATTGTTAAAAACCAGGATGTGGTCCCCAAATCAGGTTTTACAGTCGAACTCCTGGAGTTTTCACAAACCACACTAACCCATTAAACCTTGGAAGTCAATAGGCCACTTGGAACTGTTCAATTATATAGTAACAGATTGTAAAAGTAAGTGTTCTACTCCCAGCACTTTCCCATTTATTTTAAGTGAATTCCTCAGGGAGGGGGGAAACAAAGACCTATAAGTGGAATGGAAGTGGGTCATTTGTAAAACCATCTTACAGCTTGAGAGAAATACCAATTCCAATCATCCCTCCACGTATTCAGTTGTAGCTGACATGTACGGAAAAGCAAAGGACAGAATTCTGTATCTTTTCACCTGAGTAAATCTACCTTTTTAAAATATGGAGATTAATTACTGTGGCTCCTCTGATGATTTACAATCATCTGATTATTACAAGAATAATTTGAATTTTGTTCTAGTCTACTTTTTCTGTTTTGTCACCACTTAAGTGGGGATCCCCTGCCTTACCCCTGGTAGAAATGAATAATGCTAGTGGCTACTATAGAAATGCTGAGTGGTAGAGTTTTAAATAGCATAAATTAATAATAAGCTTCTATTTGTTAATCTGATTAGAAAACTCTCAAATCCAGAAGCGCTGTTTTTCCCTATTGTTTTACAAGTCTGTACCCAGGTGTTTGGATGAGAGCACAATGTCGCATCACTCAAGAGAACTGACTGGCACTGCCATCTGGCTGCTCCTGGATTAGTCATGTCTCACCAAGCAGGTCACAATTTCATTCGTTTTATAACTAGAAATAAATGTCATTAACAGTTGAGCAGAACATGCATATATATAAAATGTATATATGTATAATGTAACATAAATGTGTACATATACTTCTGCATTTTATACATATATGTATATATGTATACATATGTACATATATTCATTTTATACATTTATATACACATAGAATTGCTACTAAAAGTGAATATGTATCAGGCCTATGACTTAACAATTCTACTCCTAAGTATAAAACCAAGAGAAGTGTGTAGGTTTGTGTACCAAAAGGTATGTTCAAGTGCATTCACAGCAGCACTATATGTAATAGCCAAATATGTATATATATGGCTGTATACATATATACACACAGCCAAATATGTACATATCTATACATAAGTATATATGTGTATATGTATACATATGTATATATGTATAAAATGCAGAAATGTATACATAAATGTATATACGTGTGTGTGTGTGCATATACATAAAATGCAGAAATATAGGTGCAGATGTAGCCTGTTATGTATCCATCAGAACCCAAGGAAAGCTTTCATTGAGAAAAAGATTTGGAAGATACTTAATTAGTTACAATTGGACACACTTAAATTGTTTCTATTAGAAATATGTATTCCTTGTTATTTTTTAAAAAATCTTCTTACTCCCAAAGTGTTTTACTCTCCTAAAAATGTAATTATCTAATGTGTTTCACTTTCATAGAAAAAAAGCAATATATTCTGATCCCCCATCTCAGGAAACAGGAGAAGGGGCTGGTGGTTTCAGGCTTTTTTACTCCACTAAGTTCACAAGAAGGGATAATGAAGACATAATGCACATAAGGCAGGCCTCTGGGAGGCTCTGCAACAACACCAAACTTGCCACTGAAAATCTTTAAAAGTTTGTGGACAGTTTCAGACACCCAAGATGAAATTTAGCAAATACTATTTTATTCCCTTCCATCCTATAAAATTTATTAAGCATCAAGATCTAATATGTGCCAGGCACTCTGCCAGGCTCTGTCACATAAAATACCTCATTTACTCTTTACAACATATTATCAGTGGTATTATTAATATTACAAGATGAGCAAAGAGATTCTTCAAGGTTAGGAGACTTGCCCAAAATCACACAGTGATGGTTCACGCATTCAGCTCAAGGCTACTCCTATGAAAGCCAGTGTTCTTTCCTTTCTCTCAGAATTGATTGACCATAGAATAATCGAACTGCATCAGGGTTGATACAGAAAGAATGGCCTATCCATGGAGTGGAAGAAAATATTTGCAATAAACATATCTAACAAATAACTCATATGGAGAATATATAAAGAACTTCTACAAATCAATAAGACAAAGATACCCAAGCAAACAGAATAATGGAACAAATACTTCACAAAAAGAGAATATTCAAATGTTTTATAAGCATATTTAAATCATTCATTCATTAGTCATCATGGAAATGCAAATAAAGGCTATGATGAAATAATATACATACACCAGAGTAGCTAATATAAAGAGGACCAAGAGGGTGAGGGTACACAGCAGTAACTCACTGCTGGTAGAGTGTAAGTGCATATAATGTTTATGGAAAACTATTTGGCAGTAGCTACTAAAAGTGAACATGTGTAAGGCCTATGACAGCAATTCTACCCTTAAGTATAAACCAAGAGAAGTGTGTAGATGTGTGTACCAAAAAATGTGTTCAAGGGAATTCACAGGAGCACTATTTGTAATAGCCAAAATTTAAAAACTATCTAAATGTCCAGAAAGTTTGGTCCATTGAATGAATCAGTGTGCATTACTGAATATTATCTATGCATATATTAACTAAAACATTTCTATAGTTGATTTATCCAGAATAATTAATCTGCCTACAATTTATTCTCAGATTACATAAAATTCACTTCCCTAAAACAGAGGTTTGTTGTGTCTAAGTTTTAATATTTGTGTGTGTAATACATATGTGTATATGCATATATCAAATTACACACATATAAACACATGTATTATACATACGTGTATATGTCTGCATTTGTATGTGTAATTGAACATATACATATATACAAATATACTATTCCCACAAATATTAAATTGAACATACACACATATATACACATATGTATTATATAGACATATGTGTGTGTGCATGTGTGTATGTAATTGAACATAAGTATGTATATGCACACGACTCAGGAAATTAGAAAAAAATAGAATTTAATTTTGTGCAACAAAATTTTATGTAAGGTTATGTGCAAAAAATTAATTCAAAATGTCATATTTTACATAAAGATCTAAAAAGAAATCACAGTGCTTTTATTTTTAAACCAAGGGGGCTACTGATTTGATGTTTTTAAAATAAAGGAGCAGTTGTTCCAGATTGGAATTTTTATGGTTAATATGTAGGCAGTTAATATGTAGGCTGAAAAAAAATATCTTTTTGGAAATTCCATTCCTGTCAATTCCACGAAGACGAAGGAAGAAATTGTTTTCTATCATTTCTTTTTGAAAAAAATGAAAATAACAGTTTGATTATTTTCTTCTGTAATCTCTTGAGAAGGTTTTCATAGAACAGGCATTAATTAAACCATGCTAATGTGGCTCAAACCAAAATGCTTGCTATTTAATGGTAAGAGCTGTTTTCATAATTACATATGTGGAGTAGTTTACCTATATCCTCATTACCTCAGAGTTAGTTAATTTTAGCTTGATTGGAGTGTCAGGTAAGGTGGTTCACAGTTCTGAATACTAAAGAAGTACCAGAACACATTATTATCCAAACATTCTGGTGAACATCAGACATTACGATTTTAATACTACTTTCAAGTAACCAAAAAGACTAAGATTTATGAATAAATTGTAATTCCTAATTGATCTCTCCAGTTTGGGTCTGTGGTATACTGTACCAGAAAGAATACTGATCTAAAAGTCAGGTTGGGCGAAGTGGCTCACACCTGTAATCCCGGCACTTTGGGAGGCCAAGGCTGTAGGATCACCTGAGGTCAGGAGTTCAAGACCAGCCTGGCCAACATGGCAGAAACCTCAACGCCACTAAAATTACAAAAACTAGTCAAGTGTGATGGTGCATGCCTGTAGTCCTAGCTACTCAGCTACTCAGGGGGCTGAGGCAAGAGAATCACTCACTTGGGCAGCAGAAGTTGAAGTGATCCCAGATGGTGCCACTGCACTCCAGCCTGGGTGACAGAGTGAGACTTTGTATTAAAAAAAAAAAAAAAAAAAAAAAAGCAGAAAACTGATTTCAACATTGGCTATAGCCAAGACAATTTATCTGAGCCTCCATTTCCTTACTTATCAATAAAGGACCTGGAAGGTATTGGGTCTCCAGAAGCAACACAATTATGTTTTGCTTTTCTGACCAGTTCAGCACTGGTCAGACAAGAATAAAGCCTTAGGTACCCTTGATTCTTTTATCTGCATAGGTCTAGCAGTCCGGAGTCCTCTACTTACCTAGCTCAGTGGATTAAACTTTTGCGTTGTCAAACACAGTGATGTCTGCAGTCGCTAAATGCCCCTTGTAGGCTACTATACACCTGGTGACTTCTACTCATCAAGTGGGTTTACACTTAGCTGTGTTTGTTCCCAAACTTAATTATGCAAGTTTTATAAATAATTGTAATTATGTTATTGAATTAAATAGTATATAAACAAATAATATGAGCGAATAAGGAAAATAATTGTTAGTATGACTAAGTTGAATGCTCTGAGGAAAATTAGTAAAAGTGAGTCTCTAACTAAAATTGCTCTTTAATTAGATGTGCCAACACAGCTATAAAATAGTCTTTAAAATCTGAAAACATTCTGCACTCAGCCTTGCATTCTATATTTAGGTACTCACTCCATTTAAAGAAACTCGAGAATCTCAAGGTTTGCGAAGTTGTGCAGTATTCAATGGGCATACACATTCCAAATAATATAATTGTAGAATATATTTTATAATTGAAAAATTGTAGTATTGATAACAGAAATATTTTTCTTTCAATTTATGTGTATGATTTTTTTCTCAAGCAGGTACTCAGTAGTTAGAACATATATATTTATTAAGTTTGGGAGCCAAACTACCTGATAAACCAAGCTGTTAGCTATTTCTTTTGGTTAGGAGCATTGTGAAAAAATTACTGGGACAACAAGCATTCTGTGAACTGAGAAAGTCTGGGAACTTCTCCACTGCAGGATGGCAGAGGTACAAGACAGAAGGAACCTGTCTAACACCTGTATTAGCTGCTTTGGAATTTTTTTGTTATAGCAGCTAATGTTACCTTAGCAGCTAATGTTACCTACAGCACCTAATGTTACTAATACAATGATTTGAGTTAACACAATAAATGGAATTTCTATTCGAAGGCCATCCTGGGAATGAAGCTGTGATTAAAGATGATGTACTGTGAATCAGCTCAGGATTAGGAAGCGGACCCTCTAGGGATGTGGCTAAGTCTCAAGTCTGTCTCTCACTAGCTCTGAAATCCATACAGATCACTTTGCACTACTGAGCACTGATTTACATATCTGCAAAAGAGGACATTCATCTATTGCTAGAGTCTCTTCCAGACCCAACGCTCTAAGTATCTAAACATACATTGAGCCTGCTCTCTGCTTCCCAAGGCTCTCAAATGACTTCTTCCTGATCTGGCTCCCATTTCTTCCCTCTCACTTCTTCACCAGAGTCAGCTTGCTTTTCCTTTCCTTACAGCTGGCACATCTACTATATTTCTTAAGTTCCTGTCCAACCAACTCTAGGTATAGAATGTGAAGCCATCCCTAGTACTCTACTTTCATGTGATCCAGGAAAGTATACATTTTGAGAGATTTCATACTAACATCATTGGAATTTAAATCAGGGATAACCAAAAGCAATGAAGAGAATTCACAATGTTTTCAAATACTGTATTACAAATTGTAAAACAATATGTTTTTTGTTAATTGGCCATAAATCCCATTCCTTGCTAGTCATTCCTCACTATGACCCTGGAGAAGGAAAAATGAGAAAAGTAGATGCCACATCTGGAGAAAAGAAGACATAATGGGGAGAAGCTCTTGGAAGAGTCATCTGAAGAAGAAAATTCATACTTCTGGCCCCCAGAGAAGCATAGAGGGGAGGAGAAAAGTCCAAAGGAGGAAATGTGTTTTGACTTTCTCTCTTTGGGCTAAGGACTGAGGAAACGAAAAGAGCATACAGGATAGCTAAGGGACCAAATAGAAATAGGAGGAGCTTTTGCTCTACTTTATGAGGCTCTGAAGGGAGACTGTGTTATGGATTGACATCAACCCAGGGTGGCTGTAGCAGAGGACCATAGGTGAAGTGGCAAGGGTGGGCAAGAGAGGATCTTAGAGGCTTCCTCGGTGCTTAAGTATCCTGAAAGAGATGCAAAACATCCTACATATCTCTTGAATAAGGTGGAAATGAGTTTATAGGACTAGCTTTCCAGATGTCCTCCTGGCAAGAAGACCCTGTAACCCCAGGCTGATGGCCAACAAAGCCAAGCCTCATCAAAGCCAAGCTGACGTGGGCTTAGTTAATGGTGGTGAAGCCTCAGCTTTGATACCTAAAGAGCAACAAATGAGTTCACCAGTCACAGTTGTGAGCACCATAAAATGATCATCTCTGCAAAGGCCAGAGAAGTCAGAGGACATCACAAAATAATAGCTCCTTTCCCTACTACCTGAAGTCTTATGAGCCATTCTCTCCCAGTAGGATGCTCCCTTGGAAAAATGCAAAGGGAGAAGAAAATCCTTTTAAAATGACCTTTTATTTTAAAAGAATGACAGAAAGAAATATTTAACAAGATTATTTAAATAAACAAATCAGATTTGATGTATTGGATTTGACAAAATACTTTTTCTCCCTTACTCTATTACTATCTCCATAAGGAGCATTAGACCAGTTATGAAAAATAAAGATGGTGTTTTCTTTGCACATCTGAATATAGCATACAATATTTTGATTATTCTACACTGACACTAATCAACATGTATGCTGTGCCAGATATCATGCTAGGCACTTTGATTAGGGTCCCTTTCTTAATCAATGGAAATCCAATGGCCTGTAATCTCCTCTCCCTTGCAATCAAGCCTCCTCTCTCCCCATCTTCTGGTTCTGCACTATGTCACACAGGAACCCTCTTCCATGGAGGTTTCATTCTCTAATACAATGTTTTCCCAGCTTCCCTGATGATGAAAAGTCTTCTCTAGTGCTTCTTAAAACTAAGGCTTCCTAGACCACTCAGTGAGAGACTCAGACTCAGCGTGCCTGTGATGGGTACTTTTAACAAGTACCCCAAGTGACTCATCACCAGAGAAGTTTAGAAAAACCTTGCTCTATCATCTAATCCATACATTGCAATCTGTCCTTACAGTCGTCTACATGTCAGTAAGATGGTGCCGCCATTGATCCTGATGCATACGCCAAAATCTTAGAAATGCTGCATTTTCCCTCACTCCTCCTATATACAAGGCACTACCCACACCTTTGACCCAGTCATCAGTTTATATATCAAATAATTAATTTCCTTCCTTCTCTGTTAACACCATCATATTGTAGGCAAAATTTCTACAACTCTTGACAATGTGTATGCTTCTACTCTTTAGCTCTTTGACTGTCTTCCATATTTAGTAGCCAGAGTCAACTTTTTAAAACATAAATCAAATTTTGTCAAGCTCATGTTACACTTCTGATTAAATCTTTTAAGGGATCATACATAAGGTAGAACTCAAACTTCTTTCTCGTGGTTCACAGATCCTGCATGTTCTGGTCTTGACTACCTTGCCAGCTTCCCTCAAGCCCTTTCTTTCACCCACTCACCATCTCATTCACGCTGGTTTTCTTTGAGGTTTGCCAACACAACAGGCTGTTGCTTGACTCATGGCTTTTTGTACAAACTCCTTTTCTCCCTACATATGGCATTCTTTGGATGACTGGTTCCTGTTCATCTTTTGGATCTCACCTTCAATTTCACTTCCTGGGAAAAGACTTCCCTACCACCCTATAAAAAGTAGACTGTCATCTATCACCCTATAAATAGTAGAGTTGTCTTCTCTTCTTAATCTCAGGATATTGTTCTTGTTCTTCATAACACATCACTATTCATAAATATTATGTTTGTTTAGTCTTACCTGCATTCATTTATTCATTTTTCACTTTCCAACCAAAATGGGAACTCCAGGAATATAAAGCGTGCATCATTTGTGCACAATATAGTACATGGGCTCTCAGTAAACATCTGTTGAATGAATGAATACATAAATAAAACCTGAATCATTAGACCTTTGAGCTGTCTTTAAGTTTGTGAGAAATGGAATCCCTTTTCAAACTTCTCCCTGGAAATCACAATTTGTAGAATTTTCTCACAGACATGATAGAAAAAAAAAAAGTATAAATATACCAATTCTCCAAAGTAAATAAAATCAGAATAAGGGAGAGGTGGGCAGAACAAAAGGAATCTAGGTAACTTTCTAGAAAAAAGCAATACTCTAGTTCCTTATGAAAACTCTCAAGATAATCCACGTTCTGTTCTTAAATTCTAATTACCACCACACATGAAGATTCTACTCTATAGAATTATGTCTGTAGGTCTATTTCATAACAACTGAGTTAAAACACACAAACAAAAAATCAGCACGTAGACAGCCAATGCAGTAGCAAAAAGATTGGTAGACTTTTACCACCATTACCTAGTCTTTTCCTCTGTTCTTTGGGAGACACATCATAAAGGGAATTGTTTTATGTTCATTTCTATGTATCAATAATTTTATGGTAAGTCACTTTATCTAGAATTTTGAAAAGTCATGTCTATTTCACCCTTAGGTAAAGTGTTATAATTGAACATCACTCTCAGGAGTTTGTGACCATCATGGTATTTATACTCAGACTATCTTTTTACTTTTCTGAGCCCATATCATGGTTGGCCTTCTTAGTTCCATAAGTTTTTTTTTCTTCCACTGTTTACATTCACTACCATAAGGCTTTGTATTAATTTTTTGTGGCTTTATCTTTTTCATGCTTTCAAATGTTTAGTACTGTTTTATATGTAACTTGAAAGCTCGAGTGAATTACTTTCAAGGAGTTCATGGACTTTTTGAAACACTTGGACTATACAAAGGACAATCTTATTTCGCACATGTAAAGAGTGACATTCAAGAGACAGTAAATTACATCCCCTCTTAGTGTCAAAGAATAATTGGAAAAATCTCTTCATTTCCATTTTTTGATCATGAATTTTCTCTTTCTCTGCTAACAAAGAATTCTAAAATGGTACTAACACCACAAAGGTTGTTTGATGTCTATTTTACTTCCTAATTTCTTCTTTGACATTAATGAATGTGCAGTAGTTCTTCAAAATGCTGTTTATTTATAGCTTATTGTGTGGTGTTAAATCCTTTCTAACCTGACACCTCTAGGACATATATTATTGCTCCAGCTGTATTTACTTTCTAAAATGAGATTTGGGATGAGTTACTGATCTTCACAATCCAATGAAATGACTTCATCTATTGAAATGTTATTCAGCCTAACTGACAAAGGAGTTGGGATTTCACTGACTAAAGAGTGGTCTTTAAATGACTCTAGTATCTAATGGCACTAGTGGTATCCACTGACAATTGACATTCAAAAGAAGATCATTTCAATAGCTTTCACAATTTACAAATTTGAGGATATGATTCCTCTCATAAAATGTACACTTGAGAAAAATAAAACCTCATTAAGGAGTAAATGCTGGTCAATTAGCCTTACTCACTAGCTAGATTTTTTCCCCATACTTAGAATCAAAGACCTGCAAGAGAAAATAATCATTTTTATATATGTATAGGTACCAAAGTAGAATATTTAAATATATTTGGTGATTTTTTTCATAACGAGTATCAAAAATGATACATTTTTCTTACTCTTCACACCAACTATTCCAAAAATATCAGAGTAGACTTCTAAGAAAATATTTCACTACAGGAATGTTTACTCCCACTTAAAACAGTGAAAAATCAGTAACCTCCTTTCTGAGCGAAAAACAGAAATTTAGCCAAATAAACCAATACATATCCATGGGATGGAAAACGATGAAGTCATCAACAAGACACGGTGGAATATGCAATGATACAGAAAGATCTTAACATACTTATTCAGGAAGTGTGTTATGTTCTAGACATTGTGCTTATTAGAATGTTCTAGACACTGGGTCCTGGATTCTCAATGATGATAAAGACAGACATAACTCCTGACCTGGAGATTAAAAAAAAAAATTAAAAAGAAAAAAGAAAAAGGCATCTGTTTAGTAAATTTTAATTTTTATATCATTTTATATAAATACACACTGTTAAAACTATGGGAAGCCATTGTTTGGGACAAAGCTCCTACACTAGGCCCCTACAGACCAGACTACACCAAAATGGAACACCCATGCTAAGTGCCACATAATCAAACTGCAACAGGAGATTCCAGTCTACCTGAGCCAGTGTAATAAGAAAGTCCCCTCTACTTTAACCGTTATTTAAAAAAAAAAGGCAGCTGAAGTAACCTAACATTAACCAATTAGCTTTTATTCTATTGCTCTGTTTCCTTGCTTCCACCTTACAGAACCCACGGTTCCGCCATTGCCTGGTCAGAGCTCTCATTCGACTTTGTAAACGGAGGTTGCTCCAATTCATGAATCACAAATAGAAGCCAATTAGATTTAAAACTAAATTTGTTGTAATTTTGTCTTTCGACAACACATAAAACACTGGTGAACACATTTTTCTCAATGATAAAACTGCAAAACTTTTTCTTCCTTTTGCTACATTTGCTAAAATAATGATGCTTTATTTCTATTAAAAGGAAACAATTTTACATACAATTTTCAGCAAAATGTAACGAGTCTATATATCACGGTCATTGTATCACTTGAGAATGTTGAAACTGTACATGCTAAATAAGTAGATGCCAAGATATCCACAGCATCCAAGGTATAACGTAATTAAAAACAAGAAGTGTTCACTTCTCTTCAGCCAGCCATCTACCTTCACTGAGTGCTTGTATGCAAAGCATCAGTGAAAATACTACAGTTTACTTTCTAGCTCGATTATTTTCCCTTTTATAAAATGCTTTGAATGTGAAGCAAAAATTGGGAGATAGTGCATGATCATAACTTAAGCTGAAGGGCATATACAAGCAGTAATTTTAATTATTATTTTTTAATGATGAATATACTTGCTCTCACCCCATAAAATATTTGGCCACAAACTAATGTGACTTCAGGGTAAGTTGATGTTCACTTCACTCCCACATGGATTTTATTAAGATTCATTAAGTTATCTTGTTAACTACACCTTCTCATTTATTGTGAGATTTTTTTTTTTCTTTCACAAATCTGAAGTGAATTCAAATGAATAAAATAACGTAAATTAAAGAGCTTGGATGTTTAGTAAAACCTAAGGGAGATTATATTTATTATGTGGCACAATGCTCAGTATAATGAAGACAAGACTTTCTCCCTAGTGCTCATTTTGTGTGTTAAATGCTTTAATCATTTTGAGCATAAGGGCTTTCCTGCATTATTATTGCAATGCTGGGAAGGTCTAAGGTTGTGTTTCTTATACAATCAATGATAAGAGCAACCTACATTTAGAAAATGATTTGTATTCAGATGCTTCCAAAGCTCTTTGTATGCAATTTTTGGTTGCTCTTGCCTGTTTGTTTATTATAAGCTTCTTCCACCTGACAATTTAAATAAAGGTCACAGTTTTATGAACCCCACTGGCTGGCTATATTACATTTTAAAATATCAGGACTTAGTGTGTAGGTTTGGATGAGGCTGGGAGGTTGGGGAAAGTATGCTTAAGCTGTAGTTTAATGTTGTATTTTTTGTTTTTATTCTTCTGTGTTCCAAAAAATATTTATGAAGTTCTTTCCTTCAGTAAAGATTATTGTTTAAACCTACTGAATTCTTCATTTATTTGTTTTAATCCACGCTAACTTTGGGGATATAGTTTTAAAAAGCCTGAAGTCATATTAAGTTTGGTTTGAATCCTAACTCTGTGATCTTGAGCAAGTTGTTTAATCCAGGTCTAGATTTTTCATGGCTAACAAAGGATCTGAATACCCACTTAAAAGGGTTTTCATTTGGATTGAACAAGATGATGCATGGAAAGTTTCTGGCATTTAATAAATGATAGTTATTTTTTTTTAAAGATCAACAAAATAGACAGACTGCTAGCCAGATTAATAAAAAGAAAAAGGGAGAAGAATCAAATAGATGCAATAAAAAAGGAAAAAGAGAATATCACCACCGATTCCACAGAAATACAAACTACCATCAGAGATTACTACAAACAACTCTATGCACATAAACCAGTAAACCTGGAAGAAATGGATAAATTCCTGGACACTTGTACCCTCCCAAACCTAAACCAGGAAGTTGAAACCTTGAACAGACCAATAACAAGGGCCGAAGTTGAGGCAGCAATTAATAGCCTACCAACCAAAAAAAGTCCAGGTCCAGACAGGTTCACAGCTGAATTCTACCAGACGTACAAAGAGGAGATGGTACCATTCCTTCTGAAACTATTCCAAACAATACAAAAAGAGGGAATCCTTCCCAAATCATTTTATGAGATCAACATCATCCTGATACCAAAACCCAGCAGAGACTCAACAAGAAAAGGAAACTTCAGGCCAATAACCATGATGAACACCAATGCAAAAATCTTCAATAAAATACTGGCAAATGGATTGCAACAGCACACCAAAAAGTTTATCCATCATGATCAAGTAGGCTTCATCCCGGGGATGAAAGGCTGGTTCAACATACGCAAGTCTATAAACATAATCCACCACATAAACAGAACCAAAGACAAAAATCATATGACTATCTCAATAGATGCAGAGAAGGCCTTAGACAAAATTCAACAGTCCTTTATGCTAAAAATTCTCAACAAACTAGGTATTGATGGAATGCATCTCAAAATAATAAAAGCTATTTACAACAAACCCACAGCCAATATCATACCGAATGGGCAAAAACTGGAAGCATTCCCTTTGAAATCCGGCACTAGACAAGGATGCCCTCTCTCACCACCCCTATTCAATATAGTATTGGAAGTTCTAGCCAGAGCAATTAGGCAAGAAAAAAAAAGGTATTCAATTAGGAAAGGAGGAAGTCAAACTGTCTCCATTTGCAGACAACATGATTGTATATTTAGAAGACCCTGTCATCTCAGCCCAAAATCTCCTTAAACTGATAAGCAACTTCAGCAAAGTCTCAGGATACAAAATCAATGTGCAGAAATGACAAGCATTTCTACACACCAATAACAGACAAACAGGGAGCCAAATCAAAAGTGAGCTCACATTCACAATTGCTACAAAGAGAATAAAATACCTAGGAATACAACTAACAAAGGAAGTAAAGGACCTCTTCAAGGAAAACTACAAACCACTGCTCAAGAAAATAAGAGAGGACATAAACAGATGGAAAAACATTCCATGCTCATGGTTAGGAAGAATCAATATCGTGAAAATGGCCATACTGCTCAAAGTAATTTACAGATTCAACCCTATCCCCATCAAGCTACCAATGACCTTCTTCACATAACTGGAAAAAAACCATCTTAAACTTCATATGGAACCAAAAGAGAGCCCGCATAGCCAAGACAAGCCTAAGCAAAAAGAACAAAGCTGGAGGCATAATGCTACCTGGTTTCAAACTATACTACAAAGCCATAGTAATCAAAACAGCATGGTACTGGTACCAAAACAGAGATATAGACCAATGGAACAGAACAGCGGCCTCGGAGGCAATGCTACACATCTACAACCATCTGATCTTTGACACACCTGACAAAAACAAGCAATGGGGAAAGGATTCCCTGTTTAATAAATGGTGTTGGGAAAACTGGATAGCCATGTGCAGAAAGCAGAAACTGGACCCCTTCCTGACACCTTACACTAAAATTAACTCCAGATGGATTAAAGACTTAAACATAAGACCTAACACCATTAAAAACTCTAGAAGAAAACCTAGGCAAAACCATTCAGGACATAGGCAAGGACTTCATGATTAAAACACCAAAATCATTGGCAACAAAAGCCAAAATAGACAAATGGGACCTAATTAAACTCCACAGCTTCTGCACAGCAAAAGAAACAATCCTTAGAGTAAACTGGCAACCAACAGAATGGGAAAAAATTTTTGCAATCTACCCATCTGACAAAGGGCTAATATCCCGAATCTACAAATAATTGAAACAGGTTTACAAGGAAAAAACAAACAAACCAATTCAAAAGTGGGCGAAGGATATGAACAGACACTTTTCAAAAGAAGACATATACGAGGCCAACAAACATGAGATACCACCTCATGCCAGTTAGAATGGCAATCATTAAAAAATCTGGAGACAACAGATGCTGGAGAGGATATGGAGAAATAGGAACACTTTTACACTATTGGTGGGAGTGTAAACTAGCTCAACCATTGTAGAAGACAGTGTGGTGCTTCCTCAAGGATCCTAGAAATAGAAATTCCCTTTGACCCAGCAATCCTATTACTGGGTATATATCCAAAGGATTGTAAACTGTTCTATTATAAAGACACATGCACACATACATTCATAGAGGCACTGTTTACAATAGCAAAGACCTGGAACCAACCCAAATGCCTATCGACAATAGACTGGACAAGGAAAATGTGGCACATATACACCATGTATAAATGTGTTACATATACACCATGGAATACTATGCAGCCATAAAAAATGATGAGTTCGTGTCCTCTGTAGGGACATGGATGAATCTGGAAACCATCAGTCTCAGCAAACTGACACAAGAACAGAAAATCAAACACCACATGTTCTCATAGGTGGGTGTTGAACAATGAGAACACAGAGACACAGGGAGGGGAGCATCACACACTGGGGTCTGTTGGGGTGGGGCCAAGGGAGGGACAGCGGGGGCTGGGGAGGTCGGGGAGGGGTAACATGTGGAGAAATGCCAGATGTAGGTGACGGAGGGGATGGAGGCAGCAAACCACATTGCCATGTGTGTACCTATGCAACAATCCTGCATGATCTGCACATGTACCCTAGAACCTAAGGTACAATTTAAAAAAAGAAAAATAAAATAAAATATAACAAATGATAGTTATTGGCAGCATCACCCATTGCTTTGTGTGAAATCATGCTATCATAGAAATAAAGACAATGACAGATGGTATCAATTTATTTTTAATTATTATTTTATTACATCACTGAATCTGAATTTCACCCTAAAACTTAACAAAGCACATTCTCCAGGGAGAGAAAATAAACTTAGTAATACCAGCCTGTGCTTGCTTTGGAGACAATCAATGATGGGGTACAATTAAGTGATTCTTGGTGGTCGTTCCTTATGACATTTCATGCCAACCAAAAACGATATGCTAGGCAAGAGAGTCGAGCCAGCCTGCACGATCTCACTCAGTATGACTCCCACTCTGCCCAGGGATGGAGGATTAGAAAATACAAAACAGAATGTTCTGAGATGTCTTCCAGTGATGAACATATATTGCTCTTGAAATAAGAAAACAAGAGTTTTTAAAAACTAAGATAATCTGAAAAAAAAAAAATAGAGCCTCAGCTATGCAAGCTCTTTTTCAAGCAGAAAATTAACTCTGAATCAAAAATAGCAAAACAATAATAGTAGCTGTCAATTTAATAGAACACTAATATATGTCAGGCATGTTTGTGGTGCTCAATTCCTGACCTAGATTATCTTAACTGACCTTCACTGTTAAGTGTGAGTTAGAGACCATAATTATACCCATGCTATAGATGGAAAACAGAATTTGGGAAGTAGAGTAAGTTACCAAGTCTTCTTATTCCAGAACCCCTGTCTCTTTCATAAAGACCCTCAGCTATCTCGGCAGAGCCAACGTGTTGAAGATAAACTATTCAACTTGACAAATTCCCCAGTACCAGATGCAGAGGAACACAGTGAACTCCATGCTCTTCTCGTCCCATCTGTAAGGATAAGGATTCTAATGTTAGGTCCTGTCCGGGACCATCTTAGGACCCACAATCGGTAGTACCTCCAGAAAAAGGAATTCAGTATTTATTACTTATCTGAATATTTTCTTAAGTACTTTACTTGCCTAATGTCCTTTAGTTCTCAAAACAAATCTACAAGACAGGAATTATTATTATTATCCTCACTGGAGGAAACTAAGACTTAGAAAGATTAAGTAACTTGCCCAAGGTGACATAGCTAATGAGTGATGAGATGGAGCTGGCTCTCAAATCCAACCCCTCATGCCAGTCAGTGCTTCAGAACAACACATCCTGCAAATACCTGTATATTGGTGATACCTAAGTGCAAGACCTGCATTTTTAATATTTGTATCCCTACCTCCAATAACAGGGCCAGACAGTATCAATAATAATTGTAGACACCTAAAAAACACTTACTTTGGGCCAGGCACTCAAAGCACTTTATACATATATAAAGTGCTGTCAACTTCTTTAATCCTTGTGATAACACTATAAGGAAGGTACTGTTATTATCTCTCACTTTCAGATGGAAAAACTGATACATGAGTGAGAAATGGAAGAAGAGACAGAAGGGAAGGAGGGAGGAGAGAGAGAAGGAGGAAAGAAATATTTCAGAATATGGAAGCTTGCCTCTCTGAACAGATTCCTTCTGTGACCCTTCTCATCTGTGAAGCCCAAACACGTGCCATGCAAAATAGATCCCACTGCTTTAGCTCTGCCTGGTGCAGAGACAATTAATGATTTTGTATGATTCAGAGTTTACATCCCACTTGCATCATTAGTCACTGTTCTGATTTAAAATGTCACCAAAACTCGATGGCTTCTCTGGGCTTTTAGGCACAGCTGTGCCCTTCTGTTTCTGTGATTTTTGAGATTGTTTATATGACATTCTGCACAATCACTCTGTAGGTAAAATTTCAACAAAGCTGTCTGAATGTCATCTCTAAAAAAGACCAAAGTTGGCAGCTGTAATGACACAAGGGACAGCATTCTAGAGACAAGCAGGCGACAAGTGTTGGAAGCAAAAGAGCAGAGACAACTAGGGAGCAGAATCCATCCAGGTGGAAGCTTGGGTCCCGCAGGTCAGAGAGCCTTGAAAAGGGATTAGACAGGTGAGTTGGACTAAAAAGTTTGCCAAGCAGGCTGTGGTTGCCTATTCATAGAGCTGTTGTTCAGGGTTGAATCTGCAGTCCCTGGGAGTCAGGAAAAACTGGAAGGCAAAGTGGGAAGTTGGCCCCAAGTACAGGCAGGTTCCCAGGTTCTCATTCTGGAGTTCAAAATCAAGCCAAAGTTGTCCATAGTCTCCATTTGATCTTAGTCACTTAAACTAATGAGCTAAGAGGGGCTCCTCAAATTCTCCTAACTGTGAGATTAGTCCCAGAAGCTAGTGTAGGCTGGATTTTTGAGGTACGTGCTTACTTTGGGTTCACGTATCTAATTTATGTCTACTTGGTTTTCAGTTGATTCTCATGGCTTTTTCAGTTAGCATATGGCATCATTTGCAAATGATAATCATGCTGTCTCCACTTTCCCAATTATTATAACCTCCTTTCCTCATCTTCTTTGCATTGAATAGAGTTTCACGAACAGACAGAGCCACATTCCCTCATTTAAAACTCTTAGGACCAGATATGTTTAGAATTAAGAATTTTTCAACTTTTAAATGTGGTAATACTATTTCTCACATAAGGTATAATGCAGGACTCCTTAACCACATATATTTACGTGTTTCTTTAACAAAAGTAAAGTGAATTTTCTAGGGATGAATAAACACTCTACAGCACCTCATACCAGTTTAGTGTGGGTTTTTGCTGCCAAATCAGTTATTAAAAAAAAAAAAAAAAAGACTTCTGGTTTTCAGAGCATCGAGATTTCAAAATTGCAGATAGGCAACTAAGAATACAACAAAGTGAGAAATAGTTGCTATAATGGGCATCTTTTTTGAATAGAGAAAAATAGATGATACTTGAGACTGTTTACATGTAGAGGAGGGAAACGCTAAAAGGGAATGAAATTGTATGGACAAGAGAAAAGGGATGGCTGAAGCAGCGTTCCCCAAGAGTGGAAACACACAGACCCCATGCCCCAGAGCCCATACCTTCTGGACAAATGAAAGAGGAATCCTAGCTTTTTGTTAAAATGACAAATTATAGGTGTATATATGTATGAGGTACATAGGTTATGATTTTTTATTATAATCTTCAATGGTTAAATCAAGCTAATTAACACAGTTCTCACCTCAAATATTTCAGTTTCATAAGAACATTTGAAATTCTTTTAGTGAAATTTAAATGTCCAGCACTCAATTATTAGCTATAGTCAGCATGCTGTATATTAATCTCAAAAAAGGGAAAAATGTAAAAATAAAACTTATTTCTCCTATGTACCTGAGGTTTGTACACTGTGGCCATCATCTCCCCATTTCCCCCACCCCCAGCCTCTGGTAATCACCCTCCTACTCTGTTTTTGTGAATTCAATTGTTTTACACAAGGTTTTGTCATTACATGTTTGGCTGATTTCACTTCGCATGATGTTTGCCAATTCCGTCCATGTTGTCACACACGACAGGATTCCATCATTTTTAAAGATGGAAGAGTATTTCGTTGTGTATATCTCCATTTTCTTCATTCATTCATTCCTTTACAGATACTTAGATTACTTTTATATCTTGGCTATTGTGAATGGTGCTGCAGGGAACATGGGAGTGCAAGCATCTGTTTGACATACAGATTTCAAACCTTTTGGGTACATACCTAGAAGTAGGATTGCTGGTTCATACAAAAATTCTATTTTTAGTTTTCCAGGGAACCTCCATACTGTTTTCCATAATGATTGTACAAATTTACATTCCCACTACAGTCTTTTCTTGCCTACAAGCCAACATTTGTTTTTTTTTTTTTTTTTTTGTATTTTTGATAACCATTCTAATAAACATGAGGTGATATCTCAGAGTGGTTTCAATTTGCATCTCCCTAATCATTAGTAGTGTTTAATATTTTTTCATGTATCTGTTAGCCATTTGTAGGTCTTCTTTTGAGAAATGTCTAGTCAGGTCCCTTGCCCATTTCTCTTTTTTTATTTCTTTTATTTTAGATCCCAGAGGTACATCTGTAAGTTTGTTACATGGGTATATTGCATGATGCTGAGGTTTGGGCTTCTAATGGGCCCATAGGCCAAGTAGTGAAAATAATACTTGATAGGTAGTTTTTCAACACTTACCCCCATCATTCTCCCCTTTTGGAGTCCCCAGTGTCTATTTTTCCCATCTTTGTGTCTGTTTGTACTCAATGTTCTAGCTCCCACTTATAAGTGAGAACATGCAGTATTTGGTTTTCGATTTCAGTGTTAATTCACTTAGGATACTGTCTTGCCTATTTCTTAATCAGGTTATTTGTTTTCTTTCTATAGAGTTGTTTGAGTTCCGTATATGTTCGGATATTAGTCTCTTACACTAACTGGGATGTATGAGTTGCAAACATTTTCTCACAATTGGTAGGTTGTCTCTCCACTCTGTTAATTGTTTTCTTTGATGTAGAGAAGCATTTTATTGTGATGTAATCCCATCTGTCTAGCTTTGCTTTTGTTGCTTACACTTTCGTGGTGGAAGCTAAAAAATTATTGCTCAAACCAATGTCATGGAAGTTTTCCCTTGTTTTCTCCTAGTAGGTTTACAGTTTCAGGTGTTACATTGAAGTTTTTAAATCATCTTGAATTGACTTTTATATATGTAGTGTGAGATAAGAGTCCAATTTCATTCTTTTGTATATGGATATTGAGTTGTCCCAACACTGTTCATTCAAGAGACTGTCCTTTTTCCATTACGTATTCTTTGCCCTTTGATCAATTGACTGCAGACACTTAGGTCCTTTTCTGAGCTTTCTATTATGTCCCATTGGTTGACGTGCCTATTTTTATGCCAGTACCATGCTGTTTTAACCAATTCTTCACAAGCTATTCCAAAAAATCTAAGAGAGTGAAACATTTCCAAACTCTTTTCATGAGGCCATAATTACCAAAGCCAGACAAGAATGTCACAACAAAAATAAAACTATAGACTATATCTTTAATGAACATAGATGTAAAAATTTTCAACAAAATACTGGCGAACTGAATTTAACAATACATTAAAAGGATCATTCACCATGATCAAGTGGGATTTGCCCCGGGATACAAGGATGGTTCAACGTTCTTAAATCAATAAATATGATACACTAACAACAATGAAGGACAAAAATTATATGTTCATACTATTAGATGCAGAAAAAGCATTTGACAAAATATTAAAAGTAAATGGCAAAAACAGCAACTACTTTGCACCAACCTAATATAAAATACTTTTATGATAAAAACTCTCAACAAATTAGTTGTAGAATGAATGTAGCTCAAACAATAAAGGTTATATATGACAAATCCACAGCCAACATCATACCCAACAGGGAAAAGTTGAAAGCTTTTCCTCTAATATCTGGAACAAGACAAGAATGCTAACTCTCACCACTCCCATTCAAGATAGTGCTACAGGTCCTAGCCAGAGCAATAGGCAGGAGACAGAAACAAGAGTCATTCATAGTGAAAAGGAACAAGTTAAATTGTCCCTGTTTGCTGATGACATGAGCTTATATATAGGAAACCCTAAAGATTGCACCAAAAGACTGTTAGAACTGATAAACTCAGTAAAGTTGCAGGATACAAAATCAACACACAAAAATCAATCAGTGTTTTTCTAAACTAACAATGAACTTTCTAAAAAGAAATAGCTGCAAAAATATTTTTTTACAATATTTTTTTATTGTACAATAGCTGCAAAAAATATTTGGGAACAAATTTAACCAAGGAGGTAAAAGACTTGTACACTAAAAACTGTAAAACATTTATGAAAAAAATTGAAGAAGGCACAAATACATGAAATATTTTATGTTAATGGACTGGAAGAATTAATATTGTTAACATGTCCATTCTACACAAAGAAATCTACAGATTCAATGCAATCCCTGTAAAAATTTCAATGTCATTTTTCATAGATATCAGATAAAACAATCCCCAGATTCATATAGAACCCCCCCAAAAAACTTAAATATCTAGGATAATGACCAAAAGGAACATGAGGTAGAGGCATCACATTATCTGATTTCAACTATGCTACAAAGAACCCTATCATTAGATGTATTTGTAAGCTTTTAATTCCTATGACCAGAGAACCCTGAAGTAAACCATATGATAGCACTTTTCACACTCATTTGATTTTCATCCTAGACGTAAACTCCACCAGGCCTATATTATAGCTTTATTATATTTGCATCTCTGAAAACCCCTAGCATATGACCTATATTTGCAGCTGTTTAATAAATCAACTTTTGTGAAATTCTTTTGCATATGCAAAAGATACTGAGCAGAGAAAGGAGAAAATATTTTCCAGAAGGCAACAACTTTGTTCCTATCATATGCAGCATGGATCAACAGTTTCTACGATAGCATTAGCTAACGGAGACATCTGAAGAGTCAAGGCAGGCTGGGAAGAGTCTATAAAGGATGGCATATGCCTCAGTTACTCAGCCTAACTGCTGAGAGTGAACAAACTCAATCTCACTCATTTATAGGGGCCACCACAGGGGAGACTGCTCTTGGTGTGAGTGGGCTTTCTCATAAAATAGCACCAGGTCCTCTGAATTCCACATTTAAACACCATTGTAAAATCCCTCCTATGGAACCTGCTCAGCGGCAATCCCATAACAACACTTAGCCTTTATTTTTCTTCAGATTTCTCTCTCCAGTTCAACAATATGCTCACTATCACTCCTTTCTCCTTCTCCATTTATTTCGCCTGTCCTCACTCCTGCTCAGCTTCCACTGCCAGTATCCATGTATCTTCACAGGCAACTTGTCCCCTGCTGGATATACACATCTAGCTGATGTCTAATTAATCATCACGTTCAATGTGCCCCAAACCAAACTCATGGCATTATCACAATCCCATTCCTCTTCCTGACTTTCTAATGTTTATAAACTATATCCCTATTTTTCCAGGGACAAAAATAAAAATTATCATATTTTCAAAAAAATCAGTTTCTAAATACCTCTTCATTTCCATTAATGTTCTCCAAATGTTCTACACGGGCTATTTTAATAGTTTCTGCACAATTGCCTTTTCTCCAATTCATCTATCACATCAATAACAATCTTAATCAGTTAGGAATTGCATTCAGCTGTGAGTAATAGACCTCTGAAAAATAGTGGCTGAAAAAAGATTAGTGTTTATTTTTCTCTCTCTTCGGCTCAGGTTCCTTCTAACTTTGTCCTCCACCATATTTAGACAGGGGCTCATCTCCTTAAACTTTAAAGATGTCTCCTGGAATTCAAACCATTATGTTCATTTCTAGGAAGTAAGAAGAAAGATCTAAGAAAAAAAGGACAAAGAGCCTTCATTTTAGGGAAGTTCCATAGAAAACCCTCAAGTTATCTGTTTTTAGCCTCATGGCCCCCTCACCCACAAGGAAAACTAGAAAATACAGGTTTTAGCTATCATTTGCTTTCCCCTACAATTAAGATTGAGGTCGTAAGAAAGGTGAGAAGAGTGTTAAGTCGGCAATAGTAGATGACCAGTCTAGCATTTCTGAAATAAATTTGTGGTGGAAACAAAACATTCAATCTAGCCTCATTGCCTACCAAATTAATTTCAAATGTGTAGAAAAATGTTCAAGTCTTTCTATAATCTAATCCCAACTAAAATTACAAGTCCTTTCTACAGCTGTTCCTGAGTAGCAGTTCTCAGATTTTAACATGCATATGAGTCACCAGGGGATCTGGTTAAAATGCAGAATTTTTTTCAGTAGGTTTGGGATGTAGTCTGAGGTTCTGCAGCTCTAACCCGTTCCCAGGTGATGCTCATGCTACTGGTCCCTAGAGTAGCAAGTTTCTTGGGGAGTAATTCTAAAATAGGGACCATTTTGCCCTTCAAGAGACATTTGACAATGTCTGGGGAATTGTTATCTATTATAACATGGACAGTGGGGGAGCTGGAAGGCGGGTGCTTCTGGCATCTAGTGGGTAGAGGCCCATGATGCTGCTTAATATCCTACAATGTACAGAATAGCCCCCAACATCAAAGAATTATCCAATTCAAAATATCAGTATGATGGAGGTGGATAAATCCTGTTCAAGAGGTAGCCTTTGCTCCAGAAAAATGGGATTAGGTGTTATTTGAGTATTCCCTGAATTTTCCTATCTTTGCTATGGTACCATTAGTTCTGATCCTCCCTATCTGTGGTCAGCCCTATTGATTGGATTCTCAATCATGTATCAAAGCCCTGATGATGTACCAGCTGCCACGAATGCAGCCTAGATTCCCTTCCCATAGGCTCTGTCCCTCCTCCAAATTGCCCTCTGTGCACTTCTCTTCCCATACACCCTGCCTCCATTTATATTCCAGAAATAGACTGTTAACTGACCAAGGTGGATACCATTACTTCATCACCTTAGTCATCTCCATGGTAGCTAACATAGTGCCTGCACGCTATTAAATGGGCTCTCTTTTTTATTTATATAGCATATATAGATATTTAAATTAATTATTCAAAATATATGTATAATAACATATATAAATTCATATTAGGCCTTTTAAAAGTTGTCCTAGTGCAGTTAACTCACTCTGGCTCTCTCTTTCCTAGCCTCTTCCTTATACCAAACTCCAAAGCAGATTATAACACCTTCCAGTCCTCATAAAAGCAAATGTGATTTACACAGACAGATTTTAAATGCAGAAAAAAAGAAAGCTTAAAACCTCTCATTTAGGGCCACTGTCTGGCTTTCATTAAGCCCTCTCTCATTCTTTTCATAGCCAGGGTTCATGGACCAGTGCCGATCTACCTGGTTGGCTGAGATTAAAATGAGTAATAGATCCTCCTTGCCATCAGGACGGCTCCTAATGCATTTTTCATTAAATTGAACTCCCACTTGGGTCCTCTTTCTGAGGTTCAGACAGAGGTAAGAGAGGTAGGTGCTTGCCTGTTTACTAGCATTTAAATAGGGTTGCTCTTTTCTCATAAACCATAACAATTTTGTGCTTAAGATGATTTCTGGGAAGGTAGAAACATTGTGTTTATTTGACCATCTGTTAACAGAGTGCTGGTTCATTAGAATAGACTTCCAAATGATTATCTCAGAACTGCAATAAAATATGTTAGGCAAAGGTCAGATAGATAACTGACTTTCCATAAAAAAATACATATATATATATACCCATCACCCATTCACATACATATATACATGCATATACTTACACATATGCATATTTACATACCAGCACACACACATAATGCAGAAACATATGCATGTATAAATGCATATATACACATCCATAGCCCCCACACACATGCATAGACACACATGCATATATACACACACCCATAGCCCACATGCATGCACACACACCCATCACACATATGCACATACACACCTACACACATGTTTACATAACACTCTCACATACACATACACATACATACCAATCACACATATACCTGTACATACTCACGTATGTACACATCCATATGCCATTAATGGCCCCCCTAAAGATATCAGGTCCTAACCCCTGGTACCTGTTACCTTACTTGGAAAACAGGTCTTTGCTAACACTACTAATAATCTAATGAGGGGGAAATTATCCTGGATTATCCAGATGGGCCCTAAATGGTGTCTCAAGTCAAGTGTCTTCAGAAGAGAGAGACAGGAAGAGATTTCACACATTCACACAGAAAAGACAGGGCCATGTGAAGACAGAGGCCGAGACCGGAGTGACATGGCCACAACTCAAGGACTACCCACAGTTCCCAGAAGCTGGAAGAGGCAAGGATTGGATTCTCCCCAGGAGCCTCTACGTGGAGTGCTGCCCTGCCAACACCCTGATTGCAACCCAGTGACACTGATCTCAGGCTTAGGCCTCCATAGTTGTGAGAGAATAAATTTGTGTTGTTTTAAGCCACCAGGTTTGTGGTAATTTGTTACAGCAGTCTCAGGAAACTTATTCAACATTCATCAATAGATACCCACACATTCATACACTCACCCAGTCAGGCACACACACACATACACAGTCATCACTCATTGGCACAATCATAAACATGCAGCCACACTCACACACACAAGATTCCATTTACGCACGAGCAGTTAAGTTGGTTATGACCAAAGTATCTTCAATGAAACAAAAATCTTGAATCACACCCTTCTCAAATAATTATATATAAGAAAATAAGATGTGAACATATTAATAACTGGAAGAGGAGAATATAAGTGAATTTTCGCCATATTAAGTTTTACACATAAATAATTATAACTAACATTAGATTAAAGTCTGTTATGTGCCAAGCCACTGTGCCAACTGTTTTAGGTATAATCACACCAATCTTACACACATGAGAAACTGAGGAACAGTGAGGATACATAACGTGCCCAAGGTCAGAGCCCAAAGCTGAGATGTGAACTCAGGCATTGAGTAGGATTCAAGAGGCTACATTTTAACCAACAAAGAAAGCCTTTTGAAAAAGTCTGACACCACTGGGGAGAGCCTCAAAAGCCTTTTAAAAAGCCTTTTAAAATCTCTACTTTTTTTTTTAATAAAAACCTATGTATTTCATTATGCAACATTTCACCAGTGCCACTTCCTGCTTTATTTCAGTCATAGCATCTGTGCACATGCTGGAATCAAGGCTAATTGGGTCACCTTCATCTGAAATCAGAGTTCCATCTGGTAAGAGCCTTTTCTTTACCCTGTGGAGCCCCCCTCCCACTGCGTGCCCCCCACACAGTATGAGGCCTTCTGCCACTGGAAGCAAGACATGGCCATGTGCACTGTGCCCACAAGGCGTGAGCCCACACCCACCAACAGCATCGTGACTTGGCTTTCCAGGTGCCACACTGAGTCTTGAAGCTCTTTCTTGTGACTGTGATTCTGGAAAATACTATTATTATCTTTATGTTCCATATATAGGTCACATATTCTGATGCACCAAATCAAAATCCATGCTATGATAAACATGTTTTTTTTTTTCAGGGCCAGAATATTACAAATTGGGGCTTCCTGAACATAAGAAATGATCATTACACCTACATCCCATCTCATAGTGTAGCCATGAATAGCAAACTATTTTCAGGCCAGATATTCTGATTATAGCACAAAACTGTTTCACCAGAGGCATGGGGAAGATATAGCATATTTTAATACAAAAATAGGCCATTCTAAGAGAGTAATTAAAATACTGCTTTATTCATCTGAGTCCTCACTTAGGGATTCCTTATTTTAGGTCACTCTGGACAATCACCTGATTCAGTCTGTTTCTGAAGTAGTTCTCTAAGTCCCCAAATCATCTCTTTTCAGCCATCAGTCCTGGCTGAGCGTCCACTCCATAATCTCAACATTCACGATATCATTTGTCCAGATTCCCTCTCCCACCGTCTCCCAGGTTGAACTGCCTCCCTCCTTGCCTCGAGCACCCTGTGAACAGTTTGTTTGTCCTGGTTTCTGTGTCTACACTCCATTCCATATGGGTAGGCGGAGAGTTAGTTTAAGGCAGCCTTTTACACTCACCAAAATACCAGGACCCTGCCTTTTCCTCACTGTTGTTCTTACAATCGTGTTTTTTCCTTGAGCCCGTGAGTTTATTTTTACTCTGAAGATGCTTGCTTGTAAGGCGCCTCTCTTCACACCACAGGCAGGAGGGCAGGAAGGTGGCTTCTTTCTCTAACTTCCCTGACAAGAGAAGAACTGGCCAGCATGGTCCAGGAGACTAGTGACAGGTGGGCACTGAAACAGATGGGACACCTGAGAGGAGGCAGGAGCCCATCACTGGAGGAGTCACAAGCGAGGTGAGAAAAGTCCAGCCTTGCCTGTGGCTAAGAGGAAGGGCTGGAACAGCCTCAGGAGCAGTGAACCAATTTCCTCTGTCTTTTCTGGATATGCCGAGACAACATCCATGCTCAGAGTCTGTAAGTAGCTCTGGCACAGGGCTTCAGAGCAGTGGAGGCAATCAAGGGTTGAATTTTTAAAAATATCATATAAATAAATGAGGACCCTGGCCTTCTCCACCAACTTCTTCCTTGGTGTCCCTGTATATATGTTCTCATTTGTTCTGGGAAGGACATTCAAGCATAGGAGACAACCCTTATCAGAGACAGGGTGGGGGTCATAACAGCAAATGGAAATGCCATGTTCACCCAGACCGTGGAGGAGAAAATACAATTGCTGCCTCTCTCAGGAGGTCATCAGCCAGGAAGTACCAGTTCCCTGAGACAGAAGCAAAAAGCCTCCCTTGTCTTAGAATCCCTGTGAATCCTCCTGACTTTGCCCATTCCTAAAGGGCAGTGCAATGCCTGTGAAATTAAAAGAAGAGAAAATGGAGAAGGGGATGGTGGTGTCCTGAATGGGGAGGAGGTGTGGCTCCCATCTTCACAGACTCACAATAATATCCAAGTGTCACGCTTCCATACATGGACAATGGGAAAATCTTGACATTCTACCGTGGCTACAATCCTCACACGTGCTTCTCTACAGTTTTCCCCTTTTCCTAAAGCAGAATGACGTACCACACCTGGATGAAACTTCCCCTGTGGATAAAATGACACCCAGTGGTCCTGTTGGAATGCTGTCTGCTAGTCCTCAGGCTTAAAGCAGGGTTCTCGTCTCCCCATGCTTTTTGCTTCTCTCGATTTAAAATAGTTACAATGCTGGACTGCGGGTGTTTGATCTCATGACATTTTGAATCTGTAAATACTTCTTCAACTTGAACAGAAAAAAGTCTGCACAATATTTACCTAATGTTTAAAATGAGAATTGAATAAAAATTAAAATAATTTGAGGTGGGAGCCCAGCAGAAAGCTTTCCTTTGTTTTATGTCTATTCTCTCGCCTTCCCTCCTTCCTTCCTTCGTTCCTACCCTAATTTATTTCTTCCTTAATTGTTTACTAGCTGAACGACAACAATTTGTGGACTGGAGTTGTTCCTCCTGTTTTAGAAGAGTCCTCAAGACAACCCCTTGGCTCAAATGAAAGACAAATTCTCACCTTTTTACTCAGAGAAAACTAAACACAGGTGCCATAGACTGAGATACTAAGGTGAACCATTTCATCTTATGCCAGACTGTCCCCTAGGAGAAGAAGAAATGCTTTTTGTAAATGTGAATGTGGAGTATAATGCTGATGAGAGTTAAATGGTGCTGAATAACTGAAATTGTGAGATATGAACCACTGGCCATGAGGATTGTCTTAGCTGGGTCATTGGGGTGAGCCTTACGTGTATCCTTCCATTGCACTGTATTGCTTTATTTCTTTACTTATCTTCAGTTTCTGTCAAGAATCACTTCCCTTCGGCCTACAGAATGTCTGCTAATATTGTTTGTCCTGTAGATGTGCTGTTGTCAAATTATTTAATGTTTTATTTGTCTGAAAAAGTCTTTATCTAACCTTCAGTTTTGAGGGGTATTTTCGCAACATATAAAATTCCATATTGGCAATTTTGTCCTTTCATCTCTTTCAAGATGGCAATTCATTGTCTTCTGGATTTTATAGTTTCTGTTGAAAAGCTGGCCATCAGGGTTATTATTGCTGCTTTTTAGGGTAATGTGTCTGTTTTTCTCTTGCCTACTTTTAAGATTTGTCTTTGGTCTTCAGCAGTTTTACTAATTTTGCTTTTGTAACAGCTCTTTAAACAAAGATGTTTAAAGTCTTTCTTATAAAGGTTTATATAGTTGTAATATCTGTAATCCTCACTGTTCCCAAGAGCTAAAGAAATGGAAAATTGTAGACTTCAAACCCAGTTAATACCATTAACCTTTCTCAGTAAGAGCATTCTTAGCCATTAGAACAACAATCCTGAATCTCATCTTTAAAAGATGATCTAAAAACATTGTGACTTTGGAGAAATAATCACCTTGAGAAAAATACTAGAGATTTCTGAATCTCTAGTATTTTGTCATCTTGTATAAATGTCATCTTGAAGTCTATCCTCAATTGATGCCCTCAAAAAATTTGCAATTCTTGGGTTTTAATCAAATACAAAGGCAAGTATATATAGTTGGTCCTCGTTATTCACAGATTTCATATTTGGGGATTTATCTACTTGCTAAAATTTATTTATAACCCAAAAATCAATACTCATGGCCCTTCCAAGGTCATTTTTGGACATGCACAAATGGCCAAAAAGTTGAATTACCCAGTGAGCAGTACATTTTCAGCTGAAGTCCAACAAGGTGAAACTTTGCCTTCTTGTTTTAATTCTCCTACTGTAAACAAGTATCATTTTCACAACCTGTTTACTGCCAGATATTTTTCATTTTGTGCATTTTTATTGTGACTTTAATGCTTAAAATGGCCCTCGAGTCTAATGCTAAGGTGCTATCTAGTACCCCTATGCTCAAGAAAGATATAATGTGCCTCATGGAAGACATAACATGTGTTAGACAAGCTTCCTTCAGGGTGAGTTACAGTGCTACTGACAGCGAGCTCGATGTTAATGGATCAGCAATATATATTAAATAAGGTGTCTTTAAACAGAAATTCACATAAAACAAGGTTTCATGTCAATTGTTTGAAAAAATGTCATGCCCAGAGACTAACAGAAACCTAATCATATTTTCTCCTTGGAGCAAAGCTTCAGTATTCACTAATTCAGTGTTGATGACAACTCTACAGAACCGTAACTACCGTAAATAATAAGAATTGTCTATGGACAAGTATTAAAATCAGACATCAAGCAGAATACAGATACTTTCAGATTTAAAACTCTAGCTATGAAGTGGTAATTATATTAAACATGTGTAAATTGGATTTAAAAATAGTTTCACTATTAATAATATACTTTGCAAAAATAGACAACTCTTAAGTTTGCTGAAAAAAAGCACATTTAATCCCACTTTTAATTTGTTTTTGGTAAAAGAGGGACTTTCTTTAGCTATTTAATATGTTCCTATATTGAAACATATTTACTCCCAACATAGCAGCAAGCTATCCAGAAATAGACTTGCTATTTCTGTTTCAGTCCTTATTCCCATGTAATGAGGTTACTCACAAGTAATATAAACATCTATGACAACAGGCCATGAAGTAGGGGTTACTTTCTATGAGATCACATCAGATGCCATTTATTCTACCTTGTCCTGGCTCTACTGAAATAGCATAATGAAGAGGTTCAGACCAGACACACTGGAGCCAAACCTCTGAGCTGCAGTGCAGCTCTGCCACTTAGCAGCTGTAAGACATTGAACATCTTCCTTCAGTTCTCTGCTCCTGACATTGTCATTTTTAAAAATAAGTTATCATTGACAGAATGTGTAGAAGAGTGTCTGTACCATTTTTATCATTTATGATGTGCAATCAGTCATTGTTTTTATTAGCAGCCCTATGTAAAAGGCAAAGATGAATGAGGTGAGAGTGAGTGGCTGAATGATCATACTTTTATTAAGAAGTATGACTTTAGTGACTTGGAAGGGGGAGCTTGGTTGACCATGCAAGACTCTATCTCCCTCCTGTTCTTGCTCAACGTGTATATATAATATGTCATAGATGTAAGACATTGATTACCTATTGATCAAACCAATAAATGATATAAAATTAGAATAAGTTCAGTCCAAAATTGTTATTTTCTCATTGTAATACATATAATTTACTGCTACCAAAGTTTCTTTTCTGACAGTTGAAACTGATTCTATAATTTCCTCCTAAAACCTCTCATGATTCACATTACACATATAAAATTTGAAACTCTTTATTATAGTTTGTCTTCAACCAAAGATTTCCTGAGTCAACCTTCCCCATATCAAAAGAAACAGCTTCAAAAACTATGAGAGTCAAGATTCTACCGTATTTCATACAAGGACACACCTAGAGTAATGGTTTTAGTTCTAGATCACATATTATCAAAACGTAGTCACCAATTTAAGTTCAACCAAAAGAAAGCAGAAGAAAAGGATCCAACACCATGTCCCTATGAACAATCCAAGGAATAGCCTTTAAAACATTTGCTTCAATGGGAAAGGAGGGATGAGGGAGTCACGTGTCTGTGCCTGTTGTCTAGGAAGGAATGACCAGAATTGTTCTAGATTGCCCCTGTGTGAAAACAGAAGACACTGAAAACTACAAGAGGGTGAATTTCTATTCAAAAGAAGATAACTTTGTCATGACTATGCCTGTCTTAAAATACAACAGGCTACCTCAACAGAAGGTCAATTTTTTTTTAATGTTTTCACCTCTGAATAGTTCCGATGACTAAAGTGGGAACTTGGAGTATATGTAAAGTAGAAGTAATCATTTAAAACCAAATTCTGAATAATATCCATTATGGATAATCAAGAATATGCAGTTTTCATGGGCGTAGTCTCCAAATGCTTTCTAGATAGTAAAAAGGAAATCGAAATCCATAAAGAATTTTATATATTTTACTTTCACAAACTAAAAATGTTTCTTCTAAGCTTTCCGAATAGCACAAGTGAGTTGTTATGTCTAAATTTAAAACTCAGACAAACATAGTAATAGTCTTTCATTAAGAATTGAAGGTCAATTTTAGCCCCATTCTTTACAAAAGACCAAGTTTTAAAAATTCAAATAGATGGAATATTATAGCCTTTCCATTTTTTCATGTAAACTTCCTGATTGATTTTTAAGCCAGTGCTTTTTAGGAGGCCAAGTGCAAATGGCTAATTATCAAAGTAATCCAAGAATTTGCAATAGAGCACCACTGCTGTAACTAAATAGTTATGACACCTTGGTGCCTGTGGCTAACACTTAGCTATGGAATAAAACAAAATCCAATCTGGACCCTAAGAAAGCGTATATGTACATAGTAGAAACAGCATGTCTCCAAGATACAAAGATGATTATTCAAGCACTTACGTTCCTTCATTGTGAGTTTGGTTCCAGTTACCTGCCAACTAGTAATTCATTATCGTGTCCCACTTTCAATTGCAGGGCCCATCAGCAATGAAAGTACCTGGTAGTTTTCTGCAACAGTGGGGATGCATTCTGCTTATGTGCCAGGTAAAGTTGGAGATACCAGGGAGGGTTACACTACGGGGGACAGCCTCCACCTAATGTGGAAGTTGGTGGATAAATATCTCAGCTTGCTTGTCTTTTGGGTGAAGCAATTCTGGGTGATTTCTACATTGACTGCCAAGTCTGTAGTAGAATTGAGCTTCAGCTGCCAAAAGCAGAAGTCAGATCCCTAATCACCCCATATTCCCTTCCTGGTCTCTTTCCTCCACTTTCCTGTTGGTGTTTCCTGGGATCATCTTCCAAATAAACCACCTGTTCTCACATCCTAGTCTTAGGCATCAACTTTGGGAAAATCAACCTGAGATTATGTTTATCAAAATTATTATTATATATGTATCTGGATAATAACAGGGATTTTTAAAATATCTATTTTCCCAGATTTTTGCTAATATGATAATTTTACTTTTAAAAATATAGAAATAATTATATACATCTATGAACATATATGAACTACTGTATTCAATAACAAGGATGAATTTCACAAACATAGTGAGCAAAAGAAGGCAGAACTAAAGAATACACACTATACAACAAATTAATATACATCTTCAAGAGCAGACAAAATTAATCTATGATGTTATAGGTCAAAGCGGATGACACTACGGAAAAGCAACAAGGAGAACATCTAGGTGCTGTTTCTGTTCTTGTTCTGCATTGTGGTTACACAGGTGTATCTACTTTGTGCTAATTCATCAAGCTCTATATTTAGTTTCTTGTCCTCTTTTTGGTTCCTCTATTATTTTTCAACAAATTTTATTTTAAAAATTAGGATTAACAGGGTGATACAATATTATGCCACTCAGAACAGCTATTATTAAAAAGTCAAAAAACAACAGATGTTGGTGCAGATGTAGAGAAAAGGGAACACTTATACACTGTTGGTGGGAATATGAATTAATATAACCTTTACAGAAAATGGTACGAAGAGTTCTCAAAGAACTAAAAGTAGAACTACTGTTCTATCTGGCCATCTCACTACTGTGTATATGTTGGAAGGGAAAGAAATCATTGTACCAAAAAGATACCTGTACTCATACATTAAATGCAGCACTATTCACAATAGCAGTTACATAGAATCAATCTAACTGTGTTCATCAATGAAGGATTGGATAAAGAAAACATTGTGTGTGTGTGTGTGTGTGTGTGTGTGTGTGTGTGTACACACCATGGAATACTACTCAGCCATAGAAAAGAATGAAATCATATCTGTTGCAGCAACATGGATGGAACTGGAGGCCATTATCCTAAGTGAAATAATTCAGACTCAGAAAGTCAAATACTGAATGTTCTCACTTACAACTGGGAGCTAAACAGTGGATACATAGGGACGTATGGAGTGGAGTAATAGACATCTGAGACCAGAAAAGGTGTATGGGTAGAAAGGTGGAGTGAAGTGAGGGTTGAGAAATTTCCTATTGGGTACAACGTTCACTATTTGGGTGGTGGGTAAATGAGTGCAGACATCACCACTATGCAATGTATCCAAGCAACACAATGCATTGTACCCCCTAAATAAAAATGCTTTTTTAAAAAAAAAAAAACAGGGTTAAAATTAGGCAATTCCAGGTACTTAACAACCCCCAAAGAATTATTTTCTTGTCAAGCTTGATTTTGCCTCAGATAGCACAAAAAAATGATATGAACTTATTTTTAACCCATTGCAATATGCTCTAATTTATTCTCTCCCCTGAAATTCTCAAATGGAATGTGTCAGCCACAATTATTCCTGAATATATTGGCTTTGGTGCTCACAAACTGGTGATCCGTTAACATTTTAGAAAAGGCAAATCCTGTTTGTTATGATTTCCGTGCTTTTACATTTGCTGAGGAGTGTTTTACTTCCAATTATGTGATCAATTTGAGAATAAGTGCGACGTGGTGCTGAGAAGAATGTATATTCTGTTGTTTTGGGGTGGAGACTTCTGTAGATGTCTATTAGGTCCGTTTGTTAATTTTCTGTCTCATTGATCTGTCTCATACGGACAGTGGAGTGTTAAAGTCTCCCACTATTACTGTGTGGGAGTCTAAGTCTCTGTCAGTCTCTAAGAACTTGCTTTATGAATCTGGGTGCTCTTGTATTGGGTACACATATGTTTAGGACAGTTAGCTCTTCTTGTTGCATTGATCCCTTTACAATTATGTAATGCCCTTCTTTGTCTCTTTTAATCTTTATTGGTTTAAAGTCTGTTTTTATCAGAGACTAGGATTTTCGACCCCCCACTTTTTTTTTGCTTTCAATTTGCTTGGTAAATCTTCCTTCATCCCTTTATTTTGAGCCTATGTGTGTCTTTGCACATGAGTTGGGTCTCCTGAATACAGCACACCAATGTGTCTTTATTTTTTATCCAATTTGCCAGTCTGTGTCTTTTAACTGGGGTATTTAGCCTATTTGTAGAGATCTGCTGGAAGGCACACCTGTCTGAACGATCAAGCACTCTTCCAGATGCAGGACCTCGGTCAGTGTTCCCATACAGCCCTAGTACCCTCCTTGCGTCTTCCCCAGGTCCACCTGAGCAGAGAGCCACATCAACCCCAGAGCCCTCTCAAGGCTGTCAGCAAACCTGGGCAAGGGGTATCCTCTAGTGCTGTGATGACTGCAGCAATATTGGCCTCAGGAAACACAACTCAGTCTGATTAAAATCCCTGGAGGCCCTCTGAAGAAGGAAAGGCACAAACAAAGACAGACCATGAAGACTCAAATAAATACCTAATCCCTCAATGTGTAGACACTGTCACATGTCCACAAGTCCCTCAATGTGTAGACACTGTCACATGTCCACAAGTCTCAAGAACATTCAGGGAAATGTGACCTCACCAAATGGACAATAAGCCACTAAAGCTCTACCCTACAATAATGGAGATGTGTGATCGCTCAAAGAATTAAAGACAACTGTTTTAAGAAACCTCAGCAAACTTCAAGAAAACCATTTACTGTGGGGTCTTTTACTGACTTTTCTATAAAGGAAAGTGCCTAGTCCCTGTGTTGTTGCTGCAAGATGCTCATTTTTCTTTCCCATTCTCTTTCTCCAAAGTAACTCAGTTACTCATTTTGTTCAATATTACTTTTAAAATAATAATTTCCCAAATTCTATTATCCCTCTCTGTCTCCCCCTCTCTTTCTGACTTATAGGATGACACCTTTGGTTTTCTAAATAACATCTCTACTTGGATGTCTTACCCATCCCTTTTGTTATCAGATACAAAGGTTTCGTCAGGACCCAGCCCAATGTCCCCTTGAGTATCATGATTATAAACATATAACTTATTTGCATTGTTAATCTTCTTATGGTCATATAGTATGTCACATACTTACATTTATTTCTTTGCCTTTTAAGTCTTATATACATAATCATATTTCAAGACAAACTTTCTGCCTGTCAGTGTTTACTCATTCTCAGCACTGTTTTTCTCAGCTAAGAAATTATTGAGAACGCTTCTTACAGATAATAATTGGCAACATCGAAACTGTCTACCTGCTTACTTAATTTCATTGTGAGCTAACATACATTTCTCTCTATCTGAAAGCCCTTTCCTTCCTTCAAAGTCAGGCCCTCTTTCTCTTCAATATAGATACAAGTGCTTAGCATGACTTAAAATTGATCTCTCCCATAGAGCCTTTCCAGATAAACTGCATCTCACTCAAGATCTCATAATAACTTTAGCAATTGTTTGGTGGAGGACACAACCCCAAAATTATTGTGTGTACATTTTCCTGGTGACATGTTTATGTATGTGTTCCCATTAGAAAAATATCTCCAGATAAGGAATTCCTTTATTTATTTTGCTATTGGCACCATGCACAATGTTCTCATTTATTTTATTTTTTGAGAAAGGGTCTCATTTTGTTCCCCAGACTGGAGGGCAGTGGTGTAATCACAGCTAACTGCACACTTGACCTCCTGGGCACAAGCAATACTCTTGCCTTGGCCTCCCAAGTAGCTGTGACTATAGGCATGCACCACCATGCCAGGATAATTTTTAAATATTTCGTAGAGATGAGGTCTTCTTAAGTTACCTAGGGTAGTCTTGAACGCCTGGGCTTAAGCAGTCCTCCTGCTTCAGGCTCCCAAATTGCTGGGATTACAGGAATGAACCACTGTACCCAGCCCCCTAAAATTACTAAAATAAGATTAGCAGTATCTTCTTTTTTTATAATTATTATGCTTTAAGTTCTGGGATATATGTGCAGAACATACAGGTTTGTTATATAGGTATACATGTGCCATGATGATTTGCTGCATTCATCATCCCATCATCTGCATTAGGTATTTCTCCCAATGCTATCCTTCCCCTAGACCCCACCCCCTGACAGGCCCCGGTGTGTGATGTTCCCCTGTGTTCATGTATTCTCATTGATCAACTCCCACTTATGACTGAGAACATGAAGTGTTTGGTTTTCTGTTCCTCTGTTAGTTTGCTGAGAATGATGATTTCTAGCTTTATCCATGTCCCTGCAAAGGATATAAATTCATCCTTTTTTATGGCTGCATAGTATTCCATGGAGTATTTATGTGCCATATTTTCTTTATCCAGTCTATCATTGATGGGCATTTGGGTTGCTTCCAAGTCTTTGCTATCATGAACAGTGTTATAATAAACATACATGTGCATGTGTCTTTATAATAGAATGATTTATAATCCTTTGGGTATATACCCAGTAATTGAATTTCTGGGTCAAATGATATTTCTATTTCTAGATCCTTAAGGAATTGCCACACTGAATTCCACAATGGTTGAACTAATTTACACTGCCACCAACAGTATAAAAGCATTCATTTTTCTCCACATTCTCTTCAGCATCTGTTTCTCCAGACTTTTTAAGGATCACCATTCTAACTGGTGTAAAATGGTAGCTCATTGTGGTTTTGATTTGCATTTCTCTAAGACCAGTGATTATGAGCTTTTTTTCAAATGTTTGTTGGCTGCATAAATGTCTCCTTTTGAGAAGTGTCTGTTCATATCCTCACCTACTTTTTGACGAGATTGTTTGCTTTTTTAGTAAATCTGTTTCAGTTCTTTGTAGATTCTGGATATTAGCTCTTTGTTGGATAGAGAGAATGCAAAAATGTTCTCCCATTCTGTAGGTTTCCTGTTCATGCTGATGATAGTTTATTTTGCTGTGCAGAAGCTCTTTAGTTTAATTAGATCCCATTTGTCAATTTTGGCTTTTGTTGCCATTGCTTTTGGTGTTTTAGTCATGAAGTCTTTGGCCATGCCTATGTCTTGAATGGTATTGCCTAGATTTTCTTCCAGGGTTTTTATGGTTTTGTTTTTATGTTTTAGTCTTTAACCATCCTGAGTTAATTTTTGTATAAGGTGTAAGGAAGGGATCCAGTTTCAGTTTTCTGCATATGGCTAGCCAGATTTCACAACACCATTTATTAAATAGGGACCCCTTTCCCTATTGTTTGTTTTTGTCAGGTTTGTCAAAGATCAGATGGTTGTAGATGTGTGACGTTATTTCTGAGGCCTCTGTTCTGTTCCATTGGTCTATATATCTGTTTTGGTACCAGAACCATGCTGTTTTCATTACTGTAACCTTATAATATAGTTTGAAGTCAGGTAGCATGAAGCCTACAGCTTTGTTCTTTTTGCTGAGGATTGTCTTGGCTATATGGGCTATTTTTTGTTTCCATATGAAACTTAAAGTAGTTTATTCTAATTCTGTGAGGAAAGTTAATGGAAGCTTGATTGAGATAGCACTGAATCTACAAATTACTTTGGACAGTATGGCCATTTTCACAATATTGATTCTTGCTATCCCTACGTCACAACTGAAATAACTAGAGAAGCAAAAGCAAACAAATTCAAAAGCTAGCAGAAGACAAGAAATAACTAAGATAAGAGTGGAATTGAAGGAGATAAAGACACAAAAAACCCTTCAAAAAAATCAGTGAATCCAGGAGCTGGTTTTTTGAAGAGATCAACATAGACTGCTAGCCAGACTAATAAAGCAGTATCTTCTTTTTATGAAATAATGTAACACAAACACTTTGCTCAGGAAGAACAAGTGATTACTATATTTTATCCAACCTCCTGAGCCACTTTGGCCTATGTGATGCTGGTGAAAAGCTCTATTCCTGCATTAATGGGGACATTATCTTAATGAGAAAGTACCATTTATCTGCATCTGTAGTACAAATTACCTTGGGTTGAGAACCATCAGAGTATACAATTATTAAGACAATTTATGTAAACTTGATGAAAATTCAGTGTTTAAATAAACATGGGTGTATAATCTATCATTTTTAGATGATAGATACAGGACAGGAAGGCAGGTAGGTATATATAGACAGAAAGATAGACAGAGGGGCAGACAATGCTACTGAATTTAAAGAAAAATGAACATACATATACAAAACACACATATACAAAATAACCCTAGAGAACAGCATATTGCATTTCTGTTACCATCTAAGCCAAGGAAATATAAATTTAGTTTTGCAAGCTTAAGTGAAGAATGAATGAGGCTTTCTCATACAATGTTTGTTGATTTTCTTAAGTATACATTTTGTGCCAGATACTACTTATGCTGAGAGACAGTCCTCCCTGTCTCTAAGGCACACACTATCTAGCAGGGGATAAAAGAAACTATAATGCAATGTGTCAAGTGCTTTAAGTCATAAGGTCAGAGACTTGATTAGAGGAGGTTAATGGTTGATTGGGAAGAGACGAAGTGAGTCTAGATTATTTTTTTCAATGTGTTTGGTGAAGACTAAAAGTTGTAAAATGAAGTCGTAGAATAGAGAAAGAAATGTTCTTCTTTTCTTGTTTTTTAAGTGAGGTAAATGATATGGTTTGTAGGCTGCCTGAGAAAAGGTAGTGAAAGAAGGGATAGAGAAGTTACAGGAGTGAGGAAATGGATAGAGAGTGACACAGTTGTTGGAGGAAGGAATGAGAAAACAAAGGAATGATCTAACTGGATGGAGAGGGGAAGGAAACTGCATCTGATTTGTATCTCCTAATATCAGCAAGAACAAAACACAAATCAATACTTCAATACATTATTCTGCTTTACATGGGGGCAGAAGACTTCATTTCTTCCTGCTCTTTGCTTCTTAATTCATATTCACGAAACATCAAACTGCTTTGGCAACAGCCAAGACACATCCTGCTCCTTCCTGCTTTTGTGCCTTTCCCAACACTACTTTCCTTGCCTGAATATCCTCCCATCTACCCTTCAACCATGCATGCACATTTCACAGGTAACCTTCATAAAAGCAGAAGAAATGAGCACGGGTATCTAATCACCATACCCTCCCCAAGAGAACCAAACGTATAAAATAAAGAAAAACTTCTAGGCCGGGCATAGTGGCTCACGCCTATAATCTGAGCATTTTGGGAGGCCAAGGCAGGTGGATCACAAGGTCAAGAGATCAAGACCATCCTGGTCAACATGGTGAAACCCCGTCTTTACTAAAAATACAAAAAAACTAGCTGGGCATGGTGGTGCATGCCTGTAGTCCCAGCTACTTGGGAGCCTGAGGCAGGAGAATTGCTTGAAATCAGGGGGCGGAGGAGGTTGTGGTGAGCCGAGATTGCATCATTGCACTCCAGCCCGGGTAACACGAGCAAAACTCCATCTCAAAAAAAAAAAAGAAAAAGAAAAAGAAAAGAAAAGAAAAGAAAAGAAAAACTTCTATCAAGCCTTCAGACTACCCTTTTCTAGTTATCAGTGACATAATTTTATTTAAAGAAATTATCTCAAGAAAATAAATAAACAAATGTGTAAGCAAATTACATAAATTAAAAATAAATGCTTATATTAAGCATTTTCATAGTGAGGGACTGTAATGACATCAGCAACTGAGAAAACTCTATCACTTGTTCTACCTTCTCTACAGATGGCAAGTTCTCGCTCCTGCATTATGACCCTTGGTTACCAACTGGCTTCCTCTACTTACTCTTAGATTCTGTTCCCTCTTTAGTTAGTCTGTAAGGTAACACATCAAAACTGATCTGATTCTTCTTTATGAATTTTCAGTCAACTATTGCAAGCCTATCTGGGTCATTTACTTATATTTTCTTAGTTCAAACTTGCAAAAGACATAAATTGGCTTGACTCATTGTATTTTTTTATGCCACCACATAGATTGGTACTCAGTCTATAAATTTATGAGTTAGTTTCAGACACCTCTGCTTCAAACAGTTATGGCATTGGGACCAAAGTCATATGATAAAAAATACAATCACATGTAGATTGCTAAAAGAAAAAAAAAAGATTCAATGCTATTTCCATCAAGCTACCATTAACTTTCTTCATAGAACTAGAAAAAAAATACTTTAAATTTCATATGGAACAAAAAAAGAGCCCATATAGCCAAGACAATCCTAAGCAAAAAGAACAAAGCTTAGGTTTTATGCTACCTGACTTCAAACTATACTACAAGGTTACAGTAATCAAAACAACATGGTTCTGGTACCAAAACAGATATATAGACCAATGGAACAGAACAGAGGCCTCAGAAATAATGCCACACATCTACAACCATCTGATCTTTGACAAACCTGACAAAAACAAACAATAGGGAAAGGGGTCCCTATTTAATAAATGGTGTTGTGAAATCTGGCTAGCCATATGCAGAAAACTGAAACTGGATCCCTTCCTTACACCTTATACAAAAATTAACTCAGGATGGTTAAAGACTAAAACATAAAAACAAAACCATAAAAACCCTGGAAGAAAATCTAGGCAATACCATTCAAGACATAGGCATGGCCAAAGGCTTCATGACTAAAACACCTAAAGCGATGGCAACAAAAGCCAAAATTGGCAAATGGGATCTAATTAAACTAAAGAGCTTCTGCACAGCAAAATAAACTATCATCAGCATGAACAGGAAACCTACAGAATGGGAGAACATTTTTGCAATCTCTCTATTCAACAAAGGGCTAATATCTAGAATCTACAAAGAACTTAAACAAATTTACAAGAAAAAAACAACCCCATCTAAAAGTGGGTGAAGGATATGAACAAATATACCTCAAATGAAGACATTTATGTGGCCAAAAACATGAAAAAAGCTCATAATCACTGGTCATAGAAAAATGCAAATCAAAACCACAATGAGATACCATGTCATGCCAGTCAGAATGGTGATCTTTCAAAAGTCAGGAGATAAAAGATGCTGGAGAGGATGTGGAATAATGGAAATGCTTTTACACTGTTGGTGGCAGTGTAAATTAGTTCAACCATCATGGAACACAGTGTAGCCATTCCTCAAGTATCTAGAACCAGAAATACCATTTGATCCAGCAATCGCATTACTGGGTATATACCCTAAAGATTATAAATCATTCTACTATAAAGACACATGCACATGTATGTTTATTGCAGCACCATTCACAATAGCAAAGACTTGAAACGAACCCAAATGCCTATCAATGATAGACTGGATAAGGAAAATGTGGCACATATACACCATGGAATACTATGCAGCCATAAAAAGAATGTCGTTTGCAGGGACGTGGATGAAGCTGGAAACCATCATTCTCAACAAAGTAACACAGGAACAGAAAAACAAATACTTCATGTTCTCAGTCATAAGTGAGAGCTGAACCATTATAATACATGGACACAGAGAGGGGAATATCACACACCAGGGTCTGTCAGGAGGTGGGGGCAAGGGAAGGGAGAGCATTAGGACAAACACCTAATTCATGTGGGGCTTAAAACCTAGATGACAGGTTGATGGGTGCAGCAAACCACCATGGCCCATGTATATCTATGTAACAAACCTGCACGTTCTGCATGTGTATCCTGGAACTTAAAGTTTAACAAATTAAAAAAAAAAAAGAAAATCTTTCAAAGTATAAATTTTGAAATCAAATCAAAAATTTCAGGAAAAAAAACTAAACTGTACTAAATAATTCCTAAGGCAAAGAAGAAAACAAAACTATAATTCCAGACTATTTAGAAAAATAAGGATAACAGGGAATTCCTGGCTCCCTACAAATAAAAAACTAGCTTGGACTGCTGGATTCCTCTGAAAATGTTTTAATCCTGGAGCAAACAAATGAATGGAGAAAGCTTGAATCCAAAGTACTAATCTATGAGGATCACTTACAGGAAAATAAAAGAGTAATCTTCTGGAAACTTCCACCTGTACAAAAAGAAAGAGCACATCTCTGTTTTTTTCCTTAAACCCACCAAAAGGTGTACAAGATAGCATTCAGGTTCACCATACCTCCTTACATATTACAGAAAGCACAGTTAAAGCCTCGGGGGAAGCTCAGCTCACAGGAAAAAATAGCTAGAGCTAGACAATAAGGAATACATGAGAAAATTTTATTTTACAAAGATGCCCACACCTGTAATCTTATGCATTCCCACAGGCTTATCTTACAATATGACTGACTTTCCTCCCACCGAAATATGTGGTCGATGTTCTTTCCTCTTGAATTTACGCAGTGACTCATGCCTACCTCAAACAATGGAGTAGAACAAAAGTGATGCTATGTGACTTCCAAGGCTAGATCAAGAAAAGAATACAGGCACATGACTATAGACTACAATCCCAGCTACTTGGGAGGGCATAGTGGGAGGATTGCTTGGGGACAGGAGTTCCAGAACAGCCTGGGCAACATAGCAAGAGCCTGTTTCTTTAAAAAAAAAAAATGTAGAAAAAAAGAGAAAGAAATACAATTCTTCCAGGTTCTCTCTCTCTGTTTCTATCTCTATCTCTATCTCTGTCTCTCTCTCTCTCTCTCATTCTCTCTCATTGTCTCTCTCTCACCCAACAAATTCTGCCATACACCCTCCTATGGAGTCCAGCTACCATGTTGTGAGGAGCCTCAAGCCACATAGAGAGGTCACGTGGGGATTTTCTTGTAAACAACCCCAGCTAGGCCTCTAAGTAACACCTGTACCAACCACCAAAAATGTGAGTGAATGCAATTCACATTTTGGTCCCCAAGCTTCAAGCTTTCCAGTTCCAGCTGAGGTCTCCAACGAGATGGAGTAGAAACAAGTCATCTCCCTGTACAGTATCTGAATTCCTGACCGACAGAAATCATGAAAGGCCAAAAATAATTATTCTTTCTTAAACCCACTAAATTTTGAGACAATTTGTCATTAATTTGTTATGTAGCAATGTGTAACTAATACCAAGTGCAATTACTACAACGAAGAGCTTTATTACATAATGTAAGGTTAAGAATAAGAATTACATTTTCAAACTAATAGGACAGGTTAGTGGCCATATGAAATAGGACCACAAAACCAAAAAGAAAAGCCAAGTAGAAATACTGACTGTTGAATATTCATCTCTTATCCCTTTTTAGATTCAATATAACAGTTGAAAACAGAATGCAAGAAATAAATTGCAGAATCTATAAAGTCTAAAAAGGGAGAAGAGATGAAAATTAAGATATGAAAATAGAATTTGATGCCAACATATATATAATAGAAATCCCAGAAATAATAAAGAAATAGATGTGAGAAATTCTCAAAGGTGATTATGACTCATTTCCCTGAATTACAGAGTGATTAAAGACCTTAAATTCAAAAATCCATACAATTAAAAATGGAATAAAAAAATTCACTCTACATATGTAATAATAAAATTTAAGACTATCAGAATTATAAATGATGGATGGTTTTTGCTTCTTGTGTTCTTCACTGGTTTACTGCACTAGATTTGTGATTAGAAAAAAATGTTTGGAAAGGTTAGGGGTCACCTTCCCCAGACTCCATTCCTTCTCAGCTCCCTCTGAGGACACGTGAAATGTCGCTGTTTGGGATTCCCTAATACCCTGTCCACATCTCAGAAATTGTTTTTACCATGCTGTGTCTGTCCCCACCTATTAGTGGTGGTGAGTGGTGAGTATTAACCAGAGTGACACATCAAAACCTCGGGGAAGCTGTTTCTATTATGAGTGATGTGTTTCTTACCCTACTTGCCCAGATTGCATAGCAGGGCTACTGAATCTGAATCCTAGAAGCGTATACAATTTTTAAAAAATATTCCATGATTTACCTTGGTTAAAACCACCGAAATAGAGACAGTATTCCTCTGCATCCCTAGGACTTAACTGAATCCTAGAAGTGTACACAATTAAAAAAAATACTCCATGCTTTACCTTGGTTAAAACCACCAAAATAGAGGGATGGCATTCCTCTGCATTACTTGGACTTAACACAGTGCCTGCCATATAGAATATGATCAGAAAAATGTTTGTTGAATGAAAGCATGGTATATAGATGCACATTATTTCTAACATGTACAAGCTAATGGCATTTGTGTCTCCAAAAATCACAGCAATTTGTTCTGCAGTCTGAGAATTCAATGTCATTTGTTAATCCTAACATAGTCATCTGTGTGTTCTAACACTCTTATACATTATTTAGTTAAGAATCAAGCTTTATTCACTATTGACATGCTGTCTAGGACTTTTGGTCTAAACTTGCTTTCTAATGCTAGGCACTGGGCAACTTAAACTGCAATGTTTCCTGTAAATAGCTAAAATCACAACTACTTTTAGTCTATGGACTGGATTTCTCACTTTTCCCAGTAATATGATAGAAGTTTCTGGTTAAAAAGGTCACTAAAGTTAGGATCTCATAAAGTAAAAAGAGATTAAAATTGCTTAATGTATCAAGAAACTGGTAACTTGTTGCTTCATAAAATTTCAAATGAGAGCAGTGAATAATGTCACCACATGTGGAAGATTCTCTAAAACGACTGCTTCCTTTTGACTATGTATTTTGTGAAGAATCTACTTATGAGCCTCCACCCACAGTGATGATTTTCCTTTTAAAACGGTTAGACAGATAGGGACAGCTCCTTGTCAGTTTCAACACTTCATACTTGTCTAATGCCTTACAGTTTGCAGAGTACTTCCCTGTGTATTACTCTTTGGGACATTACAGCAACTTCATGAGGTTTATATAGCAAATATTACCATATTTTCTACTTTACAAATAAAGAGCTTCAAATTCTAACCTGATAAGTGTTTGTCTCAGAAATTCCCTGATGAACTGGGATGGAGAGCAGGTCATCTGACTCCCCAGATGGTGCTTTCTCCAGCACTCCACAGTGTTTCCAGAGGATTCTGCTCAAAGTGGCAATGAAACATGGGCAGTTACATATCTCATTGTTCTGTACTCTCAAGTTCACTACACACTCCTTTCAACTGAAATTTTTGGGAAGTCACTGATCATGTGAAATGGTGAAAGACAACAGACAAATAATATATTAAGAAAAGGGACTATTCATATTCTGTTGCAATGTGCCTTCTATGTATTATATTCAAATGAAGAAGTTTCTTCTTTCCATATGAACTGAATATGTCCCTTCAAAATACGTATATTGAAATCCAAACCTTCAATGTGATGGTAATTTGGAGGTGGGGCCTTTAGTGGGCGCACAGGTCATGAGGGTAGAGCTCTCATGAATGGGATTAATGCCCTTAGAAAAGATACTCCAGAGCTTGCTCTAGCTTTCTGCTCTCCTTTACATAAGGATACAAGAAGTCAGCCATCTGCACACCATACACCAGATCTTCTGGCACCTTGATCTTGGGCTTCCCAGCCTCCAGAACCATGAGAAATAAACTTCTGTTTCTGAAGTCACCCACTCTGTAGTATTGCATTATAGCAGCCTGAACTAAGACATCATAGTTTTAAAAATACTTCAAACTTAAAAAGCCAATTAACATCTTTAGAAAGCACAGCAATCTCTACATCATTAGTATTAGTGTTTCTAATTAACATTTTTTCTACGAAACACTCAGTGTGTGCCAGGAACTTTGATATTTTCTATAAATCCCACTTAATCTTCATATCAGTATTATGATTATATATCATTTACATTGTTCCAGCTGTCACAAGATGTAAATGCAGTGCACATGTCTAACCATCATGCTCTGTGCCAACAATAATCATGCAAATATGTTAATCATGACCCCATGCCAAAACCAGTTTTTCATAAAAAGTGAACTGTTCAGGTTTCAGGTAGAGAGAAGAGAGAGGTGGGGTGCACAGCTAATGCACAGTCAGCTTCTGTGCCCAGAGGGTGAATGTGGAAATTCATAGAGGAGTTCATCATAGGACTTTGTGTTGTATAAGTGGAAGAAAAATATTTTCCACTTACCTAACATCACAGGATGTAACAGAGATCAATGAGTGTCAATGAAACATTGAACCACTTGGATGAGAACAATAGAGCTCTTCCAAAAAGAAAAACTGTAAGTTAAAGTTCATCTATATTCCAAATTCTTTCATAAAATCTATGTAACTAACTAGATATGCAAGAGGGACAGATTAATGATCCTTTAAGAGCTTTTGTATTTCTTGCTTTGAGTTTCTAAATTATATGAATCAGGCTTAATTTCATTTTTAAGATAAATTCCAATAGAGGAGGAATGAACAGCTGATTCATTCTAGTTCAGTGGGTTACTTTTCCATTAGATTTTATATTTTTCTGGCAGCCATTAGGAGCGTTCCAGGACTGTGGTGTCAGATAACATATGCCATGCAGATTCAACACCACATCAGTGGGCCAGCAATTCTTACTGTTCCCCACTCTCATACAGCTGAGCCCAAAATGTAGCTTCTATCAACCTCAAAACCTCCCACTGACTCATTCTTGGATTTTCTCTATGAAACTACTGAGCAGAACAAGAAATGCCTGGGGCTCAGAAATCTGCACACTCATTTCAAACCAGCTCAAACACCTGGGTCTCCGCAGACTCTAGGCCTATGCACAGAAGAGAAAACTCCTGTAAGAAACAGTAGAATTCCACATTAAACTACTTTCCCCTCCTTTTACATCAATGATAAATCCAATAACAATATATAGGGTTTCTACCTTAGCCAGATGCTTCGACTTTACTTATAGCTCTTTGGCAAATATACTGTGAAGATCCAGATTGAAAATGCCTCTTCCTACCCTAATCTCATGAGCAGTGAGTCTCAGCGGAATTTACATGCAATTTCAATATTGGAAACAAAATTAAAGAAGCAAGGGCACATTCATTCAATATTCATTTCTTGAGTACATACCACGGGCAAGGCACTTGGCTCATGATAAGTATTTTATAGATTTACATCAGTAACTTGAAGGTTAAATTGCTTCAGCCACAGGAGATACATTAAATCATGCACGTGTAGCTGAGGTGCAGTGAGAGTGAGTCATCATACTTAAAACATTGCCATTCTGGGCCAGGTGCAGTAACTTACACCTGTAATATCAGCACTTTGGGAAGCCAAGTTAAGAGGATTGCTTAAGCTCAGGAGTTCAAGACTGGCCTGGGCAACATGGTGAAACCCCATCTCTACAAAAAAAAAAAAAATTAGCCAGGCATGGTGGCACCACCATGTAGTAGTAGTAGCCAATAAGAAGGCTGAGGCAGGAGGATAACTTGAGCCCAGGAGTTCAAGGGTGCAGTGAGTCATGATGACCAACCACACTCCAACCTTAGTGGCAGAGACCTTCTCTTAAAAAAAAGCACAAATTTAAAAAATTGCCATTTTGGGCCGGGCGCGGTGGCTCAAGCCTGTAATCCCAGCACTTTGGGAGGCCGAGGCGGGTGGATCATGAGGTCAAGAGATCGAGACCATCCTGGTCAACATTGTGAAACCCCGTCTCTACTAATACAAAAAAATTAGCTGGGCATGGTGGCGTGTGCCTGTAATCCCAGCTACTCAGGAGGCTGAGGCAGGAGAATTGCCTGAACCCAGGAGGCGGAGGTTGCGGTGAGCCGAGATCGCGCCATTGCACTCCAGCCTGGGTAACAAGAGCGAAACTCCGTCTCAAAAAAAAAAAAAAAAAAAAAAAAAAATTGCCATTTTGAAAATGACCACCTAACTGTAAATGGTATGGCTGTTAACATCATGAAATAGAGGGAGGAAAGCAAAAAGAGGCATGCTCTTTGCTGCCACTGTTTGTTCATTTGAATTCTCTCTCATCCAAGGGTAATCAAACAAGTTAACACTTTATAAAGTGATAGATAATCTCTAAATGCTGAGACTTTAAATTCCTCATTCCCAGATTTACACAAACTTATTTTTTTCTCAGCATGCTGCCAGATGGTAAATTAACAGAAGCCATGACTCCTAACCATGGAAGAGTTAAGGTAATATATTTTTGTTTGTTGAAACCAGGCTGACTTAAAAGAAGCTAGGACTTCCATAGTTAAACCAGAAAGAGATAAACTTAAAAATACAGTTAGGAATAAATATAGAGATTAAGAAGTGAGCAAGTCTAAGATCTTCATCTATCATACATCTTCCTCCAGCATGAGTGATTTCATTTGCTTTTTAAATAGATAAATACAAAAACGGCATTTTCCCTTGGCAAGAAAGTAACTGTTTTGTATTATTTACCTACAATGCATCTGTGTTTCTAAAAAGAACAGTAAATACATTTCTGGAGCAAGACATGTTTCTGTGATAATGTGAGTAATGCTTCTTAAACACTTTGGAGATTATTAGAATGCTTTCCAGAAGCTGATATTGAACTCAGTCAGTTTAGCAAGAACACAAGATAAAGATAAAGAGACGCTCTCGGCATTTTTCACTAAACTATTTGTAGAGTGCTGCAATTGGATGTCTTTCAGAACAGTAACCACCAGAAGGAGAAGGCCAGGACTTGTGCCAATCCAGTCTGAAAGATATTCAGGCCAGACTGCCTTATTCAGGAGGGCCCTTTAAATAAACAACCCAGTTTGAGTGACATCTGCCATCCCAAATACCGGGTAAATTTTCAGACTGCCCTGAAAAACTCACAATATGGCTGTTGCAGCATCTTCTAATTGATGTTTAAACCTTCACCAGGCAACCACTTCACAACAATGACAGAAATAAAATAGCTAATGATTAGGTCTTATACATACCTTCTTTCAAGCCAAGCCAGATCTGAGAGAATCATGGCTTAAAGCAACAGTCTTCTCAGGTTTCTCAGATCACCTAGAACTATGTGGTGGTGGTAGCATATATGTATTCATCTTTCTAAATCATGATTCATTCATTCATTCTTTCAACAAACATTTATTGAGCTGCTATGGCATGCCTTCATGAAACTAATATTCTTATGTAGGGAGGTGAGGGAAACAGTCCAATAAGTGACAATTTAATACTCGAATGTGGTAATTTGGTTGATTTAATATAAGCGCTATAAGTGTTATGAATAAAATAATAAGAGAGTGGTGCTAATTTGAATGTGGTGGTCAGAGATCTTGCTAAACAAGGGTCATTAAGAGGAGACATGCACAAACAGAAAGAATAGCACATAGCAAGGAGCAGTGGGGAGAAGAGAGAATGAGCTTGACATTTTCCAAAAGTAGAAAGCAGGTGGTGTGTCAGCTTAGAATTCCACAACAAAGTACCATAAAACAATATGGCTTAAATAATGGGAATTTATTTTTCACCATTCTGGAGGCTGGAAAGTTCAAGATCAAGGTACCAACCAGCCTTTTGGTTCCCCCTTGAGGGCTCGCCTCCTGGCTTGCACATGGCTGCCTTCTTGTTGTGTACTCACTTGACAGAGAGAAAGAGAGGAAGTAAGCTTTCTGATGTCTCTTCTTATAAGGGCACGAATCCCATCATGAGCACTCCACCCTGGTAACTTCATCCAAATCTAATTACTTCCCAATGGCCCCATCTCCACGTGCCATCATATTAAAGGTTAGTGCTTCTACATGTAAATTTTGAGGGTAAAACAATTGAGTTCATAGTAGTGAGGATGTCTAGAACCTGGGGATCTAGGGAGATAGTAGCAGGAGATGAAGCAAAGAAGTAGCAGGAAAATAAATTGGGAAAACTGTATATTCAATGAAAAGAGTTTTGTTGACTTTTGTTTTTTGTTTTTGTTTGTTTTCTTTTGAAATAGAGTCTCACTTTGTCACCCAGACTGCAGTTCACTGCACTGCAACCTCCGCCTGCCAGGTACAAATGATTCTCATGCCTCAGCTTCCCAAGTAGCTGGGACTCAGGCATGTCCCACCACCCCAGCTAATTTTTGTATTTTTAGTAGAGATGGGTTTTTGCCATGATGGCCAGGCTGGTCTCAACCTCCTGGTCTCAACCTCCTGGTCTTAAGTGATCCACTTGCCTCACCTGGCCTCCCTAAGTGTTGAGATTCCAAGTGTGAGCCACCGCACCTGGCAAAATTTTGACTTTTTTCTAAGTGCCATAGAAAGCTGTCATATGTTGAATTTTCCAGGAAGTAGATTTTAAGATAAAGTTCAGTATATAAGAGGAGTATTAGGGAATGTCCTTGGGATCAATACCTGTGAAAATTAGGGAGAGAGGCAAAATTGGGCTAAGTGAAAAGTTGGACCGCAAGATCAAACACCTTCAGCTAACCTTACAGGGAGCTAACATGGCCAATAACAGTGGCCGCATGCTGAGCAGATATAGCTAAGCCTTTTATACTCCTATCTCCATCAGTCAGTGGATGTGGGCCACCTAAAAGGGGAATTATCTTGGCACATGGGGGGCTCTTTGCAACTATGAAGTCCTCTGATGGACTGACAGCTAAAGACTGTCCTCTGAGCACTCCCAGGAACTGGGCAGCAAAGCTTTCCTTCCTAGAAGATCTGAGTGGAAAATCATCATCTTGAATTCACATGTGTTGTGAGAGGGACCCATGAGAGGTAATTGAATCATGGGGGCGGGTCTTTCCTCTGCTGTTCTCATGATAGTAAATAAGTCTCATGAGATTTGATGGTTTTTAAAATGGGAGTTTCTCTCCACAAGCTCTCTCTCTCTTTGCCTGCTGCCATCCATGTAAGACGTGACTTGCTCCTCCTTGCCTTCCACCATGATTCTGAGGACTCCCCAGCCACATGGAACTGTAAGTCCATTTAACCTCTTTCTTTTGTAAATTGCCCAGGCTTGGGTATGTCTTTATCAGCAGCATGAAAACAGACTAATAAAGTAAATTTGTACCAGTAGAGTGGGGCAGTGCTGAAAAGATATCCAAAAATGTGGAAGTGACTTTGTAACTGAGTAACAGGCAGAGGTTGGAACACTTTGGAGGGCTCAGAAGAAGACAGGAAAATGTGGGAAAGTTTGGAACTCCCTAGAGACTTGTTGAATGGCTTTGACCAAAGTTCTGGTAATGATATGGACAATGAAATCCAGGCTGAGGTAGTCTCAGATGGAGATGAGGAACTTAGGAAATAGAGCAAAGGTGACTCTTGTTATGTTTTAGCAAGAGACTGGTGGCATTTTGCCCCTACCCTAAAGATTTGTGGAGCTTTAACCTTCAGAGAGATGATTTAGGGTATCTGGCAGAAGGAATTTCTAAGCAGCAAAGCATTCAATAAATGACTTGGGTGCTGTTAAAGGCATTCAGTTTAAAAAGGGAAACAGCATAAAAGTTTGGAAAATTGGCAGCCTGACAATGCAATAGAAAAGAAAATCCCATTTTCTGAGGAGAAATTGAAGCTGGGTACAGAAATTTGCATAAGTAATGAGAAGCCAAATGTTAATCACCAAAACAAGGAATGAAATGTCTTCAGGGCATGTCATAGGTCTTCACAGGAGCCCCTCCCACTACAGGCCTGGAGGCCTAGTAGGAAAAGATGGTTTGTAGGCCAGGCCCAGGGTCCCTTTGCTGTGTGCACTCTAGGGACTTGGTGCCCTGTGTCCCAGCCACTCCCCCCATGACTAAAAGGGGCCAGGGTACAGCTCAGGCTGTGGCTTCAGAGGGTGCAAGCCCTAAGCCCTGGCAGCTCCCACATGGTGCTGAGCCTGCACGTGCACACAAGTCAGGACTTGAGGTTTGGGAACCTCCGCCCACGTTTCAGAGGATGTATGGAAATGGCTAGCTGTCCAGGCGGAAGTTTGCTACAGGGTGGGGGAAATTAAGGGAACCTCTGCTAGGGCAGTACAGAAGAGAAATGTGGGGTTGGATCCCCTACACAGAGTCCCCACTGGAGTTCTGTCTAGTGGAGCTGCGAGAAGAGGGCCACCATAGAATGGTAGATCCATCAACAGCTTGCACAGTGAACCTGGAAAAGCTGTAGACATTCAACCCCAGCCCGTGAAAGCAGGTAGGAAGGAGGTTGTAGCCTGCAAAGCCACAGGGGCAGAGCTCTTGGGCAGAGCTCTCCAAGACCATGGGAATCTACTTCTTGCATCAGTGTGACCTGGATGTGAGATACGGAGTCAAAGAATATTACTTTGGAGCTTTAAGATTTGGACTCCGCTGGATTTTGGACTCACATGGGGCCTGTAGCCCCTTTGTTTTGTCCAATGTCTTCCATTTGGAATGGCTGTATTTACCCAATTCCTGTACCCGCATTGTATCTAGGAAGTAACTAACTTGCTTTTGATTTTACAGGCTCACAGGTGGAAGGGACTTGCCTTGTCTCTGATGAGACTTTGGACTGTGGACTTTTGAGTTAATGCCCAAATGATTTAAGACTTTCGGGACTGTTGGAAAGCCATAATTTGTTTTGCAATATGAGGACATGAGATTTGGGAGAGGCCAGGGGCAGAATGATATGATTTGGCTGTGTCTTACTGAAATCTCATCTTGAATTTCCAGGTATTGAGGGAGGGACCAGCGGGAAGTAATTGAATCATGGGAGCAGGTCTTTCCCATGCTGCTCTCATGATAACTGAATAAGTCTCATGAGATCTGATGGTTTTATAAGAAGAGATTTCCCTGTACAAGCTCTCTCTTTACCTGGTGTCATCCATGTAAGATGTAACTTGCTCCTTCTTGCCTTCCACTATGATTCTGAGGCTCCCCCAGCCACATGGAACTGTAAGTCTATTAAACCTCTTTCTTTTGTAAATTGCCCAGTATTGGGTATATCTTTACCAGTAGCATGAAAACAGATTAATGCAGAAGGTTTAAGCACAGGAATCATCCAAATAATTTACTTTGTTTCATCAGTTCTACAATGAACACTTCTTTCTAAATTTTAATATGCCTAAAATTGGAATATATCTTACAATTATTGGTATCACCTGAGGGTCAAGAAGTCATGATTGCCTTTGTAGGTGCAAATAATAGTGCATGGTTCAAAACTTATAGAATAGGTTTCAGCAGTTTAGAAGCAAAACGTGGACACAATAAGAGCATCACTCCTTTTATACCCAAGAACAAAATGGATCTGGGAAGTACTTAGAAGGTGGTGCATCAGACAAGTTTAGCAACATTCAGGAATTTCTAAAGGAAGAGTCAAAAGTAGATTACATATAGTAATTGCAAAGCCAGGTTAAATTCCAGCACCATTTGGCTTTAGTTCTATGACTTCCTTTAAGATATATTGCATCATGATGTTCTTGATAACTGGAAGGACCATACTGTGTATATCAGAGACTGAATTGAAAAGTGATCAGGAGACTTAGCCTTGAATATAAAGAAGGTTTAGAAATGCTTTATTTTGCCTTTTTTAAACAATAGATCATTGATATTGCACAGATTGTAAAATAATTTTCACTATCAAAGTCTATTTTCATATACCCCTATACTCTTTCATGGGTAGTAAGAGTACCTTATAATAAAGTATTCCCAATTCTCCCTCCCATCCCTTAGAACATTGGTGTCATTCATTTCACTTATCCATAAGCTATAGTCAGCCAGTATATTGTTGTTGTTATTATTTTAAACAAATGTTATCAGTTAGATCAATTTATAAAAATAAAAGATTTTATTTCACTTTAATTTATTATTTTTCTAACACTCTTTCCTTCTTTATGCAGATAAGAGATTCTGACCTATGTTATTTTCCTTTTTTCTGAAAAACTAATATATCTTGCAAGCATGTCTATTAGTAAAAATTTCCCCAATTTTGGTCTGATTGAGAATATCTTTATTTTGCCTTTACCTTTGCTGAACTCAGAATTCTAGGTTGTCTTTTCCTCTTTCAACACTTTCAATATTTCACTCTAGTCTCTTCTTGCTCAAATGATTTCTGAAGAGAAGTCTGAAAAATTCTTATTCTTGTTCCACTCTAGGTAAGATGTTTTCTCTTCTGGCTTTTATCAGATTTTCTTCAGTTTGAAGATGATATGCCTAACATCTTAGGTTTGCTTCAGTTTGAATATGACATGCCTAATATCCTAGATTGTCTTCAGTTTGAACATTATATGCCTAAATATAGGTTTTTCTGTATTTATCCTGCTTGATGTTCATGATTTGAGCTTTGTTAGCTTGAATTTCATGGATCTGTGGTTTGGTGTCTGTCATTAAGTTTTGAAAATTCTCAGCCATTACTGTTTCAAATATTTCTTCTTTTTTCCCTTTCTTCTCCTCTGGTAATCCCATTACATGTATGTTACACCTCTTGTAGTTGTCTCACACTTCTTGAATATTCTCTTGCATCATTTTTCTTATTTTTTCTCATTGCATTTTAGTTATGAAATTTTCTATAAGCATATTTTCAAGCTCACTGATTCTTTTTCCATAGAAATGTCCAGTATACGCATGAGCCCATTAAAGGCATTCGTCATTTCTGTTACAGTGTAGTATTTTCTTTTGATTATTTCTTAGCGTTTCCATTTCTCAGCTTATGTTACCCATCTGTTCTCACATGTTGTCCATATTTTCCATTTTGACTTCCCAGTATAATTCCAATATCTCCACCATATCTAAATAGGGTTCTGTTGTTCAGTTTGTCTGTTTGAACTGTGGTTTTTTTTTGTTGTTTTTTGTTTTGTTTTGTTTTTGCCTTTTAGTATACTTTGTAATTTTTTTAACAGCTAGATATGATGTATCAGATTGAAGGAACTGAGGTATATGGCCTTTTAGAGTGAGGTTTTATGTTTATCTGGATAGGAATTAGACTGTGTTTACTTCACTATAGCTATAGATATCAGAGGCTAACATTTCTTCTAGTGTCCTTGTTTCTCTCTTCCTTGTTGTCTTTGGGCTTCTCTAGAGACTCCTTCTTAAATAGAGTTTGTGCTCTGAAATTCCTCTCAGCTGCAATCCCAGGTTATACAGGAGCCCTACTGATATGGTAGCGGGTAGGGGGAAGGAAGTTCTCTACAATCTTATTACTAAATCTTAGTCTTTTAGTGAGACGATGTCCCTCGACTATGATCTTCACAAATGCTTTCTAGCTTCTTTTCCCCTTACATGAGAAAAGAAGCCTAGAGGGTGCTGGAGTTGGGTATTTACTTTCCCTCATGGGTTTGTTAGGCTCGGATAAAACTTACATTGGTTAGATTCTGGTAAAATGGTTCCCTTTGAGGGCACAGAGCACTCTAAGTATGTTTCAAAATAGTTTCTCTTCCCCTGTCTGATATTCAGAAGCTTGAGGTAATTTTCCTCTGACCATGACTCTGAGAACTTGATGAAGCTCCGGGAGGTAAAACTCATAAAAGCATGGGTATTGCCCTCCAAAAACTGGGCTGCCAGGGGTTTTTAATCTTTCATACTTCAGCAATTATTCAATTACCTTTTAAGTGTTTACATTTAAGTCTCCAGATATGGCTTCTGCTCCCAGTAAGCTCTGATCTCTGTATCTGCCAGTCTCTCTAGTTTTTAGAGTGGCAGTTTGTCCTGTGTCAATATTTTCTGATGTATTTAAAACAAGTTGTTGATTTACAGTTTGTCAGTTTGTTCAGCTTTTTCATTTTCTTTCTTTCTTTTTTTTTTTTTTTTAAGATGGAGTCTCACTCTGTTGCCCAGGCTGGAGTGCAATGGTGCAATCACAACTCACTGCAACCTCTGCTTCCTGAGTTCAAATGATTCTCCTGCCTCAGCCTCCCAAGCAGCTGGGATTACAGGCATGTGCCATCATGCCCAGCTAATTTTTTGTATTTAGTAGAGATAGGGGTTCACAATGTTGGTCAGGCTGGTCTTGAACTCCTGACCTCAGGTGATCCAACTGCCTTGGCCTCCTAAAATGCTGGGATTACAGGCCTGAACCACAGCTCTGAGCCTGTTCAGCTTTTTCTTGTGAGAATAAAACTAACAACTTCCAAACTGTTTCCATGTCAGACCAGAAACCTTGCCTATTTTTTTAATCGTATGTATCTATAGTGATATATGATGAAATTCTATGTCTAATAAAATTTAAGAGGTATATTTATAGAAATTAATGGCTAACCTTTTTCTTTCTTAGTGAATAAAATAATTGCACCACCTAAAAATCAACCCTGTCTCTGATTTGTTTAAATACAGTAGGATAATTAAATAGATGTTATTAAAAATAGATTGTGTCTACAGAGATAAGACTGAAGGCAGGCAAACTAATCAGGAGCTTGTTTTGATATTTTAGGAATGAAAAGGTAATGGGTAGATTCAGTGTGGTTAAGTTTAGTTGAATGAAGCTTTTCTTAATCTGCCAACCATGTTTCTACAAGAACAACATCTTGAGTAAGAATTTAGAGGGTAAGACCTGCTTGTTTGTAGGCTAGAATGGTCAGCCTGTGGAGCTGTTAAGATGTCCAGAATGAGGCATCCTTGACTCAGAAAGATACTTAAGAGAACTTAGAATTCATTACTGAAGAAAAGTTTATTAAGACTGAAAGTGTAAGAATGCAAGGTTGGTTCAACATACACAAATCAATAAATGCAATTTACTATATAAACAGAACTAAAGAGAAAAATCACATTGTTATCTCAATAGGTGCAGAAAAGGCTTTTAATAAAATTTAACATCCACTCACGTTAAAAATTCAACAAACTAGGTATTGAAGGAACATATCCCAAAATAATAAGAGCTATATATGACAAATTCAGAGCCAACATTGTACTGAATGGGCAAAAGCTGGAAGCATTCTCCTTGAAAATTTTCACATGACAAGGATGCCCTCTTTACCACTCCTATTCAACATAGTATTGGAAGTTCTGACCAGAGCAGTTAAAAAAGAGAAGCAAATAAAGCACATCCAAATAGAAAGAGAGGAAGCCAAACTATCCCTGTTTGCAGACTATATGATCCTATATCTGGAAGACCCCATAGTCTCAGCCCAAAAGCTTCTTAAACTGCTAAATGACTTCAGCAAAGTTTTAGGATACAAAATCAACGTGCAAAAATCACCAGCATTCCTATATACCACCAACAAGCAAGCAGAGAGCTAAATCATGAATCAATTCCCATTTTCAATTGCTATGAAAAAGCAATAAAATATTTAGAAATACAGTTAACAAGGGAAGTGAAGGACCTCTTTATGGAGAACTACAAACCACTGCTCAAATGAATCAGAGATTGCACAAACAAATGGAAAAATACTCCCTGCTCATGGATAGGAGAATCAATATTGTTAAAATGGCCATACTGCTCAAAGCAATTTATAGATTCAATTCTGTTTCTAATATAATATCATTGACCTTCTTCACAGAACTAGAGAGAACTATTTTAAAATTCACATGGAACCAAAGAGAGCCTGAATAGCTAAAGCAATCCCAAGCAAAAAGAACAAAGCTGGCCGCATCACACTAACTGACTTCAAATTACACTACAGGGCTACAGTAACCAAAACAGCATAGTACTGGTACAAAAACAGACACTGGTACAAAAACAGACATTCTAGACCAATGGAACAGAATAGAGAACCCAGAAATAAGACCAAGGCATTAGGAAGATCTCTCTTGTTTCCAAGCACTAGCACTGGACCTCTGATCTTCAACAAACCTGACAAAGACAAGCAATGGGGAAAGAATTCCCTGTTCAACAAATGGTGCTAGGATAAGTGGCTAGCCCTATGCAAAAGACTGAAATTGGAACCCTTCCTTGCAGTATATATAAAAAATTAACTCAAGATGAATTAAAGACTTAAATGTAAAACCCCAAATAATAAAAACCCTAGAAGAAAATCTAGGCAGTATCATTCAGGAAATAGGCAAAGTCAAAGATTTCATGACAAGGATGCTAAAAGTAACTGCAACAAAAGCAAAAATTGACAAATGGGATCTAATTAAAGAGCTTCTGCACAGCAAAATAAACTATCAACAGAGTAAACAGACAACTTACAGTTGGGAGAAATTTTTGCAAGCTATGCATCTGAATCTAATATCCAGCATCTATAAGAAACTTAAAAATTTACAAGAAAAAAAAAACAACCCTATTTGAAAGTGGGCAAAGGACATGAACAGAAACTTTTCAAAAGAAGACATACATGCAGCCAATAATCATAGGAAAAAACACTCAACATTCCCAATCACTAGAGAAATGCAGATCAAAACCACAACAAGATACCATCTAACACCATTCAGATGGCTATTATTAAAAAGTCAAAAAATAACACATGATGGCAAGGTTGGGGAGAAAAATAAATGTTTATACGCTGTTGATTGTAGTGTAAATTAGTTTGGCCATTGTGGAAGACAGTGTGGAAATTCCTCAAAGACCTAACGGCAGAAATATCATTGATCCCAGCAATCTCATTACTGGTTATATACCCAAAGGAATAGAAATCATTTTGTTATAGAGACACATGCACTCATATATTTACTGCAGCACTATTCACAATAGAATAGTCATGGAATTAATTTAAATGTCCATCAATGATAGACTGAATTAAAAAAATGTGGTACATATATACCATGGAATACTATGCAGCCATAAAGAAAAATGAGATCATGTCCTTTGCAGGGACATGGATGGAGATAGAGGCCATTATCATTAGCAAACTAATGCAGGAACAGAAAACTAAACACCACATGTTCTCACATATAAGTGGGAGCTAAATGATGAGACCACATGGACTCAAGGAGGAGAATGACACTCACTGGGGCCTATTGGAGGGTGGAGGGTAGAAGGAAGGAGAAGATCAGGAAAAACAACTAATGGGTACCAGGCTCAATACGTGGGTAATGAAATAATCTATACAACAACCCCTTGTGACACAAGTTTCCCTATGTAACAAACCTGCACATGTACTCCTGAACTTAAAATAAAAGTTAAAAAATTAAAAATAAATAAATAATCAAAAAAGAGACAAAGATGCAAACATAAAAGATTTTAGGAGGAAAATCCTGTAACATTAAATATAAATTTAAACTTAAAATGGAAATATCAATATAAATTCATAATTTTTAACTTTATATTTTCTAATGTCATGAATAATAAGGCCTAGAAATACCTACAGCTTAGATCTTAATTTCTAAATACTGATTCCCATTCAAGCAGCTAAGGCTTTTTGAGGAAACATTTTTATTTATTTTATGTATTTTGAATAAATATCAATGAGCCTACAGTGACACAAAAAAAGAAAATTTTAAAAGAGAGTAAAACATGAGGCTCCTCTTCATAGAAGAATGAATGTCAACTAAAAATGCAGAAGCAATAGTTTTAGAATTTCATCATAGAAAAAAATTGATCGTGAGTATAATTACAGTCAAGAACTGTGAAGTATCTGAGATATTACGCTGCTTGCAGGCTGTTAACCTGCCAATTTCATGGGTACTGGAAAAGACACAAAACTCCTAGGTCAGAGTGAAATGACTATTATTCATCACAGCAGGGGACATTAGCTTACTGTTTGCATTTATTTTCCTTTGTTCCCCATGGGGTTCAGATTAATCCAGGTGCATACTATACTACACAGTGGGTTTGATTCTTGGGCTAAGAACAAGGAATTCCTAGCAAACCTCCTCAACTTTTGCCTTGGAAGAAGACATCACCTTTATTATCTTGGACAGAAAATAAATCTGCCTTTTGTTCCAGAAGGGGATATCATCTCAATCTTCCAAGGCAGTTTGCTATACAAATATCTGAAAAGACAGTTCAGAGTAAAACTATCGTCTGCTTGCATAATGTGCAGAAAGAGAAGAGACCTACGCAGAATAATCTCCTAACATGTATCACACCACAGATTGCTTACTGTCTGCTAAAGGAAAATACTGGCTTTACAATGGAATGACCTAATGCTCAGCCCCTTAACTGAGTGACAGAATTTCACAATATGAATATAGGGACAATTTGATATTACATCCCTCCTGATGTGTTACAATATGAAATATTCTACATCAATGATGAAGTAACATGATTTTTAACCTGAACCTCATCAAGCTTCTAGACTTAATGAGCTACCTTCCAGTTTATTAGTAGTCAATGTGGAGCCAGAGAAATAAGTTAAAGAACATCATGGAGAACTTATCAGAAAAATTCTGAAAATTCTACAAGTTTTAGACTACTCAAAAAAACTAAGACCATTAAAACAACAAAACACTTGAAAGAATTGCTCCAGACTGAAAGTGATGAAAAAGCACAAGAAACAAATGTAATATATAAAATTAAATTGGGTCCTTGCTTTAGAAAAGAAAATAGCCATGAAAACATTTCTGGGACAAATTGGGGAGATTTAGGTATGAACTGTGTATGAGACGACACTATGAGTCTCAATTTTCTACTCTTTATGCTGATCTCTTCCTAGGAAATCCTCTACAACCTACCTTACCTTGCTGTGATACTTTCTGAGTTAACTTTTGTCCCTTCTTTATGACTTATATCAGGCCTCATGTTCTACAAGAGAGCTTTCTCATTTATACCTCCCTTACAGACTGTGATTTGCTCCTTTTCCTCAACAGCCCACATACACATTAATCGTGACGTTTATCACATTTCAATTAACAATTTGCATGTCTTTCCTTGCCTTGAGACTAAATACTATGAGAACAGGAACTATGCCCTATTCACCTATGTATCTTTATTTTCTATTACTTAATAACTACTTGTGAGCTGGATATCTAGATGGATAGACGGATTAACAGAAGATTCTAGGGCCAATATAGAAACTTCATGGGCTCTAGATGAAAACCTAAAAGAAAAGACAGCATTTCCGAGGTTTAGGGACAAAAGGGCACCCAAGAGGAAGAAGATAACCAAAAAGGCATTAATTTAGCGACAAAACCTAGGCTGTTTGAGTGTGATTTTATTCAGCAAGAAAATTGGTACCTTGATGTCTCCTTTCTCTTTATAAACACTTCACATTGATCTCCCCCATACTGGCTTCAACCAGCATATCTGAACTAATGATTTCTAACTCTCTAATTCTAGCTTTGTGCCTTCTCTGAAAATCCAAACTAGAAATGGCATCTGCTTATTGGTAATTATAAAGGTAACTTCCTGCTCTTGTTCTAAAATCAGAGTTTCTAAAACTGAGTATCCTGTCTCTGCTTCATAAACCCACATTTCTTTCTCCTTTGGTTTATGCCATTATTAATGGAGCTGCTCACTCAGGCTAGCACCTTCAGTCATATCTGAGTTCCATTTCCTGAACTCTGTCAAGTCTACCATCAATTCCTCAGGCACCTATTGGCTCCTTATCCATCCTCACAGACAAAGTCTAGATTTAGCATCAGGTTATATAGAAGAGTGAGGCAGAGGTGCCATTCTGTTAAACATATTTTAAACTTGTTAATTCCCTGTTCCACAATCCATCTAAAGATTAAAATGAAAGAATACAACTTGTATTCACTACCTACCTTGCTAGCATTATCTTCCAACAAAATGCTAGTACATTATAATTAGCTTATATTGAGTAGTGAGAACAATCAGAAGTCACTTTCATTGCCATCTTGAATGTGGTGGGTTTTGACCAGCTTCTTTACTGCAACCTGTTTTACCAGTAGGCCTGCCAACTTCCTATCTCATCCTGTGACTAAGAATGTCTAGCCTCCTGAGAACTCAGCCCAGTAGGTCTTAGCCTTATTTTACCTAGCCCTTGTTCAAGATGAAGTTGCTCCTGTTTGAATGCCTCTGACATTTTATTCCAGAGTATGAATATTTTTCTGTACACTGTACTGCTCCACATTCTCATCCATGTTTCCACTGGAATTATCAAACTCCACCTGGAGTTATATTGACCTTGAGCTGAGGGATGTGGTCTCTTTATCTTTGTATCTGTCATCTGTTTTGGTATAAAGTAGTCAAAGTTAGGATTTAATTAATACTGCATTGAATTCAGTACTGACAGAAATAAATAAATAAATAGCAAGTGAAAGAGAAAAAGTAGATGAGAAAAAAGAGAGAACTTATAAGCCTAATTTTTAAAAATTTTGGTATACAGAATAATCTTGTACACTATTAGTTACTGAATCAGATATGATCAATTGCTACCTAAATCTCATCTACAAAATAAAATATTGTGCATCTTGTACTTTTGCAAACATTTTAATATTTCACAACTCAATACTGCATGCTGACCATACTCACCTCCAATCTCTTAATTCACTCATTCCTTGTCAAAAGAAGGGACTATGAAATAGAGGTTTTCAAATGTATGAAATGTTAGCATTTGCAAGTTCTAGTAATTCTGGTCTTCAAATAATTTTTTATAAGTCACCACATCATAAGAGACATATCTTAAAACTTTGACATTACACATACTTAGGAATTTCATTCATTTTTTTCTTCAGTTATTTCAACACTAGTTAAAAATTAGCCCTTTCACTCAATGAGCCCTTCCACAATTCCTTCCAGATTGTCCACTTAAAAGATTTTTCTAAGAACCTCATTTAGTTCACTTTAAATGTCAATTTGACTGGGTCATGGGATGCTCAATATCTGATTAAACTATCTCTAGGTGTGTCTGTGAGAGTGTTTCTGGAAGATATTAGCATTTGCAATGGTGGACTGAGTAAAGCACATGGTCCTCCTCAGCGTGAGTGGATGTTATCTAGTCTGTTGAAGGCCTGCATAAAACAAAAAAGCAGAGGAAAGTTGGATTCTCTCTCCCTCTGCCTGACTGCATAAGCTGGACATCAGTCTGATACTGTGCTCATCATTCCTGGTTCTCAGGCCTTAAGACTAGAACTGTAATCTATACCAACTGTTCTCTGGTTCTCAAGCTTTCAAATTACACCACTGGCTTTCCTGGGTCTCCAGCTTGCAAATGGCAGGTCATGGGACTTCTCAGCCTCCATAATCACTTGAGTCAATTTTTTATTTTATATTTAAAATACATATAATATATAAATATATATTATGTTATATATTTACATATTATATAAAATAAACATATTTAAAATATATATTATATATTATAATTAATATATAATTATAAGTAATATAATATATATATTATATATATATATAAACTCTATGTACATTTGACAAAATTTGCCTGCCTTGCTTTATTTTATTTAAATAGTTTTTCTAAGGCAATCTTTGTAGGTTCTCTCTGACACTGTTACCCATTGGTTATTGATAAATTTCCTCCATACCAAATACTTCCTCTGTATTTTACTATCTGTTAAGAATGTCACCATTATCTCCTTTATTTAAATTTAGAACTTTAGTGTCATCTTTGAGAAAATGGTTGTTTGGTTTTTTTTTTTAAAGTTATCCCATTAAAAACCCATTAATATTCACTTGTAAAGATTTATGCTTAGAGGAATGCTCTTTAGTAACATTCAAACATTAAAAGAATTTTCGGATCTCATCTATCAGTTGCTTAGTTCTAGCTACATCAGTAAAATTATATTCAGCAAGTCAATTTTAAGAAGATGGCTGAGCAGATCCAGCCTCCTATGACAAACACAGCTTACTCCTCTAAGAGAGCAAACACAATTCTCTAGAGTGAACACTCTAGAAAATGTAGTTCTTTGGGTTTCTTTTTTTAACAAGCAATCTTAAGTTTATAAAACATCAATCCTCAAACCTAGGAAAACAAAACTTAGACTATTATAGGAAAGCCTTATATCCTTTTCAGTAAACAGACTGACAGGGATTCAACATTAAGATGACAAGATACAGAACAATTAAATTTAGCTTAAAATTTGAGGTAGCATATTTAGCCTCTAACCCCATATGGGTACATGGGGATATTAACTATTGAGTTATTAGTAGAAAAAACTGTATGATTTTGAAAATTTCACTACTTGTTCAAATTACTTAGTAGAAACTGGATCAAATTGCTACATTGACCATGGACCTTTCCATCATAGATTTGTTGACTAATGAAAACCCTACATTCAAGCTAACTAAATTCAAGATGGAAACGCAGACGCTTGAAAATGTTTCTGTTGCTTCCTTTTGCACCCAGGTGTCACTTCTCCCACTCATATCCACACAGCTATGAGCTAAATGTTGTCCTCTCAAAAAACGTAGGATTCAATGGAGGATTTAAATGTCCTTTTGTTTTTTTCCTTTCAACTTAACTTTTTTTAAATTACCCAAGAAATCTCCCAATTCTTTTTTTTTTTACACATACACACATACATACACATTTCCAATAAAAGCTAATTTCAGAGAAGGTACATGTTACATCTTCCTCTTGGAGATTGTTAAGGGAGTTCTCAATATGGAAATGAAAGAATTATACCTAATACCAAAAAAACACACTTAAGTACATAGTCCACAGACCCTCTAAAGGACTACACAATAGAAACCACAAAGCAACCAAGTAACCTCATAATAGGATCAACACATCATGTGTCAATATTGACCTTCAGTGTAAACTACCTCCGTGGCCCCCTGTAAAAGGCACAAAGTGGCAAGTTGGATAAAAAAGTCCCATCTGTCAGCTGTCTTTAAGAGACCCGTGTCACATGTAATGACTCAGAGACTATTATAAACAACTCTATGCAATCAAACTGGAAAATCTAGAGGAAATGGATAAATTTCTGGAAACAATCTCCCAAGATTGAATCAGGAAGAAATTGAAATCCTGAACAGACCAATAGCGAATTTCAAAATTGAATCAGTAATCAAAAACCTACCAACCACAGAAAGCCCCAGTCAAGATGCATTCACAGCCAAATTCTACCAGATGTATGAACAAGAGTTTGTATTAATTCTGAAACTATTCCAAAAAAAATTGAGAAGGAGGGATTCATCCCTAATTCATTCTACAAAGCCAGCATCACCCTCACACCAAAACCTGGCAAAGACACAATGAAAAAAGAAAATTACAGACAAATATCCCTGATGAACATAGACATAAGCAGCATCTTCAAAAAAAATACTAGCAAACTGAATCAAGCAATACATCAGAAAGTTAATTCGCCATGATCAAATAGGCTTCATTCCTGGGATGCAAGTTTGGTTCAACACATGCAAATCAATGAATGTGATTTACCACATAAACAGAATTAAAAACAAAAACCATATTATTATCTCAATTCAGGCAGAAAATTCTTACTATAAAATCCAATACTCTTTCATGATAAAAACCCTCAACAAACTAGGCATTGAAGGAACACAACTCAAAATCATAAGAGACATCTATGACAAACCTACAGCCAACATCATTCTGAACAGGCAAAAACTAGAACCATTCCCCCTGAGAACTGAAACAAGACATGAATGCCCTCTCACCACTCTTATTCAATATAATACTGGAATTCTTAGTGATATGATTTGGATCTGTGTCCCCACCCAAATTTCATGTCAAATTCTAATCCCCAGTGAGATTCCACACAGCAAAAAGACACTATCAACAGAGAAAACAGACAATCTACAGAATGGGAGAACATATTCACAAACTATGCATCTGACAAACATCTAATGTGCAGAATCTACAGGTAACTTAATTCAATAAGCAAAACACAACCCGATTAAAAAGTGTGCAAAAGACATGAACAGAGACTTCTCAAAAAAATACATTTAATGGTTAACATGCATCTGAGAAAAATGTTTAACATCCCTAATCGTCACAGAAATCTAAAGCAAAACCACAATGAGACACCATCTCACACCAGTCAGAATGGCTATTATTTAAAAGAAGGAGGAAAAAAAAAAACACAAAAAGACAGATGCTAGTGAGGCTATAGGGAAAAGGGAATGCTTATACACTCTTGGGGGAATATAAATTAGTTCAGCTGCTGTGGAAAGAAGTTTGGAGATTCCTCAAAGAACTCGAAAGAGAACTACCATTTGAAAAAGCAAAATCATTAATGGGTATATATCTAAAAGAAAATAAATTGTTCTATCAAAAAGACACATGCACTCATATGTTCATCACAGCACTATTCACAGTAGCAAAGTCATAGAATCAACCTAGACCCATCAACAGTGATTGGATACAGAAAATGTGGTACATGTATACCATGGAATACCATGCAGTGATTTATAAAAAGAACAAAACGATATCCTTTGCAATAGCACAGATGCAGCTGGAGGCCATTATCCTAAGTAAATTATTGCAGGAACAGAAAACTGAATACCAAACATTCTCACTTATGAGTGCAAGCTAAACATTGGGTACTCATAGACATAAAGATAGCAACTATAGAAACGAGGGGCTACTAGACAGGGGAAGGCTTTAGTAGCTTCTGGTTTCCACTGTTGCTATCTTCATGTCCATGAGTACCCAATGTTTAGCTCACAGACACTAGTGAGAATATTTAGTATTTGGTTTTCTGTTGCTGCAGTAATAGTACTAGAGGAGAACAGGTGTTGAAAAACTCACTGTTAAGTACTATGCTCACTACCTGGGTGACAGGATCAATTGTACCCCAAACTTCAGCATCACACAATATACAAAAACCTACACATGTACCTCCTGAATCCCAAATAAATGTTAAAATTATTTTTCAAAATTTTCCCCTTGGATGCAAACAATGCTCATTAGCATATTAAGAAGTTTGAAAGGTACATTTTGAAGGAAATCTTTCTAATGCCACCTAAACTCCTTAGACAATAGAATTTTTAATTTGTTATAACATCTTTAAGATGGCGATTTCTCAAAGAACTAAAAATAAAACTGCCATTCAATCCAGCAATCCCATCACTGGGCATCTACCCAAAGGAAAAAAATCCACTGTATAAAAAGGAGACCTGCACTCATATATTTATCACAGCACTATTCACAATTGCAAAGATATGAAATCAACCTAAGTATCCATCAGCAGATGACTGGAGTAAGAAAATGTGGTATGTGTGTGTGTGTATATATACTGGAGTACTACTCAGCCATAAAAAGGTAAAACCACGTCTTTTGCATCAACATGGAAGGAACTGGAGGCCATTATCTTATGTTAAAAAACAAATAGAAACAGAAAGTTAAATATTGCATATTCTCACTTATAGGTAGGAGCTAAATAATGCATACACAGGGACATATAGTGTGGAATAATAGACTTTAGAGACTTGGAAGGGTGGGAGAGTGGGAGGGGGATGAGGAGTGAGAAAGTAATGGGTAAAATGTACACTATTCAGGTGATGGGTACACTAAAAGCCCAGACTTCACCACTATGCAATATATCATGTAACATAACTGCACTTGTATCCCTTAAATATCCATCAATAAAAGAGAAGGAGACAGCTATAGCCCAGGCTGCCTAGAGCATAGGGTATAACCAGAAAGAAGTAACCAATATGGTTACACTTTGCAGGATGACTCTAAATATTACACAGAGGAGTTTGCACTTTATTTAGGTAGCAACTAGGAGTCATTTAAGTTTGGCAGTGATGTGATGGAAGAAGTGTTCAAAGATGAGTCTGATAATGCAAGGCCTGTGCATTGTATTGGAGAAAGGAAAAAGACCACAGAAATCAAGAGCAACTGAGATAAGAAGTGACTAGATCAGGGGAGCCAGGAGGAAGAATTGAAGTGTGTGATGATTCATTTTATGTGTCAACTTGACTGGGTGAAGGAATGCTCAGATAGCTGGTAAAACATTATTTCTGGTGTATCTGTGAAGATGTCTTCAGAAGATATTAGAATTCGAGTCTTTATACTTACTAAAGAAAATAAACCTCATCAATGCAAGTGGGCATCACCCAATCTTTTGAGAGCCTGAATAATACAAAAAGACAGAGTATATTAGTGTGTTCTCACATTGCTATAAAGAAATACCTGAGACTGGGTAATATATAAAGAAAAGAGGTTTAATTGGCTCACAGTTTTCACAGGCTTTACAGGAAGCATGGCTGAGGAAGCCTCAGGAAACTCACTATCATGGCAGAAGGCAAAAGGGAAGCAAGTTCGTCTTACATGGCTGGAGCAGAAAGAAGTTAGGGAGGGAGGTGCCACATAATTTTAAACAACCAGATCTCATGAGAACTCTATCATTAGAATAGCACCAAAGGAATAGTGCTAAGCCATTCATGAGAACTCTGCCCTCATGATCCAATCACCTGCCTCAAGGCCCCACCTCCAACACTGGGGATTAAAATTTGACATGAGATATGTGATCCAAGCTATATCTCAGAGGAAGCACAGATTTTCTCTCTCTTCTTCAGCAGAGACATTTATTTTCTCCTGCTCTCAGACATTGGAGCTCCTGATTTTTGGGCTTTGGGACTCTGGGATTATATCAGCTGTCTTCCCCTACCCATACGTCAACCCTGGGTTTCAGCTTCAGATCTCAAGCCTTCCACTTCAGACTAAATTACACCACCAGACTTCCTGGTTCTCAAACTTGCAGATGGCATACTGTAGGACTTTGCAGCCTCCATGACCATGCAAGCCAATTCCCATAATAAATCTCTTCTTATGTACCTATGTGTGTGTGTGTGGTGTATGTGTATATACCCATATATACACATATTTATAGTCAATATATTCATCCTATTTGTTCTATTTTTCTGGAGAAGGCTGACTAACATATAGTGGGAGCAATTTCCAGAAGAATATGCCAGTAGAAGGAAAAGAGCCTAGTAACTGATCAGCATAAAAGGGCAGGGTTTACTCAGAGGTTTCAAACCTAAGCTTCCTCTCATGAACAGATAAAAGAGATCCATGTATGGTAAAAGAAAATGAGGTAAAGGAGCTACTAAATTATAAGATGGGGCCCTGCCAAGCATTTTTATCAATGTGTCTTGATGTAACAGTCTCATCCAAATTTCTAAGTACTTCACTGAAAGTGTCTCAAAACAAAGCAAGATAGCTCTATATGGCAGTATTAAAAATAAGCATGAGTCCAATCTTGCTATCAGCCATATTCATGCAATGTCCTTTAAACTTTCATATGCATGACTGTGGAAAAACTATGAGCAGAGTTAATAATTTTGTTCTCATATCACCTTTCTCAAATATATGTATAATGTGATTTTTTTAAATACAATGAGATAACAGACACCTAGCTTCAGCAATAAGTGAAAAAAAGAGGTTTTAATATCCTCAAGAAGTTAATTATAGGTCACCAGGTTACAGGTAATTCAGAGAAGCTACAAAATCTAACATCTCTATTTCCACCAGCACATACATTGAAACCACTCTGACAAAGCTGTCATTCTCCTTTGTGAGACCATGGCAGGATGGCAGGCTCTAAATAATGCATAAGCCACCAGCATTCCTGTTCATTTCCCTTTTCAAAAAATGGCGAAGTGTCTCTTTTATAGTCCATAAAGAATTGAAATCATATGGTGAATCCTGATAATTGCTTTCAGAAGGAGCTCTTGGCACAAGCTCTAGGGTCTTCAGCTCGCCCATGTCGGGAACACAGAACTGCCACTGCATATAGATGAGTACAGCGCCCAGAGAGCCACCCAGCTGCAGAGTTTTCCCAAGGTTGGAAGGATCCATGCCAGCTTAAAATCCCATCTCTACTCCTTCCTCACCAATTAGCATTTCTGTCACCCACATCATTCCTTTCTTATGAAGTCAAGTTAATATTTTACACAAGTCAACAGTGCTGTCAGAGAAACGTGAAACTCTTTACTTCTGAATACAGATTTCAGACTAAACAGACTGAAAACAGAATAGAAAAAAATAACCAACATGTACATTAGCACTAGCCCTCTGTTTCTTGCCACACAGATGCTCACTGACGTTTCAGTGTTTCACTGAGAGTAGGTCCAAAGAAGAACTACAGAGAGAGACGAAGCGGTGGGAAGAAACACGCTTTGTCTAAGCATAACATGTCTTCCTTCTTATCTCTCCTCTTCCTTTTTCTGGGTTCTCCTTACGTTATAAACTCTCAGCATGAATTCTTTCAAGATCAAACTAACCAAAACATCTCACTCTGGTGCCTGAATTCACAGCAACTCTAATAGCAACATCTTCTTCCATGAGATTTCTTAATATTGTTCCTTTGTTTCACCATTTATTATGTGTATATGATTTATATGCACTCCAGGTAAAAAACATAGAGAACGTATGCTATCCAATGATTATCACCTATATTCCTTCTAGTGCATAGGACTGAGAGCATAGGTTTTTAATATGTACTTATAAAACGAATAAAAATTAACCTCAGAAGACAATTTCTTTGGAGTAGTGGGATTAGTGGCATGCACAGGATTTAGCTGAGAGTAACTATGCTAATGAAATCTTATATAAAGAGAAGTAAATATGATTCCTACTAGAGGAAAGAAGAGGAAGCTGGGAATTAGAAACTGAAAATTCAACCTCTTCATGGTGCATTCATCACAAGGGCCAAATGGTTCAACTCCGTCTAAGATCATGGAGAAGTCAAATCAATTTATCAAAGCATATTATTTTATCAACTGCATGACTTCTTTTGGAAATACGTTTTCTAGTCATTTATTTTTCTAGTCACACAGCATAGCTTAGTATTTTGTCTCCTTGCCCTGGGTGGTAGCATGTTGGTTGGCTGATCATATGCATGCATGCGCGCGTGCGCACACACACACACACACACACACACACACACAGAGTAGTAAATGATCCTCAAGCCTACTTTATGTGTATGGAAACAGGCACAAAGGGGAAAAATGCTTTGCCCACAACTTCATAACATAACATCAGGAGACATGACATGGGCCTTGTTCTTCTGTGACACAAGCCTGCATTTAGTCTTCAGTCAAGGTACACTACAAAGAGGCAGTGTGATGAGGCCATGAAGCAGGTTACCAATCTGCTTTTGAGATCCTAGGTACTGCCCAACTTTAGATAAATTACTTAATTCTCTCAGCCTTAGTTTTGACATCTGAAAATGTGATCCTAACAGCAGACGTATTGTGATTAGGGATAACAGTGGTTCTCAGTTCAGAAGAATCCCCAGCAGGGCTTGTTAAAGAACACTTGCTGAACCCCATCCTTGGACTTTCTGATTCAGTAGTTCTGGAGCGGAGGCCAATAATTTGCACTTCCAGCAAGTTCTCAGATGTTGGTGATGTGAGGGTCTAGGGACCACACTTTGAGAACCTGTGGTCTAATGCAAGTAACATAGAATGGGCATTCAGTAAGTACTGGCTATTATTATTGCTAAAGCAGAGAAGGTAAGAAATGCCAGATGACGGGAAGGCACTGAATATCCATGGGAGACATAACCAAGAGCACAAGTCCTGAAAACTCAACACAGATGGATGGTCATCTCAGCCAAAGCAAATCTGTGAGCCTTAAAAAGGAAGTGCTGCTCTTTAGTATTTATGCTAAACAAACAAAAAAAACCCCTTCATTTTACAAATGTCTTTTATAAAAATTTTAATGGCTCTTACAATGGACTGTATGGAAATGCTTTACTTGTCTGTCTACTTCCTCTTCATATGTGACCTCTTCCTCTGAATGTGGTGAAACTTTAATGGCCAACGAGTTGGATGATTAACATTAATGGGAGTTGCCCGTGCTAATCCCTTGTGCATAACTGGATTTTTATCTGTTAAACTTTTCCAGATTTAGCCCTTACACATGTAATATAATTTGTATAAGAAAAATTCTGTAAATGTGTTTTATTTAAAAGTGAACACATGGAAGTTGGAATGTTGGCTCATCCATAGGAGGCATAGAAATACTACTGAATATCTAATAGTTATAATTTTTAAAGAATTAATGCACATATGTAGTGGCAATTTGATAAAAAGAAGTGCCTGGGGACACAAAAAATCTCTTTTGAAACTGTATAGTAAAAAAGCAATTATTGATCCAGATTAAGTTTGAGATTTGGGGCCATACCTGTGTTCCCTATTTCTATTAATTCTCCCTGTCATCAAAACTTAGGAAAAGCAAAGATAGCACAAATGTTCTTATCTATCCACCCTTCATATCTGAGACTGACTGATTCTGTTCTCAACTTTCATCTCAACTGTTCCCTCATTTTTATTTCCATTTCCTCAGTTCAGAGCCTCATTTCTTTTCGGTTAGATTATTTCAATAACCACTTAATTCCTCTTTGCCCCATTCCGTGACATCTTACAACTAACGTATAATTTTCTTTGTCATGTCAATCCTCTCTTCATAAGGCAATAATTTGCATTGTCTAACGAAGAAATGACCAAATTTGGCCCCAAAATCAAGACCTCCATCATCTGGTCCAACCTCATTTTACTAGTTTATTTTTACATTCACATCACCTCAGCCATATGGAACAACCAATGACTTGTGGCAAATCTTGAGCTTTCTTTCCTCTATGTCCTTGTCTGCACTATCTCTATCTCTTTAAATAACCAGTAAAAGTGTTAGTGCTATATTATTTATAAAACAATTTCATAAGAATCATGTCAATAGACCCTCAAAGAGGATGTAAGTAGCGGTATACACTAGACATTTTCATTTCCATTAAACAGAAGAGTAAATAGAGACTTACAGATATTAGCTGTTGATAGGAACAGCCTAGCAGAGATATAGCTGCTATAACTCTAAAACAAAGTTAAACCAAACACACACATACACAAAAATCATTCTAGCTTAACACAATCTCATCTTATAAATTATAATAAGGAAAGAACTTACAAAATCTGTACATCAAAATTTGTCTGAAAATGTGTCTAGATAGAAGACAATTCAATGATAATTACATTTAAGGCAGGCTTATGCAGAATGAATCCAATAGCCTGAATATGGATCCTCTATGGAGTTACCAAATACTGCTACTGAAAAGTTTCTGAATAATGGATTATATATTAATTTCATACCTAGGGAGTTTTGCAACCCCATCAAATAGAATCTCCCCTCATTTTCCTTTCCTAATAAGTTTCTATTCCTTGGTTTTAGATCCTCTTATTGCTCAAAAAGAAATCCACAAGTTTGTGATAATGCTAGCTTTTTTCTTACTATCTTACATTGTTGTCAATAAAACATAAACATTTTATCACAATGGAATAGGTGAATGGTAGGTTTTGACCTATAGAATCTAAAAGATGTAGAATTTCATTGCAGGACCAACTATGTCAAAATTATCTGGTGTTTTGTTAAATATAGAGATGTAAATCAGAATCTTCAGATATGGAACCCAGAAAGTTATTTTTCAAGGTCTTCAAATGATTCTCATGTCCTCTGACCTTTAACGAAAGTAGAGATCTTCCACTTATATCAACAATGGAGTAGCTTGCATGAAACCAAACTTTCTGCCATGAACAATCATAAAACATACATAAAATACAAAAGACTAAACAGCTATTTAAAGGAATCAGACAACAACCAGCGTAGCCTGGACTTGAGGGATTAATCTCCAGGCGCGAAGGGATGTACATTTAGGTAAGCCCCATATTTACTACCATTTTTTTCTTTGATACATTGGCCAATTCCTAGGATGGTACATGAAAAACAAACAATTTGAATCTTAAAATTCAAACTTTCAAAATTACACTCAGAAAAATTTGGATTCAGAACTCTCAAGCTAATCAGAAATTGAGGAACCAATATCAAGGAGAAAACAAAATCATGTTCAGTTTAGTTTTGCCCATTAGAAATTGATTGAATGCAGCAATTCAGTCAATTTCTAAAAATATTATATGAGCAATCTAGAAGTGAAACTGAGAAACTAAGGGATGGGTTAAACAACCATTGAGACAAAGCAGAAAGAATAATTAGTGAACTGGAAGAAAGGTTAGTATAAAATATCCAGTTGAAAGCACAGAGAGAAAAAAATATCCAAATAAAAACATCGAGAGATAAATAGAAGTAAAAATATTTAGGAATATACAGGACAAGGTAAAAATATCTAACATAAAGAGAGAAAAATGTGATAGAATAATATAAGCAATATTTAAAGTGCTAATGGCCTGAAGAAAGAAAATTCCGCAGAAAAAAAAGGACACATTTATTTCATAAGAGTAGCCATAAGGCCTAATGCTAACTTTTTATTAGAAATGAGGGAAGCCATGAGACAATAGAAAGAAATATTTAAAAGCAAAGAAAGCACAAATGTTCTTATCTATCCACTCTTCATATCTGTGACTAACTGATTCTGTTACAAATTTTCATCTCAATTTGTTCCCTCATTTTCATTTCCATTTCCTCAGTTCAGAGACTCATTTCTTTTCAGTTGGATTATTTCAATAACTGCTTAATTCTTCATTATTCCATTCCAGGATTGTAATACCGATGAAAGACAATAACTACCAACCCAGAATTCTATGCCTACTAAAAATATTCTTAAATAAAGGAGACTGAACACAGATATTATTAAGTAAGCAAACAAAAAAAAATCAGTGCCAACAGACATGCTTTAAAATATATCCTAAATGAAATCCTTCAGGCAAAAGAAAATAATAATAGAAACATGATAAATAAAAACAAAGAATAAAACCACTGGAAAAAGTTAAAATGCTGATAAATCTAAATAAATATTGACTATTTCAAACAGCAACAATAGTTTCTCCTGGGGCTTAAAAATATATGTAAGTTTAATGTAAATGGCAACAATAGCATAAAAATTGGTCGAAGTAAAACTTACTACATACTTAATAATTCAAGTATACAAGTTTAATTCTCTAGGATAACAACTAGTTGAGTAGTAAATAAATGTACAACTAACAGACTAATATAGCATGGAAAAATCGAATAACAGCAAAAGAAGATAACAAAGAAGAAAAATAGTAACCATAAACATATGGGCAAATAGAAGAAAACAGAAAAATAAATAGGTGGTTTTTAGAAAACAGTTAACAATATGACAGGAAGAAAGTCTCCCATATCCATAAAATAGCCTTGAATGTAAACAGATGAAATTTTTCATTTAAAAGATATGAACCAGCTGAATAGATTTTTTAAAAAATATAATGCAACTATATGCTGCCTATAAGAAATTCACTTCACCCATAAAGACATATTGGCTGATAGTAAAGAGACAGGGAAAGATATCCCATGCAAATGGAAACCAAAAACAAGCAAAAGTACCTATGCTTATACCATATAAAACAGACTTTAAGTCAAAAATAACGAAAAGAGACAAGGAAGGTCATATAATGATAAAGGGATCAATTCAGCAAGAAAAAATTAGCAATTTTAAATACAGATGTACTCAATGCTGAAACACTTAGATATATAAAGCAAACATTACTAAAGTAAAAGATAGACTTTAATACAATAATAGTGGGAGACTTCAATACCCCATTCTCAACATTAGACAGATCATCTATACAGAAAACCAACAAGGAAACACTAAATTTAAACTAGACTTCATACCAAATCGACCTAACAGACATTTACAGAACATTTCATGCAACACTTACAGAATATATATTCTTCTCATCAGGACATGGAACATTCTCCAGAATAGTATATCACACAGAAGTCTCAACAAGTTTTTTAAAAAATCTAAATCATGGGCCAGGGACAGTGGCTCATGCCAATTTATGTATGTTCATTTTATATATACCAGTTCTGTGTCTTATTAATTTAAATATGAAATACTGGGCTGGGCACAGTGGCTTACGTCTATAATCACAGCACTTTGGGAGGCCGGGGTGGACAGATCACTTGAGGTCAGGAGTTCAAGACCAGACTGGCCAACATGTGAAACCCCATCTCTACTAAAAATACAAAAATCAGCCAGCTGTGGTGACACAAGCCTTTAAACCCAGCTACTTGGGAAGCTGAGACAGGAGAATCATTTGAACCCAGGAGGTAGAGGTTGCAGTGGGCCCAGATCGTGCCACAGCACTCCAGCCTGGGTGACAGGGCAAGATGGCATCCCAAAAGAAAAAAAATCTGAATCATGACTGGGCACACTGGCTCATGCCCATAATCCCAGCATTTTGGGAGTCTGAGGTGGGTGGATCACCTAAGGTCAGGAGCTCAAGACCAGCCTGGTCAACATGGAGAAACCCCACCTCTACTAATAATACAAAAATTAGCCAGGCATGATGGTGTGTGTATGCCTGTAGTCCCAGCTACTTGAAAAGCTGAGGCACAAGAATTGCTTGAGCCTGGGAGGAAGAGGTTGCAGCGAGTCAAGATTGTGCAACTACACTCCAGCCTGGGTGATAGAGCAAGACTTCATCTCAAAAAAAAAAAAAAATCTAAATTATATAAAGCATCTTCTCAGACAATAATGGAATAAAACTAGAAATCAATACCAAGAGGAAGTTTGAAAACTAGATAAATACAAGAAAATTAAACAACATGCTTCTAAATGACCATTATATCAATAAAGAAACTAAGACAGAACATTTTTTTAAATTTTAAAACAAATGGAAATGGAAACACAGCATGCCAAAACTTATGGGATACAAGAAAAGCAGTGCTAAGAGGGAATTTTATAGCAATAAAGGCCTACATCAAAAAAGTAGAAAGATTTCAAATAAACTGTCTAATGATTCACCTCAAAGAACTAGAAAAGTAAGAACAAACTAAGCCCAAAATTAGTACAAGAAAAGCTATAAAGATCAGAGCAGAACTAAATCAGAGACTAACAAAACAATACCAAAGGTCAATGAAACAATAAGTTGGTTTTCTCAAAAAGATAAACAAAGTTAATAAACCACTAGCTAGACTAACCAAGAAAAAAGAAAGAATAAACAAATAGATAAAATCAGAAACCAAAAAGGAGACATTACAATGTATACAACAGAAATACAAAAGATCATCAGAGACTATTATGAACAACTACATGCTAACAAACTGGAAAGCCTAGAGGAAATCGAGAAGTTCCTGGACAACCTACAAAAATTGAATAAAGAAGAAATAGAAAATCTGACCAGATCAATAATAACAAGATTGAATCAGTAATAAAGAGTCTCCCAACAAAGAAAAGCCCAGGTCCAGTGGCTCCATTGCTGAATTCCACAAACTTATAAAGTACTTAAACCAATTCTCCTCAAACTATACCAAAAATTTTAAGAGGAGGGAATTCTCTTTAACTCATTCTATGAGGCCAGCATTACCTTTCCAAAAGGTACACACACAAAAAAGAAAATTACAGGCTAAGGAGGCTGAGGCAGGAGAATAGGAGGCTGAGGCAGGAGAATTGCCTGAACCCAGGAGGCGGAGGTTGCGGTGAGCCGAGATCGCGCCATTGCACTCCAGTCTGGGTAACAAGAGCGAGACTCCGTCTCAAAAAAAAAAAAAAAAAAAAAAAAAAGAAAATTACAGGCTAATATCACTAATAAACACTGATGCAAAAATTCTCAACAAAATACTAGCAAACCAAATCCCACAGCACATCAAAAAGATAACATGTCATTATCAAGTGGAATTTATCCCAGGGATGTAAGGATGATTCAGTATATGAAAATCAATGAACATTCTATGTTTTATTAATGGAATGAAGGAGAAAAACCATGTAATTATCTCAATAGACAAAGAAAAACATTTATAAAATTCAACATGCCTTCATGATAAAAACTCTCAACAAACTAAGCACAGAAAGAACATACCTCAACATAATAAATGCCATATATGACAAATTTACAGTTAACATCATACTGAATAGGGAAAAAGCTGAAAATCTTTCCTCTATGATCTGGAACAAGACAATGATACCCATTTTCATCTCTCCTATTCAACATAATACTGGAAGTCCTAGCCACAGCAATCAGTAAAGACAAATAAATAAAAGGCATTCAAATTGGAAAAGAAAAAATCACATTGTTTCTCTGTGCAGAAAATATAATCTTATATCTAAAAAACATCTAAAGACTCCACCAAAAACTCTATCTGATAAATTCAGTATAAATTTATAGGACACAAAATCAACATGCAAAAATTAGTAATGTTTCTATATACTAATAATGAACTAGCTGAGAATAAATCAAGAAAATAATCCCATTAACAATGGCAACAAAAAAATCAAAATACCAGGCCAGGTGTAGTGGCTCACACCTGTAATCATAGCACTTTGGGAGGCTGAGATGGGTGGATCATTTGAGGTTAGGAGTTTGAGACCAGTCTGGCCAACATGGTGAAACCCCATCTCTACTAAAAATACAAAAATTAGCCAGGCATGGTAGCCAGTGCTATAGTTCCAGCTACTTGGGAGGTTGAGATGGGAGAATTACTTGAACCCAGGAGGCAGAGGTTGCAGTGAGCTGAGATCCCACCACTGCACTCCAGCCTAGGCAACAGAGTGAGACACTGTCTCAAAAAAAAATAAAAATATAAAATAAAATAAAATACCTAGGAATAAATTTAACCAAGAGAATAAAAGAGCTTGACAAGTAAAACTATAAAACACTGATGAAAGAAATTGAAGAAGACATAAACAAATGGAAAGACATCCATGCTCATGGAGCAGAAAAATTAATATTAAAATGACCATACTACCTAGGCAATCTATATACTTAATGCAATCCTTATCAAATTATCAATATCATCTCAGAAAAATAGAAAAAAAAATCTGAAAATGTGTATGGAATCAAAAAAGAGTCCAAACAGCCAAAGCAATCCTGGGCAAAAAGGACAAAGTTGGAAGCAACACATTATCTGACCTAAAATATATTACAAGCTTATAGTAACCAGAACAGCATGGTATTGATATAAAAACAGACAAAAATCAATGGAACAGGATAAAGAACCAAGAAATAAATCCACACACTTATAGCCAACTGATTTTAAACAATGGTGCCAGGAATATACATTCCTGAAGAGAAAGGACGCCTTCATCAATAAATCTTGTTGGGAAAACTGAATATTCATATGCAGCAGAATGAGGTTGAACCCCTGTCTCTCACCATATACAAAAATAAATTCAAGATAGATTAAAGACTTAAACATAAGATCCAAAACTATAAAACTGCTAGAAGAAAGCATAGGGGAAACACTTCAAGACATTATTCCAGACAAAGGTTTTACGGCCAAGACCTCAAAAGCATAAGCAACAAAAACAAAAATAGACAAATGGAACTATATTAGACTAAAAAGCTTTTGTACAGTGAAAGAAACAATCAACAGAGTGAACAAGCAACTTGTTGACTAAGATAAAATATTTGCAAACTATCCATTAGACAAGAGACTAATATCCAGAATATACAAGAAACTCAGACAATTCAACAGTAAATATATATAATGGGATATATAGAGATATATAGGTATATAGAGATATATAGATATATATTCCATTAAAATGTGGGCAAAGGACATGAATAGACATTTCTCAAAATAAGATACACAAATGACTAACAGGTATATGAAAAAAGTGATCAATACCACCAATCATCTGATAAGTGCAAGTCAAAATCACAATATCATTTTACCCCAGTTAAAACAGCTATTACTATAAAGACAAAAAGAAAAATAACAGATGCTAGTAAAGATGCAGAGAAAGGGGAACATTTCTACATTGTTGGTCGAAATGTAAATGACTATAGCCACTATGAAAAATAGTAGATTTCTCAAAATACTAAAAACAGAACTACAGTATGACTCAGCAATGCCACTACTAGGTATTTATCCAGGAAAAGAAATTAATATATCAAAGAGATTCCTGCCCTCCCATGTTTATTGCAGCACTATTTACAATAGCAAAGATATGAAACCAACCTAGTTGCCTATAAATGGACAAGTGCTATATACATGCAATGGAATACTATTTGGCCATAAAAAATAATGACATGTCATTTGCAGCAACATATATGAAACTGGTGGCTACTATGTTAGGTGGAATTAGCTGGTCACAGAAAGAAAAGTATTATATGTTCTCACCCATATGGGGGAGGTAAAAAAGTGGATCTCAGAGAGGCAGAGAGCAGAATCATAGATACCAGAGGTTGGAAAGGGTGCATGAGTTGTGTGGTGGGGGTGGGGGTGGTAAAGGGAGGTTGGTTAATGAGTAAAAACATACAGTTAGACAGAATGAATGAGTTCTAATGTTCCATGGCAAAGTAGGGTGACCCTGCCATCGAACATTAGCAGGTATAACAAGATAGTGCATATTTCAAAAAGGCTAGAAGGACTCAAAATGTTCCCACACATAGAAATGATAAATGTTCAGGGTAATGTATACCCTATATATTGTGACTTGATCATTATTAGATATTCTATGTATGTAATGAAATTTCATGTGAATAAAAGTATGTGGTTTTAAACCCAGTAACTACATACAATGAAAATAAATACTACAATTAAAAGACAAAAAATATTAGACTGAGCAAAATAACAAAATCCAAATACATGTTGCTTATTAGAAACACTTTAAATATAAGAATAAAGAAAAGTTTAAAATAAAGTGATGGAAAAAGATGCCACACAAATGCTAACCAATAGAAGGCCAGTATTGCCATATTTGTATTAGACAAAATAGACTTCAATAGGAGAACCAGTGTCAATATCAATAAAATATCAATAAACAAATCAATTCAACAGGAAAATATAAAAATTTGTATTGTGTAAGTGTCCAGTAACATGTTTTCAAAATATATAAAGCTAATACTGATGGATTTCAAGGAGAAATAAACAAATCCAGAGTTATTGTTAGAGAATTTTAACATACATCTCTCATTAACCAAAAAAAAGCAGCCAAAAATTAGTAGCAATAAATAAACTCCAACAATATGATTAACAAATTTGACTTTATATGCAACTATATAATATTACACTTGACAACTGAGGAATACACATTCTTTTAAATACAGACAGAACATTTACCAAAACTGACCATGCACTGAGTCATGCAGCAATTTTAAACACATTTGAGAGGACTGAATTTATACAGAGTATGCTTTTTAACCACAGTGGTATTAAACTGGAAATCAGTATTTTTTAAAAATGTATCATTAGAATGTCCATAGTTAGAAAATTAATGATAGACTTCTAATTAACCCGAGTAGAAAAAGAAATCACAATTAAAATTGTTAAATGCTTTGAACTGAGTAAAAGTAAAGCTGTGATATAAAAAAATTATAGCATACAGCTAACCCTATATTTACAGGAACATTAATAGCCTTAAATGAACATATTGAAAAGGAAGAGAAGTTTTAAGATTAATTGTCTAAGTATTTATCTCTAGACTCTAGAAAACAATAGTATGTTAAATGTGAGGAAAGTAGGAAGAAATTAATAAGGAGCAGAATTTAATGAAACAGAGATCAAATGTATAATAAGAATAATTCTTACAAATTTGTTTCTTTGAAAAGATAAATAAAATAAATAATCTTTACCAAGCATGATAGAGAAAGAGAGAAGGAGGAGGAGGAATGAAAGAAGAAAGAAAGTGAAGAAAGAGCCTGGTGCAGTGGCTCACTCCTATAATCCCAGCACTTTGGGAGGCCGAGGTTAGGGATCACCTGAGGTCAGGAGGTCGAGACCAGCTTGACCAACATAGTAAAACCCTGTCTCTACTAAAAATACAAGATTACCTGGTCATGGTGGTGCATGCCTGTAATCCCAGCTACTTGGGAGGCTATGGCAGGAGAATGGCTAGCAGCAGAATGATAGCTGTCTGTTTTGCTATTTAATATTGACAAACTTTTTCCAAAGCAGTTGTGCTATTTTAGATCCTCACTAGTAGTACAGTTAGGTTCTTCAGTATTTACTTCCATCCTACTGAGACAGGCAGGCAGCACTGGAGATACTCACTATAGAAGGAGTCTCATCTCTCCACCAAGCTTCCTGTCCCGTGACCAGACTACCTCAAGCCGATAGGGTTTGTTTGTGTGATTCACCTAGCATTGCCTCCTCCACAGAGGAACCTCCCTAAGTCTCCCACCCACAAGTTATGTACCTTCTACCCATTTCTGAAAATAAGAAAAGTACCTCTTTCCTTGGAAACGTGTGCTTTGCTGTTCCTTTATGACTCTAACCAATAGTATTCTCCCTGCACTTCTTTTACTGGCTCTACCTGATTTTCACGGCGTTTGGTAGCTCTTCCTCCTGCAATGTGGTTCAGTGTTTCAGATGTTTTCTGGTTTTGTCAGAGACAGAATTGTATGTCTTCCTCCTTGTATTTTTTATTGAATACTTTCTGAGTGGAGAAAGGGAAATACAACTTTACTCTGCCACACTCAAAATGGATGCCCTTTCTTCCTTTCAGTACTCAAATAGCAAGAGATCAAGTTCCGGTGATTTCAGACCACTTGAAGTACAGCTTTGAATGACAATTCTTCCCTGTTATTTCTGGATATTTCTGGGACATTTGGGGAAGTACCACTTGTTCCACAAATTTATCCTCTAATGTATGTCATCTTGGGCAATCGTCTCACTTTAGATTGCTTCTTCCCTTCCTATAGCTTACCTTTTGCCAACTCATAACCAACCTCTCCGGGTTACTGCCGCTTTCCACAGATATCTTTTTTAATTCTCAAAGACCTGCTGAGCTTGAGTTTTAGTTTCAGCTAGATATTACAGAAGGCTTGGGGATGACAGAAAGCAACTCAGAAAACTAACACTTCCAATAAAAGTGTTTGGACCTTAGTGCCCACAAGGTCAACCCTAACCTAAGACCCTGGAAACTTCCTGCAAATAATTCACAGATCCACATCAACCCAAACAAATGGAATAGAAATCTTCACCCAGAACATCTCTGGCCCAAACTCTCTTCAGCCCCAGAAGAATAGAGAAACTTTCCTTTCTCCAGCCCAAGGCTTGTCTTTTCTTTTCTCAAGATTGATAGACGAACCATTCATTCCATTCAGGGGAAACTCCATTTCGGTCCATAAGGAAATGAACTGAGCTTACATAATCAGGACAAGAATATGACAATAGTCTGGGATTATGTGTTCTCAGTAGTATGAGAACATGTGGAGACAGGCCAGATGGTGCTTAACTAAGGCCAGTTCAAGTTCAAGTCACAGCCTGTCTTCCAAATTAACACAGCCTTTCTACTCTAGCCTTATCTCCCAATCCCTAGAAAGCAAAGTCTTGCTTAGGCAAGAACATACATATGCACATACACATATATCTCCCCCCTCAAAAAAAATAATTTTCAAGCATACAGCAGCCAAACTTCAGGTCTGAGTTCAGATTGGAAAAGAATTATCTAATTCTTTAATGGCAGAGTTCTACGATATCCAAGTGCACATTCTTAAATGATACCCTTAAGATCTCAGCCTAAAATATCTTCATTTGAATTAATTCACCAATTTAGAGCTTCCCAAACTAAAATTAAGTCATTTGTGACTAAAAATGGTTTTCAAAATATTTCCTCCTAGAACAAAGGAATAATATACCCCATCACCATCTCTTCTTTAAAAAAGCAAAATTTTTTTTTTTTTTTTTTTTTTTTTGAGACAGAGTTTCGCTCTCGTTACCCAGGCTGGAGTGCAATGGCGCGATCTCGGCTCACCGCAACCTCTGCCTCCTGGGTTCAGGCAATTCTCCTGCCTCAGCCTCTTGAGTAGCTGGGATTACAGGCATGCACCACCATGCCCAGCTAATTTTTTTGTATTAGTAGAGACGGGGTTTCACAATGTTGACCAGGATGGTCTCGATCTCTCGACCTCGTGATCTACCCGCCTCGGCCTCCCAAAGTGAAAAGCAGAAATTTTTTACAACTCCCCAAATGACAGCTTTCTTTTTTGTTTGCACATTGTTTATTTTAATTATTTTATTAATTTATTTAATTATTTATTATACTTTAAATTCTGGGGTACATGTGCAGATCGTGCTGGTTTGTTACATAGGTATACATGTGCCATGCCAGTGGTTTGCTGCATCCATCGCTCCATCATCCACATGTGGTATTTCTCCCCAATCCCCCACCGCCTGCTATCCCTCCCCTAGGCCCCCACCTCCCAGGCCTCAGTATATGATGTTCCCCTCCCCTGTGTCTGTGTGTTCTCATTGTTCAACATCCACTTATAAGTGAGAACATGTGGTGTTTGGTTTTCTGTTCTTGTGTCAGTTTGCTGAGAATTATGGTTTCTAGTTTCATTTATGTCCCTGCAAAGGACATGAACTCATCCTTTTTATGGCTGCATAGTATTCCATGGTGTATATGTGCCACATTTTGACAGCTTTCAACAATTTAAAATAATTAAATATCTTCTCCACTAAACACATATTTATAAAGTATGTATAGCAGTTTTAGAAATAAACACCTTGGATTTTTATATCTTTCTCCAAACCAATGGGTATTTGTCTTTTCTTATATGGCAAAATACTTAATGAGGCACAATACCTCACCCTGAATATAGCCCATCAGGGGACTCTGGTCCACGTCAAACCCAGTGTGATCACAAATGTCCTTGACTTGGACACTGTACTCTGTTAATGCAGCCAGAGTTATCCTCAGCATTCTTGGTAACCACCTCACATCACTGGCTGACTATAAACAGTTTGGTCAATGACACAGAGATTTTTTTCACACGAATTATTGTCAGGCGAAGCCCCCGATACATCTGGAGCTCTTTTTTAATTTGAGTATGCAACCTGACATTTAGCCCTACAAATTTTGGGGGTTTTGTTTGTTTGTTTTTGAGACGGAGTCTTGCTCTGTTGCCAAGCTGGAGTACAGTGGCATGATCTCAGCTCACTGCAACCTCCACCACCCGGGTTCAAGTGATGCCCTTGCCTCAGCCTCCTGACTAGCTGGGACCACAGGCATGAGCCACCAAGCCTGGCTAATTTCTTTGTATTTTAATAGACACAGGGTTTCACCATGTTGGCCGGGATGGTCTCAATCTCCTGACCTTGTGATCCGCCTGCCTCAGCCTCCCAAAGTGCTGGGATTACAGGCATGAGCCACCGTGCCCAGCCTCTCTTTCTTATTTTTGCTCACTACTTGTCCCTCAAAACCATTTTGAACCTTGTTTGTCTTCTAAAAGCTTAACCGTTTTTCATCAATGCTTATTACTCACAAATATGATAAACTTGCCTTCTATCTTATCAACATTGTAGGTAATATTTTGAACAAGATTGTTACAGTTGGGACCCTACAGCATGTCACTGAAAACGTTAGTCCACGTTGATCTCAACCAGTTACTTAACACTCTAAGCCAGGAAGGAGCTGGTAAACTGCAGGCTGCAGGCAAAATTTGACCCACCATTTGTTTCTGTAAAGCAGGTTTTATTGGAAACCCAGGCATGCCCATTCATTTACGTCTGTCTGTGGCTGCTTTTCTGCTACAGTGGTAGAGTTGAGTAGTTGCATCAGTGACCATGGGCCATAGAACCGACACTATTTGCTTTCTGGAAATGTATAGCAAAAGTTTGCTGTCTGTTGTTCTAAGTGACAAATGGATCGGCCAGGTCTAAATACCACCTAATGGGACTATCACTTCCTTGTTAGTCATATGAAGAAATTTCAAATGTCATTCTGCTGAAATGAAAATATCTCAATCCATAGCATTCTTTTGGCCTATAGAAGCTCAGAGGATCATCCAAAAAGGAAATGAAATTAGTTTTGTTTAGACTTTCCTGTATTTTTCTCATTCCAAAATAAGGCTAGGAATCCACAGTTGTAATTTTTTTTACCTGCTTTTTGGAAGTTGAGTCTATTCTACTTTCTTGGAATATCTATCATTCTCTATAAGATACAGCGATTCCTCAAATAGGAAAGCTGTTTCATTTAGTGATTATAATCAGAGCAAAGTAACTACCATGGTATTTCTATGTCTAATATTAAGATACCTATAGTGATACTGGTGTTTTATCTTTTAAGGTGATTTACTTAATATTATAAATTTTGGATAAGCAACTAAACTAAATAGTGCATTATATTGCAAGTAAAGTATTTCCAAATGTCACAGCACAAAAAAGTAAATTACTAAAATTTAAATATTAAACATACATTATCATTTTATATATGTATGTATATGTAATTAGTCGCTCCTGGCTCTCATGCTTCTTTCTGCTTAGCCCCCTCTAAACCAGGAGCTGTTGGAGTTTCTGCCTCTTAATGTAGATAAGAATGAGCTTCAGAACCTTTGAGCTCAGTTGTTCTTCCAAAGCCACTGAACTGAGTTGAATCTCTGTATAGATTTGTCAGGACTGCTGTTTCCCAACTGTAACTCTGCTCTGCAAAGTGAAGCCATATTACCAAAACCATTATTTAATGCTCCACCAACCCATGCGGCCTGGCCTTGGTTTCATCTACATTTTCCCCAACAGAAATATCCACCCATTTCAGAGGATCTCTCCTACCAACTCCATGCTTATCCTTCCCCCTATTTTGGAGTCAGGGACTGGGCTGGGGAAAAGGTGAGGGCTTAGAGTTGTTGCAGGAGCTGAGAGGAGGACAGTGAGCCAGGGAGGGGACAGCAGAGAAGACTGGACAAAGAAGTCAGTGAATGAAGGAAGCTGCTGCCCAGTGATCTAAAAAATAATTCTTTTATTTGAGTATGTACTTAGAAATAACAAGTTACAGTACATAGGAATTTTTATTTAGGTAATTTAAATAGTAAGTTACATGGGACCTTAAAGAAAAAACAGTGTTGAAGAAGCTAAAGATATTATTCTCTGGCCTTTCTCTTCATTCTGCTTCCTTCTGTCAGGCCTTCACCTCTCACCTAGATAAATACAGAGACCTGAGTTCAACTGCTTCTGCTGCTCTGCCCCACTGTGCACAGGTAGAATTCCAAACTCCTAACATCTGTTCTCAGTGTCACCTTCTCCCACTTCTCCCCAAGGAGCAAACACCACGGCCATAACATCTTGCATATCCTTGAGCTCAGGATGTTTTGTGTCTTTGTATTTATTTCTTCTTTCTGGAAGGAACTTCTCCCACTTTTCCATTAGAATAACTGCTACTGATCCTTCAAGAAAATGATCATTTTAACTCATGAGCGAAGTGTTTCCTAAATTACTCTTCAAGGCTCCATTAAATTTTCCTATTCTGTTCTCCAACAATGCTTTGTACAAGGCTCTTTAATAGGACTTTTCATGCAGTATCATAACTGCTTGTGTCCATATGTTTTGCTCCCAGAAACTGAACTCTTTGAGGAAAGGGCCATTCTTTATTCAGTTCCGTATGGCTCACTGCTATCATGGTCCCTCCCATTTGGCCGGGGCTGAGTGGTCCTTAATGAACAGGAAATGGATGAGTGAACTCATTCTAAACAGCCTGGTCCTTTCTTACAATCACTATATCCGTTTTAAACTCCAATTGTGTTTTAATCATATTTATTTGATCCTTTCTGTAGTTGGATGCGGTCAGATCATCTGTAATTTCTATACCTGCAATTTGCAGCTTCTTTAATTTCATAATTTGAAATCCATTTTAAATGGATCTTTTCTTCTAGTTTACCTCAAGTCAAATAAATGGGAAATTAAGCCAAAGGATGGCTCTGCTTGCTTTCACATCCATCAATGCCTCCCTTCCCACTGGGGCTATTTCTGCTTCACAGCCATTCCCCTGCACACATGACTGAATCCGCCCCAAGGGTCCCTTCTTGATTAGCCATGTGCCCATCATTACATTTGTGACTGTCACTGCCAACTCTCCCTTTTACTCTGTCCTGTTTGCTCTTCCTCCTCCTTATGTTTCTTTGTCTGCCTCACAAGACTCTTCTCTCAGCATCACACAGCAACATAAGGGGAATTAGAAATCAGAAAACCTAGCGTGTAACTCCAGATTCAACAGTAACTAACCAAGCAACTTAGAGTGACAAAGAGACCCATGACTGCTGTTGAAGCAGCTAACCATGTTATAGTAGACGCTCCTTTGTACTCTGATTTTACTGTCAAAACCTTCTATAATGTATGTGCTAACATATCCATTCAAAAGATAAAGAAGCTGAAGCTAAAGTGAATTTCTTACAGTCACATGGCATGTTAGCTACAAACTCCAGCAAAGCAGAATGGAGTAACCCAGACAGACTAGGGTTCGAATCCTGACTCCATCACCCATTAGCTGACCATCTCCGGTAAATCCATCATTTTGAGTAACAGTTTTGTATTTGTTAAAATGTGGATAATACTGTCAACCTCACAGCTCTGTGTATGATGGAAAAGTGAGAGTATTTGTCAAGCAAACAGTGTGGTGCCTGACACATAAGTGCTCAGTAAATGGTAACTCTTAATATGAAGCAGAGATACCAGGATTCAAACCCAGCTATCAAGCCTGTGCTCCCAAAACCATCATGTCCTGCCTATTAGGCAAATTCATTTCTCCATGAAGTGAGGGGTTGCATAAGACAGCTTTGAGAACTGCAAAGACCTGGCTTGTCTTTCTGTCTTCGCCACTTCCTCAGATGGGTCTGTCACTAAATCTCTAAACCTCAGTTTATTCATCTATGAAATGGGGCGTGGGTCTTCCTTCCCTTGGAGCTTTTGAGGGTCTAATTAAATAAGGTGGAATATTTTGAGAAATGCTATGTTTAAAGGAATTTCTCTATAGGGATAACCAATTAGGACTCCCTCACCACCACCACCACCACCCACCTCAATTTATTTTTCTAATTCTCATGTTTGAGGTACTAGCCAGCAGATAAGTGAGAGAAGATAGTTTACTACTTGGCGAGGCACTCGAATAACACCATGTAATTTATGTTTCGTTTCCAATTCATGAAGCCAGCCCGAACAGAGCATCTGTTCTTATGTTTTGAAAATTAGTGTGTTCTTTTCCTTGCCTAAAGAGTAGATTTCAGTTAAGTAAGGAAAAACTGTCCCCTACAAAAAAAATAAATAAATAACTGTAGCATTCCAAAAGTGGATTCCAACACGAACTGTATGTAGCAATCACTGACTGCAGGGTGAATGCACTTGGACAGAATTCTGTGCTTCTGAGCAACTGCACACGCCGGGAATATTATAGGATGGCTGAATGATTAAACTTCTTATTGGATGTGATTGGTGTTATAATTAAGGGATCCACTGCAGAAGGTTCGCTCAGAGAGTGGGTCAGGGGTGGGGGTAAGGCACACGTAAGGCCCTGCATAGCCGGTGTTTCATACGATGTCCTTTTTTGAGCATGCTGAGCCTCTAGACATAAACAAAGCTGACCCGACGCACAAGTCACATTTCTACATTACTCTAGCAACTTCCTATAGTCAGGGAAGCCACAACTACTTTATAAAGAAGTCCTCACTGGACGCAAACTTAGGAACCTACAGGGCTGCACTGGAATTATTACAATCATCTAGTTATTTGATTTGGCTGCTTATCTGTGCAGAAATACAGGGAGATGTGGCGCAAAACGGTAAAAACAAGAAATCAATTTAGAATCACATCAACATTGAAGACTTCCCTCCAGCTCTGTTTTGGTGCAGTCTCCCTCCCTACCAAGCCCAACTCTTTCACCTGGCTTTAGAGCGCATCCCCTCCCACGGACTTGCCTGCATCAGTGATCTTTTATCGCTCATAGCTCAATCCTTCCGTCTTTACTTTTCCTCCCTCTTCATTCACTAGATTCTCAGCTGTTGTTGGCAACTTGAGTCAGTCTCCCATTTCCTTCTTTAAAGAACTATTAATCCTCAAGAGCAGCTGGTTCTTTATTGGTTCCACCTCTTCATCACACATTCACTGAAGATTCCTGTCCGGTCATTTCTATTCCCAACATTTGACTGAAGATGCTCTCCCAAAATGTCAACAAGGGCCTCCTAAAAGTTAGTACTCTCTCTTCTTCGCCCTCAAACTATTGAAATTTGGCACTGCTGCCTACACTTACCTTTTAGAAATATTTCTCCTCTGCTCTGGAACACTGATTTCTGTTGAGTCTCTACTACCCATGACCATTCATATTTTAGTCTTCTATTTCTCTGCCTGTCCTTTAAGTGTCAATTTTAACTAGGATTCTTTCCGCAATCTTCTTTTATTATGCATCCTTGGCTGTAATGATGAATGCAGTTAAACTTTGTTGCAACAATTAAGATAATTGTACAATGCCTGGCATTTACTAAGCATTCAATAAATAGCAGTAGTTATAAAAAATCTTTTCATCTTCATTTCCTACCACACGGAGTCATAAAACTTATGTTCCAATACACAGATTTTATGCTTTCCTACAACAACTTGGTATTTCCTCAGACATTATCTTCATCATGGAATGTCTCGTTCCCTCCCCCAAGGAGGACTTTACACAGCTTTCAAAGACCCATTAAAATAGTACCTTCTTTTTAAAGCTTTTCTCAATGTCCCACTAGAATTTTACTCTGGCCCCCAAAATACCTTGCTACCTCCATTGAAATTAATTGCTTTATCTCTTTAAAATAATAATGTAGCTTGTCAAACAGCTGGGGTCCCCTATGACTCACTCCACATATGAAGTACATTCAAAGGATGGCCCAGCAATCAAAATATTTAAAATACAATTTTAATTTGTGTTCACATCTTGACATTTGTAATTGCTTTGCAGTTTATAACTCACAAGAACACTTCTCAAAAATTTCTTTTGCCTTTTCCTAATTCTTTCTCCTATCTTCAACTGCTCTAAAATAATTCACATGCTGAAGCTTCCTACATTCTCCCATTTACCCAGTACCCATGATGTTTCCTGCTTAATTTTTTTTAGACCGAATTAGCCTCTTATTTATCTGGTTTTTGCTACAGTCTTCAGACACTCTTGATTCTGCATCTTCCAAAATTTAGAACTTCCTTGGAAAAGATATATATTTTTAGATGACACAGGAACTGAATAACGCTAATGTAGGGCAGGGAGAAAACAAATAACACACATGAAGAAATTACAACCATCACCATTTTAATTGTATATGTTTTCTTCTTCTTCGTTTAGAATGGGACTTGAAGAAAGATTATACATCATTTGTTTTCTTTAGCTCCAAAGCACCCATTATTTATGCGTTTATTTGTAGAACACGTAGTACATATTAGACAGGAACAGCTATCAGAAGGAGGAGGAAAAGGTGGAGAAAGAAAGGGAGGTGACAAACTCAACAAGGATACTGCTCTCAGAGAGTTTATGATAAGTGATCAAGATCAAAGTGTCTAGACCATTAGAGACGATCAAACATTTTCCTCTTTGGGGCACACATTCTCTGCTTCATGCCCATCCCACTCTCCAGCTCCTGCTTTGGAAACAGAGGCAGCTAAATCAGCAGCTGTGACTGAGGAAGCAGAGCTGGGAGGGGCAGAGTGAAAGGAAGCTGATTAGCTGTGTGAATATGTCATTCAGGAGAGTTCATGAGCTTTAATATGACAGATATTATTAAGGGAGATAACAAGAAAGAGATGTAACCCAAGGGGAGATTAAGAACATAGGCCCAATTGGATCTCATTTTCCTGGGAAACACACTTCTGAATGTTAAAATTAAAATCCATGGTTCCCTCCATGCAATTCTCAGTCCATTTCTCCCAGGCAGTAATTGGACTTCCCTCTCCACCAGTACCTTCTCAAAAACTCTTCTTTTTTACCATCCTTTAAAAATCTTCTGAAACCACATTTCCTTAAGAAATTCTCCCTCCAATTTGAAGGAGTAGAGGCCATTTGTCCTACTATTCAACATCAATACATCATTCCCCATCGAAATATGCAAATACCTTGTCTTTACACATAATATAATTACATAAATTAAATTGCTTTTCACTTAAACCTCAAGAGACTACGCAGAACAAGTTATTTGGTTGACTGAAAATTTACATCTCAACTTCTTTTTTTGGTAAGTTTATACAATCCATTTTATCTCACTAAAACTTATGGACACTATTAGTCTCTTGAACACACCATTTATCTGACTTCACCTCCTTCCCTACCCAAGCATAATCACTTGGGCCACTACTTTTCTAGCTCTTTTAACAGCATCCTTTTATCCAAATTAACCCTAACTTCCTCACCACTGATCCTAACTAGCAATCCCTGTTCTCCACTCTCAAACCCAAACCACTCAGCACTAACTACTGTTCTCTTCCAATTATCCGATAGTGAATTCAGGGGTAGTGGGCATAATCTTGTGTATATTGAGTGATAATGAATCCATAGTGGCTCAAACATCATTTGGTTTTTCATAACCACTTCTCCATTTGATACATGTCGGTGCCAATTTCCAATCCCCCAAGCAGCTATTTCAAATCTTCATCATTCCCTTCAAAAACCAATCAGTTCACTTCACAGTGAATGATCATGTTTTATTCTTATTCTAGAAGTTTTCCAGGAAAACAAAAGTCCTCAGCTCCTTATCCGTCTTCATAGAAATCTGTCCACATTCATCCTCATCCCTTTAGCCCTTCACCAAATCTCAGAGAAAGAAGCATCTTTTCAAAGCTCTCCAACCTTATTCTCTAAAATTTTCTTACCATATATTTTTCCCTCAGTCTGTACACATTCAAAAATTATTCAAAAAATAAATTTTGGGCCAATAAAATCACCCAATCATTAATCAACATTTGCCTCACCCTTCTGCTTTATTCCCCCACTCTTCCAGTCAACTTTTTTGAAAAACTAGCTATTTTTTTCGAAAAACAGATGATACTTCCTACTCTCATTCAGTTTCCAGCCCCTTACCATAAAGTTTCATACTAAACACATCACTGAAACTGGGCTGAACATGGTCAATATTTACTAGATAAAAGTAAATAGCATTATATGACATTTTATACACACACACACACACACACATACACACACACACACACAACACCTCCTGTACTCTTCATCGTCTTCAGGAACAACTAAGTTCAAATTTTACTTCTGGAATTGACTTCAAAATTTCTCAGTAATAGGTGTGTTCTGCTATCACTACATCAATTTCAGGCAATATTTGTTAAATTGACATTTCAGGAATTTACACCCTCTCTGTATCCCATCTTGTTTCATAGTTATATCACAAATTTTGGTTATTTTCATTTCAGAGTTTGTAATACAATGGGTATGCAAGCTATTACTTAATATTGAGCCAAGTAACAAACTAAAACTATATTTTCTTTCTTCAAGACCTTCTTTTCTGGATTTAAAACATATTCCTAATATTTTCATTTACTTGATTTCTCTGTACCTTAGGCTATATATCTCCACATACCTCTATCATCTGTGTAAAAAGCCTCCTCATAAAAATTTCCAGGCCAGGCACAGTGGCCCATGCCTGTAATCTCAGCACTTTGGGAGGACAAGGCAGCAAATCACCTGAGGTCAGGAGTTTGAGACCAGTCTGGCCAACATGGTAAAACCCCATCTCCACTAAAAATACAAAAATTAACTGGGCATGGTGGAACATGCCTGTGGTCCAGCTACTTGGGAGGCTGACACAGGAAAATTGCTTGAACCTGTAAGACAGAGGTTGTAATGAGCCAAATTGTGCCTTTACACTCCAGACTAGGCAATGGAGCAAGATTCTGTCTCAAAAAAAAAAAAAAAATCCTCATCATAAAACTCTACATTTTTCATACTCTTTTATTTTTTCTGAGACTTTCCTCTGAGAGTCTCAGTGATCTTTCTCTAGTAAATTAGGGAGGCCAGGGGCAGAATACTATTGTTTGAATACATACTCCAAAAAACCATGCATTGAAAACTTAATTTGCAATGCAACAGTTTTAAGAGGTGGGACCTTTAAGAAGTAATTAGGACAGGAGGACTCCACCCTCATAAATGGATTAATGGCATTATTATTATTATGGGAGTGGATTTTTAATAAAAGGACAGATTCAGCCCTCTTTTGCCTCTCTCTCTTTTGCCCTTTTGTCATGGGATACACAGCAAGAAGGCCCTTGCTAGATGTTGGTCCTTTGATCTTGGACTTTCTAGCCTCCAGAACTATAAGTCACTAAAATTCTGTTCATTATAAATTACCCAGTCTGTGGTATTCTGTTGTAGCAGAACAAAACTGACTTAGAAAACCGTATTCAGAGAACTGTTACTTTTTTTCATGTCTGGAAAGTCCCTAGAAAACCCATGCTCAGGGCTTGTTATTTGATCTGATTCAAACCTTGGTCAGCGCCAGTAGCCTTTTCATGGAGCCTTTGCCCAACGCAGTCAGCAGCAATTGGCCACTTATACATTCTGCCCTAAAGGATGTGAAATGTCAATCCTAGTTCAAATTTTTTGTTGTTGTTGTTGAGAGCTATATGCCTGTAAGTAGCACACTTACACTATTTCCCAAGCACTCTCTCTCTGTTCTCCGCCCTCAGATGCTATGTTTCTATACTGTAATGGTTTTTAACCCTACTTCAGAGTGCTCCACCTGCTTGAAAGTATAGTACTCAGCTCTAATGCCTGCAATATTCAGTCAAGAGGATTATTTCTTTGTGTCTTCCCATAATCTTCAATCTTCCTCATAAATGGTAGTTCAGAGTCACAGAGGCCTTCTAGGGTTTTTTGTTTTGTTTTGTCTTTTTATTAGGAGATTTTGAGCAGGGGAGAGGAATGATCAGATGTGGTGGTAGTTCACTTCAGCAGCAATATGGAGGATGCATTAGAGAAACAGGCAAAGTCGGGACGATTCATTAAATTGCTACTGGGAAACTTCATTTAAGTGCAGTTAAGATGATGATGATGGTTCTGCTTTCAAAATTCACCCAAAACAACAGAAAACTGAAAACTTAGACTCTAGTATTAACAAAGGGTATGATTTAAATTATTTTACATAGCATATGAAGCTCTTCAATATGTGGTCTCTGTCTATTGAATTCCTCTTCTCTTTTAGACAGATCCCTTCCTGCATATACTCCAGGCAGACTAATACACAGAAAGCTGGAGAATTGCAAATGTTTTCTCAACTACCATGCTTTGGCACATGGATTTCTCTGTGAAATATTATCTCCTTGTGCCCATCTGGAAAACAATTTTACCTTCAAGTCCGTTTCAGGTAAGATGTCCTGTCTCATGTGAAGGGAGTTAGTCACTTCCTTTTCTCTGCCGTCTCTACCTGATACCTGAAGTCATCACACTCAGTGGTAATTATTTATGTGAAATTCTCATTCCTTTAAAATTGTATATCATTTGTTTGTTAGATAGTCTTTAAACCCATTTGTTCTTTAAAATACTTACTGAGCAACAACTCTGCTCCAAATATGAAATACAAAGAAAAAGAAAAATACTCCGAGCCTCTAAGGAGTACAAAGCCAGTATTGTCATCTGCCTTCCTATGGTTTTATGCTATGTGTCTGTACATACGTGCTAACTACTTGGAGATGTGAAAGATGCCAGAATCAAAATGGAGTCACTGTGTTTAAAACAAACAAATGAAAAACCTGACAAGTAGAGCCCAAGAAGGCCACAAAGGGAGGTTCTCATACATAAATGACTGGTAACAAGAATTGTCACAAAAGACACCAAAACCACAACCTTGCACAAAGGCCATCACAACCTTACAAAAAAGCGCTTCTGAGAGGACAATTGCCTGTCCAAATGTGGACTGTTGTTGATCCTAGTTACCAAGGAGAATGATCTCAAAACAGTTAAGTTACCTTCCTCATTTTTTCTTCATAAACCCTTATCTTTGTTTACCTTCCTGAATACATACATATTAAATAGCTTACTCTGGCACCTTTATACCCATTGCAATGCTCTATTCCCAAATAAATATCATTTTCTTTTAGAGTCTCTCTCAGTTTTTTAGGTGGCTGGAGGCAAGAAAAATGTCATATATATTGTTCTAGAATTTTCTGTGCTTTACAGAATTTTGTATTTTGTAGACACTTGATATTTCCGGAGCCTATGAACTGTTCTTTGGTCTTCAGTTTTGTTCTGATATCCACCACAAAATGTTCTTCACAGGAAACTCAGAATCATAATTTTTAAAGTACAAGGCTATACAAAGTATTTCCTACTATAAGACATGCAATGGCTGTTGTTTCCCTTTAGGACAAAGTCTGTCTTTCCCCATTAGACTATAATCTCAGCAACAAAAGGGTCCTCATATTCTTCGTAAACTTCGTGGTCAGCAAAGAACCTGAAATACCAATATTTGGCAAAAGATGCATTGGTTTGAGTATTGGTTGAAATTAGTGGGTAATTCCTGGGATTTAAATATATATTTTATTCAAATATATTTTAGTTTCTCTTGTATTGGAGCAATTAGACATGATTACATTTTATGTAGCTCATTCATTTATGTATCTCAAATATCTCAAATTTCTCACTTTTTCTGATGAAAAGGAGTCATGTCTTAGTTACAGTATATAGAATCCAACACAGTAACATGTTCGAATATATGGAAACTGCTTACCACCGTGTTACATTTAGGTTAATTGCCTAGTTTTATAATAAATAGTAACAAAAATGTAGAATTTCCAATGCTATATTTTTTGTTTATCTTCTCAGTTTTACAGTTCCTAGGACTCTGATAAATATTTCACGAATAACTGAGGACATACATTTTTCTGTAAAGAGCTTAGAAGTAACTGTCATTCTTCTTTATCAAAGGAGGGTACTGAGACAGAGAGAATGAGTGATATAACCAAGGTCACAAATATAATCATGAGGTGCAGATGATGTTGGCATAAACAGAATCAGGTAACAATTCACAGAACACAGTGAGGAAGGCCAGGAATACTAAGCACGGAATATTGACGGGGTGTTAGACAGATAATTCTACAAACTAACATGCCTCATCCTAAACAGTAAAATCCCTGACCACAGAAGGCAGAGACCAAACCAGGAATAAGGGAAGCAGAATCTGAAACCTCATGTAAAGTAACACTCCTCCTGCCGAGGTAATAAAATAAGAGTCCATCGTATAAACAAAAATCAAAGATCATGCTCCCAACAGAGTTTTTCCGAACAGACAATGCTCATCAGAAATTGACATTTCTATTTTCTCAAGGTAATCAATATCTCTCACATAGGTCTAAAGTAGTCCATTTAGCCATATCTTGTATCCACACTCTTCCTCATTTTTGCTTCTGAATACTGACATATTTTCTTTCTGCTGAACCTATAGCCTGGTTGTCAATCTCATCATTCACCAAACAGAAAATTACAGACGTAAAATGGTTTTTAAAAGAGCATGATCCCACACTTTTGGCTATTTGCATTCCTTTCTTTCCCTATTCCAGTACAGCCATGCTCATATAGGGCACTTCTTCCCCTGCAATGGATTTAGGTTTCCAAGTCTCCACCCTCTGCTCCTCAAGGACTTAATCAGCTACATCACTTGGTGGTGAAGTCACAGCCTTGAAAGCCCTGGCCTTGAAGGGAGTTGCTCCTTTCCAGGCAAATGTATTGTTAAGGGGCTTACGTTGAATTTATGAGAAAGACAAAGAAGCGCTAAAGATCACTGAGTTTTTAAAAGTTCTATCTGGACTGGATACTAATAAAATTATCCTTTAAATTACTTCTTATAGAACCACAGAGAGTGAATACAAAGAAGCAAGCTCTACAGAGCTCAAGCAAACACAAAAAACACAGTGGATGTTTCTGCTTCAGCTCTATGAATTCTTCCTTCTAAAGGATGATGTATAGGCAGAAATTGATGGCTTCTCTCTAGCCTTTACTTGTTAGCAGCGTCAGTGGTCAGTACACAGTACACAAGCCACTGTAAATAAGCGTATTTGTGAATAGTCCTTGGGAGTTGAGTAGTCAGGAAGAGAAAATATTACAGATTTCATATTGTGACCAACAGATTCTAGTAACAAGACTCATGCTACTGTGATCTATCCCATCATGTGTAATTTCTCTGGCTTGAGCTAAGTGATTCTTATTCTTAAGACTGTTACTTTTACCCCCTCTTATCTCAGCATAGCAATCCCTGTTGATCTACTTTCGAAAGTATTTCTCCATTCAATAACTGGCTCTTTCTGTTTCATTAGATCTACATAGATCAACCAACACAGCACGTGGCTTAAATTGAACTGTTCAGTCACGTGTGCATTCTAGCAAGCCCTAAAATTTCCCTGTGTACCTCCAAGGTGGGTCCAGTAACCTTTTAAAGCAGTCAGGCCAGGCAATATTCAGACCCTCTTGTTCTGGCTTCCGAGCAGGAAGTGTTCAGGCTTTTGAAAGGGCCTTTGAATGAGGAGAGGGGCAGATAAAGAAGAGGCCAGCCCTGTAACAGAACAGGCCTTGGCTAATACATTTTACTTTTTTTTTCTTCCATTCCTTTGAAGGTTCGGATACATTTTGCTCTGAGGAAGCTCACCGCAATATCTCTCCTATCCTACCTACCTGAAATCCCCTGCGCATTGTCACCTAGCTTGATAGTCTCTAAACTAGATTTATGTGGGTAACATTTGCTTTTAAGATGCCAACACTTTCAGGAGGCTCACTTGACCACTTTGTTTCCAAATTCAAACTGAGATCAACCTTCAGAGACAAAACATAAATTTTGATGTGGGAAGAAGGGGGGGAATTTTCCAGCAAGTAAGACCTCATCATAGCGTATGATGAGATAAGAGTTTCAGACAGCAAGAGGTCAGCAACAGGGCAATGCAAGCAGCAGCTGGAGAAGGACAAGACAGGCTGATTACATTATATACCGGTATTCGCTCATTTAATCCCAAATCAACACAACAAGGAGTTATTTCATTATGTATCTTTTTCCACAAATAAAAAGAAAATGGGGCTTAAAAAGGTTGTCACTTTTCCATATTCTCCTAGTGATAAATGTTCCATCAGGAATTAGGAATCCTAGTTCCAGACACTGTGTCCTTCCCTATAAGACTGTACTTGGAATTGGCCAGGGGAAGAGTAGGCATGGCTCTGAACCCAGAGTAGGAGCAGGGGCCACAGAGACTGGACTCTCTCTCTAATTTTCGCCTATTACGATGAGTAGCTAATCCATAATCTCAACTATATTCTCTTCCTTTGCTTTCTAGGACTCCAGAGTAGTAAACTTGCAAAAATGCTACTTTTTCTTTTTGCAATCTTACTCTGATAGAGTATAATATATTTAGCATAAAGAAAGTAACATAACTTTGAAGATTGTGGGCTCCACTTTTTTTTGGTTCCTTACTTATCTTCTAAAGGTTAAGACCATAAGCCTGGTGTGGTGGCTCATGCCTGCAATCCCAGCACTTTGGGAGGCCGAGGTGGGCAGATCATAAGGTCAGGAGTTTGAGACCAGCCTGGACAACATAGTGAAACCCCGTCTTTACTAAAAATACAAAAATTGGCCAGATGTGGTGGCATGCACCTGTAGTCCCAGCTACCCGGGAGGGTGAGGTGGGAGAATTGCTTGAACCCAGGAGGCGGAGGTTGCAATAAGCTGAGACCACACCATTTCACTCCAGCCTGGGTGACAGAGTGAGACTCTATCTCAAAAAATAAAAATAAAAAAGGACATAAGTCATAGAATCACTACTGAGTTCAAATTCCTATTCCACCATATGTCAGCTGTGTGACCTTGGGCAAATTCTTCGGCCCTTCCAGGCCTCAATTTCCTCATCTGAAAGATGAGGATGATAAAAATGTCTGCTCCTTACAATGAAGGTGATGATTGATTCAATGAGATAACACATGGGAGGCACATAGAGTGAACACTTGATAAAGGTCAGGTATAGATTGCTTTACTGAAAAACTATTACTTGCTCTTGGGGTATTTTTAGGCTCTAAAAATTAAGAATTTGGCAAGGCACAGTGGCTCATGCCTGTAATCCCAGCACTTTGGGAGGCCAAGGCGGGAGAAACACCTAAGCCCAGGAGTTCAAGACAAGCCTGGAAATTATAAAGAGATCTTGTCTCTACAAAAAGGAAAAAAAATAAAAAATTAACTGGGCATGGTAGTGCATGCCTGTGGTCCCAGCTACTCAGAAGACTGAGGCAGAAGGATTGCTTGAGACTAGGAGTTTGAGGCTGGGATGGTTGGGCTGTGTGTCCCCACTCAAATCTCTTCTGTAGTCCTCATAATCTCCATGTGTCACGGGAGGGACCCAATCAGGATTATGGGAGTTTTTCCCCCATGCTGTTTTCATGATAATGCGTGAGTTCTCGTGAGATCTGATGGTTTTAGAAGTATCTGGCATTTTCTCTGCTGCCACTCATTCTCTCTCTTGCTGCCCTGTGAAGAGGTGCCTTCTGCCATGATCGCAAGTTTCCTGAGGCCTCCCCAGCTATGCAGAACTGTGAGTCAATTAAATCTCTTTTCTTTATAAATTACCTAGTCTTGAGTATTTCTTCATAGAAGCATGGGAATGGACTAATACAGAGTATATGATCATGTCAATAGGCTCTAGCCTGAGTGGCAGAGGGAGACCTTTTCTCTAGAATAACTAAATAAAAATAAAAATTTAGAATTGTGTGCCTTCATATACAAATATTGAACATTTTTAATTTCACAAAACTGGTGTATTTAATATAATAATAAATAAGCCAGAAGTCTACAGACAAAAGGAAATTATGTCTTTTAGCAATTTTTTTTTTCTAATCACAGAATAAGAATTAAATAGTATAAACTGAAATACTTTAGTGTAGGTACTTTTTCAAATATTGAAATATTCTTAGGATTATTGGGGCCTTTGTTCTAAGAGACTAAGTGTTCAGTTTGGCTTAGATTGTCTAAGTTCAGTATATTTAGACTTTAAAGACGGCTATATAAATTAATCTTGATTGATCTACAAAGATATTTCTGCAACTTGTGTCTTCTTAAAATCAATTCCATTCTTTAACATCATTTCATTATGCTTTGGTACGTAGTTTAATGCTTTGCTTCCAAGTGTAAAATATAAGCTATGAAATAACATGCTCAAAGCAGCAATTTTGATCTGGCAGTCTTCAATTTTGCAGTCAAAAATGTGTTCAACAAGCCAGAGATGTACAATTCCCTAAGCAGGTGAAAAAATGTGATCGTGGAGGCTGAAATGACAGTTTTCACGCCATTTTCAATGCATGTTGTGTGCATCTGTTCTATATCTGGAAACATGTTTTTACTTTTTTTTCCTGAAGAAAACTTAAAAAGTGTTTCTATAGTTTGGTTTCTTAGTTATCACAAAACATATAAAAGAGAATATGGAAATAAAAGGCCACGGAGATATTTATCTGTGTGGAAAGCACTAGGATTCTAAGGCTGGTTATGATCTAGACTAATCTTTATCATTCCTACAAGTGTCTCTTCAAAAACATGGGCCAGGAGTAGAACCCTACATTTGTGTTTCAAGTGAATAAGATCATCTATTTGCAGCTGCCAGATAAATTTTTGCAAGACTCTGAAGTCTCCTTTTAAATAAAGGCAGGGTGATGAGGGTATTTAACGAGGAGCAGGAAGGGGAAGTCAGAAGCAGAACAGGGCAGGGAGGGCATCCATGCTGCAGGGTGGGCTGGTATAGGGTGTCAGAGCACAAGCTAGGAGAAGAGAGGGTGACCATGCAGAGGGAGGCCCAGGGTGGAGAATCAGACACTGATCAGTGTGAGGAGGGCATCCACCGGAGGCTGCCCAGCACAGGGTGGCAGAGCCTAGGCCATGTGAGGAAGACAGCACATGGGGTGAGGGGTGGCCAGGCATGGGAGCCAGCACCCAAGCAGGGTGGACAACAACCAGGTAGAAGAAGTCAGAGCCCAGGTGGAATGAGAAAGGCATGCGGGCTGAGAAAAGAGGTGATATAGCCATTGAATATGTGTTACATACAGGGGAAGTGACCACATAAATACATTAAAGATCATGAAAACCAAGTTTGCTGTTTGTTTAGCATAAGAGTAATAAATACGGGCTGGGCGAGGTGGCTCACACCTATAATCCCAGCACTTTGGGAGGCCGAGGCCGAGGCAGGTGCACTAGGTCAAGAGATCGAGACCATCCTGGTCAACATGGTGAAACCCCGTCTCTACTAAAAATACAAAAATTAGCTGGGCATGGTGGCGTGCACCTGTAGTCCCAGCTACTCGGGAGGCTGAGGCAGGAGAATTGCCTGAACCCAGGAGGCGGAGGTTGCGGTGAGCCGAGATTGCGCCATTGCACTCCAGCCTGGGTAATAAGAGTGAAACTCTGTCTCAAAAACAAAACAAAACAAAACAAAACAAAACAAAACAAAACAAAAAAGAGTAATAAATACATATGTGAGAAAACTAGACCAAACCTCTAGAGTTGAATTAATATTGGTAGGATCAGTGTGAGCTTATGATTTTCCACAGCTAGTTAATTAGCTAGCTTGAGAGATAGACAGTGGCATAGCAAAAAACATAAATGCAAATGTGCAAGTATCTGTGTGTTTGCCTATGTGTGTGTGTGTGTCCACTGTCAGGGCCTGGGGCAGTGATACCCCAATAGCAATGAGCATCCCGAGTGCCCAGATCTTAGCTTCTAAATGCTATTCTCCACTAAAAGGAACCAGAAATCCGTAGAGAAGTGGCTGACAGCTAGGTTGGGCAGGGAAAGTAAAATGAGTCTGGAACATTTTTTCTAGAAAACAAGGAAGTGTTCAAAGAAAGGTGGTATATTAGTGTGTTCTCACACTACTAATAAAGACATCCCAGAGACTGGGTAATTTCTAAAGAAAAAAAGGTTTAATGGACTCACAGTTTCACATAGCTGGGGAGGCCTCAGTCACGGCGGAAGGCAAAGAAGGAACAAAGATATGTCTTACATGGCAATAGGCAAGACAGCTTGTGCAGGGGTACTCCCATTTATAAAACCATCAGAGCTCATGAGACTTCTTCACAACTACAAGAACAGTATGGGGGAAACCACCCCATGACTCAGTTATCTCCACATGGCCCCACCCTTGACACACGGGGATTATTACAATTCAAGGTGACATTTGGGTGGGGACACAGCCAAACCGTATTAGAAGGGGACAGAATAACATAGGAGCCACTGAAAAGTCTGGAATTATTTTAGCATTGAAGTAAATGATGGTGATGGGTTACAAATCATTAAATAAAATAGGAACCCGTGAATATGTAGAGATACATACATATATATATATATATATATATATATACACACACACACACACACACATACATATACATATATATAAATGAAAAAAGTTTAATGACAAATGGGATATTTACATAGTTTTAAAGTGCTTCTTCACAAAATATATATTAATTACAAAGGTGAAGGAAAGTAAGTTCTGAAAGGACAGGCCTGGCAGACACCACCTCAATTAAGTGATCAGAGAGAACAAATTTTGCACCACCTGATAACTGTGTGGATCACATGAGCACGTCGGTGATGCTGCTGTCAAAGGTACATAATCGGAATCAGAGAATAGTAAATTTTCTAAGAATCCCAAAAGTGGGTGGAAATTTACAAAATAACCAGTCTTATAACCTTAAAAATGTCAAGACCCCAAAATGAAAAAGAAAGAAACTGTTTCCGACAAAAACAGACTAAAGAGACACAACTAAAGAAACCAAAAAGAAACTCAACGTGTGATTCTTAATTGGATTCTTCATCTGCAGAGGACATTATTGCCACAACTGGCAAAACTCGAATGGGGTCTAAGCATTAGATAGTTATTGCTCAGTTAGTTAATGTACCCGTCTTAGTGTCTTGATTTTTATAATTATATTGTGGTTGTGTAGAATAATATTTTTTGTTTATAGGACATAACATTTTAAAGCATTGGTAGTGCAGTGATCTATGCTAACGGTGAGGGGAATATAGTTTCCTTCACAACTCTAACTCCCTCCATTATTAAATCCTAAATTCTACTTTATAGCACATTTCTCTTGCATATTGAATTTTCTCAATGTCCAGAAAAATCATATTACAGATTAATCCTGGAAAAAAATTATTTCTAGATGGCATATTTTTCAGCATTTGTCATCAAGTTAATAGTTTTCTTCCTTCATGATCTCTTTCCTGAGGAAAGTTTGCTCCTTATAGGGAAAAAGTAAAACTAATATAAAATACAAGTTTTTAACATTTAGATGAGACTCTCTTTTGGTTTGTTCCCTATACCCATGGTCAGCTTTCTTTATTACCGCACAATATGATAGTAACAGAATACCACTAGTAGCAGTGGTGTTCTAGGAGGCCACGAGTTAACCTGCAGCACTCTTTCTACACGTTCAGCTAAATATGACTGTGGAGGCTTTCACAGAAAAAAAGCTGAGCTTTTGAGTTAGGCATTCCTAGATTTGAATTCTGATTGTGCTGTCTATCACTGGGGAAAATGCTTAATAATCCCCAATCTCCATTTCCTCCTTTGGAAAAATGAACAAAATGACAGACACTCAAAGTGTTGTGATTATAGTTAAATGAAATAATGTACCTGTAGAAAAAAGAAAAAAAACAGGTACATTGAAAGTTGTCACTTAAAATAATTGCCTTTACTATTTTTATTTTCTCCCAGGTGCATAAAAAGTTTTTATTTATATAGTCGCACTACTGCTCTTATTCTCTTCCCACTTTTTTCTATTAGACCTGCCTGCTGTGAGTCATCTCTTCTCCAGCTACATACATATGAATAGTCTGTTTGTGAAGATAGACCATATTAGTACCAATATGAATTCAACTCTGCAGCTTTCCTTAATTTTTCAGGCTCATAACTCAGGACAAACTTGCTCATTACGACACACCCAGTTGGCCTCCTGCCACTGGAGAAGATGGCGTGGGGAAAATGAGGGGCTTTGGTGGAGGTCACTGGTAGAAGAGACATAGCCAGCCCTTGGCTTCTGAAAGATGACCTCAAGCAGCTGATATGTGGACTGTTTGCACTCACATCTATTAAAATTTGATACTGTGTCCGCATATGTCATTGTAATAGATTCTCTTCAATAACAAACTTCTTCCTATACATTAAAAAGTAATGACTTTAACAAAGTCTTTAAAAAGCGTGAAGAGCCAATGCGAATGTGGACACTTCAAAAGAGTTCTAGATAGATGGAATTTAGATTCCTTTTAACTCTTATGGCCAGTACCCTTTGTCACAGCAAGCATACTAACACACTAGTCTTGCCACATGTCCCAACAGTTTTAGGCAACTCTCTCAATACAGAAAAGGGACAATTTCGTCATGGAGGAAGCGAACTTAGCCTAGCGATTAAAACTGTGGGTGTTGTCTTGACATAGGCCTAGATTCAAATTTCATCTCTGTCTCTTACTGTCTGTATGATTGAGTCACCTAAGTCTTGACTCCTTCATCACTAAAATAAACATTATGATAACTACCTCAGGGGGTTGTTACGAGGGTTAAATGAGAGAATGCACTCCTAATGTACTTAGCATACTCTCTGACACATGGTTTTCACAGAAGACAGTGTGATGAGTAGGAAATCAGCCACCTGCCCAACTCTGTAACCCAGAATAACTTCTTATGGTAATTTTTCCATTAGAAAACATTGAAATATTAGATATATCATAAAGGTGTCATAAAATTTAATTCATATGGTATTAACATACCCATAGGTGTCCTAAGTTCCTAAATTACATTTACACTGTTGTTCTAAGAACTCAATATTATAAGAATGTTTAATAATAATTATAATTATATAAGACAATAATTTTTTATTATTATTGTCTTTGCTTCTAAGATAACAGTTTAAGAAATGAAAATGGCCACAGCTATTTTTTTGATAGACTGGACATATTCTCAGGATTTTGAACATACAGATTTGGTACAATTTCCTTTGTATTGAAACCTTAATTCAATTAATAATTGGTTAGTCTGGTAACCAGGAAACTGAAATTATTTTATAAACCCCAAGTCAGGCTTTCAGCCTATGTCCCCTGACAACAGTAAATGGCATACCTGTCCCTAAAACCTGAATACAAGCCATAAACTGAAATGTCAGGCAACCTATGGTAAGCAATGATGAGATCGATAGCCCTAACCCTGAGTAATTTCTGTAGCCTTACTATTTTGAGCCTGTTGAAAAAAAACAGCAACAAAATATCTGTCACAGGGCATTATAGGTCAGGTTCTGCTGAAAGGGTGATGATTAATGCTCATTTATTAGTCAAAGTAGGTGAGTGCTTTATTCTGGCATTGCTTCTAAAATGCAGTTGACCCTTAAACAACGAGGATTGAATTGCAAGGATCCATTTGTACGAGGTTTTTATAATGCCTCTGCCACCCCTGAGACAGAAAGACAACCTCTCTTCTTCCTTTTCCTCCTCAGCCTACTCAGCATGCAGAGAGAGATGAAAATGAAGATTTTTATGATAATCCACTTCCACTTGATGAATAGTAAACATATGTTCTCTTCCTCACAATTTTATTAATAACATTTTCTTTTCTCTAGCTTACTTTATTGTAGGAATGTACTCTATCACACATATAACATACAAAATATACATGTTAACCAACTGTTCATGTTTTCAGTAAGGCCTCTGGCCAACAGTAAGCTATTAGTAGTTAAATATTAAGTAGTTCAGAGGAGTCAAAATTTATACCGGGATTTTCAACTACACAGGGGTCAGTGACCTTAACCCTTACATTTTTCAAGAGTCAGCTGTACACGGTAAGAGACTCAACAGAAACAGAGAAAGAATACATGGATTCCAAAAGAATTTTAAATTTCTTCCTGGAAGAAGGGACAAATGATGTTGTTCACCATATTTTAAGCCAGAGAAACTTCTCACAGAATAAAGGTAGTATATTAGTCCATTTGCATTGCTATAAAGAAATACCCGAGACTGGGTAATTTATAAAGAAAATAGGTAAGGGGTTGGCTTACGATTCTGCAGGCTGTACAAGAAGTCTGGTGCCAGCGTCTGCTTCTGGTGAGTCCACAGGGAGCTTCAATCATGGCAGGAGCTAAAGGGAGAGCCAGCATATCACAGAGTGAGAGAGGAAGCAAGAGAGAGAGGAGCGGGCTCCTGGCTTCTTTAAACAACCAGCTTTTATGTGAACTCAGAGCAAGAATCACTTTTTACCTTGAGTTGGGCACCAGGCTACTCAAGGAGGATCTGCCCTCATGACGCAGCCACCTCCCACCAGGCACCGCTTCCAACACTGACAATTACATTTCCACATGAGCTTTGGAGGGGACAAACATCCAAACCATATCAGGCAGTCATTACCTACTCTAGGCCATGTCTGAACCAAACCACCAGACAAGGCAATAATCTTCTTGCTAAAATCTGAATAGCTAGGGACAAATGTCCTCCTTAGCATCATAGAAGTCAAACACCTGAGGCTTAGGAATAACTAGAATAAGTGTCTTCTGAGTTATCTATAAGATGTGGCATCAATATGGAATTTCTGCATCATCCAGCTATGGCAAGAGACAGATACAACAGACTTCTCTAGAGTAATCAACCTAATTTTTAAAATAATTCAACATAGATCAGGATTAAATGATGAACAATCTAACTTATCCTGTGGTTTTTATTCTTAATTGTTCTTTTTTATATCTTATTTTTAAATCATTCTTTTTTATTCTATCTAATAAATGCTTACATAGCATTTCTTTTGCAAGGCATACTTTTAAGCACTTTACAAGTCTTAGTTCATTTCCTCATCAAAATAACTTCATGAAATAGTTACCACTATTAACCCCGTTTTACAGATGAGGATATTGGCAGTGGTGTGCCTACAGTTTCTAAAAGAGCTTCTAAAATTAGTGAAATAAAGATACTCAAGCAAACTCAAGACTTCTTTTAAGATAACATTTTAAAACCCAAGCTAACAGTTTTCTTATTAGCATCAAACAGGCCCAAGAAGCTCGGTGTAAGAGTATAAAATTCCTCCTTCCTTCCGAAAAAGCACCTATAAAGCTAAGTCCGGCTTATGTTAAGGGTGGATATTTCAACTAAAATATAGGCAAGGTAAATTCAAATGCCAACTGCCTTTAATATCCACTCCCCAGTTCTAGCTTTCTTGCTCTCTCGCTCTCTCCCTGTCTTCGTTTTCTTCCTTCCATGTCTCACTTCTCTCTGCCTCCCTCAAAGAAGTAATTATTGGAGGACTCCTCTCCCTCTGATAAACCGCAGGGGCTAAGAAAGAGACTGGTAAAGAAGAGCGCCCCATATGAAAGAACTGACTTCAAAGGCACAGCACATCAAAGTGACTTGCCAGGCAGCTGTGAGATCTTGCTGAGCTGAGCTGGCCTGGCCCGCTTCTCCCCTCACTGCCTGGCTCAAATCACCACTCAGGATGACTCAGGAATGGAAGAGATTTCAGAGCTCAAGCTGGCTGCGTCCATCTGCACCAGCTGGAGTGAGTGCTAGATACATACCAGGTGTTACATCTTTTGTTTTGATTAGATAAATGCTCTCAATAGATAGCGCTGAATAATGTTATCACCTAATTCTCCCAGGCTTTCTTTCTCCTCCTTGAAGTATTTGACAGAAGTTTTCGAATTAGGTAACAAAAATGAAATGAGGATATGTGCCAGCGTAGCCTAGCGCGTTGAGTGAATAAGACCTAAGGATGAATCCATCATCTGTGATGTCATCAAAAGGGTATTACTGGAGCTGCAGCAACACAAGTTACAAGAAAGGCAACAAATGAACTTGAAAGAATCTATCAAGCTACAAAACCAAATGATCCTCAAAATTGGGCAGTGTTGACAATACAACAAATATCCAGATGGAAACTGAGAGGTTCTGATTGTCACACGGATTAGTTCAAACATATGGGTTTGAGTTATCATATAAATGAACCCTGGAATGCCTTGCTTAGTCGCTTTCATCTGTGTCTTAGCTGTACAGTAACTACAATCTTGAAGTTGAGTGTCTCTTCCTCCTTAATATCAGGGACTGTTTCACGTTTCCCTTTGCATCTTCTCCACTTCCCAGCCCAAAGCCTGCCCAGAAGAGGAACCAGTCAATATTGCCTGAATGAATGACGACAAATAACACAGAGAAAGTATACATGAAGTCCTTTTTGTGTAACGTTTTAACGGCTTGAAGTTGATAGGGAAGGCATTACTTTGGTATGCAGCAGAAACAAACTTCAAAAGTCCATTGTATCAGGCTCTAGACAATTTTTGCTAACAATTTACATCTTTCCAAAAAATTGAATTATACGTAGTTAATAACAAAGAAAATCTATACTACTTTCTGCTCAGTCTACCAACTATATGATGCCACAGTACAGAGTAATAGAAAAGAACCTGGGGACAAAATATCTTTTCCATCTCTTTAAAGATTGAAACATAGGATTGACCCATGGCCAATGTCATGTTTAAGAAACTTAAGAAAAATTCAACATTAGACTTAATGGTGCTGTCATCATTGTTTCACCTGCTGCTAAAACCCATATTTTTCTAACCTCCTACAGTTCTGGACTTGCAGGGCTATCTACAATAGAGATTTACTTTCTAACATGTTCAGAAACTGTAATAAACCTTTGCTATTTTCACCTGCAAAGCCCAGCAGTTAGTGAAGGCTGTTTCTTCTCCTTTGCCTCCTGCAGGAAGTGCCTGTGCTTCAGGGCTGGTGCAGGATACAGGGTGGGTAGAACTCGTGTATGTGTTCTACAGGGTCAGCCACTTCAATCAATGGCAGGTTATAGATGGCATTTCTCATTTGGGAGGAGAGTGTTATCTTTAGTAAAACTACTCACTTGGTTGGAGCTAATCAACTTACTCAGAGCACCGGGCTTGAAACTAAAGAAAATCATGCTGTGATCAGCAGAAAAAAAAGGTTTTTATGTCTCCTTCACCACCAAAGTATGGCAGAAAATTATGGACTCCCAAATTCTCACCTTTTACTTGCAATGAGCCTGTGTGTGTGTGTGTGTGTGCGCGCACACGCGCGTGCGCACGTGCATACACCTCTGTGTGTTTTTTGTTGTATTACTGCTGTCACTGCCTCCTCCATGATTTTCTCATTGCTAGTCTGCCATAGGAAACATTCCAAGATAGTAAAAGTTTGAGAGAGTAAAATATTAAAACACTTCCCTTTCCATTGTATTTAAAGAGGGTCAAGACTAGGTGAATAAATATATTTATAAAATGTCTGCTACGTCCTTAGATTCATAGTCATTTGACTCTGATAGCTGGAAACACTGGTTCACATCCTTTCCTGCATGTTGGAATCACCTGGAGAGGTTTGTAATATATTGATGATTGAATCTCAACTCCAGTGTCTCTCATTTAGTTGGTCTAAATCAGCACCGGCTTGCAGTTTGGCTGTAAGCCTTTAAATTAAAAGCTGTTAGGTTTTTAGCCCAGAACTTCTCTTCCCTCCTTCCCTACCTTTTAGGAAAAACACAGAAACAGAAACCCACATGAGCTAAGCATGTATATAGTCCATTACTAATGAATCAAGTACAAAAATTTGAAAATATAGTTTCCTACAACGTGCTAGACAAAGGGAGATAAATGAGCTATTCTCTCAGAAGAAACTCAAAGAATTTACCATTTGGTTTCTTTTTTTAATTCTATTTATTTATTTGTTTTATTTATTTTGAGATGGAGTCTCGCTCTCTCCCCCAGGTTGGAGTGCAGTGGGTCAATCTCTGCTCACTACAACCTCTGCCTCTTGGGTTCAAGCGATTCTCAGCTTCCCAAGTAGCTGGGACTACAGGTGTCCCCCACTTGCCCGGCTAATTATTATATGTTTAGTAGACGCAGGGTTTTAACATGTTGACCAGGCTAGTCTCATACTCCTGACCTCAAGTGATCTGCCAGCCTCGGCCTCCGAAAGTACTGGTATCACAGGTTTGAGCCACTGTGCCTGACCCCATTTGGTTTCTAGAGTTAAAAGAACCTCTTGTTAGTTTATCCTTTGGATATTTTCTGTGCCTGTCCACTTAGTCACAAACGGAGGGTTCCCTGGAAATTTAAAACACACCCAACTCTTCCGAGCAGGCCTGAATTTTGAACAAATAGACTTCTACCTACGTAGGATGATTTGAAGATGCAGAAAGACAAGACTTTTTTGCAAATCTCTCCTTTACCTAATTATAAACGTAAATGATTTCTATTTCATGTTTTCTATGTACTTTTGAAATTGAAGAATCTATGTACTAAAATGGAAGTATTTCTTGTGGAGAAGAGAATAAAGAAACTCACTTAAATCAGAGTTTGGTTAATAATTTCCAGCTTACATGGTGATTCCAATTGATTGGTAGTGATGGTTAAGAGTACTGCATTGATAGATAATATATCATGACCAAGTTAGATGAATTTCAAGAAGGAAAAGTTGGTTTACATTGGCTACAGTAAGCAAAACAACATGATACTGGTACCAAAAGAGACATATAGACCAATGGAGCAAAACGGAGACCACAGAAATAACACCACACATCTACAACCATCTGATCTTCCACAAACCTGACAAAAACAAGCAAGGGAGAAAGGATCTCCTATTCAGAAAATGGTGCTGGGAAAACTGGCTAGCCATATGCAGAAAACTGAAACTGGACCCCTTCCTTCCACCTGATACAAAAATGAACTCAAGATGTATTAAAGACTTTAATGTAAAACCCAAAACCATAAAAACCCTGGAAGAAAACCTAGGCAATACCATTCAGGACATAGGCATGGGCAAAGACTTCTAAACACCAAAGGCAATGGCAACAAATGTCAAAATTGACAAATGGGATCTAATTAAACTAAAGAGCTTTTGCACAGCAAAAGAAAGTATCATCAGAGTGAACAAGTACAGAATGGAGAAAATTTTTGCAATCTACCCATATGACAAAGGTCTAATATCCAGAATCTACAAGGAACTTAAAGAAATTTACAAGAAAAAAATAAACAACCCCATTAAAAAGCGGGCAAAAGATATCAACAGACACTTCTCAAAATAAGACATTTAGGCCAACAAACATATATAAAAAAATCGACATCACTGATCACAGAGAAATGAAAATCAAAACCACAGTGAGATACCATGTTACACCAGTCAGAATGCTGATTATTAAAAAGTCAGGAAATGATAGATGCTGGAAAGGCTGTGGAGAAATAGGAGTGCTTTTACACTGTTGGTGGGAATGTAAATTAGTTTAACCATTCTGGAAGACAGTATTGCAATTCCTCAAGGACCTAGTACCAGAAATACCATTAGACACAGTAATCCCATTGCTGGGTATATACCCAAAGGAATATAAATTATTCTACAACACACACCAGGGCCTGAAGAAGGAACTTCGAGGATGGATCAATAGGTGTAGCAAACCACTATGGCACACATATACCTATGTAACAAGCCTGCATGTTCTGCACATGTATCCCTTTTTTTTTTTAGAAGAAATAAAGGAAAAAAAAAACTTTAAACTGAAAAAAAAAGCTCAGAGATGTCTTAGTTCTTAAAGTCAGGGATGGATTCACAAGTGTTTTTGTGATCTTGTTTCATAACCACGTATGGTGCATATGGCTGCCACACATGAATCAAATATTATAAAATCAAATTTTAAAATATTAAAAGGTTAGAAAAAAAGTAAGAATAAGGTAAAGAACAAAATGTAGTCTTGTAATCTAAGTTTTCTAGTAACATCTTAGTAGAATACCCTTTAATGCAAGAATACGTTTGAGTGGAAAGAACACTAATTTTACAGTTTAATAATATCTGGATGTGAATGTTGGCCCTGGGAAGCCCAGGTGTGTGCTCAGTGATTTGGGGCATGTTATACACATTCTGTTTCTCCTCTGTAAGTAGGGAATGATTGCACCTACCTTACAAGCACATTGTAATCTTGAATTAGGAGCTATATATAAGAACAGCTAGCACAGAACTGCTTGAGAAGGACGCAATGTCTTCAGTGCGTGTTACTTATAATTTTATTGATAATCTTTCACAAATTGACTAATACTTTCTGGCAACAAGCAGTTACCAGTCTCCTTCTTGTGGGGAGCACCTTATTTTCACCACTGGGAAGATATGAGAAGCAAAGGAAGGTGGAAAGCATCATTTAGCATCTTTCATTTGCTGGGCACTGTTTGGTATTAAGTATTTTACAGATATTAAAACATTCGGTCCTCAAAAAAATGCAATAAGGAAGACATTATCAACTTCATTTTGCAGATGAACCAAAATTGCCCAAGATCATTTAACTGGTCACTGATCTTAACAGACTGAGAATTTACCTAAGTGGGCTTTCTTGTCCATATTCCTTTCACTACTTCAGATCAATCTCTAGAACAATTACAAATACCCTGTCTCCTGATTTCACATAAGTTATGCTGTGTTATCTCTTCCTCCAGCTTCTATCTAAGTTTTAGGCACCTGAATAGTTCACGGCCCATTTTAAGAAAACTAAAAGTTTTTGCATTTGTTCTCTAATAAATCTGTAATGACTTCCTTGAATATATTCCAAGCTTCTTTCATGTTGTGAAATTTGAATTCATTTCTGGGAGCTTTAGAGAGAGTGACTGAAAAATTCTAGCATACTTTAACATATATAAACCTTTATGTTTTGTACAGACAGCTTAAGAATAATATACAGACAGGGATGTTACCATGGGATAAACCTTCAATACTGTCACTAAAATTTAGCAAAGACCTTTAAAATCTAGGGGACATCTCCTTGAGGAAGGAAGGCAGGGAGGCGAGGCGAGGTGGGGCGGGGTGGGGGCGAGGTGGGGAGGAGAAGAGGGAGGGGGGGAGGGAGGGAGGGAGGAACACATAGGGAAAGGCTGAAAGGAAAACTTGGGGATTCCAAGTTGAAACTCAGCCTGCTCGACAGTACTGCCCATGGTGGCTTCCTCCATGTGATCCATCACCATTGTCCTTATCCCACTACCAGAGCCCCATTCTGTGTTCTCATCTGCTTACATACTAGCCATTGACTTTCTAAATGTATACACCATTTAAATTTTTCATGTTTCCTTTATGTTTGTCAATTTTCAAGTTTTTCTCTCTGGAATGATTGGTGGCTAGTTAACAAATCATACTGATGAAGAATATAGGCTCTGGCCCAGATGCTGTGGCTCACACCTTTAATTCCAGCACTTTGGGAGGCCAAGGTGGGTGGATCACCTGAGGTCAGGAGGTCAAGACCAGACTGGTCAACATGGCAAAACCCTATCTCTACTAAAAACACACACACAAAAAAATTAGCCAGGCACAGTGGCACACACCTTGTAGTCCCAGCTACTGGGGAGGCTGAGACAGGAGAATCGCTTGAACCTGGAGGTGGAGGCTGCAGTGAACCCAGATCATACCACTGTACTCCAGTCTGGGCAACAGAGCAAGACTCCATTAAAAAAAAAAAAAGAAGAAGAATATAGGCTCTGAAATCAGAACTCAGCCCCTATCCCCATTCTATTTCTTATTTGGTCAAGTTATAAAACTCCTCTGAGCCTCAGACTCCTAATCTATTAAAAGAATCCTAATAACAGAATCTACCTCACTGGATTGTTATGATAGTTAAATAAGATCATGTAACATGCACAAATGCCAAAGCCCAGGACCCTGGCACACTGGTCCTAAAAGGACCTAATTAGGTAAGGACCTAATATTTATCACTCCCATTGGCATCTGCAGCAAACTGTGATTTCAAAAATGCATCAATTTTAACATATTTTATACAGAATAGGACCTTAAGTGATGATTGATGGCATTAATGGTACAAAATGATGGTGATACAAGAGCCAACTAAATGACAAAAATGCCCCAAGAGAATTTTTTTTTTAGTATCATCAGAAGAAAGCTTGCAATAGTCCTTGGTATATAATGAGAGCTGTAGGCAAAGCCTGGCCTCTGTGTTTATGATTTCTGGATATCTTACAATTTTCCTTTTCCTTTCTTGCCTCAACTTATAAAATAATTCATCCTACCATAGCAAGGATTCCAAATTAATTCACAGAAAATAAGAATCCTAGGGAAAGAGATAAGAAAAGGTGACATGACAGCACATTCATTTTTTTTTTTTACTTTGGTAACTTTGTTGTCTCCAAATATGACGTAATTGTATCCATGAGAAAAGATGTATTCTTGGTGAATTCAGGCACTACAAGAGCATGAAAAAAAAACCCTCATGTTAATTTATGGCAGTTTATTTTACATCCATATGGGAAAGTTCATTTGGCTTGAACTTCTTTTCCAGACCCTGATGAGGCTGCTATTGATTTAGTACTCTACTAGAATACAAACCCACAAAACCCATAACATGAGAAAAGCTAATTATGGTAATAAGAATCAAGCATGCATAATTCCATTAAAAACAGTTAGTCACAGCTCTTCCTATATCATGACACTGTTTTTTTTTTTTTTTACAACTCTTCTGTTCATTAGGAGAAAATTACCTTTTAGTGTTAAGCAGACTATAAATGCACTGTTTATGTTGAAAGTGGAAAATACTACTGTTACATTTCATGTCAAAATGATAATTGCCTTTGGTGTTGCCTTACTGTATTATTTCAAATGGGTGTATAAATGAAAGCAAAGCTTTGCACATGCTGTGTCGTTGTCTGAGCTTCCATGGAAGAAGAAGAAGAGCAATCCACTTGCTGGGTTTATGGGTAGACATTAGTTCAGGCTCAAGTGAGTTACCAAAAGTTGTCTTACTGGCTCTTACTTCCTACAGAGGGACAAGTGTTTCCAAACTATACTCAACTATATGGACAAACATTAATTTTTTTAATTCATCCAGGGAACAAGCAATGCACCAAAGTGTAAAATGTTTTCTATGAAAATTCAAAGGGATCTTAGGGCTTCAGGAGTAGAACTGACAGCTGAAATGATCTATTCCAACCACTAGCAACTGGAGGAATCTCCAAAGATAGATGCTTCCAGAAAGAAGTCTGCTGCCTCGAAAGATAACCTATTCTACTTCTGAATAATCCTAACTATTAGAAAGTTCTCTGTCGGTCTGACCAACTCTGTCCCTCTTACATGTTGGAACAAGTTCTTCCAAACATAGATTAGGAGCAGGTAGACACAGACTAATGATGGGAAAGCAATGAAAAAGTTAAACAAATTGAAGAAATGTCACAAGAGACATCAGACATGCCTTATGTGCCATAAGAATATAAAAATAATAGAAATTCCATTTGACCCAGCAATCCCATTACTGGGTATATACCCAAAGGATTATAAATCATTCTAATATAAAAACATATGCACATGTATGTTCATAGCGGCACTGTTTACAATAGCAAAGACCTGGAACCAACCCAAATGCCCATTGACGATAGATTAGACAAGGAAAATGTGGCACATATACACCATGAAATACTATGCAGCCATAAAAAAGGATGAGTTCATGTCCTTTGTAGGGACATGGATGAATCTGGAAACCATCATTCTGAGCAAACTGACACAAGAACAGAAAATCAAACACCACATGTTCTCACTCATAAGCAGGTGTTGAACAATGAGAACACATGGACACAGGGAGGGGAGCATCACACACTGGGGTTTGTTGCGGGGGGCAGTGGAGGGGTGGGGAGGTCGGGAGGGATAACATGGGGAGAAATGCCAGATATAGATGATGGAGGGATGGAGGCAGCAAACCACATTGCCATGTGTGTACCTATGCAACAATCCTGCATGATCTGCACATGTACACCAGAACCTAAAGTACAATAAAAAAAATTGACTACACTATTATGAAAGATATACAAATTAATATAATACATAAATTAATATACTAAGAAGTATATAATAAATTAATTAAATTGACACTTTTATCAGGCTGACAAATGCTTTTGAAAAACAATAAACATCAGAAGGCTGGATGAGGAGTAGGGAGTAGAGAAATAGAATGCCTTAATTCACACAATGCTAGTGGATAGTAAATTGTTACAAATTTTCTAATGTACACTTCTGCAACAAGTACCAACTGGCTTCAAAAATATGTATACCTTTTGATCTCAAAGTTCCATTTCTATGAGTTTACTTCAGGGAAAATATAATGTATGTGGATAAAGCGATATTTACATGTAAAATTTGAAGTTGGTCTGGCACTGTGGCTCATGCCTGTAATCCTAGCACTTTGGGAAGCCAAAGTGAGTGGATCACCTGAGGTCAGGAGTTCAAGACCAGCCTGGCCAACATGGTGAAACCCCTTCTCTACTAAAAATACAAAAATTAGGCAGGTGTGGTGGCGCATGCTTGTAATCTCAGCTACTCGGGAGACTGACAGGAGAACTGCTTGAACCCGGGAGGCAGAGGTTGCAGTGAACTGAGATCATGCCACTGCACTCCAGCCTGCACAACAGAGCAAGACTCCATCTCAAAAAAAAATAGAAATCATAAAAATATTAATATTTTCTGGGACCTTGTTTAATTAAAGTGAGTTAAAGGGTTCAAGAGAGGTGACATTGTTTTATTTGAGGGATTTCATGAGGTTCTCAGGGTCAATGTTGGTTCACACTGGGTGCCTGAAGCTCTCCTGTTGGTTTCTCCAAAAATTGCTTGGCATTAGCCAAAGCTAGTTCAGAAATCCATAGAAGAAGGAAGTAATTAATCTTGAATGATCATTCTGGACCACGCTCTTTCAAATTGAAATCTTCATAAAATTCTCAGTCTTTCAAAAGCAACATCCCTAAAGTAATGTTTACTTCTTATGTACCAGACCTACCATTGGTTAAACCTCTTCACGAAACCCTCTAAAATTAGTGTCCAATAGAACATACAATGAAAACATCTTGCGTATCATTGTTGCCTACATAGTTGAAATCCCCTTTAACATTTTAATGTGGCCTGCACTGAAATTTTAACAGAAGCACACTACTAAAAATGATGTTATTATTTTAAATTGTGTTAGAATCTCTAATTGCTTATACGTGTTTTACTTTTTCTTTGTTTATAACTTAATTTTTCCAACATTGATTTAAGAAAAAGTTTATGATACTGTATGACTTCTTTCCAATCTGCTAACCAGAAAGTAGGTGCTTACAGTATAGAAAGTGAGGCCAAGATGTGTGGGAATATAGAGTTGTTATATAAGTTAACCTACTGAATTTAGGTTAACTTAATTGACAGTCTACAGATCCTCTTTATTTTGGCAGTTCATGATAAATGCTAGTAATCATAATGTAAGTAATGTAATAATAAAATCTCTAACAGGAAGCACTTACTACTTAAATTTAAAATACCATACTAGTGAATTAAAAAAGCTGAGTACAGTGATCCCCTTTTGTCTACAGTTTCACTTTCCACAGTTTTAGTTACCTGCGAGAGTAAGATATTTTGAGAGAGAGGGAGGAACTACATTGTTTATTATAGTATATTATTATATACTATAATGTATATATAATTATATATACATTATATAATGTATATAATATAATGGGACTATAATGTTTATTATAGTATATTATTATCATTGCTTTATTATTATAATGGGACTATATATAATGGGACTATATTATAATGGGACTATTATAATGGGACTATTATAATGAGACTATAATGGGACTATTATTATAATGGGACTATAATAAATACTATAAATTATAGTACATTATCATTGTTTATTATTATAATGGGACTATAATTATTATATAATGGGACTATAATGTTTATTATAGTATATTATTATCATTGCTTTATTATTAGTTATTGTTGTTAATTTTTTACTCTTCCTAATTTATAAATTAAGCTTTGTCATAGGTATGTATGTATAGGGGAAAACCCAGTATAGAGAGAGTTTGCTACTGTTTATGGCATCCACCGAGGGTCTGGGAACATATCCCCCTTGGAAAAGGGGATACTGCAGTACAAAGAGCACAGTGTTCTTTTATCAAGTCACCTGTATGAATGAAAATGCCCACATATTACTTTAAAAGCAATGTAAATAAAATAGAGCTAAAAATCAATACAAGCAAAACTGAAGGGACTAGAAAATTGTGCTTCTGTAATAGTGACTAGATTTGTAATAACCTAGGGGAGAAAAAATAGGCATTTCTTTATAGGAGGCATGGAAGAAATATGACATGAAAGCCAGAGGCTCTGCTGAGCCAGTGAAATTGTCCATTATTTAAACTGCAGGTGGTGACACTCACATAAACTACTATAGCAAGATGCAGCCAAAGCGAGTGATGTGAGTGGATTTAGTGTGAAATCCACTGTGGGATTCTATACTTCAAAGGCAGCCAGAGGTGTGCTCTGCCTTGGGAACACGTGGTACTGTAAATCCTAGTCTTGAACAAAGACATATTAAAGGCTAAGTATGTTGGAGCTGTAATCTCAACCCCGTTTATAGGTTATTAACAACATGGCAGAAACGTTGGGCAATTAAGATTCTTAACTAGAAAGAGAAGAGAAAGATGGCAAGGGACAGGAAAAGAAAAAGAAGACAAGAAGGTTTGGAGGAACGAAGGTGCCATGGAAGGAGGAGATGAAGAGGAAAAAGGCAAAAACAGGAAAAAGTGAAGGCTATGGGTGGAGGAAATGTCTAGACGAGTAAAAAAGATAAGAACCAGTGTTGCCAAAATATTGGAACTACATTAATAGAAATTTTCAAACAAGTCTTCCTGTTTTGAGACAAAACTGGAAATTGGTGATGTTGGTTTTCATCATGCTACTATAAGCCAGCACTTCTGAGATTGTAAATATTTTCTGTAAAGAGCCTGATAGCAAATGATTCCTGCTTTTGCAACTACTCAGCTCTGCTGTGTGGCATGAAAGCAGCCATAGACAATGTGCAGGTGAACAGGTCCGGCTATGTTCCAATAAAACCTTATTTACACAAACAGGCAGGAGGACAGATTTGGACAACCATCCATAGTGTTCCACTCTTACTATATTATATTTCTGTCTCTAACACTTCCCACTAACCATTGTCCCATTACCCAATGCACCACTGCCATCACTATTGAATGTCCCAGTAACTTCATCATGTTTACACTTATGCTCTCCATATTTAAAACTTACCTCACAATTTCTTCTCACTTTAAAGTTAGGCTTTTTGTATCTTTCAAGTAGCAACTAGCTACCATAATAAGATGTCCCTATGTAAAAGCTCATGAAAGGAAGGAAACTACAGTACAGAAGTCACTGTGCGTTTCCTCTATTACTACCAGATACATCCTAAGTGAACTGTGCCCTACTCCTATCCAACGACTACCTCATTCTCCATTAAATGAGCATATATTATGAACTTCAACCTGTAAACAAAAATAACTTTTAAAACATAATTTTTGACCTCGGCTGACTCAATGTTGTATGGGTAGAGATTACTTACATGCCCTCTGCCCTCCTATCATCCCTCCTCTACATCAAGTCATTACAAAGCCATTGGTAACCTCAGTATTGAGGAAATCAATCTGGAATTGACAGCATAGAACCCGTAAAGACTAAAGAAAAGATATTTGGGGTCAAACATTTTATGAGCTAGCAGTATTTCTCCCTATTGTTGTTCTGTTTCTGATGGACTCCTAGGCTATGTTGGGTAATAGGCACAAGAGAAGCTCTGTCCCATCAAGAAAGGAGAAAAAAAAAACAATTTATCAGCCAAAATACTATCTTTTTCCTTTCTTGTTTGACTAAGTTTATGTCATTTTGCAAATAACTTCCAGATAGAAATGGCTCATGACTGCCAATCTTTGATATTTAACTATATTTAAATTTTTATTAAAATAAATTAGATTTGGGTGGGCACAGTGGCTCATGCCTGTAGTCCCAACATTTTGGGAGGTTGAGGTGGATGGATCACTTAAGCTCAAGAGTTCAAGACCAGCCTTTTTTCCAACATGGCAAAACCCTATCTCTACAAAAATTAGTCAGGTATAGTGGTTCATGCTTGTAGTCCCAGCTAATCGGGAGGCTGAAGTGGGAAAATCGCTTGAGCCCAGGTCAAAGCTGCAGTGAGCTGTGATCATGCCACTGCACTCCAGCCTGAAAAAAAAAATCAGATTAAAGACTGCTTATAGCTATGGCAAATTATAGTATGTTTAATTAATCTTCCCACTGGAACCAACTAGAAAAGCTAGATAAAATAGAAAAACATCTGTTTGAAGGCAGCAAATGGCTACCATGACTGCAAGGGCAGCCAAGGAGGTATAAACTGTAATCTCCTTTCAAGAGAGAGCCTTCAAATGCCACAGTTTGGGGAATCTAATGAAACACTAGGTGCTGAGGCCAGGTACTCTCCAAGGCTGCTCCAGCCCAATGTGGAAGTCTTCTAATAAGCACTCTTTCCCCTGCAGCTACAATTTTTTTCTTTTTTTCTCTCTTTTAAAAAATTTTATTTAGAAGCCTACTTGTAGAAGTTAGCATAATTTTACAGATTATTAGAAAAATTCAATTCTTTTCTTTCTGCAAACAGTTATAATAGGTTAGGAATAATAGATTAGAAATGTGCTACATTACAAAACAGTGGCCTGTAACTATCTGTACATTTACTATGCACCCTAAGGAAAAAAATTTGACAGTGTGCTGTACTTACACTGCAGGTAACATATTTTTATTCTATCACACAAAACTGACCAGTGGTAGTGCCTGAATTTACAAATGGCCATTAAACAAAATATTTAAACTCAGATGTATATTTAGCATGTTAAAAAGAAAAGAAAAATTTCAACTGAAGTTCTGTGACTCATCAGTTCAAATGTTTCATGGCATTTTTTTCTTTAAATGATAATTTTTAATATTGTAAAACTAAAATGATTTTACATAAATGCAAAAAGATAAAATTTTCTAAATTTTTAGAAAAAATATTCACATTCATTTTGTCATGGGTTTCATGTGGCTCTTGTAAATATATTAATCATATTAATAAGACACTGGTCCAGCTACTTAACAGCCTAGCTGAACCTATCTCAGAATTGCACTGGTCTGAGACTCTTCTCACCCAATTCTCCTTTTTTGTTCCTCCTCTCCTCTAATAGGCATCGGATCTGTATCACAGTCTCTCTCTACCTACTCCTGCTCTCTCTCTCCATATCTTTCACAAGATTTGCCACAATGAATCTGTTGCAGTTCAAATTCTGTCTTGGAGTCAGCTTCCCCAGAGGGAAGACTGAAAGTGACACAACTGGTACTGAAAGTAATCAAAAAAAATACAGTAAAACCTCAATATCAAATAAGGTTCTGGGATGGAATTATTCACCAACTGGCTTGAGGAAAACTGCACCTTAAGTGGCATGTGAATCCTTGGCATAAGATAGTAATCAAATTGCTAAAGAATTTACCCATAGTAACATGGAAAAAGGTCCTATGGGTGAACAACACCCTTTCCAATGTGATGACTTTAGCATTTGAGAAATATTGGGAAATAAGACATATGAGGGCAACTAAGATGTCTTCTTATTGATCAGTTGCATTGATACCCAGAAGAGAGATAATAAGAGACTTGTAGTGTTTAACAGTTAACAAACACGGTTAAGTTTGAGACTAGAGAGGTCCTTTTGAGAGTTGACAGAGAGCTGTTATCTCTTAGAATGACAGAGCAGAAACAGCTATGAAGCAAACTCAGAATCTGATATTAAACGTAGAGGTACTTCAGAGATGTTTAAGTGCTCAAGCAAGGGAAGGCTGTTACACTAATATCAGGAAACTGTTTGGAAAACCTAGGGGCCTGATATGTGGTATGGGGATGCCTAGGTGGTTGCTCCCAAGGATTTTGGCTCTGTAGACTTCTAGAAATCCTTAGAGACTGTAGAGCTAGACAGCCCCTCACTTTTTAAGAGATATCACTTCTCTTCATACAGAAAAACACTGCAGAGACCTCTCCCCTGTAAGGCACGGGGAGGCTTCTCAGGGTCTGCCCACATCTCTGCTGGGCATCAGGCCAATAACTAGAGTTAAATCTCTGTGTAACCTGCTACAGAATAATGCTGAGCCTAATAGGAGAAAAAGGAGAACAAACCCAGAAGACAGTAGGAATACGTAGTTATCATGTACTAACATGAGCCAGGAGAATATCTTTTGATTGGATATTAAGGGTACTTGATCAAGCGGGCTAGAACTTAAGATAAGATATATAAGAATTCATTAAATTGTAGGCACTTTCTTGGAATACAGGATATAACACCCTGGTGATGACCCCAGAGGTTGAGGCAAATTCTCTGCTATAGTGGCTCTTAGAAATCTGGGGAAAGAAGATGGCACATACTGAGCTAAGTTGAAATGCTGGAGTTACTGTGTCAGACATAGAAGGAAGTAAAGAAGCTGAGTAAAGTGAGCCTGGTGGAATGAATATATTATGTGAGGCCAGAAGACCCACAGAAAGATTATGTTCTACAGAAGAGTCCAAGTGACAAACAATTCACCAAGACCATAAAGAATGTGCTGCCAGACAGGCACTAGCAACACTAAGAAGGTCTTAGTGGCTCTCCTCAGCAGGCCAGGGATGACAGTACAGGAGTAGTTACAGAGCATGGTTTATTATTGTCAGTGAGGATGAAGAGACCTAAAGCCAAAATGCAAAGTGGTAGTGCCTAATTGTGAGAAGCTGAAGGGTGCAAGTACTATAACAACTGGTAAAGTCAGAAGGACAGGTCTTGATAGTGAAGACAGCAACATGGTAAACCAAAACTGCATGCCATGGATAATAATTTTCAAGATCTAAAGGATGCTGGGGTGGTGTTCCCTATTAAATCCCTGTTTAATTCACCCAACTAGCTCCTGTAAAAACTAGATAGATATGGCAGAATGCCTAAGGACTACTGAAAATTTATCTAGTAGAATAACATAGTATACATCTAGCATTATATAGTATACAATGTAGAAATGTGGACATCTCAGAACTTTACACTGATCCATTATGTTAATAACATTATGCTGATCAGACAAAATGAGCAAATGTAGCTAGTCCGTTGGAGGTGCTGGCAAGACACACTTGCTCCAGAGTGTGGCAGATAAACTCTATGAGGACTGAGGGATCTACCACTGCAGTAGAGCTTTTAGGAATCCATTGATCAGGGGCATGCATTCTATGTGTGGTAAGATGAATAACAGAGATCTCGAATTCTTGAATAAAACATTCACAAACAAATGCAGGAAATACTTCTTGAGAAATATATAAGAAATAAAATTTAAAACATTACATGGTTATATTTATGGAATGCAAGGCTGGTTTAATATTCTAAAATCATTGTAAATTATCACATGGACATGGTAAAAGACAAAAATCATAGAATTATCTAACAAATGCTGAAAAGCATTTTTAAAAGTCAACATCTATATATGATAACAATTCTTAGAAAATTAAAAACAGGACGAAGCTTTCTTACCATGATAAAGGATATGGTATCTTTCCTCTGAGATTAGGAATGAGACAAAGATCATTTATTTTACATGTTACTTCTATTTCAACATTGTAAAAGAAAATCATAGCTGGTAAACTAAGTCAAGAAAAATGTAATAAAAGATATAGAAAATGGAAAGAATAAATAAAACTGCTGTTATTTCCAAATGGCATTGCTCTATATGTATATATTTCAAAAACATTTGCAGATAAACTATTGGAATTAAGAAGTAAATTTTACATAGTCATTTTTATATTCACTGGTAGAAAATAAATATAAAAATGTTTTAAAGTATATAAAAATATAAAAGAAAAAATAAAGTTAAAATTTCAAAGTAGCAATTTGAAAACAGAATGTCAAAACTCAAGTCACTTTTAATACCAACCAAAACATTAAAGTATCAAGGAGTAAATCTAACAAAGATATGCATAATCTTGAGATTAAAATTTACCCAAAATATATTGAAAGAAATTAAAGACCTCAATCCATGAAGAGATATAACAAATTGAAATTTGTTATATCAAATTGATAGATAGATAGATCAAATTGACCTACATATACAAGGCAATTCCATTAAAATCTCAACAATTTTTTTCAAATTCACAAGATAATTTTAAAACTTATCTGAAAATACAAATGTTTAAATGTAGTCAGGCAATCTTTAGAAAGAACTAAGTTTTAGACTTACTATCTAATACACCTATTATAAACTATACTAAGATAGTAAAATAAACATAGAGACCAAAGAAGGAAAATTTAAAAATCCAGAAATAGACCCATGCATATACAAATCACCTGATTTAGAACACAGGTAACACTTCAGTAAACTAGAGAAATAATGGTCTTTACAATGGTAAAGCAAATAGTGCTGGGTCAATTAGATATCAGTATAGAAATAAAATTAATCTTGACTCTACTCCTTCCACAAACTTTTTAAAAGAAAACATAAGGGAATATTTTAATGGCTTTGGGTAAGCAAAGATTTCTTAAACCAGAAACAGAAACTACTAATGAAAAACTAAAGGAAATAATTGTTATGTTAAACAGCTTTAAAACTAAGAAGTTAAAGATAATCTACAGAATGAAAGGGTGTACTTGCAATGGATCTATCCAACAAGGGACTTGTAGTCAGAAATCCTGAAACCCAACAAGAAAAAGACACTGCAGTAGAAAAACTGGGCAAGAGACTTACCTAGGCACATCAGAAAAGAGGAACTACAAGGGGCCAAAAAAAATACAAGTGCTCAACATCATTAGTCATCAGTAAAATAAACAGTTGTCATCCGTAAAATAATAATTTGTTATAATTATATAAAAATAGAATAATAATAATATACCACTACATATCCACCATAATAGCTAAAATTGAGAAGATTGACCACACTAGGTGTGGGCAAGGATGTAAAGCAATTAGAATTCCTTGCAGAGTCTGAACTCACCCAAATATTAGAAAACTACTTGTCAATATTATTAGAGTTGATTATACATATACCCTATGTCCGACAGTTCTATTCTTGAGATAATTCCTAAAATAAATGCATCGATATGCACTTCAAAAGAAATGTAATAGCAAAAATTAAAACAACTCAAATATCAACAACAGAATACAAAACTCAATTCTGAAAAATCCATATGATAGAATACTATGGAGCAAAATAACAAAAATATAAAAGACTACTGCTAAAAATAACAATATGAATGGATCTCAAAATATATTATTAAGCTTTTTTAAAAGCCAGAAACAAAAACATTGTGTTTTTATATATAAATTTTATGTTTACATAAACATCGAAGAACAGACAAAACTTATTTATAGAGTGAAAAATCATGATGATGGTTACCACTGGGTAAGTAGGAGTTCCATAAGGAATAATATGGGTGCCTTTGGAATGGTAATGTTCGTTTCTTAAAATCTGAGTGAATATTACATATTTGCAGCATAAAATTCTTCATGCTACATACTTCCAAGTTGTGAAATTTTCTGTATGGATGCTACAGTCGAATAATAAAATAATTTTTATAATAAAAAAATAAAATTCAAAGTACACTCAGGTAAACAAGAAATACCTTTTAGTTGTCTTTTAAAGGTATCAGCCAGTCATAGCTGAGATCTCGATTTAAAGAATTTGCCCCAGATTCACATTTACCAACCTCAAAAATGATGGCACTTGTTTCACAGGAGTGTAGCCACGTTCCACAGGAGACTAAGTGTGCGTACGTGTTTGTTTCTTTGTTTTTGAGACAAGGTCTCACTCTGTCACTCAGGCTGGAGGGCAGTAGTGGGATTTCGGTTCACTGCAACCTCCGCCTCCTGGCTTCAAGTGATTCTCCCACCTGAGGATCCCAAGTAGTTAGCAGTAGTTTAATCAAACCACTCTGCTTTGCAATGTAACCAACAGCTTATATAAACATGGCAGAATACTTCCTACCATGTGAACTTTGGGAATGTCTTGCTGGGCAAAATGGCTGCAGTTTTCTATTAGTGGGGAAGTTTTTCCTGAATGGAAATGCATAATTTGGGTTTAATAAGACTTTTCAATATAAGCTGTACATACAAATGCATATTTTCTCCTTTCCTTGTGTTTACAGCATGAGATAAGCTGTAGACCAATTTTATTTAGCATTTTATATGCAAATAAGAAGTTATTTTTGCATGTTTTCATTTTTAGAGACAGGCAAGAGAATTTCAAATAACACAGTTTTCCTCTCCAGTCAGAGAATTGACTTTTCTGTTTAGTTAATTCTGCTTCCTGTGTGCATCTTTATCTCAACACCTGATGTAAAATATTCAAACATTGAAAGTTTGAGAAGTCAATACAATTTTATAAATAATTTTATTGTTTCAAAGTGAACTGTGCTCATTTTGGCTTTTTTGAGCATGAGTTTAAATGGTCATTTAAGGCTCTCCATTCCGAAGCAAGAAGCATCTTCTAAATGGATAAATTCCCAGATTCACAGCCTCTCCACGTGGACAGATACAAAAAGGCTCCTATGGTAATGGTAAGTCAGATCCATAATGGAATCCATATCTGTCCTCATAGGTTGGGGATGAAATATTCACTTATCAGCTGGCATTAATGGCCACTATAGGAGTTAAGAGGGTTCCAACATGAACAGACTTCAGATCCCAGAACTAGAGCTTTGTATTTGGCAAGATGGATAGATTTGGAAGGACCCATAGGTCTGACAGAGCTAATACAGGGAGAATGCTGTTGATCCAATGATACTCCAGCAGGGACAAAATCTGCCTTGGCCACTGGCAAGTTGGAAGAGCCAACAGCCATTAGGCAGAGGCTCAAGTAAGCAGGTGGTTTTTGTCAGTGGAGGGTCTACAAGTGGACAAAGCAGAGTGTGGGGAGGAGGAAAAGGCAATGGGTACACAATAGATAAAGGTTTGGCCAGGGAGTCTATATGGGTGTGGTATGGCAGCAGGATGCAAAAATAAAGATTCAGCAAGACTTCTGTCCTGAGAAGGATGAACAGAAGGCAGTACCCAGAATCAAGAAAAAATGAAGCTCAACACAAGGCTTGTTCACCAAGATTGAGCAAAATCTACTTATTAGTACTTCAGTAAAAGGCCAGAGCAAAACCACCAGCAATGTGTATTATATGCTACTCGCAGGCTCTTCAAATCCCCTCGAAGAATACCAGGTCTGATGGAGGGGAGGTGGCAGGAGGATTGCCGGAAGACCCCACCTGTGAATTCTGGGAGTGCTATAACTGGAAGCAACACGGGATGTGTAAAGGGAGGGAGTATAAAGGATTGAAGAAGAACAGTCCTGATTAGCCTCAGTTTTTTCACTCAGAAAGTAGAAAATAATATAAACTCCTAGGGTTGTTGAAAAGGTTGAACATAAAGTGGATAGCAGATAGAACTCCAAGGATATGAATGAACCAGCCTTTTCAGCTACTTATGGAAATATTACCATGGCAAAGCATATTCTCTAAACGGGAGCTTTCAACAGGTTATGAACACTGTGGTAATAATAATTGCTAACATTCATTGTAGCCTTATGGATCAATCAGTGTCTTAAGTTCATTACATATATTATCCCATTGAATCTTCTTGTACTACAAGGTTGAGATTCATTTCATTTTACAGATCTGGAAACCAAAGAACAGAGAAGTTAAGTGACTTGCCCAAGATTACACATTAGTTAATGGCAGTGCCAGAATTTGAGCATAGATTCCAAAGCCCACACTGATAGTTTAGTTACACATAATACCATACTTCCTCTATGGGAGAAAAAATAATTAGAGAAAGCCATGGAAGAGCAAGAATTGATTCATCCAATACCTATTTAGAACCTCAGTGGTAGATGGCAATGAGACATACACAGAACCTAGTAAAAACCTAGCAGCACTTTTTTTTTATGTAATTGTCTTTGGTAGTCATTTCTCTGACTATGGTCCTGGCATAAAGCTCTATCAGCACAGCTATGGCAGGAGTAGGGAGTTTACAGCCAGAGACTTTATTGCCCAGTGTGAGTAATGGTGGTGCATGGCCAGCATCGTTTCTGGGTTGAAGTACTCCGTGGTACACAGATATAAGCAGTAGCTGCATCATTTTCCTCTTGATCTATAAATTCCTGGGTGGCAAAATTCTACATACTAGATTGTCATATAACCCATCCACACAAACTTTAAATATCAACTTATTTCCTCAAAGATCTGAAAGATTTAATGTAGTCTGCAAAGGTATTTACGGTACATGAAAAGACTTTTGATGACGGTTCATCCAAAATAACATAAAAATAAGAGGGGAGAAAAAAAGCAGCAGCCTGACACCTATGACACATCTGCCATGTCCTTAATACATTGTTATGTAATTCTTTATAGTTTTATATAACTAATTCATGCTCATTTTAGATGTAAGAACATGTTAAAGTTACCTAAAATACAACCAACCAGAGATGATCATTATAAATACTTTGTTTAGCTTTCCAAAATGTTGTCCTAGTCATTTAACTTTTAGTAAAATAGAAATATATGTATCATAATGTGCAGTCTACTGTGTAACTGCCTTTCTCACTTACCAATATGAGTATCTTCCCATGTCCCATATAGAATTATATTGTTTCATGACTACATGTATTTTATTTAATAAATGCTAATTATTTATCAGTCCTCTACTATTGGGAATCTAGGTTATTTTCCTTATTTATTTACAGGCATGTCTTACATCAGCATATTAACCAGTTTTTTTGTTGTTGTTTTTTTGAGACAGAGTCTCGCTCTGTCAACCAGACTGGAGTGCAATGGTGCAATCTCAGCTCACTGCAACCTCCATCTCCCAGGTTCAAGTGATTCTCCTGTCTCAGTCTCCCAAGTAGCTGGGATTACAGGCACACACCACCACAACTGGCTAATTTTTGTATTTTAGTAAAGATGGGGTTTCGCCATGTTGGCCAGGCTTGTCTTGAACTCCTGACCTCAGGTGATTCGCCCACCTCAGCCTGCCAAAGTACTCGAATTACAGGTGTGAGCCCCAGTGCCAGACCAATTTCTAATTTTATATTTAAATATTGCTTTAATCAACATCCACGTACATTATTTTTTTCCTAGAGTAAACTCACTGAAATGGAACTTTGAGTTCAAAAGGCATACCTAATTTTGAAGCTGTTGATCCTTGTTGCAGAAATGCATATTAGGAAATTTGTAATAATTTACTATCTGCTAGCATTGTGTGAATTGATGCATTCTGTTCCCTACTCCCTATTCCTCATATAGCCGTCTGATGTTTATTATTTTTCAAAAGTCTCCTGGGCTCAAATTGTTCTCCTGCCTCAGCCTCCTGAGTAGCTGGGACTACAGGCTCATGCCACCATACCCAGCTAATTTTTGTATTTTTAGCAGAGACGGGGTTTTGCCCTATTGGGCAAACTGGTCTTGAACTCCTGACCTCATGATCTGCACACCTCAGCCTCCCAAAGTGCTGGAATTACAGGTATAAGCCACCACACCCGGCCTAACCTATATGTTTTACATCGAAATTTTGCTATCCAGTTTTTAGCTGGTCTTTTAATATTATTGTGGTTTTCAATTAAATTTGTTTGTAATTTTTATATTGTAGAATTGCATGAACATTTCAAATGTGAATTCTCCCTTTGGTGCCATGCTGAGGAGGCTTTCCAAAAATACCCTTTACCCCAGAATTATAGAAATACTCGTGGGCATTTTCCCCCCAAATTTTTATGGCTTTATTGTTTTTCACTTAACATGTTTGTGAAAGAGGAGACTAATATGGTCTTGGCAAATCACATATCAAAAACTGCCAGATAGCTTGATTTCTAAAAGAATACTGAGATGAGTTTGCTTTGCAGAAGAAAAAGGCCTTTGTACATTATAAAATTATAACAGATTACAATGGAGTTTCCTGTGTAAAATGAAGGGTTTGGATTACGTTTCTAGAAGTTGATGAAATTGTACTACATATAGACGTGGAAATATAATCCCCAATGTTGAAGTCCAGGCTGGACTACCTGAGACCAGCAGAGCATATTCATTCCCTGTTTCAGTTCTAAGTACTGGTTTCAAGTTATCCATTCTCTTTCCTGTGCCCAGTGTGTCTCAAAGGACACTACATCTTCCCATCAGCTTATTCTAATTCTGAATTGACCATCTCCAAAGTTTCATGTCTTTCTTTTTTAAAAAAATTTCCTCAGCAAGGCAATTTACTTCCATAGAAGGGTGTGGCTCACAGATGGAACAATGGTGAGCACACACTTGGATAAGGGAGGGGAAGGGGTACTTATTCCTAACAGAGGTCACCCCTACTGCTGTGTCATCCCCCTATTGGCTACGATTAGACCACAGAGTCTAGTCTAATTCCTCTTGGCTATTTTAAAGGGAGCAGGTGTTCAAGCCAGAGTGGTGAGGTGGGCAGTTTGGCGGGAAGGATAGTTACAGGCATGTCAGAGCAGGTAACCAGGGTTTCTTCAGGGGATGTAAGGCATATTTTTACATCAGAGAGTATACTGGTCAGTAAGAGAAAATAAATGCCATGGCTGCTACTCTTAATAATAGTACTATATTTTCCAAACCATGTAATCTGACTACAGACATTTTTTAAAGTAGCAGCTAAGAAATCTGACATGTAAGGTGCAAATTGCAAAGCCTTAACATGATTCTCCATGCCTTTTCTTTAGCTGATTTCATTTCTAAAGCTGTTTTTGAGAGCCTACAATACCTCCATGATGAAACATTAGTAACTTTAAAATCTATAAATTATTCCATGGCCACTTTTAAAATATCAGTCAGCGATGTTGCCAACTTCCCAGTTCAAGCTGCTTTTCCCCTTAGAAGAATCTGTTCATTACAGTAGTTAACAACTACTCAGTTAGCAAAGAGCCCTAAGACAAGGCAGGGGACAAGTTAATGGTGTAACAAATCAGTCGTTAAGCTAAATGGTCAGTTTGCACAGTACAGTATTATTGCTTTATTGAACCCAGCTTAAAGATTTACAGCAGTTACATTTTATTCCAGGTACAGGATGCACAAATGAAATACAGAGGGATGCAGTTTTGTTTTATACTGCTTTCATTAAGAACCCAATTGCACGGCAAAATCAGTTAGTATATATCTCGTTCCATGTGACAGCCAATTTTCCACTGAGATTGGAAACTCTTGGAGCCTTTTAATCCTTGATCTCACTTCGGGAATACAAGGGGTGGAAGTTATAGCATGTTTTTAAATTGTTTAAAGTAAAGCTTTGGTGTTAACAAGCACTCATCCCTGGCTTCTGGACAACGGTACTTCTGTGTATGGATGGTGCATTGCCTTGACTCCAGATCTGCTTTGATGATGAAATACGTCTGAGACGTACTTATTGGCCCAACAGAGTAAGGTATTTTTTTCCCAGGGAATTTCTTTTCAAAGAACAATATGTAGTGCTATAAATATATTTGTCACCAAAATAACCTGTGACATGATCCATTTGACCATCTAAGTAGCAAAGTTGATTTCATCATGATTTATTTAACCTTTTCTTGGAATATATGTACTTCATGTCAAGCACTTTCTAACTTTCATCTAGAGATGTAGCAGGTAACAGTCCTCATAGGGTTTACATTCTTGTGGAGAAGACATATTTTAAAAACAAATAAATGTATGATATGGGATAATTTTGCAAGTAATAGGTGCTATGAAGAAAATAAAATATGCTTAAGAAGAATGATTAGGTAGAAATCAATTGCTAATTTAAGTAGCAGAAACTATTATTTGGAGGACTGCAGAAAATTAATCAATCAAGGGCCTCATAAGTAAAAAGAAAAAGAAGTATTTCACTGAAAACATATAACTCTTTCACATACTTTCAAATCCTGTTTACTGCTTTGAGTTTCTTTTAGCAAACCTCCTTTCAGTACAGAACAGAAGAATATAGCAATGATTGAAGTTTAGAGTTTAGGGATAGTGTGTGTTTAAGATACCTGCTCAGTACCCAGCACTGTGTATAAAATGTTTTCTATGGTGGTAACAACAATGATGAGAAAGGTCAGAATAGCTGGGGCTTGGAAATAATTGCTTGTTTCAGATCTATAAAAGCTATTAAATCAATCCTACAGAGGATAATGCATTTTGTTATGCTATAGGAGGATAAGTGTAGAAGTTTGCCAGCTTACAGACTAATTCTGGACCTCAGCTTAATATCATTTAATATACTTATGTTCTACAACTGCAGAACCACAAACTGATTTTCAATTTCTTTAGTGGGATTAAAATATCACAAGACAAACTGTTAGATGTTGTGTGTTAGTATATGTGTGACTGCGTGTTTGTGTATGTGTAATATATTCTGACAACCATACATTTCCAGAATGGTTACTTATCAGATAGCAACAAAGAAAAAATTATGTTCAAAAAGTCTCTGTTCAAAAGTACACATATGATTTGAAACATTTTAAAAATGAATTCTTTCAGTATTGAATTATTTCATTTTCATATTACAATTGGCAAGGTAAACTCTTGCTTTGACAATATGAAGACTATTTATGTAAGACTTGTGAGATCATGTGTGGCTCAGATCATATGGCATATTTGCATAAATGTAAATGACAGCCTTTAAGAATCCCTTTGTTTCTTGCTCCAGTGGTACTTTTCCCAAATACAGGCTGACAATGTTTCTACGTTAATTAATCTATTTATAAAAACAGGCACAACAAAACAAAACCCATTGTCCTTGCCCTTGTGGAACTCACTGAAAGTTAAATGAGAGCGTCCAGCCATAATTCTCCTGGCCTTGGCAGAGGAAGAGAGGTGTACCAGTGAGGGTACCAGCAGGGCACAAGTGCCATGCTCTAAAAGGTGACTCAACACAGTGTAATGAATGGGACATATCACAAAGGTGGGAGCAGATTAAAGGAGACCAGCTGAAGTGTCATAAAGCAACCTGGATTTCACAACAATGGGACAGTTTACACTAGGCTTGCTGGAAAAAAAATCTGACCACAAACTTGGGGGCTTAAAACAATAGAAAGTTTTTCTCTTATTTTCTGAATGACAGAAGTCCAAAGCGACCCTTCCAAAGCTAAAATGAAGTTTTTGGCAGGGCTGCTCTCCCTATGAAGGCTCCAGAGAGACTCCATTTCCTTGGCTTTTTCAGTATCTACAACTGGAATTCCTAGACTCAGGATCTCTCCCTCTATCTTCAAAGCTAGCAGTGTACATCTTCTCTTTCTGACTCTGCTCTTATCACATGGCTTTTTTCTCTTCCACGCACAGTCAAATGCCTCACTCTCTCTCTCTTTTATGGATAGGATACTTGTAATTACAGTCAGGACCCAGCTAGATAATCCAAGATGAACTTTTCCATCTCAAAAACCTTAACCTAATCACATCTGCAAAGACCTTTTTCCATATAAGATAATATTGACCGTTTTCAGGAATTAAGATATAGATACCATTGGAGACCATTATTCAGCCTATTGCAAGGAGGGAGCTGGAACCCTCACTGGAACTGGGAGACTGTAGTAACAGCTCCTGTACAGGAAATGTGGTCTGTAGTAATAGAATGCAGCTACCATCAAGAGATGCCCAAACCAAAAGAGAGTCTGGGAAACAAGTACCCAAACCTCACTCTTGCTCCACCCTCCAATTTCTGTCAGTGCCTCCCATGAGTCAAACCCAAACTGGGCAAGGAAGACAATGCCATTCATAAACGTCAAAACATAAAGGAGAATAGAGAAGACTAAAGAGTGAATCTCAAGAATCAATGGAGAATATCCAGCAAAGATGTGTACCAGGGGAAGCCGACAATAGTTCTGAGGCCATTTGTAGGAATGAGAACTCCAGCAAGAGGCTAGGGAGATATAGACCAGATTACAATCTCTAAAAAGTCCCAACCAAGCAGCCTGAATTCAGAGAAGTGAGGTTCCATTCAGATCCCACTATAAGGGCTCATCCTGGAGACTAGGAAATTATTCCAGAGGTAAGGAAATAATTCACTGCATACCCAATGGAACTCAACCAGGATTTAACTCTGCAAGGCTCATCCCAAGGTTTTGGAAACTTAAGTTTTTACAACTATATATACTGTATGCAATGTGCTTAGGATCACATGTGTTTTGGATTTTAGATTTTTTTTGGATTTTGGAATGTTTGCCAATACTTATCAATTGGGCACCCCTAATCAAAAATCTGAAATTCTCCAATGAGCATTTCCTTTGCGTGTCATGTTAGTGCTCAAAGAATTTTGAATTTTGGACCATTTGGAATTTTGAATTTTGGATTATACTCAACCTGTAGTTGTTTTCAGTTCACAAAGGAAAGAATATTTTGGTGTTAATTTGGTGGGAAGGACCCAGTGTTTCTCTCCTTGGTTTGGATTAATATTGTCATAAAAGGCAGCATACCATTGACAGTCTCTTCTTTTAATGGAGATATGTAAGCTGAAATTGAAGCTAATGGTCCTAAGGAAAGCAAAGATTGATTCCACTGACTTTAAGCCAAGGAGTCAGCTTGCCTACATCAAGGGCTGAATTAGTGTCATCTCTTGGCTAAGATCTCATGGAGAATTCAATCTGTGCTCCCAAAAGCTGTAAAACTCAGGATTGTTGACTTTAGTAGTTTGTTTTTCAATGGCCACAATATGAAAACCTGGACTAAGGATACCAATCCCTTGAGCAAAGCCCAAGGAATAAAAATGTCATGATAAAAATGCACATAATACATTATTAATACTTAGAAGAATTATCACAAAAATTTATTACAGATAGTAAGAATTTAAGAGACTGCCTTACCTCAACTCTGAGTGAAGAATTACAGTTTAAAACTCCACCAGAAAAAAAATGGATATATTTGCCTATTATGTAATAAAGGACGTGCTCTTTATTTAGTGGAGTTCCAAATGATCTTGATCTTGATTTTTATGTTTTCCAAGTTGATTCATAGTTTAAATTATTACACAGAGAATCATAACAACAGTGGGACCCTTTTGACCAGAGCCTAGATAAAGAGAAATATCACTGTTATACGACCAACGGATTCATATGCCTGCTGTGCAGTAACCTACCAATTACACTGAGACAGCAGGAATGCAGCAGAGAAAGAGTTTAATGATTGCAGGGTACCAAGCAAGAAGATGGAAAAAGATCCTCAAATCTATCTCCCTGAGAAGTTCTGGGCTGGGGCTTTCTCATGTATCATGGAGAGTGAGGAACTGGAGAATTGAAGTTGTTGATTGGTTGGTATAAGGGAGATGAAATCCTAAGGACATGGAAACTGCATTATTTGATGAGTCAGCTTCTTGTAGGGTTCCCCAGACCAGCTGGAGTCAGTAGAATCCTTCAGACCAGCTGACATCAGTCATTTCACTGATATGCAGGATATGAAATAACATCTCAAAGGAAAAATTCAACATTTCATAATGTTCAAATTGTTATCTACAGAGCAGTCAAAGAGAACTATAATCTTGTAACATGGTCTACATAATTCTACAGCAATAGGCACCATGCAATTATGAGGAAGCAAGTCAGAGGGCACACTGACTTCATGATTAATGCCAGTCATGCTGCAAGCTAGGTTTATTTTCATTTCTCCCCCTCACTTCTTCTCTGATAAATTTTATAAAGTATATAAAGGCAGTTTCACCACTGCCATTGCCAGAACCCTAAGAGAACACAGGGCAGGGACTGGGCATTCAACTGGCCACACAAAGCCCCTCCTCTCTTTCTTCACCTCTTGCTTATATTGTCTGCCATCCTCTTGTTCAGATGAGAGGACCTAGAACTTGATTACAAATGGCTCAATATCTTAGAGAAGATAAACAACCTCTGAAGATTTGGGGAAAAAATGAGGAAGCTGAGGTGGAAAATATGATGCTACAGACTTCTGGTGAGCCTGAAGCCTCACCAAGTGCAGATAGAACTACCCTATTTAAAAAACGAGAAGAAGTAAGCAGCAATGTGAGGTTTCTGATAGACTTTACAAAGAAGAGTACAGAAGATTTTGTTGTTAAATCCCTAGATGTCTCACTCCATCACCCTCAGAATTCCCAGTTTTACATTCAGGGTAACACAACTCCTCTTCTAAAAACTGTAGTGCCAACCCAGAGGCAGTCAACCCTGGAGCCCCTTTTATTTCTCCCTGAGACCCATGGATGAATGACCCTTTAATCTAAGCATGAATCTGAATTCAAAGATTTCAACAGCAATATATTCCAATATGCTATCCTTGATCAAATATTTACAATTGATGAAAGAAAAAAAATAATCTTTATGTAGGTATTTCTTGCTAGTCTTGGGATACTGGCTGGCACTGGATTTCATCTGCTGTTAGACTCTAGAAAACAAAAGAGACCCATACAGAAAATAGAAATAGATGTATCAAACCAGAATGATGCTAACATGAGTTTATTCCTCACAAAACCTTGAATCAGACTAATAATGCTTTAATCAGAAGTTTTCCCAGAAGACAGGCACAGAAGAGATCAATACACAGAAGGTATCTGGTAGACAAATGCCTCTTGGGACAATTCAACCTTGATTTAACTGCTCCCACATTTTTTGGTTTTAGAGAAATTAGCACAGAGCAGCCATGTCACCATAAAATGCAACTGCAATTGATGCGTGTTCTGATAAATCAGAGTCAATGGTAACAATATTGCTAAAATTGAATCACATTCATGTCTCTATAGTCACAGATTTGCCTTTCTGAAACCACTATAATTGGCATGTGTTCGTGTAATATAGGTAAACAGTTGGTCTCATCAGAATCATTGTTGTTTCAATGATTATGATACAACTTGAAGCATGTCTTTAGGATACTAAATATAGTATGCCTTGTGTCTCATCCTTATTGACAATTTCTGATATTGTCTCTTCCAAACACAATATATGTTTGTCCGACATGATGGTAGATTTCATGCCTAGACCTGCATAAAAGATAACAATTTACCTCTTCTTCTGAATAGCTTCAAATCCATGTAAAGGGTACAGATTAGCCTTTTGTGTAGAGTGATAGTTGCTATTTTACAACTAGTATTCCAAAGGCACAAGCATGGATGGCTGATTTTTAGCAACAGAAATTGTTGTTGTCTTTTTCTTTTGCTCTCCATTCCCATTAAGAGATCTTCCCAAGGGTTCAAGAAATTTTGGGACCTTTTTAGCAATAAAATTCTGAAGAATAAACATTTCTTTTGACTTTGTTACATAAATCTGATCTTTATTTTGTGAAAAAATGAAGAATGCCAAAAGAAAAACGCTGGAGGCCAATTTGGAGTTAAGTGGAAAACATTGACTTAGGTAAGAATAATTTATAAAAGGTTCACAATTAAATAAACACCAATTAATGTACTTTTTTAAGTTTCAGAAAGTTTGTGTTAGTTTTCATAAAATTTTAAATATATAAATTATATATTATAGCACTTTTTGTAGAAAAAATGATGAAGTGATTTTTCTTGGGGGAAAAAATGCCTCAGAGACACATACCTCAATCAAAAGCTATCATTTCCCTTCCCCACCTCCCCCCAAGTGGGACACTGGAGCACTGACAGACAGCAAGTGCCTCCACAGGAAGTCATCTTGAAAACTTTTGGCCCAAGCATGGGTCAAAAGATGGCAATCTGAGTTCATGTACTTAACTCCATTCCCTCTACATATTCTCACTCAAACAGCTAAAAATAATACAAAAATCAGCAATCATCACTGGAATTTAAGCAAGAGTGCCGTCCACATGCTAGCAGCTTTAAGAAATTTTCATAAAGTATAATGCAAATTAAACCATACTGCAGTAAAGACCTACCAAACTACAACCACTAGAGATGCTGAAAAAGCCCTGTGCAGGGAGTAAAGAAAAGATTCTCCCAACATGACTTAACTAGCCTCCTTCATCACCCCCACAGCTCAAAACAGAAAGGGAAGAGGGTTATCATCTCATAGAAGGCAGTTCTAATTGTCACCCTAAAGCCTCAGAAAGTGACTAGTTTCCGGAACCCACACAGATTTAGTTGAAGCATCCCTGATTTCCACCTGGCATCAGAAAAATGGTAAATGGAGAAAGCAGAGAATGTTAACTGTTCCTAAAATATGTGCATTTGCTGGGCAAGGAAGCCAATTACCTTCAAGTGGGAGAAGGACTCTCAGCCAGTGAGAACCACAAAGGAATTTTGCCTTTGTGTTTCTACCATCACAGACAATCGAATTGTTCTGCTTAAATACCAAGTGATTTCATATTTATCCTTAAAACTCCAAAATGTCAATAGGTTTTATCTAACTGAAGGTCAGCTTTCATCATTTTGCCTTATACTTAAATCTTCAACATTGTAGATTGTTTTCAAATTTCTTTAACAATTTTTACTTCATTTTCCCTGTTTTCTCATATTGTAACAGCCTAACACATTCACCTTGACCACTGTCCAAAAAGCCACTGCACTGAGAATGGCAGGTACTGTAGCAGGGAAAGAGTTCAATTATCACAGGACCAGCCAAGTGGGAGGGCAGGAGATAATTCTCAAATCCACTTCCCCAAGAGCTTGGAGGCTAGGGTTTTCAAAAATAATTTGGTGGGTGGGGGGGCTAGGGAATGAGTGCTGCTGATTGGTTGGGGATGAAATCATAGGTCTGTTGGAACCGTCTCTGTGCTGACTCCATTTCTGGGTGGAGGTCATAGAACTTACCAATTGAGTTATGATCTGAGTGGGTCCATGTGGCATCACTCAGTTCTCCACAATGCAAAAGTCTGACAATGTCTCAAAAACCAATCTTAGGTTTTACAATAATGATTTTATCCAAAGGAGCAACTGGGGAAGCCACAAATTCTGTGGCCTGTGGCTGCTTGACTCCTAAGCAGTAAGCAAGCTAGGAAACAATGGCAGGATATCACTTAACTATGCATAGTTCTTAGCAGAATTGAGGCACCTCCCAAAATTCTATCCTTGTGGCCTTTCATTAATTTTACAGAGGTAGTTTATGTCCTCAAACAAGGAGAAGGTTTTTTCGGGAAGGCACTGTTATCATCCTTGCTTTAAAGTTAAACTATAAACTAAATTCCTTCCATAGTTAGCTTGGCCTATGCCCAGGACAGTTGGCTTGTGTGGTTAGAAGCAAGATAGAATCAGCTATGTTAGATTTCTCCCTCTGTGGTAATATTGCAAAGGCAATTTCAACATTATATGTTTATTGGATCTCTTGTTACATGCATATTAGATGTCTATGTCTCTACGTCCATGTCTCTTTTCCAGAATTTCCATATACTATTTCTGTAAAATTTGTAGAAATTTTTTAGTTTGGTTTAAAGCAATTTGGTTTTCATGGTATGCAATCTACAGTTCACTCTTGCCTTTTGAAATAGGCAAACATAATAAGAAATCTTTTCTGCTCTTACATTACTCCCTTTCTACATCACCCCAGTTGTTTTAGGAAAGCAACATCCTCCTGAATTTCACTGAAAAATAAAGTATTGTAAATGGTTTCTTAAATTTTTAAAAAATAATCATTTATCTGAGTTTTACCAGATAGACTCCCATGTTTTAAATGATAAAATCTGCATTTTGCCTGTTGATTTTCTCCTGTTTGATCATTCTGACCAGCAGGAACCTACATGAATGAAAACTGGAAATGAGATTTACTAAATTTCACTTTCCATAATACAGATTCATTAGTCTACTCTTTTAAAGAACAGAATAAAAATAAGTAAACAAAATACTTACCTCAAAAACTTAGAAAAGGAAAGACAGAATAAACTTAAGAAAACTAGAATGATGTTATCAATAAAGATAAAAACTCAACTAAATTAATTAGAAAATAGGAATTCAGTAAAATCAATTCATCAAAGAGTTATTACTTTGAAGCAAACACAAAAAAAATAGAGACAACCTTGATAAGGCTAACTGAGAAAAAGTGGGAAAAGAAAATTATGGAGCCAAAATTATATTTTATTTTATTTTTATAATATGATTATTTAAATTTTCTCAGTATCTTTGAAAATAAAAAGTCTTCTAGGAATACATGAAGCCCCAAAACTGATTAATTGAACAGGTAGTAATTCAGAAGACATTGAAAATGTTGTCAAAGGAATACCATCACCCCCATTTCTGTGCTTCTAACCTGGATATTTTAACAGTTTAGTGATCTCATTATTCCTGTAGTATTTACACTGTTCTGGAGCATAGAAAAAGCAAACAAAATAAGAAAGCTCATTCAAGTTATTTTTTAAATTTAACTAACTAAATCTGCTACCAAGTACCTGCTACCAAAACACAACAAACCAACCATAAAACAGAGAAAACCTATTTATGGATATATATTAAATACTGCCAAATAGAATATGAGCAAATAAAGTCAAGTAAGGTAGTTATATTGATTGATAGTTTTATTGTTAGAAGAAAAGGTATACATTCTTGTAAAAACCATACAACTCAGGAAAAGCAAAAATCACTTCAATTTTTATTACCATAACATAGCCACAACTAACATTTGAATAAACATTCTTCCATTTCCTCTCTAGATATATTTGTACATAGAGTTAAATATATATAAACAACTTTGTGTAAGGGAAATCATAATATATGTACATAATATATATAATCTGAGAGTTTTACTCAACAATATGTCATGGACATTCATCCATGTCAATAAATATAAATCTGTACTATTTGTAACAGTCACATATTATCCAATTGTATGTATTTACTGTAATTTACATAACCTGCTAGTGGATGTTTGGGTTTTTTCCAATTTGGTGCTATTATGAATAGCTCTATGATATACTCCTTGGACATCAATCTCTTCCCCTTTTGTGATTATTTTCTAAAAGTAGCATTGTTGGATCATACAGCATACATGTTATATTTTCTCTATTACCAGATGGCCTTTTAGAAAAGTTATATCTATTTATAGTATCAACTATGCCTGAGTGTGCAATTGCCCCACACCCACAAAATCACAAAGTATTATCAATTGTTTGCTGTTAGATAATAATTTGATGGGAGGGAAGCCTAGGTGTTCAGTAAGTTTATTTACTATTTTTTATGTGTATGGATTCAACAAAGAACACATTGAGTGTCTGTAGGTGCCAGTAGCTGAGCTAGACACTGAGAATTTGGTGATCAACAAGAGAAATGTGGTCAGTGTCCTCAAAAGTGTTTTTGGAAGAAACTAGGAAGTCATTAAATATTAACACATGAATAAATTAACAAAATAACTATATGTTGAGACTAGTGATCTGCAGGAAATAAAGATGTTTTGAGAGTAACAGAAGGATAACCTACTTTGTATAGAAAAGTTAGAAATTGCATCTTTGAAGAAGCGACATTTAACCTGAGATAAGAAATATGGAGTAAAATGAGTTTCAATCAGAGGGAACAGGAAGGCAAAAATTGTGAGGCAGGAAAGGCCTTGGTGTATTCAAGGAAAGAAAGGAGGCTAAAGTAGCCAGGGTATAGCAGATGAACAGAGATCTGAGAAGTAGGCAGGAATCAGACGTTGCTTAAAGACCACAAGAAAAATATTGAATTATCTTCTAAGTTCTGCACAAAGACGCTGAAGGACTTTAAATAAAACACAATTAGATTTACCTTCTAAAATCTCTGTCAGCTCTGTGAATATCTGATTGAGTAACTCTTGGCTTAGAAAGCTGCATCAATACTGATGCTACTCCTTGAAATGAAAAATCCCTGGTGAGAACAGGTTTGACGGTAGATGAATATTTTGGACATGAGAACGTATAGATGTTTATGAGACATCTAAGTGGAGATTCAACATTAACAGCTGGATAATGTAAGTCTGAGGCTAAGGTAACACAGTGGGTATGTATTTGAGAGTACTCAGCATATAGGTGGTATTTAAATCATGGGATTAGATAGGACCACGTAGGGAAAGACTATACATTGGGAAGAGATTTAAGGAATGTTTTTTAAATTAAAAAAAAAAAAAGATGCCCATCAGAATTTAAAGGTATGGTCAGGCATTATAAAACAGCTAATAGACTGAGAGATTTTTAATAAAAGAACCAAAGGTATGTAATATAATCAGCATTATGAGGGATCCATACCTACTAGCAAATATCCAGGGCCACGTTCCCTGCTAAAGAAAGCACAAGTCATGTGATTGCACTGCTCATCTTTAAGGTTTCACTAACTTAAACTTTGGATGAATTAGTACCGAGTCTTCTAAGGTTGCCTTAGGCCAAGGAGAGAACGAGGTGGCCACCCGAGTTTCGTGATGTAGGCTGAGCATCTCTCATGGGGAGGCGAATGTGGAGCAGAAGGGAGCTTGACTGTGCCTGGACAGTGCCAGTGATAGTGACCTGCCCTCCTATTTTCATAGCTCAGGAGCAGCACACAAACACGCAACCTAACCAGGGGTTTGAGAAGGAAGCCATGCTTCCCACTGTGGAACTGAGACCCTCCGGAAGGAAATAATTGATGCAGTAGGCATCGTAGCACAGCACCTGGCCTTTTCATTCCAGGAAGATTTTTATAGAGCGTGCGTAAAACTGGTAAACAACGATCTTCTCAGCGTGGCCCCTTCTATGTAGGAAAGTTACTATTAATTGGTTTTATGTTTCCTCATTGGCATACAATTGGGAAAGGAGAGCTCCAAGGGGGTCCCTGATATGAAACAGTCTGTATTATAAGAAGATGTAACTAGGGATGACGGTACATGTACAAGCAACTCTAGACATTTTCGTAATACAGCAAATTACAACATTCCAGCCAAAACAACATTTAGATAATGATCAATTCCTATTACACTGGGTCAAATACAAGCCCAAAAGAATGGAAGATAAATTTATCTTTCAGTGGCCTGCATAAATCCCTTAGTTGCGAAAGGGGGAAGGGATGTGAAATATCACTAAGAAAATCAATATCTTTATTGATTAATCAAGCTACTGTGATTTATTGGGCACTCACTCATTTGTTTGTTACAGTCATTTCATGCATTGCCTCTGGCTGTGATAAATGGTCTGGCCTCCTGTTTGGGAAAGAGGGAGGCTTTTAGGCAGTCCCTCTAAAAGTGTGGTCCCTCCAGACACCTGCAAATTTGCTTCCGTGGCAAGTTAAAGCCTACAGACTGCTGTGAAATATGGCCTTGAAAATACCAGATTCACCCAATGTGAGGAGCTCAAAGAGCAGTGCGTGTAGACATCAACTCTGGGTGCTTCCAAATGGAAATAGAAAGCTAAAGCAGAAGCATGCTTGATATCCAGGATATAATGATACTGACAGGGTTAGGAGCTACTGTCTCAAAATCAGCTGGCATTTTCTGTATATATTGCATGTATTCCCATTAGGATATTAGCAGTGTGATTTCTATAGCAGCTTAGTTTTCAAAATATTACACGACTCTATTTTTGTCTACCAGGTCCTTTTAAACTGCATTCTGTGCACATTATCCCCCTTTGCCTCTAGATGGAAACTGTTGTGAGACGTTATTGCTGATTCTTGAGTAATAGGTAAATTCAGCTTACTTTAAGCTAATGCAACAGCAAATGCAATAAAAAGAATGTCCAGCCCAGGATATCGAAAGGCCGTAGTTGACTTAGTATTATATCTTCTCCCTTTCCTGCAAGGGAAGCATGACATTTCTCTGCAACTTCGCCTGAGGGACTTCTGTCCCTACTTGACATCAAGCTGCTGTTACACTTCTGGTCAAAGACAAAGCAAAAGGGTGTGAGGATACATCAGTTATTCCTTGGTTGAGTGGCTTCCTGGGCCTGCCAGGTGGTGAAAGCTGTAACCCTGGGTAGTACCCGCATACTGAGTGACTTCTCTCCCCAGGGAGGTTTGCATGGGTTTCAGAGGTTCCCTGCTAGATCTTGCTGTCCTGCAATTGCACTGCCACTAGGCCAAATAAATATCCATTCTGATGCCACTCCTGAGTAAACTTCAAAATGCTTTCTTTCTCAGCTCATTAGTATACTTTAAAATACTTTCTAGCTGGGCAGGGTGGCTCGTGCCTGTAATCCCAGCACTTTGGGAGGCCAAGGCAGTCAGATCGTTTGAGTCCAAGAATTCAAGACCAGCCTGGGCAATATGGCAAAACTCCATCTCTAAAGAATATAAAAATTAGGCAGGAAAATGCAAAAATTAGCCAGGCATGGTGATATGCACCTGTAGTCCCAGCTACTTGGGAGGCTGAGGTTGAAAGACTGCTTGAGCCCTGGAGTGGAGACCGAGGTAGAAATGAGCTGTGATCACGCCACTGCATTCTAGCCTGGGTGACAGAGTGAGACACCCATTTCCAAAAAAAGAAAAACACTTTTCTACTGATGTTGCCTCATTGCTCCAAGTGGCCCTTATAGACAGGGCCCAATGTCTGCTCTCTCTCCCATGTGGGAAGACCCACAGGAAACACTCAGTCCACCCTTCACTTACAAGTGCTGGAGATGCAGTTCAATCCCAACACAAACCTGGGTGACTAACCATCCTAGTTTGCCCAAAACTGTGCCCATTTTACTATTGAAAGTCCCACATCCCAGCAACTTCTCAGTCCTAGGCAAACGGCTTTCTTAGCTGCACCTCCAGCTTTTACCTGCAGTCAGACCCACCCAAGACTATAATCCACTTGAGCTTTCTCAAGCCTAAGCCTGGCTCTTGTCTTCTGCATCCCAACCACAAGACATGTCTTTCAAAGCTCAAAGAGGATCCTCCTGAAGACCTTCTCATTTGGTTTGGGAATAAAGACAGCATCTTCCACCCCTTGCCCAAGGGGGCACATCTTACATATATCCAAAGAGGGCCACCATGAGCCCTGAGAACTTCTCAATTTACAGGATTACTCTAGGAGTTGAATTTTTGTGTTGAAAGTATTTTCCAAAACATATTTATTTCCAGTTAAGTTCAATTAAGTAGAAAGTTTTCATCTTGTTTTATTTCTATGACACAGATTCAGCCTTTCACATTGAAGAAGACACAGTAATACACACTTCTGTGCCTCATTCTTGATCTCTTCCTGAAATAGTCTCCTGTTGTCTAATGTTGCACTTCCTACTTTCCAGCTGTCTATTGGTGGCCACGGACAAGCCCTGAGGACCCACTGTGGATCACTGTCTCCTTCCTCTCATAACACAGAATAACCCAACAGACCCCATGAAGCCATCAAGTTGCCAAACTAACTGAAACAACCAGGGTAGTGGCTGGACTTGGTGCTAGAGATGACACATGGACCCAGAACAGGACAGGGAGAGAGAGTCCTTATTAAAATAACAATATGGTGCCACCATCCGGAGTTTTATAACAATTTCTTCTCCACAAACCAAACACTTCTGCTCCTTCCCATTTCATATCATTATTTAGCTCAGTTGAAGTTGTTTTTTTTTAAAAATGCCTCTTTCAGCCACTCTTTTTGTCATACAGCTGGTAAAATAGCTCTGCTACAATTATAGAGACATACAGGTTTCTGGAACTAACTTGCAAGCCCCCTTAAAATTCTACACTCAGTCAAAGGCAGAACTATTTCATTCTAAAGACATGGAGCCCTTTGCCACCCAGACCCAGATTCACATGAGAGTTTCCATTTGAAATTTCCCCTGTAGCAACTCAAATCCCACAAACTGCAGTGTTCCGGACGTCCCCCATGAAATTCTTCAACTTCTTTTATTCTGGGCTCATAGCCAAATTCCCGCATTTCACGACTTTACGTCTTCCACCCTAAACATCTGTCCCTGCTTTAGGATTTCTTTCTAATGGGCTTATTGCTCAAATCCTGCCAAGCAGGAACAACTCTTCCTGATTCTTCCCAAGCTGTTTGCTTCTGCAAAGAAAAACCTCCAAATTGTTTGCCAACTACCTACCTCAGCATCCTTATCAAGGGCTCCAGTTGGCCTCTCCAAGACTATCACACCTGCCCTCAGGAGTCCGCTACTCCAGACATCTCATTTGGGCACATAGCTTTTCCTGGGCAGTGTTAACATAGAGCAACAGAATATCAGCAATTAAAAGACAATTCAATTCTTTGCAGCCAGAGGAAGACAATCTCAGTTTTACATATGAGTTTAAGAACAAAAGGAGTAATAGGCAACAGAGCTGGTGCCAGAGTTTATATGCCTAGTGGGTAGTGTAATGATTCATTTTCCTCCACCCACTATTAATATAAGCTGATGCCATCATGACCCCAGCCTATTTCTCGACTTGGCTGGACAGAGGACAGGAATGTCTAGGTGTCTGTCAGCTGAGTGCACAGACACTGGATTATCTACTTTAACTCTAAGTCCTTCAGCGGAGGACATTTTCCTTTCCTTTGCACCTATTTGGGGTGTGCAAAGAAAAGGAAAATGCCCTCTGGTGAAAGGCTTATAGCTAAAGACCATAAGTTTACTGACAGTTAAAGAACAGAGGGTTACAGAACTTTGGCCCATAGGTGGTACTGCCCATTGATGGCCTCTGAGTAGAAACGCCTCCACTAAGATCAAAGGAGAGAGTGTGGGCTGCTGAGCATTGTTCATGCCAGTGTATTTAGTCCACTCTCTGATGCCTGCTTCCCCGGGGAAGGCTTCCTTGACTGTCTGCTATAGCCCCAGACTGTTCTTTCCTTATTCCTGTATGTTTCTTCTTGTGTGCTCCTAAAACAACTCTCCTTGCCTTATCAAAGGATCTATCACACTTTGTTATAATTGCTTGTTTCATTTCAGTCTGCCTGACTCCAGAATGGCTTCTGAGCACAAGAAAAACATGTTTGCCTTGGTTGCTGCTACATTATCCTGTTCTCTGTGTACTTCCTGACAAATGGCACAAGTACAACACTATTCGATGAATGAATGGATGAAAAGAACTGTGAATTAGCTGATGAGCACCATAGATGTGTAGGGCACTAGAACCAAATTTTTACTCCACTGTGATCATTTGATTTTGAGAGCATATAAGTAAATCATATGCTATTGAATCAATATGATTATCTATCATATGTCAATTATTTAAACTCACCTGTAAAACAAAAATAAAACATGAATCTATTATGAAAACTACATCCTGAAACCTATATCCAGTTTACAAATGCTCACTTCATTCTATAGAGACCTGAAATTCTAGTAATATGAAGTTACATTTGGATGGACACTGTTCTTTTTGACTAAATTTTTCATTTAATTTTAAAAATATACTCCAGTAAGAATCGTGAGAACTAAGTTGTAACTGCCGAGTCTTTTCTTCATAAGAGTTTTTATTAAAGATTTTATTACATCTGGAAATTTTCACCTAGTAATATTTTGTTTCCACGAGTTCAGCAAGGCAAAAATTAATACTGACAGCCCCATGAAAAGGTGGCGGCCACTTGCCCACGTGACCGCATGGAACTCCAATGCATGCTCACGGCCAGAGCCGCTTCATCTACAGCGGGACAAAATGCTCTCAGAGACTGAACATGTTTCAAAAGAGGTAAATGCACATCATTACTCCTGTTAATGTCTTTTCCCACCTTTCTCTCTCCCCAGTCTTCCTTTCAGGGGAGCCAGGGAAAGTTGATCTCTTATGCATTTGCCTGTTTGTTAATTTAAGATCCTGTCTTATATTTAAAAGTGATGAGAGCAGTCAGTATTAATTTGAATTGATCTTATGAAGACATTTTTTCCCCCGCTTTTGGCTTTGGAATGGCACGACTTTCCTCTTGTGGATAGATTATGTGTTAAATGACCTACAGCAGATGGTTAGATAACGTTAGCTTCACTTGAAGAATTCTACAGGGGTTGAAAAAGTCACCCTAAAGGCATTTGTTCTCTTGCTTCCTTTAGGTCCACTTTGGCCAACAGCTAAGAGAGTCTCCTTAGGACTCCGAAGTCAGTGGCTACTGACGTTTCTCCACCAACCAAGTAGTCAGTCTTTATTGAAATTTACACCATTTAAAGATAAAAACATAATATGCTTCTCTCAGGATAAAGTTATTATATGTATTTGTTTCTGGATTGGATTCACCAATATATATGCATATAACGACTTTGTCCTAAGAGTTTTAAAGTGTTCTCAAATGTTCTGCCCATGACCCTTCTCATCAAAGGCATGGTTTAAGGACATAAATCAGCGAGGTTGTGTGACGTGGAGAACTGCCTCCGGTAACCACAAACATGCTCCCATTGAGATGGTAGGAATTATTTTTGTTATTAACTATAATAATTATCTGCATTAATAATTTTGTAAAATTAAGAACACTAAATTGTGTTTAGCAGCTTCTTCAAGATTTAGTAGCAAAGGTCTTTTTAAAAAGTCAGTTTTACTCCACTTGCATTATTATTCTAAGAGCCACAGAACAACCAGCCTAGAATCAGTGCAGGTCTAATCAAAATCGCTAAGTCGGTAGAATCAACTTTCACAATATCAGTCTAATGGGAAATCATATTGTATGTAATAGTTTTAGTAAGTCAAGAGAGGCATCTTTGCGTTGGATAAAACTTATTCATCTGACAGGCTCATGTCTGCATCAGCAAAGATCAGGATGGACAGCCAAAATTCCGGAAAACTCTCCTCCCCAACACGTGTAGCTCAGTCACCATTAACTACCTGTGATCATCAGGACAGTCATATCATGTCAGTCCCCACGAGAAGCCTAGGATACTCAGGCCATCCCTTATCTCCAAGACTCTCATCACCAGTTGGCTCATTTCTACCCTGTGGTCTTCCCAAATCTCTGTATCTTCAGTCTCAGCAACAACTCTGCTTCTGATTTTGCTGAGAATTGAAGCAATTTGAAGAGAGCTCCACAAGCTCCCAGCATCACATCTATCCATTCTCCTTCACTTGGATCCAGACGCTCTGCCCTCTTTCCTATTCCTGTGCTCTTTCCATGCTCCTAAAGTAGGCAAAGCCCTCGACAACTTATGTTCTCCATCCCTCTCTCATTTATCTAAGATCATTGCTTTAATAACTCTCTCTTTTGCATTATCAACATATCATTCTTATCTTTTTTCATACTAACATACAAAATACTAAAATTTTTCCCACTGTAAACAAAGACCACCCTCTCCTGATCCCACTTTACCCTCCAGCTGCTGCCCAATTTTTTTCTTCCCTTTACAGCAAAGCTCCTCCAATTATTTGTCAAACTCACTGTTTTCTCCTTTTGCGCTGAAGCCTGTTGTAATCTGGATTTTGCCTCTACGATTTCACAAAAATTATACTTGTTAATGTCACTTATGTGTTCTATCATATTTTCCAAAGCTTTCAGGATCATTCTTACCAATAAGTAAGCCATTTGTGTGATTTGAGGAACACTGAAAGAATCCATTGTCTATCCTGATAAGTTTAAAATTATCTCTTTTAAACCTCCCCTCTTCAAATGATGCAAGATCATCCCATATTTGCGATTTCCTGCAATTTCCTACACAGCTTACCAGGTATATAGGTCAATTAATACCACCCTGAAAAACAGAAAAATGAATTTACTCCATTCAGTGCCCGTTAGTGCAAATATACAATGAAAGGATTGATGGAGCACATGAGGCAGCCTACATGTTGGCATGTAAACTTCTTTCTGCCATATGGGGCAGTCTTCAAAAAGGCAACATTAATTTATTTGAACAGATTTGTGTCATTGTCTCTCTTAGGAAAATGGGCCAGAAAAACATCATTTTTGTTCAAAAATATTCCCCATCCCTAGCCATACCAACAATTGACTGCAATGCTAAGTATTCATCTTTAAAAGTTAGAACATTGCTATCCAAGAAAGGTAATCAGTTATGTAGCCAGCACATTGACAGATTACTTAAAGTAATTAATAAGCCATTTCCACCCATTAATACATTATGGGAGAATGAGATCTAGAGGAAGAAAAAATATGTTGAGAGACGAGAAGAACCTAAATGGGTGGAGACCGCAATAAAGAAGGAAGGGGCTGTTGGGGGAGGGGTGGCATGGTGTCGCTTGGCAAGAGGGTTTGGCTGGCCTTGGCATCTGAGGGGTGGACACCATGAAGGAATGTGAATGAGACATGTTCAAAGAAGTGGTAGAAGAGTATCCCAGGCCCTCTGCTTTCTTCACAACTTTGCCCCAAAGTAATTCTGTTTTTAACATGTTTGACTTTCCATATTTGCCTCTTAAGGCTGTTGTCCTATTTTAACACTCCCAAGAAGAGTAAGTCTTCATAGACACTACATCCCCCAGAACTTCTGTAACGGCTTTTGTGGAGAAAATAATGAGACAGTGAGTTCAGTTATATTTGTTGACTCAAACAGGCTTTCTATCATCCTTCTCCCATGTAAACATTTCTTGTGTATGTTTTAAATGTGTCCTTACTCTTCTCTTTTGATCTTTGAGTCTAGCTTCCATTTATTTTGCTTAAACATTGTCTTTGTTTCGTCTTTTGAGGAAAATTCTTTACCTTCACCTTATAATTCTCTAATTTAACAATTTGCCACTATTCTGTAGATATTTCTTATTTCTCCCAAATTACTTGTACTGGTTAAGCAAGTGGTTCTTATAAAACCAACGTATTCTTTTGTTTGTTTGTTTGTTTGTTTTGTTTTTGTTTTTTTTTTTTTTTTTGAGACGGAGTTTCGCTCTTGTCACCCAGGCTGGAGTGCAATGGCACGATCTCGGCTCACCGCAACCTCCGCCTCCTGGGTTCAAGCAATTCTCCCGCCTCAGCCCCCCAGGTAGCTGGGACTACAGGTGTGCACCACCATACCCAGCTAATTTTTGTATTTTTAGTAGAGACGGGGTTTCACCATGTTGACCAGGATGGTCTCAATCTCTTGACCTCATGATCCACCCACCTCGGCCTCCCAAAGTGCTGGGATTATAGGCATGAGCCACCACGCCCGGCCAAAACCAGTGTATTCTTAATTGCTGGTATATTGACTGCTCTCTCTCAACTAGTAATATAGGAGATTACTGAAAAATTGGGTAAAAGCACTGGGGCCACTCCTGGAATCAGGACAGAGATTATTCTCTAAGAATTTCAGTTTTTACCCTGACCAAAGTAGAAGACTTAGAGCTGAGAACTTAGAAGGCTAAAGCCAAAGGGAAATTTAGAAATCACTGTCACAGACCAATGACCTCAGCATGTAGATAACAAGATGGATATCCAGAGAGTTTCCAGAGTTTTAAGGCTAAACTCTTACAAATGTGGTTACTTGGGAATTTTCTTGGGCCAGAGACCCCAAAAGCAAATTCTGAGACAATGATTAATGTGCAAATGATAGAGTAAAGAAATAGACCCACGAGAAGCTGCTGAGGTCAGTAACTAAGGCCTGGTTGATAAAAATGGAAGAATTGGGGTGGCGAGGAGTACAATTTCCCAGCCTCTTCTGGCTCTCTGTCCATGTGCAGACAAAGCAGCTCCAGGAGCTGACAGTCTGCAAACAGCAGTCTGAAGGTGTGGGCCATTAGAAGCAAAAGCATACAGGAGCTGGAGGCAGCTGCAAACAGAAGGAAAAGGGACCCACGGGAATCTGGGCAGAGCATCAACAGTATCTTCTCTAGGAATTCTGTCTCTAACTCCACAGGTGTCATCCTATAGGAATGGGATGGGAGAAGGATATTTTCCTCCCTTAGTACCTTCACAGCACTTTTACAATTACCTTGTAGTATTATATTTTTAAAAAACAGACTCAAATTTCACCTTGACCCTATTATTTCCCTGCTGTGGCTCCTTTTTTGGTTAGAGGGTCAAGTCCATACACTTTAGCCTGATATTCAAGTCTGAAATGGTTTGGCTGTGTCCCCAACCCAATCTCATCTTGAATTGTAGCTCCCATAATTCCCGTATGTCATGGGAGGGACCTGGTGGGAGGTAATTGAATCATGGGGGTGGGTCTTTCTGGTGCTGTTCTTGCGATAGTGAATAAGTCTCATGAGATCTGATGGTTTGATCAAGAGCACTTTCCCTGCAAACTCTCTCTTGCCTGCCGCCATGTAAGATGTGCCTTTGCTCCTCCTTCGTCTTCCACCATGATTTGAGGCCTCCTCAGCCATGTAGAACTGTGAGTCCGTTAAACCTCTTTTTCTTTATAAATTACCCAGTCTCTAGTATTTCTCCATAGCAGTATGAAAATGGACTAATAAAAAGGCCTTCAAAAATACTATTTTAAATTCCATTTAAAGCCTACCTTCCACACCAAGAAATGATGTTATATTTCAGGCATTGTTTGGCAGCTCTCTTACATATGACACTTCTCCAACTCCATTATTGTCTCACATCCACTAGCCTCCCAGCACAGCCCAATCAGCAATTCTTCATCCACCTAAAGTGATCTTTCAAAATCTCACGAAGCCTATGTATTTTGCACAGTCCTTTCTGAAAACATTTGCTTGAAGTAATACCACCTTCCTCTGAGTTCCCATTACAAGTTTTGTCTAAACTACGCATTTTGCAAAACTGTTCTGTGAAATATCTCCTACTAGGTTCTTCAGGTATGTTAATTTTAACTAATGAGCTTTACATTTTTAGGGTAGTTTTAGTTTTACAGAAAATTGAACAAAGTAAAAAGTGTTCCCTCTCTCCTCCCCTCAGTTTCTCTTATGATTAGCTTTTGTACTACCATGGGACAGTTGTTACAGTGGATGAACCAATATTGGCACATGACTATTAACTTAAGTCCACAGCTTACATTAAGATTCACTCCCAGTGCTGTCCAGTTCTATGGGTTTTGACAAATGCTTTGTCATGTATCTGCCATTACATTTTCAGGGAGAATGTAATAATTTCCCTGTTCTAGAAATCTGCTGTTCTGGCCAACATGGTGAAACCCTGTCTCTACTAAAAATACAAAAATTAGCTGGATGTGGTGGTGCGCACCTGCAGTCTCAGCTACTCAGGAGGCTGAGGCAGGAGAATCGCTTGAACCCAGGAGGCAGAGGTTGCAGAGGCGCCACTGCACTCCAGCCTGGGTGACAGAGGGAGACTCCATCTCAAAAATAAATAAATAATCCCCTGTGCTTCTTCACTTGTTCATCCTCCTTCTCTCCCCTTGGTCCACTGGCAACCACTGATCTTTTTACTGTGTCTATTGTTTCGCTTTTTCTAGAATGTCTTATTCAGCTATTTTTAATCTCTCACTATTACTCAAGAGTGCATGCATTTGTGTCTTGTTTCCCCTTACAGTTGGGAAACTTTTCATTACATTCCCATTAGCAATTACTAGGACATCACATGCACTATAGACCTTACTAAGTGCAGTTAAGTGAACATTGTTTATTTGAATGAACATGACATCTGTTTTCTTTTTTCTTTAGGAAAATTATTAAAATATCTACATCGTTTTTTAAAAGGTAATAGTTTAAGAAATTAAACCTTTTTAGTCTGTCTAGTTTAAATGTTTTTTAATAGATTAGGGATTTCATCTCAATTTGCAATTGGGACTTAACATGCCCTTGATTTCTGGAAACTGTGTTTTTAACACATGTTGAGGGTTGGGTGGGGGACTGAAGCTTGGCATAAACACTTTGTACAATTCACAGCTATGAGGCTTGACAGTCATCAGGGTTCCTTCCTCCCAGCCACCTCAGCATGTGCTTCTCCTCACATAGCAACAACTACAGTCAATGAACCCAATGGACATGTTTGTTTCCACATCTATTTCGACTGGCTGAATTTTTTTTTTTTTTTTGAAGACAGAAAAAATGATGTGATTTCTCCATTGATAATTGGTAAGATAGTATTTTCCTCTCATAGAAAAACTCCTACAAAAATACAAATCTATCAGATGTCACATTTTGTTGAAGGAACTCCTTAATTAAGAAATTTGTTTTAGGAAATGGTGAATGCTAACCTTTCCATCTATAGAGACAATTTCACAAGAAGTGGGGAGAGCCAGGATGGTCGAATGAAAACCAAAAACAAAAGTGAAGAAAAAACACTACTTTATATGAGAAGCATTTCAACACCAGAAACCACACAGCAACTTCCTTCTCCCTTACAAGCTTTCCACTTTTGTCATCGTGTGTTCACGGGACCCTCCTGTTCTGAATATCTTCTGCACCACCCCACATGAGTAAGGAGATTCCTATCTCCTCACAACTGACCAGGGATGTGGGCTCCAGCTGGCTTCTTTCAGCCTTCCAAATGCCTGCTAGCATGAGGGATGCCTACCCAGGAAATCTAAAGAAGCCCTCATCTTCAGCCATATCTTCATTTATATATGAGGTCTTCATTGAGCCCTTTCCAGACCATTTCCAGGCTTCTGGCCTCCTTTTGTTATTTATGCACCAATTAATTCACATGGCTAAAAGCAAGACAAGAACCACAAATTAAATGTCATTCTCCTAGCTTTTTATTTCATTTTGTTAAGCTTCTTTTAAGAACTGCCTGTGTTTTATATTCCAGAGACTCCTGGTTTTGGCAGAGGCAAAGTTCCAATGAATACACAGACTCTGTTACCAGCCCAGGAACAAGATGGATAAATTTGCTTTCAACTTTATCCCTGGCATCAGTTGTGCCCTAGAGTCTGTTTGTACAGTGTCTGGGGAATTTGTGTCGTATGGCTGACAATTCTGACTTTCATAAAAAGCCGAGATGATTGTTTCCATGTACAGCATTACAACTGTAAGGACAAAATGCAGTTTTCCAAAACTTCATTTTTCTTATTTTCTAACATACTCTTAAATTAAACCATCATAGTTTATCGATCAAAATTGCTCTGCCAAGTTATGTACAATTGTAACTATATATTGCTACACTAATGGAACCTCAAACCATGGCATAGTCATATTGGAACAAAAGCAGCTTTCCTCCTTGTGTGAATTTTACCTCAATAATAAGCCTCTGTGCACCAAATTGATTAGATTTCTTGTAAAAGAATAGCTGCCGTTGCAAATCCAAAATAATAGATGGTTGACATGTGACACTAATAGTAGCCAATAAAACAGCTACAGGAAAATTTTCCCAAATGATTTGTAAATTGATTATCTATAATACCCTATGATAAATTGACCCATAATGTCATCTGATGGCTATTTATTTAGGCAGAAATTCAGCCGGGGGAATTCGAGAAACAAAATCCCAGCACTACAATGATGATGGTAATACACTTCAAGGTCTACTAGAATAGCAGATATTAGCCTGGTTTAGTAAGCTTTGTCTTTGCCCACATGTCCTAAAACAGGACTTCTACTAATATTAAGTAAGGTCACGAGAGAAACCTATTCTGAGTATCAACTTAATGAGTTCCCTAGAAGCATCTCTAACAGCAATCATCTTCCCACCCCACCAAAAAAAAAATTAATTTCCTGACTTTCCGAGTTCATTAATAAGACTAGCATTAGCCTAGATTTTCAGGACAAAAATGAGTTATCTTCAAGTTCTCCATTCTGGTTAACTTGCAATTCAATTGTCACTGAGACCAGCTTGTCCTTTTTCTCATTATCTCTTTCTCACATTTTTTTCTTTGCATTTCCACAACCCAAAGACAATCTCAGTTATTATTCTGCATTCTCAATACTGCGGTCCTGCTTCATGTGGCTCTATACCTTTAGTCTTCTCCTCCATTCAGCCTTATGAATCCCAGACCAATCTTTTGTAAGTTCTGCTTTGAGGGGTCACTGCCCTGTTCATAACACTTCAGCGAGTCTCTGTATTAGTCTGTTCTTGCATTGCTGTGAAGAAATATTTGAGATGGGGTGATTTATTTATATAGAGGTTTAACTGGCTCTTGGTTCTGCAGGCTGTACAAGCATGGTACCAACATCACTCAGCTTCCGGGAAGGCCTCAGGGAGCTTTTATTCATGGCTTTCAACTTTATCATCACATGGTAAACACAGGAGCAAGAGAGAGAGAGGGAGGTGTCACACACTTGTAAACAACCAGATCTCATGAGAACTCACTATCTTGAGGACAGTATCAAGGGGATGGTGGTAAACCATTTATGAGAAACTCACCCCCATGATCCAATCACCTCCCACCAAGCCCCATCCCCAACACTGGGGATTACAACTCAGTGTGAGATTTGGGCAGGGACACACATCAAAACCAGATCAGTTTCTATTGCCAAGAACAGCAATTTTCTAATTGTTTTCTGCTATGAGACATACGCGTGCCTTTCAAGCTGGAACATAAGTAGGATGTGGAATCTGGCTCCAGCACTCTGCTCTATACATATTATCTCCTTCCTGTGCCTCCAGTCATAATTGGTTTCTCCCCCTTGTGCATTTCTATTTTATTCTACTCATATGGAACCCTTCACCTGTTGCTGCACATTGACATTTATGTGTATATTGTGGTAGATTTAGAAGATGACTTTCAATGATTCCCATTTCTTAATATTCATGACCTTGTGTAATCTCTTCACCTTGAGTGTGGCTAGACCTAAAGACTCATTTCTAATAAATAGAACACAACAAGCATGATGGGATGTCATTGCATGATTTGACTATAAAACACTGTGTTGTCCATCTTACTAAAGGACTTTCTTTTAGCTTCTCAACTTACACATTCTGATCAAGTAAGACACTGTGTTAAAGAGACTCACATGGCAAGGAACTGGGGGGTGCCTGAGGCTAGACACCAACAATGAGTTGAAGCCCTAAAACCAACAGCTCTTCAAGAACTGAATTCTGCCAATACCCATGTGAGCTTGGAAGTGGATCCTTTCCCAGTCAAGCCTTCAGATGGGACTACAGCTTTGGCCAACATTTTTATTAACCTTATGAGAACTCTGACGTGCAGGAACCAGCTAAACCATGCCTAGATTCGTGACCCATAGAAACTGTGAGAGAACTGTTTTTATGCTCCTAAGGTTTGGTATAAGTGTTGTACAGAAACAAATAAAATACACATCTCTTACCTCACCTAACTGGCTAGCCATAGGCAGGAGATTGAAACTAGACCCTCTCCTCACCATTATATACAAAAAACAACTGAAGATGGATTAAAGACTTAAAAGTAAAATCCAAAACTATTAAATCCCTGGAAGATACCTAGGAAATGCCATTCTAGACCTGGCCTGACAAAGATTTAATAACAAAGATGCCGAAAGCAATTACACTAAAAACAAAAATTGACAAATGGGACCTAATTAAACTAAAGAGCTTCTGCACAGCAAAATAAACTATCAACAGAGTAAAAAGACAACCTACAAAATGGGAGAAAATATTTGTAAACTATGCGTCTGATGAAGGTCTAATATCCAGCATCAATAGGAAACTTAAGCAAATTTACAAGCAAAAAATATAAACAACCCCATTAAAAAGTGGACAAAGGACATGTATGGGCACTTTTCAAAAGAAGACATACATACAGTCAACAAGTATATGAAAAAAAGCTCAACATCACTGATCATTGGAGAAATGCAAATCAAAACCATAATGAGATACCATCTCACACCAGTCAGAATGGCTATTGAGAAGTAAAAAAAATAATAGACACTGGTGAGGTTGCAGAGAAAGGGGAATACTTATACACTGCTGGTGGGAGTGTAAATTAGTTAAGCCACTGTGGAAAGCAGTATGGTGATTCCTCAGAGAACTTAGAACTACTATTCAAACCAATCATCTCTTTAGTGGGTATATACCAAAGGAATATAAAACATTCTACCATAAAGACACATGCATGTGTACATATAATATAGTACTACTCATGATAGCAAAAACACAGAATCAACCTAAATGTCCACCAATGGTAGACTGGATAAAGAAAATGTGGTACATATACACCATGGAATACTATGCAGCCATAAAAAAAGAACAAGATCATGTCCTTTGCTGCAACATGGATGGAGCTGAAGGCCATTATCCTTTGCAAACTAACACAGGAACAGAAAATAAAATACCACATGTTCTCACTTACAAGTGGGAGCCAAATGATAAGAACACATGGATAGAAGAGGGGAACATCAGACACTGGGGCCTGTTTGAGGGAGGAGGGTAGGAGGAGGTAGAGGATCAGAACAAATACCTATTGGGGACTACGCTTATTAGCTGGGTAACAAAATTATCTGTACACCAAATCTCTGTGAAATACAGTTTACCTATATAACAAATCTGCACATGAATCCCGGAATCTAAAATAAAAATTTAAAGAAATTTCATAAGGTTGCAATCAATTTTGAAACATATTTTCCTAGGCAGCATGAGTGACAGAAGAATTTCTTTTTCTTTGTTTCCAGATGTTCTTTTTTTTTTTTTTTTTTTTTTTTTTTAATTGAGGCAGGGTTTCGCTCTTGTTACCCAGGCTGGAGTGCAATGGCACAATCTCGGCTCACCGCAACCTCCGCCTCCTGGGTTCAGGCAATTCTCCTGCCTCAGCCTCCCGAGTAGCTGGGATTACAGGCACGCGCCACCACACCCAGCTAATTTTTTGTATTTTTAGTAGAGACGAGGTTTCACCATGTTGACCAGGATGGTCTCGATCTGTTGACCTCGTGATCCACCCGCCTTGACCTCCCAAAGTGCTGGGATTACAGGCATGAGCCACCGCGCCCGGCCCTGATTCCAGATGTTCTTAAGTGCCTAGCTTGTACTGGCTAAAACCAAAGAACAGAATGTGTCCCCAGGTTATATTACAGCTGAAGAGCTTTGGGAGAGGAAATACAGTCTGGAATCTGGTAATTATCCAAATTCATTAACTTGTCTAGTTGCCACAGTTAGAAGAAATAGATCATGGTTGTTAAGAATGTAAGATTTGGAATCAGATCTAGATTCGAATCTCAGCCCCAGGTTTTATTTAGAATATGTGGTTTAATCTCTGTAAGCCAAAATTTCTCCATCTTTAATACGAAGATCATCAAACTGCCCTCACAGAAATAATGTCTGTGAAACACTTCATACAGCAGTAAATACTCAATAACAGTTAACCGTTATTACCAAGATGTTCTACAAAACATTTCCTAACCACATCCCATAACCTAGTCTCCTCCAACTGTTTTCCAGGGTTGTTGTGCTGCAAGATAAGGTTTAAAGCTAAGTTCCTCCTGTTATACGAAACGGGTCCCAATCCAGACCCCAAAAAGAGGGTTCTTTGATCTTGTGCAAGAAAGAATTCAGGGCAAGTCCATAGAGTAAAGTGAAAGCAAGTTTATTAAGAAAGTAGAGGAATAAAACAATGGCTACTCCATAGACAGAGCAGCCCCAAAGGCTGCTGGTTGCCCATTTTTATGGTTATTTCTTGATGATACGCTAAGCAAGGGGTGGGTTATTAATGCCTCCCCTTTTTAGACCACATAGGGTAACTTCCTAGCATTGCCATAGCATTTGTAAACTGTCAGGGCGCTGGTGGGAGTGTTGTAGTGAGGACGACCAGAGGTCACTCTTGTGGCCATCTTGGTTTTGGTGGGTTTGGGCCGGCTTCTTTACTACAATCCATTTTATCAGCAACATCTTTATGACCTGTATCTTGTGCCGACCTCCTATCTCATCCTGTGACTTAGAATGCCTTTACCATCTGGGAATACAGCCCGGTAGGTCTTAGCCTCATTTTATCCAGCTCCTATTCAAGATGGAGTTGCTCTGGTTCACATGCGTCTGACGCTCCAATGCATAGGGGTAGGACCAATGCAGAAAGTTCCAGGAGATTATCACCCCCACTTCACACTGGGTTCCAACAGGCCAAATCTGTCTCCAATAGGCCGGAAAGCAGGGATAGGAAGAAACCAAGACTCCCTGTTAAACACACACCATTATTAAACAGATTGCTCACCTCTTTGCCTCTGCATTCCTCCCTAGAAGGCTCAGATCTCCTTTTCTCCTAACGGACTGACACCTGCACATTGGGATTGCCCTTTCAATGGAGGTCTTTGTCTTTCAAGTGTCTTGCACTCACTGGCCTTGGATATGAGAAGTGCAAGTGCGCATCTGCCCAGCCCACCCTGCTGGATCTGGCATAGCTGAAAACACCTTTAAACCTTGGAATATATTTCCATTCTCTGATTTCTTGAACTAAGTCAGTGAGATCCTCATTGAACACTGAATAAGGCAAAGAAACAAAGGGCTTGAAAAGGCATTTATTTCTTTAGTTTTTATTCAGATTTACAATTAGGTTTCCATAAGTGATGGATGTGCCCTGGTGTATCACCTTTCCTCCACTTTAAAAGAATCTGAATCCATTCAAGGTCCCTTCTTGACTGCAGATTCCACCAGGTAAACTGTTTTTACTCATCACAGTCATGCAGTTCTTATCTTAGAACCTACTTAGCAGGCTGTAAAGAGCATTCAGCTCAAGCTTCAGGCTGTTTGTGTGATATTAATCCCCAGACTGGATACAAGGTGACAATGTTTCCTGATATACTTTTTCTATTTTTGTACCATTGTTCTATTTTTTGTTTCAACAACCATTTCTCAATTATCTTTTAATGAAGCAGTATTAGTATGTTTGGATATGAAAGATTCATTGGCATTCATTTTCTAATGTGAAAAGTGATTTCTATTACACATACAGAAGTTAAAATCAGCATTTGAGGAGTCTCTTACTTGAATCATTATTTCCCTTGCCTTGTCTATTAGATCAAAAGGCTTAAGCTTTTTTAGGCATCATGCACTGAATTAGTAGAGCAACACATTTTAAAAGACTCATAATAGAAATATTAATTAACATATGAAAATTCTTTGTGAACCTTTTGATAAAGGGCATAATGAAAAATTAAAAGTGAGTGGTATAGGTAGGATATGAGGTTAACTCAGGCAAAATACACACTGATACTTCTAACAGTCTTAATTACACAGGTGAGATTATGCACCAAGATTTTGAAAACTTGAGAGAAATTTAAAAAGATTGAACTACAACCCATATTATTGGTATCCCATACATGGTATCACACGTGTATGAATAAAACAGATTTTGCAGCATGAGTTGATATAGACTTCAAATAACTATCTTATAGAGCAGGGCCCCAGCCCCAAGGCCTTGGTCCAGTACCTGTACTGGTCTGTTGCTTATTAGGAACAGGGTCACACAGTAGGTGAGTGGCCAGCGAGCATTACTGCCTGAGCTCCACCTGCTGTCAGATCAGCGATGTCATGAGATTCTCATAGGAACACAACCTCTACTGTGAACTGCATGTGCAAGGGATCTAGGCTGTGTGCTCCTTATGAGAATCTATTCATAAATGTGATGCACTGGAATCATCCCCAAACCATCCCCCACCCCCTCCCATGTCCATGAAAAAAACTATCGTCCAGGAAACCAGTCCCTGGTGCCAAAAAGGTTGAGGACTGCTGTTATAGAGAGTAGAAGGAAAGTTACCAGAGGCTGGAAAGGGTCCTGGACAGGTGGGGAGAGCTGGGGACAGTTAATGGGTGCAAAAAGTAATTTAAAATAATGAATAAGACCTACTATTTGATTGTAAACAGGATGACTATAATCAATAACTTAATTGTACATTTTAACATGAAGAGTATAACTGAATTGTATGTAAAACAAAGGATAAACGCTTGAAAAGATGGATACCTCATTCTCCATGATGTGATTATTATGTATTGCAAACTTATATCAAAACATTTCTTGTACCTCATAAATATTTTTGTCTACTATGTACCAACAAAACTTGAAAATTTAACAAAAACACCAAATAACTATCTTTTTGGAAGCCAGACTAACATTCTAAGGGTAAGGGCTGATTTTCTCTATGGAAAAAAAAAAATCTCACTATCACTTTTTCTGGGGAGAAGCCCTTCCTTCAAGGATGGGAAAAGAGAACTCAGTGGAGCTTGGATTTGAATAAGGGAACTCTGGTCCCCTTTCTCTGGGTCTGGGAGTCAGTATGTTTGGGAACGCCAAGGTCTAAAGATGCCTGGAGCATTACTTGTGGATGAAGAGGAAGGTAAACATGGAATGCTGGCTTCCATCACATGGATCCAGGCAGAGGGCTACCAGAGAGGGGATGGAAACTTGCTTTTCTCTATTCTTGTCTGTACAACTGCAGGGTGGTGATGGGAGCAGGGGTAGGTTACAGGCTGACCTCTACTACCTACTAGAGGATATTAAAAAAAGAAGTTTTGATTTGCATTTCTTTAATGAACACATTGAGTTACCATCTCACACCAGTTAGAATGGTGATCATTAAAAAATCAGGAGCAACAGATGCTGGAGAGGCTGTGGAGAAATAGAAATGCTTTTACACTGTTGGTGGGAGTGTAAATTAGTTCAACCATTGTGGAAGACAATGTGGCAATTCCCCAAGGATCTAGAAATAGAAACATCATTTGACCCAGCAATCCCATTAGTGATTATATACCCAAAGGATTATAAATCATTCTGTTATAAAGACATATGCATATGTATGTTTATTGTGGCACTGTTCACAATAGCAAAGACTTGGAAGCAACCCAAATGCCCATCAATGAGAGACTGGATAAAGAAAATGTGGCACATATATACCATGGAATACTATGCAAACACAAAAAAGGATGAATTCATGTCCTTTGCAGACACATGGATGAAGCTGGAAACCATCATTCTCAGCAAACTGACACAAGAACAGAAAACCAAACACTGCATGTTCTCACTCATAAGTGGGTGTTGAACAATGAGAACACATGGACACAGAAAGGGGAACATCACACACCAGGGCCTGTCAGGGGATGGAGGGTTAGAGGAGGGACAGCATTAGGAGAAATACCTAATGTAGATGACAGGGTGATGGATGCAGCAAACCACCATAACACGTGTATACCTATGTCACAAATTTGCACATTCTGCACATGTACCCCAGAACTTAAAGTATAATTTAAAAGAAAAAAGAGGTTTACCTTACACTTTACAATAATACAGGTTGCAAAACAAAACCAAATCAGCCATTGAACTAATGATGGGATTAGACTGGGAGCATTCTAAGGAAAGGGCAGTGTCCTCGCCCCAAGATGCACACACAGAGAAAGACAGTGAGAGAACAAAAGCAATTGCAGCAGCCATTGTCCTCCTCAGAGGAGAGGCAGCGGCAATGGGGAAGTAAGACATACATAACTCTAGTCGCCCATTAGTGAACTTATATGAGAGCATATAATTTAACTGCTGTTTTGACTAATTTAACCAGGATGATTCAAATTTAGTCAAGCTATGATTTAACTTTCTTTTTCTATTAAAACTGACAAATTGTTCACTTGAACTTACTGCATTAACTGGTTGATTTATGTTTCACGTAGACCCAGGCTGCAAAGATCAGAATTGTAAGGGGAGAACTCCCTAAACTTGTTAATGTTCTTCATGCTTTTCAAGCCCCTCACAGTTAAGGGACTTGAGTTTTTCTCCCTGAGCTTTTAACTCTTTCTGCTGCCACACATCTTCTAGCATTGCTTGAGACAAATTTAAAGAAAATTGGTGAAATAACTATTCTTGAATTCCCAAATCAATGGCAAAGAGCTCCAAACCTATATTGAAGGAAACTGTCCTAGTTTGAATTAACTGAAAGATTAGTGTTTCATTCAAATTTTTTAACATTTATTATCCCATATTCCCTCTCAACGTAAAATGCATTTGAAGATACCAAAATAAAGATATTCAATTTTATATGTTCCCATTTTATCGTCTCAAAATCCTATTATAAAAGAATCTGTGCTTCCTATAATACATAAACAAAACTTTGTTTTGGTGTCAATGGTCACCTCAATATCTGTTACATTTGTCACCAAGTTGCCCCTTTCCATTTTGTGTTTGGAACAACTTGAAATTTTTCTAACAGCTTTTCACCAGTCAATAATTTTGAGAGCCTGGTATGTAACAGGCACTATAGTAAAAGACTCTTGCCCTCACGGAGTTCATAGTCTATGAATAGGAAGACAAGGAAGCAGTAAACAAGTAAGCAAATAAACGAGGGAGCTAATTTCAGGAGAGGGCCATGCTATGCAAGAACAAAAAGCAGTTTGGTACAGAGGAGGGCTGGGCTGAGGAGCTAATACCAGAATAATGAAGAAGCTGAGCCATCAAAGACCAGGAGGACAGGTAACCACGCAGGGGAAGAGCTGAAGGTGGAACGTGATGGTCTGCTCAAGGAAGCATGGAAGGAAAGCCAGTACATGGTTCCTGGAATAGGAAGGTATGGTGGGAGGAAGCTAGGGAAAGAGATTGGAGAAGTCCACAGGTTTTAGAATCTTCAATCCACAACTCCACTATCAGAATTCTAACATTATTGTACTGGTGTGGCACCATTCACTGAATGAAGTTGGCTACTATTAGGTACTAAATTATGTCCCCCCAAAATGCACATGTTGAAACTTTAACCTCCAATAAGATTATTTGGAGGTAAGATCTTTCAAGAGGTAACTGAGGTTAAATTAGATCGTATGGATGGGCCTTACTCCAACAGGACTGGCATCCTTATAGGAAGAGGAAGAGACAACAGAGATCTTTCTCTTTGCACACAGCAGAAAGAGGCATCACTAGAGACCAACTGCTGGTACTTTGGTCCTGAACTTCCAGCCTCCAGAACTGTGAGAAAATTTCTGCTGTTTAAGCCACTCAGTCCATAGTATTATTTGTTATGGCAGCCTCAGCAGACTAACAGTGTCCACATCACAAACAGATTTAGCAAAACAGGGAGACTTTCCCCCTACATTTATCCCAAATCATACTTGATTCAAGTTAGTGCCAAATTATTTCAGTGGCAGAAGAGGCCTTAGAGATTATCTTCTCAACATCACTCATTTTTTACAAATGAGGAAAGTTAAGGTTTAAAATGAAAAGATTAAAAGGGCAGATCAAATTCTCTTCCCACTGTCACCACCCACGATCCATGATCCATGCAAGCTGCTGGTTTGTTACCGGCTTTCTTCTGACCTCTGACCAGGTCAACAAAACAAATAATGAATCCCATGAAAAATTCAACTGTGCAATCACTGCTACAATAAATATACAACCAACCTAAATTTTAAAGGGCAATAACAGATTGAAAAACACGTGCATTAAATACAACAGATTAAAGTTTTTCTTTAACATACAGAAAATATAAATGTATAAGACAAACAGCAAAATTTCAGTCATTAAAGGTAAAAAAGATATCACAGATACTTCAAAAAAAGATATGGGAAAATATTTTTTTGTGATGAATAACTTAAGACAATTTCAAGAAATAATGTTATGCTGACAACAATTTTAGAACAGGTGTGATTTTGCGGAAATGATACTCTGAACTAAAGCTGGTTACATGGACTTGGAGCAACCCCTTTGTGGAAAACAAAATTCTAACATAGCAGAAGTCTTAAAGTTGGTTTTATTGCCTGAGATAGATTATTATTCCTGAGAGTTTCAGGAGAAGTAAAATGATAAAAGCGTACATATGTTTAGTGAATTATTTTTTAAAATAAAAAATAGAAACCTGTCTATATACTTATACTATAGGAATAGTTAAGAAAACAATTATTCATCAAAGTGATAAAATACTACATGATCACAAAATGTTATAACTTTAAAGATTTTTTAGAAACTTGGAAACAACACAGCAGCATAATAGTTGAAAACACAAGTATTGAAATAAAATGAACAGGGTCCAGAACTGAATTCTGTCTCTGCCACAAACAAATATTTCGGTGATCTAAACATTTTCAACTATAAAATGGAAATGGCAAGGTCACAGTGAATATTTGAACATTTTCTTTGTGCAAGTAATGTTCTAAATGTATTACAGTCGACCCTCATTATTTGCAGATTTCATATTTGCAATAGAAAAGAAAATTTCATTGTAACCCATAATGGAATTACGAGGTTCAGGGTTCTTGCTTTAGCTCTGCTGCAGAAGTGAGCAGAGGCTAGAGATGCTAGGGGCAGTGCAGGGTAGTGCCACATCCCAGCTCGGGGCCAGTGGGATTGGGTGTGAATTTCAACAGTGGCACCTGTTAGTGGAGCAGCCTCATATAGGTCAAAGCAAGTCACTAAATTCTGAACCTTGTTTTATTTTTGTAAAACAAAGAGAACAGAATCTACTAGAATAAGCTGCTTTTAAGATTTAAGATATGAGCCAGGCACAGTGATTCACAGCTGTAATCCCAGCACTTTGGGAGGCCAAGGTGGGTGGATCACTTGAGGTCAGGAGTTTGAGACCAGGCTGGCCAACATGGCAAAACCCCATCTCTACTAAAAATAAAATTTTTTAAATTAGCCAGGTGTGCTGGCGCACGCCTGTAATCCCAGCTACTTGGGACACTGAGGTGGGAAAATTGCTTGGACCTAGGAGGCATAAGTAACAATGAGTCAAGATCGTGCCACTGCACTCCAGCCTGGGTGACAGAGTGAGACTCTGTCTCATAAAATAAAAGTAGATTTAAGCTATGAAAGGTGTGTGTGTGTGTGTGTGTGTGTGTGTGTGTACAGCAACACTTCAGAATTCACTAACTTAGTGTTCCAGGCAGCTTTATGGAATGTAACCACCATGAGTAATAAGAATTGACTGTATGTGACTGTATGGCTTTGACTTCTTTAACCCTCACACAAATCCTCTGACACAATGTTGAGATGAGAACTGGAGGAAACAACTACCTTCCCAAGGGCTGGGCATACGTAAAGGAAGAGACACAGCTACTGGGGCCTGACACCTCAAAGCTTGGGGGAGAGCACCTGGAGTTGGTGCTCAGAGGGGCTGCCACCCACCACTGCTGCTTCTGAGGATGCATGAGGCTGGTTTGGGGAAATGGCAAAAGAAGCTGGAGGCTGGAGTCTTTAACCACAGTTGAAGTTAGCTGTCAATGCTGGGGCCACACGTCAAAAAGAGAAAAAAAATAAGAACTTCTTTTTCTTCTGCTGCTTCTCTTCCAATTCCAGATTTCTCTCTAATCTTCCTATTGGCAGCTTTGTAAGAAAACTAGCAAAGGAGTATGGGAGATGTCGTTTGCAGAGTCCCAGCTCCAGAATCATGGGGAAGAGTGGAAAAGGAGGTGTGGAGTGGAAAGAGGTTGAGTACATTTAATAGCCTGAGTTCCTTGAACAGTGGAGCCCCAGTCAAAACCTTAGGTACTGCCATTTTGTTAGAGCATTCTGGATCAAGAAAGCAGGAGTTAGAGAAAAGAAGAATGAGGCAGGAAAAGAAGAAGGGAAAGTAGCAGCATCTTATCAAGCTGCCCACCAATTGGTATCATGTGCAACTGGTTGCTCTGTCTGCCAGATGCCTATGAACTGTGTCTCAGGAGAAATAAGGGAATACAATTTGGGGGGACTTTATTTGTTTGTTTTGAGACAAGTCTTGCTCTGTCACCCAGGCTGGAGTGCAGTGGTGCAATCACGGCTCACTGCAACCTCCGCCTCCTGGGTTCAAGCGATTCTCTGCCTCACTCTCCTGAGTAGCTGGGATTACAGGCACCTGACACTGTGCTCAGTTAATTTTTGTGTTTTTAGTAGAGAGGGGTTTCATCATGTTGGCCAGACTGGTCTTGGACTCCTGACCTCAGGTGATCCACCCACCTAGGCTTCCCAAAGTGCTGGGATTAAAGGCGTGAGCCACCGCACCTATCCAGATTACGAGTTCTTGTCACTCATTGGCCAAGGTGTAAACTTCTCCCACATCCCACATGGCCCATGCATTGGGAGCAGAGCGAGCCTTGCAGAGTTTTACTCCTCGAGGGCTACAGAGAAAGCTCAAGACAAGGAGGGAAAGGTGGAGGGTGTAGGCATGACAAGAGGCACCACTGGGTTGCACTCAAGTGAAGTCAGTTGCTTCAGACATTCTGAGTAGAATCACACGAATTTCGCCTTACACTGGCTGGGGTAAAACAAGTGTCGAAGGCTCAGAAAACAATCAAAACCAAGAGGATCCCAGTTGTTGAATAAGAAGCATCTGATGTAGTAAATGACAAGGAGTGTGGGTGAACACAGGTGGGTACACTGCGACATTTTGGCATATTTAGTATCAGGTAGGGCAAGAGGATTCACACAATTCACAGTCCAAATGGACATTTATTTTTCAGGACAAATGCTAACCTAGATAGGGCTCTGAAATAATTGCTACAAACTAGGGCTGCCCAGACAAAGTAAGATGTATGATGTCTTTACTTCTAGCTAGGAGAACTCTAGAAAAAGTAAAACTTCTGTTTAGACGAGACATGGGAAAGGACTTTTTATATGAGTATATCATTTTTCTATAAAAATGTTTAAATTAATTTTAATATGATGCTTAATTTTTAAAATAATCATTAGATAAAAATCACAGAAATGATACGCTGTATGTGTAATATCCTGTATTTATTGTTATTCTTGGGCCATTATATTTTAAACAATGTAGAAATCTCTTCTAGCTGTGGGTTTAATTCAGGGACTAACTCCTCTCTCCTCTCCTAGTGAGGAGCCTTCCTCTTAGCTCTTGTGGTACCATAGTTCAAACTGTTTCTGAATTAGCCAAAGAGAAAACTAGTATCTCCATTCAAGGCATTCCTTCTAAAAACATTTTATTTTTTACCTTTGCTAATTACCATTAAGCACAAAGGATCCCAAACAGAGAGCCCTGCAGTAGAAAAGGCATATGTAATATTAAAGAAAAATTATTCTGATACTTGTTAAAATGGCAAGGAAGACTTTATCCAAGATGATTGCAATAGGGGAGAGAGATTCGGCTAAATACTAAAAACAGCAAGGGCAAGTAAGAAATTATAGCCAAGGAACAGAGTGAGGGAGCCAGTGGATGGAAAATTACTAAAGTAAGATCTCCAGAGTAGGGAAACTTTTGCTAAACCAACTTAACAGGGTTCTCGCTGAGGGCACACTGGGATGATCAGATATCAAGGATGGGAGGATTCTCTCTAAACCGACTCAGCAGGATTTCTGCTAAAACTGGACTTGGCAAAGATGAACGTGGAAGCACAAGGTCTAGGCGTAGTCAATGTTGGGATGACAGAATTCCTCTTCAAAGACTCAACTTTCTGGTCATAAGTTTTAAATCAATCCTACCTCCTTTTGTTTTTTATAAATCACACGTTTACCCTATATGGAAAAGACTAAGTCTTAGCCAATCAGGATCAGCTTAGATTGTGCAGTCCAATCCCAGCCAATAGGGGAAGGACAGGGAAACAGGAACCACCTTAGGATTAAAAACTCCTTCCTTCCTTTGTTCAGTGTGCCCTTGCAATTGTAACAGGCAGAAGCAGCACCCTTCTGCAGAAGTAAAGGTGCCTTGCTGAGAAATTTTCTAAGTGTGTGTTTCTTTCGGCTATGCCAAGCACTTGTTTTCAACAATCACAAAGAGGGTTCAGGGGAGCCTCACTAAAGTTTGTTCAAGGGAAGAATCCTTATTAAAAAGGCATTCAATGTAGAAAAGCAACATGGAAACTTTCTCTTCACATACTTCAAGGTTACATCCTAGCATCAGATTGACTTAATGGGTAAGCCCTATATTAATACTTTTCTGTCTTTTCTAAATGTGTTCTTTTAAAGCCCCCAATTTGCCTTACACATTTTCATTGGCAGGTGTTTCTGATATAAGTTCAGAGAACACAAATTCATTTTTTAAGAGAAAGAAGGATAGGCAGTGCCTGAGTGCTAATGGATTTCAGTGGGAAGCCTATTGCCCAGTATTCTGCCTGATTGGTCCTCAGCTGGACAGCACTCAAAGCCCAGATGCCAAGCTGTGGACAACTGTCTCCAGGCAGCACCATCTGCTTCCATGGGAATCTCCCCAGGCATTTGGTTGGCAGCTTTAGGGTGGCCTTGAGGTCGGTCATGTGGGGAGGATGCTGCTGGGAAGGCTGTCTGGTTTTTCTTAACCCTTGGAAGTTCATTTCCTACCATTTACCAGAGTTAGCATTTAATTAGATTTCCTTTCTTTGAGAACAATAGAAGTTGAGTTCCCCTTAGCAGAAACTTAGCATAAAGTAATTGAGCTCAATTAATCGTCCTGCTATTGGGAGAATTGTGTTTCTTCTTCAGGACAGCCAAACCCAGATCTTCTCAAAGGGTGTATGGAAGACCTCAAGTTTGCACAAAATGCTCCAAGAAAAAGAAAAGGGGTTTGAAAGTCAAATAAGTTTTTAAAATGCTACACATCACATCATCTTGTCAGAGATGCACCAAGCACGTTAAATGGTAAAGCCCCTGAGAAGCCCTACTGTTAAAACTAATAACTTTAACATGGTTTAACCCGATAATCCCAAAACTTAGCTGAACACAAAATTTCAATTTAATTCAGCCTCATTGCAACCCATAAATTGTGTAACTTGCTCCCAAAAAGGGATTATCGGAATACAGCAAGGCACAATGAATTATCAAAGGGGCTTGGTAGCCTCAGGGCACCCAGCATGGGCTGCACAAGAGTGGGAAAATGTCTTCTATTTCTGACATATTCTGCGGTAGTTAGAATACCATGTGCATTTTATGAGCTGGGCAGAATTCATTTATTCTTCTTTTCTTCCATTCAATAAATATTCATCATACTCAAACCAGAAAGACACACATTAAAGAAGTATTTATAATGAAAGACAACGAGCATCATACCAGTCAGGATTTGCTTCTGAGTGTTTGCTTTAAAAGAGTGTTCTTGGGGGATTCACCTAGTCTGGAGACAGGTAAGTCTCTTCCCAGGAAGCTTCTTTCAGCCCAATGGGGCAGCAAACAAGTTCATCAGAAGATGGGACAGGAGAAGAGAAAGCGTACTAACAGCAAAGACAAGGAACAGATCATGACAACTTTTTACTCAAAATAAAAAACTCAACAATCCACCACTAAAACACAACAAAATTGTATATAACACTACAATAGAGTATCTTAAGAATAGATACCATTTCAAATAACTCTTATATCCCCTTAATTACTCACTCATGCCAGACACATAGACATATTATGAATTTTTAACCAAGAATAATACTTTATTTCATGTAGGTCTTAGTAATAATCCATATTCACGCAATAAGCATTCAGTAATTATTTAGTGGGAGAATAAAAGAACATTGTATTTTCACACATCAAAGATCATTCACAGTTTCACAGTTTTAAGGTTTTAAAAAAGACATCCACTGGATTCTGAAAATGGATAAAGGAGTTATTTGTTGAGCCTCATACATGCCAAGCAATTTGCTAAGATCTAAGCATTCATTTAATTTGTGCAGTCCTTGAGGGCAGTGGCAAAGTTTTACTCAAATTGCTTCTATATCCCTAGTACCTGCCACCATGCTGATAGCTAGTAAAACAGGATAAATATTTGTCAAATGGAGGAAAAAGAGAATAAATGAATTCTTCCCACCTTATTATTTAATCCTCAAGATAAACCCACGAGGATGACCTAAACACCCTAACATTTTCAAGAAAATATTACCTTGAACTATTCCTAAGATTGTCCAGTCTTTAAGAGATTGGTGCTCTGTGACCAATTAAGTGCTCCTTAACTTCTTATAAATCACCTCTCTTGCTTATTTTACATTTCCATTCTATATAAATGGTTTATTAAACACATCTACATCACCTTATCAATTGAAGTTTCAAATTTCTTGGTAACTAATTGAATTCTTGAGAGGGATATGTAGAATTCAAAGTTAAGTGCATGCTACATGCTGCATTCTCAAGTTCATGACCCAAGATGAACTCTTACTCCAGACCTCAGCTAACTGCTCATCTTTCTTACCTTGAACTTGATTGGTTCAAGGAGTTTCTTTTGGATTCAAACAGCTCAGTGCCCAGATTAGTGTCTTTTCCTCTACAGCTGGCTATACCTGCCCCTGGCCCCTTCCTTGCATGAACTGTGCTTATATGTATAAGTACACACGCGCGTGCACACACACACACACACTAATTACGTTACTTTATTTCAGGAAAATCACTTAGATACTTTGATTCTAAGTCACAAAATTGACTATGAGGAATTAAAATGCATACAAGACTAAAGGAATAATAAAGCACAAAAAATAAATGCAATCCAGCAAATGAGTAATGTAGGTGGACTGCCATACTTCCAGCTAATTCTCCTGATTTTCCTTTATAGGCCCCCTGAGCTTATTTATATACCTATGTATTGCCTTTATATTGCATCCTTAATGAGGTTACTTATCCTGCATTTTCAATGACATAGTCCCTTAAATAACACACCCTCTGTTCTGAGAGCTGCCTGAGAGGGCAACCACTTCAGCCACTAAAAATTTATACTTTTAGCTAAGAAAGGGGGGCCTTTATTTTTAAAAGTGAAGTTAGCATCTCAAGCTTCAGAGATTTTTGAATGCCACAGTTAGAGATGTGTTATTTAGTAGATATGTTAGTTTAGTTCTTACATAACTAAAATTCTTAGTTTAGTTCTTATGTAACTAAGAATTCTCTTAAAATTCTTACAAATAATATGCATCAATTAGTTATGCTGAATACTTAATAAATGAAACATGGATTTCCTTTCTTGAAACTCTGTATGTAAGCAATGATGTATAGGGAAAAGAGATTAAATAAATATCTTTTATATCTGTACATACATCAACTACCCTGAAAAAGAGAGTCAGATTGCCTGGTTCAAGTAAAATCTCTTATTTTCTCTGTTTTGTGTGAAACAGAAATTTTTAATGAGTACTGAAACGTCTCAAAGTCAGGTAGCAAAATGGCTGGAAAAAAATCAAAGGATCAGAATAATTTTCATCAAGGTGATTTACTCCCGAAAAACTGACCTTCAGTATAGAAGGCAGGCTTTGAAAAGTCTGGGTGGTTTTTTTGTTGTTGCTGCTGTTGTATTTCTACTTCTCTTTACGTGACTGCTTAAGATGAGGAAAATTGGCCCTTTCCTCACTGTCTTTTATAGGGAGGGCAAATGAACAGGGGGGTAGGAGACTCCCTGACTCCCCCTTCAGGGCAGGCAGTGATTCCCCTCTTTGAACAAGATTGAGTCCTGTGAAATCTATACTTCAAGAAGGACAAGGCAAAGATCCAGGATGTTTGCTGCAAATTCAGCATTCTCTGCCTTTTGTTAAACAATGCTAGTGGGGTAGAGGCTGCAGTTATCTGCAGCCACCTCCTGTGGAGTGATTGATGTCACAACAGTGAGTGTGCCCCAGTGGGTAGGAAGACAGGCACTCACTAGGGAGGGGCCTAAAGCTGTATACCCCACGGCACAGAGCAGGATGGATTCATGGGTAGAAAAAATTGACAGCTATGGAAAACAGACTGGTTGTTGAGACAAATCAATAGTGATTTTAAGAAAATTAAACCCTGGCTGAAAAGGGGTGAATAGCTTATAAAGCTCTAAGTGGCAATGAAGGTGCTAACCTGCTGAAGGACCTCTTGGGGGTTTTCCAACCCTGAGCTCTCTGATTCTGTGTGGCCATCCCCCAACTCCTTATCAGCCTTCCCTGTATGAACACTTGCTTAAAGAAGAGGAGTAAATGGGGTGGACCAGGCTATCTTTGATTTGTACGTGTTGGCTCTGAAATGATTACTCAATGAAAGGCCTGGGTTGTCAGGGCGCTGATACAGCCTCACACAAAGCAGCCCAGAGAACTTTTCACAAAGCAAGAATGACATGAATACTATGCAGTCACAATTGAGGATGTCTTCCTCCTTATTTGTGGTCATCCACTCACCTAACATATCTCCTTCGGCCCCAAAAGGCCTACTTGCAAAACATACCTGGGATAAGTGAATAAAAAAACAAATTCTGAAGAATATTCAACACTTAATTCCCTCCCCAATTGACATATTGAGGAAGGAGACCCTTAATCCTCTTAAGCTTCTAAAAGCCCTTTCCCCTAGACTTCTACGTTGCATTTCAGTAGGAGAATTAAAGGCTGGCAGGCCCAAGCACCACACTTAATAGCACTCCTATAGATCCCAGGCATGGTATGGAGGAATCTTTCCGGAAGGCATTGTTTTTGCTTAAACACTATCAAACCCTCACCTAAGTCACATACCCCATGCCTACTTCATGGATCAAGACCCTTTCACATGTAATTTCTAGAGTTGTAAGCCCAGGACCCTTTCACTTGTAATTTCTAGAGATGTAAGCCTTTAAAAGGGCAGGGATTTTCTTTGTTGGGGAGCTCGATTGTTAGGCAGCTCCCAGCAGAATAAGTCACCACTTCCTTCCCAGTTTGGTGTTCAAGAGGTTTGTTTGAGGCCATTCCTGCTTCAATATAAAAGTCATTTAATAACATATTAACTTGATTAATGTGATATTTAAGCCCAGCCTCACAAATTAAAGACTTTGTTTTAATGTGAGCATGGAAGATTGCAAGGGGTCTAAATGTTGTTTGGTTAGAAAATCTCGCTCGTTTCCATCTCACTCCACAGTGTGAAGAAATGATGGAACCCCCAAAGGCATGGGAGTTCCGTCACACTCACAGAGACCCTCAGAATGTCTGAGTTTGTTCGTTTTCACGTTCACAACTATGCTAGCTCCATCTGTGGGGGGCTCAGATACTCACTGGCAGCAAGGATGCCAATGAAATCTTATGTTTGTTTGACTTTTTACATCTTCCAAAACATGTCCTTTCATATTATTCAGCTGATGAACACAGCAATCTGTCAAGTAGGCAAGGCAGGTATTTTTGGTCACAACATTATTTAGACATTTTTTTAAATGCTAAGCGATCTGCTCAAGGTACCCCAGCTAGAAGACAGCAGAACCCGTGCAAGAACTCAGACTCTGATACTTACCCTAGTGTGGCTTCTGCTACAGTCTTGCCTCCCACAATGCATTGCAAGAGGAGGCATGAATCATTCTCAGAATATGAAGAGATTAAACCTTGAAATAACCCTCAAGAGAGAGAGGCAGATAGACTCAATTCCCCCTCTTGAATGAGATAGTTCAGTGGCCATAACAAAAATATTCTTTTTCAAAAACTTTGATTCAAATGAAAGCGAAGCACTCATGTGGTAAGCTGGATAATGATTTGTCTCCCAAATATGTGCATATCCAAATCCCTGGAACCTGTGAATGTTACCTTACATTGATGCAAGGGGCTTTGCAGGTGTGATTAAGACTCTTAATATGAGGAGATTATCCTATATTATCTAAGTGGACCCAATGTAAACACAAGGGTCCTTGTAAGAGAGAGACACAAAGGACAGGGAAAGCAGAAAAGGCAACGTGACCACAGAAGCAGAAGATGGAAAGGAGACGCAGTGACAGAAGCAGAAGTCAGAGAGAGAGCGAAATTGGAAGATGCTACCCTGCTGGCTTTGAAGATGGAAGATGGGCACCACGAGAGAAAGAATTCAGGCAACCTCAAAAGGCTGAGAAAGGCAAGAAAATGGATCCTCTTCTAGAGCCTTCAGAATAAATGTAGGCCTACCAACATCTTGAATTTTGTTTAGTAAGACGTAGGTCAAGCTTCTGAGTTATAAAACCATAAGATAATAAATTTGTGTTATAAGCCACTAGGCCAAACCACTAAGTTTGTGCTAATTTGTTATACCAGCAATAGGATAATAATACATGTCACATGCCAGCTTTCCTTTTCAATAGCTGCAAGATACGTTTCCATAAAATGGAAAATACCTGTTGTGGTAGCGAGCTTCTCAGATGGCCCCCGATGGCCACTATATCCTGGTGTTCATGCTTTTGTGCAGTACCTCCCACAGAGAATGGGCTGATTTGTGTAACCAATAGGAGATTGCAAAAGTGACAGGGTATGACTTCTATGGCCAAGTCAAGAGGGCCACAGCTAGCCATCTTGACCCACTGACATTTAAAAACAAAGGCCAAAGGTAATAATTTGGGCTTTTAGAGAAAAACAACAGCTAATATTTGAATGCTTAGCATGCTCCATATAATAGTCTACAATTTGTGTGCGTGTGGTATGTGAGATCTCATTTAATCCTCACCATAACATGAATTATTTAATCTTTCTGTGCCTCATTTTTCCCAACTGTAACATGAGTATAATGAAAGCACCGATTACATTTTGTGGTAGCCAGCCTCCGAGGTGGCCCCCAATGGCCACTATATCCTGGTGTCCATGCTCTTGTGAAGTATCTTCCACATAGAATAGGCTGACTTGTGTAACCAATAGGAGATTGCAAAAGTGACAGGGTATGACTTCTAAGCCCGGGTCAAAGAAGTACTATATCTTCCACTTTGCTTTCTTAGATCATCCACTCTCTGGAGGAAGTCAGCTGCCAAAAGCTCTAAGGAGAGGTTCACATAGTAAGAACTGAGACCTCCTGTCAATGACCAGCACTAAGTTTTCTGCCACATATGTGACTGTGTGAGTCACCCTGGAAGCAGATCCTCCAGCCCTGGTCAGCCCTTCAGATAACTACAGTCATAACCAACGTCTTCATTCCAACCTCATGAGGGACCAGGAAACCAGAATTACTCATCTAGGTGCTCCCAATTTTCTGACCGTCAGAAACTGTGTGCGAGATAATGTCTCTTGTCCCTTTAAGCCACTAAGTTGTGGGATTATTTGTTACACAGCAATAGGTAACTAATACTAATACTTATAAGGATAAAAATGGCTAATATTTTAACTAATATAGAGAGTACCTAGAATAATTCATGGCATATAGTCTATATTACTTAAGTGTTTATAAAATTAATTTCCTTCTAAAAGATATGAATAACATACAACAAGCTGGATCCTGATAAATAATTGAGATTACTGAGATGACAAACATGTAATCCCTGCCCTTTAGTAGCCTCACATTGAGGGGGAAGAGGGTAGAAATAAACATATACTTAATTGATATGTTTTGCACAGCACATGTATAGAAGATTTAATTAGCTATTAAAAGGTATATACTTCAGTACCTTTATACCAACATAAAATGTTTCAACAATTAGAATGAATGTGCCAAATGGTTTAATTTTTATGTGATTGTTTTTCTCCTGCTTCTATTTACTTGTTCCCTGAAACTATGCACCCAACAAATTAAGAAAGGGTGGCATTTCCATGTAATCATAACTTGTAATGCATGTTTTCAAGAAGCTTTTAATATTAAAATTACCATTATTAATTTATGCTATTAATTTTTGCATTTGCTATCTCTAGCCCACGTACTGAAGCTTTTAAGAAAACATCCTGAATCACTGAAAAGGTAAAAGAAAAAATATTTTTTAAAGGAAGTTAAATTTGTTCTTTATTTTCTTCTTATCATGTGAGCCGTTAGAAAGCAAATCCGCTGCACCAGTCTTTATCAAAATAATATTGGAAAACATGGACAGTCTCTTTCTCTGTGAAACATGAATCAAAAATTATCTGAATGAGTCTAAAGGAGATGGAAACACCACATTCATATATCTCTGCTCTTTTTGTGCCAAGATGCCCAGCAATTTAGAACACTGATTGGTGCAGTAATGGTTCAGGGGATTACATTTTTAGCCTCTGCTACTGAGGTTCTCATTAATTTGTTGCAAATTCTGCAGTTGATAGAGCCAAAATCAAAGTATCCCTTTAGCTACTAAAAAAATAATGTATTGAACATTTATTTCAGCTTGTAGAAATGTTCTAAGAAAAAGAAGGGAGAAAAAAAAGACCTGTGTGTCTACAAGGACAATCTCCCGGTTTCATGGAACACTGAGGATGTCGGAGCTGTCAGCTCTTATAATACTTGCCTGCAGTTAATTTGATTTCTCCATTCAAGTTAAAATGAATTGCATAACTGAGCAGCCAAATACTTTCCATCTTATTAAACCAATGAGTAAGTTATACACTGTGCCCTTCCAGTCATCCTATCTGAGCTCTTCACTCACGGCCCAAAGGTTTTAATTGTATAACCAGCTGTTATTGTCACTTGAGGCCCTGTGTGGAGTAATTAGGGAGAAGACACTAAGTCAACCTAAGAGAACTCTGGTAGGATTATATTCTGCCCACAAATGTGCAAATAACCAGCTGTGTGTGTATGCATAGAGAATGACAGAGATACAGCTTTAGCCTCCAAAATTCCCCAGATACGTTCAACGCTGCACATTTGGGAGTGGGAAGAATTCCTGGACAGAAAATGTTAATTCACTTGAATGGGTACTCCAAAAGATGACATGATGTAGGCACGAGAATAAACACAAGGACAGGACAGAGTCGTGAACAGCAGGAAGGTGACTCTGGTTGGAAGGAACGGGAGCTGAATCTACAGAAGATGGTTCCAGCAGGATTGCAATGCTCTTATATGCAAAGCTAAGGAGACTGGATCTCAACTTGGATGTAATGACAAGGCATGAGTGTCTAAATGTGTGTGGGTGTGGGGGTAGGTGTGGGGGTGTGTGTGTCCATGGGCATATCAGATTTGTTACCTGGGAAGATAACATCAACAGTGGACATACTAAGAGAGGAGAGAGAGATTGAAATGTACTATGAAAACTAATGAAGTCTTGAACTAAACTGTAAATATTAAGTAAATAGAAATAAACGTCACTTAAACACATTTTTGAATAATAAAAATAAGATACACCTCACTAAACTACATAAAATGGAGCAATTAGGAAGCAAGGAAAGAAAGGAGAAAGGAAGAAAGGGAGGAATGTTAGTGAAGGAAAAAGAAGAGAATAGAGAGAGGCATTTCTAAAATTCAAAAACAAGATTTTTGTGAGAATAAGTGATTAAATAGAAAAAATAATGCCTTGATAATAGTTTGAAACTCAGTCTGAGAGAATGGTGATGGTGTCTTAGGGAGATATAGCTGGAAATACGGATACAGGGCTTAGGAGAGGTCAAGGTTGAAAATAAAAGATTTAGTAGTCATCAGAATATAGGAAAATACATTTATTAAGCTCTCATTCCCTTCTGGGAACCCTGCTATGTATATATGATCTCCTTTAATTAAAAAAAAAACCTCATTAATAAAAAATTACCTTTTATAAATGAAGAACTCAGGTTCAGGAATATAAGTAACCTGTCCAAAATCATAATGTTAGCAGGTGATTATCATGGGATCCCAAGTCAGTAGCTATTCAGTTTAATCTCTGTTCAATCCTAAGTATTTTAGAAGACCACTTTTTTTTTTCACATTCAGGATGAATATTTGTTGATTAAAGCAGGCAAGGGTCATAAAAACTGGGTGAATATAAGCCTTAAATATTTCATTTTAACCTGGGATACATACATACATACACACCAATCTTCAGATGTTGGGCAAAGAAAGAGCTCTTTTTTCAGTATAGGTCCACTGATGAAGACATGTACCTCCATAAATCACCCACATAAATCACATCCATTATCCATTGCCATGATTTCTAGGTTACATTTCTTAAAGAGGAAAGAAAACCTAAATACGTTCTATGAGGTAATATGAGTGTAGATAGATTTCCCAATACCTTTCTGTTACATTGCCCACATCTAATTTGACAGAAAGTTTTAGAAACTCCTTTTTTTTTTTTTTTTTTTTTGAGACAAAGTTTTGCCCTTGTTGCCCAGGCTGGAGCGCAGGGGCACAATTTTGGCTCACTGCAACCTCCACCTCCAGGGTTCAAGTGATTCTACTGCCTCAACCTTCCAAGTAGCTGGGATTACAGGCATCCGTCCTCACACCTGGCTAATTTTTTGTATTTTTAGTACAGATGGGGTTTCACCATGTTGGCCAGGCTGGTCTCGAATTCCTGACCTCCAGTGATTCATCCACTTTGGCCTCCCAAAGTGCTGAAATTACAGGCATGAGCCACCACGCTTGGCCAAGAACTCACTTTTAATCAAATCTTTCCAAAACATTCAACTTAATTTTCATAAGAAACACGGCTTTTTCTTTTCGCACTCAAAGTCGAACAATGCATTCCATATCTAAATAAATTATGCCACTGTTGTAATCACCCTTGGAATTAACTGGTTTGGAAATAAACATAAGTCTCTTGGTAATAAAATTCTACTATTAGAAGCAGAATTGTGCTAATATACAAAAAATAATTGCTTGTGGTACACGAGGAATGCTCACCAGGGCATCAGTCCTTATGTACCAAAAGAGAATGAGAGCATCAGTTAACCTAGTGAGACAGTTAAGCAAAGATACTTTAAGAGAGCTCCAACTCTAGTCTTATGTCATGGGAATTAATATTTGGAATGACACTCCTAAATTACAAACATTTTTGAGCACATGAATCATGTGTATAAAAAAAAAGGGCAAGTTCTGGTTCCTGCCTCTTAGGGAGTTTAAAATCTAATCCTTTAACTCACAGAAACTTAATCATAGAAGAAATATGCAAAATGCTGTCTGTTGAATACTTGTGAATACTCCTCATACTCTTGTGATAGATACTATTAAGTAACAGATACTATTGTGTAGATGCTATTAAGACCTTCACTTGTCATTCAAGGAAGACACAGCAGACAGAGGTTGAGTAATTTGCAGAAGATGACCCATTTGGTAAATGATGAGCAAATTTCAAACTTAGGCTGTCTCTCTCCATAGCCTGCAATATTAACTATTACCATATATCTATAATCTACCATGTGCCAAAAACTGGACTGTGCATTTACCTATTTTATCAAATTTTGATCCTCTGATTACTCTTCAAAAGATATACATTAATAGTCCCATTTTACAGCATATCCCCTGTAACAAAGATACGAAACAGCGGAGATAGAATTCAAACACAGATAACTTTGAGTTTCATATTCTTTACTCTATGCCTCACAGTCTCCCATCATTATTTATAGAGAACTATGTACTCGTCTGTAAGGAAAGAGTCCTGAGGATAACAGAGGAAAATAGATTGTATATATCTAACTCAAAGAACCAGTTGAGATGTGTCATAGAATCATGGTATGCCATAAACTGAGATTAATTACCCTTGTTCCAAATAATAGAACGTAGTTTCTCCCCCCTCAAAAAAAGAATTCAGGTAATTTTTCTGATGAGCCTGTTATAGAAAAAATTAAAAATTTAGAAAAATGAAATGAAGAAAACAGAAAAATCCATAATTCTACCATCAGATAAAATGTTAATATTTTCTTATATTATCTTCCAGATTTTGTGTTTGTGTGCATATAGAAATTTCTCCTACAGATAATTTCTTAATGTGAATTGGAAATAAAGTAATTGAATAATTAGGGAACTTGATTACATTATGTGGAGGAGTGTGTTTGTGACTTTCTGCTTAGTTTAGCATCCTTATGGGTGATTAATGTGATGAGAATGTGAAAGAAATTCGTATAAAGATGGGAAATGTTTCTTGGCTTTCTTCCTATCTCTTTTGGCTGCTGCTACTTATTTTCTTTGGCACATTCCTTCTTTTCTGACAACCAAATGTTGGTTTGCCTCAAGGCTCTGAACTGAGAACTCTACTCTTCTTACTCCATATTTTCTGCAAGGTGATCTCATCCATTCCTGCGGTTTTCCTATTACCTATGATGTGATATTCTCTGCATCTGTATTTCTAGTCCATTCTTCTCTTCTGAGCTTGAGAGGTGATATTTATAAACATATACTTGGCACCTCTATTTTAATATGTAAAATTTATCTCAAATCAACTGTTGATATACCTCTCACCCCATTCTTTCTCTTGTCTGTCTTTACCCACACAGAGTTCATTAAGCCAGAGCTTTGAGAGGCACGTATGATATGTCTCTTTCACTTACATTCTATGGTCAATCCATCCCAAAATCTACAGGTAATGCCTCCAAAAACAATCTCTAATCATGTTACTTTTCTCCAGCTCTACCTTTGTGCAGTAGCCATTTTGTCTCAATCTGGTAGACAATAATTTTATGTCTCAATATTTCTACTCACAAGCCCTGACAGAAACGATCATTCTAAAATGTAAAATGGATCAACTTATTCCATTGCTTAAAATTCCATTGCATGGTTTCGCATTGCACCTAGACTGAAATCCAAACTCCTTAATATGATCATGTTGTTTTTGCATGACCTAACCCTTCCTAGTTCACCAACCTCATCTCACTGCATACTTGTTAGTTCAGATGCCTTCTTCCAGTTCCTCAGGTACACTCGTCCTTCTTTTAGGTCATGAGCAAAAGCAATTTGGCATTATCAAAAGTTGAAAAGTGACTTGCAGTCTGGACAAGAAGGCACAGACCCCTCTCTCCCTGTTTCTTCCACTGGGTACTATAAACCCTGTTCACGATGCAAAAGCAACCAAAGGAGAACTCTGAAAGGGGTAAGAAGAAGGCAAACTTGTTGGAATCCCAAGACTATGAAACTGCGCATATAAACTTTATAAAATTAATCAGGGAGAAGAAAGGGAGAAAAACAGAAGTAAGCCAAGCCTGCAGCACTCTCAGCACTAATCATTAGGTCAGCTCACTCTCTGACGCGCTTCCTTGTGGTTGTTTGCCTACTGCCTTAGAATCACGTAGACCCTACATTATGGTTCCCTTAACTTCTCTACAGAACAACTTCGGCATTATGAAATGTTAAGTTTTTTACTTGACACATTCTTTCAGGTCCTGTGTACCAGCGAAACTACTGACATCTGCTGGTTGGAAGGACCACAAGAGAAACTAACCAATAAATGTAGTTGCGACATCCTGATGATTTCATTCCCTTTACTCTGACCAATCAACGACTCCAGTTTTCCAGCCCCTCATCTTCCATGAGTCCCTTAAAAACCCCAGTCCAGAACTCCTCAGGGAGATGGATTTGAGAGTGTCCTCCTAACTCCTCACTCAGTGCTCTGCAATCATTAAACTCTCTTTGCCACAAACCCTGCTGTTTCAGTGTATTGATCTCTTACTGTGCAGTAGGAATATGAAACTGTTGGTCCTATAACAACTGGGGGATCAACATCGTGGCAGGGTGTTGCCTGCCTCCCCTCCTCCCCAGCAGAACTTGAAAGTCACCAAGACCTAGCATTTTCAGAACCCCAATCAACAACTATACCAGCCTGGATAGGCTCTTTCCACCCTCTGACTGAATGGGAGCCTTTCCAGCAACATTAGGCAAACCCAGAGAACAGGGAAGGGGGGATCCACCAGGAGCCTCACTAACCAGCAGCCCAGGAGAGAATCCACTCTTTTTTCACAGGCTCTTCTCTCTCACTGAGAGATACCAGAGATAGCCAGACAGTCTGGAAGAGGGACACAGGCGTAGCAAGGGGTACAGTGAAGGAAGCCCCTAGAACCCCCACAGGCATAAGACTCCCCTCTTCCACTGAGAAACGCCTGGAAGTCCAGGCAGGAGAAACTTCTATCCCCTCAGCCAGCACCAGCAAGTAGTAGTGGGAGCACCAGCAAGTAGTAGTGGGAGCTGCAGCAGCAAAAGAAAAATCAAGCCAACCAAAATAACATGGCAAAGCCTGTAAAAATTAAGCTGTCATTTTATTAATAAACTTGAAAAGCAGGATAGGATTTGAATGCTAAACAGAATGACAGCTTGCTAAAATGAAAGGTTTAATGAGGATCCAGAGACTCCTAACATAATAGACAAAATTTCTGGGATGTAATTGCATTCTTTAGCTCACAGCCCCTTCCTCCATTTTCAAAGCCAGCAGCACAGCTCCACATCTCTATGTGACTTTCCCTCTGCTGCTTCCATCATCACATCACTTCTATGACTCTCTGCTTTCCTCTTGTACAAATCCTATGAATACGTTGGGCCACCCAGAGCAACCAGGAAAATCATCCTTCCTCAGGATTCTTATCTAATTACATTTGCAAACTCCCTTTTGCCATATAAAATAAAATATTCATAGTTTTTCTTTTTTGTTGTTATTCCAAAGCTTTTTTATTTATACATCAAAAATGTCCGTTTCATACCATTCTTCTTCCTTTTTTTATTATACATTAAGTACTGGGATACATGTGCAGAATGTGCAGGTTTGTTACATCGATATACACCTGCCATGGTGATTTGCTGCCTCCATCACCCGTATCTACATTAGGTATTTCTGTTAATGTTATCCCTCTCCTACTCTCCCACCGACAGGCCCCAGTGTGTGATGTTTCCCTCCCTGTGTTCACATTGGTCAACTCCCACTTATAAGTGAGAGCATGAGATATTTGGTTTTCTGTTCTTATGTTAATTTGCTGAGAATGATGGTTTCCAGCTTCATCCATGTCCCTGCAAAGAACATGAACTCATCCTTTTTATGGCTACATGGTATTCCATGGTGTATATGTGCCACATTTTCTTTAACCAGTCTATCATTCATGGGTATTTGGGTTAGTTCCAAGTCTTTGCTATTGTGAACAGTGCTGCAATAAACTTATGTGTGCATGTGTCTTTAAGGTAGAATAATTTATAATCCTTTGGATATATACTCAGTAATGAGATTGCTGGGTCAAATGGCATTTCTGGTTCTAGACCCTTGAGGAATTACCACACTGTCTTCTACAATGGTTGAACTAATTTACACTCCCACCAACAGTGAAAAAGCGTTTCTATTTCCCCTCATCCCTCCAGCATCTGTTGTTTGCTAACTTTTTAATGATCGCCATTCTAACTGGGGTGAGATGGTATCTCATTGTGGTTTTGATTTGCATTTCTCTAATAACCAGTGATGATGAGCTTTTTTTTCATGTTTGTTGGCACATAAATATCTTCTTTTGAGAAGTGTCTGTTCATATTCTTCATCCACTTTTTGATGGGGATGTTTGTTTTTTTTTCTTGTATTTGTGTTTAAGTTCCTTGCAGATTCTGCATATTAACCCTCTGTCAGATGGATAGATTGCAAAGGTTTTCTCCCATACTGTAAGTTGCCTCTTCACTCTGATGACAGTTTCTGTTGCTGCACAGAAGCTCTTGCGTTTAATTAGATCCCATTTGTCAATTTTGGCTTTTGTTGCCATTGCTTTTGGTGTTTTAGTCATGAAATCTTTGCCTATGCCTATGACCTGGATGGTATTGCCTAGGTTTTCTTCTAGGGTTTTTGTGGTTTTAGGTCTTACATTTAAGCCTTTAACAGATCTTGAGTTAATTTTTGTATAAGATATAAGAAAGGGGTACAGTTTCCGTTTTCTGCTTATGGCTAGGCAGTTTTCCCAACACCATTTATTAAATAGGGAATCCTTTCTCCATTGCTTGCTTTTGTCAGGTTTGTCAAAGATCAGATGGTTGTAGATGTGTGGCACTATTTCTGAGGTCTCTGTTCTGTCCCATTGGTCTATATATCTGTTTTGGTACTAGTACCATGCTGTTTTGGTTACTGTAGCCTTGTAGTATAGTTTGAAGTCAGGTAGTATGATGACTCCAGCTTTGTTTTTTTTGTTTTTTGTTTGTTGCTTTTTTTGTTGTTGTTTTGTTTTGCTTAGGATTGTCTTGACTATACAGGCTCTTTTTTGGTTCCACAAGAAATTTAAAGAAGTTTTTTTGGAATTCTGTGAAGAAAGTCAATGGTAGCTTGATGGGGATAGCATTCAGTTAGAACATGCTCCTTTAGCTCAAAGAAGTTTGTTATTATTCACCTTCTGAAGCCTACTTCTATCAATTTGTCAAACTCATTCTCCAGCCAGTTTTTTTCCCTTGCTGGTGAGGAGTTGTGATCCTTTGGAGGAGAAGAGGCATTCTGGTTTTTGGAATTTTCAGCCTTTTTGCACTGAATCATCTTCATGGATTTATCTACCTTTGGTCTTTGATGTTGGTGACCTACAAATGGGATTTCTGTGTGGACATCTTTTCTGTTGATGTTGATGCTATTTCTTTCTGTTTGTTAGTTTTCCTTCTAACAAGCCCCTCTGCTGAAGGCCTGCTGGAGTTTGCTGGAGGTTCACTCTAGACCCTGTTGCCTGGGTATCACCATAGAGGCTACAGAACAACAAAGATTGCTGCCTGTTTCTTCCTCTGGAAGCTTCATCCCAGAGGGGCATCCACCAGATGCCAGCCAGAGCTCCTCTCCTGTATGAGGTGTCTGTCAACCCCTCCTGGGAGGTGTCTCCCAGTTAGGAAGCATGTGGGTCAGGGACCCACTTAAGGAGGCAGTCCATCCCATAGCAGAGCTCGAGCGCTGTGCTGTAAGATCTAATGCTCTCTTCAGAGCTGGCAGGCAGGAATGTTTAAGTCTGCTGAAGCTGCACCCACAGCAACCCCATCCCCCAGGTGCTCTGTCCCAGGGAGATGAGAGTTTTATCGATAAGCCCGACTGGGGCTGCTGCCTCTCTCTCAGAGATGCCCTGCCCAGAGAGAAGGAATCTAGAGAGGAGGCAGTCTGGCTAAAGTGGCTTTGCCAAGCTGTGTTGGGCTTGCATAGTTCAAACTTCCCAGCAGCTTTGTTTACGCTGTTAGGGTAAAAACGCCTAATCAAGCCTCAGTAATGATGGACGCCCCTCCCCCTACCAAACTTGAGCATCCCAGGTCGACTTCAGACTGCTGTGCTAGCATCAAGAATTTCAAGCAAGTGGATCTTAGCTTGCTGTGCTCCATGGGGGTGGGATCCACTGAGTTGGACCACTTAGCTCCCTGTCTTCAGCTCCCTTTCCAGGGGAGTGAAGAGTTCTGTCTTGCTGGTGTTGCAGGTGCCACTGGGGTATGAAAAAAAACTTCCTGCAGCTAGCTCGGTGTCTGCCCAGATGGCCATCCAGTTTTGTGGTTGAAACCCAGAGCCCTGGTGGCATTAGGCACCCAAGGGAATCTCCTGGTCTGCAGGTTGTGAAGACTGTGGGAAAGCATAGTGTCTGGGCCCGAGTGCTCCATTCCTCGGGGCACAGTCCCTTATCATGGCTTCCCTTGGCTAGGGGAGGGATTTCCCTGACCCCTTGCACTTCCCAGGTAAGGTAATGCCCCACCCTGCTTCAGCTTGCCCTCTGTGGGCTGTACCCACTGTCTAACCAGTCCCAATGAGATGAGCCAGGTACTTCAGTTGGAAATGCAGAAATCACCTGCCTTCTGCATTGATCTTGCTGGGAGCTGCAGACCAAAGCTATTCCTAATTCGGCCATCTTGCCAGCCATCCCCTATTCATAGTTTTGAGGATTAGAATGTGGACATCTTCCAGGGAAGGGAACATACTGCTTTCCATATCAATAGATTGTGATAAGCCATATTTGCATGTCATAATACCCAAAGCAACCACTGTGAAAACTATACAACGAGTTATATTCAGTAACACTATGAATGAATCAAGATGATATCCTAAAAAATTATTCAAGTAACCCAGAAGAAAACAAAAAAGAGAAACAAAGGAAGAAGAACAAGAGGAAAAACCAAAAACCGATAAGGCTGAATGGAGGAGCAGACAAATCAACAATTATAGTAGGGATTTCAACCCCCTTTTTAGCACCCTCATCTCAAAAACTGAATTACCAGACAGAAAACCAGCAAGGATATAGATCCAAATGACATAATCAACCAACAGAATCTTATTTGCATATATAGAACCATTCACCCAATGACAGCAAAATACACATTTTTTTTCAAGCACCTATATAAGAGTCACCAACTTAGACAATATTGAAGCCATCCTCACAGAATTAAAAAGAAGTCTGGACAGAAATATATCTATAATTAAGCATTAATCAGGATGTACTTTAACCTGTTACCAGGAGGAATCCATACAGGTCTGCAGCAAATGGATTCTTGCCTCCTTGGAGAAAAGAATTTAGCAGAGGAGCAGAACTAGTTTAAAAGCAGAGGAAACAGCCAAGGCAAGTTTTATAGCAGGAGTGAAGTTTAATAAAAAGTTTTAGAGCAAAAACGAAAGGAAGTAAAGTACTCTTGGAAGAGGGCCAAGTGGGTGACTTGAGAGATCCAAATGCTTCATCCAACCCTTGACTTGGGGTTTTATACTGTGGCATGGTTCCAAGGTTTGCATTTCTTCTCCCTTGATTCTTCCCTTGAAGCAGGCTGTCCACATGCACAGTAGCCTGCCAGCACTTGGGAGGGGCCCCATGCACAATGTGTTTACTGGAGTGGTGTGCATGCTCACTTGAGGTGTTTTTCCCTTACAAATTAGGTGTTCCTAGAGGAAGGTTATATGCCAGTTGAACTCTGCCATTTTGCCTCTCAGGGCACATGCATGAGCCCACTCATCCAGCTCCTGGGATTTTGTCAGGAAGCTGCTGATCACCAGCTTCAGGTGTTTTCTATCTATTGTGAAACTGCCTTCCCCTGGAGCTGGCTGCTACTAATTATTATTTTAGAGAGACAGTTTAACATCCACCTGACCATCACATAATGGTCACCTGACATTCGTGAGGATGGGCTGTCTCTCCTGCCCTGCTCATGTCTGCCTAGGTACCTACTGTAACAGACCCACTTCCTTATAACTGAAAGTCAAGTAACACTAGATATAGACCATTTGCATCCCCATGGTCCATATATATAGGATTTCTGACGTTGGAATCACAAGCCTTCAGTTTAAGAATTGCCTAAGCAGATCTTGAATTTCAGAAGAATGCCTGACACTAGCCAGTTTAAAGACCCCCCCACAGAGAAATCAAATCAGCCTAAGAATACAGTTTCTTCATCTCCCTGTCCTATGACTTCACCCTTTGACAAGTGAACAATTTTCACACTTTGGCCCACTCCAAAACCCTTAAAAATCTTAGCCCCAAATTCCCCAAATTTGAGGTTTCCTCCTTATCTCCTCATTCAATGGTCCTATAATCAAACTTCTTTCTCTGTCGCAACCTGGTGTTGGCATATTGACTTGCCTATTGTAAGTAACCTACTACAGTTACAGCATCTTGGGTCGTAAAACAAACTCAACCCAAAAAGGAATTGAAATTTATAGAGTATGTTCTCTATGATGAAATCAATAACACAGACAACAGTAAAATCACTAAATACATAAAAATTTAATAACACATTTCTAAATAATCTAAGTTCTTTCCTAAAAGAAACAAAATAGACCCAAAATAAGTAGAAGGGAAATAAAGAAAATATCAGAAATAAATAAAACTGAAAATGAAAAGACAATAAAGGAAAGCAATTAAGCAAAAAGTAGTTCTTAAAATACTTACAAAGTTGATAAAACTATAGTAATATTGAAAAATACATATATCTAATTATGTTCATCACTCAAAAACAAAATAAAACTTGGGAAAATGGAAGAGATAACACAAATCATTAATATCAAGAGTGAAATACAAGATATTACATATTCTGCCATCATTAAAAAGATTAGGGAATATCTCAATTTTATGCTCATAAATTTAATATTTTAGAAGAAATTGGCCAAGTCATTTAGAAACACAAACTACTAAAACTTAATGAAGATGAAATAGATACCAAAAACAAAGACGGCAAAAAGGAAGAAAACTACAAACCAATAGCTTTTATGAAAATAAATGCAAAAATTCTCAACAAAATAATAGAATCTTGAATCCAAGAATTCATAAAAAAAATTTACACTTGTGACCAAGGGAGGTTGATTCCGGGTATGCAAGGCTTGTTCACATTTGAAAATCCGTCAGTATAATCTATACATGTCAACCATCCAGCAAAACTCACATAGTCATATCAATTGATGCAGGAAAAGCCTTTGACAAAAATCTAACATCAATTCATGACAAAACTTTCAGCAAGTTAGAAATACAAAACATACTTCAACTTGATAAAAACCATCTATAAAACTTAAAGGTAACATCACTTAATGGAAAAAAACTGAATGCTTTCTTAATAAGATTGGGAACAAGGCAAGGGTGTCCACTTCTACCACTCTTAATCAACGTAGTATTGAAAGCTCTAGGCAACAAGGCAAGACAAAGAAATGTTTATTCTAAAATGTATGTGAAAAGGCACAGGCCCTAGAAGCACTAAAACAATCAACAATTTGATAAAGAAGAATGAAGCAGGAGGAATTACTCTACCCAATTATAGCAGCCTAAATATAAGCCCTCCAAAATATATGTCCTCATTCTTATCCCTGGAATCTCCGAATATTGTCTTATATGGTGTATTAGTCAGGGTTGTCTGGAGGGACAGTACTAACAGGACACAGGTATATATGAAAGAGATTTCATTAAGGAGAATTGACTCACAGGATGACAAGATAAAGTCCCATGAGAGGCTGTCTGCAAGTTGAGGAGCAAGGGTCAGTCCCAGGCTCAAAACCTCAAAAGTAGAAAAGCCAGTGGTGCAGCCTTCAGCCTGTGGCCAAAGGTTCAAAGGTCCCTGGTAATCCACTGTTGTAAGTCCAAGAATCCAAAAGCTGAAGAACTTGGAGTCAGATGTTCAAGGGCAGGAAGCACTCGGCATGGGAAAAAGATAAAGGCTGTAAGACTCGGCAAGCCAAGTCCTTCCACGTTCTTCTGACTGTTTTATTCTAGCCGTGTTGACAGCTGATTAGATGGTACCTACCCAAATTGAGGGTGCCCCTCCCAGTCCACTGACTCAAACGTTAATCTCCTTTGGCAGAACCCTCACAGACACACGCAGGAACAATACTTTGCATCTTTCAATACAATCAAGTTGACACTCAATATTAACCATCACATATGCAAATGAGTTAATATTACCTTATATGGAAAAATATGTGATTAAGAATCTTGAGGGCCGGGCACGGTGGCTCACGCCTGTAATCCCAGCACTTTGGGAGGCCGAGGCGGGTGGATCACGAGGTCAAGGAATCGAGACCATCCTGGTCAACATGGTGAAATCCCGTCTCTACTAAAAATACAAAAAATTAGCTGGGCATGGTGGCGTGTGCCTGTAATCCCAGCTACTCAGGAGGCTGAGGCAGGAGAATTGCCTGAACCCAGGAGGCAGAGGTTGTGGTGAGCCGAGATCGCGCCATTGCACTCCAGCCTGGGTAACAAGAGCGAAACTCCATCTCAAAAAAAAAGAAAAAAAAAAAAAGAATGTTGAAAGAAAGCATTCATCTTGAATTGTGTAGGTGAGCCCTAAAATCATACGTATCCTTATAACAGAGGGGCAGAAGGAGTTTGGGGACAGATACAAAGATACGAAAACATACATAGAGATGAAGGTGATGTGAAGACAGAGGCAGAAATTGAAGGAATCCAAGGAAGACAAGAATTGCCAAGAGCCACCAGAAGCTTAGGAGGAAAAGGAAGATTCTCCCCAGAGCCTCCAGAGATAATGAAGCCCTGCCTACACCTTGACTTCCAACTTCTGGCCTCTAGAACTATGAGAAAATAAATTTATGTATTTTAAGTCCCCAAGCTTGTGGTAATTTGTTAGAGCAGTCCTGGGAAATTAATACACAATTTTACAACTTATTGTAGAGCTACAGTAATCAAAACAATGTGATATAGGCAGAAGGAGAAAGACATTGATCAATGGAACGTAATGGAGAACCCAGAAATAGATCCATACAAATATATTCAGATGTTTTATTTTAGTTTAGCCTTTTTTTTTTTTTTTAACAAAAGCACAGAAGCAATTCAATGGGGAAAGGACAGCCTTTTCAAGAAATGGTGCCAGATAAATTGGACATCCATAAGCAAAAAAAATTAACATTGACCTAAACCTCACAACTTAAACAAAAAATTAACTAAAAATGTCTGATGAGCTTAAATGTAAAGCATAAACTAGAAAATTTTTAGAAAAATAAATAAAAGAAAATCTTCAGGATTTAAGGTTAAGCAAAGAGTTCATAGACTTCACACCAAAAGCACATTTCATAAAAGGACAAACAAGATAATTTGAATCTCATCAAAATTTAAAACTTGATCTGCTGTGATGTATGTGAAAAGAGAATCTACAAATTCAGATAATATACCTGCAAACTACATAGCTAATCAAGGATAGTACCTAGAAAATATAAAGAACTCTCAAAATTCAGTAATTTTTTTAAAAATTCAGTTAAAAGGGGAGTAAGCAGCATCAATAGACATTTAACTGAAGACGTATATTGGTAACAAACACGTGAAAAAATTTCACCATCATCAGCCATCAGGGAAATACAAATTAAAACAATGAGAAGTCACTGTACAACTATCAGAACGGTTAAAATAAAAAATAGACACCAACTGCCAATTGGAGAAGAAACGGGACCACTTATACATTACTGGAGGGAACGTAAAATGGTAACACGCTGTGAAAACCACTTGGTTTCATCAATCTAAACAATTAACTTGGACTTTAAGCCCAAAGAAATGAAAACCTATGTCACATAAAAACCTGTACATAAATGATTATAAAAGCTTTATTTATAATAACCAAAACTGGAAAGGAGCCAAATGCCCTTAAATAGGTGAATTGTTTAAAAAAAAAAAAAAAAACTGTGAAACATAGATTCTATGGTATGATGGTTCATATTGAGAGTGAATTTGATTGGATTGCAGAATGCAAAGTATTTTTACTGGGTGTTTCTGTGAGGGTGTTGTCAAAGGAGATTAACATTTGAGCTGGTGGACTAGGAAACGCAGACCCACTCTCAATCTGGGTGGACACCATCTAATCAGCTGCCAGTACAGCTAGGATAAAAGGAGGCAGAGGAATGTGGAAGGCCTAGACTGGCTGAGTCTTCTGGCCTCCTTCTTTCTCTCATGCTGGATGCTTCCTGCCCTTGAACATCAAACTCCAAGTTTTTCAGCTCTTGAATTTTTAGACTTACACCAGTGGTTTGCCAGGGGCTCTCGGGCCTTTGGCCACAGACTGAAGGCTGCACTGTAGGTTTCCCTACTTCTGAGGTTTAGAGACTCAGACTGGCTTCCTTGTTCCTCAGCTTGCAGATGGCCTACTGTGGGACTTTGTGATCATGTGAGTCAGTACTCTCTAATAAACTCCCTTTCATATACACAGCAATCCTGTTAGTCCTGTCTCTCTAGAGGCCCCTGAACAATACACGAGATATCACTTAACAAATAAAAAAGGAACAAACTATTGATATGCACCACAACTTGGATGAATCTCCAGGGCATTATGCTGAGGGGAAAAAATATAATCTGTAAAAGTTACATACTGTATGATTCCATTTATAGAACATTTTGAAATGGCAAAATTTTAGAAATGGAGAACAGATTAGTGGTTGGGAAGGGTTAGGGATAGGGTTGAGGCAGGGTTCAGGGGCAAAAGGGAGATGGATGTGGTTATAAAAAAAAAAGCAACAAGTTGAAAACTCTCAAAAAAGATTTTAAAATAAGTAAAAATTGCTATTGTTAAAAAAGAAAAGTAGGCTGGACTGGATGGTTTAACTCTTCAGTGAATATTTTGAAGTGATTTGTTAATCTACATAGATAAATGTTATTAGATTGTGAAAGCCAATCACTGTGTTGTTTTGTAGACACAGTGAATTTATATCAGTTAAATTGCTTCCAATATATGTGTTTGTTCTCAAATAGAGACAAACTTAAATAAACATTGTAAGGTATATGCTTCTGAAACTCTCAGAGCATTTACAACATTAATATTAATATCACATATACATTTTACTACATGATACTTTTTATTTATTTAGAATCTAATCCAATAAAATGTTTTTCATTTTGCTACTCCTATGCAATTGTTCTGCATACCTGAGAATACTTGCAACTCTTGGGAACCTATTTCTCCTCACACTCGACATGGAATACTTGTTCATGTGTTTTTTGGTTCTTGTTCATTTTTTTTTTTTTCTTTTTTTAGAGATGGGGTCTTACTCTGTCGCCTGGGCTGGAGTGCAGGGGCAAGAGCGTAGCTCACTGCAATACAGGTACCAACCGGCATCCAGCTGTATCTTTTATATTACTAAATGAACATCAATTATGTCTATGTCTTAAGTTATATTAATCTGAACAAAAATGTATTATCTTTATTGACATCATAACTACAGATTTGTTCCTTAATCTGCCCCTACTGTCACAATTCTATACAAATGCCAGTTTAGAGGTTAATTATTTAACCATACATTCCTCTAAAATTGTAGAATTCTAAGTCTTTTATTTATTAAATGAAATTTTTTAGTACAAGGGCAACAAATTCCCATTACAAAAAAATGCAGATGAAAAAATTAAAATGCAAATAAATCCATAAATCTTTCTATCTATAGACACTCACAACTAACACATTTGGCTCTATATTCAAGATTATTGTTTTTATGCCTTTATGTACATTTATCCATAATTATTTTAATAAAAATGATAACATCTTATGTGATATTTGATAATTTATTTCCAAATAACAATATGTTGTAATTTTCTTTTTTTGGAGACAGAGTCTCACTTTGTCATCCAGGCTGGAGTGCAGTGGCACAATCTCAGATCACTGCAAACTCTGCCTCCCAAGTTAAAGCAATTCTTGTACCTCAGCCACCCAAGTGGCTGGGATTACAAGCATACACCACCATGCCCAACTATTTTTGTATTTTCAGTAGAGACATGGTTTTACCATGTTGGCCAGGCTGGTCTCCAACTCCTGGCCTCAAGTGATCCGTCCGCCTCAGCCTTCCAAAGTGCTAGGATTGTAGGTATGAGTTACTACACCCAGCCCATTATAGATATATTTTCATTAAAAGAGAGAAATTTAATATGTGCCAACTTATTAACTTATTATATAGTGGTCGATTATGTAAATGAACCTTAATTAATTCAATAAATCTCCAATGATTGAATATTTTGGTTTTTTTCAAGAAGTTGCTACAACTAAGAGAACTAGAGCTAAATATTTCACAAACTGTTGTTCATTTCCTTGGGATACATTCACGAAAGTAGAATTGCTTAATAACTTATTGACAAAATACCTAGGAGGAAAATACATAGCAATTTATAATATCAACAATGATTTTTCAAATAGCCAGGACAGGGGGAATAACTGTCCTTACCTTCATGCATCTTTACCATCAACAAATTTTGTATTTTTTTATGTTTGCCAAATTGCAGGCTGAAATAGTATATTGCAGCTTTTACCTTTTTAAATTGTTGATGAATTTGAACATTATTTTAACCTCTATATTACATATTTCAATATTATTCTTGTTTGTGTTTAACCCATTTTTTCTTAATAATTATATCTCATATAAAGATACTAATCTTTTATCACGTTTGAATGTTTAACTTTTAATTTTACTTATAATATTTGTATATTTATCAGATATACAGTTATTTACTACTTTGTGCTGTAAAGTATATCGGACTTTTCTTTTGATTTCTTCTTCCTCATCTCTAGGGTATACACTCTCCCGTATAAAATCAGGAATTGGAAGCTACACTGAGACATCATATAGTTCCAGTTTACAGTTAGGAAAAGTAAAATTCTTGAGAAATTTTACGAATTTCCCATGGCCATACCATTCCTTTCTACTACTGCCGGGACTAAAATGTAAATCTTTTGATTCCTCCAGCTGTTAGAGAATCCGACTGATTTTTAAAATCTCTTTCTTTTCTGAAAGAGAGTGAATGAGATGCTTTGGCTGTCAACAATTGGGGATGGTGGAATCTCCATGCTTATTTCTTATACTGTCTACATAAATTCAGCCTGTGTCTTCCAATCCTCTGGATGGTGCCTGATTCCTAGAGACCTGGACGTGCCATGCAACATCCCTTGGGTAAAAATAGGGTTTTGTTGTTGTTGTTGTTGTTGTTGTTTTCAGAGGCAGAGTATTGCTCTGTTGCACAGGCTGCAACATAGTGGCACAATCATAGCTCACTGCAGCCTGGATCTCCTGAGCTCAAGTGATCCTGCTGCCTCAGCCTCTTGAGTATCTGGGACTACAGGCATGCACCACCATGCCTTGTTAACTTTTTTATTTTTTGTAGAAATGAGGTCTTGCTATGTGGCCCAGTTTAGTCTTGCACTTCTGGTCTCATGCAATTTTCCCACCTCGACCTCCCAAAGCGCTGGGATTACAGGTGTGAGCCACTACACCTGGCCAAGATGGGGTCTTTTGGCAGCCACTGATTTGTGCCAATAGCTATGGCTGTGGAGTTTTGTGGATGACCACCACATCTCCTTCCATTTGGGAGAAAAATAGACAGCTTTGCTAGTAGATGATCACCAGGTATTTAACTTAATGTCTGATGGATTAAGCAAATACAGTAGAAAAAGCAAGAGATTGGTTAACAGGAAGAAAGAGATTTTTAATAGCAGAATAGCAGTAGTCCTTGAGAACCCGCAAAACTCTGATATGCTTCCTTTGCCAACACATGCTCATTTGGATCTGGCAGCTACTTCTCCCAGATTCTGAACTACTAAACTCCCTTAGGTTTGGCCCACAAGGAAATGCTTCCAAGTCTCTGCTTTCCATTAGGCTGATAATATTGAAATGCACTTCTATTCTTGGGATTCCGGGATCAGCAGAGGCCGACCTTCCTCTGTTGCCTTTGCCAACCAGCTACACAAAGAGTGCCAAGCAAAAAACATGTGATGTTTTAAAAGCAAGCAACATATTAAACACCAAATACAGTCTTTTTTTTTTGAACCTACACCTCTCCACCTTGCCAGGCAGTATTGGTGACTGTGATTTATTTCACTGACGTTAGAGCAACTCCTTCAGTGGGACTGAAAGAATTTTGAACAGAAAGGTGGTATTGACAGTGCTGAATATTTTGCTTACTGAAATCATCTAAGGAGGACGCTATCACCATTTCAATGCTCTGCTGAGAAGAAGGCTCAAAGGTCAGGGCAGAGACACTTCCCACTTACCAGCATTAGTCATCACTGCCCAATAACTTGACTTTAAAGTGCTCAATTATCCAGCCAGAGAGGGACATTCTCCAAAAGATGATAGAGAAAGAAAGTGTTTTTCACTGTGACCTGGTTAAAAACTGAGGCAGAGTGAAAGGCAGATACAAGGCGTGGAGAAAAGGCAACATTGCGATGAGTTATTGGAAAGAAAGAAGAGGCCAGATACCAAATCATTTTTTGAATGACAATAAATCAGAAACTTTCTTCTTGGTTCACCCTATTTGCTACATACATATATGGGGCATTTCTAAACAGTTCAGTCTCTAAACCAAATTAAAATTGTTTCCCCTCTCTCTCTACCCCCCAAAATTACATTGAAAAAAATTCCTTCTCTGAACCACTGTTGCACATCTAATTATAGCATACACTACTTAGTGCTGTGATCGTAACCATTTTAAGGAGATGAAGATTCTCTTTGCTCAGTAGGGGAGGGACAAAAAGGTCTGTTTTTCAGGAAAATATAGATTGCCAAATGAATGTGACTTGAAATAAAATCAGCTTTAACTCTGCTGGAAAGCGACCCTATGACCTCTGCTTCCCAGACCTCCACCACCACACCCACAGGACTTCATTTCATGTTTCACCCTGGCGGGTCCCCAGGATACCACGCTACAGAACTCCCTCCCATTAGCTGCAGGAATCCAGAATATCCATGGCAACCGGTCTCTAACCCCAGGGAGAAGGCAGCAGAATTGAAAGGCTCCATTCTGTTTCTACATCCACAGCTCAGTGAATTGACAGCTTGGTGGTTCTCTCGGTTCCATTAGATTAGGATGCACTTTTCTGTCTTCCTTTGTGTCATCTCTTTACCTGCGTAGGTCTCAGCTGCAGTTAAGGAATTTTTCAGATAAGTATTTCCCCTCTTTCCCACTACCTCTCCTATACCCATCCAGAAGCATAGTCCTTAAACAGTTCTTGCTTTGCAGCATTTTTCTAAAGAAAACAAAACATAGTTTTGCTATTGGTCTCTTTGCCTTCCCACAAAAACATTCCGCATTTGGTGTGCATGTTGTACAAATTACCAATGGATATCTGCTTTCAAGCAAAGCAAATCCTTTGTACAACACGATCTTATAAAAAACTGGCAAAGATACTTTTTAAAACATACGATTTTATCATGAAATTAAGTTGTAGCATCAAATAACTATAATCATGTTTAAGTGATTGTTTGTGCCACAGATATTTAAATGGTGTAACAGATTGCATAGCGCTCTCGCTGTTTGCCAAAGGAGCCTGAATAACTAATTTGCACTCCCGTGCCCTGTGGAATGGCAGCCTGAGTCCCCAGTGGATATGGGAAGAACTTGACAGAAGCAGACCATTTGGTCTGCAGAATCAAAACAAGGCAGGAATGTTATGTACAGTATGCAATATACAGTCATATGTTGCATCGATAGTGGCCTAATAATAGGATTGCAAAAAGGAAGTCAATCTGTTGGTCATTATTTCTTAACTCTTTTGGGTAAAGTGGACCCCTTATAAAGCATGAGAGCTACAGATTTTCCTCCCAGGAGAATGTATATATGCGTGAAATAGGTAGTTAACTATGATACTCCCTGTAGCTCAGAGTTTTGGTAGAAGCCTAAAAGAAAGAGAATACAACGAGCATCAAGAATCCCTCACATCCTAAATGGAGCGGTCCACTCCTTAAAACAGTAACTGGAAGTACATATATCTCTGGAGGTTATGCAAGGGTTTCCAAAGGGAAAAAACGGGCGAAATGTTTTCAAGAAGTTAATCTCTGTATTCTCAACTTTCTTGCATATTTCTTCTTAAAACTATTCTATGAAAGGGATCGTGCTTTCCATTTCACAGGAGCCTTTCTCCCTTGTTTTACAAGAAAGGCAAATGTCTCATTCGTCCCTAACTCAACTCCAATATATTGCTTAGGTCGTAAACAACTCCTAGATCCCAAACCAAGTGACCATACACATCCCTGTCTGTTAAGCTGCTTTTCCTTAAAGCTCCAGGTTTGAGTCTCAACATGTTTTGTATGATTTCAATAAGAAAAAGGTAAAAAGTTCTACATTTACTAATAACAGATTAACGTATCTTTAAGTAAAAGGAATATCAGTTAAAAGTAGAGTATTATGGTTGGGTGCGATGGCTCACACCTGTAATCCCAGCACTTGGGAGGCCGAGGCAGGTGGATCACGAAGTCAAAAGATCGAGACCATCCCAGCCAACATGAAAACCCATCACTACTAAGAATGCAAAAATTAGCCGGGCATGGTGGTGCATGCCTGTAGTCCCAGCTACTCAGGAGGCTGAGGCAGGACAATTGCTTGAACCTGGGAGGCGGAGGTTGCTGTGAGCCAAGATCACGCCACTGCACTCCAGCCTGGGTGACAGAGCAAGATTCCATCTCAAAAGAAAAAAAAAAGAGTATTATATTTTCTTGAACATTTGTTCAGACTGCTAAAATATTTTTTAACTTTTACCAAATGATTAATGAATACTTCAAGTATCTATTTAATTTTTACTGTTTATTGTCTGTCGTTCATTAACCTCTTCCCTCCTCCGTTACTCCTTAACACCATATACTTGTTTTATTTGGATTTGCTTAATGGGAAGGTATTATACATTTCACTGCAAATAATGCAGTTAAGGCTTGTAATAAATCGATTGCAGCTCCACACTTATTTATAGCCTAACACTTTCTTTTCCAGTTGCTGTTGATTTCCACTGAAACCTAACCCATCCTCAAAATTAAAAGAGAGAGAGAGAAAGAAAAGAAAGAGGATGAAGAAAGAGGAGAAGGAAGAAGAGCCTCATCACTTTCTCTAAACATTTCTGATAAAAGTTTTCTTCCAAGAGAGCCCTGGAGGAGCAACACAGAGGACCACGGAGCAGTGGTCCTGGGATCACTGTGGATAGCAGAACCCAGAGGGCAGTGCAGGCTAGGAGTTAGGAATGAGGGCAGGGGTGAGGTGATGAGCAGATGTCACTAGAGCAGTTAAGCCCAAAGTCAAGCAAAATGCAATTTTGCGACTCCCAGCCATGGGAACATCTCCAAAAATGCACAGAGGGCCCAGTGAGAAAGTAAACTTGTTACACTTATCTCTTGCAGCCAGAGAGCATCAACACGCAAGATCAAATGAACCCAAGGAAAAATCTCTTTTTTTCTTACCTCTTTCCTCCATTATAGGGGCTTCAAAAACATCTAGCTAGTGAATGCAAAGCAGAGAAGAAACTATTTCTTCCTCCCACTGGAGGATTCTAGGCAGGCACAACTGGGTTGAGGAGAAGCAAACTGGATTGGAGATTAGTGTTACATGATTACTAAATTGGACTGGTTTTTTAAATTATATAACCACAAAAATCTTTAATCCTGCCCCAAATTTCCTCCAGTTATTGGAGAGTAACAAGAAGAGAAAGCTGATTTGGATGGAACAATGGTAAGAGAGAATAAAGTTGCTTTCAGCTTCCCCGCTACTGAATTCAGCACATTCAGTAAGCCAGTTAGACGTCCATGCTTCCATCAACAGGTAAAGTCTTACACACAGCTCTGCATCTACACTCCCTAGAGAGGCAGGCAGTGACAAGGAAAGAAGGCTCCTTGAGAGATAAGAAATCAAATAAAAGGAAGACTGATTTCACATAATATTTATCTGTAAGAGACATTAAAGCTAGAAAATGATGAATTAATTTAATTTGTTTAATTTTTTAATAGGATTCATTTATGTTTTTCCCTGCGACCCCTTCCTATGGGGAAGAGGGTTGCGCACAATTGTAGCTGTTATTAAAAATAAGAAAAGCTACACTTTCGCACATCTAGGATGGATTGCAAAATGTAGAACATGATTCGAGAATTAGAAGTAGAGATTATCAAGGGATTGAGAAGGGAATTGACATGATACAAACCAACATTTAAAGAATTGCCCAAGGAAAAGAGTCCGCAAGAGACAGCGAGGAAAAGTAGCCAGAGAGAGCGGGGGAACCAGGGCTGCAAAGTCAAGGATACAAGGAAAGAATTAATAGGAGGGAGGGGGTCTATGTTTTCAAATGCTGGCAAAAGCTGGGTACTGTATAAGTGAAATATACTGTTTGGTTTTAGCAACAAGAAAATCATCAGTGGTCTTGGCACAAGCAGTTTGACTGAAGTGGTGGAGGCAGAAACCAAATTGAAGAAATAGATTTTTTTTTAAGTCTGGCCATAGAGACAACTCTTTCAAAAAGTCTAGCAATATAGAGGATGTGGTAGATTGCATTTTAATTATTCACTTCCCTTGCTATAGGATAATTATACATCCCTACCCGTTACTTTGTAACTTGCAAGCCTTCTCTGAAGGAAATGAGTACTTCTCCCTCCTGTTGACACTGAGGTTAGCCATGTAGATGGCTTTGTACCTAGAATGTGAGTGGTGTGAAGGAAGTCACTGGAATAGGAAATTTAGTCAAGTAAGATTTTATTCTTTTGTTTGTTTTGTTTCAGACAGGGTGTCATTCTGTCGCCTAGGTTGGAGTGCCGTGGCTCAATCATAGGTCACTGCAGTCTCGATTTCCCAGGCTGAAGCAGTCCTCCCACGCCTCAGCCTCTGGAGTAACTGGGACCACAGGCACATGCCACCATGCCCAGCTAACTTTTTAAATTATTTTTAGTAGAGACAGGGATCTCACCATGTTGCCCAGGCTGGTCCCAAACTCTTGAACTCAAGCAATTGTCCCACTTCAGCCTCAAAAATTGTTGGGATTACAGGCATGAGCCACAGTGCCTGGCCAGATTTTATTCCTAAGATGGGGAAGGTAAGGGATGTTTAAATGCTTACAAAAAAGAGTCAGTATGAAGGGGAAGCTTTAAGACACAGAAGAGATGGCATGATTGATGAAACAAGAATCCTGAAAAAGACAGGGATAGACCCCCAAAATAAATAAAGAGGACTTGCCCATTACATAAGGTTACCTATTCCGTTAACAAGAAGGAAGGCAAGAAGGATGGATGTGAAGAAAGTTAAGTTTGTTGGTTAAGTGCTGGCAGAGAGTTAAAAAGGCATCTAATTTCTCTCTGAAATGCGAAGTGATGTCATTTGATAAAGACCAAGGGAGGGTAGCCAGGTCGGGAGGAGAGAAGGGGAAGTAACATTTTGGGAGCATCATTTTTTTAAAAAAAGACAGAAAACCAGAAACGGCAAAGCATAGAAGAATCTTTGAGCAATATTAAAGGCCAAATTGAGGTTGGTGACCATACAATTTTGTGGTGAAAATATTCATGGTTGTATGATTTTCCCAGATGTGGGACTAGAAAAAGCAAGCTTGGACCCCTATAGCACATGGGAGGGAGGTGACTCAGGAGGGGCTGAGGATATTGGCAAGAAAGGATTGAATGTACTTTATCGCCAGTGTCAGATTTAACCAGCTGCACTTTAGTGTTCCTATTACACTAGCAGCAGCCTCTGTGTCCATTATTCACTAACTCTCTTATTCTTCATAGCAACCTTGGGATTATTATTTTATAATTACTCTCTATAGATAAGGAAATTGAAACTCAGAGATATTATGTAACTTGACCAAGATCACCCCGCTCACAAGTGACAAAGTTGTAATTAAAATTCGCATTGTATGACTCTATGTTCAATAGAATTTTCCCACCACGTCACTGTTGCTTCTCATTACCCTTGTTCTTTTTTTCTAAGCCTCTGTGAAACCCCTTGGTTTTTTATTAAAATTGCCTATTATCAAGAGTTCCAAGTAGGAAGTCCAAATTGCTGATAAAAACTTAAAGTGTCCAGCTAGGATTTCTAATTTCTTCCCTAAGCTGTATGGAGTGAATCAAATAAAGACTACTAGCCATGCAGACTCTTAAAATAGGAGCCTTGTTGACATCCCATCCCCTTCCCTTTCTCTCATCCTTCTTTCTTACCCCTGTAAGTGTTCTTGCTGAAGAAACAGAGAATACAATGAACTGAGCCCTGAGAAGACAGCTTTGAGCTGCCTGCCACTAAGACCCCTTCAATAAAAGAATAGGGTCAGGTCACAGTGTCAGGACTACCCCACTCCATGACAGCAGCCCAGGCTGCTGCTGGAGTGCACTGCAATTTCAGAGGCACCACTCCTATATTCCACGTGAATGGTGCCCCCTAGAAGTACCCAGCAGGGCTACAGCCCTACCAACCTCTCTTGGCATGAGTCGCCACCTTGCTAATGCTCAACTATTGACATCATAGACAGGAGATTTCCCACATTTGTTCATTTGAAAATATTCTGACCCTCAACCTCTGGAATCTCTATGTTCTTTTTTCTTCTTCCTCCACACATTTTTCCTCTCATAACATTTACTTGGCATGAAGTCCCTTAACCACTATCCCACGCTGCCAGCCACGGAGTTTTGGACATACTTCCCTTAATTAGGCTAATCTACCATGGGGAAGAAACTGCTGATTGCCTGTTAATATTCAGTCCTTACTTCTTTCTTAATAACAAGGTTGGGACACCACTCCATTAGTAACTAAATGCTATTTTATTAGCTGAGCATATCATCACTCAGAACAAAATATTAGATTCCCCAGTTTCCCTTGTAGATAGATGTGGTCACATAACCAAGTTCTGGCCGTGTTTTAGGCAACTACTAAGAAGTATACTTAAAGGATACTGATGCAGAGTCCTATTTTTTCATCCTTCCTGAAATGTAAAGGCAACATCTAGATTTCCCACAGCCATCTTAGACTCTGAGGTAAACTAAAAAGTGGAAGCCATGTTCCACTTTTTATGGTAGTGGCTCAAGGAGACTGTGTCCACCAGTTACCACGTTTCCGCCCCATGTCAACATTCCAGCCCTCAAACTTAAATGTCTCCAGGTTCCTCTCAGGCCACCTGATTTGTAAAATTTTGTGTTCATAAGCCACTCTTCTAGGTATAAATTTGAAGCAGCTCCCTGTTGTCTAAGTTTAAACACCTTTATCTGCCATTAAAGGGCCTTCCTGGTGTGATACCACCTCTCCAAATGTTCCTCCCCCTATTCTTTTAACTATAGCCTAGGATTTGGTCAAATTGATCTATTTACCTCCACGCTATTTCTACCTCTGTGACTGAAGCCATGATTTTTCTCCTGCCTAGAAAGGCCTTGATCTGTTTCTTTATCTGTAAATAGCAAACCGTTTTCATACACCAAGTATAACTTCTGTATCCAACCTATACTTTTCTCCCTGAGATTTCCTCATTATATAGTAAAGTATCTTTGCCCTCCAAATAAGTAATAGGAATGCAGGCCAAAGCACAGCCTCTGGTGCACACTAGATACTAAATAATGTTTGGGGAAAGAATGAAAACAAGTCAGGAACAAAAGAAACTAGGAAAACAAGCTACATTGAAGAAGAAAAGAAGGAAGATGTAACTGAAGCCCCTGGTTGCTCCCAGCAACTATTCTTCCTCTATTCCGTAAATGTAGAATTTTCAGCTGTGTACGTGGCTGGACTCAGTAAAGACTCGTTTCCTCGAAGCTAGCTATAGCCATGCGATTAAGCTGTGGCTTGTATGTAAAGACAAGTTTTATGAGGCAGCTTCCTGAAACTTTCCCCCAAGAAACAACCAGGTTATGTCTTTTACTAATCCTTCTTCATTCTTGACTATCCCTCTGCATAGAAGGTGATGTCACCATCTTGAACTACAACTCAGAGAGATAAACTGGTAAGAGACTGGGTCTCACCAGTAAGAGGATTCTGTGACGCAAAGCCACCGTATCCACCCTAGATCACTTTCCACCAGCCTTTGCATGAAAGGAAAATAAACTTCTACTTGTTTGAGAGTCACAGTTTAACCTAAACCCTAAGTAACAGCAAAGTTGAGAACAAAAGGATAATGGCAGAAGCAAGTGAGAGAAAATAGGCAGCAAGGCAGACATGATTCCTACCTTCAAGGGACATAGACTCTATAGGAATAAAAACTTCAGAATCCAGAACTATCTGTTGTATGGGAATACTATGAGGTCAAAAAGAGAGTGGCCACCAAAATGGCATTTGCTCCTTGTCTCAAAACTAGTGATGGAGAAGCTCAAGTAGAGAAAAGCTTTTTTTTTCCTAAATTTTTTTTTATTTGAGACAAGGTATTGCTCTGCCGTCCAGGCTGGAATACAGTGGCACAACCATGGCTCACTGCAGCTTCACGTTCCTAGGCCCAAGCAAGCCTCCCAGCTCAGCCTCCTGAGTAACTGGTACTACAGGCATGCACCACCACACCCAGCTAATTTATATATATATATATATTTTTGTTGTTGTTGTTGTTGTTGTTGGTAGAGATGGGGTGTCACCATGTTTCCCAGGCTGGTCTCAAACTTCTGGGCTTAAGCCAACCATCTGCCTTGGACTCCAAAGAGTTGGGATTACAGGCATGAGCCACTCCACCTGGATGAGGGAAGCTCTTAAAGTCTGCTTTTATCTCTCTAAAGTCTTCCCTAAGGTCAAGCTTTGCCTGGCACATCACCATAGACATTTATCCCAACACTGGACTCATGGTAACATTAGCTTAGAGCACATGCTTCTGGAGCCTCCACTCTTCCATCTCCTCCCCATCTACCATACCAACTGCCTTCTCCCAGTGATACTTGTATTTGAGTGCCTAAAGATAAAATCTTAACACAAGTATTTGGTAAAATGTCCCCAAGGGTAACCATGTGGAATCTCAGGATCTAAGGAATACAGTCTTTCTTCTCTTTAAGCCCACCAGAGTAGGCATAGATTTAGCCACAGCCCTTGACCCTTCCCCCAAACAGCAAAGAAACTGATACCCCTAGGGGGATATGAGCTCGTAAGATAAAATAACTAGACATTTGAGGAGCATGACTACTGTAAAGACAACCAGAGGGAAATATCTAAAGTGGCATTATTGAAAATGACAAAGAACTTAAAATAAGCATGTGTATTAGTTTGTTCTTGCACTGCTATAAAGAAATACCTGAGACTGGGTAATTTACAAAGCTAAGAGGTTTAATTGGCTCACAGTTCCACAGGCTATACATGAAGTATATTGGCTTCTGCTTCTGAGGAGGCCTTGGGAAGCTTCAAATCATGGTGAGAGGCAAAGGGGGAGCAAGGCATTTCAGATGGTGAGAGCAGGGGTGGGGGAGGTGCTACACATTTTTAAATAACTAGATCTCATGAGAACTCACTATCTTGAGAACATCACCAAGGGGATGGTGTTAAATCATTCATGAGTTTCAACTACCTCCCACCAGGCCCTACCTCCAACAGTGGAGACCACAATTCACATGTGATTTGGAGGGATAGAGATCCAAACCATATCATTCTGGCCTTGGCCCCCCAATATCTCATATACTCACATTGCAAGATACATTCATCTCCTCTCAACAGTCCTCCAAAATCTTAACTCATTTCAGTATTTACTCAAAAGTCAAAACTCTCATCTGAGACAGGGCTAGTCCCTTCCGCCTATGAGCCTACAAAATCAAAAGCAAGTTAGTTACTTCCAAGATACAATAGGGGTATAGGCATTGGGTAAATACTCCCATTCCAAAAGGGAGAAATCAGCCAAAAGAAAGACCCATGCAAGTCTGAAACCCAGCAAGGCAGTCATTAAACTTTAAAGCTCTAAGATAATCTCCTTCAACTCCATGTCCCACATCCAGGACACACTGATGCAAGTAGTGGGCTCCCAAGGCCTTGGGCAACTCTGCCTCTGTGGCTTTGCGGAGTTCAGCCCCTAAGGCTGCTCTCAGTGGCTGGCATTGAGTGTCCATTGCATTTCCAGGGAGAGGGTGCAAGCTGTCGGTGGATTTACCATTCTGGGATCTGGAGGATGGTAGCCCTTTCTCACAGCTCCACTAGGCAGTGCCCCAGTGGGAAGTCTATAATGGGGGCTCCATTCCCACATTTCCCCTCTTCAGTGCCCTATTACAGGTTCTCCATGAAGGCACCATCCTGGCAGCAGGCTTCTTACTAGACATCCAGGCTTTTTTATACAACCTCTGAAATTCAGGCAGAAGTTCCCAAGCCTTAGCTCTTACACTCTGTGTACCCACAGGCTTAACACCACATAGAAGCTGCCAAAGCTTATGGCTTATACCCTCTGAAGCAGTAGCCTGAGTTAGAACTGTGCCCCTTTGAGCCATGGCTGGAGCTAGAGTGACTGAGATGTGAGGAGCAGTGTCCTGAGGCTGTGCAGGGCCACAGGACCCTGGGCCTAGCCCATGAACCCATTCTGCCCTTCTAGGCCTCGGGGTCTGTGATAGGAGGGACTGCTGCAAAGATCTCTGAGATGCCTTCCAAGGCCTTTTCTCCATTGTCTTGGCTATTAGCACTTTGCTTCTTTTTACTTATGCAAATTTATTCCAGCTTCTTTAATTCCTCCCTTGAAAATGGGCTTTTCTTTTCTACCACATAGCCAGGTTGCAAATTTTCTAAGCTTTTATGCTCTGCTTCCCCTTTAAATTTAAGTTCCAACTTTAAGTCATTTCTTTGCTCTCACATATAAGCATAGGATCTTAGAAGCAACCCAGCTATTTCTTGAAATAGTGGCCATTTTGGTGGCCACTCTCTTTTTGACCTCATAGTATTCCCATACAACAGATAGTTCTGGATTCTGAAGTTTTTATTCCTATAGAGTCTATGTCCCTTGAAGGTAGGAATCATGTCTGCCTTGCTGCCTATTTTCTCTCACTTTGCTGCTTAGAAATTTCTTCCACCATATACCCTAAATCATCACTCTCAAGTTCAAAGTTCCACAGATCCCTAAAGCAAGGGCACAATGCATCCAAGTTCTTTGCTAAGGCATGACAAAAGTGACCTTTTCTCCGGTTCCCAGTAAGTTCCTCATTTCCATCTGAGACCCGCTTAGCCTAACCTTCACTGTCCATATCACCACCAGCGTTTTGTTCATAACCATTCTTCCAGTCTGTAGGAGGTTCCAAGCTTTCCTCATCTTCTTGTTTTCTTCTGAGCCCTTCACACTCTTTCATCCTCTGCCCATTTCCCAATTCCAAAGTTGCTTCCTTATTTTCAGGTATCTTTATAGCAATGCCTCACTCCTCAGTACTAATTTTCTGTATTAGTCTGTTTTTGCACTGCTACAAATAAATACCTGAGACTGGGTAATCTATAAAGTGAAGATGTCTAATTGGTTCACAGTTCTGCAGGGTGTACAGGAAGCATGGTGGCTTCTGCTTCTGAGAAGGCATCAGGAAGCTTGCAATCATGGCTGAAGGCAAAGTGGAAGGAAGATGTCTCACATGGTGGCAGCAAGAGCAAGAGACAGTGAAGGGGGAGGTGGTGCACACTTTTTAATAACCAGACCTCCTGAGACCTCACTCAGTATCACATGAGTAGCACCAAGGGGATGGTGCTAAACCATTCATGAGAAATCCACCCCAATGATCTAACTACTTCCTAACAGGCCCCACCTCCAACACTGAGGACTACAATTTGACATGAGATTTTGTGGGACACAGATCCCAATCATATCAGCATGACATTAAATATCTTTCAGCAGATAAGAAAAGTTATTAGTAACATGAAACATAAACAGGAAGTTATAAGGAAAAGAACCAATGGTAAATATTAAGTATAAAAATATGGTAGTTGAGATTTTAAAATAGAGCAACAGGATAAACAGTAGGAGGAAACAGAGTACACATTTGTTAGTTGGAACATTAAATTGAGAAACTCTCCAAGAAGGCAGTTGGAAAAGATAAGGAGATTTAAAAATAAAACGAATATATAGATATCAGCATAAATATTGTTAAGTTTTTAAAATTCAGTAGGGGTAAATAAATATGAGTCTTAAGTAAGGGCAATGACCAAAGTATTAAAACAGAATGTGTACATTTGCAACCAGGAAAAGAAAATTTGATCTTTCTAAAGAAAAGCAAGGACCGAAATAAGAGGAAAAAAAAGTGAGTGAGTGAATGGAAAACATAAAATAATATGACCAAATTATAATAAATATTAATATTTAAGTTACTAAATGTTAGTGGGTTATATTCACCAACCAAAAGACAGAGACCCACAGATTGAACTACAGAATAATCCAACTGTATGTCATCTACAAGAATCAGATTTAAATGCAACAACAGTCAGATTAAAACTAAAAAGAGAAGATTCAAATGGACATAGCAAGAAAATGTGAACCAAAAGAAAGCTGGATTCACCATCTTAATATCTGACAAAATGTTTATACAATGGTACACAGAAAGCATGGTACACAGAACTGGGACTCAAATCAGATTTATTGGACTACCAAGTCTATTCTCAGATTCCATTTATGCATAGGCTCCTTAACTACATACCTCCAAAAGTGGATGAAGATTAGAAAAGAATATAGCTCTCCTATGAACTTCACATTAATTCTAAACATTCTAGCAAAATCTCAAGGTATAATCAGATATTAGGACATTTACGGAGAAGCAGGTTGTCAACAGAAATTCCTAGTAATTATTGGATTATATTGCCCAAAAATCCATCTTGGTAATTTCTCAGAATCTTCTATTGGGCAGTTTTTATTTGCCATGAAAATAATTCCAATGTCATAAATTCAAATTTTCAACTCTACAGCAGGATCAAGGAGCAAAAGATGATAAAGTTGTTCAAAGTGAGTGGTGCAAGTGCCTCTGGTAATTATCCAGAGGAAGATAGAAACAGTAAAACGCACAGGGAGAAAGAAAATGGATATATGAGGCAAATTGTTTAATTTACATCACAAAACTGCCTCCCACCCACTGTGCCCATGAAGGTTTTAACATATGGCCACTTTTACCATTAATTGCTATGATCCTATGGCAAAACCAGTGAATTTCCATACCTTCATGAGTTGAACCATTTGTTCTTTGAATTCAATACCAAAATCTTGGACTAGAGTTTGAATTTGTCAGATCCAGTCACTAAACTTTTGAGAAGAGAAGCACTTAAAATGTTACAGCTAAGAGTTTTTCTTACCTAATTACAGCATTTTAAATTTCATCTTTAGCCAGGATATCACTTCGAGGAGGTAAATGAAAGATAATTTATAATTCAATTTTAAAGGTAGAAAGAAAAACATTACACCTGGATCTATAAATCTTCAAAAGCAATTGTCTTTGCATTTAGAACTCTCTGATGCATGGTGCCAGGTCCTTACTTGATATTATCATTTTGACTGTTATCTCCTTATATTTATGTATAGCCCTAGCCTAAACCTTTCCTTTGAGCTCAAGACTCATAAACATGGGAGGCCGAGACAGGAGGGTTGCTTGAGCCCAGGAGTTTGAGGTCAACCTGGACAACATAGTGGGACCTCATCTCTACAAAAAAGCTTTAGTTCTTAATTGACCTAATTTCAATTTTGATGTGTCTCAGGAAATAAGGAGGCCAAAGGAAAAGCAGAGAGATAGGGGAATAGCCAGTTGGTAGAGTGTTCAGATCACACACAACATTTACCAGTTAAGTCTGCAGTTTTACATGGGCATGGTTCATGATGTCCCAGAAGCAATTAAAACAGGAACATCAGTGATCACTGATCACAGATCATCATAATAGATATAATAATAATAAAAGCACGAAATAACTTCAGACTGCCAAAATGTAACACACAAACAGCGAGTGAATATGTGTTGTTGGAAAATTGGTGCCAGTTGACTTGCTCAAGCCAAGGTTGTCACAAGCCTTCAATTTTTAAAAAAATGTAATTTCTACAAAGCACATAAAGCTAATAAAATGAGATATTCTTGTATAATATCCTTTCATAGAATCACATTCCTTTCCTTCAGAGCAAATAATGTGTAGTTACACCATTATTAGGATAGTTACTTAATTAACTTCTGTTTCCTATGCCATACTATAAGCTACATGAAAACAGGGAAGATGTCTATTTTTATTTCCATTATACCCTCAGTTCTGGCACTGTATCCAGCACATAATATATGCCCAAGGTATTTTTTGAATTTGTGACTACTTATCTGCCATTCATTGAGATGTTTTCACAAAATGACATTAAAAAAAAAAAGGAAACATACACCTACCATTTTGTCCAGCTATTCTACTGCTAGGTACTTTTTTTTTTTTTTGGAGGTGGAGTTTCACTCCTGTTGCCCAGGCTGGAGTGCAATGGTGCAGTCTCAGCTCACTGCAACCTCTACCTCCCAGGTTCAAGCAATTCTCCTGTCTCAGCCTCCCAACAGCTTCCCAAATAGCTGCAATTACAAGCACCCACCACTACACCCAGCTAATTTTTGTATTTTTAGTAGAGATGGGGTTTCACCACTTTGGCCAAGCTGGTCTTGAACTCCTGACCTCAGGTGATCCACCCACCTCAGCCTCCCAAAGTGCTGGAATTACAGGCATGAGCCATTGCGTCCAGCCACTGCTAGGTACTTTGCATAGCAATTTTATTTACAATAGCCAGAAACCACTGAAAACAGCCCATTGCACTGCAACAGGTGAATAGATAAAATGTGAAGCATCCATATAATAAATCAATACTTAGCAATAATTATGCTCCAAAATATATTTCATATTCAAAAGATAATTTTAAAAGGAATAAACTATTGACACATGCAGCAACACAGTAAACCTCAAAATCTTTAGCTGAGTGAAAGAAGCCAGACTCAGAAAAAGTATCTGCTGTATGATTTCATTTGTGTGAAGGTCTAGAAAATCCAAACTAAATTATAATGTCAGAAAGCAGGCCAGTGATTGTCAGGGGACAATGAAGATCTGTGAGAAATTACAAGGAACAAAACAAAATTGTGGGGGTGATGGAAATGTTTATTATCTTGATTGTGGTGACCATTTTATATGTGTGTACACATGTCAAAAAACATCGATCTTATCCTTTAAATGTAGGCAATTTATTGTCAATTATACCTTAATAAAATTGGAAGTTTATAATTCAGTAGGAATTATTAAGATCTGAATGTAAGCATAATATATATTTAAAATGTCAGAGAAAATATATAAAAAGGATACAAATTCCAGGATTTTGCTATTACATCATTATTTAGTCATTCAACAAATACATCTTATTTTAAATAGAAATCAGTAAATAAACAGACACGTCCCGAAATAAGACACTTATGTGGCCAACAAACATATGAAAAAAAGCTCAACATTATTGATTATTAGAAAAATGCAAATCAAAACCATGAGATACCATCTTACACCAGCCAGAATGGCGATTATTAAAAAGTCAAGAAATAACAGATGCTGGAGAGGCTGCAGAGAGATAGGAACACTTTTATACTGTTGGTGGGAATGCAAATTAATTCAACCATTGTGGAAAAGAGTATGGTGATTCCTTAAGGATCTAGAATCAGAAATACCATTTGACCCAGCAATCCCATTACTGGTTATCTACCCAAAGGAATATAAACCATTCTATTATAAAGATACAAGCACATGTATGTTCATTGCAGCACTATTCACAATAGCAAAGACATGGAATCCACCTAAAGGCTCACGAATGACAGACTGGAGAGAGAATATGTGGTACATATACACCATGGAATACTATGCAGCCATAAAGAGAAATGAGATCATGTCCTTTGCAGACACATGGATGGAGCTGGAAGCCAGTGTCCTCAATAAACTAATGCAGGGATAGAAAACCAAGCACTAAATGTTCTCACTCATAAATGAGAGCTGAACAGTGAGAACACAAGGACGGAGGGAGGGGAACAATACACACTGGGGCCAGCTGTTGAGGGGCAGGGAGGAAGAAGAACATCAGGAAAAACAGCTAATGCATGCTGGGCATAATACCTGGGTGATGCATTGACAGATGCAGCAAACTGCCATGCCACATGTTTACCTATATAACAAACCTGCATATCGTGCACACGCACCCCAAAACTTAAAATAAAGAAATCAAGCAAATAAAACAGCTTTTAACTAAAAGTAACCTTTAAAAGTAATATTCCCTCTCATACACTTACAGGTAAATGAAAGATAACAAATAAAATATATTTATTTCCTGAGGTTGCTAAAGAATATAATGACTTGAGTCCCAGAGTCTTTGAGGATATAGTTTCTATAATGGCCTTGGAAAGTGGTGTGACCAGAATTTAAAATCAATCAATCAAAAGGAGCATAATGTTTGAGGCAGTATTTCTAGCAATAACAACAGCAAACAACTCTTCCACTCTCTACCTTCCTTGCTCTTTGTTATTCAAGTCTAGCAATCTGTGTTTAAGTAAAAGCTTTGAGCATTTTTGCTACAGGCAAAATTTTATATTCTCTTAGTTCTGTGATATGGAGGAGTCAGCTATTTCATTTTTTTTGCAGACTAAATAGAATATTAATGGTGCTAATGATTTTTAAATACTATCAGCAAGGTTGTTTAAAATGACTCTGTCATAGCAACAATCAATAAGATAATGAATGTGAAAATACTTCGTACGTGGCAAACAGCTACCCTCGCATACGTGAAGAGTTGAACATTTTTTCAAATCATTTTTCAGATGAAAGTCATTTGAAAGAATAGATGGTAAACAATCATAACTTATTCAAATAAAGGAAGTATTAAAAACATAAAGCAGACCAGCATAGGTCACTCGAGAAAATGGAAGCCCACAGTCGGTTGTTTTAACACAGGGAGAAATAATTTCACAAATAGTAAAATAAACCAATTAGAAAGTATGGCACTTTTTTAAACATCCAGAGAAAAATGTTCCTTAATTATCTTCACCTCTGGGAATCTTAAATCTAGAACAGTGTTTGCCAAAATATTTTCATATAACTATTCTAGGTCAACAAAATGTTTCACAGTCAAGTAAGTCCAGAGCAGATTGAGTCAAACAAGGTTAAAAGGTTATCAGAGAAATTTTCATAAACTCTAATAATAATATGAAAGAGAAGATAATATGAGAGAGGAATATATTATGCAGTCTTTCCTAAACTTACTTGACTACAGAATTATTTTTGTCTTGAAGCCTCTCATGGGCCTAACATGGTTCATCTTTATCTAGAAACACCATGAATTAATCAGTATAGGTGATTTAATAATTCAAGAGCCTAATGAAGAGCAGAGTACATGAGCCTAGAGAAAAAAATTGCATATATACAACTTTGACTACATTGGTTTGAGTAAATGAGAAGATCATTGATTACCAAAACACTGTATAAAACCACAAGGAGTTGAGTTACAGAAAACTATGGGAGAAGCTTATGTCTACATGGAAAACGAAATTGTGGAAATAAAATTTATGTTTTCCAAGTAACTTCTATTTAGTGAAACGCAATTTGTGTGAAAAACCAGAGCTCCAATTAAAAGATTCCAAAACCCAGAATATGATGAGACTTCAAGAACCCAGTGATAGCTACAGGTACATGTTCATCAAACCGGCACTCATGAAGCCCTGGCCCTGCCTGAGATCTCCATGAACTCCTCCTGCTTGGTCCCTGGGTACCTTGCACAAGAGTGGCTGCTTCTACCACCCATCGGCCATGTCCCTCCTCATTTCTCATCCCTCTTCAATGGCCTAGGAAGTCTCAGTCACTTTCTGAACATCAAGCTGGAACATGGAGTCTCTGGGAAGTGATTCTCAGGCTCAAGGTTTCTGTGTACGGTTGAGCCATGCGTGCACTGCACAAAGGTCAAAGGAGCAAGAAGGGCTTAAAGCAATCTGCATTATGGTTGTCAAGTGATGTTCTCTGGCATTGGGCTGCTTTGGTCTGGAAAAAGAGAGCCTTTGACTTTTGCAAAAAGACACTGGTCAGCTGGCCAAGCACGCACCTGCCGGCCTTCCTCCATGCAGAGGGGTGCTTTTTCCTAATTCTTCTACTCAGAGAGAGAATTTTTCTCTTAATTCCCACAAAGGCAAAGGATTGGCTTGTTTCACTTTGCTTGGCCCATCTGCCTTGACCCTTTACTCAGTTATCTCTACTTTGTTGCCTAAAAGGCACTTTGTGGTTCTGGTAACGTGAATAAAGAGCTTCTCTACAGGACAAGACACAGACACGTAAACCTGAACCTGTTTGCCTAGAAATGCTTCTCCCCTCTCCTCCCCTTCCCCAGGGCAAAAACAGCAGAAGGACTTAAAAGGAAATAGAACTGCTGAAAAGTAGAGACATATCAGGTGTATTTCAAAAATAAAACCCCTGTTACAGAACCTGTTGGCCTAATCCAGTCTCTAGAGGGAACATTGCTGGGCCAAGTGTCCACCGTCTCAGTCAGCTCCACATAACAGGAGCAGAAGGGCAGGGCTGGCTGCGGGCAGTGGGAGGGTGGTGTCTGTTCTCAGAGAAAGCGAACATGCCTGAACAAGCACACAAGACATCTACTACTATTTTTCTCTAGGCTTGAGGATGATGATAATTTTTATATATATTAAGTGGTCCGGCTTCTTTAACTTTCCACATTGTATTTTATATCTCAATTTCTTGAACTCTAGCTTTCATATGTGCACTTTTTTCAAGTTTAAAGTCTCCTTTTAGGTGTGAAACTGAGAGCTTTATAGGCACTTTGGGAAAGGTCTGAATCTTGAACTGTGCAAAGGAGAATAACCTGGTGACGCTTCACGGCTTATGCCTGCTTTCAGTACCTAACAGCAGGTGCATCTTCTAAAGCATTTTCACACTGATACTCGCGTGGCCATCCAGTAGGAATCTATAAAGGGAAAAATAAGCAAATCCTTCCACCAGGAGGGTAGCTCTTTGAAGGAGCAGTTCCCTCCAACTCCTTCCCAAATTCCTCTAGCAATTCTTATTCCTGCTTGAAGCCAAACAATGACCTGGCCACAATCATGAGCCTCAGAATAATATTTAAAGAGGGGAAAACAAAGATTCTGTTAGAGACTGACAAAGCAATAAGCTTTATTTACTCTTTGCCAGGAAAATGACAGTGCTGTGGCTCTCTATGTCCCTGTTTTATGACATCTCTCTCTCTAACTTGTGGAGCTAGGACATAGTCTTGCCCTGTGGAAGGTGAAAGGTAGGTAGGGAAAGAAAGAAAGAAAAGAAAGAAAAGAAAAACTCTCATGCCCTCAGCAAGAATCCCCATATACACCCAGTCCAGCATAGAATTCTCCAACCCAAAAATGTGGTTTGGAAACAGACAATGCAGGAAACTGAGACATCAAAAGAAGTGACTGTGGAGCTTCTGACAACACAAATGAAATCAGAGAGACAGCTCAGGCAGCTCCTCTGAAACTGCAGTTCCCATGCCTTCAGAGGGAGCTCCTGATGCCTATTTCTTCCATGAATTAGTTTAACACTCATTTCTGATGCCCTCTGTGGGTCAGGACATTTTTCATACCTCTCCAGGACGTTCAGGGAAGCTTTCACTGTAGGAGAACAAAGCACACACCACGACCCTCACAGGACCAGAAACGCCGACCGTTTTCTCCTGGAATCCTCAGCAGACTTCTCCCTACCAGCACTGTGCAAACCATTTGCAGCTGGGTTTTTTCCTACTTGTGAAACAACATTGTCTTCCCAGCAGAGCGGGACCTATTTGATGAATGGTGGCAGAGGGCTAAGGTGGAAATGGATTTTGATTGCTTTGATTGCAAGAATCCAGACATTTAAAAATGACCCTAGATGGCTTAACCCCTTCTTATCTGCGCTACAGTAAATGATATAAAAATACCTATATATGTATACTCAAGACACAAAACAGAAGATGAAATAGCTATTTTTCTCAGTGTGTTTGAAGCACTGTGATATTTACAGTCACACTTTAAAAACTCTTATTACATAAATAACACATTAATATATTTCAGCATAAAAGATTCAAACAACATAGAAGTACAAAGAGTAAAATACAAAAGTTGACTTTTTACCCCTCACGCACTGCCATTTTTCTCCCCAAGGGTAACCAAATTTACAGCTTACCGTATATGCTTCTCATCATTTTTCTATATACTTAAATAATAAATTCTTCCTAAACATAGTTCCTGCCTGTTGCTTTTCTCCCTTAACAGTACATCTTTGACGAGTCTCCATGTCACTATATACAGGTCTCTCATTCTCTTTAATGGCTGCAGAAGTGCTGTGTTTTAATATAGTAGAAAATTATCCCTGTGTTCTCATGCATGGCTAAAAAAAAAAAAAAAAACAAACTTTGAAAAGGAAGTGTACTATTTGCCTGGTTCTGCAGTAACTTCTTGAAAAATAAAAGTGGTAGCTTGCAAAAGCATGCTTAAAGTGCTAGTCACTGAAAAAAAATGCTTAACAAAATGAGCCACACTGCTCACTGATCCCGATAGCAGCCTGGACGGACCCTGCTTGGTAATCCAGCAAGTTTTGGAGGAAGTTCTTTGGGTAACGACTCTCTGCAATAGTTCCTTGAAACTGGCCAAGTTCAGATAGTTTCCAATCTTGACAATGCTTTACAAATAACCTGTATTACCCTGTAACCCTGCAAGTCTTTAACAAAAAGAGAAGATTATTGAAAAAGCTGAAAACAAGAAATAAAAGAACAGCCACAGAGTTGTTAGGTTGATTTTGCCGACAGTGTTTACACCTTCCCATAAATCCTGGAATGGCTGGGCACACCTTCATTAAATTAGGTGCTCTTGATTGGGTTACTCTCACCTTTTTACCACACTGGTCTCTGTTTTCCCAGTGAAAGATCAATCTCTTGCTCTTCACAAATTAAAGGTTCTCTTTGGTAACCAAGTTTCAGTTATTGAACGATACACATCATGAAATGTTTTCTAGAACCTTCTTTTTCTTTATAAGAAAGTAAAGAGAGCCTCAAGTATGGAGGGGGTTGTGAGGGAAACAAAACTAACAGCAGCCTGTTATCCTCAGGAGCCTATACTTTTAAGTATTTTTAGTTTTTCCCCAGGAGCAAAGAACATGGTCATTTCATGTCGGCTTGTTATGCATTACCACAATTCTGATCAGTGTCATCAAAGGTTATATTGATAGTACCAATAATATAGATATTGGAAAATTTTGCATTGATGTAATGCCTGAAATCAATCAACCTTTCACTCTTCTCTTTCCTTTCCATTGCTCCTTCAAACTCAGATAACCTTCAGTTCCTGAATCTCCAGAGCCTCCTATAAAGGGGTAATGGGACCCATCAGAGAGTCTAGTAATCTACACCTCCTGGATTAGAACCCATCAAAAGCCAGAGCAGGTCATTTTACCATCAAAAGAGCATCCCTCCCTCAAAGAAATGTCAAAACTCAAGAGGTCTTTGCACTTTGAGGTGGCCTTATTTATAGACCTTTCCAGTTTCATCTCTCTTGCAATGCACTGTGGTCCCCAGGATGGTGGCAACAGAGCTTTGCAGCTGAGATTGTGTCTGAATGCAGCTCAGGCTCCCCTCCACATTCCATTTGTTCAAGTAACTTTTCCAGGGCTATGCAGTCAGGCCAATTATCTTAGAAACAAGCAATTATAACCACATTCACAGCTCCCTAAAAGGGTGAGTGCATTCTAGTAACAATTTCTCATGAAAGAAAAACAGTAATTGAAGGATTGGCAAGGCTATTGCAACAGACCAAGACCTCTGGGAAGACATTAAATAGCATGCGGGCGTACACACACACACACATGCACACAGTCCACTTGCTTTCCCACCAGAGGAATTTTTCCTTTCCATCCAAATCTACCAAATATTTTCTGGAGGAAAAAAGAGAGAGAGACCATAGGAAGCAAAATAGGTGAAGGTATAACTGGCATTCTGGGTTTTGGTCATACATTATTCCTTCATATCTATATGTTCATCTCTTGCTTCTCTATTGCTGAATGTAAGTCACAGTGTAAAATATTCACAAAGTATCATTTCCGAGATAATACACGTGGAAGTGCTTTAGAAAAGGTAAATCAGGTGGATCACTTGAGGTCAGGAGTTCAAGACCAGTCTGGCCAACATGGTGAAACCCCATCTCTACTAAAAATACAAAATTAGCTGGGCATGTTGGTGCATGTCTGTAATCCCAGCTATTTGGGAGGCTGAGGCACAAGAATCTCATGAACCCAGGAGGCCGAGGTTGCAGTGAGCAGAAGATTGCACCACTGCCCTCCAGCCTGGGTGACACAGCAAGATTTTGTCTCCAAAAAAGAAAGAAAGGAAGAAAGAAAAGGTAAATCATTCTATCAACCTAAGGTAAATGTAGTTATTTTTGGAGCCTAATTCACATCTTTATTGATAGAACATACTACCGGCTCAAACTACGCGTGGTACTCTGAGGCAACCAAACTATCCTACATTCACTATTAGATATACAGTCCTCCAGATTTCAGTCTTGATCAACTACAGCACACACTAACACATATTGCAGCCTTCGTGCATATATTCAAACGCTTATATACACTGCTGTAGCTCTAATTGTCCAAGGGCTATTTTTCTAAAACAAGGTGATAAATTCCTTAAGGGTAAGGATTTAATGTAACATTGGTATTCCCCACAACAGAGTATAAGGCGTTGCACATCAGCAGCAATCAGTAACTAGTTGTTGAATTGATTAACTATCAGACATTCATGATAGTTTTTCAGATATTGGTCCTCTGAAATGACAAGTAAACATATGCTTTGAGTAGACTGGTGAAAATATTATTTAAAAGCCTGTACTTTTGCCCAAAGGGAAAGAATTATGTATGTATTTATTTATTTGTTTTTATGTCTTTCTTTAGGCAAAAGTACATGTTTGTGAAATACACACATATACTATACATACACAAACACACACACGCATTGCGTATATATCTGGAGCAAGGCCGCTCGTTCAATTTGGCTCTGGAAAACGAGAACGACAAACCATTTTGGAAGAGAAAAGGGACGTCTAACCTTGCCGCTTTGTTTTGTTTTTCATGCATCCAGACCAGAGTATTAGGACAGAGGGGAGACAAAAGGTAATTGAGCTGGGATTCGGGGAAGCATTTTGTAAGTGAGTAAAAGGCCACAGTGATGAGTTCAGTGGCAGGGGGTTTTCCAAACACATCTCCAGAGAATCTGGAGTGAACCTAAATAGAAAGCCTTTCTTTCTTAAAATGCGTAAAACGCTAGATTTCATATTTGCCTCTTGCCTGCGCGGGTGACACCAGTCTGGACCGCAGAGACCAGCCCCGGGTGCCGTGGCTTCCTGGACGGCTGAGCGGGGGCGGAGCGCCATCTACTGGTTTTCTGTGCGACGGGCGCCCGGCAGGTTTCCTGGAGCAGAGCTTGTGAGCAAATGGTGCATCATTTAGTCAAGAGAGCGTCTGCAGTCCAGGGAGAAATGGCAATCTGCATACACTTTCCCACCACTTCCCTTCCCTAGCTCTCCTCCTCCAATTATCCTTGGGAAGAAAATGCAGTGGGAAAGACATGGAAACACTCCCTTAGAAACGCAGGGAGTGGGGGGCTGGATTTTGTCTGGGCAGGGGAGAGACTCGGGTTTGTCTCTGTCTCTGCACACCAGGATTTAGAAAAGGCTGGCACCCTTGCTGCGTGCCTTCACCTCCACCCGCTGAGCTCACTAGCCAATGAGGCTGCTAGATAACCGAGGGCTCAGGGGGCGACCTGGAACAAAGGGGCAGTGGGACAGGGCGGCAGGCAGGTCTGGCCCGAGGTGCATGGTGAGGCCCTGTCAAACCCTGGCCAGAGGAGGTGCTGTCACCCCAAAAGGAGGAAAAACCTCACCTTCCGCTGTGTCCAGCTGTCCACTGGCCTAAAAGATGGCTTCCTTCTGGGGCAGCCTCTGTGTCTCCCAGGACTACTGGGGGGCTGACCATCCCCCACAGGAGTACCTGTCTTTGGAGGGCCTACTTTCTAACAACAGCTCCTCAGCCTTCTCTAGACCAGGGAGTAGTTTGATCATCAAACCATCTTCACTGATTTCTGCAAGAGAGTGAGCGCCCTGCCACAGGCAGATACCCCTTTGGGCAGTAGCTCACTACTAGAACCGGCATCATGACGTCTCCACTCCTAAGAGTTCAAAGAACCACAGGATTCCGTATTTAAAAGGGTTGGTATATGCAAAGCCAAAATTCACTCCAGGGCCCATTGTTTCCTATCATGTTGGATGAAGAGTACAACAAATCACTTCTGTAAGGCTTCTGATAAGTGGCTTTGTTGAAATGAGAAGCCATTTACTTACAGAAAGCACAGTGACATCAGGTTAGTGAGCGTGGCACCAGCAAGGTAGTTTACACCACATCTTCTGTCTGCTCCTTCCCAAAACTCCTTCCTCAGGAGGTCTGAACTCAGCCCCATCACCTGCCTAGTCTTCAGCAAAATCCCAGCAATAAATCTCAGCGGCTGGCAATTCTTTGACTCCACAGACTTGAGGAAGACATCTGAAAGAGATAAGAATCTTTTTAGAGAGAACAGAAAACACATGTTTTCAAAGAAGATGATGACTTTTTCTGAAAATAAGGCATGGGATGCTGCATTAGATTAGTCCCAGGTTATCTCCATTTGGCTAAATGCTCTTAAAATTAAAATAATACCAAGACGTAAACCAAAGAAGCACACTGCTAATGTATTTTACAACCCTACAAAACTTAGCAGGAAGGGTCTATAATTGTATGAGTTTGGGTTTTCAGTTACTTATAACCCCTAGACAATCTCTGTAAAAGAATAAAACAGGGATATATAATAGTGGTTATGACATAAATTTCTAGTATATCTATGGCATTAAGCACCCGAAAAACATCTATTCTTTATATGACACAATGCCCTCTTCTTCTTTCAAAACCTCTGCAATACTTAGGACCCTCTTTTTTTTTTTTAGGAAACTAAATCTTAACAATCTCTAATAGACTCACTACATGAAGCAGCATCTGTATATTGGCGTGTATGGAGTGTTGTTGATAAAATGGGGAGGTGGGGACCCGTGGGAAAGCAGATGTGTCCAGATGTATTTGGTTCTGTATGTTTTGTTGCAGTTCTGTGTTGGCCATGACTCTCTCGTTAAAGCATCAACTCCTCCTGGAGAGAAAGATTTCGTTTTTCTTTCCACACCATGGTTCAGGTACCTAACACAGTGCTTTTGTGTTAGTTCATTCTCATGCTGTTATAAAGAAACACCTGAGACTGGGTAATTTACAAAGAAAAGAGGTTTCATCGGCTGACAGCTCTTCAGGCTACACAGGAAGCATGATGCTGACATCTGCTCAGCTTCCGGGGAGGCCTCAGGAAACTTACAATCACAGCGGAAGGCAAAGGAGAAGCCAGCAATTAACGTAGCCAGAGCAGGAGGAAGAGAGAGAGGAGGGAGGTGCCACACACTTTTAAACAACCAGATCTCATGAGAAGTCACTCACTTTGCAGTGCCAAGGGGAGATGGTGCTAAACCAGTCATGAGAACTCCACCTCCACAATCCAGTCACCTCCCACCGGGCCCCACCTCCAACATCGGGGATTATAACTGAACGTGAGATTTGGACAGCAACACAGATCCAAACCATATCAGCTTCACAAAGAGCGCGTACTGAGCAATACCTCGTTCCTGCCAGCTCAGCCTGCCCCAATTCTGAGCACATCTGTACTTTAAGGGGAAGCATGAAGACTACTCAGCCTGCCCCATGAGGTACTTTCATGATCAAATCAGACTCCAAAGCAGGTATCTTAAGAGAAAGACTGGGACAGAAGCATTCTCTTGGTTGCCATATGGGACCGGGATCCCCAGTGATGACAGACGTCTTTCCTGTCTACCCCTGTCTCTACCCCCAAGTTGGCTTTCCCATAGACGAGCTCCTGTAATGGGCCTGTGTCTAGATGCTGGCTGGTAATTCCAGCCTGTATCTTCATCACTCCTGAGCACAGTTTCATCTTGTGCTCCTTCTGGATTGCTGAGCTCTCCTGTCAAATGAGGGCTAGGATCTGTGGTAATTCCTGCTGGCTGGTAATTCTAGCCCGTATCTTCATCAGTCCTGAGCACAGTTTCATCTTGTGCTCCTTCTGGATTGCTGAGCTCTCCTCTCAAATGAGAGCCAGGATCCGCTTGCCTGGCCTGCTAGACCATGAATGTCCCTGTCCCTCTGACTCAGGTTCCTCACCACCTTATCTCACCTTGAACTCCGCGAGTGTACACGATTTGCAGATTTTGACTGTTATTGATGCTTTGCACGTCTTTGTATGCCTGAATACCTGGCCTAGGGAAGAGGTACATGTACAGTAAATGTAGGTGGAAAACAAATAAACAAATCAATAAATGGATAACACTCATACTGCCTATTGACATCACTTCTTGGGCAGGGTCTGCAGCTCTCCAGGACCAATTTGTCCCTGATAGGTACATTGCATAACTCGTCTCAGTAGCCCCTGTCCCCTGCCTTCCCTTGTAGATACAAATCTACAGATAAGTTAATATCCCAGACTTCTTCCCCAGAGCCTGCCCCATTCCAGTGAGCAGGTATTGAACCAAGTTTTGGCTCTTTCAGAAGTACCATCCAATCATGAGAAGACAGGTATAACCCGATGCATTCCCAAGTTGTGGCTGATATGATGAGAGACAAGTTCAGACCCTACATCCACTCTAAACCCACCATTTTATTTGACTAACACGTACAGAGTACTTGCTTTGTGCAAGGCACTGATTTAATCCTTATAATAACACTATGGTTATTATCTCCTTTGGCCCACAAGAAAACTGAGACACAGTGGGCTTCAACCTATCCAAAGGCCCACAGTGGCAGGGCTGGACATTGACCTTTGGCAGGCAGGCTCCAGAGCCCTTGTTCTTATTCTCCAGCCCACACTAACTCATTCTCCAGGCTGTGAACACCCGTGAGCCTCTTCTAGTCACCCTATCAGGAAAGAAGACAGGGATAATTTGGCACAAGCTCAAACCTGTAACAGATATGAAACTACAAAACTAATGCCACCTAATCTGTTCACTGATTCTGTGCCCCAACAAAACACAAGTTATTTCAGAGATCGGACGAGGCCACAGCAATCCTTCGGCTGGATTTAAGAGAGACAGTAGAATCTAGAGTGACTCTTCTATGATTAGTGCTGTTTAATTGGGTAAATGATGGGACCTTTAGCAAAGGTTAGGAATCTGATCTAAGAGCAGGGACGGCTTACTTTTGTATGGGCTGAGAAACACAAAGATGATTAAGACATGCTCTACCCAAGGCTTATATACAATGTAAATGATAGCATCTTTTAAAAATTGCTAAAAGTTTTGAAACTATTTTAGGCCCATAGAAATTTTTATTTACCTAAAATTTGATGATATTCTACTCACAGGATCACCCAAATATATCATTGAATGCACAAAATTGCACACACTTCTATGATTTTACATTTTCAAACTTACACATGGACGTGATTATCCTTCTAAGAGCTGGGGCCATGCTTCTAGCCAGAATTGTCTGGGAGGTAAAGGCCCATCTGTGCTCCAGATTCCCGTTCATCTCCCCAGGAGGCTTTCAGGAGACCAAGGTGTGTCAAGGGAATGCCCGCCAGGCAGGCCCCAGGTGTAGAAAGCATGTACAGACGTGGTCTCACCCAGGAGTAGGGCCAGCTGGGTCCTGCTCAGAGGGATTCAGGATTGAGACCAAACATTTGATTTAAAGCAGGACATTCCTGGAGTAAAGGAATCACACGCTCTAATATTGGAAACACGCATGGGATTCTTTGCTAAGACTTCAGTTGGCTGTAAGTGAAAGTACAGAAACATGGGAGGAACAATTCAGCCCATTTCTTTCTAAAAAAGACATTTCAGGCCAGTGACAAGAAACTACAGATGCACTTACTTGGATGGTAACGTACATTCACAAGTAGCCAGTTTTCCAGTGACTCACACTGAATTTTCTGCGATCATCCTTCCTCTTGCTTTCCTGATTCCAGCCTCACAGAAGGCCCAGGTGAAATCCACACCTACACGTCCACAAAGCACCTACAACCCCTGACTATGTTGTCAGCAGGAACCTTCACAGCATTTAGTATAATTTAAGTGCCGCCAATCAAAAGGGTCTCCCTAATGAGTACATATGAAGCTAGGGTTGCTGGCAAATAAAAATACAGGGCTCCCAGTTAAACTTGAATTTCAAATAAATAGTGATTTTTTTTAGTAGAAATGTGTCCCATGTGATATATGGACAAACATGTACTAAAAATGTTTTTATTAATCTAGTATTAAAATTTAACTGTGCATCCTGTATTGTACCTAGCAACTGTATGTGTGGCTCCAAATAGTTTGTATTTTGGTAGCAAAACTTTAAAAAAAATCCTCTGCAATATTCAAGTTCCCACAGGAAAAGCAAAAAAATAAGCTGCTGCTAAGTATAATTTTATAAAGTTCATAAAATTAACCTTTATTCAAACCCTGTTAGAATCTTCTCATCTTCCCCCTGCCTTTTTTTATTTCTTGAGACACCGTCTCACTTCATTACCCAGTCTGGAGTGCAGTGGCATGATCTCAGCTTTCTGTAACCTCTGCCTCCCAGGTTCAAGCAATTCTCAAACCCTTGTGCCTTAGCCTCCCAAGTAGCTGAAATTACAGGATCACACCACCATGCCTGGTTGATTTTTGTATTTTTAGTAGAGAAGGGGTTTCGCCATGTTGGCCAGGCTGGTCTCGAACTCCTGACTTTAGGTGATCTGCCAGCCTCAGCTTCCCAAAGTGCTGGGATTACAGGAGTGAGCTACTACACCCCGCCCTTTTCCTAATCTTATCACCAAAAGCCACCCAACATGCAATTCTGAGAACCGGCCTAGATTGCAACCTTGCCCTCAGCCCCTATGCTTACTGGGCCACAAAACTACCTCCCAACTAGCTGTTATGGACCAAACTGTGTCCTCCTAACATTCATATGTTGGAGCGCTAACCCTCAAAGTGACTATTTGGAGATAGAGCCTTTAAGGTGGTCATTGAGGTTAAACAATCATAAGCACAGGGCCTTAATCAGTACGCCAGATGCCCTTATACGAAGAGGAAGAGACATCAAAGATGTACACTCGGAGACAACGTCAGGTGAGAACACAGTGAAGGGGTAGCCGTCTGCAAGCCAAGCAGAGAGGCCTCAGGAGAAACCATACCTGCCGACCCCTTAGTCTTAGACTTTCAGCCTCCAGAACTGTGAGAAAACAGGTTTCTGCTGCTCAAGCTTCCCCAGTTTGTGGTATTTTGTTAGGGCAGCCCAAGCAGATGAATATATTAGTTTTCACATTTGTTCCTCTCCTCTGGCAACACTCAGAAATATTTCACAATGTTTCACAGCTGGAAATATTGCTATAGTCTTCTACAGGGCTCTCCAACTCGTATTAGACCCTGTTAGAGTGAGCTGCAAAACACAGATCTACCTAAAACCCAAATCTAATAAAGTCATTCTGCTGAAAGCTTTTTAACAAATCCTTGCTTAGGCTTCTTGGCTGTCTTTGGGCAGCCTCAGTGCCGTCCCAGCCAGCGTCAGCTCACACAGGCTCAGGAGAGTCACCCACACTCATCTCAACTCCACTTTCAGTGGCACCATCTTGGAGGCTTGCAACTGGCCAAGGTGGGAGTATTTACACTATGGAATCTGCAAACACAGATCAAGGCTCTTTTTTATAATTAGAGAGTCCATTGTTGAACATTTACCAGCGCACTATTGCCTCTATCAGCATACATTCAGCTCCAAGAAACAAACAAAAACTGCAACCAATGACAGATATGCCAGCGATTCTCAAAATATACCCCCAGACCAGTGTCACAGCCACGTGGGAAGGGCTCCCTGGCAAAACTCCATCCAGCCTGCGCACTTCGAGGAATGCACACAGTGGGAGGAGCCTCAGAAGTTCACGCATTTGTAGCAGGGAGGAGCTGGCCCCTCCTCTTCCTGGGTAGAACCTGGGATTCAAACGCGAGGCAGAAAGCCTGTGGGCAGGAAGTGTACTCTCTCACTTTGCTAAGAGTCTCTGTTTTCCTTCTTGTTCTTTTTTGCCCAATAAATACCATTTTTTTCACTCTTCAAATTGTCCGTGAGCCTAAATTTCTGTGGCCATGTGGCAAGGACCCCGTCTTTAGCTGAACCAAGGAAAAGTCCCACAATACCAGCAGCAATAGCAGCAGCTTGAAATTTGTTAAAAATATGAATTCTCAAGATCTTTCCCCTAGATGTACTGAATTGAAAACTCACCCAGCAATTTGAGTTTAAACAAGCATTTCAGCTGACTGATACCCACTTACGTTTGAGAACTATTGACGTGAACCTGTGCTCTCAAATGTTAATTTTTACATTAACTGGGGATCTTGTTAAAATACAGATTCTGACCCTGCAAGTCTGGAGCAAGGCCTGAGACTGCATTTTTAACAGGCTCTCTGGTGATGCCAACACTGCTGATTCACCAACCACATTTTTGAGTAGCAGGGACTTAAACCACAAGACATTTGAAATTTATTTGGCAAGGACTCTCGAAGAAGGAAGTTCAGGACTCAGGTAATGGCTCAGTGATGTGATCCTGTACCCTATCTTTCCATCCAGTCCAGTGGTGTATTCATAAATTTTAGTAGCTGACTAGAGGTATGGAGGGAGACTATTGATCTGTAACAGTTACCAATTCCCACAGTGTAAATACTCCCCCGTCATAGTTAATTTCAACCTACTGATGTGATGCCAACTGGCTTGCAAAAGTTTTGAAAATTTCTCCATCAGTATTGCAAGCTGGTATGAGCTGGCTCTAGTACCTCCACTGGATATAGGGCTGTGATCCCAGGGTATAGGGAAAGTTAACAGTGGTGAGGTTGACAGTTTTAATAGCATGGGAGTCTCCAGCTTTGCTGATTCATAGCAGGTCAGCAATATTTTATTAAAGGCCTATGGATAACAAACTTTATTACTAGTTTAAATCATTCTAGGCAGATGAGGACTCTTTCATGTATGAACATTTTTCCTTACTCTATAAGAGGAAGAGGTGCCAATAAAAAAAAAAATACCCTGTGGAAGGTGGTCCATAAATTAATTCACTGAACAAATGCATATTGAGTACCTATGATGTTGCAGGCACAATGCTATAGTAAACAAGACAGCTAGAATCCCTTTCTTTAACGTGCTTGCCATCTCCACATAGAGCTGATGCCCCAATTAAACAAGGAAGTATTCAGCATGTGGGTACAACTGTAATCGAGTGACAGGAGCAGGGCTGTGGGGGTGTTCCAAAGATGCTCACTGTTCCTGGATCAGATGTGTTTTCCCAGGTCCTTGGGCCTTGATCACCCAAGAATGGGGAGGAGGACCCTGGCAGCACAGTGAGCTCATTCAAGTAAATATCCGACCCAAAGAGCTTTGCAGAAAAGCAATTTATTAGGCAGAAAGAGAGAGAGAGAGAGAGAGAGAGAGAGAGAGAGAGAGAGAGAGAGAGAGAGCTCCCATGCTGTCGAGGGAGGGGATCCAGAGATGGAGTCTGCACAGGTAAAAAGAGAGAGAGAAGGCTCCCACGCTGCCGTGGGAGGGGATCCCAGAGAGGGAAATCCCTATTGGTAAGGGAGTGGGGGGATTTAACTGGAGTTACTCCCACACCATTCAAGTTCTCGTCCAGTGAGAGGAGCTTTTCCAAACTTCCTCTGGAGTGATTGATCTTAAACTCTAGTATAGGATTGGTTGCCTGGCCTGCAATCAAAGCCCCCTCCCTTGTAGCTTATGGCGGGCTTTCTAAACAAAGGAAGCTCACCTGGGCTGTCTACCTTTCCCACGAACGGGAAAGTTAGACAAAGAACTCTAGGTTTCCAGATGGGGAGGTGGATGGAGGCATGGTGCTGGGAAGTTCTTGCCTTTGAAACCACGCCCCTTGTGGACCCAGGAAGAGAAGTTAACATAGTCCCTCACAACCATAATGTGAAAAAGATACCAAATATACAAAACACAAGAATATGTGTTCCAGGAGGGCAGGAGTTTTTCTACATTTTGCTCACAGCCTTATTCCCAGTGCCTACCATTGCCTGACATCCAATTCTTAATTGTTATCTGTTGAAAAGAATGAAGGTAAATGAAAGTAAGCCACTCTTCTGTGCAGCATCACAGCCCAGTATTCAGACCAGAATAGGGACCAGGGAACTGTAAATGATGCACTGTAATGAACAGGCAAGCACTCATTAAAGTCATGTTCCCATATAAAGCCACAGAGTCAAGAAATGGTGTCTGCTGCCCTATGAGCTTCCATGATTAGTTCAGGAAGAAATCCCATCAAATTTATAGTGAGGCCTAAATAAGACAGATGTTAAGAGGCAAGAAATACCCAGATCCTGGCAGAAGACTCTGAGTCCTCGTGTTTCTTGGCACATTCCCTAATTCACAAGAAATTAGCCAGCAGTGAGAGAAAGCCATTTGGCCCTCTGAGTGGAGTTCTTCCAGGGTTGTGATTTTCTTCTGTGAGTGGATTCCTTCCCTTTTAATGTTTAACCCCAAACTTTACATTCTAACACCCCTTTGTGCAATTTAAATGAAGTAAAAGGAACAAGAAGAGGTTTCAGTTTTCAATTCTGATAATGAAGGATGAGCTCTGAAAAGCACAGGTGAGGCGGATTTAAGGTAGAAACACACACACGGCCCAAGAGGAGACTCACGAGCTGATAGAAGAGTCTGTTGGCAAGAAATTCTACTCCACTTGAGATTCTAGGGAAAATAAGAATTTCTTCAAATTAGTAGCATTTCAATGAGTCCTATTTCTAAATCTTCCTTCAACTTTTATGAAACTGGTTAAGGCTAACATTCAAAACTACTGTAGACTGAATTGTGTCCCCCCAACCTAAATTCATATGGTGAAGCCCTAACCATAATGGGAGAGTTTTAGGAATTGAGGCCTTTGGGAGGTAACAAGGGTTAGGTGAAGTCATAAGGGTAGGGCCCTCGTGTTAAAAGTAATCGCCTCATAAGAAGAGGAAGAGATCTCTCTCTCTCTCTCTCTCTCTCTCTCTCTCTCTCTCTCTCTCTCTCTCTCTCTCAAGGTGCACACAACAAGGAAAGGTCAGGTGAGGATACAACAAGAAGGTGGCTGTCAACAGGTTCAGAAAGAGATCCCTCACCATAATTGGACTGTGCTAGAACCCTGATCTCAAACTTCCAGCACCCGGGAACTGTGAGAAAATAAATTTCTGTTATTTAATCTACCTAACATATAATATTTTGTTGTGGCAGCCAGAGCAGGCAAATACAAAAGCTGTTTGAGTCGAATACAAGGCAAAAAAGTCTTTAAGCTACTTTGTAGAAGTGGGAGTTTGGGGCTCTTTCCTGCACCAGGCATCAGATACCACTGGTACAAGCAGTAGCTGGCTGCAAAAAGGGCTGAAGAGGCCACCATCTCCTGTTCCCTGTTAGAGCTGAAGACAAATGAGAGAGTCAGGAGCACTCCACTCTTCTCTACACCATGCCAGCCTGGGGGAATTCAACATGATCAAATAACAGTATAAATTACATTTTCTAAATTCTGCCCCCATCCTCTGTTAAAGGAACTTCAACCTTCTCCAAAGGTCCTATCTGCCCCCTGAATAACTATATATAGTTATAGTTATACTATTATATATCTAGTTATAGATATATAACTACTTCTAGTTATAGTATAACTATTTTTAGTTCCTCGATGTATTAGTCTGTTCTCATGCAGCTAATAAAGACATACCTGAGACTGGATAATTTATAAAGAAAAAGAGGTTTAATGGACTCACAGTTCCATGTGGCTGGGGAGGCCTCACAATCATGGCAGAAGGCAAAGAGGAGCAAGTCACGTTTTACATGGTGGCAGGGAAGAGACAGAACGATAACCAAGCGAAAGGGGTTTCCCCTTATAAAACCATAAGATCTCACGAGACTTATTCACTACCACGAGAACAGTATGGGGGAAACTGCCCCCATGAATCAATTACCTCCCACCAGGTCTCTCCTACACCCGTGGGAATTGTGGGAGCTACAATTCAAGATGAGATTTGAGTGGGGACACAGCCAAACCATATCACTCAGGGATAACTTAAATCCAGATTTCTCCCTTTTCTAGAACTCCTTGTGGTGAAATGCTAGGGAGATGTCTGCCCTGAAGAAGCCAGGGCACCTTGAATACATCCTGTGTCTTCCAGAGCCTTCCCCACCCACCTGGCTGCTTTTGAACTAGCCACTCTGGCACTGGCTGTGGCTGTGCTGCCACTCTGCAACTACTTGGAAATGGGAGATTAGCTTTCTCCACCTGGATTACTGAGCTATAGCAATAGGCCACAAGGCCTTCTCAGTGAGTGTTGTCCTGCATCAGACTTGTGTGCCTTGATTCTTGATGCCCTAAACATAGCTGCTTTCTCTGAAGGCTGCTTGTTCTTTCCAATGCATAGAGAACTGGGGTTCCCCTCACCTGTTCTCCGTATAAGGTCTACTCTACTTGAGATAGGTGAATACAGAGTCAAGCCAACTTCCTTTCTACCAAGAGAATCCAGAAAACAAGGCTGAGAAAGGGGAATATGGACTGAAGCCACAGAAGAGGAGTTGTTTAGAAAACAAATAGTTCAAAAAAGAAACAAAAAGAGCACTTCCAAAATGCCAAAGTAAGAACCAGTGAAAGTTTACCCCTTCATAAAAGCAATAAGAACACTGGTAAAATTGGTCAAAATCAACATTTTTAGAGCTTTGAAAATTAACCAAAGTCTTACAGCAATAAGAATTTATTTAAAAGAAAAAAAAAAGCCTGGTTCTTATTAAGAACAACAAGCTTTGTGGCATTGTAACTTGCCCTGTTTCTATCACACTACCCCAGGTCTGTGGTGGCTTTGAAAACCATCAACCACACAACCATTGTAGTTGTGAAGACCAGCAGCCTAGCAGCCACTAGAGGGGGCAAAATGGGTTTAGAGCTCCCTAGATGCCCCATTTTCCAACGAACTGTCATTATCTGAGCTGTCTGCAAGGTCCTTGGAAAGTGCCATTCACAGAACTTGTCTTTATCTGACCTGACTCAGAGCTCACTCAGTAGGAGAAGCTCTATAACCTGAGTGTTTTTCAAAATAAATCAGAGGCACTTGTTTAAAACTGCAGCTTCCCAAGGCAGTGATACCAGTTGCTGCAAATCAGAAACTGGCCAAACATTTTTTTTTCAATATGGCAAGAAAGATCTCCATTGTAGGCTTCACAACACTCAGGCATATTCCTGGGCATCCAGGAAGCCACACGCACGTGGAAGTTGGTGTGCAAACCTGAAAGAATTGAAAAAGCCTTAATCTCTCATGTCTGGCTGAGGCCGAAGCTCTGTCTAAACCAGAAATGAAAGCTATTGCAGAATTGTAAACTGCTGAGCATTGACAGCTTGCCTGGAACTAGTTTCCTATTGTTACTGTAAAAAATTACAATAAAATTAGGAGTCTGAGACAAGACAAATGTATTAGCTTATATTTCTGCAGGTCAGAAGTCTAGAATGAGCCTTGTAGATGAATACTATGAAAATCTGTATACCAGCTAATTAGATAGCCTAGGTGAAAATGATGAAAACTACCAAAACTCATTCAAGAAGAAGTAAAAAGAATAAAACTGTAACAAGTAAATATTGTGTTAGTAATTTTTAAATTTCCAAAAAGAAAAGCCTAGAAACACATGGCTTCTCTGGCAAATTCTACCAAATAATTTAAAGAAGAATGCCAGCCCTTAACGAACCTCCCCACCACAAAAAAAAACAGAAGAGGGGGTAAACTCTCCCAACTCATTCCATGAGATTAGCGTTACACTAACATCCAAACCAGACAAAGATGTCACAAGAAAAAAAATCTATAGTCCAATATCCCTTATAAATAGTCACACAAAAATCCTCAACTACTCACAAATTAAATCCAGAAACATATTAAAAGTATTATACAGCGTAACCATGACCTGAAATTTACTATAGAATACAAGTGTCTGGGTCTACTTTATGCTACTATAACAGAATACCACAGATTGTGTAATTTTGAATGAACAGAAATTATTAAGTTCATGTTTCTGGAGGCTGGGAAGTCCAAGATGCAGGGGCCATATATTTGCAAAATTTTATTTTACAAACTGTGAAGTACTAAGTAATACAAATGTTTTGCATGATAACACCAGCCTTAGGATGCACTGAGGGAGTACATCAAAAAGGCTGCAGGGTATTCCCAATAGCTCAGTGGACCAAACTCCCCTTTTCTTCACCACTCCTCGTGCCAGCACTTTCCTGTAACCACTAAGCAGGGCCGACAGAACTCCCAGATGCGCATACCAGCCGATAAAAGCTCCCAGAGCAGTTTGAGCTGGTGGGAGCACCTCCTTCTCCACTACAGTTTCTAGGGCTGCTGCTGCCCCTGCTGTCCTTGTATTCACCAGCACCTTTATAATCTCTGTCCAGCCTCTGCAGGATCGTTCCACTGTTTCTGCAAGAAAAGGCTCATGACACACCTATGGTACAGCTACCACACCCTCCCCCCATAGCCCTTGCATTGCTTTGAAGCTCTCTTTTTTTCCCTGGGTCCTTGCCAAAGGGCTTTCTGAGAGAGTCTGAGACAACACAAATGTATTAGCTTCTATTTCTGCAGGTCAGAAGTCTGGAATGAGTCTTGTAGATGAATAACCATGAAAATCTGTATACCAGCTAATTAGATAACCTAGGTGAAAATGATGAAAACTACCAAAACTCACTCAAGAAGAAGTAAAAAAAAAAACCTACATAAAACTGTAACTAACCTAAATAAAACTGCCTGGGTCTTGGATATAAGCCAAGGCATGCATGCATGGGGATAGGGCAGCCGTGGGGGTGGGAGAGTCCACGATGTCACCGTACAAGCCTCTCTCCCTTCTAGATATTCCTGTCCCCACTCCTCTTTCCATCAGCCACATTGACAAGTTCGACTCTTACTCCTTTTTCTTTTGGGCCAGCGTAGTTTTCTTTAATGATGACTAATCTCTCAAGCGGCAGGATGCATGTTCTAGGAAAAAGAAACATCACAAACAAAGGTGTGAAGAAAAAACATGCACAATTTGCCCAGTAGACTGGAAGGAGACTTGTGTGAGGGAGTGTTGAAAGGAAAAGCCAGGCAAGTCCATGGTGTTCAGATTGTACAGAAACTTAAGGGCCAGTCCGAGGAGTTTTTTATTTTTTTAATTTTATTTTATTTATTTATTTATTTTAGAGACAGAGTCTCAATCTGTAGCCCAGGCTGGAGTACAGTGGTATGATCTTGGCTCACTGCAACCTCCATCAGCCGGGTTCAAATGATTCTCCTGTTTCAGTCTCCCGAGTAGCTGGGACTACAGGCACACACCAACATGCCCAGCTAATTTTTGTATTTTTAATAGAAACAGGGTTTCGCCATGTTGGTCAGGCTGGTCTCAAACTCTTGACCTCAGGTGATCTGCTTGCCTTGGCCTCCCAAAATGCTGGGATCGCAGGCATCAAGGAATTTAGAATTTGCACCACAGACCAGTAGTTTCCATACTGGTGCCTGTTAGAACTAATCCCATGGGACTTACTGTGGAAGAAAAAAAACTGTGGGGTTGGAGAGGGGGGTGTTCATGGCCAAATGAGAACGGGCACCACCACACTGGACATCACCTGGACAACATCCAAGACTTTCAGGATTCCTTTAGTGAAAACTACCATCCCCAGAGCTAATTTGTTTTACTTTGTTTACCCTAATGTTTTCAAATTTTAAAAACCTTTCTTTTAGTCAAAGGGAATTAGCGCATTTTTTGGAACCTACTTTGGGAAATGCTGCTTTAAGTTAGGCCGTAGTAACTGAAGAGGTTTGAAAAAGGAAATTGACCTACCTAAACCAATACAATTGGAAAATTAATGTGAAGTTCAGAAAGCATTGAAGAGAAGGGAAAGAAAAATCAATAAAGAGGTTTCGGCCAGAGTTGAGATAAAGCTGTACAGATCCAGACCACAGGGCTGCAGTGAGAATGGAAACGAAGAGGGAAAAGAAAAGAAATTGTTGCTGGAGTTGGCAGAAACTGTTTACTGACAATTTAGGAAGATGCCCAGGGAGAGAAAGGAGATAAGGTTTAGCACCTGCTTTCTGATTAAAAGAGTAATTTCGTGGCTGAGAGAGCTATCAGAAAAAGAGGTGGCAAATCTGATTTCAGATATGAGAATTTTATTTTCATCATATCAGGGAACTTATTTCTCTTGTTCTACTGTCTTTCCAATGCTTGACCTATGGTAAGTTCGCAATTAATGTGATTGCATAACTGAAAAGTACTCCAATCAGAAATTTCGGCAAACTATGTAAGAAAAAAAAAAAAAAAAACACTTAGGTACTTCGGTGCCCCGGGATAATACTGAGTCTGTGAATAAGGCTGCAGAATTGAGTCATTTTTCTTCTGTACATCATCTCTTTCTAAATCTACATGTGGAACAGGAATTAGGGGTCCTGAAACGCAGGAAAAGAAATGTTGAAGAATGGAGCTATCCCTTTCCAACACTAAATAAGCGGCATTTAGGAAAGACAAATGTGGAAATAGAACCATCAAAGGACCTAAAAATAGTAATCACTAGGGCACGAGATGGGATAGAAAAGCCAAAGAGAGTGATTGCGATGAAGTCAAAGGAAAAAAAAAAAAAGGAAGATTAAATCAAAAGTCCTTAATGTAGACGGGATTTTAAGTACATTTTTATGTTCTTAAAACTTAACATTTTTACGTGAAAATCATACCCTTCACCTCAAGAAAGAGGAGGAGGAAAACTGAGCTGTAAAATTTGCATGCTTCAGCCTTGTGGAAATCTATTGTCTGCCAGCATCAGACATGGTATTTACCTCAGGCCATATTCAGCCATGTACAGTATTTCAAAACTGCCACCTAGTAATTTAAAATGACAAGAAAAATAATATAATGGATGCATGCCTGATTTCTCCTTCTCTCCATCCTACAATAAAGGTGAGGGGTCTGAAGGCTTTTGATTATTCTTTCAGCAGAAGTAGCAAAAACTTTGAAAAGAGCGATGTTGGATTGGATCTCTACGTGGATGTTTCATTTCATGCCCTGAAGCTCATCAATTCATTCCCCAGGAAGGAAGGAAGCACACGCTGAGGACACTGGCACAGGGCAGGAGGAGGGGCTGGGGGTGCATGGTCTGCATTTTCGTGTCTCCCAAAATGCATATGTTAAAACCTGTTCAACAATGTAATGGTATCAGGAGGGAAGTGATTAGGTCAGGAGGGTGGAGTCCTCATGCATGGGATTAGTGCCCTTATAAAAGAGACCTGAGGGAGCTTGTTTATTCTTTCACATGTGAGGACAGAGAGAGAAGGCATCATCTGTGAACCAGGAAATAGGCCTTCAGACACTAAATCTGCTGCCACCTTGATCTTGGACTTCCCAGCCTCCAGAACTGCGAGAAATGAATTTCTGTTATTTATGAGCTACCCAGTTTGTACTGCTTTGGTATAGGAGCCAGAATGAAGTCATACAGGTGGTGTTTCTGTTTTCCCCTGTGTAGACTTCTTGCCCTTTCAGAGATGTGTGCATAGAACCTTGTAGAGCACCGTACCTAAGTCTGACCTAGTCAGGAATTTGCAACTTTGGGAAATGCCTATGACAGAATCTCTTACACTAGGGCCACAATCTACATTTTCCCCCAAATTTCTCTCTCATCTATTCTTCCCTGAACACTATTTTCCCAAGCACCTGGGTGGACTCACCATTTACTAATGGATTCATTCTCATTTATATTCCTCTGTCTGTGCACTTTCTATTCCCTCTACCTGGAATTCCCTTCCCTCTGCCCGACTCTGACACTTCCTTAAGAGGCATTCACCTCTTCAGGGAACCCTTTACTACTCCACTGCAAGGTGACTACCCACAGCCATGGGATGTGCCAACAGAAAGGTGAAAATGAGGTTGATAACTATTAAAGATGCTGTCAGGTCTTATGTTTAAATCTTTAATCTATCTGGAGTTAATTTTTGTATAAGGTGTAAGGAAGGGGATATAAAGACAATGTGGCACATATACACCATGGAATACTATGCAGCCATAAAAAAGGATGAGTTCATGTCCTTTACAGGGACGTGGATAAAGCTGGAAACCATCATTCCCAGCAAACTGACACAAGAACAGAAAACCAAACACTGCATGTTCTCACTCATAAGTGGGTGTTGAACAATGCAAACACATGGACACAGGGAGGGGAACATCACATACTGGGGCCTGTCAGGGGGTGGGGGCTAGGGGAGGGATAGCAGAGGGTTGGGGGGTGGCTAGGGAAGGGATAGCATTAGGAGAAATTCCTAATGTAGATGACAGGTTGATGGGTGCAGTAAATCACCATGGCACATGTATACCTATGTAACAAACCTGCATGTTCTGCATGTGTACCCCAGAACTTAAAGTATAATAATTTAAAAAGCTAAATAAATAAATATGCCCTGTACATCCTTAATTTAAAAATATCCATCTATGCAGTGATACTCCACAGCTACCAATATCACAAAATCAGAGACAGCTAGTCATTTGAGACTTTCGTGGAAATACAAAGCACCATCTATGAAGTGTTGGGCCAAAGAACAAAAATCAAACCTGAGTCTAATCGAGTTTCTCAGCTGAATGCCTGTTCATAGCAAACACAGGCAACCATGGCACAAAGATGTTATCAACAAAATTCAGGGTGTGAGAAACTTGACAATATGAATGATCACATTTTGCCACAATGCAATTGCAAGGAAAATAAAAAGATATGTGGCAGACATGGAAGAAGATACGGAGGAAGCTCTAGCTTAAAATAAGTGCAAAAGACATCACAGTCAGTTGCAATGTATAGGTCTTATTTAGATCCTGATTTAAATTAACTGTTTAAAAATACATGAAACACCAGGAATCTGATCTGTTAATATTAAATAATTATTATTCATTTTAAGGTATCAGTATTGGTGTTATGGTGATGTCTGAAAAAGAGTTCTTGGGGCCTCATAATACTCCCTACACCCCTGAACTCACTCCAGCCCCAACAGTGAGATCCCATAGCTTAGGGTTATCAATGTGGATCCCAAGAAAAAAAAAGCAATAAAATTTGTGAACTGTAAGATCACAAGGGCCCATCCCACTGTAAGATAGCAAATATTTGGAAGCAGATATGGACAGGTTGCTAAAAGATAATTTTCAAAAGTTTAAAAACATGACTCTTGGGCCAATATAAAATTAACATGTGTCAAAGATTGTATCCAGCCCATTCGTTAGTGAGGAAATCAGTAAGATGTTAAAACCCATTACATACATACCAAATAAAAATGCCAAAATAAATATGCTAATAAATAAGAAACTGAATAATATTTTAAAGGACAATAAAATAAAATATTTGGGTCATGTTTTCTATAGGTGGAAATCAACAGTATCTCTAGTGGTCAAAATTCATTTGCATTGCTATAAACAAGAATCATTTGCTTTACTAATAGTAACAAATTAACATCTTCCCCTAAAGAGGTATGAAGCAGACTAGTCCATAGAAAGGCAATCGAAAACTACACACTGCTAAAGAATCATACGATCCTCAGAAGGTTCACTGGACCATGGTTTTTCAACCTTGGCACCATTGACATATGAAGTCAGAAAATTCTTTGTTTTAGGGACTGTCCTGTCCATTGCAGAATGGTTAGCAGCATCCCTGGCCTCTACTTACTAGAGGCCATTGTGACAATCAACAATGTCTCCAGGAATTGCCAAATTACTACCATTTGAAAGCACTGTGTTTGACAGTGCCCAGCACTCCACCGAAAGGCCACCAGGACTGTCTGCTGCCCACTTCCAATTCCCAGACAATTTACAAACAAGTCAGAACCACTTTCCCCACATCTTTTTGCTTCCCCTTGAGTCTAGGAAAAAAAATCCTCCGAGTTGGTAGATACCGTTTTTTACAGAAACCCAGAGGTATTCTGAACCTCTACCCACATGAGTTAAGTACTATGTGAGTTATAATAATGAGACCGTCTTTAAATAAAGGGATCCAAGAGAAGAAAGAACCTGAGCCATGATTTTCAAGTACAGTTCAGAGATACAGCAAACCTCAGAAAGAAGTCGCCCATCTGAGTGGCAGAGATTAGAAAGAGTGGAGGACTTGTCTGGGCATAGGAAAGGTGGAAACAACCCCTTGCATTTTATAAGACCTAAGAGTTCAAAACCTAAGTAGGATGTGGTTTTTGATAAAAAGAGACTGAGCCAGAAGGTCAAGACTGAAGCTGACACAAGGGCAGTGTTCCCCGGAAGGCTGCAGTGTGGACCGTCTACTGGGGACCAGCGTGGACAAGCTGCACATCAGAAGACTGCAGGCCCCAGACAGCTGAGAGAAGCCCAGCCAGGACCCACAGGTCTCAGTGCGCATTCGAGGAAGCACCCATATTACCAGTGTCGAGGGCCCAAAGGAGCAGTTCCTTCCCGGCACAGGACAGAGTCAGCACAGAGGAGAAGACAGCTATGACCCCGATGCCACCACCACATCTGTCCTTTTCCCATCACACAGCGAATCTGCAAGTCCGCGGGGAAAGGTGAGAGTAAAATGTCCTGACTGTGACCGGGCTAAGTCTGAAGTGACTGAAAAAAATCACCAAATGTGACTGAAATTCCCAGAGGTTATCGAATTGAGTTGTATGTCACATTCAGAATGGGAGTTCAGAGCCCCGAAATAAAATGTTATAGACCATAAGGTTCTATTTTTGCACACTCCAATTTTTGACTATAAAATTTGTACCGGTACAAGGATAGGAAAGGTAGTCCCGCACGAACTCGAAACCTGAGATTTGCTTACAGATAGACATGGAGTTTGCTGTGGAAAAAATAAAGGACTGAACTGAAGAGAACGAAAAATAAATAACCAATGGAAAAATCTGGACTCTGTAAATTGAACCATCCCCCAGAACCATAAGAGACATTGGCCAATGCTCATTACATGGTTGTAAACAACCACAAAATGCCTGCAGCATAAAATCTAAATAACAGCTGGTTATTTTCAAAGCCTAATTTCTTTTTCATGCATTTTAGCCACCACAAACAAATGATTGATATTCAGAAGATAGAAATACCCAGAAAACAGATATTCCAAGATATCAGTCTACTGATGGAGTTTCCATCAGTAGAAGTATAAATCATTTATTAACCAAACAACTGTATATTAAGCATCATTTTTTTAAGTTTAATTTAATTTGAAGTTCTGGGATACATGTGCAGGACACGCAGGTTTGTTACATAGGTAAATATGTGCCATGATGGTTTGCTGCACCTATCAACCCATCGCCTAGGTATTAAGCCCTACATGCATTAGCTATAATCCTGATCCTCTCCTTCCCCCTGACTCCCCTGACAGGCCCCAGTGTGTGTGTTCCCCTTCCTGTGTCCACATGTTCTCATTGTACAGCTCCCACTTATAAGTGAGAAGACGTGGCATGCTGGATGCTGGTCTGATCACTTGGGCTACAGCAGTAACAGGTACATTAAATTATTCTGCTGATGCTTACGTTCTAGGGGGATACAGATAATCCTCCAAAACAAACAAATATATAATGTAACTGGTAATGAAATACAGAGCAAGTAAAGAGACACAGAGAGTAACATATGTTAGGTCGGGTATTCAGAGGAGGCGTCCCTGATAAAGTGACCTTTGAGCAGAGTCATGAATGAAGTGAATGAGTCATTGGTTATCAGGGAAAGTGTGTCCCAGAGAGAAAGAGTTGTAGGTTCAAAAAAATAACCCCAAGGATTCAAGTGTTTGAAGAACAGCAAGGAAGCCACAGGAGAAGGAATCAGTGAGCAAAAGCAGAGGATGGTAGGAGGTAAGGACAGGTAGGTAGCTGGAGTGAGATTACACAGGGCCTTATAGGCCATGGCAACACTTTTGGACCAGATTCTGATGAGGTGGGAATCTTGCCAAGAGAGGTGGAGGAGAGGCTTAGAATGATCTGACTTACTGCTGTGTTAAAAATAGACGACAAAAGTTACAAATGGCGACAGGAAGACTTAAGAGGTTTTGCAATGATTGCCCAAGAGGTCCTGTTGGACTAATGTCCTAACAATGGATCAGTAAGAAGCTGTCATATTTAGAATACATTCGAAAGGTAATGTCAACAGGATGTGCTGATGGACTAAATATAGGGTGTGAAGGGAAGAGAAGAGTTGAAAATAACTCACAAAGTTTTGGACTGGAGTTATTATTTATTGCAGACTAAGTAAAAAGACAGTTTGGCAGGAGAATCAAAAATTTGGAAATGTTAAGTAGATATTGGATATTTGAGTGTAGGATTCAGGAAAGAGATTAGGGCTGAACATACGATATATATGGAAGTCATCATCCATAGTATGTAAAGCCATGTTCTTTCTGAGTGTCTCAAGAGTACGTCTGTCTGAAGGACTTCCAAATTTATGCAGAAATGTCAATTGACGGCCTGAAAAATCAAACTCATAGAATAGATATTTTTAATCTGATTTATGTGTCAAAAATTTTTCAACAGAATAAGGAAAAAATGGTTTCTATCATGACAAATAGTGCTTCAGCTAGATGAGGTTAAAAATCCAGATTTCTTGAAATTTTAAAGTTAGAGACTGACATTTCCCTCTTATTTCTTTCTACCACTGTATGATAGATATTTAAAATATTTGTGCTTAGTTTTCTGAAGCAGGCTCTATGACAAGTGTCACAGATACAGTTGTTAAAATAATTCATTAAATATGTGCAAACTATAAATCATTGCCGGTTAATAGAATTGTTAAAACAAATAGAAGGCAATAGATTAAAAGATCATGTGTAACTTGTGAATGCTGTTTGTTCGGGTTCTGGAGGCATTTTAGAAAAGTGTATTGTATTGTTAAATCCCATTAAAATAATTACTTGGGAGGCCATTAGATGAGGTAGCTCCAGTGTAAACAGTCATATTCTTTAAAAAAAAAAAAAAAAAAAGAAATTTAAGTGTAACCAATCAGAAACTGCCAACTAATTTCCAACTAGGACTGGAATGACAAAATAGGCTACTGCGCTACTTTAACCAATCAAATAATTTCTTTTCTTTGTGTCCATGATTGCCTTATAACAGCTGTCCCTCAACTACCTCCAACAGAGCCCCTGGATCCCTTCCGGTTCAAAGCTGCCTGATGCACGAACTGCTGTTGTCCAGCTAAACTCTTTAATATTTTAATGTGCCTCGGTTCACCTGTTAATACTCCTATTCAAGATTTTCTTGAAATAAAGGGGATATTTGCCAAATATTCAAAAATCAAAGACAAAAGAGGCAATATGATTTATGATTTCTCACAGATCTCTCACTGCATGTAAATGAGCTAAATTTGAACTACTGATAAAAGGAAAAGTTTATTTGTGACTTAGGTAGACAAGTACAAACATTTATATTAAAATCCAAATTTTTCATAATACATGTAAATAATGATTTTACTCATTTTTTCTAGCATGAAACAATATACACAAGATTTTAACTGCAATTGATAATGTTATATAAACTGCTGTAAGACCACAAGAAAAAATTTTGGTGACATTGATTAATTTAAAGTTGCTTTTCAATTTACATATACTCCCTTCGAATTCAGTGTTAACACTACCTTGACCCAAGAGTTAGTGAATTTACTTAATTTAGACAGGTCTAGTTTGCAGTTCACACTTGGCTTCAAAGTCAAATTAATTCTTCTCAAAACATGAACTGGTTTTATCAATGTGAATGTGAATATGAGAGGAAAATTATTTTTTGATACTCAATTTAGTTATTGAAATATTTTAAGTATATTTGGAAAATCTTGGATGTGTGGGTACACTTTTCAACCAGAAATGTTATGAAATCTGGATACAGATCAAGTATTGACAATAAATATTCTGTATTTAGAATTCACGTTGAGATGCACATAAATATATGCCAGATTTCAGACTTAGTAAGAAATAAAGAATGTAAAATATCTCAACAATACTTTTATATTGATTACATATTGAAATTATAATATTTTGGCTATATTGGGTTATATTTGAAATGTAGTCTTGCTCTGTTGCCCAGGCTGGAGTGTAGTGGCACCATATCAGCTCACTACAACCTCTGCCTCTGGGTTCAAGCGATTCTCCTGCCTTAGCCTCCCTAGTACCTAGGATTGCAGGCATGCACCATCACACCTGGCTAATTTTTTGTATTTTTAGCGGAAACAGGGTTTCACCATGTTGGCCAGGCTAGTCTCGAATTCCTGGCCTCAGGTGATCCACCCACCTCAGCTTCTTAAAGTGCTGGGATTATAAGCATAAGCCACTGCACCTGGCCAAAAATATATTATTAAAATGAAAATATATTATTAAAATTGACTTTATGTGTTCCTTTTCACTCTTGTTAATATAGATACTAGAACATTTAAAAACATATTCGTTGGCCTGAAATATGGGTGGCAGTGAATGAATTCATGCATTGGAGGCTGGGGGCAGCCAGAAGGTTCCTGTGTATCCAACCAGATGTAAAATGTTTAAAAAAGAACACCTCCAAGTTGAGTATGTATCTGAAGTGTACTTTTTTAATCCAATAGACATTCACTTTTGATTGAGACCTTAAGCAGGAAGTAGTTCTTCCCACCCAGAAAGGTCAAACTCGTCTGCTGGCATCAGACTTGACAAATTTGGCGGAGAGTTTGCGAGTGAAAAAGAACACAGATACTAGGCATTCAGATTAAGAGAGACAAAAAGCATATCCCCAATATTTTGTAGTAAAGTAGGTGGCCTGCCTTTTAAAAAGCATTCTATAAAGAAGTTAATGCACTTAAATATGACTTAGTATCTAGATATTTGTATATTTTGAACAAGTACATGAGGGAAGTCCAACTTTCCCATGTTGTAACACAAACCCTGAAGCAGCCAGTCCAGTACAGACTGTGACGAATCTATAAAACAGGACCTGCAAAGTCAGAAAGAAAAGGGGACTGGGCCAGGCCGGAAGCCTGGCGATTCTGCTAGGTATACTGGCTAAGTATTGCCAGCACTCATTGAGTAAGAAAGAATTGGAAGTTAATATTAAAACTCATTGCATATTTTATTTTTTTATTATCTGTAAAGGAAAAAAAGTAGAGAGGTCTCATTTAATAATATGAGTTAATAGATTCATGACTTAAAATTTTAACGTTTCTTATAAGAATCTAATTTAAACAACCTATCTAGGGACATTTTTAGAAAGATACAGGGACTGAGTTGAGTCTCACTATTAAGAATAGATGCTAGTGCCTCAATAGGAACAAAAAGCAAATGAATGGTGTCTCTTCAATAATTCTGTCTGATGCCTGTTTCTGTCTGGATGTGTTACAACTTGTCCACACACCTTCACAAATCAGAAAAGAACTAAACAGGATTATATCAACATTTGCACTCTATGTACCTTTTCTGAAGAATAACACAGGAAAGAGATTACTCGGAAGATATATTTAAATACTTAATTTCCTCAATAGAGTCACAAGAGAAATGGCCTGAGAATTAGGTCCCTGGGCTTGAGTCTATCAGTGATGGGGATTACTTCACTTTCTGGAATTTATTTTCTCATTTTCTTAAACATGTGACTATGAAATTTATGGCTCTCAGCCAGAGAATCCTATCAGAATCCCCTGAGATGTTTCCATATATATATACATTCCCACCTCTGGGAGATTCTTACCTACCATGACTGGGAGAAGACAGGGTTGATCCAGAAGAGGAGGTTGGTTTGTCATGTGGCTTTTGACCCTGTACCCCTCATCCACCCCATCCTCCGCCACAGTTCCCAGCCAGCTTAGAACCGCTGGACTAGATAAATCACCAGGGTTCTTTCCAACTAAAACAATCTCTGACTCTATGACTCATTGAATCATGAAATAATCTAACAGATAGGACGTAATACAAGGGATGTCTTGCCCCTGAATTCCTTGACATTTGACCACAAATAGCCTAGAGAGGATAATGAAGTTTCTGTGATTGAGCACTCCCACCTCCCCGCAAAAAAACCTTTGCACCCTCCCTTTAACTTACTCAAAGCAGTTTTCAACATGAACCAGAAGCAAATTAGAACACTAACCTCGCAGACAGAAATGGGCCACACATTTGCAGAATAAGAATATGGAAAGTACAAAAAGCTGTTTTTACTATGAAATTTGTAAAAGCAATTCACTTCCAATCTGGAATCTTCTTCCTAATGAAATCGTTTTTCTCATCCTCCCAGCTGTGCAGGGAGTGCGAGTTACTGCAGTTCCCACTGTTTAAACTGTGCAGTTCCACAAAGTAAGAGGAGTAAATGAGCTGCTCCCTCACCGAACTGATAAAGGCGATTTCATATTTCAGTCAATCAAGAGCACATTCCACTTATGTTGTCTTTCTCAAATGTTTGGATAGCAATTTTTTTTTTTTTCTTGAGGCACTGTCACACAGGCTAGAGTGTAGTGGTACGATCTCAGTCAGTGCAGCCTCCACCTCCTGGACTCAAGTAATCCTCCCACCTCAGCCTCCTGAATAGCTGGAACTACACATATAACCATGCCCAGCTAATTCTGTTTTTATTTATTTATTTATTGTACAGACAAGATCTCTCTATGTTGCCCAGACTGGTCTCAAACTCCTGGATTCAAAACATATGAATATCCAGCCCTGAAAGCTAAAAACAAGCTCTGTGCCAAAAAAAAGTTATATTGTTGATTTTTCTACAACTAAATGGAACAGGGTTTAACTGAGAACAATTTTCAAACACACGTCTTAGAGGAGATAAGGATTACAGGCGTGAACCACCGTGTCCTGCTGGACATCATCTAGCATATATGACAGAGTAACTGACGAAGGACAATTCAACCAATAAATAATTTAAAGTGTTCCTTTAGTCTACTTTGCATATAAAGAGTACAGTGCTGCTCTGGGATTATTCTGTTTTGATGATATATTTTGAGATTAAAGCACCATCAAAATTGTATTTACAAATGTTAACATATGAAGGAGATTGCGGAGAGATTTGGCCAGGCTTCCTGAAAAATGCCAATGGAGGAGCGATCCATCTTAGAAAATTTTAGGTTAACAGTAACACGGTATGTAAACACAAATGAAGGCAACGCTTTCGTTTTCTTTCTACAATAAAAGTTTTAGACTTACTTCTCTATTTTTATTTGCTTTATAAAAAATAAATTACACAATGGAAGGTAAAATAGAATTTAAACTTATATGTATGCAGAGTACCATAAACAAAACTAAGTAAAAAAAACCTCACAGCAAATGTCTTTAGACTGCATGCGTCATTTGTCACTAGCACTCTCATTTTAGAAAGTAAACAACTAGGGCAGGTAACTAGAAATTCTTATAAACTCATCTATAATTGGCTTGAAGTGACACAGGATAAAACCTATAGACAATGTCATGTTTTATTTTCAAATATAAATTCCAGCTTTCTCATGTGAGGTTGATATTTTTTACTCTAAAGCTATGAACTTATTGACTTTGCATTGCTTTATTTTACTAACTCTTAGTATTTTATTTTTCAAATAGCATGTGTCTAATGAGAAGAATAAAGTTATACTTTACAATATTTTTGTCCAGAAATGATCACTATTAACACTTTCTGTGGACTCGATAAAGAGAAAATGTGTGTGAAGAAGAAATTTTAAAATGAACATTTAATCCAGGAATTCTTGAATCTGTAGATAGACATAACAAGGCATCTCGGAGCAGACTTTATTTTTTTCCAGAAAGAGTCAGGTAACTGACTCCTCTTTGTTACACAAAAGTAAGACTAGCAGGTACTATTACCTGGGGGGAAGCCAGAACCTCATGGACCCTGACAAAGTCTCCCTATATTTCTTGATAAGCAGAGATAGCATTTGTGGAGAAGGTGGACAAATTTGCAGAAGAATCTAGAAGCCTCCTGGGGAAAAAAAAAATGAGCCGGGAGCAGTGGCTCACGCCTATAGTCCCAACACTTTGGGAGGCCAAGGTGGGTGGATCAGGAGGTCAAGAAATCAAGACCATCCTGGTCAACATGGTGAAACCCCATCTCTACTAAAAACACAAAAATTAGCTGGGCATGGTGGCACGCACCTGTAGTCCCAGCTACTCGGGAGGCTGAGGCAGGAGAATTACTTGAACCCAGGAGGTGGAGGTTGCGGTGAGCCAAGATCACGCCATTGCACTCCAGCCTGGGTAACAAGAGCGAAACTCCGTCTCAAGGAAAAAAAAAAAAAAGTGAGCCTGATCATTTTCCTTTTTGAAGTTCACCATTATTAGAATATTTGGGATGGTCTTGACAGATGGCGGGAAAGGACACCAAGTACCCAAAGTAGAGCTCTCCAGAAGGGTAGAAGTCTGGGGTACTTTATTCTTTCAGAGTAAAGGCCTGAAATCTGAGGAAAGGGGTTGGCCCAGCACAGAATGTGGCTGAGTCTAGAAGATCCTCAAGACAACCTGTTATATGAATCCAGTTAGACACACACAAAAGAGGTAACCTGGGGATTCTGAGCATGGAGCTTGGAGCCACTCTGTGGTCTGTTGAGATCTGAAGGAGCCAACAGTGTGCTGTCTCTCTGCAGCACGGGACAGGGACGCGTGAGATGGTACAACTAGAACAGTGTGTGGCCCAGAGAAGGAACCCAATGAGGATCCAAGGGAAAACAGCAGGCAAGAGAAGATAAGGATTCAATCAATCAAAGCAAGAACGGCTAAAAACAGGACCCACCCTTGAACGGATCAGAATGGGTACTGACCCTTCCACAATGAATAAGTCCCTGGGATTCTTGAGCAATTCAGTACTCAAGAAAGGTACGGGACCCTCTTCTAAAACAGAACTCTGGGACCCCAAAAGATTTGAGAAATCAGAGAGACGTGAATGTATTTGTAAGCCAAGTTAGTAAAGTAATATGTTTGAATATATATGCATTTTAGAACAACATCATATGAAACATAAGTTCTTATGCATTGCTGATTTTCACTTAGGTTTATTATATGTTGGCTCAAATACATGTTCATTCATTTAGTAAACACACTTACCGAACACCTAATATTTACCAGCACAATGGGTACTAAATGGAGCAATGCACTACTTAGCCCTCAAGGGTTCCAAAGTTAAATAGGAGAGGACAATAAATTACAACCCAACTAGGTAAGTGCTACCATTGAGAAATGAACAAAGCATTACGGAAGCCAGATTAATACTACGTAGCAGAGGCTTTAGTGCCTATTTCTCTGACTACTCTTCAACTTCGTTCATATTTCTTTTCTGCTTTGACCATAAGCAGGGAAAAAAAACAGAAGGAGAGAAGGCCAAGTAGCATGCTCGTCAATGTCAAATGGTCAAGTCATATGAACACCTGTAACATCTCTGAATTTGGTACTTAGAAACTCATTGGAAAATCATTCAAACAACACTTTAAAAAAAAAAATACTGCAATCTCATTGAGCTAGGATTCAAAGTGAAGGTGCCTTTTGGTAGAATTTAATAAGGAAATTTTGCTAATCTTTTAGAGTGTTCTACAACCAGTAATTGTTATTCCAGCTCTGGGTCTCTGTTTCCTTTACTCTAAATTCAGAGCACAGATAATAATCTACTCTTTGTTTTTGAAAACACCTTTTCTCCCCAGAATAAAGGAAAAATTGTCCTTGCCCCTTTGAAAGGTCATTATTCCCCATGTGGGGAGATGGTTAGACAATGTGTCCAACCTAGGTTTTTCTCCTCCTTAGTTTAAAGATTTTTGATAGGAAAAAAGGGCTCTGTTCATGCAGGCAGGGGGTTAGAAAATCTCATCCTTGAAAAAGGCAAAAGGAATACTTTTTTGTTTTTTCTGTTTTTGAGACGGGACCTTACTATGTTGCCCAGGCTGGATTCAAACTTGTGGGCTCAAGCAATCCTCCCACCTCAGCCTCCCAAGTAGCTAGAATTACAGGCACACACCACCACGACCAGCTGGGGTTCTTTCTAATTCATTCTGTAGGGTTCCTCTCTGTCAGCCAGTCCCTCTGCACTGTGCCTTCTGGCTTCCCAGAATCAATATGGTGCTTGCATACTGAGGATGAGGAAGAGAAAAGATGATTTCAAATTCTCCCAGTTCCATCCTTACTGAGTGATATTCCTTCAGCTTCTCTCCATGATTTTCTATCTCTTCTCCAACGATAAATTTGAAAATGGGAAATGGGGCTTCAGGAATTGGAGCACAGGCAGATAATCTTTTTTTTAAAGTCACTTGATAGATACATTCACTCATCTAAATTTACCTGTTGTAATGGCAGCTGCACACTCAATTTCCCTTTAAAAATTCACAAATGTGTGTGGGGCAATAATTGTAGGTCCACTGGCTGATGATCTGTTTATACAGAGTGCAGGAGTCGCCATCTAAAACCTATAAACTGTCACAGTCTGTCATCATTGCAAAGATGTGGCCATTATTTAAATTAGACTGTGAATGATTTTTTGCCTCTGTGATGGCTTTTCAGATGGTGATATGTCAGAAGCAAGCCGCAATAAACTGGCGGTAAGCATTCACAACGCATTAGTCCTGCCTATAATTTGGTGCTTTCAGGAAAGCATACCAATGATATAAAAAGATTGTGTCTCTGTTTATGTCTGTCAGAAAAAAAAAAATCCGAGGAAATATATTTGACATAATTACCTAAATATGAGCTGGGTATTATGGATTCTGTAGGTAGACAAAAATTAATATGCCTCACTTATTGCCATCTAGGATAGATCCTTGTTAAGAAGTCTCTCTTGAATATCAGTGAAAATAATCCCTCATCTTGATTTAGTATTCAATATTCCATAAAGCCTTCAAATAATATAATCTCATTTAATTTTCATAACTATTATGGCTATGTATTAACATTATTATCATGAGTATGTAATCTCATCATTATTCTCATTTTACATATGAGAAAGCTGTGGCTCAGAAAATTTTTGGTGACTCACTCAAGGTTACAGTGGAGTTTTAGTAAATGATAGAACAACCTAAACCCAGATCTTCTACCTTCAGAGCTCCTCCCCCTGCTACAACCTGCTGTGGAGTCTTTTGTGGCTTTAACCTCTCGATTGCATAATGAATCATTTTCAAGTGTGTCCAAAAAATAAGCAGTCAAGTTCAAGAGACCAAATTTTACTGCAGTGATTATCATGTTTCGCAAGCTACACATTAGAATCACCTGGGGAACATTAAAAATTCAGATTCTCAAGCCACACCTCACATAATATTAATACACAGCCCAAATCATCAGATTAACTGGTGTCAGTATTTTTTTTAACTCTCAAGATATTACAACATGTGGCCAAATACACCATTTTTCTAAATTGATGGGCATTAGAGTTCCCTGAGAAGCTTATCCGATGACAAATAGCCCCTCCTACCCCAGAAAATTTGATTCATTAGATAGGGTAGAATTCAGGTGCCTGAACTTTTAAAAAGGTCTCCCGTTGATTCTGATGCACAAAGTTTGAGAACCTTTGCTTTAGGTATTAAGATCAACTTTAGAGTTAGATGAATCTGGATCTGACAGTTCTGCCTTTACCAGCTGTGTGACCCTAAACACGTTATTGCACCTCTCTAAGCTTCAGTTTCCTCATCTATAAAGAGGACATAATAGTAGTCCTTCTTTTTCACAGTTGTCTTAACAATGAAATGAAACAGTGCAGTGGTTCTCAAAGTGTGGTCCATGGACCAGCAGCATCAGCATTACCTAGGATATTGTCGGAAACACAAAAATTATCAGGCTCCAGCCACATCTACTGCATCTGAAACTCTGAGGGTAAGGTCTAGCAGTACTTAGCACGGTGCCATTCAAGGTGATTGTTCTGCATACTAAAATGTAATCAGTGATATAATGCATGCAAAGTGTTTAGACCAGTGCCTGGTATACAGAAAGCGCTCAAAAAATGTTAGATATAGGTTGTGATTATCCACATCATTTTCGTCATCTTCATCTGTATAAATAGCTTGCAATGCATGGTAAAAAACATCAACTCAAAAATCACAACTGGAAATAAAATTACAAAAGAAGAACAGGCTCCATGTCAAGATTACTGCTAAAATTATCAACACAAATGGTCTTTGTCCTCATGAACCATTCAACATTCCTGGTAAACTGCAACCATCTGACTATATCATTTCCCTCTTCAAAAACCCATCCATAGTTTTAATTGCTTACAGTTCGAAGTCTAAAGTCTGGCCTTAACTTCTTCACCAGACAGGTGTGTATAGCTCCCTCCCTTCCTGTATACATCCCCGGCTTTTTTCCAGGTCTTTGAATGAGTCATGCTCCTGTCTACCTCCTGATTCATGAGAATTGCCCTACTAAGAACTGTTATCTCGCAGAAAAGAAAAGGATGCAAAAATTAGGAATTCATCCAGTAGTTAGGTAAAATAACCTACCGAGTTCCTCCCGTGTGCCTACTATATTTCCAGACAAGTACTGGGGCTTTGTAGATGAGTGAAACAGAATCTCATCCCCAGCTGAATAGAGTCTAATGAGGGAAAAGCAGACATTAAACAAATACTCACAAATTAAATGGCTACATGTGTGCAAAGTTTCACAAAAGACAAGCACAAGGTGCTAAGAAGACTATAATGGAGTGCACGACCTGGTGTGTCAGGCAGCAGATGATGTGAGCGGAGGGAAGGCTCCCGAGAAAATGATGTTTAACCTAAGGTTGAAGATGTGTAGAAACTACACAAGAGGAAGAGCATAGAGCAGGGAGATTATGAGCATCCCAGGTAGAGAGAATGAAGTGCAGAGGTCCACAGGTGGGAAAGAGAATGGTGCTTCACAGGTGGTTTATCTGGGACAAGTCAGAGATGATAAACACCTGTCCACTCAGCCTCTATCACCAACATCAGAATGAAGGGTGGATACTTAAACCAATATTAGCTTGATTCTCTGTGTCTGTTCAAGAACCCAAGAAAGTGTTAGGTCACGTTGCTGAAACTTTGAGAAACTAAGTGAATTGGTCATGAGCAAAATCTAAAGTCCTTGGAGTATTTTGGAGTCCATTTGGAATTCAGATCTCATCCAAAATCATCAAAACGGAGTCCAAATGACTGGTGAAGAAATGCAACAAGTTAGAAGAAATTATTTTTGCCTTAAGCAAAGAAAGATGAAAAGCAATTTTATATTGGTCCTCTGTATTTGAAAGCTTTTTCTATAAAGAAGATGATCTGTTTTCCTTCATCTCCATGGAGAACAGAGGAAAAAGAAATGACTTTAAACAACAGTAGTAAAAATATAGATTTAATATAAAGTAATTTCTTGACAATAAAGAGAATTAAGTTTTGGAGATGTTACAAGGGTAGACTTAAGTAGTTTTCCTAAGGCATTTCCATAAATAAGGCAGATCCGCCTGTTCTGGAGATATTTTACCTGGAAGCAGAATGGAGAGCCGCTGCATTTCTTCCAGTAGTTTGCTAACCTCTGAGGTCCATTCCAAAGAAGGCAACGATCAAAGCAAATAAATTGGAACAACAGTGCCATCTAGTGGAAGGTTCAGTCATAACACTCAATACACCAGTCTCAATGAATCCCTATATACTTTAAATATGAAAACTAATTAATTTTTTAAAACCTAGATGTAAATTTGTTTCAAGATTTTATTTTCCCACTTATGCCTCAACCACATACACTAAAGCAACCCCCAAATCGTCAAGCTGATTAACATCTGAATCCTCCAGAGGGAACTAAGAGATTGTAAGTACTTTGATATAGTTTAAAGGGTAAACCCAAAAGAATCCGAATGTTTTAATTAAATTCTTAATGGCCACACTCCCGATGTATGTCTTGGGCTTTCCAGATTTGAAGCCAAGTCTAAATGCGGAAATGAAAAGTGATTGCTGGTTAGAAGCCATGGAAAGCTAAAATGACTGACAGGCCTTTTTGGCTGCCCGATTGCTTGTCCTTCTAGGTGACCCCTCTCAGACATAGTCTTACTGGAGACATCCCATCGTCACAGGTGAAGACATCCTATTGTTTAGTTGGATCCAAATGTCCAGCTTTGTCAGTATAGTCGGAAATTCACATATTCATAAGCAGTACTTCATGCCAATAAAACTTACATGGGACACACAGGATTCTTATGGGAATTCGATGAGATAACATATATGACTTATGTGTGGAAACTGTAAGTGTCAGTTACTTTCACAGAGTGGAGAAAATGTCTTTTTCCTTTGTAGTGGGCATAATGATAAAATTTGAACTTTGTCAGGTGAGGGCGTTGGAGGGACCCTGCAAAAAAAAAAAAAAAAAAAAAGGAGTTCTGCTTCCTGGTTATGTGATAGCCCTCTGGGTAGCCTGTTTCAACCTGAGCAGCTTCTGCAGCACCCAGCTCCTACAGCAAAGGCAGCTTCTCCAGCGCGGGACTTCTTCATCGCTAGCTGGCCAGAAGTCCAAGGCAGCTCCCATGCATGGCTTTGCTCCACACTCTTTTAGAGAGCTTCTCAGTTACATGCCTCAGACCTGGCACTTTCCCAAATATGCCTTCCCTGGCATGCTTTTTGAGGGCTTCTCAGCCTCAGCAAACCTCTCCACCATTCAGGGAGCCACAGCCATGCCCTCACCCATAAAGTCTGCATTGAGGCTTGAGGGCTGGGAGATCGGATTTTTCGGATGTGTTCCTTCCTTGGGTTCTCTCTTTCAGCTCTTAGTGGCTGCCCTGTATCTGTCCTTCCTGCAGTCTATAAAGTTATTTTCACTCCTTACTGGCCAATCCCCAGGCCTCCAATTCCCTACTACAGTTATACATTTTCTGTATTAAATATTCCCTGTTCAAGTTACTGTGTGGTTTATGACTCCTGATTGGACCCTGATTGATACACCATACAATAAATGGTAGCTAGGGACCGATCCAAGTTTTATGGGATCTGAGTTTTACAGAATTTGGGGGAATTCCCTTCAAAATGAATATATGAAATTATTAATACAGGATAACATACAGAATCTTGGAAGAACCTCATACAAATGACAGAGCCTGAAACCTTGGCTTTACGGTAAATCCACCACTGATGACAGCTCCTGTTTTGAGTAGAAGAAGAAGATGTGAAAGACATGCGTCTCATATCAGTTTACCTTCCTCCTTGATATCATGGTTTTGGGAAACAGAATTCATCATCAGAGAGATAGAGTGTTTAGAGGAATCACTTACCAGGGAATATCAAACCCTGGATAATAGTCGCTGTTCTTGTGCCTTTCACATGCCCTCCCTATATCCCATCCCACCCACACACACATCCTTTGGCTCCCTGTTGAGTCTCTTCTGACACTTTAAGACTCCTTTAAAAGGTACTTTGCTTTTCCATGACTTTGCTGTCTGCCTGCCTGGGTACAACTAATTGCTTCCTTATGTATGTGCAAATAAAGCTTCAAACATACAGTATTTTATTATGGATTCACCAAATTGAAATGTAGATATTTATCTGTGTGTCTCCCTCCTAGTGCAGTGCACACATCAAATATTCAGTTAATGCTGTATGAATTTAATTAAATTAAATGATGCAAATTTCAGACATGCTTGAAATTCGTCAGTGCCATTCAAATCACACTTTGTGGGTGATTGATTAACCCATCTATTCAAAGCTCTGACAATGAAATTCTTAATACAAAATAAGGTAATTTCTCCCAAGTTGAGTTCCATAGACACTAATCCTAGATTGCACAATGCATGTTTTAACCTAATCAGATAGATTCCCCCAAATAAAAAGGGATAATACAACTCTTAGTGAAAAAGAAAATAGATATCAAACAACCAAACACATCTATGAAATGTTTAAAAATGGCTTTCACTTAAATGATATTAACATAAAAGTTGCACCCACAATGAGTCACTTTCCATGTTTTATTTTCCCAATAAAAGGAAGCCCTGGCTGGGCGCAGTGGCTCACATCTGTAATCCCAGCACTTTGGGAGGCTGAGGTGGGCAGATCACCTAAGGTCAGGTGTTCGAGACCAGCCTGGCCAACATGATGACAGCCCATCTCTACTAAGAACACTAAGACGTTTCCTTTCCTTTAGTTTCCCAGGGCCCCCAGACTGGTCCAGTGAAATGTCTCCGTGTTCTCCACTCCTCTTCTCTTTCTCTAGCCCTATACTTTAGCTCTGACTAGAAACAATAACTATTGCAGGAAAGGAAGCAGATGGATAACATTTTGGTCTAATGGGCTGATGGAAGAGAAATGGAATCATGGAAGCATTCTGAGTACATCCATTCATGACGGACCATAATTCATATTTATCTGTCACGATCTCAGATGTTTGTGTGTCACTGAAAGAAATCTGTGTAACTTGATTAAATCCTAATCTATTTAGGGATAGGTTTCTAGGGCTTTGGGGTGGGGATGGCACTTGGGGATATAGATTGGGAGTTCCTATCCAGGGATTTCCTTAGCCTTTAATGGAAATCTCTTAGAAAAGGAATTAACATTTTCCTAATTCATTGTGCCCAGGCACCAAGGAGAAAATAAATTGCTAAATGCTATAAATTGGTTTAGATATGAGAATCCAGTAAGACATCAGAGGAATCTGCCATCACTCTGTGATTGTATTTAAAGTTATCTTCATCATAACTTTTGAACAGTATAAGTTAACAGAGACCAGAAGAATTCTAGCTTTTCTCTCTATTCTCCTCCTCTCTCCTCATTCATCCCCCAAACTTCTGATTCCCTTAATCTTTCCACATTCTTCCCTTTTTGACTCTTCCTTAAATTGCTTATCTTGGGAGAACCAATATGAAAATAACTCTTAACTTGAGCAAATGCAAACAAACACACACACTGCAAGACTCTGCAAGATCTGGAGATAATGAAATGTAGATAAACCTGGGACTAGCTTACTGCCTCAAGGAAGGCCACAGCAGCCTGGCAAAGCCATTGAAATAACCAGTTTTGCAGTCAGACCATGCAGCATTTGAGCCCCAGCTTCCTCACTTCCTAGCTGTGTCCTTTAACCTTTCTCGTTTGTAAAATGTTAATAAAATTGTACTTTGTTTCATAGAATCATTGCAAAAATTAAATGAGATAATGTATGTTTAAAATGCATTAATCTACTAAGTTATATGCAATAGATCCTTTTGTTAGTTATTATTTTATTATTACTTTGCTCTTTCAACTTTCATATAAATTAGAACTGATGAATTTATACCATTTTTAAGAAGTCAGATAGGCATAACAGAAAGCTTTATAGGGAGATGTTCTTGATTAATCTCACCTGGGAACATTTTCTTATTTTTCACATTTCACTTCAGTTACAGTAAGTTTTTAATAACTGTTTATAGAATGAATAAATTTTTTTTTCTGCAGTTTACCTCACCATTGAATGTGTATGCTATTCATGATTTTCTATATAAATAAATCATGCATTTCCCACTCGAGGGGAACACAGATGCTGTATAGCACAATGTCAACAGAAGAAGACATTTTATTAAACATGGGCTTTTCTCCGTTTACCAACTTTTATTCCTTCATAGAATGACAATCAGTATCATCCCTGTGACAGAAATTTAGTATTATAGATTCATGAAGGCAACATTTTAGAGGTAAGCATTCATAGAAATGCATTTGATGATTCAATACCTTTCTTTATCTTTTCAGATTATATGTTTTTTACCAAAAAATAGAATTTTAAGACAAAAGTTATTCTGTAGTTAGATTTCTTCAAAAGAACATATCATTCTTCTATTTCACCACTCCAACAATGAAAAGCAAGACTAAAATTAAAATGTAGCAACTATATGCCAACACTCAGAAGGAAGAGAGGAAAATGAATCATTCACCTATCTTTTTGTTTTTAATTTCATTTTATTATTTTTTTCAACACAGGGTCTTGCTGTGTCACCCAGGCTGGAGTGAAGTGGTGCCATCATGATCATTGCCGCCTCCACCTCCTGGGCTCAAGCAGTCCTCCTGCCTCATCCTCCCAAGTAGCTGGGACCACGGGCACATACCACCACAGCCAGCTAATTTTATATTTTTGGTAGTGAAGGGGTCTCACCATGTTGCCCAGACTGGTCTCAAACTCCTGGCCTCAAGCAATCCTCCAACCACAGCCTCCCAGAATGTTGGGATTACAGGTGTGAGCCACTGTGCCTGGCCTGTTCACCTATTTTTCTAAAACAAGGCTAACCATACAGTTTCATGTTGACTTGTATTACTCAGAGGGAAACAAAAACCTGGGAAAATATATTTATTTGGCCGATTCCTTGTACTGGCATTTTTTTTTAAAGTGAATTATGTTTTTAAAAAACAAAAGTGAATTATGAGATGAAGATGAATTATGAATTATCATAGTTAGACTGAAAGCCAAACCAGAGTTTTCTTTCCGTGTGTCTTTTTTGGAAAATTAACTGTTGCAGAAATCATACAGCTGAATGAAGCCTTAGTGGTCTGATTTAAGTCTACAATTTTATAGATAAGAAAACTCAGAAGCAGCAGGGCACAGTGGCTCATGCCTATAGTCCCAGCACTTTGGGAAGCTGAGGCAAGTTCATCATTTGAAGTAAGGAGTTCAAGACCAGCCTGGCCAATATGGTAAAACCCCATCTCTACTAAAAATACAAAAATTAGTTGGGTGTGGTGGCACACACCTGTAATCCCAGCTACTGCGGCGGCTGAGGCAGAAGAATCATTTGAACCTGGAAGGTGGACGTGGAGGTTGCAGTGAGCCAAGATCATATCACTGCACTCCAGCCTGGGTGGCAGAGCGAGACTCCGTCTCAAAAAGAAAAAAAACCTCAGATGCTAAAAAGTTTGATAACTTGCCCAGGTCAACAAGCAGTAAGCGCAGGAGCAGGAACTCACCCTGGCACTACATGGCGACACAGTCTGTGCTCCTAACACTGAGGGCCACGTGGTCTCCTGGCCCTGTCCACTTTCCTCCCGAAGAGCTGCAGCAGGCTAAAGCTTCCCGAAAGCCCTCCAGAAAAAAAATTCTATATAATGTGGCTTAATCCATTGTCTCCCAAACTTACTTGGTCATTGAACCTGTTCACCTATTAGCGCCTCTAAGTGTTCTCCACGAAAACATTTTGAGAAAGTCCCAGGTAATACAATTATCCTCACTACAGATTCATGTGAACTAGGTCTGCCAACAATTCACGTGGTAATCAATCCAAACGTGCAATGGGTAGACCAGTTCTTTCTTGTAACTTTCCATGTACACAAATAAGCTTGGGCTGGTGACAAACCAGCTCAACAAAATGCCCATAAAAGAATGAGAGCTTGCTCATGCCACCTGACTTTACTTGCCATGGGAAAAGTTAACCTGTGCAGTGAAATGGTGCGTGGCTGTCATCCCTTCACACAACAGTGCATGGCTGGCTCTCATCCCTTGTGAAAAACAAAATTAGCACAGCCTCACAGAGAGCGGCGTTTAATTTCTATTTATTTATTTATTTTGAGACAGAGTTTCGCTCTTGTTGCCCAGGCTGGAATGCCATGGCACAACCTCAGCTCAATGCAACCTCCACCTCCTGGGTTCAAGTGATTTTCTTGCCTCCACCTCCCAAGTCGCTGGGTACTTTCTTTATATAAGTACCCAATTTACTATACAAAGGCTTAGTTCAAAGCATGTGCCAACACACCCAGCTTTTTTTTTTTTTAAGTAGAAATGGGGTTTCACTATGTTGGTTAGGCTGGCCTCAAACTCCTGACTTCTTGAACTCCTGACCGCAGGTGATCCACCCACCTTGGCCTTCCACAGAATTGGGATTACAGGCGTGAGCCACCGCACCCAGCCAGAAAATGGTGTCTTACTTAAAATAGTGTCTCCAAGGCAGGGAACTCTGCTTTCTTTGTTTTATCTTTTCTTTTTTTTTTTTTTTCGAGACAGGGTCTCACTCTCTTGCCCAGACTGGAGTGCAGTGGCGCGATCTCAGCTCACTGAAACCTCCACCTCCCAGGCTCAAGCCATTCTTCTGCCTCAGCTTCCCAAGCAGCTGGGATCACAGGCACGTGCCACCGTGCCTGGCTAATAGTTGTATTTTTAATAGGGACAGGGTTTTACCATGTTGGCCAGGCTGGTCTGGACTTCCTGACCTCAGGTGATCTGCACACCTCAACCTCCCAAAGTGCTGGGATTACAAGCGTGAGCCACCGCGCCCAGCAGGGACTGTACTCTTAACAACTCTTTTGCCCACTTCCTCAGGGCTCAAGTAGAACAAAGAGATGAAGAAATACAATTGTAAGAAAGTATATTTTCCAGATTTCTGTGATAATTTCTTGTACCTGCACTCATATTAACATTTTATCTGGTAATCCTTTCATAGAAATAGTATGCGAAGTGTGTTTTCATTATTGGAGTGAGTGTGACAGTTTATCCCAGGGCATACTTAACTGATAAATTCAGCTTCAAGGGAAATGAAAAGAAAACCAAGCGTATTAACTCACTCAAGTCATTGGTACCTCCCTTCCCGCCTTGCCCTGTGATTTTAAATATAAGTACTACTAAAGGACTAATGAATGCTCTAATTATGTAAGCTTTAATAGACTTATTAAAGAGTGAATGGTGATTTCTCCCTATAAGTACCCAATTTACTATACAAAGGTTTAATTAGGGAGAGAAGGAGAGGGGACTGGTATAGAGTAACTGTTCACTAGACAGAATATAAATGTATAAAGAAAAATAAATAGGCCCACGTTGGTAAAAGTCAACATAGGAAATGCCCTCATTTCATTTTGAGATGTCACACTTCTGAGACATCCCTGGATATAGAGTATAAGATATATTTTAACTGAAATAATCCTTTCTAAATAATATCATAGTCTATCGATAACCACATCTGTGGATTTGTGAATTAAATCAATTTGAGAAAGGAAAGAATCCCAGACCACATAAGCTTTTACTTTGCAAAAGAGAACTTGAATATTAGCAATATTTAAATAGGTCTTAGAAAAATAACCTCCCATGTTTGCAAAAGCAGCACCATTATTAAGAAAACCAATTTGCCCAACATCAGACCTGTCCTTTCTAGGATTTTTTTCTGTGTAATAGTAGTAACAAGAAATCACCCAAAAATGTCATTTACCCTGGTAAGTTTTGCTCCAGTATGGGCCCTTGAAGACTCAGCAGTTTGATTTTATCAGCACACAAACCACAGATTCATTCTTCATGGGTGGACTCACAAAAACCAAGCTCCTGAGACTAACACATTTGTACACCCATGTTCACAGCAGCATTTTTCATAATAACCAAAAGGTGGAAGCAACTCAGGTGTCCCCTTAAGAGAAATGAAAAGACAAAAAGCAGTGTATATGCACACAATGGAATTACATTCTGCCTTAAAAAGGAAAGAAGTGCTCATACATGCTACAACCTAGACGACCCTTGAGGACATTATGCTAGGTAAGACGAATCAGTCACAAAAGGACACATACTGTATGATTCCACTTCAGTGAGGAGCCCACAGCAGTCACATTCATAGACAAAGTAGAATGGTGGTTACCAGGGGCTGGGGGAGGGGTGACTGGAGGCTTCATGTGCAGTGGGTACAGAGTTTCAGTTTTGCAAGCTAAAAAGAATTCTGGGGATGGATGATAGTGATGGTTACACAACAATGTGAATGTAATTAACACCATTGAATGCTACACTTAAAAATGATTAAGATGGTAAACTTTATGTTGTATATTTTTATCATAATTCCCAAAACTGGAAATCCCTGTTTTAAGTTTATATTAAATAACAGAACTGTTTCAGGGACTTGAATATATGCAGCTTTATAATTAGACTAGTCTTTCTCTATGGCATCAAGAAAAGCTAAGTCATCAATGGAAGTTTGCTCTGAGGGCATAGACTTCCAACAAGGAGAGTACAATGAGTGGGAGGCTTAGGACATGTGTCTATCACAGATCGCATCCATCTCACATCGGAGACAGACTTGTCAGAGGAGCCAGAACGCTTGGATCCTGAAGGCCAGGACTCCCAGTATTCAATTTCACAATAAACAGCAGCTGTGTCAGGGATCTGGGCTAAGGTTCCCTCCACCTGGATCTGCCCAAGCTGCCTGGTCTACTTTCTTCTATATTCCTAAGGCTAATCAACCCTTTTCTAATTAATCTAATCTTTCTTTAGCTGTGCAAATATATTCAATTAGATCACAGTCAAAGCCTTCAGATCCAGGAGGTATGTGGTCTAAAGCAACCTTTGTAGATGAGAGCAAAAATTATTGACATCACTTCAAAGAATATCACATTTCTTTTACTTGTGAGGTTTTAGAGAATACCTCATTGTAGTGTACAGGTATTGATATTTATAGACCTCACGCACATGATAGTAAGTAAAATATTTAGTTCAAGCCCAGTCAATGTTTTCTACATTGTACTATTGGCGTCTAGGAGGGTCAACACTTCCTCTATCCCTAGGATCCACCAATTATGATAGGAAATAATGGGAATTGCTGGGAGATCTGAGAGAGATATAGCTTTGGGAAAAGAGGACTGGAGAAAGAAAATAGAAATTAAGTAATAAGGTAAGCAAAGTAAGAAGATAAGAAAACAAAAGAGAAAGCAATAGCATGTACCATAGTTTCCCCTTATCAGCAGTTTTTCTTTCCAGCACTTCAGTTATCTGAGGTCAACTGAGTTCTGAAAATATTAAATGAAGAATTCCACAAGTTATCTGAGGTCAACTGAGGTCTTTAAATATTAAAAAACAATCCCACATATAACTAATTCATATGTTTGAAATCACATACTGTTCTGAGTTGTGTGATGAAATCTCACACTGTCCCATTCTGTCCCACCCAGGACATGAATTGACCCTTTGTCCAGCCTATCCACGCTGTCTACGCCCCTTGCGTTACTGGATGATAGTGACCCTGTTCTTGGTATCTTGAACAAAGACTTGGACAAAATGCACAAACAAAGCAAGGAAAGAATGAAGCAACAAAAGCGGGAATTTATTGAAAATGAAAGTATATTCCACAGGGTGGGAGCAGGCCACAGCATAGGGGCTCGGGGGCCCCATTACAGAATTTTCTGGGTTTCAAATATCTTCTAGAGGTTTCCACTGGTTACTTGGTATACCCCCTATGTAAATGAAGAAGATGCAGTAAAGTTACAAAGTCATTTACTTGGTGTATGCCCTGTGTAAATAGAGAGGATATTTCCTATCATAGCTGATGTGTTTCCATTTGATTTAGTTGTAGGAAGTCAGCGTGAATAGGCCTTATGTTCCTTGCCTCCTGCCTCATTTGCCTGTGAGTCACATAGTAGCTCTCTTGGTTACAAGATCACCTGTCAAGCCATCTCTGTGCTTCTGCTCAGGCAACCCTTATTTTACTTAATAATGGCCCCTAAGCTGGAGAATAGTCATGCTGGCAATTCAAACATTCCAAAGAGAAGTTGTCAAGGGCTACCTATAAGTCAAACAGTGAATGTTTTAAACTTAAGGAAGAAAAACAAAAATCATATGCTGAGGTTATGAAGACGGCTAAGTTTATTGCCTATCACAGTAAGGGAGAATGCCAACTCTACAGAGCTTTGGTTGTGTCTCAGAGGGGAAGTTTTGTTTAGGGAGGGTATTTCAATGTAGTGCTTGATTAAGACGGTGAAAATCATGATATAATAATAGTATGATTGGTGGAAAGAGCAAGTGTGAATTTTGAGATGAGGGGGTTCAAAGAATCTTGGGATGTAAACTGTCTATTGAAAAGTTCATGGGTCTTATGGGATGTTACTGTAATGAGCAATGACATACTTTGCCTGGATAAGAGTGTTTTGGAATCATAAAATTATGTTAATGTAGACAATGGAATAATAAGATCATGTTAATATAGACCATAAACAGTGTGAGATATATGGTATTGGTTCTCAGTATAATACATATACTATAGAATATGTGATATATTTTATCAGCTGCTACATTATACAACTTTAGAGAGCACCATCCACATTATAGCCTATGTAAATGATGTTCCTGGATTATTCAGCACAACTGCCCTATTATATTCATAGCTTGTATCATAATATATTTAATGTGAAGTATAAGATATGCCATAATATACTGCATAGGATATAACTTGTACATAGTACATTCATGTAACATACTTTCAATGAAGGGCAAAGCACTAGAGCACTTTTACAACTTACAAAGTGTTATTCTGCATGCTCCTTTTTGTTTTTTCATAAAAATTGCGCTTTTATCAGATGAGAACTGACACAGAGAATTTCAGAGAGAGATAGTTTTGTGGTCCTACAATCTAGCAAAGTGTCTGACCCATCCACACTAGGCCGTCAAGAAACAGAAAGTGCCAGGCGTAACTACACCTATCTCTCCAAAGGTCATTACGTGTTTTTCTGGCAGGGTAAAGATGAAGTTAGCTTTCTGTTTTTTAGTAGGCACAGTGTTATCGGGGATGCTGAGATATGTGTGAAGTTCAGCAGCGCCTTGCCCCGCCTCCCCTGTACCTTCTCCCATGTAGCCAGAGATGTGCTGCTACTCCTTAGGCTGGAGGTAGGGGTGTGATTGGTTCCTCCCATTACAGAGACCCAAGGGTATCCTACATGAGTGAACCCTAAGGAGTGTGGAAGAAAGGATCAGCTTGTGCAAAGCAAAAGAATGGCTGGTTCATGGAACTGCATGGATTTTAGCCATTCGATTTCAGCACAGAACAAGATGGGGCCAGAGGCAGGAGATTATATGGAACAGGTTATTAAGGACATGCTCAGGAAAAACTGAATGTGTCATTTTAGGAGGTGAATTTTATCCTGGGAGGAAGAAAAAGGTTTTGAAGGGTTTTAAGCTGAGGATAAACTTGATAAGATTTATGTTTTAGAAAGTTCCCTTTGCCAAGGGGCAGAGTGCTAATGGCAAGGAGCAATGCGGGTTAGAAATAATAGCCCACATTTGGGCATGCTCCCTTTGGCACAACCCCCACTGCTACACTACCTTGAAACATAACGTATCAAAGGAGATCTGGTTCCACAACATGGAGCACCAAGATATTGACATTGTACTGAATGTCACGAGGAGGCTGAAGGGATAATAGCATACTGCTCCAAAACTCTTCACTTACCTTTTTTATTGCTTTCTTCCCATGCTTCCAGTGAATTCCCTTTCAATCCTAGATCCTTCCTGGCTCCTCCATTGAGCCACTCAGCCCCATCCTCTGCTTGCGTTTCTCACTCCACAAAACAAAAACCAATTAGTTCAGTATCTGTGGCTTAGGAGTTCGCCCTTAGAAGTGGGTGACGGTCTCAGTTTAATCCACCGGAGCAAGAACAAGAATAAACTAAGGTAGCTGCTGCAGGGATGGGGGAAAAGAGGGGACAAATATTCTGCAGACAAAACTAGCAAGTTTCAGTGACCAGTACATCAGAAAGAGAAGTAAAAGGCCATTTTCTTTCCCAAAGCACACTGCTCTAGATCAGGCTTGTACTTTTCTGTTTTTTGTTTGACCCTTTTTTTTTTATTGCAATCACCTAATTATACACTCCTACTCTCCAGTTTCTCTCCAAATGTATAAAATGAATTGGAGCAAACCAGATGTCCCTCTCCAGGTTACCAGTCACTAATGGTGTATTGTCTGCTGGGCAGAACTCAGAGCCACCTCACAGGGCCGCCAATGGTCTACAAAGACTTTCATGATACAGTCCTTGTTTGTCAGGGACTCACCTCCCGCTACACCTCCATGCAGCTATGCTAACTATACTTCAAAATTAAGGAAAAAGTTATGATTTATAAACAGTAAGTCATCACTTAACGTCATAGTAAGGTTCTTGGAAACTGACTTTAAGTGACACAATGTACAAGGAAACCAATTTTACCAGAAGCTAATTGATGTACACAAAAGATATGTTCCTACAGTATGTTTCTGGTCGCAAAAACATCACCTAACCTCTAAATAAAGTTCCCAAACACTTTTAATATCAATCGCTGAAATATATGTGAATTATATGCAACCATTAAGAAAGATTCATAAAAGCAAGTAAGATAATCAGTTGCCCCCTTTGGTGAACCTGTGAATGACAGCCTTTGTTGTTGTGATGGGGAAAATCAGGGAATAAACGTTTGCAAAAGCAAAAATTGTCAGGAGCACCTCCTCCAACCATGGAGTTGAAAAACCATCTCGAACATGGAGGGCTTGCTGAGCGCTTTCATACTGCATTGGTTAGTGTCATACATGTATTGCAAGCTCTATCATTTTTTATTTTACAATCAGTTGTATTCATTCATTCATTTATTTTCCAACCAGTTTATTCCAGCTCTAGGCCTTGGTTGGCTGGAGCCCATCCCAGCATCTCAGGGTTCCCAAGCAGGAACCAACCCCAGCCAGCTTGCCATCCCATCGCAGGGCCACTCCTACCCACAATCACTCACACTAGGACTATTAGACATGCCAGCTCACCTAATGCACATCCTTGAGATGTGGGAGGAAACTCAAACACAGACTCAGGGAGAATGGGTAAACTCCACACAGGCAGTGGCTCTGGCAGGGAATTTACTTTTTTCCCATGAACACTGTAATGAAACAACACTTTGAGGATCTGCTGTGCCATCCCCTATCTTTCACATCTTGCTTTACACAACCTATCGATTTCTACTGCAGCTTCCAGACTCAGATCAAGCGCCCCATCCTCAGACCACATTTGACACCCACTACAATACTACCCAGTCCCTCATTCAGGCCGAGTGAAATGAGTCTTGTTTGTACTACTTTGCATATCTATTTTTCCACTATACTGTATAAACTCTCATTTTCTTTTTGTTATTATGTTTTATTTCAATACGTTTTTGGAGATCAGGCGGCCTTTGGTTATATGGATAAGTTCTTTGGTGGTGACTTCTGAGCTTTTGGTGCACCTGTCGCCCAAGCAGTGTACACTGCACCCAATGTATAGTCTTTTATCCCTCACCCCCGCCGCCCTTCCCCACGAGTCCCAAAAGTCCACTGTATCATTCTTATGCCTTTGCATCCTCACAGCTTAGCTCCCACTTATGAATGAGAACATACAATGTTTGGTGTTTTCCATTCCTGAGTTACTTCACTTAGAATGATGATCTCCAACTCTATGTAGGTTGCTGCAAATGCCATTATTTCATTCCTTTTTATGGCTCAGTAGTATTCCATGTATATATATATATATATATATATATATATATATATATATACACATACATGGAACATACACATATATATACATGTGTATATATATACATGGAATACTACTGATCCATAAAAAGGAATGAAATACTACTATTTATATATATATACACATATATATATACATGGAATATACACATATATATGCATGTGTATATGTGTGTGTATAAACATGGAATACTATTATATATACATACACACACACACACACACACACACACACATACACACACACATAGATCTACCATTTGATCTAGCAATCCCTCTACTGGGTATCTACCTAGAGGAAAAGAAGTCGTAATACAAAAAAGATACTTGCACATGCATGTTTATAGCAGCAAAATTTGCAATTGCAAAAGTATGGAACCAGCCCAAATGCCCACCAATGAGTGGATAAAGAAAATGTCACACACACACACATACACACACACGTACATACCGTTATGCATGTGTATGTATATGTGTGTATATACGTATGTATATGTGTGTGTATATATGTACTTATATACATGTAAGTCAACATATGACTTCTTTTCCTCTGGGTAGATAACCAGTAATGGGTTTGCTGGATCAAACAATGAATCTACTTTTAGTTCTTTAAGGAATCCTCACACTATTTCCATAGAGGTTGTCCTACTTTACATTCCCACCAGCAGTGTAAAACTATTCCCTTTTCACTACATCCATGCCATCATCTATTATTTTTTGAGTTTTTGATTATGGCCATTCTTGCAGGAATAAAGTGGTATCACATTGCGGCTTTGATTTGCATTTCCCTGATGATTAGTGATGCTGGCCATTTGTATCTTCTTTTGAGAATTGTCTATTCACGTCCTTAGCCTATTTTTTGATGGGATTTTTTTTTTTTTCTTGCTAATTTGAGCTCCTTGTAGATTCTGGATATTAGTCCTTTGTCAGATGTATGGATTGTGAACATTTTCTCCCACTTTGTGGGTTGTCTGTTTGCTGAGTATTTCTTTTGCTGTGCAGAAACTTTTTAGTTTAGTTAATTCCCATCTATTTCTCTTTGTTTTTGCTGCATTTGCTTTTGGGTTTCTGGTCATGAAGTCTTTGCCTAAGCCAATGTCTAGAAGAGTTTTTCTAATGTTATCTTCTAGAATTTTTATGGTTTCAGGTCTTGGATTTAAGTCTTGATTTTTATATAAGGTTAGAGATGAGGATCTTGTTTCATTCTTCTCTGTGGCTTGCCAATTATCCCAGCACCATTTGTTGAATGGGTGTCCTTTTCCCACTTTATGCTTTTGTTTGCTTTGTAGAAGATCTGTTAGTGTAAGTATTTGGCTTTATTAGTGTAAGTATTTTGGCTTTATATTCTGTTCCATTGGTCTGTGTACCTATTTTTATACCAGTACCATGCTGTTTTGGTGACTATAGCCTTGTAGTATAGTTTGAAGTCAGGTAATGTGATGCCTCCAAATTTGTTATTTTTGCTTAATCTTGCTTTGGCTATGCAAACTCTTTTAGGACAAGGACTATATCTTCTCCACCCCTGAATACTTGGCATCTAGCCTGGAATAGGCTCACAAAAACTATTTGTCGAATGAGTAAATAAAAGTGGTGGAACCAAGACTCAGATCTAAAACTTCTCACCCTAAATCCAGTGCTTTTCTCATTATATCACAGCCAATGAGTGATATAATGAGAGGTCGCATTATGGTAGAAGGACCAAATACTCCATACCATCAGATGGTAGATTTCTTATTCCTAATCTGCTCTGTGAAAAAAGAATTAGTGAAATAGTGACAAAATGGGTAGAAGTCAACATGGAGATTAAGAGACTGTACTACTAAGACTACAGTGACTCCTTCTCAAAATGCTTAACTACTATATTAAGTGCAAAAATGTTAAAAAGTGTTAGTACTAAAGTTAGCAAGAAGATATAGTGTTTTATTAGATTACAAATATATATGAGATCATTCCAAGAGATACATATTTTATGTAAACACATTCATATCATATCTATCAGTAAGCATCCTTAATTCTTAATTATCTGCATCCAATTAAAAACATTTGCATTTTCTTGTGCTCTTTCTCTCCTTTACTATCTATGAGGGAGCCTGGGAAATGAAAGGGTCGAATGTGAATCTGTCAATGTGGTTGCTTCTATTTTTCTTTCTAAAGTCATCAGCAAAAGTCTCCACTGAGTAAGTTGAAAACTGGTAACAATGTACTTACATAAATGTCTCTTAAATTATCTTTGTTGCCTTAGATTCTCTTATTTGTGTAGCAATTTTAAGTAGGTATAATCCAAACCATGCAGATCTTGTTATCTTTTTCTTTTTTTTTTTTTGGAGGTGGAGTCGTGCTCTGTGGCCCAGACTAGAGTGCAGTGGCACATTGGCTCACTGCAATCTCCGCCTTCCAGATTTAAACGATTCTCCTGCTTCAGCCTCCCGAGTAGCTGGGATTACAGACACATGCCACCATGGCTGGCTAATTTTTCTCTTTTTACTAGAGATAGGGTTTCACCATGCAGATCTTATAAAGCAGTGGTCCCCAACCTTTTTGACACCAGGGACTGGTTTCATAGAAGACAATTTTTCCACAGACTGGTGGCAGGGGATAGTTTCAGGATAATTTGAGCACATTTATTGTGCCCTTTATTTCTGTTATACTCACCATAATGTAGAATCAGTGGGAACCCTGAACTTGTTTTCCTGCAGCTAGACGATCCCATCTGGGGGAGACGGGAGGCAGTGACAGATCATCAGGTATTCAGTTATCTTAAGGAACAGGCAACGTATATCTCCTGTATGCTCATTTCACAATAAGATTCGCACTCCTATGAGAATCTAATGCTGTGGCTGATCTGACAGGAGTCGGAGCTCTGGCAGTCATACTTGCTCACATGCCCACCACTTACCTCCTGCTATGCAGCCTGGTTCATAACAGGACATGCACAGGTACCCAGGGACCCCTGTAGTAAAAGACTCTAACCAAGAGCTTCTTCTCTCCCAAAAAGTAACAATATATGCCAAGAAAGCTGCAGCAATATATTTATTGCAAAGGAATTAGACATTACATTAACCTGATGAAGATGTAACAATGCATGAAGCATAACTGGAGCAACACTTTTTTAAAAATCACAAATGAAAAAGAAAATTCATTTTCAAAAGAAAATATCATATCCAAATCAGCTTAATCTCTGAACACCATAATGCAACTCTTAAAGTTGTTTCTAAACATCCAGGATAAAGTTAACTTTAAATTGAATAACAGAAAGGAAAGGTTTCTTTCCCAACTTTCCCAATAGATTCCTTGGCTACCATCTGTGTATCACGCCCATGAAGTAATTTTCATCAACAGACAGCAAAAAGAAAAAACCCCTCCTACAAATAGAGAAACAGGAAATCCAAGGAACAAATCAACTAGCAGCCCCCAATTGAATGGGGTAGACAGAATCAGCATTTTCTAGAACTTAGAAGTTACATTAACTTTACTAGTAAGATTTTATTGTCTTTTTAAGAAACTGCATGGATTCAAGGGCACACTGAGCTGTAACACGTCATTATATTCACACTGGGCAACAGTGTAGAGGGGTTTCAGACGTTCATCATTGGTTCATTAAAGCTTTCTGAAACCTCTAGAGCTTTACTCTTCTACTCTATAATAAATTTTCACTGTGTATAACAAACTCCCTTTGAAGAAAATTATCCCCAGATAATCCATCTGTGAAAATACAAGTACTGCAAAAAGCAGTGACGATAAATACTTTTTGAAAAGGCAAAAATGCTGCATCAACTTTCAGAGGCACTATCATAGAATCATCTCTGAAATCATCTCTGAAAAAGAGAACCGCATATGTACTTTGAAAATTACTTTCCTTGCCTATACCCAGCATGCATGAATGTCCTCTAATAAGCTACTTGTAGGCTGAGTAAGTGAAGAGTCAAAATGCAGAATTGCAGGTTTTTGTTGAGCTGGGACCACTTTCCTTTTCCCTTCCAACGGATTTCAATGGCTTGTCCCTAAGCATTTCAAAGTTTGCAAAAATTTTCACATGAAAGGGGAAGATGATTAGAGCTTATTAGATTCTGTCAATTGGCCAAAAAAAAAAGTATTTCAACACAGCTTGTCATCTTTGGAAAAAATCAATCATAATTACATTTCCTTATACCGAATTTAAGGTAGAGAGACCTAAAGTAAGAACACTCACAATTTGGTGGGAAAATGGCAAATCCTTGTCATTTGCTGACTGTGGCACCAAGTACAGAGGAATTCATTCGCAACTGAATGAGTTATTTAAAAAGGCGGAAAGCTAATCTAGACATTTTAAGTCCTAAATTAAATTGTTCAGGTGTGATATTTTTAGTTTGAGTAATAATGCTGGTCTGGTTTGCTACAAAATTAGCAACATTCTCCTTTACCTTGAGCTGGGTAGACTCAGCCACAATGGCCTACTTTCTTTAGGTATGTTTAAAGTAATGCCTAACCAGACTGACAACGCATGTAGATGCAGCATGCTCGTTGGCACAAAGCAGGCAAGGAGAAATGCCCCTACCTTCGCGAAAAACACACAGGAGCATGACTCCTAATCAGTCATTTTCCTCATATAGACAATGTCAGTAAATATTAAGACAGATACACATAAAGTGACATAAATGTTTCCACCTTTCCACCACTGAGTGAAACATGCTGTTCTTTGGAGAAAAAAATACATTCATTTTTTTCAAGTATATTTCAATATACAAAGATGCTCTGGCTTTGTTTCACTATAAAGACAAAAAGATTTCATATGTGTCCAAGGGAAATTTCAGTTTACCTTCCCTTTGGTGTGGATTTCATGAAGTTCTGACTAAAAAAATTACTCTGAATATACATCTACTCATTTTATCTGAAAGCATGAACTATGTTCATTTTATATATATATGTACATAGTAACAACAACAAAAACCAGTCTACGTATGTCCAATGGCTTAGGATTGGCATGCTCTGAGAGTGCGAGGCCCACCTGCTGCCACAAGAAGCTCAGCACCAGTGTTAGGTGGTTCCATCACCTTCAGGGTCCAGCCTCCAGCCAGCAGCATGCAGGCTCTTCCTCTCTGCAGTATTCTAAGGAGCACTTTCTGCTGAGGCTGCGCCTCTGCCATTATGGCTTATTTCCTATCTTGGCTTTGTTGTTAGGGTTCCAGTTAAGGTCTCTCAGTGACAGTTCACAATTGGCTAGAGCATCTGCGGGCAGCAGCTTCCGGAGTTGCTCCACTGTCTTTTGATAAGCCATTTTTTCTTGTTCCAGGGTCCGGATTAAAGACTTCATTTTGGTCTCTCTTGTCAAAAGATTTTCCAGGTTTGATTCCAATGTCTGGATTTTAGCATGAGCTACCTGTTTGGAGAAAAAAAAAAAAAAATCCTCCAAATCAAAAATTTGAAGTCTGGTTCATTATAATAGTAGCCAGTCCTTACACATATTAATTTCACATTACCTAATAAAATATTACGTGAAGCAAATACTCTGAAAACCTACATGGAATGATGATTTATTAGGTTTCATGAAGACATAACTATGGAACTATCATGATTAATCTCCTCTCACTGAATAAGCTAATAATTCAATATAAATCAACCCCGTCACCCACAGTAGGAGTCCTTATTCTACACCCACTGGTGTTCCCCTGAGTGAGTGGGCTCTGGCCTGGCTGAAGGAGAAACAGGAGATTCCTGACACTATCCTGCAGTGCTAAAAGAGATTTTCCTTCTCTGACTGAAATACGGCATTTTCCAAACATACACTTGGGCTTTCATCAGTTTTTGTAGATGTAAGGGGTGGCCAAGTAATTGATGATGACTGCCCTGAACTGCCAATTAAAAAGTCTACAACAGTTCAGAAGAATCATTATAAAACAAGTGCAATCCCACCTTCCCTAATCAGGGCAAATACTCAATCACCATTGAAATATCCAACTAAAAATGGACAATACACCAACCATTTATTTTTCTTTTTGAAAATAGATGATGTTGCCCTTTTGTGAATAGGAAAAAAAGATCAAAATTTTCTATGACCCAGAGCCAATATAAGACAAAGTGAAGGCAGTTTAGTGTTCCAATTCTTAGGGAGCAACTACTTTAGAGAACCCTCATTTCTAACCTGTTTCTCCTGAGTGGTTTTGACAGGCGACTCACCATATAGAAGCAGAGTTTTAGTGTTTTCTAGTTTGTAGCTAGGTGCAGTGTTGGGGAAATGGAGAGGAGGGGTTAAGTAGAAACCAAGGAGCCATTAGGCACTTAAACTCAGGAGTCATCTCCCCTGATGACTTCAGAAGGATCACCTGCTAGCCTCCCTCCCATGATCACTCTTAAGCCCCGCCCCTCAGAGCATCAGGGCATGGCTACACAGCACACATCATACAGGTGGCAAATACAGAATATTACTTTGTAAGAAATTGCTTATTGCATGTGTAAGTGTGTGCTTAGAGACAGATATGTAGTATTTTGTATTCTCAAATAATTGTGAACTCCCTGATGGCAGGAATGATGTATTAATACTACATAGGAATGATGTATTAATACTACATAGGAATGATGTATTAATATCACACATCATACACAGCACATATCATACAGGTGGCAAATACAGAATATTACTTTGTAAGAAATTGCTTAGTGCATGTATAAGTGTGTGCTTAGAGACAGATATGTAGTATTTTGTATTCTCAAATAATTGTGAACTCCCTGATGGCAGGAATGATGTATTAATACTACATAGGAATGATGTATTAATATCACATGTATTAATATTACATGAGAAATTAATAATCATTCAATTTACCTAGACACGTCTCCCTCTCTTTCAATTTCCATTTTAGTCTAGACAACTGTCGTCATCCCCAATAGATTTTCACAAATGACTTCTAGCAGGCCTCCTTACCTTCTCTCCCTGTCCTCGTCAAGGTTCCTAGATTGATCTTTGTGCAGCATGGCTCAAAAACTTTGAGATTTCCCTCTTGACAGGATTAAAGCCATGTTCTTTGGCTTGACACCGAAAGTCACTTACAATTCTGCCTCCATCATGTTTACCCTACCTTTCCCCAACATCTATCTTAAACTGACGCCAGGCTAACTCTGCTGCTCTGCCATGTCCTCCTTATTCATGCCACCCTACTAACCAGCCTGACTGAAGACCGTCCTCACTCATTTCTTCCACCAAACCTCCAGATTCCAGCTCAAAAAGTTTAATACATTCAATTCTTCCTCTCTTGAACTTAACCAAATGTGTATAACATGCAACAAGTATATAAAAAGATTCCACTTTGAACTGCCATTTAGTTATTTTGTGAGGGTGCATTTTTTTTCCAAGTAATGTTTAATTTAACATGTCAACTGCATCCCCAAAGCACTTGGACAGTCTGCTACATGGGCTCTTGGTCAGCAATGGTTCATTCCACACACACATCCTATCATTCCTGAGGTAGTTCTGTGTTTGCAGGAGGCATTAAAGAACTTCTTTGCTCAAATCTTTGTTTCTTTACCTGTAATTTTTCTAGGAGGTCCATGTTTTGTCTTTTCAGTTGGCTATTGGCCTTCTCCAGCTTCTCCAAAGGTTCACTATCCTCACAGGCATATGAAGATTCCTGAAGCTCATCCTGTAGCACATGATACTCCACCTCATAGGCATGCAACTGCTTAGAAATATCCATCTCAAAAACCTGCCATGAAAGCATCATGGGTTATGCTAGGCTTTGGTATATATTAACAAGATACAGCTTGTGTATGATCTTGATATATTTCATGTATATTTCCAAACACTTATTAATGAAGAACATTAAAGCATAAAAAAGGGGAAAAAAACCAGGTGTGACTGTCAATACAAGAATAAATTAGATATAGCTTACACTGTCAACATAAAAGCAGATAGCTCTTTCTGTGAAATAATAAATGTTTTCTTTAAAAACAGAACAGATTATTTCTATACAATTGAAACATTCTCATGAAGCCAAGTCACTAGAATAAGTTAACATCCAAGAATATTTTGCAGCCAAGATATTCATAATCTAGTAACTGTCTCCCAAAATGTAGTATACTAGATAAACAACATTAGTTATTGAGTAACTATTATGTCAGAGATAATCTCTGCTGATCAGTAAGCAAAATTGCATAGGGTATTACTGTAATAAAGAAACCGAAAGCATTTCTAATTTATCTGCCAATGGAGCTGAAAGATCTTAATAAAACTTTTCATCCATTTGCTATTCCCTATAAGCCTCTTAAGTGTCATTTACATATTGTACCACATAGAGAATCCTCAAAATTGCACATCGTGAGCACTGTCCAGGGTGGTAAGGTTTAATTAGGGCTGTTACTGCTCTCCCATATCACCACTAAATAGGAAGATAGTTTGCTCCGAAGCTAGAGGACAGTTGCTACAAACTTCCTAGGGGAAGGAGAGACAGCAGCCTGATGACTACATTGAACAAGCAATGGTGTCTACACCAACACTGAAAAGAGAAAAGAAACCACAAAAACCTGACTTACTCTACTAATTACTACTAGAGATACTCAAACATTTGAATTTTAGTAAGAGAATTTCTAGACTAACTGGTCATCCTCAACCATCATCTTTTCCTTACCTAGTGGGTATGGATACAATGGATTATTACACAACCATTAAAAATGATAATATGGATTTATATGTATTGGAAAAAATCTAATACGCTATTTTTTTTAAATTATAAATGAGGTTCCACAATAGCATATAGAGTATGATTTCATCTATGTATAACTATATACCTTTTTATGTGTATATATAAGCAAAGATACGTGTAATAGAAAGTTTCAAAGGTTATCTCTAGATGTTGAGATTTGTAGTTACTTTTATTTTCTTCTTTGTGGTTTTCTGCATTATTTGCATTTTTTTCCAGTATCCATAAAGTTCATCAAAGTCTCCCTTAATATCAGCATTTCAATCCACAGTAATCAACTCTAATTGTTAGGAAATTATCTCTAATATCAAGTTCAAATTGACCTGCCTATAAATTCTACTCATTAATCCTAACAGTAATCTGTAAAGCCAGGTGATTTCCTCATTAATTTTAAAGGGAGGTGATATCTGACTTCAAATCTCTAAAAGCATAATATCTGATTCCTTTCCAGTCAAGAAAGCTATTTCTGAAAAATTAATAAACAAGTAAATATATATGTAAAAGCTATACTTTTCAGCTTATAAAGCATTTTTAACAAACACAAACTATTAATAGATATTTATGATTTAGACTCCATGTAACAGAAAGAAAATTTTATATGAATTAATATAATAAGAGTTCATATTATAGTAAGAATTACAGGATACAAAATACTTTAATGTATTGGTTATATTTGCTCCTAAAATAATATAAAACTATAATAGATTCTATTTTTGTTATTTCCGTTTTGTAGAGGAAGAGGCTGAGACTCAGAGAAGCTGTAATTTGCCCAAACCTCTCAGATCAGTATTGTCCCATTCTGGAACTTGTCCAGTACTGTTCCATTCAGACAACTAGGGTTTAGATGATTAGCCTGATGTGTGCAAGCCAAGCAACCAATTAAAGAGCTAGAAGTAGATCCAAACCCAATACCTTCTAATTCCAAAGCCTGTACTCTTGCTACATGTCCTCTTTGTGTATGTTAATTACAACATAATTATCAATATAACAAACGCAAGTGGATTTCATTTTATTTTCAGGCCTTTCTCACTCTGTCAGTTCTATCTTCAGTTTTAGCATTGGTTTATACTGAAAGGATTCCTGAAAAACTCATTACGTAGCACTAAACCATATTTCCTGTGCATAGTCAGACAGACAATGTCACGATGTAGAAATTTTACAATAAAAAGTATCTGATCAAAGTTTTTTAAAAAAGGTTTAAAAAACTGTACCTGTTAAGCAAAGCTACATTTTTATGCTAAAGCATTTAATATATATTCAGTAAAAAAAAAATGCTGTATAATAATATTAGCATTTAAATCATACCTGGGTAATAATTTTTTCCATTTCAGAGGTATTCATATCAGGTAGCGTGCTTTTAAGAAACTCAACAATATTTTCAAAGCTTTCACATTCCATTATAAGCGTCTCTTGGCTGCTCAGTAGGCTGAGTGCAACCTTAAATATAACTTCAGTTCCCTGAAGAAAAATAATATCTAAAAGAAGAGATATAATTTTCATGATCAAAATTATGCATCCACTCCTGTGAAAAGCATGCTATTTGTGCTAAATGTTTTTGTTCACTTGTTTTATGTATTTTGCAAAAGAAAACTAGTCAAAAAGCATCTAGCTTTTTTAAAAATAAAAAGGTAATATAACTAAACATATAAGCAGATGTTTTAATGTTCCTCTTAGTTAAGAATCTCAGATAAAGCCAGAGTAAAAAAGGACAAAGTATAGACCTCTGTCCATGTACTATCTGTGATTTTTAATGCCAAATTTAACGGCGACAAAGTAAACCTCAAGGACAGTTATTCAACTGATATTTAGATTTTTCTTCACAACAAGAACACAAAAACAAATTTACATAACAAATTAGTACTATTCCAACTCTCATCACCATAATAAAAAGTAAATGAACCAGTATGTAATTAAATCTATACCATACCAGGAAATTAAAAAAAAAAAAGCCTTAAAAGAAAAATTAAAACAAATAACAACAAACATATAACCTCAATCAGAAGAGAAAAATAAGAGCTACCCTAACTCTAAGCCCTGCTTTCTTACAAATACAAACATGCAATACTTTTCAAAAGTATCAAGTACTAGGCTGGGTGTGGTGGCTCATGCCTGTAATCCCAATACTTTGGGAGGCTGAGGCGAGTGGATCGCTTAAGGCCAGGAGTTCGAGATCAGTCTGGTCAACATGGTGAAACCCTGTCTCTACAAAAAATTCAAAAATTAGCCAGGTGCCGTGGCACGTGCCTGTAGTCTTAGCTACAGGCTCAGGCAGGAGAATCACTTGAACCCAGGAGGCAGGGGTTGCAGTAAACTGATATCATTCTGCTGCACTCCAGCCTGAGCAACAGAGCAAGACTCAGTCTCAGATAAATAAAAAAAGAAAGAAAGAAAAGTATCAAGTACTTTTGTATGAAAGTTTCTCTCAATCTATGTCATTCTTTAATCAATAATATACAACAGGGAGACCTTAATGAAGAGGGAACCATAAATCTTTATTTCAAACATAGTAATTCTTGTCCATGCATCTTTCCATTTTCTGCCAGTCTCTGTTCTTTTATAAATTCAAACAAGAGAGGTGAGCAGCTATTGTACAGCCAGCAGCCTCATTTGTACTCTCATTAACAAAAAACTGATACTGAGGACATTTGTCTATTGAACTCTTGATATCAAGCTTCCAAGGGTAAGTCAAAGACAGATGCCCTGAAACATTTTGATTTGATAGACTATTCTCTAGAAGAAAAACACATAAACAAAAGGATTTATAGAAGACCCATTAACAGGAACCCAAGCTCCAGAGAAAATGTCAGTGTAGAAAAGCAATAGTGTATCTTCAATAAACAAAAAAAATATGTGGTGAACATTTCATTCAGTGCATTTTAACTTTACTTTTCTGCTACACTTTATAAATTGTAGTACCGCTAATGCAGTGCTCAACTTTCAAACCACAGCCCTCAATAAGAAAGATATTGTACGTTGTAATCTGGTACATACACATATTACACATATATCCTCAAAACAAGTTTCTCCCAACAACATATTTCCTTACTATTTGTAATATTCCCTAATATCTTCACTGCATGCTCTTCTGTTCCATTTTTTCAAACACTGGCAATGACCTACAATTGAACCAATACTCAAATTTGACAAAAAGCTCCAATTGAGCAGAAGTGCAGTTGTGAGTGGATACTGACTGCTTTGACCATGGCTACTAAATAGATGAACAGAACACAAAAATTAAAAGAGCCCTTTCTAAGGCTGCTGAGGTCCTAAACAACATCATTAGAACCAACCTCTGATGAATAGTTGGTGGTGGTTATTGTTTTACTTTTTGCTTTTTAAATAATAAGACAAATACAAAGACTTGTGAATAGACTTAAGGGCCTCCAAAGGGAACATAAACCATGTTACACTCTCTTTTTATTCCCAATGCCAAACACTGTGATTAGAGCAGGCAGTTGGTAACTGGGCTCTATTGACTGTACTTAGTGTCTTTCCCTGAGCCACCAGTCTTAGAGACTGTTCCCAAGCACTGCATCAGCAAGAAAGAAGAGTTACATAAGCAATGAAACAGGAAGTAAAGTTATCCTGTTAACAACAAAAAAATCAGACTAAGAAATGCCATTAGAAACAATATGGATACAGGTACTTCCATTGACCCAGTTAAAGAACATGTTTCTTTGTGTTTTGAATGCAAGATGAAGACGATAATCGGGGTAGAAAGATGTATATAAAAATCTGGAAAATTATACAGAGTCTGTCCCTAGCCCAGATTTTAGAAGTATACTCTCTGATTTTTAGGCATAAATGAACATAAGAGCTCCATTACAACTTACTCAAATACAGGAGCCTAATTCCTCTTTCCCTTTTAATTTCAATTTTATGTAAGACAAATATGGTTTTAAATTACTATCAGAATAGAGCCAGGCACGTTTATTAAATTCCACCAGCAATTAGCTATTCTGTGTAACACAAGAGAAAACAATAGGGGCACTATATGGCTAGAAGTAGAAATATAGTCCTTGGAATAAATAACACTGTTCATTTAATTACACATAGCTCTTACCAAAAACTCTGGCTACAAATCCTAATGAAAACTGAGAGGCAAACAATGTGAGGAACCAGGGGGCAGCATAAAGACTGGGGCTGATTTCATTTTCTTCAAGGTGATTGTAGAGATCTCTGTGATAGTCATGAAGGAGCCTGGACAGCTGGTACATTTGAATCTAAAGTTAATTTGGAGAAGAAAAAATAAAATATTATGCATTTATTTGCATGTGCATCAAATACATGGATTTTAATTTATTATTCTAATATTTTAATAACAAATTCACATATAGAAATATAAGTAGTATTACTGTATTTTTATGATTTTAAAGTTGATACTAAAATCCAAGTTCACTTAACTGAAGTCATAAAGCAAGTCACTGAAACTCCATCTGAGAAGACTGAGCAAGTTTCTTTATCATGTATGTTTGAGTATCACATATATACAGATAAATTGATATTTTTCTTCTGTGGCATTGCTTTTGGAATTTAATGAGAACTGTCATGGCTCAGGAACCTCGTAGAAGATCCCTTCTAATTTCAGACTAATTCCAGAAGAGCCTCCATTCTAAAGAATCTACTATGTTCAGTGCAGAAGCTTATTTCGATTTGCTGGGACCAGCATGTGATTTATGAAAGAGTTCTGGCTCTCCAGACAATCTGCACTATAAGGACAGAATTAAAGCTTAGAATGTTACAGGGCCAGAAGCTTGAGATTTTATTTCTAATATTCAAGTTATTCTAGCTGCATATTTTTCATGACAAATAGGATTAAAACAAAAAGTGCAGTTGTTTCTGAATGTTTCTAGAACTAAAAGAAAAACTTTTTTCATTTGGCTATTGAGTTGATTACTGGCATTTAAAGACAGCATCCAGAAACTTTCAAACTCTTACACCTATAATACTAAAGATAAAGGAGTAGTAACAAACAAATTCCTGAATTGTGATTTAATTAAATTTTTATCCACACAGTTAACAGATAAGTGGTTATATAACCCTGATCAGTTATATAAGCTGGATATTTTGGTGTAAAAATATATAAAATTTTTTATTAAATTTTTATTAAATCTAGCAGAACTTCTTTCACTAGAAGAAATTATTAAAGCATCACTCTTAAATAGCTCTATGACAATACATAAAAATAACAAATTACGTTGTGAATTCAACAATTATTTCTAGAATATAGACCTAAAAATCAACAGAATCCTTTAGAAAAAAATCAAGAACTATACATAAATACAAAAAACTGTTTGTTCAATCCTTATCCACAATAATATCTTTGGAAACTCAGTTTCCACACAAACTGTAAATAAAAGGGAATTAAAGAGCCACAGGAAATCATAGCTATAAAATAAGAAGCTTAGCTGGAGGCATACAGAAAGGTTTTTTTTTTTTTTTTTTTTAATGAGACTATCTCAACAAGTCATGTTGGAAAAAAAAAATCATGCATTTCCTTTAGACCATTTACATTGTAGAAACCAGAAATTCTGAGCATCTGTCAGAAGAATAATCAGTATTTTGGTAAGCACAAAAATCAAAAATGTCTAGCAGCATAAAAAGAAAGCACATCATCAAAAGCACACTGTTCCTGTTCACTTGTGATTATACAAAGAAGCAATACTTCAATATTTAATTTTTTTAAAGAGAATCCCATTCCCCTTCCCCCCTGCCCCACATTCACAACTGGGGGTTAAGAGGGTTTCTTCCATCAAGAGATATTTGGGCAAATAAGAACACAATTCAGGTTTCCTTCAAAGAAAGCTTTAATGATAAAATTCTATTTGCTAAGAACAAATAATTCTTCATTCTACCTTATAGATACCACGGCAAACCTTCAGATTAAAGAGCCGTAACTGGAGGGGAAAGATGCAGAGAAAGAGACAAGGGTAGCAGAGAGAAGATGAAGAAAAGGGGAGATCAAAGGCTTCAGAGGAAAAGATAAAACGCCTTTAACACGGAAAGCAGCAGAAACAATGATGAGACATAGATATTTAAAGTGGAAAAAGACCTCAACCCCCACATTTTACAGATAAGGTAACTGAAGCAGAGAGCCTGGAGTACCTGAGCCACCAACAGAGAAGCAAGAAATCAGAAATCTTATGGAGTGAGTCCAAGGCCACTGCAAGAGGCATTTCAGCACTTCCAAACATCCTACTGCCTAGACCCAGACACTATCTCCTGCTCCAGAAGGTGGAAAAGTTTATATTTCACTTTAAAAAGCAAAAGGACCCATTTTCCCAGAATAAGGTCCCCAATACTGTGGCCTACAGCAATGCTGTCACCAAAGATTTTTAAACACCTGCATCTTCAAAATTATAGACATAAAATATTTCTTGGTACTTACAGGCCATATTAAATAAATGTATAAATCCCATTTACATTAATTTTTGTAATGTCAAATTGATTAAGAATTTTTAAGATGAAAACTCTTTGTATTTTTAAAATGATAGCTATATCTTTTTACCTATGGACCCAAATTAAACACTACTCACAGGTACTTCCCTGTATCTTGGAAATTCTAATAATAGCTACCAAATTGTTGTTTCTGAAAATCTGAATTACTTAATTCCTTACAAGGGCATCTGATTCCTATCTGATATTAAGATACAGGTGACTGGGTGTGGTGGCTCACACCTATAATCCCAGCACTTTGGGAGACTGAGGTGAGTGGATCAGGAGTTTGAGACAAGCCTGGCCAACATAATAAAACCCCATCTCCACTAAAAATACAAAAAATTAGCAGGGCATGGTGGTTCATGCCTGTAATCCCAGCTACTCAGGAGGCTGAGGCAGGAGAATCACTTGAACCCAGGAAGTGGAGGTTGCAGTGAGCCAAGACCATGCCACCACTCTAGCCTGGGCAACAGAGCAAGATACTGTCTCAAAAAACAAAACAAAACAAAAGATACAAATAAACTGTTTCGAAATTTTAAAAAAACCTCCCACATTTATTATTTGACTTGTTAAACCTATGAATAGTCATCAACGAGGAATCAAATCATACGAACTCACACCAGAAAACCTAATGCTGATAGCAAAGCCCTATCTACCCAGCCAAAATGTTACCGTGAGAAAGTAAAGAAAAATGGAATCCTTTATCTCCATTCACACTCTCAAAAAATATCAGTTACTATGATGCTCAGAGTAAAAACACAATTCTTTTTTGTTATGTATTGGCAATTGAGATATTAAAGTCAAAACTCATCTCTGGGAACCAGGAAAAACACTCTATTTTAAAAGCATCTTTAAAGTATTACTTTTTATCTAAAGCATAATATTATGATGAACTGGGAGTCATGCATACTTCATTTCAAGGGAGGAAAAACCTGAAAATCCTCTTTAAAGTCTTCTTTTATAGTTTTATATTTGTAACCACTGGAAGTTTTAAATTGCCAGGCAGTGATTGTTTGAGATAAATATCTATAGACCAAATTTTAACTGCTTATTAGCAACCAACCCACTTAGAGAAGTGATAAACTAGGAGAGCAATGTGTAACAGGGAGTCTGAAGTAAGCTAAAGACAGCAAGCAGTTAATACCCCACTCAAAATAACTGAAAAATCTTAATGGTGCTACTTCAGAGCCTGCTAAGAACAGACTCAATGGCTCATGGCTATAATCCCAACACTCTGGGAGGCTGAGGTGTGCAGATCACCTGAGGTCAGCAGTTTAAGACCAGCCTGCCCAACATGGTGAAACCCCGTCTCTACGAGAAATACAAAAAAAAATTAGCCAGGCATGGTGGCACCTGCTAGTAATCCCAGCTACTCAGGAGGCTGAGGCAGGAGAATCGCTTTAACCCGGGAGGTGGAGATTGCAGTGAGTTGAGATCACACCACTGCACTCTAGCCTGAGTGTCAAAGCAAGACTCCATCACACACTCACACACACACACACTGACACACATACACACAAACACACACACATACACACACACACAAGCAGACTGAAAAAGCACCACTGGCTTTCACACGTTTTCCTTTATAAAGGCCTATCTTACATGAAGATAAAGGAGGGGAGATATGACAAGTTCAAAAAGAACAGTAACACGGTATCTGCTATTTGTGCACTCAGAAGTGAAAGGATAAAGACATTTTCACATTGTAAACAAAAGATCTATGAGCCTTTTCAATTGATAAGTGGAGGAAAAGTGCATAAAGAATGCTTGATACCTTCTCCATGTAACCCATAGACTTAGGGCATAAATTGGGTCCTCATCACCTTCCTTCCTTCCTTAAATTACTTATTTACTCACTTCAGGAATTTTATGGAAAAGGTTTCCTGCCTACGGGCCTCATACACTTAGAAGTTTACCTACATAGCGAATCCCACACTAAGTGAATTAAAACTTGCCCTAATATTTACCCAAGTTCTAAGACACTGGGTCTAAATTTCTTTAAATCTGAACTGCCACAATTGAGAAGAGGGCCAAGATTTCTGGTAATAGTCTCACATCTTCCTTGGGGAGGACAAGTGCCTCACCTGCAGTGACATCATGTCAGGTCTGTACTGCTTGCGGAAGCCAAGGTCATACATGAGGAATTTCAGCATTTCAAAGGCTTGCTCTTCACTCATGTGCAGAAGCAGGACTCCAGCCACGAAGCTGATCCCCTGACAGTAACCCACTTCTTTGTCCAGCAAAGAATAGGCTTTCAGGAGGTTAAACAGCGACAGCTGCCCTGCCCCAAGCTGTACTGAAAAGTAAGGGTGAGTAGGAAATGTCCTTCCTGCAGAGGAAAAGAAGAAAAAGAGTTTTTGAAATGTCCTCATTCCTTGGAGACCACAGTGAAATCGCAATTCAGTGACATCCAAGAATAAATGAACACTCTTTCCCAAACCAGTGAGAGTTGCTTCGAGTTGCCATGTAAGGTCTCTCTTGTCCCCAGTCCTGTCAGGCTACCATAACATCTTCACATATATTATATGGGAGGAAATATTTTATGCTAAGCAGTACTTCTTTCTAGTGCGTGCGCGCACGCGCACACACACACACATAATTAAATAAAAATCTACAAACTGATGACATATTCAGGAGAGCTACCAAAAAAATGAAATATAAAATTTATTCTGACTATAAAGCAAGGTAAATTCTAAATTCATATAAAGACTACCTTCTAAATGAAACCAGAAGTCTAGAGGAGATATTATTTAAAAGAAAATCTATGTAGTCTATAAAGATTTGTTTCTGCTGTTCTTGTAATATGACACTGGAGAGACTTTTTGGTTTGTTTGGCTTTACATTCAGATCATCGTTCAGAATAAAACTTCTTTTTCAAATATCTTTTGCTCTCTGCTCTTAAGATATCTCCATGCGCCATGTAAACCACTTTTCTCTTTTCAATATCTAAAAATATCAAGGAAACTAACGGGTCATTTTCAAATAAATTCCCCTCTAAAATTTACTTCTGGGTATAAAATTCCCACAGAGACACTCGAGCTGGCAATATGAGTCCTGCATCACTAAAAGGAGAGTTCTATATACTGAAACAAACCCATCTTCACACTCAAGCTGTGTATACTGGTATGGGACATTCCTAGTGCCACAAAAATCAAGGGAGATGTTAGCTTCCTTGTGAAATGATTACTCATGTCAGTTAGAACTTGCAAGAGTGCCAGAATTTAAAATGTTTTCTCCCACATATGCTTAAAGTGATTTCCCCCTCTCCAGGAACCACTAAGATTAATTCTGCAGAGCCAGTAAGAGGAAGATACGAGGAAACAACAATTGCATGCCCAAGAAACACAGATGACTACAGGTAGAGCCAAATAAGCAATTTTTAAAATTATGGTTTTACTTTCTCACTTAAATCCAGAATCCACAAAGAACTAAAACAGAATTACAAGAAAAAAACAAACAAGCCCATTCAAAAGTAGGCGAAGGATATGAACAGACACTTTACAAAAGAAGACATATATGAGGCCAACAAACATATGAAAAAATGCTCTTCATCACTGGTCAGTAGAGAAATGCAAATCAAAACCACATTGAGATACCATCTCATGCCAGTTAGAATGACGATCATTAAAAAATCTGGAGACAACAGATGCTGGAGAGGATGTGGAGAAATAGGAACACTTTTACACTGTTGTTGGGAGTGTAAATTAGTTCAACCATTGTGGGAGACAGTGTGGCGATTCCTCAAGGACCTAGAAATAGAAATTCCATTTGACCCAGCAATCCCATTACTGGGTATACATCCAAAGGATTATAAATCATTCTACTATAAGGACACATGCACACAAATGTTCATTGCAGCACAGTTTACAATAGCAAAGACCTGGAACCAACCCAAATACCCAACAATGATAGACTGGACAAGGAAAATGTGGCACATATACACCATGGAATACTATGCAGCCACAAAAAACGATGAGTTCGTGTCCTTTGTAGGGACAGGGATGAACCTGGAAACCATCATTCTTAGCAAACTGACACAAGAACAGAAAATCAAACACCGCATGATCTCATTCATAGATGGGTGTTGAACAATGAGAACACATGGACACAGGAAGGGGAGCATCACACACTGGGGTCTGTGGGGGAGGGTATAGGGGAGGGACAGTTGGGGGTGGGGAGTTGGGGAGGGATAACATGGGGAGAAATGCCAGATATAGGTGATGGGGAGGAAGGCAGCAAACCACACTGCCATGTGTGTACCTATGCAACAATCTTACATGTTTTTCACATGTACTCCAAAACCTAAAATGCAATTTTAAAAACTTTTTTACTAAAGAAAACTATAAATACTCTTTCTATCCATTAACTTGATTCTAGCTCCATTTCTGTCTGACTGTAATGTGATCTCATTCTCTCTCTTTGATAGGATATCATGACTAACCCTGATTGTATCAGCAATTTATAGTTAGAGAACCACAGATTTGCTTGGGAACACAGGGATTGCTTTGTTCATGTCCCCACTTAGTAGAGAGGATTGACACTCAGAAGCAAGGTAACACGTCTAAGACCACAATTAGTGGCACAATCCGCACAAAAACTCAAGTTTTCAGTTTCTCTGTAAAATCCCTTTTTAATTCTGCTGGGCTCAAAAAAATAATTAACTGAGCTGGGTCCTTTCCCAACAAGAGCCATCTGTCATCCAAAAGGAATGGTAAAACTAGAGCTTGGCTAGTGATTTTTCATATGCCCTGCTAAAAGATGACCCCACACATGAGGTAATCTTGTATTTTTCCAAATGGGCTCAAATAACGTTATCTGGCCACCTGAGATATATCAACTTTTAGAAGTACAAATAAAATGGTCAAATGTCAATGTATAATATTTAACATAATAATGTAGATATTTTTAAATAATAAAGTATGTTAGTCTAGAGAAAAATTAGAGACAATGAAATTGTTAAAAATCAAACCATTTTTATTTCCATAAGTTATTTGAAACTCAGCATTTAAAAAGACTGCTTTATGATCTGTCACTGGAAATTCTCCCCCAGGTCATGAGTAGCCATTCCTACACTACTACGGCAACTAATTTTTCACTCACCCTATAGGTGTGTGAAAAATTGGTCATAATTTCCACCAACACAACTTATTGTGGTGCTTTTTAAAGTGGTATACAAAGGATTGTTTTCAGCAATGTGGACTACCTAGTACACCTTCACTAAATTTTTTGGTACCCCTTTTAACCTAGTCTAAGCTATTTCAAAACCACATTGATTAAGATACACCTATCTGCCCTAAAAAGTCAGTTATTCAAAATGCAGTAACTGAGAGCACCCTATAATATAACCTTTATAATAATTTAAATATAAGATGGTTCCCTTTGCAGAGGCAAAGTTTTGGGGTGAAAACTTCATTTAATACGCAGGCATTTATGGATCGTCAATCAGGTATAAAGCCAACTTGCCCTCAGTAAAGGACAAAGTTAGTGGCTCTGTACATGCCAACAGGTACTCTTCATCGACACCAAGAGCAAACGAAATAAAAAAAAAACAACTCAACAGAAGGAACAGCTGTTTAACTTTTGTAAATTATAATCCACGTGACAAACGTACCTAAATCCACGAGAATCGCATGCTGCTGCGCAGTGAGCTGCTTCAAAAGCTCCTTATAGGATATGTCGGGAGGCTGCTGCTTATTAGGCAATCTGTGTCTGAGGCGGTACTGTAAAGCCAGGAACTGCCAAATTTCTCCTCGTCGACTTTTGGGAACTCCTACAATCAAGGAGATAAATAAGCAAGGCCTTGGTCTCTAGAATGAAGCTGCTAGATCCCAGTCGATTCACTATGTAAACAGGCAGCTGTACATTGCACGCCACCCTAAGACCACACAATACAATTGACAGAAGCATATTTTGGCAAGCTTAATCCTATAGCTCCTGATGTCTAGCAAAAGAAAACCCTCACACAACACTTACCATGACAGACTTAACAATAACATCACCTATCGCTGACTGAGCATTAATATAACATTTATTGAGGGTACCTAGCTATTAAGCACATGCACTCAGAAAATGACTCGACTATAAGGTAGGCAATTACTATTAGGCCTACTTTATAGACAGAAAGCTGAGGCAGAAAGAGATTAAGTAATTGCCCCAAATTCACATGACTAGGAAGTGGCAGTTTAGAATTAGAACTCCAGAAGTCTGGTTTCAGAGGCCAAATCCTGAAATCCCAAAGTGTGTTACTGCCTATTTTCACACTTTATTTGGCTTGAGGATAGCAACAAATGCTAATCCTCATTTACAACACTAAATATTTGCCAACAACAAGTAACTTTATAACACGGAATCAAACAGCATTCTTATGCGGGTGTTCAAAATGAAATAATAGGCCAGGAGTGGTGGCTCACACCTGTAATCTCAGCATGTTGGGAGTCCAAGGCGGGCGGATCACTTGAGATGGGAGTTCCTTACCAGTCTGGCCAACATGGTGGAACCCTGTCTCTATGAAAAATATAAAACTTAGCGGGCATGGTGGCATGTGCCATGTAATCCCAGCTACTTGGGAGGCAGAGGCAGGAGAATCACTTGAACCTGGGGTATGGAGGTTGCAGTGAGCCAAGATTGCGCCATTGCACTCCAGTCTGGGAGACAGAGTAAGACTCTGTCTCAAATAATAATAATAATAAAAGTAGTAAACAACAAGGCATAACTGACATGCTCCAGAACATCATTTGGGCTTTGAGAAAAAAATGCTTAGCACAGATAATGAAACATTATTATGCTTGAACACCAAAATGTATCACCAGCAGTTCAAGGATGCTATGACTGTTTTTTTATGACAAGGGACATGAAGTAAGCACTGGGAGGGACAGAATTCAATCCTGCACAGTGCAGGTAACTTTATTTTACTCACTACAAGTTTTCAGTTTGGACAGATTGAATCTACAATGGGTTCCTTTGCTCCAGCTGGTTAAGGAAAGGCTTAATGGCTGGAATCTCTTCTGACTGAATGCCACAGTTTGTACAAGCTGAAAGTATTACTGTCGGACAGGTGAAAGCAAGCCTCGCTGGCATGATTTATAAGGCCTCCATGATACCGTTCCAAACTACCTTTTTAAGACCCATTACTTCCCAGTCCCTGCTGTATACTAGATGCTTGTGGTCATTTTCATTCCTCTAGTTTTTGCTCCTACTGTTGCCTTTATGGAGTTTCAAGTTCCCTTTCTTGACTATCCATTATATGTCTATTCATCTTTCATGAGAATGAGCTTGAGTGTCACCTTTTCTGCTGAAGCTCTCCCTAACATCTCGAGATGTAATCAGTCCCTTTTCACATACTATTTGACTCATACTATAGCATTACCATATTGGATTACAGTTAGCTCTATGTCTCTTTTCCCTACTTAAATGGTCCTTGAGATTAGCAAGCATATTTTCATCTCTGTATGATAAAATCCAAGAACACACCTTGCTGCTTATACGTTTGTTGAATGAATGAATGAATGACAATACAGAAAATGACATTTTTAGAAGGTAACTATCAGCCCATTAAATGAATCACTGATAACATGAGTGGGCAGTTTTATTATCCATCCAATAATATATGTACGAAAAGTAACTTCATTCCAGTTAAAGAAACATTTCTTGAGCATGCAGTATGTAGCGAAGAATAAAGCAAGGCAGTCAGGATACCTCATTGTTGAGTGATAAAGAAATCCATTCTCAGGAAAATCATCTCATTCATTCATTCTTCCATTCATTCAGTAAATAATGAGTGCAAGATACTGCCCTAGGTGCCAGGTGTGCAGTGGTGGGGTAAGAAAAACATTAAACAAATACATACATAAACATTAAATTATAAATTATGATTAAGTATAATTATGAAAGAGAATGATAAAGGACAATGAATTGATTTTGGTGGGGTGGCAGGGGTGGTGCTCTGAGGAAATGGTATTTGAGGGACCTGAGGGACAACAGAATGCTCCAGGCTTGGAACACAGGTGGCAGTCACTCCAGGAGAAGACCACAAGAATGCCCTGAGATGGACAGAGGAAAGGGTGGAGGAAAGAGGAGTGAGAAGAGGATGGGATGGAAAGAAAGGGAGATGGGAAATGAGGATGTAGAAAGGTAAGAAAGACGAGTAGAGAGGGCTGGAACATTCCATGCAAGAAATAGCATAGGGCAGATCAGCACTCAAAGTGTAACAGTTCAGTGTCTCCAGAGCACACAATACAAGGTAAGGAGAGACAAAAAATTAGATCAGAGAGGTGGAAGGAGAGATTATAGAAGACTGATATCATTTGGCGGGGTCCCCACCCAAATCTCATCTTGAATTTTAGCTCCCATAATTCCCACGTTTTGTAGGAGGGACCTGGTGGGACATAATTGAATCAAAGGGGCAGTTTCCCCCATACTGTTCTCATGGTAGTGAGTGAGTCTCATGAAATCTGATGGGTTTTTAAGGAGAAACCCCTTTCACTGGGTTCTCATTTTCTCTCGTCTGCCTCTATGTGAGACATGCCTTTTGCCTTCCACCATGAATGCGAGGCCTCCCCAGCCATGTGGAACTGCGAATCCATTAAATCTCTTTTTTTTTTTTTTAATTGTACTTTAGGTTCTGGGGTACATGTGTAGATCATGCAGGACTGTTGCAAAGTCACATACATGGCAAGGTGTAAACCTCTTTTTCGTTAGAAATTACTCAGTCTTGGGTATGTCTATATCAGCAGCATAAAAATAGACTAACATAAAGGCCTTGGGCACAGGGCCAAGAAGCTTAAACTGTATCCATTAAGAAATGGGAAGGGCCGGGAGCGTTGGCTCATGCCTGTAATCCCAGCACTTTGGGAGGCCGAGGCAGGTGGATCACAAAGTCAGGAGTTCGAGATCAGCCTGGCCAATATGGTGAAACCCTGCCTCTATTAAAAATACAAAAATTAGCTGGGCATGGTGGTGGGTGCCTGTAGTTCCAAGCTACTCAGGAGGCTGAGGCAGGAAAATTGCAGAGGTTGAGTCTCGGTGACAGAGCAAGAGACTCTGTCTCCAAAAAAAAAAGAAAAGAAATGGAAAGATAAGCACTCCTAAAACATCTTTGAAAGTCATGCCAAAGAATGGTGTAATCTATATCTCACAGACATTCTGTTAACCACTATAGCGTCTCCCAAATAAAGCATTCAATGAAAATCTTTAGGATTTCCTTATCTTCAAGGATAAAGAACACTATATTAAGCTTGTCAATGTGGCAGCTTCAAAATAAATCTTACCTTAATTTAAATTTAACTGTGTAACAGTCTCATACATTAGCATAGGCCTTTAAAACACATTTATTATAGGATTTCTCTGGGTATTTCGGAATTTTATTTTACACCCACGGTTTATGCAGGCCATGGAGATTCTAATTTTAACGTATTTAATCTGAGTCACAGAAATTGCAACTAAAAATTGACTTCTTAGTTTTATTTTTAAATTTAAAATTCTTAAATATCAGGCATCTTATACGGCATAGCAGCAATAAAAGAATAAATGCAATATAATGGCTAAATAAAAGGAACTTCTCCAAAATTATTGAAGAAATGAATGGATGAAAGAAAACTGATTGATTACTTAACCAGGATATAAATCTACATGTAAAAATACATAAAAGTATATATACACATTCATGTAAATATACACATATATGTAAATAATTACTTCTGACCAAATGATGAAAATGAGTCAAGTTTAAAGGACTGAATTATTAATATTTTTATGGCAGTGATCAAAGATTTGTATCAATGCATGCACTTCCTCCTTGGTATATAACACCACCAAGCTGAAAATAGCTGGTTGAAGTAAGCAAAAAAAAAAACAATAGAAAAGGTTTGTGTTACCTCCTCAGAGACAGTCACTAAACTACAGGAAGAAACAAATTACTTCTCTTTTTTTAATAAGCAAAACAAAAGGACAAAATAACATCTGAGCTTCACAAATCAAACAACAACAACAACAAAAATCCCCCAGGCTTTTCTTTTAAAAAAAAAAGATTATTGAGATTATCCCAAATACCTTCTTTAAGAAGAGTATGAATATCTTCCATATCACATCTGATTTTAGCTCTGCAGTTTAACAACTTCTTATCCCAGGTTATTAAGACCTCTTTCTGACACACACCAACTTCTTCATAATCTAATTTAACTTTTCTGGACTGGAGTTCATCTCTGCTTGCTAAGGAAAAAAGAGAGAATTTACATAAGACCAATGTGTTTTTAAAATGCAAAATTTTAAACATTTGATTGCATTTGTAAAACCATACCAAATGACTTTCAGGAATTAACTGGTAATCTACTCTTAAAAAGAAAATTTAAAACAAATTGAGAATACATGAAAGGGATCTCAAGCTTTGAGTCATTTCATGTGAAAAAAAATGAGGAATAATTCCCTAAGGAGGTTTTACTCTGTATCTTACATACAGTAACTCTGCTGAGCATAAAAAGTTAATCATTCTGTAATTTTCCATTTTTTGACAAATGTGACAGATAGACTTGGAAATGATACCTCATATCATCTTAAACACCATGAAAGTGTTAATATTTTATATGTTCCATACGTGAGAAGACAAGGACTTGATTTGAAAAATCTGTAACTATGATAATACGATATATTTTTATAACTGCTTCTGGAGTTATCCACACTGCCCTTAATAACTAATAAAACTAGCTTATGCGTTCCTCTGTTCATTATTTTCTCTTTCTTTTATTTTTGCTTGAGACAGGTTCTCACTCTGTACCCCAAGCTGGAATGCAGCGGTGCAATCATAGCTCAGTGCAGCCTCAACCTCCTAAGCCCCTGTCTCAGCCTCCTGGGTAGCTGGGACTACAGGCATGTACCACTATCCTTGGCTAACTTGACAAATTTTTTGTAATGATGGGATCTCGCGATGTTGCCCACGCTGGTCTTAAACTCCTGGCCTCAAGCAATCCTTCTACCTCAGCCTCCCAAAGAGCTGGGATATCAGGTGTGAGCCACTGCACCCAGCCTTCCTGTGTTCATTTGTAATAAACTTAAAAAGAAAATTTCCTTTCACTGAAGTTAACACTAATTCTACTTTTTAAATAATATAGAATTATCTCTAATTTGATGATCTAACATACATGCCCAGAGCTCATTAAAAGCAATGTCTATAAAAGCAACCAGTATCTTGATTTGGTCTTTATCATGAAAAATTGATTTCAAAAGAGAAGGAAGAACAGAGACAAGCGTATTATTTCTTCTCTTCATTAGGATCCCAGTGGACAGGAACGTCTCAGAGCAATCAGTATTCACGCATGCTCACAGTGCTCGGTCACCTTACCTCCTGCAACACAAATCTTTGTCATGCATCCCAAGTCCCCGACAGCACAAAAATAATAGCAGAATGAAAGTTACTCTTTACTTAGTATGTTTGAAACCATTTCAAAAGACTTAAAATATCTTATTAACAAACTATTATTCAAGCAAGGCAGTAAAAATTCCTACTTAAAAGTCCAGACATAATCTAAAGATAAATTACAGTACAAAACTATTCCTTCTGGATACCACAGATGGCTTTCTAACACTGTTTAGCTTGGCTGTTTGGCTATTTGCTTTATATTTCTCTGATAACCAAATAATTTTTTAAAAGGCATGGGTTTATTAAGGCTAAAAACAAATATACTCCTATACATAACTTTACTAATTATTTTCTTCACAATGGACAAAACATAATACTTCCTTAGAGTTCTTCTCTAATCTTTTCTAGATTATTGTGCATTTAAAATAATCATACACATCTTCTTAAGTGCCAACCACACACCCCGAGGATAAAATGGTGAGTAGGGAGAGTTAATCTCTGCCCTTAACTGTTTAACTAGAAAAGACTGAAGAACTATCAAGAAATAATTATCCATTGGTTAGAATTTTCATAGGTTAAACTATTTTTCATCTTTGTCGTATAAGCAGAGAAACCGAGAACCGATAAACATTTCTGAGAATATAGTCTAAATGTCACCTCCTTTCTTATCCTCTAAAATCTTATAGTATAGCTGACCTCAGAATACACATGTAGCCATTTATATTATAACATTCGTTTCTTTATATTAACACACATAGCTGAGAAATACTGTGGGGTACTGGGGAAAGCCCGAGAACCAGGATGAATAAACCTGAGTTTTGGTACTTGCTCTGCCAGTATGTCACTATCCGACCTTAGGTTAATTCCCTACCTTCCCCAAGCCAGTCACTACTTCTGCTGTAGAATGAAGAATCTAGCTAAGTAATCTCTAAAGCTACTTCTACTTCAAATAGCCTATGATTCTGAAATTATCTTTTGATATTTAATATCAGATTTTATTTGTACATACTCCCAGGTGAAATATAGTATAATGCATTAAATTTTTTGAGGGAATGATGACCATCTTCTTCTTTCAACCTCTTTATTTGAGTTAGTTCAAGATATAACCACTTGCTTACAAATATGAATTCAATTTCTTTTGAAGCCTTTGAAACCTCAAGTGGGCATACCATTTATCATACCAAACTTTTAAAATTATGTCAATGACAATTAATAGCATTTTTATTTAAAAGAAAAGAAGATGTATTTCCAAAGGATATTTAAAATTCTATGTACTTTTTCATTATGCTAACAGCGATTTTTAAAAATGTGCTCTTGCAAACAATATATTGTTCAAATAAAATCTTGAATTGAATCACAGGTATAGAAATGTGGACTACTTGTACTAAAAAAGCTTTATGAAAGACAGCATAATAAAAGCAAGTGAGAGAAATACCTATATTTTACTTGTGCCAATAATCTTAAAAGTCAAATAACCACTTATGTTAAATCTTACATTTTACAAATATAAAAATGAGGCCCTTTCAGGTTAGCTGATTTTCCCAAAATAATGACATTTATACATTTTTTTGGATTTTTGAGCAACTCCTTGCATGTGGTTCTATCAGTACTGGAGTAAATTATATTATTCTTTCAAAGGCTGCAAAACACATTCCAAAGCATTTGGTAATCAAAAACTTAGTAATAAAGTACCTCAAATAGCATAAAAGCTATTATGAATTATTTGATTCTAAATGTAATGATTTGAATGTAATTTTGTTAAACAGAACATTTATAAAGCATTAACAAAAAATAGGAACAGATTTGGCTTAATAGCAGGTAATTATAATTAAATAGTTAAATTGAATACAATGTAAGTAGAATTTATTTGAAATGGACATATTTCTCCTGTTATGAATGTAATTAACCTGAAACTTCAAAATCACACATTCAAAGAAAAAAATTGCTTTCTCATATTTAAGGATTTTTTAGAAGTGACACTAAAATAATAAACTTTTAGTCACATCAAATATATTGATTCCCTATTATCTACATTCTATTTTACCTAAGTATACTCCAAGGGTTTCTAATGTCTTAAATTTATTTAAAATGCAAACCCATTTAAAGCAAAACCCCAAATATCTGAAGCTGACCTGTCCCATGTTATAACTACCTCAAAAAATGGAAATCAACAATTATAATCACTATATATTCATCTTACAGTGAGCTTACAGAACAAAAATGAGTGTGGCTGGTACGTAGGGGAAGAGAAAGATAGGTTTAACCTACACCCTTAAATCACAGCATCATAGCATTTAGTCTGTTAGAATGGCTAACCTTCAAGTTTCTGGTTTTCTTTTTCCATTCGAAGCAACAAGATTTGTTGGTGTATAGCTTTTCTCCACAAACTCCTCAGTTCTTTTGATTTCTTTCTTTCTTCAATCTTTTCTGGGTCATCCTCCCCAGAAAGGAATATAACCAGCGGTTCCTCCTCCATGGTTGGAGAGAGGGGGGACAGTGGCAGCAGCTCGCTCCTGTCCAATCCATCTGCAGAGAAGAACACAGTGAGAGGCATTCCTTAGCAGTAACCGAGACAACACAAGTTTCCCATCTGATCTTCTACACTTAAAAATGTCAAAAGCTGCTTTCCCTATAACTTAGTTTCTGGAACTAATATTTAAATAAATTCACTAGACTGAATTCCCCTTCTGGATTTCCCTGTCATGATGAAACAAAAGTACAGGTCATTTCACCACTTCTTCTTTCTACCCAAAGAGCTCTGTAAGATAGGTGCCCCAAAACCAACTTGCCTTTCCTGAGTCCAACACTTCTGTAATTTACTTACGTATATTCTCTGGCTGTGAGGAACAAGAAGAAGTGGGTAGGTATCAGTGATCTCCGAAGGTCTACCTCAATCATCAGAATCTGTTAGAAGCACAGCCACTGAGCAATGCTGGGCCTGTCCTGGCCAAGCACAGCACTCCCTCTACTCACTCCTCCTGCAACATCTTTTTCTTTTTCAACTTTTATTTTAGGTTCAGGGGTCCATGTGCAGGTTTGCTACATGGGTGAATTATGTTGTGACTCTGGGGTACAGTGTACAAATGACTTCATCACCCAGGTAGTGAGCAGAGTACCTGATAAGTCGTTTTTCAATCCTCCTCCTCCTCCCACACTCCACCCTCACAGGGCTCCCAGTGTCTAATGTTCCCTTCTTTGTTTCCATGTGTACTTAATGTTTAGCTCCTACTTATAAGTGAGAGCATGCAGTATCGGGTTTTCTGCTCCTGCCTTAACTCTTAGGATAATGGCCTCCAGCTGCATCCATGCTGCTCTAAAGAACATGATTTCATTCTTTTTAATGGCTGTGTAGTATTCCATGTGCAACACTCTCTTACAGGCTGCTCATCCTTCCCTTCCTTCCAGGCCATCCTCCATACTACTACCAGTGAGTTTCCTGTTAACAACTAGGAGCACATCTCTTAAGACATTTCAATGGTTGTTTATTTCCCAAGAACAAACTGGGACTAGCATTCAAGTCCCTTCAGATTCTGGTCTCCACTAAGATTTCCTGCCTGATATCTCAATCTCCCATTCTTTGCATCTATCATGCTGAATTTCTCACGATTCTCTCATCTGCAAAGTTCACTCCAATGACTCCAGAGCCTCGTCATTCCTACTTTCTGAAGCATGGTTCTTCCAGTAACAAGTTTAAATAAATACCTAATTGTTCTGTGAAGCTTTTTCTGACCACCTCAGACAGAGTTAACTTCATCTTTAGTAATACCAGTTATTTTCTTGTTTTCTTCTTGTTTTTTTTTCTTTTTTTTATTCACTGACCTCTGCCTTTACTCTTACCATTTACTTCCATATGTTTTATTGCTGTTGTTTTTAAATTTTAATAGCTGGCTCCTTTACTAGCTTTTTGAGTTAAACACTCAGTATAACTAATTTTTGTCCTTCTTGATTTTATGTTAATACACTTATGGCTTTTAACTGCTCCCTAGATCCACTTCAATAGGTAAGGCTCTAATTATAAAATTGTCTTCCTTCTAGTTTCTAAGAGTAGTTTTCTATTCCCAAACATTTTAGTTGTCTTCTAATCCTTGGTTTCTTTCTTTTTTTGGCATTGTGGTCAGAGAATATTCATATAAATGATCATGATTTCAAAAAGATTTACTTAAACATCTTTGTGGACAGGTACATAGTTACATTTTATGAATGTTCCAAGTATACCAAAAATGAATGAGTTTTCTCTATAGGAGGTGAAGTTCTGTATAAATATTGGTCAAGCTTATTCACTTGTGTTACTCAAATATTATCTATATTTAATTTCTAGAGAGAAATATGTTAAAATCTCCTATGGGAGCTATTAATTTAGTGATTTCACTCCAGCATTCTTTTAGTTGTTATTTTCTAGCTCTTACATCATTATGTATGTTCTCATGATTGTTCAATCTTTTTGTCTGCCTCTTTGGATGCTTTTGCTTTAATAAGTCAATTACTCAAAGAGAGCTACCTGTGCTCTCTTTTGCTCGGTATTTGCACAGTGTATTGCACACATTCCTTTATTGTTCAATATTTATATGTCACTTTGTTTTGTGTGCGGCTCTTATAAAAGACTACGTTGCTTTTCTAATAATAAAAGATCTTTGGAAGCTAAGATGGGATGACTGCTTGAGCCCAGGGGTTCAAGGCTACAGTGAGCTATGATTGTACCACTGCAACCCCAGCCTGGGCAACAGAGCAAGGTCCCATCTCAAGGAAAAAAAAACAAAACAGAAAAAGAAAAAGGACATACAACGTCTTTCCTAGCATGATCATAGCTCCCTCAACAAGTACAGGTTTTTGGAAACTCTCTCACTCATTCACTCATTGAACAAGTTGAATGTCTAATGTTTTCTAATGATACCTGAAAGGGAAACCACTGTATCACACACAGAAAGTTGTTTCTACACTGTAATCACTTAAATCTCTTTATACACCGCATTTGCATTCCATTAGCTAATTTCTGACACTCACGAGGAGCAATTCCTTAGGGAGTACCACACAGACCTTGCTGCTGCATTGCTGAGGGAGATTTGTTCATGGGAGAAGCAACCCTGAGGAAAATGCGCTGCCGCCAGGAGATCCTGCGAGGAGTGACAGAGGTTCCTCCCACGCTTAGCGACTCATTGCTGCAGGAAGACGAGGTCCTTTTCCTCCCTTCTCCATCACTGTAGAAAGCAAATAAATATATCACTTGTAAGGTGAGCTGCCCATCATGGCACTTCACAACCAACTGGTAGCACAAGCCATTCACAAGTTCTGCCACAGACAAGCACAAGCCACAGGCAACATGGAGCAATGCGTCACCAGGCACACTGTCACCCAGGCCACCACATTTTGGGGAAACTGCAATCTAGGCCACAGCCCAGTCATGAGAAGCTCCCCTGTTTCTACTCATTCCTTAGCAGCCAACCAGTCCCAGTTCTGATCTGAGGAACAGAAGCACTTGTAAGGAGGAGTATACGTTGCTTAAGTCATGAACTCATGCTTTGCTAAGGAAATCACATGAATAGCTTATTCGAAACAAGGTAAATATTCCATAAAAGGCTCACAAAGAGCTTCCGTTAGAGCTCTTATAGAATAGGTCAATAAAGACTGTTTCTAATGGCCTATGACTCAAGATCTGTCTCCTAATTGTCAGCTACCAATAGCTGGATCATGGCAAAAGATAAACTGAATACAGGCAGAAGAGTCAACCTTGGGATTATTGTTAGGTGACATACTAAGAAAAAACTAGGGTCAAATAAGATTGGATAGCTAAGTTAAAATATAGATCTTGTTATATTTTTATTGATTCATTTATTTTGTGAGATAAGGTCTCATTTTTTCACCCAGGCTAGAATGCAGTGGTGTGATCACAGCTCATTGCAGTCTCGACCTCCCAGGCTCAAGAGATCCTCCTGCCTCAGCCTCCAGAGCAGCTGAGACTACAGGTACACGCCACCACACCTGGCTATTAAAAATAAAATCTTTGTAGAAACAAGGTCCCACTGTGTTCCCCAGTCTGGTCTCAAACTCCTGGGCTCAAGCAATTCTCATGTCTCAGCTCCCAAAGTGCTGGGATTAAAGGCATGAGGTACCACACTCAGACTGTTAAAAAAATGTAAACAGATTTCTTTATAGCAGAACTGGTTAGAGACTGTTAATATACTGGCATGCATTGTACCTCTCCAACAGGGAAATAGTGTATAGAAATTCCCCAACTTATTGAAATTAACTGACTCTAGAATCACCTCCCTCAATTTTTGGAGGGCAGGGAGTGGTGTCACATCATTCTATATTAGTGCATGTGAAAATTCTGTATTAGTCATTCTACTCTAAAAATTTCATTTCCTAGAAAAGACCACTCTGAGTTATGCCAGACCTATCAACAGAAAAGGTCAGTATGACTTAAAATTATTTTTGAGACCAACTATGCTGCTGGAAGACCTCACAATAATTGTTACTGTTAGTGGCAGGAGTATCTTACATTTTTAAGTTTCACAGTCTGAGTTTGCCTGAGAGAATGATGAGGATACCAATATTTACAAGTGGTGATACCAGCAAATGAAGGTATAAATAAGACTTTTGATGGAATCAAAAAGGACAGTTCCGAGGTCAGAAATAAAGCTCATCTAGACAAGCCACTCTCAGATACTCAAAGGAACTCAATAGTGTTGAGGCAATTAATAGTGAGAAGAACAATTCAGCACCTGCCTATCATCTCTTTATTTACTCAGGTAATTCAGGTAGTTCTAGTCTGGATCTATTTTATGCAAACATTACTTCTGGAATAGCTAAATTAAAGTAGAAAAAAAAGAGTTCTGAGCTGCTATGCAGACAGCAAGTATTATAATGTGATACTTTAGAAAGTACAGTACTTGATACATATATCTCAATATAGTCAAACTGGTTATTATGTATCCAGGATAACATTATAACCCTAATATGTGTCCACTGTTCAAGACTCCCTGAGGCAGTGGCCAGTGCCATGGCTCACCACCTGTAAACCCAGCACTTTGGCAGGCCAAGGCAGGTGGATCACCTGAGGTCAGGAGTCCAAGACCAGCATGACCAACATGGTGAAAGCCTGTCTCTACTAAAAATACACACAAAAAAAAATTTAGCCAGGCATGGTGGCAGGTACCTGTTATCCCAGCTACTCAGGAGGTTGAGGCACAAGAATCTCTTGAACCTGGGAGGTGGAGGTTGCAGTGAGCCGAGAATGTACCACTGCACTTCAGCTTGGGTGACAGAGTGAGACTCCATCTCAAAATAAAATAAAATTCTAATAAAAAATTAAAAAAAAAAAAAAACTCCCTGAGGCTGGGCATGGTGGCTCATGCCTGTAATCCCAGCACTTTGGGAGGCCAAGGTAGGCAGATCACTTCAGGTCAGGAGTTTGAGAACAACCTGGCCAATATGGCAAAACCCTGTCTCTACTAAAAAACTCAAAAATTAGCCAGGTGTGGCTAATTACACAACTGTAATCCCAGCTACTCAGGAGGCTGAGGTGGGAGAATCACTTGAAGCTGGGAGGCAGAGGTTGCAGTGGGCCAAGATCACACCACTGCACTCCTGCCTAAGCAACAGGGTGAGATTCTGTCTCAAAAAAATAACAAAACTTCCTGAAATATTGAAAAAAAAAAATATATATATATGCATATATATATATATATATATATATATATATTTACCTTTGCCTTTATTTGCACTTTGGAAAATATTAATGCAAGTATTTCCCTTTTAAAAATATGATTCAAATGTTCTGTATATAATTACATCCCAATAAATACTGCTGAAGTACTCAGTACCTTCATTTTTATAACATGATCTTGCTGGCAGTTACTTGCTAAATGCCCTGTTCATAGGAATATTTCTAGCTTCTAGTGTAGTAATGAGCAAATAATAAGCACTCAATAATTATCCACTGAATAAAATAATATTTTATAAAACTAAATGAAACATTAACTCAGAAGGTTAAGTGAAATAGACAAAAATATTGGCTCGGCTAACATGTCAGGAATAAATAAAAGATCTACCTTCTTAAAACCCTTTATTGGGAGTCCTGACTTTAAGTCTTTCTGGCAGAAAGCTCTAATAGCTTTGTCTCTTGAATGTATGTTCTGAACTGTTGATGGCACTGGTAGGTATAGACCACGACAATGCTATTAATGAAAAACAAAAAGCATATTTTTTCTAGTAAATGTTATTTATTTCCTACATGAAGGCATCTAATTTATAATTTAAGCTTTGAAAGCTAAATGAAATCCTTATTTAAATGCACTTATTTTCAATGCCCCACAGGGCAAAAGTTAACAAATATTAATTTCTCTTGACTTTTAAAGTGCTCTAACAAACCAGAGTTGACCAAATCAAAGGATTCTGAAATGTTTATATTTTAATGCTGGAATTAATATAGCTTTTAAGAATCACCTTCCAATTCACTGCTAATGACATATCAAGTATTTAGAAGGTACTAAAAATAAAACTGGGTTGTACCCATATCACTTTCATGATTGCCTGTAAAATACAAGGTTTGGGGGGGGAATATGTTATAAAAGAGGTACATACGGTACTTACATTAGCCCATGGATATGTATTTGGAAATTTCATAAATCTAAAATTTTAAATCTTATCATATAAATAAACTGCCCAGTGACAAATTTTTCTCCCATGTCTAGAATTTAATGACTAGTAATAAGCCAAAAAATTAGCAGTCAAAATAGAAGATAATAATATACTGAAAAGAAGAACTTACATAACATACCACTGACCCTTTATCTTGTACTAAAAATCGACATCTTGAAAAAGCAATTGGTTGCTGAGATATGGCAAAAGCAGCTCTGCTTTTAATAAGAGAAGATCTGTATTCAGAAGTCAAGTTCCCAATAAAGGTTTAAGCAGTCAGTGCAATTATGCAACTTATAGTAGTTTCCTGTTTGATTTACATTTAGTCAGCAATCTGACATTCTTAAGGTGGCAATTGCAAGAATCAAAACCACATGAAACACTTCATCAAAATTCCTATAACCCAGCTTAGAAACTACACTGGGATGGGGGCAGGGAGTTTAATTCTTTCGGTTTGTTTTTTATTACAACATTAGTTATTCACACTAACGTCTCCTTTAATTAAACTTAGGTAAGCAAGCATAATGTGTCTACTTTTTGAGTAAAAATAAAAACAAGACAACATGTGTTTACCATAATAATAATAAAGCTAAGCCTCTCAGAAAGCACTTGCTTCATGCCGGGTATCGACTGTTCTAAACATTTTACAAGTATGAATTAATTTCATCCCCACAGCAGCCTTACAAGGTAGGTGTCATTACTACTTCCATTTTTAATACTAAAATAGAAAGAGGTTAAGTAACTTGCCCACAGTTACACAGATAATAAAGTGAAGGAGCCAGGATTCAATCCTAGGCGGTCCAGAATCCAGACATTAGGCACTGCAGCTTATCCTGCCAGTGTAAATACTCTTTACATTCATTTTGAACAAAGCTCTATAGGACCCCAGAAACAAACCTATCGGGAACCTCAGGATCCTTTGCATTTCTGGTGAAAAATTAAGTCTCCAGTTAGCACTAAGCCTCTTGGTTGGGTATCTGTCTTTCCATTTTTTAATGCATTAATTTTATAACAGCAGAGAAATAACTTCAGAGTACTATTAGGTGATCATTTATGTAAATGTCTCATCTCTTTTTCTTTGCTTTGAAATAATTACATTCCAAAAATGTATATACTTTTTATTGTAAATAGGAGGACCAAATGAAAAACACCTTAACTATACATACACTGGTATTTTAATCATCTTTACATTTTTAAAATGATGAAACAAATTATAACCATTCCCTTATGTTTCCATAAAATCTTTTTCCTTCTTCTTTTGTATTTGGGAATCTAAACATGTGTATTATAAAACTGCTTCCCAAGTGACATATTCAGGAAAAGTATTCTGTGCCAGCATCACCTCTCAGAAATTCACAAAGTTAAAAATGAATATCTAAGAAGGAAATATATCTTGGAAAACTTCCACCCATTTTTGATTGGTATATTGCATATATGCTCTCTCTTATTACTCACCAATTAATTAAGAACCACAATTCATTAACAAAAATTAAGACTTTATATGGGGAGAAAATATCCCATATTACGTGTATCCCCCAGTATAGGATAGGAAAGCTATTTCCAAGTCCTTTGTATACAGCATCCATCAAATGCTTTGGTTATAATATGAACTTGTCAAGGCTTCAATTTAACCTTTAACATATCCTTGAACAAGCAGTTATAGCCTTTACCAGATCAACTCTTAAATTAGTATCATATTCCTTATTTTAACACAGAATTGTAAAGCCTACTTGCCTGCTTTAAAAAGAATTAATTCATTGACTATTGTACAGAATGAAGGTGCTCTAATGACCACTCATAGAGACTCAACTTTAAGAAGAATGGAGTCAGATTTTACTTCCTGCCAGGGCAACATAGATACACTTTGCACAAAGGTAAACTCTTCTGTCAGGACGAGTCTTACAAAGGTGGTGTTCTGCTCATCAGCAACCTGCCTCCTATCCCCCAGCCCTCTGGCAGCCAGCTGAAACTCCCAGCAACTGCACTTCAGCCTGAGTGACACAGCAAGACTCTATCTCTAAAGTCCAAATAAATGACTACAAACTGGCTAAATCTACATCTAAATCACAATGAATTACAACATAAGATAGATATCAAAACTTGATTAGTGTGATAGCAACTATTGAACAGAAAGCAGAAAAAGCCTTCTCTTTGTAAGCCTTAAGAAAGGCTAAGTGGAACAATATAGGAATGAAACCATATTTTTTCTAAAGGATCCACAGTACAATTTAACTCATAATTGCATCAGGTACACTAGTTTATATAGGTTCTGGCTTTCGACTGCGTACATGTCTGTTATCGTATGGAAAATCTTTATTAATTAAATAAAATTGAGATTAACCTATTCTAGTGGAAATCAATATATAGTATTTGACCTATGAGTCAAAAGAGATATATTAATCAGTGGAACAACACGTAGATAAAAGAAGGAGAAGAACAAAGAGTTTTTATTTCCTAAACTCTACACACTGCAGATTTTAAGTTTAGTATATTGGAATTTAAAACATCTCTGGGTATCTCATATGTTTATTTATATCCTGATTACCTAAGCTGAAAAAAAAATCAAGTGAAATATAAAACCTCTTTGGGGTTCAATCTAACCATGTGTAAAATAAGGATATCGTAGGCTAGATTATCTCTAAAGTAATAAACAGACCTAAATCCATACCTGTAGCAAAACCTAAAAGGGCACAAGGCAGAACTAACATTTGCATTAGACTTTTAGGAATAGATAAGAATATTATTTAAATGGTCTTATACCTAACTATGACTGACACTTGCTAATTACAAATCTCAAAAAGTCACTTTCTAATCTTATTGTTGCCAAAATAATTTCCTGAGGATTTTATCTCCTTGAACATCTCATTCTAATGCAATACTTAATATTTTTATAGCAGCTACATAAACATCTAAATAGTGGCCCCAAATAGGAAGATGAGCATGCATCTTTTTCACTGGGCTCATGAAAAGAGCAACACGTAGAAACTGGAATAAAGCAGAGGACAGTTATTTGCAGTGGTTGTTCAGCAGTGATTCTGCATGTTTGTCACAAAAAAAGCATGTGAGTCAAGAGATGTCATCACAGATGTAGTCACACTTCCATAATAAGGAACTAGGTGTTTTCTGTGTCCAGACAAATGGGAGATCTGAATGGCTTTAGCAGTGTCCCAAAGTGACCAACATGACAGGAATTTAGGTGAACAGAATAGATTAATCCTCTTCAATTGAAAAGCAGATTCAATTTTGGGAGTATGTTTCTTTTAGGATGCTCATTTCTGCATCTTCTTGGCATTTGGAATAAACTCCACTTAGGTACATATGTACCCCTTAACTAGCAACTTCACTTCTATTAATTTAAAATTAAAATTAGGCTTTGGTGGAAGGCCACAGCACAGCTTTAAGGAAATTACAGCATGGAATAGAGTAGAAACAGGATTTCTGTTTGCAATCAACATTTTACATAGTAATTCATGGTCTCTTATTACACCAAAGGTCACATTTTCCCTACTATATAGACCTCAGAGCACTCAGAAAGATGGCATGCATTCAGAAGACAAACAAAACTGCTTTTTAAACTAATGATGATGTTCAGTTGGAAGAATTTGTGAATTTTTTTAAATAAAAATATTCAGACCTCTAATCACCTTGATTCTGAAGCAGTGTCCTGTCTAGTACAACAGGAAAACAAGGAATGGAATTAGCACATACAGAGAGATATGTCCAAATCAGGATTCAGAATAAAAGGCATTCCCCGTAAATCATCAATAAGTCATGGTACGGTTACTTCAATAATGAACCACAATAAATAATTACACTTTTTTTTTCACAGAATAAAGAGAAATATAAAACAAAAACTTTACCACAAAGTACTTCATCATCAAAGATTTTATTTTCTCATTGAAAAGTTTTATAAGTAAATAGAAATCATAGCTATCATTTATTTTTTTGACTGTCATTTACTTCTGAGCAATGAATTTCAATATAAATAAAATTTTAAGTACAGGCTTAAAACCTGAGAAGCAATTGTAACAAGTAACAAATACGCCTGTGATAATAATACTTAATAAACAGATGTTATAAAAATATACCATATCACCATATAGAATTATAGTTTAACTACTAAACAATGAAATAACATTAAACTTTAAAAAATTAATTCACAGTAAGGTTAAAAAAAATACACCCATTCCCTCTCCTCTATCATTTCAGTTATATGCAAATAAACCTACTAACCAACTATTAAAAAGATCTTGGCTCCTTTTTCTCAGCCTGCTTAAAAACAGTAATCTAACATGTTTTCAGTAATTCAGGATAGCGGTCCTGGAAAAGGATGCTTAATCTGAATTTCAAATTTCAAATTAATGTGCTTTTAAAAAAAAAATAGTATTGTTAACCTATCTCCTACCCTATCCTATTTCCCTGCTTGACTATGCATATTTAGAAATCCATTTTATGCAACTGATAAGATATTAGGTTCTCCAGTAACAATAAAATTATAACTGACAGTACTATGAACCTTCTCCCCTCACTGTTCTGAATAGTTCCAGATAGCATGGTAATTATGTATACATGATATTCTCTTTAAAACAAGTGATAATGAGAATGTAGAGTTCAGAAGCCAGTGGGGTTCAGAAACCATGCTTTTGAATATCCTTTCTCTTTGGAAATATACCCTAAAGTTTTAAGAGTAAAGGGACACGATGCATGCAAGTTATTCACAAATGGTTTAGAATGAGGAAATATAGATATGCATATATATGTATGTATATATATGTAAATGGACCAAAAATTATAACGCAAATGTAGCAAAATATAAAAAATTGATTAACCTGAATAAAGGGTTAACAGGAATCCTCTGCAATATTTCTGCAACTTTAGTATAAATTAGAAATTATTTCAAAATACAAATTTAAAAATTCTCCAAGCTTCTAACTAGTAAATTTATGTCAAAGTGACTTACTAGTTGAGATAAACCTATTAAGAGAGCAATTTTACTACTGTGTAGATATTCATCAATAATGTATATGTAGGTACACTTAAAGACATGTTCAATAATAGTGAAGACAGGACTCTTCAAAGCCAAAAACCTAGAAACAACCCATATGTCTATTTACAAAAGAATGGAAAAATTGAGATATATTAAATGGAATACTATATACCAATAAAATGAATGAAATAAATGCTCATTAAAACAGGAATAAATCTCACAAACGAATGTCAGTAAAAGATGCAAAATAAAAGAATATAGGCCGTATCATTCCATTTACATAAAGTTCAAAACCAAGCACAGCTAATCTAGGATATCTGAGGTCAGCATGGGGATGGTGATTAGATGGGGAAATGGGAGGAGCCACAGGCATGCTGCTAGCATTCCATTTACTGACTGGGGTGAAGGAAAAACAGTGCTGTTCACTCTGTGATAATCCACTGAACTGTGTGCTTTTAATTGGTGTTCTTTTCCGGGAAAACAATTTTTTTCAAGTATAATTTTGGCCTATTGATTTTATGCTGTCAAACTTAAAAAGTATAGAGAAGGGTACAAAAAAGTACTCTCAGATTTTTAGAATTGCATACAACCAAGAAAACATTAAAACGTACAGAAAACAATGATTTTTAATGATCTTAGAAATTTAAAAGTTTGCCATATATTTCAATTTAGCACTTCAAACAACACAGCTTCAACAAGGTGAAATTTTTCAACCCGAAACTAATGTGTATTTGCCCTGTGACTTCAATATCCTTATATTAGAATGAGGTCTGGAGGGCTTTGGGAAGCTACTGGCAAAACTAATACAAACAACTAAGCAGGAACTCCTGAAAGCAAATGAATAACCTTATGTTAAACAGTATGAACAATCAGAAGCCACCACTTCTGTGCTTTACATCCTAGTCACAGCTAACCTTTGATCTTCTTAATGGCCTGGTTCACTCAGGAAGGAAACTGGCATTCCCCACATGCTCACTTTAACCAAAAATAACAATAAGAAAATGCAAATAGGTTTGGTTGAAAGTGTTGTGTTCTTATTAGCAGGCAGGATTACAGAGATAAGGCAATTGATATCTTTATGTATATTCCTGGTTTTCTAAATTCATTTCATATTCTATATATCTTACACTAGTTTTGTGGTTATTTCCTTTAAAATTTCCTCCATAAGGTTGTTCTTGAAAGCACTCTACAGTAAATTGTTCATATACTTTCTTCACAATAAATCAAATTCAATGTTTGAACATGACTTTGTACTAATTCAGAGGAAAGTTCGGGATCAAAATTATATTAATCCAGTATTGGTTATCTTTCTTTCTTTCTTTTTTTTTTTTTTTTTGAGACGGAGTTTCACTCTTGTTACCCAGGCTGGAGTGCGAGTTTCACTCTTGTTACCCAGGCTGGAGTGCAATGGCGCGATCTCGGCTCACCGCCTCCTGGGTTCAGGCAATTCTCCTGCCTCAGCCTCCTGAGTAGCTGGGATTACAGGCATGCGCCACCATGCCCAGCTAATTTTTTGTATTTTTAGTAGAGATGGGGTTTCACCATGTTGACCAGGATGGTCTCCATCTCTTGACCTCTTGATCCACCCGCCTTGGCCTCCCAAAGTGCTGGGATTACAGTGGTTATCTTTCTTAAAGTGAAAAAAAGGCATACATGAACAAAAGACACTCAGAGATAATTCAAGAATTAGTCTAATTTAACTAGTGAGTGAGAGCTACCTAGTTATCTGTTAACTTTTAGCATTTCCTGTGTCTAAGATAAATAGGCCAAAAGAATATTCAAGAAGATGTTAACGGCACACAGGCTAGTGGATAACATATATTCCTCTAATGACAACAAAAATTGCCAATTATTAAACAATGAAAAACAACCCAAATATCCATCGGCAAGAGAGTGAATAAACTGCAATGTATGAAATGGAACACTATACAGCAATAAAAATGAATGTCAAGTTATATACAGAAGCAGGAATGAAACTCACAAACATCTACTCCACCAACAAATTTAGAAAGGTTCCCAACTAAGCCCACTACTTTCTAGAGGCTGCAGCACTCCGCTAAGAATTTGAGTGATCAATATTATTGCATGTATAATTTCAATTGTTTTAAAAAGTGATTCTCCAAAAACCACTTCATCTAATTTTGTGTTACTAAAAGAACAAGCAGTAAGATTTAACAGGCTATACATTTTCCATACTGGGGATAAAAACACAACAAAATAGAATGTTCACAAGATTCAAGAGATCCCTCATAGATTCCATATCCTATCTCAGAGTTGCTATCAATATGATCTTGAAACCATTGTGTGATTTATATTGAGATTTAGAAAAGTCTGTCATTGAAAACTCAAAGAAATGCCTAGGAAATATTCTATATACTTAAAAATAAAGATATTATTGTATCTATTTATTTAGTACAGTTGTTTTCAATCAGTGGCCTTTGAATTCCATTAAATATGTCTAGAAAGGTCAAGAAAATAAAAGGCATGATTAGGGAAGCTTTGCTTAGTATATGTCAGCATCAATGTGCTAACAATACAAAGCTTAGACTTTGGAGTTTGAGAAAAAGAAACACACAAACAATACAAAAAAACATAATTCAAAAGATAATCATGTCATCAAAAAGCTTTAAAACTACTGGTGGAAAAGTTTTCTTAATAAAATTAATTGGAATTGAAACCAATATATTAGAAACAGATTAGAACAAGCACAACATGGGGATGCATAAATGTCACTCCAAAATTAACCACTTTTTAGTAACATATCAGCATATCACTGCAGAAAATTTCGCTTTGCAAACAGAGGACACTGATCTCACCTGATTTCATTTTCATACTGTGGGGACAGTCTACCTGAATTCTGGTAAAAGCTTTTCAGGAAAGAGGGGGCAGTGAAGGAAGGGGCAGAGAAGGAAGTGTGAAGACTTGGAAGACTGGAGGAAGAATTACTCTCCTTGTGCATGCGTCGAACTGACGAAAGAGTGCTGAGTACAGAAAATACAGCAAATTTGTCTTAATTTATATTTTGGCAAAATCTTCATTCACTATGAAAAAGCATATAAACAGGTTCTTGCTATTGATTTAATCTTTCCTAAGGCTCAGGGCTGGATCTTACATTTAAAAAAAAAAAGCATGCAGTTCTCTATTTAGATAACTATGACCAAATTTCATTCTCTCATAATTTGAATTCCTTATCTGTGCAGTATTTCTAAGCATCTGTGTTTGTCTCTAAAAAATTCTTAACAACGTGAGGACAAAAAGTATTTGTTTTCACATGCAAAAGATACTTCAAGGGAAAAAAGTAGGAAAGCACAAATAATTACAGGAAACAAGTTCCAGAAGGAAAGACTGATTATCACTAGTTCAAAGACTTTGACTATTTTAAAGATATAAACCCTTCTAAATACTTAAGAACAACATGTTTGGTTGTTGGAAGTTATCATAATGCCTTTGGCTTAACAAACATTGTTGTCCGTGTTCTTTCCTGAAGACAGTGGAATTGTGCCACTATGGTTGAACTGAAAGCCCAAAATCTAGAAAATTCTTTCCATAGCAAGTTTTCACAATGACACAGACAGCATCTTTTTATAATGATAGAAATTGTTTGAACTGATACATTATAAAATGTGGAAAACAGAGGGAAGAATTAAGGTATTTATCGTCTAAAATGATTGATGTCTTTCATTCTTGAAAATATTTTTTCCTAGGGAAAAAAGAGTTATATTGTCTTGAGTAAATATAAAGGAAGTGATCATTTAAATATCTTGATATACATATGAACATTTAATATCCTTTACACACACACACCCCAAAAAAAAAATCTGAGAATAATGAATTCTGTTAACTTTATTTTTGTATCGTAAAATATCTCATTTTAAAATTTTGAAACATTCAGAAAACAACAATGAAAATAAAACCTTAAAAGAAATGCTGGCAAAGTTGATAACACCTGATATAAAAATTAGCCTTCTCCTTTCACATCTAGTTGTATTTTTTTTTTCTCTCCAACCAGCATATTTACTTAACCCTATTTTCTGTATCAGGTTCATAGGTAAAGAAGAAAAACAAAATGAGTTCTAAGATATAAATTTGATCTGTGTTACACAGGAAGAAGGAAATCATTCCAAGTTTATCTTCTTCACTGTTTCTCACCAAATGTCAAACAATGTTTTGTTAAATTATGTTTTAAATATCATATAAGATCATTTCTAGTGGACACTGCCCATCAATTATGGTATATATAGTCTTCTTGATAGATATCACCTTATTCTAGATACAATCGATAACTATTTTCATATTTAGCTTTAATTTATTATGTAACAAAATATAATCAAATATTATCTCATGTATGAAAGCAACTTATGTGACTTTTAAAACGCTGGTATTTTATTGTAAGCTAACAGGAAGTTCTACTGCTATGTTATTTTCAAATCTGCTGACTTTGTTTCTCTAGAATCATCGTCAAGACACTGAGTAACGTGTCATCGGCAGATTTCAGACAAAACAATTGCATGGTTATCTTGTTTTTTCCACTTTTCTAAAAGGAAAAAAAAAGGGTTTCCACCCAAATGAATTAACTCTTCTTTTTGGGTATGCCTTAACCTTGCCTGTTTCCCCTAGTAAATGAGGTAACTTAATTTGTTTTTATGATGTTTCTCAAAACTAAAAGTTGGCTACAGCATAAAGTCACAATCTGCCTCCGGAGTAATCAAAACTGTGTGCCATGAGAATCTAGGTCACATTCTGGAGAGAGGGTCAGACTCACCTGCACTGTTCGCTGGAGCTCTGCCTCAGCAGAGGGGAACGTACACCCTGAGACCTCCCATCCTGCAAATTCAGCTTTCTCTTTGTACTTGAAGGTGGGTGGCTGAACGTGTGTGCCCGTCTTCGAAACTGCGGGGAGTCAGAATCCTCTTCCGGAAACGTTTGCCAAGCTGAGGACAGTGGGGATGCTGGCGGTGTCCCTGGTGGAGAGTCCCCTGGTGAGTAGTCCTGAAACACAAGCAGAAGGGAGACCCTTATTTCCCATGTGGATCATGGCAGACCTGCTAAAACACAGAGCACTCAAAAGTGACAGTGTGCCTCATCTTCCTCCTGAGTCATGACAAAACTGTTTTTCTCCCCCTTTTACTCAGTTTATGCTGTAGGCTAATCAGTATCACTACAACCCATTATCTTCTGATAAGCAGCTATAATCAGTAGCACCACAACTCACTTATCTTCAGATAGACAGCTGTAAGAGCCGTAAAGACAGGCCAGAAAGTGAAAGGGATGACAAAAAAGCAAAAGGTATTCTCTTCCCTGACACTTGGTGGTGAAATGCTATAGCTACTGTACTTCTCTCACTGTTGCCAGAAAGATGAAAAAAGATCATGACCAAAAGAGGGTGGAGTCTGTGTTTCCGGATCTCCTGGCTTCTGTGACATATCAATTGCATGCTTCCTGAACTGCCAAAACAGTATTACAATGCCTAAGTGTCCAAGTCTCATGGCAAAGTCTTCCGGAAAATAAAGTCTGTTAAGTATCTTCCCTCACTGTGGATGTTTCTATCCAATTACATGTTCCCTGAGGTAAATTTCTTTTAAAGCACATGAAAAACAGGAAATGAATGAAAACCGAGCTATGCTGGAATGCGTCTCATATTGCATGGGTAGACATCATAAATCTTTCCATTTAGACAGGTATGCTGTTAAAACTTTCCAGAATGGGCACCACTGTAGAAATGTTTAGCTTGATAAACATGGGTTAGTGATAATAGGCTCATAGCTGGAACAAGTCCCCACTTCCTTCAACAGAAAGTGGAATAGAAATATTTTAACATATTTCCACTTAAAAAAAATAGGTTGCATGTGCCTCAGGTGATATGCTGCACTGCAGGAAACAGGAAACTAAACCTACTGAGAGTTGTCAATGAGATAAAGAAGATCCCAGTGTTGCAGCTAAAATGATAAAAAACAAAAATGAGGGGGAAAAGTAACACGGGAAGGGAACAAAAAAATCACTGTACAAGTATACTAATTAGTAAGATATGGCTCATTTTTATAAGGCTTTGGATCAATAGTTGATCAAACACTGTTGTCCAAAGCATACTATCTCTAAACAATAAAAAGCCTAACAGAGCACAGTTAGCCTGTAAGGGAATAAAGAGCTACATGCTAATGCCTAGAATCTTCTTTTTTAAAATAATGAAGTCTCATATATTTATTTTTTAAAAAGCCAGAAAGCATTCATAATAAAATAATGGAGCATGCATATTACCGTATCAGTGCTGACTTTGTTAAGCTGCAATTAGTGTAAACGAGCTGTAGTTAGATACCTTCTCTGAGGCAAGACTGTTGGACCGTTCAAAACTGTCCACACTTCCCAGCCGACCTCTCATTCTGTTAGCTCCCTGAGTGAAAAGAATAAAATGAAATGCTTTATGTGATCTAAAATTTTACTTCAAAACTATAAAAGGTAGTTCCAGGTGGTTTCTTAATGTTAGCATTAAATTAATCCTTTTGTGGCTCACTCAAATCTGTTGGCTATATTAATAGTCATTACAGCATGGTAAAAAGAACTATTCCTGATCTATTTCCATTATTTCTAAATCAGCTGTTAGGTAACTAGATACTCAGACCAAGCTTTTTTGAAGTTAGTTTGGTTACAGGATTACGTATTATTCATCTATAAGTCCAGTGAGGGCCCTATTAACTCTGCTTCAGATTCAAATATGGAAGATACAGCAGAACAAACAAAAACGCTATGCAGAAAATGATTTAATGCATATAACCTAGATCAACACACCATAATTCACATTATAGGATTATAATTATCATCTGTTAAAAACAACATAGAAGAAAGCACATTCTAAAATTTATAGGTTTTGTTTCATTCATTATTGCATAATGTAAAATGGTTTCAATAAATCATTTAATTCTGGAAGACTCGACATCAGTCTGCTTCAATACTGGTGAATTGGTTATCGATCTTTTTTCACACAGTCCTTTTGTGTGAATTTTATAAACGACCTCAGAAAGAGATCTAAGAGATCACCTAAGATCTAAGAAACCCAAGAACCCACGAGATCATTTTGTCTGTTCCCCTCACTTTAGGAAGACACTGAGGTCAACTATAGAAGGAAAGCGGATACAAGTCAGGTTGGAAGCCTCATCATCCACAAGATCTTAAAAGACGAAACACAGACTGAGGAGTTCCACACAACTCTAGAACATGTGGCAAAGTTCTAAAACAGAATGAGTGGAAACACCAGTCAGCTCTGTATGACAGTGGCCCTCTGAAATTTTTTAAAAATGCGTAACATTTGCATCATACTTTCCAGGCTTAAAGTCTATCTCCAAACATTCTTGGGTTTATTTGGGGGGTGGTGATAAGAGGGGGCTGAATTGCATTTTAATTTTGAATCAAAGCAATATCAGCACAAAATGTCAAAAGTGAAATTGTGCTATCAAGCTTCTAATGAGAAGTGGTGGTCACCACCCCCCTCTCTAGCACTTTGAATCCCACTCCCCAAAAGCAAACCTTGGAATTATTTATATTGCTATTTATGGTATTCAGCTTATTCTACCGTTCCTTAAGTTTTCCATTTTAGAAACTATCTATTGACTTCCTAACTCTGGAAGATGAAACTTTAATATTCTTACTTCATTATACACCCAGTTCCACCACACCACACACACACCCCTCTCTTGCCCTCTTCCTTCAATATAGTTACATCACGAACTTTGGTTAAATTAGTACTTTGTGCTTATATTCTTATGACTCTGTAAATATTGCCTGCAGCTGAGCTACATATTTTACCATGATTATGTCTGATTCCACCTCATATCTTGTATATTTTGTTTTTCATGGAGTTAGTGACTACTTCAGCAATCACAAACTTACTACAACAGTCTCCTACGGTTCACAATATGTCAAACATCACCACATAAACCATCAATTACAACTCCTTCCCCCACCCCCGTCCCTCCCTCTGTCCCTCCCTCCCTCTCTCTCTCTCTATCTCTTCTTTTATTTATTTTTTTTAAAGCTACCATTATGGGGACCTCTGTGTTTCTGCCCAAATCTGGACATGCTACAATGTAGGTTTGCTCTACAAATCTTCCTAGGATTTCTCTTCACTATCAACCCCGAAATTTCCTTTGACCCTCTCCTCTGTTGGAATTTCTGTTTCTTTGGTTCCATGTCTTCTCCTTTTTTCATATACTTCCTCATTTTGGTGAGGCACATTTTCCAGGTGCTTTCTGAGAAAGGGAGAGTGGGAACTAAATTTTTTTAAAAAATGTACAAGTCCATAAATGTCATTAATCTATGCTTGTATTTCATTAATAGTTTGCCTGGATATTGTATATCACAGTGGTTAGAAATTTTGCTTCCAAGTATCTTAGCATTGCTCAAATGTCCTTTGGTTCAGAAGTCTAAAGCCATTGTGATTCTAGAGCGTGTATGTTTTACATGCTGTTTCTCTTTGGAACAGAATCTAAGTTTGCCCTTGGGCATTGTGAAATTTCACAACGGGCCTTAACATGACTTTTACTCAGTCACTCTGTTGTGCACTTTCTGAGTTCAGTAAGTCTGGAAACTTAGGCAATTTAGCTCTGAGAAATTTTTAAAATTATTTCGTTCAAAATTTCCTTGTATGCATTTTTTATTACCGGAAAGTCTTACTGTTTGGCTCCAGACTGATCCTTTAACTCTGTACCTTGTTCTCCTATTTTCCATTTCTTTGTCCTTTTGCTCCATTTTCTGAAAGGATTTTTTTTCAACTCAGTTTCCTAGCCTTCTATTGACCTTTTCTTTTTACATCTACTATTAGAAAGTTTTAACAGTTCTTTCTTGTTTTCAAATGACTATGTTTTATTTACAGTATCCTGTCTTGTTTCATAAAGCAATATTTATTCTTATCTGTATGTATTATAGCTTTATCTCCAATGGCTTACTATATCGTAACTACAACAATAATAAAATAGCTGCACCAAATATTGTTGAAGGCTTATCATGTGCCATATACTATGTGAAGCATTTTGCACTGCATTAGCTCACTTAATCCTCATAACAATTGTGAGTAAGTATAGTTATTTAGCCCATCTTCACAGATAGAGACTGAGGTTCTGAAAGATTACATGCCCAAGTTTACACAGCTATCTACATGCCAATTTGCCTGGTTATCTCAGACAGGTTATTTGGTCATAACAGACAAAGTAGTCAGATGGGTATCAAACCATTCCAATTATTAGAAAAACAACTGAAATCACCTATTTTACTCAGTGGTGTTTTACCCACATGTGCTTTCTTTGTGCACAAAGAAAAACAAAGTTACTTTAAAATTATACTCTACCACTTCACACATTTCAACAAGTAAAGACATGGATGTTATTCTGAAGAAAGTAGAAAATGAGGACTATTTTCAAAATAACTTACACTTTATATTAGTAAATATTGGCTTGGCATGGTAGCTCATGCCTGTAATTTTAGCGCATTAGGAAGCTGAGGCAGGAGGAATGCCTGATCCCAGGAGTTCAAAACCAGCCTGGACAACATGGCAAGACCCTGTCTCTACAAAAAATGAAAATAAAATTAGCCAGGCTTGGTGGTATATGCCTGTGGTCCTAGCTACTTGGGAGGCTGAGGTGGGAAGACTGCTTGAGCCCAGGAGTTTGAGGCCGCAGTGAGCTATGATCACACCACTGCACTCCAGCCTAGGTGACAAAGCAAGACCCTATCTCAATAAAATAAAATAAAATTTTTATTTGTAAATACTCTGTTTTGGAAAGCAACTGAAAAAAAAAACCAGACAGCCACTACAATACATGATTCTGATTTTCACCTTTGAACAGACAGCTTTTCCTGTTTTACTACATTATGATTTGCTAATTCATGTATCAGGCCCTTTCCCTTGGACCTGCTTTTTAGTGGTTAATGAGCTGAGCTTCCAAGCATTTAAAAAAAATGGATCCTATTTCATAAACAACTACAGTTAGCTATATAAAATATTTTGACATTTAAAAAGAGAAGCAATTATGAACTAAACTCTGTGACTGGAGTGTGAATTTTCTACTATACAACTCAGTAGGAAAAAAAAGACAAGTTTTAGAAGTACACAAAACCTCTTTTGCTATGTAACCTTTAATACAACATGGGAAGCTGCCAACCTGCCAGACAAGTGCATTCTGCTGCACATGGTACAAGCAAGACCTTGTTAGGTCACAAAATTTATGTCCCTTGGCATCGCTCTGGGAAACAAAAGCTACAGTATCCACCTTTATCAAAACGGATTGGCTGTGCCCTTGCTGAAGGTGTCATTACAGCAATTGAAGGCATGTGAAAAAAGACTTCAAAGTTGGCACTGCAGGTATTATGCAGGATGCCAAGGTACTAAATGGAGACAAAATAAGTGACATCTTAAATGCCCTTTGCCATTGTAAATGACAGAGGTTTTGAGCTTACCACTGAATATACCACCTCATATCTATAATGTGATATTTCCCTAACATACTAACACTTTAACCTCACAATTATATGAGGCAACTGGGTATTCACATGTCCATTTCACAAATGAGAAAACTAAGGCTTAGAAAACGCAAATAATTTATCCAGGATCTTAAATGTAAAATCTGCTAGGGCCAGGTATTACATTCAGGTACCTGACACCTACTTAAATGGTCTTTTCTGCTAAAATTTTCACTAAACACTGTATTCACTCAGGTAGCTGATGCTGTTTCTAATGCTGCTGCTTTAAGAATTACACTTATCTTAAGTAAGTGTAATTGCATCAGCATCATCTGGAGGGCTTGTTAAAACCCAAATTACTAGACCCCACCCCCAGAGTTTCTGATTAAGAAGGTCTGGGGTGAGGACCAGGATTTTACTAATTTATAAATTTTAAAGGAAAAAGGCATAAATATTTTATGAAATTTGCGTCGGCATACTTCTGACAAATCTCCTAGATGTTCCATTCTGAGATTCAGTTTTCCACTGATAAAATAATGGCATTCACAATTGACCATGCTTGCTGCAGGGCTTCTGTTAAAGTCAGAAGGATCTCTATCATTAAGAGAATAACCAGGAAAGTATTTTGAGCCATAACAAAGAAACGAAACTAGGAACACCGGATATCAGAAGTTACTGGGTCCTAATACTCTGTTGCACAAACATGGAAAAACTCAAAATGTATCCAAGTATTTAACTAAACATATTCTTAAAATGCTATTAAGGTCACACAGATTGAAATAATGGTTTTAAAAACAATATGCATTTGCAAATAAGTGGTTAATTCAAAGTTCCTCTCAAAGTCTAAGAATTTATATCACTCATCTGCCTCTTTAAAGACACTTAGAGATCACTAAGGAAGGCATTTATAGACTGAAGATGAAATTTTCTTTGTGTATTAACATAAAGGACAAAAGACTTTAAAAAGTCATCAAGGAGGCCGGGTGCGGTGGCTCACGCCTGTAATCCCAGCACTTTGGGAGGCCGAGGCGGGTGGATCACGAGGTCAGGAGTTCAAGACCAGCCCGACCAAGATATTGAAACTCCGTCTCTACTAAAAATACAAAAATTAGCTGGGTGCGGTAGTACGTGCCTGTAATCCCAGCTACTCAGGAGGCTGAGGCAAGAGAATTGCTTGAACCTGGGAGGCGGAGGTTGCAGTGAGCCGAGATCGTGCCACTGCACTCCAGCCTGGGTGATGGAGTGAGACTCCGTCTCAAAAAAAAAAAAAAAGTCATCAAGGGTACAATTTGAAACTTAGTTCATAGGAGTTATGAACCAGTCTTACTACTTGGTTTTCACAGGCAGTATGGTGGGTTCAGAGAAGAGCCCTTATTGATGATCATTCTGATCCATTAATAACCTGAGCTATTTATTAACACATGAAAACAGCAAGCAGAAAAAAATAAATTTTAAAAAATGCCCTGGGAGGGCTTTGTGAGTTATGTGTGATAAGCTGACTTAAAGCAATCACTTTGTTTCTCTTTTTTCATTTTGAAACAATCTCAAATGCAGAGGAAAGTTGTAAGTATAGTACAAAAATGTTCCTTTCCCACAACGATTTACACATAAGTTACCAATATAAAGCTCCATTACCCTGAACTACTTTACTGTGTATTTTGTGTAAACGAAGACATTCTCCAATATAACTAAAATACAACTTTCAAAACCAGGACACTGACACTGATACAGTAATACTAATGAATCTTCAGACTTCACTCCAATTCCATCAGTTGTCCCAATAATGGCTTTTAGGGCAAAAGGATTCAATTCACAATCTCCCATTCCACTTAGTTTTTCTGTTTCTTTAGGGTCCTTCAATCTGGAATTACTCCTCAACCTGTTCTTGACTTTCTTGAATATAACAGGCTTGTTATTCTGTAGAGTCTACCTCAATTTGGGTTTGTTGAAATGTCCCCATGATTAGATTCAGGCACTGCTTATTTGGCAAGAATACCACAGAAGCAGTTGTTTATTATCAGGTGACACAGGACTGAAATTTGTCCCACTGATGATGATGTTCAATTAGATCACTTCATTAGGGTGGTGTCTGCCAGCCTTCTCCATTGTAAAGTTATTTTCCCATTAGTAATTAACAAATATTAATTACATACAGCAAATAACTTCTTTATGATCAAACTTTCAATATATTCATTTATTTTTCATATCAGAAAGTAGTTTCCTATTTTATGCAACAGGTTAGAGTCTCTATTGCTATCATTTATGTTAATTCCTTTCTCCCTGGATCCCACTATCCTTATTTACTTACTTGATCAGTCCCTGTGTGTATATACCCATCTCCACAGCGGCCACTGCACAGACACTTCAGGCTGTGCCACTCCATGCTGGGGCTGCCACCACAACACATGCACATCCTCAGTCTGCTCAGGCACCCGTCCCTGTGAATACCCACTCCCCTCCACTGTGGCTCTGACACCCCGCACTGGGCCTTCCCTCTGCCAGCGTGCTACCTCTTGCGACCTCCCCAACCAGGTTCCCCTTCTCTGCTGATTCCCTCCTCACTGCAAGAGGCTCCCACACTCTGCATTGGGCCACCCCTATGTTCCACACCCTATTAGGACAGTCTCCCTGCTCTGAGCCACCGTGGGTCACCCTTGCCACAGCCCAGACACCCACCTAACTTGACCTCACCTAACAGTTCTAAAATAGCATTGTTCAGGAAGAGAAAAATGATATTGAAGGGGAACCATTTTGCTTATTTTAAAATGGAATATATACACATACTAATATATAAATTTCTATTAATTTTATATAAAATTTTATATATAATTATAGCCTGAAGTGTCTGTGCAGTGGCCATTGTGGAGATGGGTATATACACACAGGGACTGATCAAGAGGAAAATCAAATTGAAAGGGAACCATTTTGCTTATTTCAAAATGGAATATATACATTTAGTAATACATAAATTTCTATTAATTTGTACTTTGTTAGCACTTCCTCTAAGTTCCTAAGAATGGGTAATATGGTTTGGATCTGTGTCTCCACCCAAATCTCAGAACAAATTGTAATTTCCAATGTTGGAGTTGGGGCTTGGTGGGAGGTGCCTGGATCCCGGGGAATGAATTTCTTAGGAATGGTTCAGAAAATCCCCTTGGTGCTGTCCCATGATAGTGAGTTATCACGAGATCTGGTTGTCTAAAAGTGTGCAGCACCTCCTCATTCTCTCTCTCCTGTTCTTGCTCCCACCGTGTGAGATGTCTCATTCCCTCTTTGCCTTCCATCATGACTGGAAGCTTCCCGAGGCCTCTCCGGAAGCAGAAGCCACTATGCTTCCTGTATAACCTCCAGAACCGCAAGCCAATGAAACCTCTTTTCTTTATAAATTACCCAGTTTCAGGTATTTCTTTATAGAATGTGAGAATAAACTAATATAATGGGAAAAATAAGAATTTCTTTATAACATTCTATGAGAAATGATTTTTAAAGTTCTTACAGTATTGAGCATCAGTATTCTATTTCACCTTTTCTATACATATATATTGCTATTACTAAATCTCTGTTGCTCAAATTCAAATAATAAAGGCCCCAGAATAAATCTCGATCTGAGAAGGAAACTTATTATGAAAGATCATTTTGGGCTGGGCATGGTGGTTCACACCTGTAATCCCAGCACTTTGGGAGGCCAAGGCAGGTGGATCACCTGAGGTCAGGAGTTTGAGACCAGCCTGACCAACATGGTGAAACCCTGTCTCTATTAAAAATACAAAAATTAGCTAAGTGATGTGGTGTGCACCTGTAATCTCAGCTATTCAGAAGGCTGAGGCAGGAGAATCACTTGAACCTGGGAAATGGAGGTTGCAGTGAGCCAAGATTGCGCCATTGCACTCCAGCCTGGATGATAAGAGTGAAATGCTGTCTCGAAAAAAGAAAAAAGAAAGAAAGAAAAATCTTTTTGATAACAACTAATTTTCAAAAGTTATCTTAGGTTTTTGCTTTTTTTTTTTTAAGGAAATCTGTGAGCCAGTTGAGACTGAAGCTAAACTTAGAAAACACAGACGTACATACTTAAAAGACCACCAGTGCAATCTTACCCTCGAGAAGATATTTTCCAGGGAGCTAGTTAAGGATCTCTTAGCTTTATTTTTCAGAATGTCAAGTTTGAACCTTCCACTGCTTGTTGCATTTTCTGGGATTGTACTATTTGAAATAGTCTAAAAAAAGAAATACAGATGCATTTTAGTTTGGAAATACTCAAGATTAAATGAGACTTTAATTATAGGCTTAAGACTAAGCTATTAAAAAAACACAAGAATTGTTCAGTAGCTCAAATAAGTAATAATTTAGGTCCCACACTGTGAACACAATGATTATAAGGAAAGGGGTTTAATCTTTAATATTTTAAGTAATAAAAAGACAAATGCAAAATATTTCCTTCATGCCTTTCCTTTCCATGAATACATTCCTGATGCATTTAGCAAAAATTATACTTGAGATGTCAATTTTTCTGCTGCTATTCTGATTAACATCTATAACCATCCCTTTCTAAGATGGATATTTTATTCCAAATTACCAAGGAAATCACAGAACACACGTTCCAAAGAACAAAGCATTTTCCAAACAAAACTGGATTCTGCTAATGCCTCTGTTATAATTCCATTTTCATTGGTGAGTGGGTCACTTATCGCTTAGATCACAAGTATAGAACCAACCTGTGAGAGAATCTACCATGTGTCCACTATATTAGGTTCTCCGTGTATTTTATCCCATTGAAGTAGGCAGCTACTGTGTATATCACATGGTCCTTAGTAGCAGAAAACTTTCAATCAAGAAACCTTATGATTTGCTTGGGGAGGAAATAGCAACACAAAGCACATGTAAGTGTCAAATACGAAAGCAGGAAGATTGGCTGTGGGTCTAAGCAGTCAGGAAGAAAAGAATACACAGGATTCAGACAGGCAGGAAGAAAGGGATGAAGACTTCCCCAGAAACTGGGGATAGTTGTTGGCAAAATGCTAAAGGGTGGACTGCTTAAGGCACACAGAGTCAGTGCACATATTTGGTTAAAATATTATTTGCCGTTACTTTTAATGGCAAAAACTGCAATTACTTTTGCACCTGCCTAATAGAAGGGAGAAGTAGAAGGTAACATGAGAAAGTCAGGCTGAAAAAAAAAAACCTTGAATGTTCTTAAGTGCCAGGTAAATAGGAAGAATTCGTAATCCGAATTTATAACCCGAGGGAAATCCCTGTGATTGTAACGTTTTAGGGAGAGTTATCTAAAAGGAGTGTTCAAAAACACACCTAAAAAACAGGGAAATCAGAGGCTGAAAGATCAAACTGAACTGGAGGCTTCAGCACAGTCTACTAGGAGGCAATAAGGGCCCACATTAGCACCTGCTCCATCAAATCAGTTAAGAAGTTACAGATGCAAGAAAGGCCCGCCAAGAAAGGAAAGGAGAGGAGAGAAAACAATGGGTATGGATGTGGGCTGGATGGGGCTTAGGGTGTGTATAAAACACTGGGATCACTCATTATTCTAAGGCTTCCAGATAAACAAATGTGGCAAAAATAGAAAATTGTATGGACACAGAGCAAATACAAGACACATAGTAGCGGCTCAGTAAATACCACTTGAATAAATGGAAGGAAATGAAGGAGAGGAAAGAAGGGGAGGGGAGGAGAAACACACTGACTCTGTGTCCCTTAAGTAATCAATTTCTTTGTGATGATTTCTCCATCACAAAGAAATGCACATCACATGTACATCCTCCTTTAACTTCAAGTCCACACCGAAGCTCATGTCTCCATATTTATACTCAACTTCCTCTACAGGCACCAAATGTTATCAATCTCCATATTTATCATCTCAAGTTCCTCTGTGGGCACCAAATCCATTTTTCTAATTGAATTTGAAATACATTTCAAATTGAACTCTTACTTTTTATTCTCATCCCCTGCCCCGCTCTTGTCTGCTTTCTGTATTTCCTGGCTCTGTTTCATCAAGTTTCCCCACATCGGAAACCCTGACGTTGTTCACAGAAACTCCCTCTCCCTTCCTTTACAGATTCTTCCAATCACTAAGTCCTAATGCTGTCTAAATAGCTCTTCACTCAGTTCCTTCCTCACTTCTCTGGGGCTGTAGCTCAGCCCCTCTCCTGAGTCAAATAAATGCTTCAAGACAAAATTATTCAAGCTATTTATGTACCAATGCTACCTCTAACTTGTGCATACACCACTGTACGAATCCCATCATATTTTATTTGGTTTCATGTTGGTTTCTCATCCTAAACAGGAAGATGGCAGGAAAGGGCTGCCATTATTCTTCACCGTTGCCTGGTATACAGTCTGTACTCATAAAGATTTCTGCAATTATTAAATCACTTATCACATACTCTATTAAAACATTCTCCCAACTGGAGAATATGACTTAGTCCTAACACCCTCAACCCCCTCACCCAGCAACCTCCCCAACAAATCAGAAGAAGAGCAGAATTTTCTCTTTGTGGTGCAAATCTGATCTTCTCACTCCCTTACTTGAAATCCTTCCACGACAAAGTCAGGCTTATCACTTAAGGCCCTTCCTCACCTCATTCTGCCTATCATCCCAGCCTTGTTTCCCCCACCAATCCCCAAGCACAACTTCAAAACCAGCACCTCCTTCCAGTGCCTGCATGGAGGAAGTTCGGGTTCGCCACTGCATAACTTTGTGCTCTATGTTCCTTTCTTAAGGTACAGTTCCTCGGTTCCGACAGCAAGCTTTACCTCCCCTAAAATTCCAGCTCCCCTAGAACGTCCTTCCTCTCGAATCTCCTCTCCTTTTACGCTCCACTCCAGCTCCAAAGCAAAGACACAGCTACTTTTGCACTCACTGCAGATTCATTTTTAAAGCCACTTATTGACTTTATTCTATGTATCTATTGACCTGTTTGCATTTCTCTTTCAAATATTTGAGCTGTTCTCTGGAGGGGACATGATTCATTCATCAGTTTTTTTGTCACCCTTATCCATCACATAGTTTAACTCATAGAAGGTTCTCAAAAAGTGCTTGTTCCATGACTAAATGAACGACTGTGTACTAACAATATGTGATTTGTTCTGAATATAGTGAAATAAAGACATAACCTGAATTAGTGTTATCAAGAGTTAATATTTCATAATGCCCTTTGATGTTACTGCTGGTGGTCCTGCTTTTTCTATATGCAGCAGAGGACAAATTCTAGACTACATGCACAAATGTACCATCCCTCAGTTTGCAGCTAGGGTACCATTTACATGATATTACTGCTGTTTCACCATTTGGGCTATCTCCACTATTTTTTTTAATTGTACCTTAAGTTCTAGGGTACATGTGCAGAACATGCAGGTTGGTTACACAGCTATACATTCATATGAACTGGAAATAAAATAATAGATTACTATAACTAAAAATAATGTATGTTCATTCTAAATCATGAACATGTACTATTAATGCTTTTTTTTTTTTTTTTACCAAAACCCACACATTTTTTTACATTTTAAAACTATCATTAGTTTAGCTCAATGTGTCAGTGCCTGCTAAAATTTCCTATAAAACTACTAACTGCTTGGAGGGAGGAGGACGGGAAACTCTGATAGGACTTTAGCCCTAAAGAACGCGAGAGTACAGAGGGAAGAATCTCCTCCCACGTCCATTGTCCTATTTTAACAAAACCCATAACAACAACAACAACAAAAGTAGGTCAAGGAGGAAATATCTCACCGACGGGCCTTCCCCGATGTGCACGTGCATCTTCTGCTTGGCTTCACACAGCTGCCTCAGGTGTAAAATCACGAGTTCATTTTCTTCCTGGTCGCTGACTGGCTTCATTTTCTGTTCAACAGACAAACCAAACAGAAGGTGTATGGCCACACACCTCTCCTTTTACTCTGTCTGGTAGGCAAACGTAAATCAAACTCAGAGTTTTAACTTCGCTCAGAAGCAAACGTACAGTGGCATTCTAGCTCTACCCAATGGTACTCTATAGGCGGCAAAATGAAAACAGGAACGCATAAAAACAGGATCCAATTCTCATTCCTTATGTCTTATTTATGAGACCCACAAATAATGTTACCTGAACTCTTTCAAAGATGTCAGCTTGCTCATTATCTGTCAGTGATGAGAGATGCCTCTGTATTACCAGCTTGGCTCTTGGCGGGTAGAGACCTAAGGAAAATGATGAGGGAAGGTATTAAACAGAGTCTAGCAGCAGAGATCCAGGGGCAGAGAATGCATTACACTTCACCTTTTCCCAGGCAGGCTCTGAACTTAAATCTTCTCAAGGAGACGTGTTCCTACCTACAAGAAACCTTGGAACACTACATTGAAATGATTAAAATGAGATGAAAAACCTCTCCACCAAAATCAACAGCTCCCTGCAGTGATCTTGGCACTAAAATTACTAACAACAAGCCGGGCACAGTGGCTCACGCCTGTAATCCCAACACTTTGGGAGGTGAAGCAGAGTTTTCGGAAACTTTTCTTCTAGTTCTCATTCAGTACTGCACAGGAGTTTAAAACAGGCCTGGTGACAGTGTGGCCACAGTATGGCAGCACTGTGTACATTCTGACAAGCATGAAGCAAATTCTAGTTCTTTTAAACCCCATTTCTATAAAAATACAAAAATTAGCCTGTAATCCCAGCTACTCAGGAGGCTCAGGCAGGAGAACTGCTTGAACCGGGAGGCGGAGGTTGCAGTGAGCCAAGATGGAGCCACTGCACTCCAGCCTGGGCAACAAAGCGAGACACAATCTCAAAAAAAAAAAAATTACTAACAACAAACTTCTAAACAATACTGAGCACAGCCAGGTACCACTTTACACTAACAACCACCCACCATAGAAACTGATAGATGATTTAACCTAAGACCTCACATGGAAACAAAAGCTAAAGACTAGCCTTGGCCAAAAATTTTAAGCTTACAACTTGACATTTACAGAAGAAAGAACAAGTAATAATATTAAAGGCAATACTACAGCTTAGACAGTGATCTCTTCCCCGATACAGCTCTTGTTCTATGAGAATATTTTTAAGAATAGCATTAGTATTTAGTAAGCTTTCAGTCTTTTTATTTTGTCAGGTAATTATTTACTTCTTTATATCATGATATTCATAAATCTATCCTATTGTTACAGGTAATTTATATTAAGTCCTTGGGAAAATCTTTTTTCATGAAGAGGTTGTTTTTATACTTTTTTAAAAAAAGAACGTTTAATTTATATTTGCAGAAATTCAACAGATCCTCCATTTTTAAAGAATAGATTTCTCTTTCTTCAAAAGAAGATTGAAAGAGGCCAGGTGCAGTGGCTCACACCTGTAATCCCAGCACTGTGGGAGTCCAAGGCAGGTGGGTCACGAAGTCAGGAGTTTGAGACCAGCCCGATCAACATGGTGAAACCCTATCTCTACTAAAAACACAAAAATTAGCTGGGCATGGTGGTACATGCCTATAATCCCAGCTACTCAGGAAGCTAAGGCAGGAGAATTGCTTGAACCCAGGAGGCAGAGGGAGTAGTGAGCTGAGATCGGGCCACTGTGCTCCAGCCTGGGCAACAGAGCAAGAGTCCATCTCAAAAAAAAAAAAAAAAAAAAAAAAAAAAAAAAAAAAAACAGAGAATAAAAAGAGCAGATTTTCATTATAGTTAGGTTCCACTTAAGAGTATTGCTACTATATTTAGATTATAAAGAAGATATGTTTATATATAATATTTAATAAACCTTACAGGTTGACTGGCACTTTAAAATTATTTGTCATTACAAGGCTGCCTTTGCTATCTTTCTAAAGTTATAATTAAATACATTATGTAATGTTATGACATAATTTGAATGTTTCCATGTATTCATTATGTTTATTTGCAAAGAATAAGACAAAGTAATTGGTCAAAAATGCTTATAATTTGTTCTGCTAAGTCGCATCACAGAATTTAAAAATAAACAATGTATTAGTCTGTAAGTACATTGTGCACTATATTTGCTAATATACCTGTCTCTCATTCTAGACTGTGAGCTTCTTGGGATTAGTCCATGTCTCAATCATTTCTGTAGCCCCCAGTGCCTAACACATTGCCTGGTCCAGAGCAGACATTTCACTTGTTTATTAAATTGTGTTTTTTTGTCTTGGATAGTAGTTTTCAAGTTTTGTTGTTGTTGTTGTTGTTGTTGTTGTTCATAAGAGATAATGAGAAGAAAAGGAAGTTGAGTGGATCATCTCTCTCTCATGCCCTTCCCTCCTCAGAACACATTAAAAGAAACCTGCTTTATATGATCACCTCTATCATCTCTGTCATTGACAAATGTCCTTCGAAAGCCAAGCAGTCTTCATTAAAGTTCTAAATTTTTAGAAAAGGAACTCATCCTCAAGTAAGGGAGAAAAGGGGAAACATTAAATAAACACTTGACATTCGGTGATGGTTTTGTCTTCATTCATTCAACAAATATTTGGTCAGTTCCCATCATGTACTTAGCAGAGTCTTAAAAAGTGTGGGAAATACAAATCCCTCCCTTGAGCTTGCCTTGAGAAAAGAGAGAGAGAGAGAGAGAGAGAGAGAAGGAAAAAGTCAAGCACCTAGCAGAGACAGACAGCACATTCCCATTTGAGTGGACATGAGAAATGATTCTTTGGGTTCTTATTTCACATCAAAACAAAGAACTATTCAATGACAGCAGGGACTTTCTCATTTCCCGAGTGCCAAAGCAAACTTCTCTTTTGCCAAGGCCACGTTAAACTGTACCTTCAATCCTTTCACAGAGCTTATGCAAAGAGTGCATCGGGCAGGCCTCACACAGTTTAATCTGAGTCTTGGCACTCTGCAGGGCAGCTGCTGTACTGAAGGCCTGTTTCAGAGTCAGCATTACCTCATCAACCTACAGGAAGAAACAAAACTCAGGTCTACAAAGGTTGGCTTACATGGCAACATTCAAAACTCAATAGCAATGTGAGCCTTTGTTAATGCTGACTAAACACTAAACAGAATTTTGATGACTACAGAGCTAGCTGAGAGAAAAAGTAAGTCTTGAGGTGAGACGTATCATACATATAATTGAAAGCCGGATGAAGTAAGATCATTTCAATGTGTGTAATATAATACCACTCTGTTAATTCTAAATTTAATGCTATTTTCAGATTGCATTGAGGGCTATGCTGTCAGAGACAGTTTAATTAATCACTTCTATATAATTATGTAATTTATCAGATAAAGATCCTTTTGGAAGTTTTATCTGCCACTTATATGAAACAACAAAATAGGTCCAATATTCACTTTGTTAATAGGGTATCCTATTTACTTTACTCTTCTGGATTACTTTTAGTGTAAACGCAAACAAAAAGTGTTAAGTAAAGTCCTGGAGAAAAATGAGTTCCATTTAAACAATGGTGGGGAAAGTCTGCGAGCATTGCTGGCTTATCCCTGTAACTTCTGATTTACTAATATTACCATTCCACTTTAGATTTGTGATACTGAGGTCTTACACAGAGGCGTCTAACAGCTGAGTCTCACCATTAGGCTGGCAGCTTCAAATCACCAGCTAATTTCTTTTCTGTTCTTCCATGACCCAGTCAAAAAGTTTGAACCTAGCCTTCTTGTTTCCTGGTTGCTTCTTTGAAACCAACTAACAGCTCATCCCCATGCATTGTTAAACCAATTTTAGATTGTATCTCCTTTTCTGTAAACAATCACAAATGTAAGGTGTAATTTTCCTACATACTGTAGAACTTACATCAAATTATGAAACCCTCATGACGGAGCCATTGAGCACTAAGGGCCTCATCCAAGCTAGCTCTGATATTCAAAACCATTCACCATGCTTGGTAAGCACACTTTTATTTCCTTTTTCCCCTCCCCCATGGCCTGATTTAAGAATAAATTATTATTTAAAGAATGTAATCTACTTCTACATTTCAGTATAGGAGGAAACTAAAATAAAGAGAGACTATTTTTCTACTATTTCTCAAAGAAGAGATCAAACACCAAGCAGCCAGTCATTATTCAGTTATGTTTTATTATATCACCAACCTTAATACTTATGAATTTCTTATTCCATTAATAAACGTAATTTATCATAAAATGTTATTTTACACTATAAGCATAAGGAGAGACAAAGGGAGGAAAAAAGGAAGAACTGAGCATCTAACCTTCCAGCACAGCCCTCCAGGGGCCATCAGAACACTACGCTGTTTACAAATTCATAGCAATTATTACAAAGAAGCAGAAGAAAATGCTAATTGTGTATTCCTGGTACTCAGAGAAGCTAAATCAGCATGCACGGTAGACACTGTCTTACACAAGCCACCTCACTCCTAACACTGCTTACACTGATAATATTTAACTGACTGTTTTGTTTTGGTCTATTGTATCAGCTGCTTAAGTCATCCTCTATTATGAAGGAAATTTACATTCAGTTTTTCTTGATGCTTGTAGTTCTGATGCCTCACTATTCAGTTAAGATGCTCACTGATAAAATTAAACAGGGTTTGAAAGATCCTAGCCTAGGCCTGTTCTTAAGAATAATTATGCCAAAACTCAGATTCTGACACAGCTTCAAGTAATAGGAAGGCATTCACAGCCAGTCAAGTCTGTTGCCTTAGTCACAGAGCATGCTAGGTGGAAAAATGCGGCACGTTCCCAGACTTTCTACTGTGATTCTGTTTCCAAAACTCATTCTACATGCCTGAGGGCAAAATGAAAATACCGAAAACTAAAAACAAAACCTGTAAAAAAGATTAGAAGTAACAAAGTTTTACATCATTTTCCTTTTAGTGCAAGTTCTCCAGTGACCAGAGATTAACCAGCACCTAGAAAACAATGACCTGAAGTGAGGAGTAATGCAGTCATTCCATCACCCAAAATACAAAAGTGGCAAGCACCTGCTATCCTTGAGCCCCCATGACACAACATGTAAAGGAGACAGTTCAAAATCTGTGAAACTCACAATCAAGTAGAGTAGGTGGTTATGCAACAGATAAGTGAGTATGGAGATTGGCAGGAACAGTTAGAGACTAGGAATAAAGTATAGCAAGAGAACTAACAACAGAGCAACTAAAGGGGGCAATTCTTGCAAAAAAAAAAAAGTCTAAGAAAATAATTTTCTGAAAACTTTTCTAAGAATGGTGATGTATATGTCTAAAGGTTTGTGTCAAAATAATATGGGGAGATGGCATAGGTGCAAGAATATGTAAAAACTTTGAGGGAAAAAGAGTCACCATATTTCTTAACCACTCTGATACATGTCCAGGCCTGCTTTACATGTTTCCTCTTGAACTCCAGTTACCTTCAGTCGAGAGCAGGAGAGGGGTAGCGTTAGAAGAATTGACTTTCAAATGCCGAAGAAAAGACCACAAAGAATATGGTATTTTAAAAATGAAGAAGGGGCTAATAAAGAAAGAAAACCAAAATAGTTCTCTGCTCTGCTGATATAAGCATGATCTGCTCTGCGGATATAAGCATGATCTGCTCTGAGGATATAAGCATGATCTGCTCTGCGATGTTACAGCAATTAAGAAAATAAAAAAAGATCGGCGGCCTTCCTTATCTTCTCATATGAGCAATGAAAAAAGTAACAGCTTTTCTCCTATTACTAGTCTTTTCCTACCTTTTAAAAATGCTCAAGGTTCCATGACTGGATTTATTAAATCCAAGAAAGTATCTAGGGATAAATTTTACCATGACAATTTGTTTTTGCTTTTCGACCACTGTGCTGCTTTGAAGGGGAAAAACATATTTCTAGATGCCTTCTTCTTTTCCCACAGGTAGCCACTTTGCAAGGCTTGGGCTCCTAACGGACAAGTCTTCTGTTCGAGAGATGTGTCGGCAGGAGCAAGCAAACAGCAATAACACTACTTACCAGAGATTCGCTGGCACACTGGAATACGTAACAAATATACTGGCTAAGTCCAGGCTCTGGAGACTCCCGGCAGATAAAGCCAAAGTGATCCATATGCTTTATACCCTGTATGGTGGGGAAGAAGTGCAGTACAGAATTTACGGGAACATATCTTTTAATCAACAATGTGGAAAGCAACCTCAGTTCTCTGCTTTCACAGTTCTACGAATTTTTCTTTCACAGCAATAAAGGTGGGACATAATGGCACAGCAAACTCATACAGTGGCCTGTTGACACATAAAATAAAAGGTGAGACCAACTCAGATTGTTTTGCTTCTGATAAACACTCTGTGACTCAAGGCCACAGGAGGAAACATATTGATGGTAGGATCCACTGTGTCTTGTAATAAAACGTATTCCATGTCTGCAAATAAAGGAGTTTTCAATTTACTGTCTTCTTAGCACAGCTAGCTGTCTGATATTCACATAAACCCTGTTCTTATCTATCTGAGGCAAAGAATATGAGAAAAACGAATACTGGCAATACTCAAATTAACTGGCATGCAGTTCCCTAAAGTATGCATTCAAATATTGGAATGTTCCTCTTTATAGATACTCAAGGAGCCACACTTAAAAGACTGAAACGTTAAAGAAATTATTGCAGGTGCCAGTTACCTACACTGACAAATCATTGTACTTCTTGGACCCAGGCTAAATAACCTCCTCTATATCTTATTTTAAAAAATCAGAATCATCTGTGATTTTCATTCAGTTTGAAGGTATACACACCGATAAGTAGACAACACCTTAGTAGCAAGCACAGTACTTAGATAAGCCAGGTAGGCAAAAAATTCAAAGTTGTCCTAAAATACCCTAAATCCAAGTGAAAAGGAAAAAAACGTGCTTTGAAGTTATATTTGGGCTTAAATCTTGATTCAACTAATTGTGAGATACGCGATATTGCACTGGGTTGCTCATAATTATCTCTGAGCATCCATTTCTCATTATAAAACGGTAGTAACAGCACCTTCTGTCAGGAATGTTTGAGACTTAGAACTAAGAAATATAATTCCTAGGATGTCTGATAAATGGTAACCACTATTTTGTTATAATAAGCTCAATCTATCCAATAGAAATAGAAAAAGGAAATCAATCCTGGTAAAAAGAAAAAGTACGGAGAAGAGAGGTTGCAATTCATGACATGAAAGTAAGCCATCCACATATGATGTCCATACAGATGAAATCTGCACAGTGACTACAAGCCCACCATATGACCTTTAGATAGACAACCTCAAGTTTCGTCTTTCCCTTCTCATCTCCTTTCTTCTGACTTTATCTCCTTCCACATTCCCGTCTCACTTCCCCAAGTCCAGCCACACTGGCCTCAATCTGGCACTTGTTATCGATTTAAGAGTGTTGAACAATGAGAACACATGGACACAGGGAGGGGAACAGTATACACTGGGGTCTGTTGAGGGGAAATAGGGGAGGGACAATGGGGGGTGGGGAGTTGGGGAGAGATAGCATGGGGAGAAATGCCACATATAGGTGAAGGGGAGGAAGGCAGCAAATCACACTGCCACGTATGCACCTATACAACAATCTTGCATGTTCTTCACATGTACCCCAAAACCTAAAATGCAATAAAAAAAAGGGAGGGGGGAAGGAATATCCTTTACTAGCTTAGTACTAAATGGGAAAAATTCACAGGACCTCATTAGCTCGGAGAGTCCTGAGGCAATGGCAATGCTTCCAGGAAAGAAAACCACTCCGCTAGTCCCCACGCTTGCCAGGCAAACAGTCCAGCAGATTTTGAAGAAAGAAGCATTTGTAGGGGTGCACTGTTAAAAATCAGCTTGTTCCTGAAAACAGCCATATCATATGAGATCAATTCCATGGAAGGATGTAATAAAAGCAGGGCCAGCCACTCAGTGAGGAGCAGATAGCTAACCTGACAATCACCTCGATGAAAGGCAGGCCTTTCCACACATTTCCCTCATGCTTCTGTTTCTTTTTTTTGAACCAGAATATCAAAATGCAAATCTTGACTTTAAAAAAATACAAAGGAGAAACAAGAAATCATATCTGAACTTCCAATTTTTGGAAGTTCTTTTTTCTGTTTCTATTTTCTTTTTTTCTTTTAACTGCCCAATGAGCATTGTGAGTTTTCTCACCAGGAGGGTCAGGGAGTGTGGGGTAGGAGGCACAGCTTTTGAGGATGCCCCTTGGTGCTCTGCGGGATAGGAACTGCTTCGGTTGAGACATCACTTTTTCTTTAGTATTTGGCATAAGGCCCACCATATGGAAAGCGCTCATTCATTCAACATGTATTAACACCTCAGGGTTAAGCTCTGTCTTAGTACATCTGATTCCAATGTCCTATAGAACAACACCACAGCCTTAGACACCTGCCCTCACAGCACTTATAATCTTGAAGAGATCACCAGTAAACTGATAATTACAAGAATGCTTAATAAATACTTCTCAGTTAAAATTTCTGTGTCCTTTAGGAATTTAGAAATATACAATATATTCCTCCTTATTTCAACTGTTGACAAAGTTATTAGAGTAGAAAACTTTTATCTACACAATGTAATTTTATATCTCCATGTAATAGAAAGTATATTAAAACAAAATATCAGAAGTGAATTGTATTAACTGAGACTGAGGCAAATAATTAACAACATATACAAAAACTGGCCAGGCATGGTGGCTCATGCCTGTAATTGCAGTACTTTGGGAGGCCGAGGCAAGAAGATCTCCTGAGGCCAGGAGTTCAAGACCAGCCTGGGCAACATAATGAGACCTTGTCTCTACCAAAAAATGTAAGAAAATAAAAAGTAGCCAGGCACAGTAGCACATGTCTGTGGCTCCAGCTACTCCAGAGGCTAAGATGAGAGGATTGCTTAAGCCTAAAAAGTCAAGGCTGTAATGAGCCATGATCACGCCATGGCAATCCAGCTTGGATGACAGAGGAAGACCCTGTCTCAAAAAAAAAAAAGAAAAAAAGTACAAAAACTGTCTTGTTATCTTCAAAGGGAAGAATGTCTGAATATCATACATACAGCAATGCTAACTTCAAATTATTTTTAAAAAGATAGTAAATAAAGAAAACACAATAGGCTGTCATGATTTTTCAACATTAAAATATAAGTAAGCAATTTGGCCAGATCCAGCTACTTGAAGGTAAGTTAAGTCACTAGGCAGAAAAGAAGGGAATTCTCAATTCCAGGAACTTCCTTAGAGGTGCATTTTTCAACCTTCCTACATTTAGATTTAGATACTCCCTCCATCTGACATCTTCAAAAGTTCTTTTTGTGTTTACAATATGTTTAGGTAGCTCTAACTTTGGGATACATATTCTAGATTGTTACTATGGTCCTTAAGATATGTGTCTATGCCTAATATATTCTTGTACATATTTGACTGTATTGATTAGTTTAAAATCACTTAAACAAGCAGTTTGTGAATTAAAAATAAATAAAAGAACAAAAATACAAAAATATTTTCAAAATTTACTATTTACATTAAAATAAGCAGAAACCCAACTTCTCCTTTACTACCTACTATGGTATAAACAGCAAGTATGACTCGGCTATACCCACAACTCTCATGGTCCAAGATTCCAAGCAACACTAACTGTGAAGGTATTTTCAAAGAACTCACCACCACAAAAATTCCATCCCTGGAAGGGATTTGATGAAGTGGCATTACAATGAGAGAGTTGACTAAAATGAGGACAAACTGTTAGGACAGATACCGAGGGACCTGGACAGGATTTTGGTGCTGGCATAAACACAGAAGCCCTTGGTTTAAGACAAATTCCCTTTAAGAACAAAAATTTAAATTAAAAAAAAAATTTTTTTGAAGGGTGTCCAGCCCAGTTATTTTATTGTTAATTTTGAAACAAGATTGAATTGGTCTCTTCAAATATTATGATATACTTTGATACATACCTGAGAACAAGAGTAGATGTCTTTAAAATTCTTTTCTAGGACAACTGATTTAGTGTCTGGACTGATAAGGTTAATTTCAAATCGCCCAACCTTAAAAATAAAAGCATTCCAATTAATTTCAACTCACAAGGATCTAACATCTTACTTTATAATGAAATATTAAACTAATAATACCAATTCAAATGCAATATCCCAGATATATCTAATTCACATGTCCTTAAACATCCAATCCGACCAATAATTTTAACCCCAAATACCAGCTGCCTCAAAATGTTTCTTCCCTCTGTCAAAAAAGTATGAAAATTAAGTTGGCCTTCAATCATTATAAGATACAAACAAATTTTTTTTCAGAAATAGTAATTTTAAAAAATCAGTTATAATCATACTTTCTCCCAAATGGTCAGCAAAAGGATATATCTGTAATTGGACTAACGAATTAACATTTTTGAAAATAAACCATTCGGAAAAATTAACAAGAACTGTGACTAGCTAAAAAAAAAAAAAAGGAATAAAATATAGCATAAAGAATAAATCTGATAGCCCAGAGAAGAGGGGAATTTCAGTTACTACATCACCAAAGACTAGTGAGGCTTTAATGACATAACTTGAGTTCATTAAAAACAAAACCAACCACCACAAAAAAAAAGAACAAAATATGAACTTGGAGAGGTCAAGGCTGTAGTGAGCTATAATCACACTGCTGCACTCAGCCTGGGTGACAGAGTGAGGCCCTGTCTCTTAATTTTTTTTTTTTAAATCACCAAGATTTTTTTTAATCAAATGGTGACATACTCAATGCCACCTCTTGCCATCATTTTCAATTGTTGAAATGGGCATACCGAGCTCAGAAAGCAAATCTGATGCCTTCATGGAGATGGAGCCACATTTGTGTTTTGCATGGGATCACTTCTGCAGGAGAACATCACATTTTCTTCTTAAGGGAAAATGCTTGTGAGTGTTACCGCTTTACTTTGAATTTACTTTTGAAGCTGTACTTGTTTATCTACCAGTGTTTATAAAATCCTGCATTTGGGATGCTTTTTCTATAATAAAATATTATCATTTGTGAAAAAAAACAACTCATGAACTTCTGATAAAGCAAACTTCTGATATTACACACTGGTACTGTTTACCAAAATACTCTGGAATTTCCTTCTCAGGAAATCTTTAAAATAGGACAAAAAAGATAGTCACTCTTTTTTTTATTTCCAAGGAAACTCAAATCTTACAAGCTGAGGATTAAAGACTTTCTACAGGATGTTGTTATGAATTAAGTTATTTTAAGTAGAACCTGACACCTTCTATACCCGGTACAACATTCAAAAATGTTCAGAATTAAGAATGATCTTTTATATCAATATTACAGCTTGCATCAAATTATTTTAGCATCCAGTTCAGTACATTTTTAGGCCAACGGTGTTTCTTTAACCTCTTCTGTGTGACAGCATAAATTGGTGTATTCTCAACTCAAAATACACATACGGGTCTCTGGAGTTATTTCTTCTCCAGAAAAAAATGCCCTTGTTTCTCCACACCAAGTCGCACTCTCTCAGATTCATATCTTTAAAGATTGACTTTGTACAATTTTTGTTGTTGTTGAGAGGAACTCTTGCTCTGTCAACAGGCTGGAGTGCAGAGACGAGAGCTCAGCTCATTACAACCTCTGCCTCCACTTTTCAACCAATTCTCCTGCCTCAGCACCCAAATAGCTAGGATTATAGGCACACCCCACCACGCCCAGCTGATTTTTAATAGAGATGGGGTTTTGCCATGTTGGCAGTCTGGTCTTGAACTCCTTACCTCAAGTGGCCTGCCCATCTCAGTCTCCCAAAGTGCTAGGATTACAGGCGTGAGCGACCGCACCTGGCCTACAATTTTTTTTTTTTTTTTTTGATGCATTTATTTGAGAATTAGCCCAAGGCAAATGCTGGTGATAGATTCTTTTTTTTTTTTTGCATTTTAGGTTTTGGGGTACATGTGAAAAACATGCAAGATTGTTGCATAGGTTATTCTCTCCACCAGGTGTCCAGGATGCTCCACGAATTGCTTCCGCCTCCTCTTCCTTCCCTACTACTCCCTTGCTTCTTACACTCCACACTCCAAGTCTGCCTCTCGCTCCTTCTCTACTTTCCTGTGCACTCTTTCTCCACCTGCCTTAGCTGCTTTGAAGGGGAAAACAAGTAAAAGTTAGATTATTCGTTATATAGAGGTAGAGCTGGGAGGAGTGAACGGCGCCCGGCCAGCCGTACCTGAAAGAGCATGGTCCTGTTCTTCTCCGAGTCCGAGGGCTGGACGTGACTGGGCGCGCTCGCATGCCTCCTTCGCGGCTGGGACTTCTGGCTGCTCTCGTGAACTCTCCTTTGCACGCCTGTGACACTGCTGCACCGAGATCGAAACTCCTGCTGCTCATCAAAGCCAGAATCCTCCAAAATCCGTTCAGGGAAGCAGACCCGAGAGCTGGTCAGGGCAGGCTGGCTGGCCCCGGCAGGTAAGCCAGGGTGGGTGTTGGTGCCATCCGCTTCCTCAGGCAGGCAGTCTCCAGGGGACCCAGGCACCACCACTTCCAAGTCAGCCAGGTCCTCTCCCGGGTCCGCACCGCGCTGCTCGCCTTGGATCTTCAGGCGCTGCTGTTCGTGCAGGCTGAACTTTTCCATGCAGTCATCAATGAGGCTTGACGGGGTCTTCTTGTGGGTCACGGTCACCTTTCCACAATACAAGACTTCAAACTTCTGAGAATTGTAAAAGGCATCTTCATTATCTTTGCTGGGTTTGGCATCCTCTTTCATGGCCGCTTTAGATAATTGCCTTATGCTGCTAATAACATCAGGAACCTGGGGGAAAAAATTAAAATCCTGATTCTAGTTGAATGTTTTGAGACAATTTACATTTACCTAGCCACATGGAATGTATTTTCATCCTAAATAATATACAAAGTAATACACACTACACAAGACAGAGCACACACTTACAGTATTTGATATAAATGACTTCAAGGTAAAATTAAAATGTAATGAAAATTAATTGAAATTGAATAACAGGATTATATTTTCCCACTTTAAATGAGCTTCCCACAAACAAAACCATGAAACTATATAACCCACTGCCCACCTATTATAAAATATCTTGTGATTGTTTTTAAAAGTTATGTTGTGCCTCAGCTGAAAGGAACCAAAGTTCCAACCATGAGGATAAAATAAGCTTTCTTGATGAGGAGATTAAAATCTAGACATCCTTCGTCAGCATTAACTATCAGGGAAAATCCGGCCGGGCGCTGTGGCTCACGCCTGTAATCCCAGCTCTTAGGGAGGCAGAGGCGGGAGGATAGCTTGAGCCCAGGAGTTCGAGACCTGCCTGGGCAATATAGTGAGACCCCGTTCTCCACAAAAAGGAAAAAAACAAAAAGACAAAAAAAAAAAATAAGCGTAACTTCCCTCAAAGCAACAACCCCCACCCCCCCTTAAAAAAAAAAAAAAAAGAAAATGCAAATTAAAATTACAATAAGATACCACTGTATACCTCTTAGAACGGCTAAGATCAAAAGAAAACTACCTGCCAGCAAGGATGTGGGAGCAACTGGAACTCTCACACATTGTACACAGACATATAAAATGACACACCACTCTAGAAGACGGTTTGGCAGTTTCTTAGGAGTTAAATATAGACCCACTTTATAACCTAGCCATTCTACTCCCAGAGATTAATCTAAAAGATTGGAAAACATGTCCACACAAGAGCCTACAGAAGAATATTCAAAGCCCTTTTGTCCCAATACGCTGTGAAAGGAAAATATCTTAGGACCCCAAAATCACTGAGGAAAACTCAAGCTGGAAACTGCTTAGGGTAAACCTACCTCCCATCTATTCAAAGTCACCCCTCTGCTCACTGAGATAAACGCATATCTGATTGCCTCCTTTGAAAAGGCCAATCAGAAACTCAAAAGAATGTAACTGTGTATAGCACATATCTGTGACCTAAAAGCTCCTTCAACATGCCAGGCACATTCCTCCTTCAAGGTCTCTGAACTCCACACTCCTGCCCCAGATACCTGTATGGCTCCTTCCCTTGCTTTATTTAACTCCATGTTCTAAATGTCACCTTCTGAGGCAGCATCCCAGGGTGTCTTCCCACCTCAATGCACATGTATGTGCACAAGCACACACACACACACACACACACACTCATACACAACCAACATTCCTCTGGGCTTTTCCCTGCTCTATTGCTCTACCTAACACTTACCACCTTTACTATTCAGTATAATTTATTGATCATGTAAGTAATGTGGTTTGCATTTGTGTCCCCACCCAAATCTTATGTTGAATTATAATCCTCATGTTGGAGGAGGGGCCCGATGGGAGGTGATTAGATCATGGGGGCAGATCTTCCCCTTGCTGTTCTCATGATGGTGAGTTCTCATGAGATCTGGTTGTTTACAGGTATGTAGCCCTCCCCCTTCTCTCTCTTCATCCTGTGCTGGCCACATAAGATGTGACTGCTTCCTCTTCTGCCATGACTGTAAGTTTCCTGAGGCCTCCTCAGCCATGCTTCCTGTACAGCCTGTGGAACCATGAGCCAATCAAACCTTTTTTCTTTATGAATTACCCAGTTTTGGTATTCCTTTATAGCAGTGTGAGAATGGACTAATACAGTAAGTGAGAATGTAAGTTCTAGAAGGGTGGTGATTTTTGTTTTTTTCATTGTTTTTCTTGTTGTATTCCCAGAGCCTAGAATAATTCCTGGTACACAGGAAGTTTTCAATGTATCCACTGGTTCAAAAAAATTTTTTTTTGTAATTTTCATCTTTCCAGAAAAGGGAAGATCATCTTATACTCGGGATTGTTTTATTTTCAAACATATATGGTACACCTTTAAATCTTCTAGTGTCAATTCTAAAAGCAGAATTTGTTCTCTTTCACATCTAGTAATCTCCTTTATCTGTTAGGGGTATATTCCAAGGCCCCCAGTGGATGCCTAAAACCAAGGATAGTATCAAACCGTAAAAGAAAAAAAAAATATATATATATATATACACCCACACATATAAAAAAATCTATGGGTTTTTTTCTATACACACATACCTACCTGTGATGAAGTTTAATTTATAAATTAGGCACCATAAAAGATTAATAATAATATCTAATAATAAAAATAATTATAACATTATAATAAAAGTTATGTGAATGTGCACTCTATCTTATTGTACTGTACTCACTTTCTTCTTATGAAGAAGAAGGGACAGAGGGGGATAGCATGAGGTTTTATCACACTACTCAGAATGGGCATAAATTCAAAGCTTATAAATTGCTTATTTCTGGAATTTTCCATTTAAATTTTTTGGACCACAGATGACCACAGGTGACTGAAACTGCAGAAAGAGAAACTGTGGATAAGGAAGGGCTGATGTAATTATTTGGGATATACTGCTAGAGTATTCACAGTTTAAAAATCACAAGAATTTCAGCTTGCTAGTCCAAGTATTTCTTCTGAAAGATAAAGTCCATATGCTATAGTTTCAGTGACTCATCCTGAACACTTTCCAAGTCTCAGGGACAAAGTCAAGTATCTGTGCTAACATGTGACTAGCAACCTTAACCCACTGTCATTTTCTTCCTGCCTTAGTATGTGATATACCTTATCTGACAAGGGCCAAAGCTATGGAGAGTGAACTACTTGACACTCAACTCTGCAAATCTGCAAAAAGCAAAAAGATTCTAGTAGGCAAAGCCCTAGGAGAATGGTGTCTTCTTTCTCTCTATTTTTCATCTGATTACTAAATACTTTTCGTCTGATTTTTAACCCAAGTATAACTAAATCTTTTTGTCTGATTTCCACTAAATGCTTTTCATCTGATTTTTTAACCCAAGTATGCCTAAATCTCCAATAGTGTCCCTACAGAGTACAGAGTCCGAAATATAACCTGTAGCACTGATTTTACTGCAGATTTTTTATCTTATTACAAATATTTAAATGTTTATGTACAGCCTTAGAGTTTCATTCTACAACTGAGATTGCACATAAAGTCAATTCCACCTTAATCGTGTCAAGTCTTCTGAATTTCTCTACCACTATATAAAGAGTTCTTGCATGAAAAATGGATTTGTGGCTGAATTTTTATAGTTTCCCAGGACCCTTCCCTGTGACTATAGGTAAAAGGTCAAGTTATATATAAGCAAAGCTTATCATCTTGAATTCTGAAATTAGTAAGTAATTCCACCTTTAATAATTTAAGATGCTAATAGATCAACACAAAACTAGTTCTAGTTACTTTTACTACCTTCTCTCAGGTTACAACGAACCACAACTTTCAATGACATGGGTTGCAGAGACTCTACAAAATGATCTAACAACAGCTCTGTTTTTGCTTATCCTCATGTGAAACACACAGCATAAAATCTAGCATTATATAGCCCCTGACTACACGCTCAGGCCATACCAGAAGGGACACACTGCTCATGTAAGCATAGTAAAATATCCACAGTGGGGAAATGAGCAATCAGAGAACCATGAAAATCTTGTATTGAAGCAGTTACTTAAGGGATTCATCAGAAACAATACAAGAGAAATAAAATTGCTCTCCAGTACTTATACATGCATACAATATTTTAGCATAATAGGATTCTCCTATAGCATAGTGTTAACTGATATATATTTATCCATACATGTACAAATATTGTTGAATGAATTTGAATCTTTCTTTTACGTGTTGTATCTCTTCAATATCTCTTTCTCCTATACCATCATACCATAAGCTCTTAAGTGGAAGACTGAGTTGGGGTGATTTTGTTGCTTACTAGAGTTCTTCCCTGTGGCCACTAGGATAATGGTCTGCGCTCAGAACTTGAGTGAATGCTGTCAGCAAACAGAAGCATATATATATAGGAGTGAAAAACTACCTAGAACTCTGATATAACTTCTTCAGGACTGAGACAGTTTTAGTAAATTCCTGTTGATGACTCAAGATATCCACCACACCCAAAAATAGAAAACCGTGGCTTCTCACTCTGCTCGCCCTTCACCCAAACCAGGAAGTGACTGCATGTTTCCAGAACAACTCCAAATGTTATAGAGCACCTCAAGCTACACATCCTAGCTACAAATAATCCCACTGCTCCAATCTGCCTACAACCCACAGAGCCTGATGACGATTTATGCACACCAATTCAAGGCAAGATTTTTACTCAGTGGCAGCATTTAATCTTTAACACAAACAATGATACTGAAAAAGACTCAACCAAACTAGGGACTGAGAGGTTTATTTCTATCCTCGATATTTTGCTCAGGACCTCTGGAAATAGTTGTTGCACCTTTGCCAGCTAGTATCCTCAAGAGCAAAGTGAATGGGGGAACTTGACAGGTGGTCAGTAAGGTCTCATCGAGATCCACATTCTGTGAGTTTATTTTTGGATTTAGGCCAATATAAAAGCAAGATAATGTACAATCAAGAGAGGGAAAATCATCTTTATGATTAAACCCGAAGTAGTGTGCAAGTTGTTAAAATGATTCATTTCCATTAACACACAGCAATCAATTCAACAAAAATAAGGGCCTCATGATATTTAGAAAAAGCACAGTGCCACCTTTAGCTAGTATTTTGTTGTTACACCTTCAGTGACCTCACTGAAACAATTTAGACTCAAATACCAAGACTCAGACAGTAAAGCAATTCCTCACTCTAGACAAAAAAAAATTATCTCTAGATTCCTTGATGTCATGCTATTCTTTCTCATTAATTAGTTATTATAGTTAATTAACAGACTTCAAGAAACTCATTAACATTTTATAAACTACATTTCACCTGACTTCAAAATAAAACAAATTCTACAACTACCACACATGGATGTTCAAAGGCCTGAACAAACGCGGGAGAAAATCTGGAGAGTGAAAAAGCACTAAGGAAAGATACCTTTGATCAGGAAGCCAGCTGGAAATTGGAGTTGTTCACGAAGAGCAATGATTTTGCCAAACTGGTCTAGTCCTCAGTATTAGCTCTCTCTGTTGAACTTAAGAAGTTCTCTCTTTCTAAATAAGCCAGTGGTATTTTCATTGTATTTATTAACATCCACGTTATCACTCTGCCGCCAATTATAAAACTTCCCAGGAGTAACCGTTATTGCTTCAAAAGTTAAGTATTTCCTGACTCTGCAATCAGGAAATACCCAGATTGTTTGGGACTAAAGAGCAAAGCTTTGGCTTTCCTTAAAAAAAAAAAAAAATTAATTTTGATGACTGTAGTCTTTCTTATACTGTTTAAATAATGGCAAGTGTCCCATGCTTACTAATTATGAAAAGAAGATTAATATATAGTACAATGTCTTTTTTCTTCACACAGTTCACTGATAACAGATGAACTTCAATAAATGTTTCAAAATAGATATGATGGATATCAATGTAAGAATAAGCTTCCTAAAATATATTTAAACAAAAAGAACTGGATCAATTCTTTTATAATTGATATAAGCTTAACTGCTTGCTATTATTCATCTTTTATAATAACTATAGTAGGCAGAGCAAGATTTAGAGAAGTGTTAAAAAAAAAAGTTGAGGAAAAATATTAGGGAACATTTCAAGTAAACTGAAAAACTGCCTAATGAGAAGGAATAGCAATTTAAACTAGTTTCACTAAGAGACCGTGTGGAAAAGAAATGCATTTGCTTTGGAGTAATGCGTGGCATTAGGGGAAGTGTAGATTTCCTTTATAATTCTGCTTAAGAAACCATTAAGATTAGTTTATAGACTATCCAGGCAACATAGGAAGATGTTGAAAGTATAATGGTATGAAGTAAACTTCAGCATTTTGAGAAAGGATTGACTTGGTCATTTAATGCTATGATTTTTGATTGAGTGTTTAAAAATTTCATCTTCATATAATGGAAAATGCTGGGGTGATATACAGATGCCAGGTATCAGTTTATTTGTATTAAAAGAAACACTAATCATTCCCAGCCATTTTTCTAGCCCCAGTGGCCTTAGAAACACATCCACCAGTTTATGCCATAGTTTTTAGGGTGAAGCTGTCTGACAATCTCATTTTAACTTTTATTCTAAAATACTTCAGAGATTCTTTGTATTTAGTTAAAAATCTAAATTATTACTTTAAAGTAAATTTTCCACAGTAAAACAGAAGTCTAAAACTGAGTCTAGATTCAAAGTAGAATAGAGTAATACACTGATTTTAAAATCATAGAACTGTAAAACTGAGAGTAACCTTAAAGTAATCCCGGGTCCGTCTCAATTGTCTTATTTTACAGAGGTGGTAATAAACTGTTAACATCAAAAGTTAAACCACTGAAGAGGACAATGATGAGATTACAAGAAACTAGACTATTTGGGGCCAAAGAAAGCAAGAGTATCTCTGTAACTTAAACCAGAGTCATACAAGTAGCTTTGTTTTCGATCCTTGGGCTAGAGCCAAGACAGTTTCCTCTCAGACTAGGCTTTAGTTCTTAGATATTCTTGGCCACTGTGCTCCAAACCCATTTGTGGTTCAGCTCTTTTCTAAATGCTGCCTTCTTGATGGCTTCTAAGTTAGGCCAAATTATCAGAGAGACATTTCTTAAACCTTTCTACTAAATTCTCTCCTCTCATGCCATCTCACTGCTCATCTGGTTGAATTCTTTCTGTAAAAGATATGACTGTGCTTTCTTATCCTGTGACTGTTACAAATGTGTAAAAGTCATCAGATAGAAAATATACAAGTGTAACTCACAAGAAAAATTCTGGGGAATCATGATTTGATAAAGAGAATGAGGCTATGAGGCTGGGTGCAGTGGCTCACGCCTGTAATCCCAACACTTTGGGAGGCTGAGGCTAGGTGGATGGATCACTTGAGGTCAGGAGTTCAAGACCAGCCTGGCCAACATAGCGAAACCCCATCTCTACTAAAAATACAAAAATTAGCCAGGCATGGTGGTGTCCACCTGTAATCCCAGCTACTGGTGAGGCTGAGGCAGGAGAATCGCTTGAGCCTGGGAAGCGGAGGTTGCAGTGAGCAGAGATCACACCACTGCACTCCAGCCTGAGTAACAGAGTGAGACTGTCTCAAACAAAAAGAGAATGAAATCTCAACAGTGGCTGAGTTTAGTGCTGGTGTTACAAGACAGAAGATGGCATGCTTAGGAAGAAGTCAGATGGCAAAGGAGCAGGCAAGAACTGTCACTTTCCAATTTGCTTTCAAAAGCAAAGTCAGGTGGGGTGTGGTGGCTCACGTCTATAATCCCAGCACTTTGTGGAGGCCAAGGCAGGAGAACTGCTTGAAACAAGAAGTTCAAGACCATCCTGGGAAACATAGGGAGACCCCATCTCTACAAAAAATTTAAATCAGGAAGGCACTGTAGCACATGCCTGTAACGCTAGCTACTTAGGAAGCTGAGGTGGGTGGATCACTTGAGACTGGGAGGTCGAAGCTGCAGTCAACAGTGATGACATCACACAACTGCATTATGGCCTGGGTGACAGAGTTAGACACTGTCTCACACACACAAAAAAATCAAAATTATCATTTTTAAAGGGAAGTAGTCCATAGCTTCACATATTAGAAAAGTTCACAATATGCAGGTAGAGGCTTTTGCTCAAGTCCAGCTCCAGTATCTATGTTTATCTACAGAAAAGATAGGTTACCCCCTCAGTCCCAGTGGAAAGTGGTATTACAATGGAAATTACAATGCTCATCTGAAGGGAACCTAAGAAAAATGAATTAAATGTGGAAATATCCCTGACACAGTACTGCAACAATGAAAGCATTTAATAACATTTAAATCAAAATATAATTCTGACATGTGGTATGTAAAAAGGTGAAATAAGTGAGAAACTATTGCTAAATCAAACTCCCTGCCTTCATGAAATTAAAATTGGGGCAGGGAGATAGGCAAGAAACAATAAAAAACAAGAGAAGTAAAATATAAGGAATTTTAGTGAAAATTTCCAAGGAGAAAAATAATTCAGGGAAGGAAGATATTTGGAAAGAAATAAAAAAATTGAAGAAAAGAGTTGCAATTTTAGTGGAAGGACTCTCTGTAAGATGATACATGAGTAGAAACCTGAAGTCAGCAAAGTCATGAGCAATACAAATATGAGAGGGAGGAATGTTCTGGGCAGACAGAACATCAAGTACAAAGGCCCCGAAGCACACATTTTCCTGGTGCGTTCAGGGAACTGTGAGGAAGCAGAATGGCTGGATGGGAGTGAGTGAGCACCGACTATGGGAGAGGCCGTTGTGGGAGACGTGGGAGATCTGAATCATGCAGGGCCTTGAAAGGGCTTTGGCTTCTATTCTTGGTGAGACAGAAAGCCCTTGGTACAGTGCAGTGCTCAGGCGGAAATGACATCATCTAAGTGATACTTCCAAAGGAACCCTTTGGCTACTGTTTGGCAAATGGACAAGGGTAATGGGCAGGTGTCTACTGCACTCATCCAGGGTGAGCCATTGGTGGCTCACACAGAAGCAACAGCAAGGGAGGTGGTTAGGCAGCGGCCAGCTTCTGGATATAATTTTAAAGGTACAGACATGATGATTTGTTGATGAGTCCAATGTGAGGTCTAGGAGAAGGAGAGGAGGCAAGGATGGCATCACGGTTTAAGGCCACAGGAATTAGAAAAAAATGGAGTGACAGTAGGACAGACTGAAGGTGGGTGATGGCTTTAGAGATCAGGAGCTTAGTTTTGGACACATTAATTTTGAGAAGCTTATAGTCAATCAAGGGGAGATGTCGGTAGGTAGTTGATTATATGTGTCTGGAGCTCAGGGGACAGATCAGGGTTCAGATAGAGAATTGGAAGTTATTAGCACCTAGATGGTATTTAAAGCCATGAGATTATATGAGTTCATCACAAGAGTGAGTATAGAAGACAGAGAGAGACAGAGATATAGACAGCTAGGCAAACAGAGAGAGGGGGATATCTCTGGGACCTAGCCCTGAGGCCACAATGCTTATAGTTTGAAAGATGGAGAAATATGAATAAAAGAAAATACAGCAAGAGCCAGGTGTAAAAGTAGGGAGAATGGCATCCTGAAGCTAAGTAAGAAAGGTTTCCAAAATAAGAGAGTAATCAACACGAGATCATAGGTGACTTTGATAAGAAAAATGGTGGGAGCTAAGGACAAAAGCCTTAATGGAGTCGGTTCAAATGAAATTTCAGGAATGAAATTCAAAGCATAGGAAAAGACAACCTATGAGGGCAGCAGTAGGAGAAAGAGTGAGTCAAGAGAGGGTTCTCTCTTGGAAGAAATGGAAGAAATGACAGCTTCCAATAGAGAATACCTAACAGTAAAGGGGAAATCAATTATCTCAAGAAAGAGGGCAGAATTGTTGGAGCAATGTCCTTAAGTAGACAAGAGGGGACAGAATCTAGGCCCGAGGAAGAGGTTGAACTGAACTGGCAGTCTGAAAGGGCAAGGCAGAACTGAAAGGCAAGGCGCAGACAGACGGCGTGATGGGAGTTTATGGAATTTCTCCTCTGCTTTAATTTTCTCTGTAAAATAGAAAGCTTGCTATTAGCTAAGACGATGAATGGGAAGAAAATCTAACAGAATATCAAGCATCAACATAAAATTTAATTCAAGGCTGTTTATAGAGTAAGTTGTGAGGTGAAGGCATCTTTAGGACCCTCAAGCTTCTCTTCCTGTGTTCTCTGGATAGCTAAATGTGACCCCTACATGGCATCAAGTATTTTAGGTAAAACTCAGGAATCAGCCACTAATTATAAGAGAGGTTTGCCCCTGTGAAATGAACCCATGTAGGCAAAACTGTTCTCTCTGCCATTAGGATGAGATTGGAAGCTATCCTATGAAAGTAATATTTATATAAGGAATGAATTTTGAAAAAAGTTTGCATATAGTTATGCAAAAATACTCTAGTCTGTGCCTTCCCAAAATTAGAATAACATAATTTGATTTTAAAATATTTGTGTCATGGCTGGGTGTGGTGGCTCACGCCTGTAATCTCAGCACTTTGGGAGGCCAAGGCAGGTGGATCACAAGGTCAGGAGATTGAGATCACCCTGGCCAACACAGTGAAACCCCATCTCTACTAAAAATACAAAAAATTAGCTGGGCATGGTGACACGCACTTGTAGTCCCAGCTACTTGAGAGGCTGAGACAGGGGAATCGCTTGAACCCAGGTGGCAGAGATTGCCGTGAGCCGAGCTCACGCCACTGCCCTCCAGCCTGAGCGACAGAGCGAGACTCTTGTCTCAAATTAAAAAAAACAAACATTGTGTCACTTATGAAAAATAACCCTACATTTCTTTTATTAGATATGGATATTTCTATGGACATGATATCTAAAATGGTGAAATAGAAACAAAGTCATCAAAACAAGAAAGTAAAGCATCTCATAAACATGTAATCAAGAAAGTTAATACTCCATTTTCTAGGGGCATCCAAGAGACACACCTAAAACGTTGTTCTTTACTTTTGAGATCCATGTTTTCGAATACAGCATATCCCTCTACCCAACTGCAAAGCATTTTCAGCGTGAGATCAGCCTACTCTCTATTGATTCAACATGATGCTCTCTATTTATCAAATTAGTCCTATTATTTAAAGCTCACTTTTTCTTTTTGAGACTGGGTCTTGCTCTGTTGCCCAGGCTTGAGTGCAGTGGCATGATCTCTGTTTACTGCAGGTCTCCACCTCCTGGGTTCAAGTGATTCTCCTGCCTCAGCCTCCTGAGTAGTAGTCATTTAAACAGTTTTAACTCATGATATGTCTGAATTCATGAGAAGAGAAGGTTCTGGAATTACAGGCACCTGCCACAATGCCCGGCTAATTTTTGTATTTTTAGTAGAGACGGGGTTTCATCATGTTCTCCAGGCTGGTTTCAAACTCCTGACCTCAGGTGATCTGTCCAGCTAGGCCTCCCAAAGTGCTGAGATTATAGGCATGAACCTCTGTGTCTGGCCAGCCCTAAGTCTCACTTTTTGAAAAGCAGTTCAATACCACTTGTACTTGCTCCAAGAAACACTAGAGGGAGCTTTCCCACATGAACTAGTTTAAACTGGAAAAAAAAATTTTTTTTTAAAGGTTCTCATAATACTGAGAAAAAAAATGATCCCACTGCTTACAAAATATTATTACTAATGCTCTCATCTTAGTCTCATAAGAGTAAGTTAACTAAAGTCTTAGCTGGCTAGACAAGTTTGGCAATAAAATAATAAAATGAAGTTAAGCTGAAAAAATCTGAATGCAGCAAAATCAGGACTTGATGACATTTAATTTGCTAGATACTTTAACGCAGGACACTAAACAGTAAGAAACATACGTCTTTGTCCTTCATCGTCATATAGGAAGTATAAAGTCATCTAAACAAAATGTGAAATGATATGTCTGAATTCATGAGAAGAGGTTTTGAGTAAGGCTTGGTTGTGCAACAAACTGGGCTTTGGAAAAGGAGGCAAAGGAGCAATGGCTCACTCAGCCCAGAGGGACCTGGACATGGCAAACTCTAGCTGAGATCAGTAGAGAAAGCTGGAATATTATCAGGAAACAAAAAATGCCACGCATTTCTCAGAATCCTATTTTTGTCCTGGCCTTCCATATTACTTCAGATATTTATACCATCCTAACAGATTATTCACCTTGCCGATGAAAATAACGTGACATTCTTGAGCTTCTATTCAAAGACTTCAGGTCCTTATAAACATTAACTGCTAAAGGGGCATATACCTCCCTTCTTCAAAGAAGAAAAATCCTAACTGCAGGCCACTGGGGGATCAAAATGAAAACACACGTTCACCTCTCTCCAAAATTAGTCTGGAAGGAAAGGCGACAGCAAGCAACCGGATGCCTAATCTCTGACCCCGACTTGAGCTTTTTGTGGGTGAAGGAAAAGTACTAGTCTCTCCACATAGTAACCATTCATATTGCAGCTCTACATACATGACCTCCAACCCTCACAGTAGAGGTCAACTCCCCCAAACAAGGCGAGTCATCATGGAGTGTGCCTGATGTGGCTGTTCCTGGAGAATGAAAAATTCATCCTATGACCTCCTGCAGCAAGATTGCCTTTCTGTCCCTCGTTCCTTCTTCCTGCCTGCGACTCTAGTGAACATCATCTAGGAAGGTTCTGATCAGAAAAGGCATTTTCGGAGCTGACACTGGCTGTTGAAAGGTATGCTTCTTTGTTTATTCAATATCAAATGCCCCTCCCCTCCTCTGCTCTTTTGTGGGCTGGCAAAATGATACCAAGATATAGTATATAGCGCTTTAGGTGACCTAAACAACACAATTTTCTTGTCATCTTTGATTGCAGGAAAGAAAAAAAAGCAGCCGGGCACGGTGGCTCATGCCTATAATCCTTGCACTTTGGGAGGCCAAGGTGGGTGGATTATCTGAGGTTAGGAGTTTGAGACCAGCCTGGCCAACATGGCAAAACCCTGTCTCTACTAAAATACAAAACTCAGGTAGGCACGGTGGTGTGTGCCTGTTACCAGCTATCCAGGAGGCTGAGGCAGGAGAATCACTGGAACCCAGCAGGCAGAGGCTGCAGTGAGCCAAGATTGTACCAATGGCACTCCAGCCTGGGTGACAGAGCAAGACTCTCTCAAAATAAAAAAAAATAATAACAAAAGATAAAAAAAAAATAAAAAGCTTGAGACTTTCAGTATCCTGGAGAAAGAATATGCTTCTTCTATGCACCTCACACATATCTGACTTGAAATCAGATTAATAAATATAATACTTCCACAAACAATACACCTCTATTTTTGAAGTCTCTGAAATGTCACCATATTGCCTGAAAGCCACCTGGAAGCAGGCGCTGTCTCGTGACCAGCTTTTGCCCAGCCCATGCCAGGCCCTGCCCACTCTCTGAATGCATGCCCTGTGGACAGAGATGCGCTCTTTCCCTCAACAGAACTCAATCCCATGACACCGTGACCTTTCACTTGATTTCTCTTCCATCATTTGTTAGTATTTCAAGTACATTACGGAAACTCAGTATCCCAAAGCCTCTTTAAAAGAATTTTCACTTCTCAAATTTTATATATGTCAAACATACATAAAATTTTAACTCCTTAAATGTCAAATTTTAACTCCTTAAAGAAGCTCTCACTTTAGAATTTTTAGTAGAATTTCTGACACTATTTTTCAGGACGTAATAGCCTTAATTCTTTAATATCCAAAACACCCCCTTAGGTCTATATTAAAAAGATTAATGATTATAGCAATGCTTCCCAATGAGACTGAAGATCAAAGAAGATAAGGAAATCTGTTCTGTGGTTCCCAATAATTAGCCTGTATAATGTGATAATGGGGCCTGAAATCATTTTCATCAAAATTCCCAAACAAAGGATTTATCTGAGCTACAGTCTTGCCAAATTTCACAACTTCAAAGTCAGAAACCAGATTCAAAGCAAACTCGCAGCCCTCATTTCTTTTCACATATGAACTGCTTTCAAGAAAGGGTAAGACGATCCCAACTGTAAATCATTTATAAATGACGTACCAGCTATAATAGACACCGTTTTGTCAAAAATAGCACCCACTTCATTTAGAACAAATGGTTTCAGTGGATGCTGCCAATCCTTGCACCCTCCCCCAGATCCAATCTTCCCACCCACCTCCCTCCAAAGAAGCCAATATAAACCTCAGGTAATCAAAGCTGGTCCAGTGACAGGTAAAGGGCTGCAACTGGCATGCGACCCAAGCCAGGTCAATGTGAGTTGCTCCCTAATACTTGTCCAACAGAAGACGAGACACGCTGTTTCTCATCTGAAGTCTCAAGTGTTAAGGAAATTAGTCTGGTATCATACTCCTTCACTGTGGAGAGCCAGTCTGCAGTCACAAAATAAAACCAAGAGGAAAACGAAATTAGATCCATGTGGGGAGAAAAAGTCCTGGTGGGGTCCAGTCTCTGGCTGTGAACATCCCTGAAGGTGTGGTGAATGAGCTCTTGATCTCCTTCAATTCTGGGGGCCACTCCAGGGTCCTTTCACACAGGTGATGGTTTTCACCCTTGCCTTTAAGAGGTCTAAGCAGTACACAAGTCTAGGAGAATATATATTAACAGAGTAGCTAAAGAATGAGTGAATGTTATATATAACCTGTAGAACTCAATCGTTGGGATTGGGTTAATCTGCAATGACTGAAACCCAAAATAGCAACTGATCACACAAAACAGAAGTGTATTTCCCTGTCACAAGAAATATGAAAGTGTAGTTAGTGATTTGGGGTTGTTTTGGTACTGCATCACTTGTCATTAAATATCAAAGGTCCAGGTGCCTTCTATCTTGTGTCTCTGTCTTGGGGGCCTCAACCCAGTAGCTCAAAATAGTTGCAATTGTATTCCAGGCAGCAGGATACAAAGAAGGAATTAATAATAAGAAAAAGAGAAAGAAGGCACCTCCCAATCCCCCAACCCCTGCCACACACACCATAATGGATACTCTCTTATTTAAGGAAGGTTTCTTAAGCAAGCTGCCACACAGCAAATCTACTTAGACCCAAGTGGTCAGAACCAGGGGCACTCCTAGCAACAAGAGAAGCTAAGAAATGCAGTCTTGACTCTAGATAGCCATTCATCTAGTTCAAAATTCCATTACTAGAGAAGAAGGAAGAACAGACATCAGGAACAACTGTATTCTTTTCATAATGATCAATGATGCATTAGAGACAAGTCAATACAGTTAAAGCTCTTCAACAAAGAAAAGCTGGGGATAGACGCAAGTCAAAATATTTGAATTATGTAATGCTTCTAAAAAGAAAGAACTCAAGTCAAAGCTGTATAGATATGTCCTTAATAAAGTTACGACTGAACTAGGTGTTTCAAAACCTTCTGAAATTGAAAAAAACAGAAATTTTATGATCAACTTTCAAAGACTGTCATAGGACTATTCCTTTTCACCCAAAGATAACAAAGCACATCTGCTGGTAATATGATTAAACCGCATCTACAGATATAGTGAAATGTGTATCTTTTCCAAATAGAACCATGTACTTCTGGTGACTTTTTTTTTTTTTTGAGATGGAGTCTCTCTCTGTCGCCCAGACTGGAGTGCAGTAGCATGAACTTGGCTCACTGCAACCTCTGCCTCCCAGGTTCAAGTAATTCTCCTGCCTCAGCCTTCTAAAGTAGCTGGTATTATACAGGCATATACCACCACATCCGACTAATTTCTGTATTTTTAGTAAAGACAAGATGGGGTTTCACCTTGTTGGCCAGGCTGGTCTCAAACTCCTGAACTCAGGTGATCTGCCAGCCTCAGTCTCCCAAAATTCTGGGATTACAGGCATAAGCCACCAAACTTTACCTTCTGCTGACTTTTAAGTAAACCTTTATATTTCTATAGAGACTGTAATAGGGCAATAACCCACAAATAACAATCTGAAACTTACTTCAACCAGTAATACGTTTCCACATGTATTATTCTGGCACAGTCACAAAACAATGTAATTAATCAATAACTATAATATAAATTAAATTCCTTAATTTCATTTCAGCTTAGGAAATATAGATCAATTCATTCCAATAGGCCAAACACAGAGAAAAGTATCATGTGTGTAACCAGGATTTACCCTATCACAAGAATTTACTTAATTGAGGGCTAATTGTTGTCTGTAACTTTTCATTTTAATCATTTGGAGTATGTATATACATCCCTGTCTTCATGCACAGTATATATCAGGCATAATATAAATTTTTCTGCCTGATTCAGAATGTGAACATCATGCCTTCCGTGCAACACAAGATTCTCTAGTTCCTAGCCAGCTGCTAAATAAATATCGAAAACTGTTGGCACAGTAGAGTGGAGAACTTTAAACTTCAAACAGAGTGAGGCTGTTAAATGGCAAATAGGCCCCAGATTGTATCCAGGAAAGATACCTTTTTATGAAAGCTGGAGCTCTATGTGAATGATAGCTATGGCCATCTGCTACTTGTAAGACTTTGTTCTCCAAAACCATAAAACGAAGAGGTCTGATATACAAATTATTTTCTGATTCTTTACTAACACCATGCTTGTTTCTAGAAAAAAAGTCTCAGAAATTTTCTTTAATGTAGGTTTCAAAATGGCCCTGAAAGTCAATGGGAATAAAAGGGCCCAGATGCAACAATGATGTGATGCAAATAACATTGCACTATCCCAGGGGCACTGCAACTATACCTCAAACACAAATGAGCAAAAGCAACATATTCAGTTACTCTACTAACTATTCAAGCATGAGTTCACTGATAAACACCAATTCAAAAATACATATTATATTTATATATGTAATATATATATATTCTGATTGGTCCTTATCAGTATGTGTGTATCTATCTATCTCTATCTATCTACCTACCTATCTATCTATCTATCTATCTATCTATCTATCTATCTATCTATCTTAAACCAGGATCTATCTATCTATCTATCTAATCTATCTATCTATCTTAAACCAGGATCTATCTATCTGCCTATCTATCTATCTGTCTATCTATCTAAAGCCAAGTCTGATAGAGTTCACTGGGGAATCTTTGCTACAATGAATATATAAAAGTAGTATGTAATTATATATTAATGGCATGCAAAATATACTTCTAATTGCTAGGAATTGCTTGTTGCCTTAAGTTTCTATTTCAAATATAAACATGATTTGGGGGGTTCATACCTTGAAAGTTTCAAAGCTATAAATTAAAATTACTGTAATATGTTAACAAGTAGTGCATTAGTACCATGGCTACATGTGGCATTTAGTTAATGTAAAACCCATCAGCATGATTTTACTCCTTATCTTTTGTCCAACCTTCACATGTTTTTCATACATATCAACTTATGTAATAAACATACATAATTTAAAGTTCAATTTTACTAAAAGTTAGTTTAAATTATTGAAAATTCTTCAAATGCATATTAAATCTATATTAATTACTAGAAACTTTTGAAATGTTTTGTTTTAAAAGGATCAGCTTTTGAAAAAAATACAAAAATCACCTACTCAATCTTATGTTGCTTTCTCTTGATGTCTACATTTTCATGAAACTCCATGGTTAGAAAAAGGATACAAAGATCGCTGAACTAATTACCTAAACAATGATAGAAAACATCACCTGGTGCAACAGATTTGTGATCAGTGGCCATCAGTTATATAGAAAGAAATTTGGGCATGACAATAGAATTTTTTCTTGTATTAACTAAAGAGATAAACAGATACCTAGCTCTCCCTTCAGTACAGGAGTTAGCATAATGATGAAGGGAAAAAGTTGATCACAATAATAAGAATGAGGATCTATGCTAAAATGTCTACACTCAATAATTCTTATTCTCACAACTATCCAAGATAGGGCCTATTAATCCCATTTGTGAAAATAAATTGGTCTATCTTCTCAATTTTTCTATACTTCTAAATATGCTCCAAAAAAATCTGTTAAAAAATAATACACTGGAAAACTGATGATCAGAGAGGCCATTAAGTGTTTGTTTCAAGTTCAGAAGATTCACATCAAATACATATGCAGCTGAAGAAAATAAACAGGTTTTGAATAGAACTTAGAATTTAGAACTTCTACAGTACCTTTCAGAGCTTCACATCTAAGCTTCTGCAAAACATTCGACATTTCCAGTGTGGCAGCTTTATAAACTACTGATGTCAGTTAGGTAAATTTATTATTTAACAAGTCTTAGTTTCTATTTCCAGGTATAAAAAATGAACTAATTTAGGTTTTGAGCAACATTTTTTTAAAAACCCTGTATATATAAAAAACGTATATAAACATCTCAATCACATAACATCATGACTGAATTGAACATTAGAAACTTTTACAAATATCCTCTAAAAATTGCTATATAATAAACAAGAAAATAAAAATCCAGAGAAGCTAAAGGACTAGCTCAAAATCACAAAGCTAAATTATTACTTGATTTACACATGTGAATTTTTATACATACACACACACACCCACATGCATTCACACAGGCACACAGCTTTTCAAGATACATCTATTTAAAGAAGGTAAATCTCCAGTAGTCAATGAAATCAATATGTTCAATGCCAAATATTATCAAAATATATGACAGTATATTCCTTTGCATTACTGTCTTTTTGAAGTCTGCCAAACTCACTAGATTTCAAGGAATATCACAGCAGGAAAATATATATTTTGTTCACCACTAAACACCCACATCTGTCACAATGTCTAACAGGAGTTCAATACTCAATAAATATTTGATGACTGAATGAACACTCTAAGAATCCAACAGCCTCTTCTGAAATGTGAAATCTCATAAACAAAAATGTCAATTTGACTTACATCTATTACAAACATACAACGGACCAAGATATTGAGCAAAGACTAAGCACTGTTAAAATATTTGATGGTTAACTGACATTAGAAGTCCTTGAGGTCTTAAATAGCCTCATGTCAGAAAATAATTCATCAGTCTCTAAAAGAGACCTTTTCACTCTCCTGGGTCAGCTAAAACTCCCAGTTTCAGTTGATAAAAATCAACCGAACACCACATTTACTGTTATTGATAAAACTGAGATATCTAAAAGAAAGCTAGTGTTGAAGTATATCAGTTTTTGTTCATCTGACTCTTTTTTTTTTTTTTTTTTTTGAGAAGGAGTCTTGCGCTGTCACCCAGGCTGGAGTGCAGCGGTGTGGTCTGGGTGCACTGCCATCTCTGCCACCCAGGTTCATGTGATTCTCATGCCTCAGCCTCCCAAGCAGCTGGGATAACAGGCATGCACCACCATGCCCAGCTAATCTTTGTATTTTTAGTAGAGACAGGGTTTCACCGTGTTGGCCTGGCAGGTTCAAAAGTCCTGGCCTCAAGTGATCTGCCAGCCTCGGCCTTCCAAAGTGCTGCGATTACAGGTGTTAGCCACTACCCCTGTCTCATCCCAACTCTTCTATTAAGAGGCAGACACTTTTTAATCTGTCTGTCTCTAGAATGGTAATGAACTAGTAAGATAATTATTTTTTCAATCTTCAAGGGATGTAACACTGACTTTATAAACAATCAGCCCTTATTTTCTTCATTCCACCTTCTCAGCATTTTATGTTCCCACACATTAACTCTACTGTATGTGAAGAAGTGAGAAAAGAAAGAAAACTCACACCTTCTTATTCTTTACCATGGTTTCCACAAGACCACTTCCCATGGGAGTCCTGATGAAGCTAGCCTAATAGAGTCCCCATAATTTCTGGTATTATGCCACTGGAAGAGTTTTCATCATTGCCATCCAAATGAACAGAAGAGAATTTCTGTTCTACAAAAAGATCCTTGACCCCTAGTCCCCTACCTCCAGCATTTTTTTTTAACTCTAAAATGCCCTCTCTGTAACATCTAGTATCCCCAGTTACAAATGGGTCACAAAGTTTACAGTAAGACAGATCTGGGTTCCATTCCCAGCTTGATCATTTTATTAGCTATGTGATTTTTGGGCACACTTTTAAAACTCTCTTAACTTGAGTATCATCCTTTATAAAATAGGGTTAATACCTGTAGCCTATAAAAAACTGTGAGAATAAAGTTTATATAAAGCACCTAATATTGTATCTAACATAGTTTCTTAATAATGTTAATTAAGTTGATGAATTATTAACTTGTTAATAAAACTAATAAATATTAACTATTTTTCTCCACCTGTTCATTATCAACCAACTCCATGATGTACAAAAAGTCTTCAATGTATTACGAGGAAATCATCATGTCCCACAAACACCAGTCCTTCCTCACGATCCCTATTTGTCCAATGAGCGAATGGGCTATAACTGCCACTCCATCATTTATTTCACTGTCAAAATAACTATAACCTGGCTTTTCAACTTCAGCCTTAGGATTTCTCATTTTAAACAAATGGCAAGGGGTAATATATTTGCCTATATCAAGTTACAAGATTTATCAAATGATTTAAATTTCTTCTGTATTCTTAAAAAGAAACACAAGAATACCAGAAACTGCTTCATATTGTTGCTTCAACTTTTCCCTAATAAAAATTTGACTTGAAACCTCTGGCAATTCACCTTGAAATGAACTCCCCACCTCCAGTTGCTTCCTGATTGCCCCAAATATGAGTGAAAGTTACTGGCATCCCCAAGTCTGTGCCATCTACAAACAACTATCATTGCAGGTTCACTCAAATCAAAAAGCATTTATTGAATTCCTTCTCAGTGCAACAAGAACATGGAAGGCATGGTGTGCTAGGCGCTATGCATACAAACATGAAAAGGAAATGGTCTCTCTAAATGAATAGATCCAAACACACAAAATCATATACAATGACACACAATGAAATAAGTGCTGTATGGCTACACGTTTACCGTACCAATCTACGGAGATGGATGTAAAATTAATGAAGGAAATACTAGCAGACAATACACTACAGACACAATATGATATTTGTAACAGCACAGAAAGATAGTTGAATACTAGAAACCCATTGACAGAGGCTGATTGAGTGAAAGGGAATCTTTTTAAAACAGAGAATCTCCACTATTTTTCTACTTCAGGCGTTCTTTCTACCTGTGATTAGCTCTTTGTTAATATCCTAACCTCCAGCTCCCCTCCTTCCTCTTGCCTCTCAAATCCACCCTGAACAATACAGCCAGGTTATTCAGCCTAAATCAAGCATGCAGCCTCTCATTCCTCTTGCAAAGTTTTTCCCAAAAAGTTTACTCAGTGAGTGCCCAATGTCTATTTACATGAAGTTCCAATTTGGAGACTATGCATTCAGGGCTCCCAAGTATCATTCCATGTTTTTCTCTCACTATCTCATTTCAAATAAATTACACTGGGCTGCTTGCTGCTTCCTCGACACTGCTCCAACTTGTTTCCTTGACACTTTTGCATATACTGGTCTTTCTGCCTACAAAACCTTCTTTTACATATCTTTAAAACTGTGTTATTCAAGATGGTAGCTTCTAATAACAGGTGGAGATGAATTTAATATGACTAGGAAAAAGATTTTTTAATTAGAATTAACTTTAATTAATATATATTAAAATTTTAAAACAGATGCCCTTTTCAGTTATTGGAAAACTTTAAAGTATGACGAATGGAAGAAACTGTATGTGAATTTTGTTTTTCAACTGTTAAATTCTGTACACTCTATATTCAGATCACATATTTCCAATGAAAAGTAAGCTTCTGAATTGAGATGTGCTATGTGCTGGATATATAAAATGCACTCAATTTCAAGGACTTAGAATAAAAAATGTTAAATACCTCAATAACTGTATACTGATTATAATGCTGAGATTACAATAATCTGGGCATACTGGGTTAAATAATATATACAATTCAAATAAATTTCACCTGTCTCTTTTTACTTCTTTTAATGTGTTTACTAGAAAGTTTTAAATTACACATGTGCCTCACATTATATTTTAATTGGACAGCAACTGCATTAGAATTCTATCTCTATATACCCTTTAAGGGGAAGTTAAATATCATAAACTCTATTAAAAGCCTATCTTGGGTCGAGCACAGTGGCTCATGCCCTTAATCCCAACACATTGGGAGGCTGAGGCAGGTGGATCCCTTGAGGCCAGGAGTTCAAGACCAGCCTGGCCAACATGGTGAAACCCATCTCTACCAAAAAAATACAAAAATTAGCTGGACATGGTGGTGAGCGCCTGTAGTCCCAGCTACTCAGAGGGCTGAGGCATGAGAAGCACTTGAACCTGGAAGGTGGAGGCTGCAATGAGCAGTGAGCTGAGATCGCACCACTACACTCCAGTCTGGGTGACAAAGTGAGACCCTGTCTCAAAAAAAAAAAAAAAAAAAAAAAAAAGCCTATCCTGAATTCTGATTCTTTTTTTTTTTTAATTGCATTTTAGGTTTTAAAGTAAATTCTAAAAAAGAATGACCTTACCCTCACCTCAACCATGACTATAGTAGGCACACAACAAATTTATTTATTTATTGAATAAGTGGCTAAAGCATTTTGCTTTTATCTTCATTGTCCTTAATACATTTGGACTTGTACAGTAGTCCCTCCTTATCTGTAGTTTCACTTTCTGTGGTTTTAGTTACCTGCAGTATAGTACAATAAGGCATTCTGGGGAGGGTCCCCATTCACATAACTTTTATTACAGTATATTGTTATATTTGTTCTATCATTATTATTGTTGCTAATCTCTTGGTGAGCCTATTAAATTTTACCATAGGTATGTATGTATATACAGGAAAAAACAGAGTATAAATAGGGTTTGGTACCATCCACAGTTTCAGGCATCCATAACTGGTCTTCTTGCCTTATGTCTCCTACAAGAGTCTCGATTCCTTGCTTAGCACTCTTTCTTACCTCATCACCTATTTCCTGGGTACATGGTCTACCAGTTTTCCTGAACTATTCTTTCTCATCTGCTGCTCTACAGCTCTTAAACCATTTCAAAACTTCTCTCCAGGCCAGGCCCAGTGGCTCACACTTGTGCTATTATAGAACTCCAGCACTTTGGGAGGCTGAGGCAGGTGGATCACTTGAGGTCAGGAGTTCAAGACCAGCCTGGCCAACATGGTGAAACCCCATCTCTACTAAAAATACAGAAATTAGCCAGGTATGGTGGCAGGTGCCTATAGTGCCAGCTACTTGGGAGGCTGAGGCAGGAGAATCAGTTGAATCCGGGAGGTGGAGGTTGCAGTGAGCTGAGATCGCACCAATGCACTCCAGCCTGAATGACAGAGTGAGATGACGACTCAAAAAAAAAAAAAAAAAAAAAAAACTCATCCTCAGTGATCTGGACACCTGCAGCACCGCATCCAGTCAACCTGGCAGTAACTTGCCCGTTTCTCAAATATTCTACTTCAATTTGGGAACCAGAAAAGACAAAGGAAAAAAAAAAAAAAGCTTCTTTAAAAAAAAAAAGGTTGCCACTGCAAAATGAGCCTAAATATTTGAAAATTCAGTGATGATAAAAGATTTCTTTACATAAATACCAGCTAAATGGTTTTCTTACGATTAATCTATGAATTTGTGGGCTGATTCAGAGAAAAAGAATTTGGGAAAGATTATTCCTTCCACAACTCTGAAATAAACAAACAAAAATCATCCTTAAATTTTTAAAAACTCCATTTATAGTTAAAATAATTCAAGAAAAATCTTTCTGAAACCTCTGTGCCTTTATTAAATATTCCTAAAAATTTTGTTTGCCCTATAAATATTGGATAAGTACTTACGCTTCTTTTAGCCTAGTGAATAGAATGTGAAGAATATAAAAACATCACTAATAAATCTTCTATGCAAATTGCCCATAAGGTACATCAGCAGATAGTAAGATGTCCTCAGAGAAGGAGGAACAGAGCATAGGCTGCTCACTGCTCAGCAGCCTGGAAGGCCTATTTGCCCACAATTCCCCTCAGAGAAACTTCCCTCCATAGCCCTTTCCAATGGCGCCCTACCCCAGAGCCTGCGACAGCAGTGCACACCTCCAAATCACCCACAGCAACCCGGTGCTTCCCCTTCAGAGCCCTTCTGGCACTATATTTAGCCACCCAATAGCATCTTCCTCTCCCACGGACGTGTGTCATGCCTCTTATCTGTCCCAAGTACAAGGCCTAGCACATGACTCCCACTCAATAGATGTTTGTGAAATAAACTAACCAATGAATGAGCAAGCAAACAATCAAAGAGAAAACGGGGGTTCTGCTCACTCTCCTAGATCACCATACTAAACAGGTTCTTCCCTGAACCTAGAGTGTTTGCATATGAGAAGAGAATATTAATCAAATTAAGAGTGTCACCTGAAAAGCAGGTGCCTGTTCTAAAAAGAAACGCTGATAGCAGCCTCTGCGTGACCCATTGCTAATGCAAATACATGAACAATTTGAACGTGAACATCTGGGAAAGTTAGCTCTTTGTAAATAATATTTGCTATGAACTTACTGTGTGTACTTTCTAGATAATAATAGCTATCACTAATAGAGCACTTATAAGCTGGGCATTGTTCTAAATGCTTAATATATTTTATCTCCTTTAATCATCACAACTATCTTTTGATCCTTTGAGGTAATTCTATTATCTTCATTTCACTGCTAAGAAACTGTCCTACATTCTGCTAATTTATTGAATCCACTCACAAAATCACGTTAACTGGATCAAGAAAGTGAATTTGACATTTTCCAGTCTTGAGACGGTAACATCAAAGACTATGAGATTATAACAGGAACTAGACATCAAACACTCGGTCTCTGTGACAGTGTCTGTTTATGATTAACGGCATGCACCGTAAAGCCCTTGTGTCCTGCTATGATCCTGAACAATTAATAATATATTTATAAACATCCTAAGTTTAATTCTACCCTACAAGGCTTATCAGTAAATACTAAACAGGAAACAAAAGGATGAATGAAGCTGTTAACACACTGCTGCATTAACAAATATCTATATCAACTGGGTCAAGCTACCAATGAGACCATGTGAAACATACAAATTCAAACTACTGCATTAAAGTCTTGAGCAATAAATTTGGACCAAAAACCATGACTATCATTTAGTAGCTCTAAAAACAAATGCAGTGAAAGAAAAGTTTTCATGAACACATTATATACTTTTTACATGGCTTCACATTTCTTATAAACACGCATGCTGTAAAATAATAAAATGTGCTTTTTAATACAGATTTGCTATTTTCTTTCCTGATACACGCTCATTGTAAAATAATAAAAGCATAAAGATGAGTACAAATAAGAAAACACTGATCCAGACAATATCAGTACTGAAATTTTAGTGAATATCCCTCCACACATCTCTCAATATTAAAATACTTAACATAGGTACAAAATTTTCAATAAATAGACTCCTTCTAAACAAAGTTTTGTGACCTCCTTTTTGTGCTTGAAAACATGGTTTAGGTATTTTTCCTTGTTGATAATTTAGATCTTTATCATTATTTTTAAAGTGCTTTCTAAAACAGCAATTCTCACTCTTGAAAACTGACTGCTGAGAGACCACTAAGAGCTTTTGTATATACGGTTCTATCAATCAATATTCATCATTTTAGAAATTATAGCTGAGAAAATTTTAAATATTAATTCACTTAATATAATCACAAATCACTATATAATAAATATTTTTATGACAATAACTTCACTTTTAAAACAAAAACGTATGTGTGGAGACTGATACCGTTTTACATTTTTGTAAATGTAATATTTGACTTAGTAAAAGGTAGCTGGATTCCCTTATCTGTTTCTGCACTCAATCTGCCATGACATGAAGAACATCTAACCTCCCACAAGTATATATAAATAGAAAAGGGTATATTTTCAGAGCTTTTTCAGATAATGGTTAATATTATTTTTTTTATAGTATCCACCAATGTATGATTGTTCCTTAAATGTTTGTGGCAATGCGAAATTTGAAACTATATCAGTGAACTTTCTACATTCTGTCCCATTGAAATCCATTTCTTTATCTTGCACTTTCAAAGGATCTTTTTAACAATCCATGATTTTGTAACTCATACACTGGTCTTTTGGGAAATACTGGTTCATTGGATTATGCAAATTCTGACATACTGTATTAAATGTTATCAAGACATCACATTCATTAATATCACCACCAATCTCATCAGAGTCTTCAGCAAACTATCAAGCTCACAGTGACAAACAGAAGTTTTTCCAAAAGTCTAAACACACCCTGTCAGTTGTCTTTCTTTAAGCGGCAAGATCACTTTGTTCATTTTCAAGAATATGTCTGCCAAACACCCAAGACTGAAGAAGCACATTTGCTACGAGTCATTCTTTCAAGTAAAAATGGTCTTCCACATAAAAAAGGCTAGTTCGGCTTACAGCTAGTATTAGCTTTCTGTTACTGCCTTAATAAAGAACCACAAACTTCATTTATTACCTTACGGTTCTGCAGGACAGAAGCCTAGAACAAGTCTAATCAGATTAAAATCGTGGTGCTGGTAGACTGTGATCCTTATTGGAATCTCTAAGGGAGAATTCATTTCTTTATAATCTTCTTCCAGGCTGTCACCTGAGGGCTGTCCCCAGCTTCTAAAAGACATCCAAATTACCAGCCCTGTGGCCCCCTTCTTCCATCTGATAAGCCAGCAATGGTGGGTTGAGTCCCCCTCATATCACTTTTCTTTGACCCATATTCTACCTTCCTCTTCCCTGCTAAGAACTCTTGTGATAAAATTGGGCCCACTTGGATAATCCATGATAATCTCTGCATCTCGAGGTTCTTAACTTTAATCATACCTGCAAAGTTACTTCTGACATACAAGGTAATATATTCACAGGTTTCTGGGATCGAGGGCAAGGACATATTTAAGGGGCCATAATTCTGTCTACCACACAACTCCTAAAACTGTACAAATGCTTTTCCTCTACACCAGCACTGTATTTGTCATGCCATTCCCATTTTCTCATGTATTTTTTAAAATGTGTTCTCAAGGGTTAAATTTTATAAAATTGAATAAATTCTACTCATTCAGTAAGCGGATGAAGATCATCCTGAAATGGGTCTGGCTGGGGGTTTTTTTAGCTATAAGTTATTGATTGTGAAGAATACAGTGACTGCGAGTAGAGTTTGGTGCCACTGCATTGACTCATGCTAAGATGCCAGCAGTTTCATCTACCATTGCTTTTGCACCATCAGCACAAATGTCAACATGGTGAAAAAGACAAATAACATCTTAACATTATGATAAAAACAGTTTTGATTTGCTGACCCTGTGAAAGTATCTCAGGGAATCCCAGAGTTCTGCAAACCACACTTGAGCACCATGGTTCTAAACTCTTCCACATGTCCACAGTAATAAAATATGACAACATTGACCCAACTCAATTATCTGCTTGCCATATGGGCATATAGGTTATAATTAGAATTTTATGCCCTCCAACATTGTTCAAATAGGCTCCAACACAGCTCTCCAGTTTACTGGCTTGCGTGGCCTTGCACGGATTTACAACTAGCAGCTCTAACTTTAGTTTTTTATGCATAAAATGGTTTACTGATATCTGCTTCGAGTGATTATTGTAAGGATTTGTGAAATTAAATGACAGCAGACACATGCTTGGCGCATATGTGCTCACTAAAATAGTAGTTATTGTTGCCCACCATCTATTCGGGGTTCAAATTTTTTGCATGTGATTGTTTTTTAAAAATAACAGACGTACTGCAATATTCCAGACTTTTCTTAACTTGTCACACTTAAAACAGGAAAGTGCTAAGCTTACTTGATTCCAATATATTTCCAGGAGTACTCATTCTACAGACTGATCATGCTGATGTTAGTGAGCTACGCTGCAGCCAAAACGAATTATAAACAGTCTTAATAGGAGACTTTGGGAAAAAAGACAAAACTATTCATCATAGTCTCACTGTTTCATATTAAAGTTAGGTTATACCCCATCTCTCTTCTGTGTACTTTTATTTAATTCTGAGGCTACATTAGCTTTTTTAATGTATTTTGCTTTTTCAGAAAAGCAGTGTAAATAAAAACAGACGAGTTTGTAGAAAAGTTCGATTTTATCTAACTATTGTATCTCCAGAATTGGTTTTAGTTTTTATTTTTTAATAACAAAATTATAATAATTATGAGAAACAGTTAAACTGGTTAAATAAATAATATAGAAGAAAAATAATATTTTGACCAATTAAATAGTGCCATAATGTTAGGAAATCATTTTGATAAATTTAGTCATAGCAATTATGATACTTTATAAAAAATAACCACAAAAATCCCGAACGATTATGGTCCCATGGTTGGCTACTGCACACAATAGCAGGCATCAACACGATCATGCTAGTCAGATGTGGACAAGGACCAGCAGACAATGTGGGCAGAAAAGGCCAGAAAATTTACAAGTTAAAACTCTAAAGATTGTAGGAAATTCTCATCAAACCAGAAATCTGGGCCCTGAAGACAGGTAACAAAACTAAAAACTTAAAATGAAAAGGTCAGAACGGGCTGGGCATGGTGGCTCACACCTATAATCCCAGCACTTTGGGAGGCTGAGGCGGACAGATCACTTGGGGTCAGGAGTTCCAGACAAGCGTAGCCAACATGGTGAAACCGTTTCTGTCTCTACTAAAAATACAAAAAAAAAAAAAAAAAGAAATTACCCAGGCGTGGTGGTGGGTGCCTGTAAGCCCAGCTACTAGGGAGGCTGAAGCAAGAGAACCGCTTGAGCCCAGGAGGCAGAAGTTGTAGTGAGCCGAGATCGCACCACTGCACTCCAGCCTGGGCGAGAGAAAGAGACTCTGTCTTAAAAAAAAAAAAAAAAAAAAAAAAAGGAAGAAAGAAAAAAAGAAAAAGAAAAGGTCAGAACAGAGATTAAATTGATAGTTAGGTCTCAATGGTCAAAAGGTCTGGGTCCAGAGATTAGGTACAAGTCTACATCCAGGGTGATTAGGATGTGGAATCACCTGAAACAGGGCTTCCACCACGAACTCAGCACCATGGCTGCTGAAGAGTATTCTCAAAGGTGCCACTACTAATTTCTGACACTAACAGACTCTTCCACTGCCTCCTTCAGCAATTCACTCACTTATGGATTCCCATTCTCATTTAGTAATGGCAGCCCCAGAGTTAAAATACAGTAATGAAAGGAAACTGGAATCTAACATTCTGTCTTGCTAACAGTAATTCCTCAAGACTTGGAATGATGGAAGCTTAAGGATGTGGCATGTAACCTTCAAAGAGATTTACAAAAAGACCAGAAAATAACAGCAGACTTCAAGGTATATAAGACAGTAATTGTCAAAAGTGAAAAAACTCATCTTTCTCTTCTATTGTGTGAAAATCATTATGTATGTACAGGTGTGTGTGTGAAGATGGACAGATAGATGATAGAAGGAAGGAAGCACAGATGGATGGATGGATGGATGGAAGACAGACAGGTAGGTAGGTAGGTAGGTAGGTAGATAGATAGATAGATAGATAGATAGATAGATAGATAGATAGATAGACAGAATCTATATCATCTTTGGATATATATCCAGAGAAAGCTTCCACAAGTTCTGACCTTCACATCTAACTCTGCTTAGACTATGCCTTCTTTCCTGATACTATGCACGAACACGCCAAGGCCACTTTTTCCCCCACCACACACACACACACACACACAACTTGTGTATCAGATGCCATGGCCTCCTGCACACTTCAGGACACTGCTGTAGCAGTTCTCCCCCACTCTTCTACAACATCAATTTTTCCTTCTCTACTGCACCTTCCCCATCGGTTTACACACATGCTGTTTTTATCTCCCATCCTAAAAGAATTCTTTTGACCCCCCTTCCCTCTCTAACTACTAGGTCAATTCTCTCCTGCTAGATGCAGTTAAACTCCGAAAGAGTTGCCTGCATTTGCTGTCTGCGATTTCTCTCCTCCCTTTCCTTCTTGAACCCATATAACATCAGGCAATTACTCCTGCCACCCCTGCAAAGCAACTAGTATGGCTGCCAGATTGCTAAATCCAATGGTTAATTCCCAGACCCTATCACATTTGACCCATGGGGTACATTAGACAGAAAAAGAGCATTTCCTCACCTCGACATACTTCACTTGGCTTCCAGGACACTGCACTGTGCTAGGTTTTCTCCACTTCCCTAGCTCTCCTCCAGTCTCCTTTGCTTATTCCTTCTCATCTCTCAGAACTCTAATCCTTGGATCTACCCAGGGCTCCATGATTAGCCCTTTCCTCTTTTCTTTTCTTTTTTTTTTGAGATGGAGTCTTGCTCCGTCACCCAGCCTGGAGTGCAATGGGGCGATCTCAGCTCACTGCAACCTGCGCCTCCCAGATTCAAGCAATTATTCTGCCTCAGTCTCCCGAGCAGCTGGGATTACAGGCGTGTGCCACCATGCCCAGCTAATTTTTGTGTTTTTAATAGAGATGGGGTTTCAACATATTGGCCAGGCTGCTCTCAAACTCCTGAACTCATGATCCACCTACCTCAGCCTCCCTAAGTGCTGCCCGGCCTCCCTTTTTCTCTTTTCTGTTTACACTTGCTCCACTTAGTCATTTCATGCAGTCTCCTGGCTTATAAGACACTGCACCATCGGATGCTACTCCCTCCATGAGCTCCTCGCCTGCCACTCCCCCTCGTTCAGTCCACTCCAGCCTCACAGCCTTCTGACTGGTCCTCCACAGAGCAGGGCCCTTCCTCCAGGGCCAGGGACGTCCTGTCCCTCTCTCTCACAACTTTATATCTTTACTCACCTGTTGTCTTTTCAGTGACAACCCCATTGGCCACACTCACTAAAACTCTCTCGCTTTCTCTCATTCTTTCTCTAGGCTTCCATTATTTCTTTTTCTCTATCCTTCTCTTCCTTTCTCCCCAACCCCTTTCCTGTAAAATTTTTATCCTAAGCACTTCTCATCACTTAGCATGCTATATATTGTACTTCTTTATCTTTTCAATGTCTGTCATCCCACAGTAAAACAGAAGCCCTATAAAACCAAAGATTTTCAACAAATATTTGCCGAATAAACAAACATATAAGTATTTGCTGGCTAAATAACCAAAAAGATTATATATTAAAATGCACACAAAATAACACAAAAATGACCCTATTTTAAAATTCAAACAGTGTATTCCAAATACTGCCGTATCCTTCGTCTCATTTTATTTCTACTTCCTTACCAGCATTCATTCTCCATCACACCCCTCAGCTGATTATTTTCTATACTTCATTTATTCTCTAGTCATCTGAAAGACAGAAGAGAAGATCCTCACAGCAGACAATACTCTTAATTCACTGGCACTTGCGAGACAATCTCACATAAATGTTCTCACGTACTTCTAATTCCACTTCGATATCTCACTGTCCCTCCTGTCCTCTCACACTTTAATCACTAAAGACATTTTCCTTTTCTTCTTCCTCCTCATCCTCCTCCTATTCTTCTTCTTTCTTCCTTTCTTTTTTTCTTTCTTCTTCTTCCTCTTCCTCCTCTTCCTCTTCTTCTTCCTCCCTCTCCCCTTCTTCTCCCTTCTCCTCCTCCTCCTCGTCCTCCTTCTTCTTCTTTTTTAAGAGACAGGATCTCTCTGTTCCCCCAGCTGGAGTGCAGTGACAGACTCACAGCTCCCTGCAACTGGAATTCCTGGGCTCAAGTGATCCTCCCACCTCAGCCTCCTGGGGAGCTGGGGCTACAATCATGTGCCACCATACCAGCTAATTTTTTAATTTTTGTTTTTGTAGAGATAGGGTCTCAATATATTACCAGGCTTGTCTTGAATTCCTAGCTTAAGTGAACCTCCTGCTGGAATTACAGGAGTGAGTCACTGTACCGAGCCTTTTATTCCTTTCATTTTTGCTGGGCCTTTAATCCATCTCTATTTTACTAGAACTCCAAATCCTACAATATACACTTGATTTAGACCTGCAGTCATTTCTTCCCTGTGGGTGTCATTTCTTTTGTAATGTCAAAAAAATCAAATTTAAATTAAAATACACACAAACTAACTCTCTCTCTCTCTCTGCTTTGTTTGCTCTTACTACTGCATTTGTTTTTTCCTTCCTTTTGCTGCCAAACTCTTGAAACAAGTGGTAGATAGTCCTATCTCCTAGGCACTGCAAAAAGCTTTGCATTCACACATTTCACCCCTATTCTCCCAGGCTGGCCTCTGGAATGTTACATTTAATCAACTTTTCAGTAGAACAATTAATATTGTCTCAGTTCTTAATATTTATACAATAAAAGCTGTATGGGGCATATTGTCTGCCAGGCTCTGCTCCAAACATTTTACAAGTCTGAATGGATGGTGAATATCCTTTCCTGCAAGAGATCCACTAGATAATATGCTCCCCCCTCGTAGCCACTTGGCTTGCTGTGCACAGGCCAAATCTACAAACAGCAAATTTTTCAGTGCAACAACACAGCAGTTTAGAGTTATTCAAACCTGAGAAATCTGTAGGTTACACATTCCTGGGGAAAATTTTTTAAAATAATATAAATACAATCTTTCTTGAGTAATACTGATATTTATTTTCTTAGAGGAAGAATATGAGTCGGTCTATCAGAATAATTTGGTTTCAGAAAATGCCTATGTGAATTGCTTTGAAATGAGGGTTATATAATATGATTTGGTAATTATAATCTTATATATACAGCTAATAGCTACAAAGTGCTTTTCAACTACTGTTGACTCTTACAATTACCTTAAAGGACAAGACAAATATAATTAACTTAGAGAAAGAGAAGTCATGAGGCTAGTAAACAGAGCTGATACACAAACTCAGATACTTAAAACACTAGTTTACTGTCATCTCAGATCCATTAATTTTGAGCTCAAATTCATATTAATTTTACTTCCTCATTTATTAACAAAGTGTTTAGCGGAACCATAGTTTAGATTCCACAGATTTTCAATCTAGCCATAACCCTTGTGAAGTCTAAAAAATAAACGACATTATTAAATACAAGAAGTCATCAAAAGAATTGACAATCATGGAAAGAACAATGGTAATTTGGGCTGTGTATAAAATCAGATTTGCCAGATTTTTCAGCTGTATATATATTTTTTTAATTTTAAGGAAAACACAGAAAAAAAAGAATGCTCAGAGAGAACCACCAAATACTTGCCAAAATATATTATTATTAAATAGCACACATAAACATATTTTATATTTCAAAGACAATAGAAGCTAGATTTGCCAATCTTTAAAAATTTAAAAGTATATGGCTAGATGTTTTGTTCATTCATTTGTTCATTGTTACTTCTCAGTATAAGCTGCAAATCAAATATATCCTTGGCAATGACTCTGAGCACTGAAAATAATGCTATTGTGCTTTCAATACAGTAACATTGTGCAGACTTAAGTTAAAGGGAAACAACAGGAACAGACCGTAGCCAATTAATTTCATTCAACAAACATTTATTGAGCAGCCAATGTGCAAAACCTTGCTACAATTTGGCAGAGTATACAGGTGGGGCGGGGCACAGGGACCACTGCTTAGAGAAGGCATTGAGTATAGAAGATACCAAGTATAAAAACAACCATTTGCACTCAGAGTATAGGCACTAAGTACAGAAGTGTGTTTGCAGGCAGAAGTATGTGAAATCAAAAAATATTTATCCAACTTCAATATATTATCTAAAAAGAATGTTGACAATTCATTTATGTGTTAGAGGAGGCCTGTGACAGGCATTGTAGGACAAAGGCACAAGTTTCCTGAAATGTACTGGTTGGTAACCACTCAGCAGTGGATAAGGGTAGGCATAAAACAGATCTATCTGCTGCTACTTCCTCCTTAGCAACTCCTCACCACAGAGACTGTGCCTCTTTGTGGTATATCTAAACAGGAACAAACATGTACAAGACTGAGTTCAAGACCCTTTTCTCAAATGCTTTTTAAAGTGAGTGGTGAACCACAAAAGTCACAATATGAAGCCCATTCCTCCAACATTATAAGACAATAATCTGTATACTATCAAAGGCTATTTACAAAGGTATTTGTCTATGAGTTGCTGGAAATGGCAAAATCTTAAAGAGTTTATGAAGATTCACCAGTGAAAATAAATGATACGGCCAGGCGCAGTGGCTCACGCCTGTAATCCCAACACTTTGGGACGCTAAGGCAAGTCGATCACCTGAGGTCAGGAGTTTGAGACCAGCCTGGCCAACATGGTGAAACCCTGTCTCTATTAAAAATACAAAAATTATCCAGGTGACATGGTGTGTACCTGTAATCTCAGCTACTCGGAAGGCTGAGGCAGGAGAATCACTTGAACCTGGGAGGCAGAGGTTGCAGTGAGCCAAGATTGTGCCACTGCACTCCAGCCTGGGCAATAGAGTGAAACCTCATCTCAAAAGAAAGAAAAGAAATGATACATTGGTTAGTATCATGGATCCATAACCAGTAAGTTTTTGTGCCCCTCCAATTTAATTGGTTGGCTTAAGCTTCTTTATTTATAAACAGAATCAGGTTAGTCTTGCAACCCACTAGCTCTGGACTCCCATACAAAGCCCTTCGTTCATCTCATGACCTGCTATTAATGTAGCTCCTGCTTTCACACAAGGTGTTCCACAGGCTTATTTCACCTGCTTATAATTTATGTAAAGGGTAAATGTTTAATCCAGTTTCCTTCATTAAAAACCACAAGCTGCAAATTTCACATCTCTAAAGAAGTAGAAAAAAATCAGTCAGCCTCCCAGACAGTTCCATTCATTATACTAAAACAATAAAGCATATTTTTATTTCAGTCATGAATGCTGTTAATGGAGTTTATATCTCAACCTTTATTGTCTCAGCAGCTGTTTCAAAGAAGGGGCAACAGAACTGACTTAAAAAGCACCACTGGCCAAAGGCCTAAAATGTTCCAGAGCTTGAGGACTATGTTTTCAAAAGACAAAGCTCAAGTTCCCTACAGAAACAAACTGTCCTGAAAAGTTTTAAGCAATCCAACTTTATCTCACCAGAAAAAAAGCAAGCAGATTTTAAATAAGGACTGAAAGGAGTAGATATTCCAGACATTTTACAGTTTTTTTCTAACATAGGTATATATCTATTTTTATCACAATAATGATTTCCTAGTGAAGTCATTTAGGGAGAATTTCACAAGTTTGTCACCTAGTGTAATTAATTATCGATTTTTAAAACTGAATAATTAATGTCCGAATATAATTCCTAAAATTCAAAAATATCAATAAGAAAAAGAAAAAAATTAAACAATGAAGCAGAAATATAAGATCATAAAACAAATTTGGGGAAAACAACAGAAACAAGTAATAGTACCTCTTTAAATGTATTTACAGCATCCTTAGGGAACAACATTCTAAGCACCTGAGCATTTCTTTGCCTACAACACTGATAAAAATTCTGATTAAAGAATAGACACATTTTTAGAGGAGAAAGCATTCAGAGATCTTACACATAAAAGCATTTTAGAGAGGTTACTTAAAGATATGCTGAAGAAAAACAAGAGAGTAAAATAAGAAACAGGAAGCCATATAATCTAAGAAATGGAGAATCTAACCTTGTAGATACGTTGCCATCAGTCCCAATTGAAACAGGATAACCGAGGGCTCTAGCTAAGGAGGATCTAGGAAATGAATGGATTTCACAGGTTAATTAGCATGCTTGAGATGTTAGAAGAATTTAAGGGTCTGATTAAAGCAGAGAAGGCAAGGAAAAAAATGGCAAGCAGAAACTCCAGGAAAAACAAAAACCTGCCCAACAAAAAAAGTGTAGTCATGGCACAGTAACTCTTTAGTGAATACTGACACAGTCATATTAGCATAAAACCTTTAGTCCAGTAATAATCAACTCCTAAAATCAACTTACAAAGCATGAAATTAATTATGAACACATCACGATGTGATGGTATCAATTTAAACAACATAAAAAAATGAAGGGTAGATACCAGAAACTGTAAAGTGGAAGTAGATGAAAAGAGAAGGAAAGGTGGTAGAACCAATACAGACATGTAAGAGATACTGTCTATAGCTGGAAAAGAGGAAACTAAGATAAATGGCAGAAGATGAAAACAGTAAGATAATTATATTGTGTGGAGATGGCAAGGAGAGAAAAGATAAGTCAGTCTACAGTTCTAACGGGACTTTCTTTTCCTATTTGGCTTTTTTCTGTTTGTGGTTTTTTGTTTTTTGTTTTTTTTTTTATTTGCTTTAGTTTGTTTGTTTGGTGGGTTGGCTGGTTTTGGAGTTGGTTTTTTGAAATGTAAATGAACCATGACCTTTTCCAGAAAACCAGGTTCAAGGGAATAGCATAATCTACCAATGCTAAACCAGGAAAACCGAGGAATTATCCTATCATAGTAGATTAGAGATGGCTACAAATTCTTCATAGTTTTCCCAATGAAAGATGATACTGTTTGCGTCCCTGGTTTGGTGTCTGCTTTGATTAACAGAAACAATTAAATGAGCATGTTGGGCTCTTCAAGCCTAGGTATGAAGATGGCTTGGCCACTTCCACTTTCATACTCTGAAAATATCCAGCAGCTATAACAAAAGTCATGACTACCATGACACCACCATGCTGTGAGGGAGGCCAAGCTTGCAGCATGGAGGCCAAATGGAGAGAAAGAGATGCCTGGCCAGCCCCACATGTTTCAGCCACCCAGCTGAGGCTTCAGACACAAGGGGGAAGATGCTGCCTTGGACATTCTAGTCCTGGCAGACACCATGTGAAGTAGACATAAGCTGTTCGTACCAAGGAGAATCCAAATTGCAGGGTACTGAGTAAATAAATGTTCTCATTTTAAGCCACTAAGTTTGAAGGTGGTTTGTTATGCAATGGACCAGACAAAAATCAGAATCTAGAAGTGGCTGCTGGCATAAGAAAATCTAAAATGTGTGGCATTGGCTCTGGGAATGGGTTTTGTGTGGAGCCTGAAGGGCCTCGAGGAAACTGCTGGTGGGTCTGAAAGTGGGAGCTGCTAGTGAGGAAACGGCTACTGAAGGCGGACAGAAGAGGACACAAGCTGTGAACTGGTAAACAGTGAGTAAGCCTTCTGTAGTACACACAACAGAAAGAGGATCTAATGAACCTGGGGGTCAACTTAAGGGGATTTCCAGACAGAAAGCTGGAAGTATAACTGGCTTCCTTTAATGGCCTGCGATCAGCTATGGGAGAAGCAAGCTAAGCTAAGAAAAGCAGATATCAGAGGAAATACAAAGGACCCAAAATGTTATGGGTCCAAAAGTAAAGCTGCTTCCATCTGCAGTCCCTCTCAGCAAAAGACTTTCAAAGTAAAAAAGTAGCCTCAGGTCAAGGACCAAAACAGGACTCTGAGAGTAAAAATGACCCTCGGTTAGTATCAAGAAAGTAAGACTCCTTTTTCTAAAAAAGATCTGAGAACCTACCTTCCAGACCCACTTATCTAAACAAGGGGGTTTCTAAGACTTATAAGGGGGTTGTCCCACAGCAACCTGACACCCAGCCTAAAGTAGAGAAGAAACAATCTTATCTTCAAAGATATTCTGGGTATGACTTTTCCCAAACAGAGTAGACTGTAATTTGATACACAGAAAGTTCTCAAAATTTGGGGGTACTACACCAGATTGGAATAAATGAAATAATATCTTCCAAAATAAAGGAGGCCTCTGAACCCCCAAACTTCTAGAAGCAGGCAACATGTTGAAAAAGAGTCTGCTGCAAACATCAGCTGTTTCTTATTGGAATGGAAGGACAACACAGAGGATGGAGCCAAGAACCACAAAAAATCATTCCCAGTGAGAGCTGAGGCTGAGAAATTGGTTGAATTTCAGAACTTCTATGGACTAGTATGTGTTCTATGGTGCTGTAACCCACTACACACATCCATTTTGAACAGGGGTGTCTACTGGGCTTATATAATTCCTACATTCCCACTTTATATATGCGGGGCTGGTGGACAAAAAACTTGTCCTTTTATTTAGTTCACACACCTCAGCAACTGAGAAACCACACCCAAGCCACCTACACCTCCACATGATTTAATGAATGCAATTCTGGTATCTGAGTTGGAGTCTGATGCTATAATGGGCTGAGACTGCCAGGCATCTTGGGAGTGAGCAAGTGTGTTTTGCCTTTGAAGAAATGTAAATAATTTGTGGCCAGAGGGCAGGTTGTAATGGATTAAATATGAGTCCATAAATTCTTTGATGGGAGCTATTTCCCTTCTTCTTGAATGCAATCTGGCCCTGCAGCTGCTCTGACCAATAGAATGCAGTAGAACTAATGTTATGGGACTTCTGCACCCCAGTGTGAAGAAGGCCATCAGTTTCTACTTTTGAGCTCTAGGAAAAAGCCAGCCACCATGGAGGAAGTCAGACTACCATGAGACTGACATGCTATAAGGCAGATAATGCCAGCCTTGGGGAGAGACCAAAAGGAAAGACATTCCCAGATAGCACCTAGACGACACCACAAACTCAGCTGAGGCACCACCCTGTAAAAAAGTCATCCTGAAAATTCCAGCTCTGGTAGATATCATGTGGAGTACAGATGAGCCATCCATCAAGCCCTGCCCAAATTGCAAAAGAGTAGACAAATAAACAACTGCTGTTGGTTTAAGAGACTAATTAGAAAGGTGAATTGTTATGTACCTTAGAAAACCAAAACACTTCATTTCTCTCCCTCCTTCATCCCATCCTACCCCCAGTATACAATCACTAAATCTTACCTCTCTTCCTCTTTAATATTGCTCTAACCAGTCCCACTTTTTTTCCACTTCCACTGTTTCCATGATTTTTGCATGAACAACTCTCAGTAGCTTCCTAATACACCCCTCCACCCTTTTACCAATCCAGCTACTTCCAATACACCCCATTCTCCAAATCACGGTCAAGGTGTTCTTTCTAAATACAAACCTAACATCACATCCATGTTTAACATCGGCACTAGCTCCCCAGCACACACACATACAGTGAAATTCTTCACAAGGACACACAAAGGATTTCCCCATATGGCATCAGATCACTTCTCCAGCTTCATGTGCAACTATCGCCCATTGGTAAAGAGCACTCCAGAGAAAGAGTAAGTCTCATAGGAAAAACCCAGAAAAAGTTTCTAGAATATAGATGCCTACATGCTGTCACTAGTTAACCATGTGACCCTGAGCAAGTCACTTTAAACAAGCTTCAGTTTCCTTTACATAATATTAGTGTTAGACCACAATGAGATGATCTCTTGATCACTCATCCATCTCTAATATGCTGTGGTATCAAAATGCTTTCAAAAATGAGTCCGAAACAAGGTAAATATTTTCAAAAAGGAAATTCCACATACTCCTCTTTTCCCTGACCCAGCTCTACCCTCAAGCTTGTGTGAGAGCTTATTTCCAGGATTAATTCTCTTACTTGTTCTTAATTTCCCCTTTTCTTCCTCTAAAGTCCCAGTATCTTCCAAACCCCAGGCTTCCTTGTGACAATAGTTTCCACATTCGTGGGGGATTGCACAGCGGTGGTGAATTCCTGATTCAATTCATCAATAAGAACTCTTTTTGCATCAGGTGCTTCAGTCAAGGTCCACCCGCATAACTATCTTTAGTCAGTGCCTGATACTATGTGATATTGGTATTAAGCAGCTTTTTCAACAGCTGAAAGTAAATTAAAATCAGAAAGCACACAGGACTTCACCTTCACACAAGAATAGCACAATCTATTCTTTCCTAACAAGAGTTATGTACAAAATAAAAAATATAACACTCTGGCAATAAGAAATTCTCTTTTATAGTAATGATTAACAGAATATACAGATTAATCTACATTTTCTCACTCACAGAACGCCGTAGGTTTATTCTCCAGATAATGAACGTGCTTTGGGGTTGATTTTTGTTGTTGTTGTTGTTGAAAGCTACCGGAGAATAAAAGAACAAGTTTTAACTAGTTTTAGAATGTATCTATCAAACTAGAACTCATAGAAAAAAGCTGCACTGTAAACTCCATGAAGACAGACCCTTTCTCAGTCCTGGAGACTGGAACACTTGCCAAATGCATGAAGGAATGTTTCAATTAATGGACAATGAACATTAAACAGTGAGGAATTATTCAAATCATGAAAACCTGTTGGCTTTTGTCGAAGTGAACACTTGAAACACAAACTCTGCTTGGAATCTACTGAAACATTTAGATCTTGAGCCCTTCCTCCTCCACCTAATGCAAAGCTGTATTAACTGAGCTATACGTACCCTGTAGGATGTGTAGCCACCTGCCAAGGCCCTAAAGTCAAGGATGAACATGGCACAGATTCTAGTAGAATCATTCTGACTTATAGATTGCAGAGTGGAAGGTGAAATAATTTTACTGCCAAGCTTTTAAAAACATGTTTATATTAAAATACTTAAGATATATTATCAAATAAATTAAAATCTGAATTACTTCTTAATATACAACAAGTTATCAAAGTAATTTAGAGTTTGTGGCAGACTTAAAAGGGTTTTGTCCCCCATCTCCCTAGGGATACAACTTCATTCTTCTCTGCCCTTAAGCTTTAGTTGAAACATGTCAAAGGATTGAACAGAACATTTCTCCATTCTTTCAATATAACAACTAACCCAGGTTTATAATAATGATTCTGGTATAATAAATATTTCCATTCTCAGGTAATAGCTTCAAAAAAAGGATAAAAATTTTTAAATTGAACAATCTGAAACAGTCTCCATTTAAAAGATCATTTGTCTACCCCAATCTATATATTTTACTTGGTACATACACTTTTACTTTAAAAACAACTTCATTTTCCATGTGGTCTTCCACCGTAGTAAACATACATGCACACACACACACACACACACACACACACACACAAACTGTATCATCCATGATCTGTGATGAAAAGATTTCTAATAAATCATTTTGTATATGTATTTTAATTTGGCTTAGTACAGAAAAAAAGGTAGAATTTATAAAGAAGGTAAAAATAAGCAAGATACAAGAGACTTTTTATATCTAAAAATACATACTAAAAGCAAAAATGGAGCTCACAAAAAGAATAAATTATACACACAAGGTGTCCAAACATCTTCCATTCCCTATCAAAATTAGAGGAAGCCATGAAGCCTGCCAGCTACCAGGCCACAGGTTAATGAGCTCCACAGTCCAGTTTCACAGTATGTCTGGCATTTGCAGTCATGGGGAAAGAACATGCAGCCCCCGTGCTCCCAGGTCCCTCACTTGAGTCTACTCCAGGCATGCAGGGCCAAAATAAACCAGACCAGGAGACTGAACTGCCTTTCGCTCATGGATGAAGACCTACTCTTCTACATGGCCAGGGACCAGGAGATCCTGGGTCAATGCATTTTTAATTCCAGTGGATCCTCCACTTTACAACATGACTCATTTTTAAGGGAAACATTTGTGGGGGTTTTGGGCAGGGGAGAAAGGATTAAGATAATTATTAGTTCTAGTTTCATGGCTAGCAACAAAATCACTTACTAACAACTAGTTTTTCATTATCACTAAACAAAATATTTTAATTATAGGTTCTATTCATATTGCTTAAATAAATTACATTCTAAATTTTTTTTTTCCTGTATGTTACCCTGTAGTTACAAAATATATTATTTTTGATCTAGCAACTATCTTAGAAAAATAAAGGCAGGAAGTATAAATAATTTTGTTACACAACTCCAACATTTCCAAAATACACATGCTGCTCCAAAATAAAGCAAATACAAAGAAAATGAGTTACTACTTACTCTCATGCTGCATTTTCTTTTGATATAAATTTCAATTACATTAGTTTTTATCTTAATAAATTATAATTTTCCTCTTCCTAGTTGCATTCTATAGCATCATTACAAAAGAGTACTTATCGACTCCAATTTCCCAACTCTGTCTGTGCTTACTATTAAAAATTTTGGGTTTACTATTGAAAGAGCTCAAGAAAACACAGAGGAAAAACATAGGCTCAAGTGGAAAAATGAATGTGAACACAGACTTCTTAAGAGAAGTAGTAAAATAAACCTAATAGGGAAATGCTTACATTTGAACTTCACTAAAGAAATACAGATTAAATCAAGGTACTAGTTTTGGGAAAGATTATGATATAAAAGATTATACACAATGCTAGAGAAAGTTCAAGGAAATCAGGTATTTATATATTTATATATATATATTTTATATATATATATATAAGTGGCATAACTGTAAATTAGAATAGGCTTTTGTAGAGGACACATATATACACACACCTGCATACACATCGCCCCAGCAAAGGCAACAGTTACTTGAATCAAAGCATATTCATTTTGAGAAATAGTGAACAATCACTAGATTTTTTTAAAAGATGGCACAGAAAAAGCAGGTTCAATACTGCATGCATAGTATTATAGTAATACTTTTTAAAATATGTATTTGATCTTATTTCAGAATAGTTTTAGATTTAGAGAAAAGGTGAAGATAGTTGAAAAACTTTCTTTATAATCCATACCCAGTTGCTTCTACTGTTAACATCCCTCTTCAGTATGGACACCCAAATGTCCTTCTTCTGTTTCAGAATCCCATCCAGGACAACACATTTCATTTAGTCATCATGTCTCCCTAAGCTCCTCCTGGCTGTAACAGTTTTGAGAGGTTCTCAAGAGGCATTTTTTTAAAAAAATGTTTCTTAATCAACATTTATCTGATGTTTTCCTCATGATCAGACTGAGTGATGGGTTTTAGGGAGGAAGACCACAGAGGTAAACTGTCATTTCTAACAACAGATTCAGGAGAAGGCATGAACAAAAAGAAATACCACAAAATGTTAACAATAATTAAATTTGGGTAGCGAGGGACTACAGATAATTCTTTTCTTCTAATTTATCTAAATCTTTTTTTCAATATTTCACTAAAACCACTTTTTATGACTTTGAAATTAAACACCTAAAGGAAGGCCCTTAGATTACAGTTAGAAATTGAACAACAGTAGAACTATATCCATCTGCTGCTGTCCCCCCACCACCCATGCAGAGAAATGGGGATGGTTGCACTTGCCCGGCAGCTGCTGCTTGTCCTCTATGTCACCAGCAGTCATGCAATTGATTTGACAGCTGTTAAGTGACTTCTAGGTACTGCACATCCATTTAGGCTAGGGGTTGAGAAGGACAAACTATTTGGGTAGAGTTGCAGTTTCCTCTGACATCTTTCTTACATATGGGCCATTATGTATCTAATACCTTTACTGACACAAAACGGGAGAATACAGCTCATCAGATCTCAGCTATATGGGGAGAAGGTCATGGGTAAAAAACAAAACAAAACAAAAAACCATGTTGCAAAATAGTAAATATATAATTTTTGCAAAAATATTTTCATAATTTATACATCACAACAAATTCTATGTATGTGTATACATGTATACATGCATTTTTTTTTTTAAGTCTAGGGTATGCATCAATCTATAATTTTCTGACAGGACGAAACATTGAAAGGGAAGTTAGTTTTCTTTTTTTTTAACTTTTTATTTTTTTTATTGAATAAACTTAACCATAATCATCTTTTATTATTACCAAAAGAAGGTTGTAAATAACAAGGCAGAAAAGCTTTAAGCCAAAAACTCATTTGTCTAAAGAGTTAAATTAACCACTGTGTACAAAATAAGACACGATTTCAAAGAGTAGAATAAAAAAAATGGAAGTTTTGGTAAACTTCTAGCATGGTGAACCAAGACTATAACATTTCATTTATCTTTCAAGAATTGTGTCATTTTATGTCTTTTGTTCCTTTTTAAATTGAAATTAAATGAAGCTGTCTATATTCCTTGCACATCTCTCTTCCCTTGGCTACCATTATTTTAAGAAGGATGTTCATGACAAGCACTAACAGGGTTTCTCAGTCATAATTGAATTAGTTCACTTCGGCCTTTCAAACAGCTGCAGTGTTTAAAAGCATCCAACTGTGAGGGCTACATGCCTTCATGTTTCTTTGCTTTTTAACAAGCTGACTTGACATACATATCTCTAGAGAATTTATTAAGAAACACATCCAAGAAGCCAACCCAGAAGGAAAACAGTAAACAACTTCACTGCCACTCAGAAAATAACACTATATTCCTTATAATTTTATTATTTATGTACTTTATGTACAGCCAAGATCACTGGGCAGCACCCAGATTTGAAAAATGTCCAAAGTACTTAAATTGCCACCCAACTCAACTTTGACTTAAACCATTGCAGGCCTTTGTCAAAACACAAGTAAATATGCTGTCTTTGACAGACAGCACAATTTTATGGCTTTGTCCTTCATTTCAACCTCAGCACAATTTTCTCCAAGGGCATGTCACAAAACAGAGCACCAAGGAAATGAAACCTCTGATGGTAAGTGTTGGTGAGGATAAGAGGACCAGGAAGGACAGAGCACATCACGGTGTTGTCATCCACGAGGCCTTTAGGGAATTCATCTCTGTAACATACATAGTTCTAGTTACTAACATTTTACGATTCACATAAGAGTCGAATAAACAAAAGTGATTATTAGAGAAAAGAGAGCTCAGGAAAAATCAGGCAGTTCCCTCCATATCAAGTTGGAAAGGTCCTGCATGACTAAACCACGACATGTGCTTTGGTTACCCACAAGCAGGGTTTATGGTACTTTAGTGGACAGAAACGGAATCCAAAGTCTTGGATGTGGAAAACAGCCCCAGCACCTAAGGGTTAATTAAGGGTCCAGCACACTCATTCAGATGCATGTAGGATCTGCATCATTTACGTAACAAAATACCCTAGTATTGATACCCTAATGAGACCAAAACAATAGTTATGTATCTTTTCAGAAGTTATATATCATCTCTGAAGTTCATAATAAACTGAGGCAGGTGAGACAAGCTGACCAAAGCTTCAGAAGTGTTTCTGATCTGCATCCGTAAGGAGGAGAAACTATTCACCCAGCCCCCGTCGATGACAACACTGGTAAGTGGGTAACAGCTATAAATTCTAGCCCACATCGTTCAGACGGTCATTCATCTCTCTGCACATCTACATTCAACAAATTCAACAACATTCAAAGAATATTTAACTGAGTGTTTACTCACAGGGCATGAGTTTAAACAGGTGCTGTATTAAAATAGATTAATAGGCCACGAGTTCTTTCCTCAAGGACATTAAAATCTCCAGGACAATATCTTCTGTTTTCATCAGACCAATTCCCTCCAAATCTCTTCCTCAAACAGCCGGAAAGATTACACTTCTGAATTCTAGGATGACGGCTGCAGCAACAGAAGCATAATTTTTTGATTTTCCCAAATCTCCACACAAAAACAGAACAACTGACATCAAAACCAAAACCCATGGACAACATTGACAACAAAATTAGGTGAGGAAGTATCCTCTTGAATCCAAAAATGCAGTGGCTTTGGTACAAACCACATACAAGACTTGTAGAATCTCGGCATCTCTGCGGAAAGACGCAAAGGGAAGCGGCCAGGTGACTCATGGGCCAGAGAACAGATCTCCAAGGCAGCCAACAGGTACTCACTGTCAGTCATGGCCTGCCCATGGGAGCACAGCAGCTGAAACCAGAAGTTTTTCTCTACTCCAATTAGTGAGTGAGTGAGAAGGGCCCACAGCAAAGCCTAAGGGTACAAACCGGAAACTGACACTCCAGCACTCACATCTAAGAAAAGAACTCACCCCAACAAGAAACTGCTTGATCAGGAAAGAGAAAATAGAAAAAAAAGAAAAGAGATGGTATAGATAAAAGAGAAAGAGAGGAACAAGCTGGGAAGTCTCAGAAAATAAGCTACCATATTTTTAACGGCTTTATTAATGTATAATTTACATACCATAGATTCAATGCATACAATCACTGCTTTTTAGCATATTTACAAAGTTATGCAACCATCACCATTATCCAGTTTTAAACATTTTCAGTATCCCAGAAAGAACCCTGTACCTATCACACCTCCATACCTGGACCTTACTCCCTTCCCCCAAACACTGATATAATTTCTTTATGTATAGATTTAACTATTCTGGACATTTTATATAAACAGTGTCATAATATGTGGTCTTCTGGGACTGGCCTCTTTCATTTAAGCACTTTTTAGGGTTCATGATGTTGTGGCATATATCAGTGCTTCATTCCTTTCTATTGCTAAGTAAAATTCCATCATATGGATATAAAACACTTTGTTTATCCATTCATCACTGGATGGACATTTGGGCTGTTTCTACTTTTTGGCTATTATGAATAATGCTGCAATGAAAATTCATCTATGAGGGGATTTCTTGGTATAAATTTGGGGGGTATAAATGCTGTTTTGATACATGTACATATTGTCTAATGGTGGAGTCCACGCCTTTAGTGTAACCATCAGTCAAAACAGTGTCATGTATGAGTTTTTGTGCAGTTATGTTTTCATTTCTTGTGGGTAGGTACCTGGGAGTGGAACTGCTGAGTTACTTAGTAACTCTATGTTTAACCTTTCAAAGAACTGGCAGACATTTACCACAGTGGCTGCACCATTTTACATTCCCACCAACAGTGTATGAGGATTCCGATTTATGCACTTTCTCATCAACACTTGTTATTATCAGTCATTTTTATTATAGCTGCTCTGGTGGGTGTACTATCTCATTGTGATTTTGATTTTCATTTCTCTAATGACAAATGATGTTGAGCATTTTTAATGTGCTTATTGGCCATGTGAATATCTTCTCTGGAAAAATGACCATTCAAATACTTCGCCCATTCTTTAATTGGATTATCTTTATTATTAAGTTGTAAAAATCTTGTACATGTGCTGTTTACAAGTTCCCTCCGATATATGATTGTATGCACATATATATATATGCAAATACACACACACACACACACACACACACACACATATATATATATAGTTTTTCATAAAGAGCTATTGGTCAGTTACCAGTCTTGCCTCCAAGGAAACTTTTGTTTAACGTTATAATATGAACATATATGTGTGTCTTCACACAATGATATACATATTTGTGGGTTGTTTTAAAGGCTAGAAATATAAACACCAGAATCTCAACAATGTTTATATCACAGGAATGCCTGATAATTGGCAAATTTTTCCTTTTTGCTCAATCTGTTTTAAAATATTTCCTACAACAAAATCTTTTTTAATTTTAAATTCATATTCATTTTAAATGTATGCTCATTTCCTCTCAGAAATTTCAAATGACTCAATTTAGAAATAGGAAAATAGTGGCTGGGTTCACAGTTAATTTGTTCTTTCATTTCAGTAGCCCATTTCAAATCAAAACATTCCATTCCTTCCTTATGTGTATTGATTCCCAAAGACTTATTAAGGGGTTTTTTCCCCTCTTCAAAATACCCTGGCTAATAGATAAATTTAAAGTATTGGGTTTCTCTTGAAGTTTTGCAAATTAATTTAGTTCATTCCGCAGTTTGATGCAGACTGACCCTAGGTGAAACTTCACAGTAAAATATATAGAATACAATTTTTTTTTTTTTTTGAGACGGAGTTTCACTCTTGTTACCCAGGCTGGAGTGCAATGGCGCGATCTTGGCTCACCGCAACCTCTGCCTCCTGGGTTCAGGCAATTCTCCTGCCTCAGCCTCCTGAGTAGCTGGGATTACAGGCACGCGCCACCATGCCCAGCTAATTTTTTGTATTTTTAGTAGAGATGGGGTTTCACCATGTTCACCAGGATGGTCTCGATCTCTTGACCTCGTGATCCACCCGCCTCGGCCTCCCAAAGTGCTGAGATTACAGGCATGAGCCACCGCGCCCGGCCAGAATACAATTTTAAGGAACAAAAACACAAATCTCTTTAATAAATTTATATTCTGCTGTCAACAAAGGCTTTCAAGGAGGCAATAAATGTTCTCTGCAATCTCAGCTTCTCTTTAGACATTTATGTAATTTCAATTAATAAGTTTACCAAACCCTTTTCCAGATAGCTGTAAAGGTGCCTCTTAATCTTAGGATGTGAAGATACTAGTGTTAATTTATACTTGCCCTGCTATGTCATCTCTGGAGGAAATAAATTTTCGTGAAAAACTTCTTTTAAATATTCTCACCCACTTGACAGAAGTTGTAAAGGATTTCCCCAGCTTTTTGATTTTTAAATTTGTTCATCAAATTTGTTTATCTTATCCTAATTTGCTACTTACCTTAAAACCCAGTTGCCTGCTTTGTATAAAGGAAGTAACAGCACTCTCAGAGTATTGCTCTGAGGTTTAAATAACCTAATGTATGTAAATAACAGTGTATGCTCATGATAATCACTCAATACACAGTAGCTGTAATTACTATGTTTAATATATTCTCATCATGTCCCCCTTAAAAGCTCTCCTATATTATAGCCATCTCCCCTTTTCATTCCAAAGGTTCCTATGCTGTCAGTCTCCCCTCTCCTATCTCCACGCACACAGTAGTCCACGTGTGGACACAGCACAGTGGTATACAAACGTTAGAACAGTGGTTCTTCTTCTGTCTCCTTCTCTTCAGAGCTAATCCTTAAATACACAGCCCATCACACTAATGAATTATGCCCCAAATAAACGAGAAGCCAATGAAGACTAGAGGTCAAACTATAAATAAACTCCACACATGCTGTATTTGCTGAAGAAGCTGGGTCAGGGCACACCACACTACATGATGTGCAGGTCTATATTTGGTTATCAAGAAATTAAACACCTGTCTCTTTTCCAGGAATACCGCATGGACATTCAAAGTGAAAACAACTACTTTAGAAATACTGAAGGGGAAAATTTAGCCTATATTGTAAGTGCAGCCATAAAATCTTTTAATTAATATAAAATGTAAGACATTTCACATAGACCATGAATCCACACGGCAAAAGCTTATCAGGCCACAGAGATAAAAAAGCCAAAAGAACCCAAACATTGTACCATATATTTTCCAACAAATGGTTTAAATGCTCTTCTCCACAACTGCTCCTTTGTTTTACTAAGCCTAGAAGGCAAGCACAGGGAAAATATGACAATAATTCAAATTCTAATGCTGATAATTAAGAGTTAAATGAAATACACAATAAATTTATTCCCCGCCTTATGATATAATGTGATGAAATAGAACTAGTTACCACTTAGTATGAAACAGGAGATCTTAATGTAAAATCTAATTAATACTATTGTTATGTCTGCCTCATAGGTTTTTAGGATTCCTCCCAAATCCACAAACATCTGGAGTAAAGGACATTTCCCAAAATGCTGCAATGACAAGGGCCATTTGGTGAAAGTGTTTCAAAAACAATACTGAGATGGTTGTGTGAAGCCATAGCGATAGCCCCAATTTATACAGTTAAGCAACCATAGAATGCATACAGAGCCTCTTTTTATTTTGAGACAGAGTCCCGCTCTGTCTCCCAGGTTGGAGTGCAGTGGCGCAATCTCGGTACACTGCAACCTTTGCCTCCTAGCTTCAAGCAATTCTCCTGCCTCAGCCTCCCAAGTAGCTGGGACTACAAGCACATCACCATACCTGGCTAATTTTTGAATTTTTTTTCTTTTTGATAGAGACAGGGTTTCACCATGTTGGCCAGGCTGGACTCAAACTCCTGACCTCAGGTGATCCACCCTCCTCAACCTCCCAAAGTGCTGGGATTACAGGGGTGAGTCACCGCACCCAGCCCATGGATGCTTACAGAGCTTCTGAAGACACTTGGGGTTCAAAAAGTACTGCTTCCATTTGCAATATTAACTTTACTTGATCCCATAAATTTTCATAAGGCTAAGGATGAACCCGTCAGTTTACCAAGATTCACTTACTGAAATGGCACTAGGCTAACTACTCCAGATAATAACCAGGCAATCCAAACAGGTTCAGGGGCAGGCCTGGGGACAGCAGTGTTATCATGTCTGGGAGAAGAAGAGAAGCCTATACATTACAATGAATAAGAGACCCTGAAATTTTGTAAGGGCTGTAGAAGTTTGGGCTATCTCCTCCCAATTCACCCTAATAGTGCTTCCCCTCATAAAAAACACGTATCTGAATGATAATCCGGTTTTCTACCTTACACAACAGCTTGTTTTTAAAATAAAGTTTAAGTTAGGTAAGTAACCCCTTTATGGCTTCTAAATGTACAGATGGCTAAAAGACTTTTTTTTTCTTTCCTTTGAGACAGAGTCTCACTCTATCATCCATGCTGGAGTGCAGTGGTGCAATCACGGCCTACTGTAGCCTTGACCTCTTGGGTTCAAGTGATCCTCCCACCTCAGGTTCCTGAGTAGCTGGGATCGCAGGCACATGCTTCCACACACACATGGTTATTTTTTGTAATCCATGCCTACAAAGTCAGACTGAGAAGTCCAGACCACATCCCATAAGCATGAGGAGCTGCCCATGAAAAGTTTTTAGTAAGCTGAAATGAGAAGTATGTTCGGATGATTAATGTGACCATGAACTAGATCAATTAATGAAGTGCGTGTGTGTATATGTGTATTACATGGAGGAAGAATACGGGAGGGATGCTGATGTTTGTGTGTCTTTATGCTGTGAGAAGAAAGGGTATGCAGGATGCTATGTAGGTGTTGTCTGTGTGGGTATGGTCTGTGTGTATGTGCATGTGTGTGTGTTGGGGGAAGAGAAAATAGAAGAGGCTAGATCAGGCAGAATACTATGTCAATAATCCAGATATGAGGTGATCCTTAAAAGAGGGATTTAGAAGGGAATAGGAAAAAATGCATAGAAAGGCCATTCAAAATCAGCAATGTGAAGACTAAATCTAGGGATGGAAAGAAAGCAAATCAAAAGTAAAGTATGGGCCAGGGGCACTGGCTCATGCCTGTAATCCCAGCACTTTGGGAGGCTGAGGCAGGCGGATCACTTGAGGTCAGGAGTTCAAGACAAGCATGGCCAACATGGTGAAACCCCATCTCTATTAAAAAGACAAAAATTAGCTAGGCCTGGTGGCGCGCACCTGTAATCCCAGCTACTCAGGAGGCTGAGGCAGGAGAATCGCTTGAACCAGGGAGGCGGAGGCTGCAGTGAGCTGAGGTCATGCCACTGCACGCTAGCCTGGGTGAGAGAGCAAGACTCCATCTCAAAAAAAAAAAAAAAAACACACACAGAACGTAAAGTATGAGGTGTAGGATAGGTCACTGATTTATTATTATAAATTGAAATTGGGATTTCAAGAGAAATACTAAGACTTTAAAAGAAGAATTGGTTTTAGACCTACTGAGTTAGGACTGACAAAAGACATTCAATTGTAGACATTCACCAGTGCTGGTGGCTGTTAAGCTGTAAAGTCCCAGTGACTGCAATACTGCAGAGAATGGTGACATGAGAACAATACTGGATTGATGACATTTCCATTACAGATGATTAAGTCATCTGCAAAAACAAGTTTATCAAGCCATTTTCATGTAGGCATTAAACCACCTGAGAGTACTTCAGTCTCAGCATTAGTCACTTTAATAATTTAAACTCTACTTGGGAACACATAAATATTAAATAACAGACCACCAAATGTGGTTCCAAATAGTGACAAAGTATGGATCACACTAATCCGAACTGATTTTGTTGCTTGAAATTATTTAGAGTCTTCTGGCTTTTTAAGCATTTTTCCCAAATTAACTAACTTCTTTATAATTATTTTATGAGGAAGGCCACAACATTTCTTGAAATCACAGACAAAGGATGTGATCACAGACAAAGGATGGACAAAGATAAAGGATGAGCTGCATTTAAGAGAAAACTTCTTAAGATAAAAAAGTTTTGCTTGCTCATCTTGTTATATTTTATGATTTTGTACAAAACCACCTGTACCCAAAATGATCTTAACTGTTAATTTCTGTTATTTCTGGCAACAACATGAAGTACTCAGTACACAGACTGAAGACCACAGTCCACATAAATATCAAGTTCCTCCTTGGCCATTTTAAAGAAAAGCATAACTACTTTATGAAATTCAAGGGTCACAGAACTTAGCAATCTGACTCACTAGGAATTGTGCAATACACTTTGATTTGTAACTGAAATTTTATGCACATTACTTGTACATAGCAATCTCATAAAAAAAAGTTTAGCAAATAGTACAAAACCTCGATCTGGAAATCAAAATAGCTACTCTGAGAAAAATACTGTGGCATTCTTTCCTTTATTATCTTATGCTCTAAGAAGCATAATTTGTGTAAATAAAAAGCAATCACTGGTTCACTGGTAGTGACAAATATACTCAAGTCAGATGTCAACAAGATGGGAAACTAGGCATGCAGTGTGTGGGAACTCTGCAGTATCTTTATCTCTCTACGTCTAAAATTACTACTCTGAAATTAAAGTTTCCTTTAAAAAGTAATCCCTGTTCTTTTCACAAATTTCTAATGGATATTATATTTGGCTTCATTTTGCAAACCATTTATTCAACAAATATGTATTGAACAACTGAATGCCCAGCTCTGTACATTGTACGAAGATAACTAAGTGCTGACAGCTGAGACATCAGCTCCTTCTCATTTCCAAGCTGCAGCACTCAAGGAGCCAAAAGTGCAGGAAAGGAGAAATAAGACCAATGAATACGGACAGAGCAGCACACAAGCAATACTCAAAAGTCACAAAGCAACTTTTCCTCCTACGCAAGCAACCCTGGAAACCTACTTGACCAAGCTAGATCTTCCTCTGGCCCTGGGTTAAATCTGAGACAGGCACCATGATTAGGTGCCAGGTTGTGGATAATAAAAAGCCCCTAAAATAGTCTCCAGTCAGTAATTAAATACCCAGTCCATGGAATAACCAAACTAGACTTCATCAAAGGGAAAGCATCACCCTCCACTGGCTGAGGCAGCCGTGGGGCACCAGGACAGGGTGGGCTTCCTCTCTCCACATGCCCAACCCTAGATCCTACTGGCTGACTAGCAGTTTCTTCTGACCCCTGGAGGAGCAAAGAGGGCAGGGAAAGTCAAACTGCCCTGCAAATATCTTCATTGGCTTACGGTGCAGATGCTCAAAGCTGCTTGCTCTGCTCATAGGTGGACCCTCCTCGACATGCCTGAAAGCACATGCTCTGGATGGTCGCTTACAATTCCACCCAGTATCTCTGGTCCACTGTTAGCAGGAAAGCGGTTACTTCTCACCCACCACCTTCTGTTTTCTGCCACTGGCATGACTCACACACCATACCCTGTCCCCTAAGCTCCAGGGCCCACCTGCCAGGCTTTCCTTGCTGCCCCCTCGCTGGGATGGGGCTCACAGCATAACTGCCACTTGCCCTAGACACATCACCTCCTTCTACTTCCCAAACCTTCCAGCCTCATTTACAGGCTGAAGGTGTGTGTTGAGCTGGCTTCCCCACACCTGTGTTCTGCACCACCTGCCCTGGGTAAGTGCTGCCTGGGAGGGGTAAACCTGCCCTTTGGAGTCTGAGAGTGGTAGGCACATAGGACCTCAGCTCAAACTGGATTTCATCTTATCATCCCGCTGAAATTATAATACCAGATAGAAAATCAGAGTCATAAAAATGAAAGAAATTGCCTGGGTTCAGAATAGAAGGCTCCTTCTAGCTTTTGGTATAGGGAATCAGGATAGGTTTAATGAAGGGCCTTCATTATGGAGATCAGGGGCAGATGGAGACCAGGCAGAGGAAGAGGGGCAAGCATGAAAGGATGTGGTCTCCTTCAAGGAATCCAAGTGTGTTTTGTTTTGTTTTCAGATAGGTAAGAATTAAGATAGGGAAACCTATTTTAACTAGTAGTAGTATTGTTATTCCAGTGATTCGTATGTTAGCAATCCTTAGAAATAAATGTCCAGGTGGCTGCCTGGCTTTTTACCTTTCGGTTTCAACTCTGCTGATTAACAGATAAGCTTGGAAATCAGATAGTCCTACGTTCAAATCATGCCAATTACTAGTTATGCAATCTCGAGTAAGTCACATAATCTTCCACATTTGTCAACATGGTAATAATACTACCACCACCATTGCATTGTTGTTAAAATTAAATGGAAGTGAGTATAAATCACAGGATGGGAAATACAATAAACTCGCTGGATATGTTAACTATACTTGTTATTATTATTATTTTATCATAATTGTCAATGACTAAAATTTAAGCATTTCTCCTGAGATCATAAAATGTTAGATCTGGCAAGGATTGACCTGAAAATCACCTAGTGTGATTCATTTAAAATTAAGGTAATTGCCAAAATTTTTTAACTCAACCAGCATTTTTGTCAGTACTAAGCCCCACCAATATGGCATTGAATATGCCATGGTATTTATTCTTTCTATTGGGAAATAAGAATGTAAAGAAAAATTGTAATCAAATGTGTGAAAAGACCTATTTAAATGAGAATCCAGATGGAGGGATAACTGCTTTTCCTGCCAGACAGGAGATGGATCTGGGACAGTTACCTGGGACATGTGGCATTTGAGCTGGGCCTGAAAAGATAAGTAGGAATTTTCCAGGTGAAAAAGAAGGAAAAGAGAATTTCTAGCAAACAAAAGATCCTAAACAATGAAAGACATATATTTAGCTATTAGGCCAAAACTTTTTGTTAATTACTCCAAGAGAGGTCCCTTTTTCTAAAAAGGTCTGTGTTCTTAAAATAGAATACTTGTTATCTATGTAAATATTTAACTGACAATATTTCAAGCAGTGTTAAGGTGAAAAATACAGGCAGCATGAAGACGCAGCCTTACATAAGCAATTGCTAATAATTTCTCAGATGGGCCAGCTCCGCTAAACACTGTGTTTCAACAGTTTTCCTTTTCTCAATTTTTGGAATCGCAGATATTCTAACGACTCCAAGTGCCATGTCTGAATTACATTCTTTATTCACTTCCTACTCAACCTCCACAAAATAAACTCGCATACACCCTGTTACTATCACAGCAGCAGTTCTGGCTGTGCTAAAGGTGGATTGAAGATTGAGGCAAAATAGGAGCAGCCACTATCCAAGAGACAAAAACCACATGTAGGGACACTTGGGTGTCATAACTCCAAATGGTCTGGACCACTGATCTAGATGTTTGTTTTCTGTAACTATTAATTATTTCGCTTTCTCTCTCTCTCTCTCCTTCTCTCGCTCTCGCTCTCTCTCTCTCTCTCTCTCCCCCTCTCCTCTTTCACCACACACATACATACAAACACAAATGGAGATTATATAACTCAGGGTGTTTTTACAGTAATTCAAATTGGCTTTATTTAGCTACTTCACTGTAACCAACCAGTTTTTACAATTCCTTCAGATAATTGCTAAGGAAAGTTTTGCTGGAGGTGTTTTTGCTGGTCAAGCTCTGTGGCAATCTAAGCGGTGTTTTAAGCGGTCATTTGGCCTCTCTGTAGCTCTGCCTCTTCTCATTCCAGTGCTGGAGGAGGAAAAAGGAGCTGTTGAAGTTTTATGCCACATTTTCACCCTATTCCTTGGATTTCTGCCTAACAATGTATATCTCTAGTACGGATCACAGGCTTTTACCAACTTTTTAGTTTTTGTAGTCTATTACCAGTTTTTAGAAAATAGAGAAGGCAAATACGTGAGTTCTGATAAGGCATATCACAAAGTTGTATGGAATATATTATCAAAAATCATGTTAAAGGAGGATAAATACTCTTCTAACTATTCTAATAGACGTATTTCTGAAATTACAATAGGAAATGAATGAGAACCACACAGTAGTGTAAAGGTTTATAAGGGGCATCATACATTAACTGTGGTCTCCCAGTCACCTCCACCTGGTACATGTGTGGAACTCACAAATTGTATTAAATCGAAAAATCTTCACTGAGTGCTTACCATGTGCCTGATTCCATACTACACACTATGAGGATATAAAAACAGATTATATGATATGGTATCTCTCATCAGGGGTGATAAGACTCATACAAATAACCACAGTAGAATGCTAAATATGACAAGCACTGGAAAAACAGTATGCCACTAGCAGAGATCACAGTTTCTGAAAGGATCAGAAGGCCTCTTGCAGGAAGCAGCACTGGAGTTAGAGTCTTGGTTCGGTTCGGTTCAGTTCGGTTCAGAGTCTCGCTCTGTTGCCCAGGTTGGAGTGCAGTGGGGCAATCTCAGCTCACTGCAACCTCCTCCTCCCAGGTTCAAGCAATTTTTCTGCCTCAGCCTCCCAAGTAGTTGGGACTACAGGCATGCACTGCCATGCCCAGCTAATTTTTGTATTTTTAGTAGAGACAGGGTTTCACCATGTTGGCCAGAATGGTCTGGATCTCCTGAGTTCATGATCCACCCGTCTTGGCCTCTCAAAGTGCTGGGATTACAGGCGTGAGCCACCACGCCTGGCCTGGAGCTAGATTTTAAAGGAAGAGCAGGATGTTACTGGGCAGAAGAACACTGCATGAACAAACACAAAGGAAAAGGAGAGGGAGGAAAGTATCAGAAGAAGGGCAAGTACCACATTTTGGCAGAGACAGAATAGGCCAAAGAAGACTGGAGAGCCAAGATCCAGAAAACTCCTCAGTGGCTATAGTAAGAAGCTAGATGCTGCCATAGACTAGAAGGGGTGGAGAACTCGTGCTGGGCAGAGTAGTGGAATCAGGAATGGACAAAAGACGTCTCTTATCTGAGAGACACTTGGTCCCAGAAAAGTTGCAATGAATGCTCACTAGCCTTCTACCTACATGTCTGCAATTCAGAAAGCCACAAAAATACTACCAAAAAAAAAAAAAAAGGAGTTTATAGTGTGTAAATAATGAGTCAGCATAATTTTTAGATTTTTAAAGGTTTGAATTTCTTTTTAGAGTGTTACATCAGTGAGTAATCAACAAATCTACGTGTATAAACTTCTTTCTATGGTGTGAAACTACATGGGCCTCGAGTGGTAATTTGGTGAGGGGAATAAGCAAGGAATTTAGAAGTGCTTCAAGCAACGTGGAATACAGACACTTCTATTTTGAAGAAGATAATCAGGAGTCCTAATTAGATCTCTAGTAAAGCTTTCTGGAACATAATCAGAAATAACATCGATTTTCAAATAACTCCACACAGTTATGCTTCCTGAGATCCCTGTAAATTCTACAGAACAATAATTTAACAAGTTACGCCAAATGTAGTGGGGTACACAGATGCAACGGGGACAGGAAGAGAACAAACAGTCCAAGAAAGTATTAAAGCAGGAAATCATGGGGGGAAAGAGTGAACAAAATCTAGAGAAGAAATGTACCCCCCCAGAAGAGCTGAACGAGACCTTCAGAAGATGGACCTTGAGTGAACAGAAAAGGCAAAGCAGTTATTAAAGGGGGAATGATTTAGGCAGATTTACCCCCTGGTTCTCAAGAGCCCAACATGGGACAGTCAGACACAGAAACAAATCAAAACATCATGCTTTGTTTGCAATTTAGAAGATTGCCTATCAAAGGGAATTCTATTCACTTACCTACAATGAAGCGCTAATAAAATCTACATTTGCTTTCCAAGTTTCTTTTGGAGAAATGATAAACAGGGGAACAGCAGGTTGGCACCCGCACAGCACAGGTATTTGAGGTGCTTCTCTCGCAACTGTGTGCAGATGATGCCTCAGAACAGTGATGATAAAACAAACCATCTTTCTGACAAAGCCTTTTCTGACTCTCTGGCCACATACAATCTCTCCATCCTTGCAGGCACCACTGTACGTGGCTTCAGCCTCTCCTATTTGATTTCCAGTCTCCCTAACTGCATGGAGATTTTGTGAACTCCTCAACTGAGTTCACAAAATCTTTGAAGATAGGCATTAGGTCACAGTCATCTTTGTAACCCCCAATGGTAGAGACTCCTTAGTAGTTTTTTATTGGATGGGAAACTGTTACTAAGTAGTTCTTTGGAGTATATTTATACATGCTTTCCTGTTACAAAATGTTCTATAACAAAAACTCCAGAATAATTATTTTTGTTAAGAACAGTTACACTTCAAAGGAGCACTAATGATACTCTATTGGTTGTGTGTAGAGTCTTGGAAGAAAAACCTGATATGAAGCAGCATATCACAGACTGGGAAAACAGAACTTCTCTAATAAATTATGTTTACAAGAAAATAATTTTTGGATTATAAATGCACCTCATTTCCTTTAATATTAAAAACAAAGATGTACTTTAAAAGTTACAATGTTCTTAGCGAAAAACAACCATATTCCAAATCTATAAAAAATACTGACTTTAAAGTTAATTATTATGGCTTAATCACTGATACTGAGATGAAACAAGCCCTTATGTTATGTTCTCTGTTTTCCATTCATCAAATGTTCTACAAATCCATTTCCTCCCCATACATGGTGTACAAAGATTGTACACTCAAATGCACATTTCGTGTGTTAAATACTGGAGTTTGTTTGTTTTTTCAACTAGAGGCCAGATTGCCAAGGCTGGTCTCTAACTCCTGGGCTCAAGTGATCCTCCCACCTTGGCCTCCAAAAATGCCGGGGTTACAGGTGTGAGCCACCAACGCCTGATCTTAAATACTGTTTTAAATGTCACCTATTGTGCTATACACAAACCTTATTCCAAGAGGCTAATAATGCCGACTCAAATTATGAAATACTGAGCAAAGATGAGTTCATCTGCCCCTCAATCTCATGGAGTTCCTTGTCATTTTGACCAGAAAAATACAGTGTTAAAAAACTGGCTGTGAAAAAAAAATCAAAATAATTCAGGCCTGAATTTAGGAAGCTACTGCAGGATGAAATCAGAGTCATTTCTTTCCTATAATGGAAATGAGAAGCTATAATACAGATACAGCTCAGATACAGGTTCGTTTATCTCCATCATAATATCCTTTGAAAACCACATTACTTTTGTTATCAGGCAAAAAGTTATTATTCAAATGGAAAATTAATTTTGACTCAGAAATAATTGGAAATTCATTTTAAAATACTGAGAATTTCTACTGGAAATCTTTTGTTGTCAAAGAAAATCCTTCCAAACTTAATTCTTTACAATATTTAAATCCATCTTCTTAAAAACTGCTGTATTTTTGTAACTTGCTTATTGAATTCACTTTTATGATAGTGCTAGGAAGACTATGGAAAGTGTCTTCTCTGGGCATTTATATTAAAGATAATATCAATGAAACATTTTTCCTAGTAAAACTGGGGAGTGAGGGGGAAACAAAATTCCTCAATGCATTTCTAAATGTCACAGAATATTTGGGATTATCTTTAATTTGATAATTTGTCTATGCAAGCAAAACAGAGAATTCAATCAACTATTCAGCTACTCTTGGATTTTTAAAATGGATTTTTGCCCTAGATTTCCGTTTGTTTGTATGTCAAGCCACTATCTGTTAACCAATTATTTTAATTTACCTTACAGTTTTTATTCAAATTAAACTTCCATAAATCAGGCCAATTTTAGAACTGCATTCGCTATTAGGCTAAATGACACAGCTGACAGAGAAAACATATTTTAATGATGCAATACCAGAGTTAATCTTAGGGGAAAAGTTTCAAAAAACAACAACATTCTCAACTGGAAACTATAAACATTAGCCCAAAGTTATCACAAACCAGGTCTAAATAGTGCCTTCTGTAAAAAGTTATGACAGCTTTATTTTAATTTATCTACTTTAATTTTTAATTTATATAGTTCGAGATCTCTATGTATTTAAGTGGCTTCTTTTCTCTGTTTACAGCCAATGGGTAAGTTTTCAGGAAATATCTCAACAAGTTGCTATATAACTTATTTCCAAAAGAAAGCAGCATAATAGTATGTTTTTCACCCAGTTATTCCAGCATTAAAAATAAAAGGAAGCACTGTTTCTAACAATGCATGGTTTGTTAGGGCCAACACCTTGCTAAAGAAATTAAAATTTATTTTAAGAAAAAGAGAGAGAGGGTTTTCCCTTAAAACTGGGGGAGGGGGAGTAAAAAGAAAGAGGGAGATTAAATAACAAAGTTAGAAGAGATTAAATAAAAAGCCAAAGCAGGTGAAGACATCAATCAATTCCAGACATTTTAATTCCTCTACTGATTCTAGGTATTAAAGGCAAGAGAAGAATGACTTCTCTATGAGTCTAAAACAAAAACTTCCATTGTAGAGTAATTCTGCAGCTACCTTTCTGTTTAGTCTCCATTTTAAGCTCTTCCTAATATAGTTCCTATTAGGATCTTTGTTCTACCTTTACATTAAAGGCTTTAATCTCTCTTGATAAAAAGTAATTTTTAAAAATTATGGATGAGACAACTCAATAGTTAAAAAAAAATTTTAAAATAGGCAATGGATCTGAAGAAACATTTCTCAAAACAAGACATACAAATGGTCAACAGTTGTATGAAAAAATGTTCAACATCACTAATCATCACGAAAATTCAAATTAAAACCACAATGCCTCACATTTGTTAGAATAGCTGTTATCAAAAAGATGACAAGTAAGTGTTGGTGAGGATGTGTTGAAAAGGGAACCACACTATTGGCCAGGATGTAAATTAGTATGGTCATAATGGAAAACAGTACGGCGGTTCCTCAAAATCTCAAAATAGAACTACCATATGATCAAGCAATCCCACGACTGGGTACATATTTAAAGGATATGGTATCAGTATGTTGAAGAAGTTATCTCTCACGTTCACTGCAGCATTTTTCTCAATAACCTAGATAGGAAATGTATGGAAGTGTCTACCAACAGATGAATGGATATAAAAAATGTGGTATACATACAAAATGAAAACGCTAGTCAGCCTGGGAAGCAAATCCTATTTTTTTCAACAGCATGGATGCACTTGGAGAATGTGATGTTAAATGAAATAAGCCAGGTACAGAAAGACAAACACCACATGATTTCACTGCTCTGTGAAATCTAAAAAATTCCACTCATAGAAACAGAGTAAAATGGTGGAGGCTAAGGTGTAGGGACATTGGGGAGATGTTAGTGAAAGGACACAAAATTTCAGTTATACAGGAGGAACATGTTCAGGACTCCTACCGTACATCATGGTGACCACAGTTATTAACAATGGAAATTGTTACTGAAATAGTTGAGAGAGTAGATGTTAAAGGTTCTCATCACACAATAAAGTTAAGTATGTGAGGTAATGCATATCTTAAATAGCTTGATTTAACCATCCTACAATGTATATAGGTATCAAAACATGTTTTATACCATAAATGTATAAAACTTTTACTTATCGATTGAAATAAAATTTTTAATGGGAAAAAACTTGAATAGACATTTCTCCAAAGAAGAAACAAAAATGGCCGACAGGTACATGAAAAGATGCTTGACTTCACTAATCATTAGGGAAATGCAAAGCCAAGGTACAATGAGATATTGCCTCACTCCTCTTAGGAAGGCTATGATCCAAAAGAGAAGAAGAAATCACAAATGTTGGGGAGGATGTGTAGAAAAGGGAAAAAAAAAGTCCGTTTTGATAATGCTTAAGTCACAGATGGTCCACTTATCAAAATAAGTTAATTTCCTAAGTGATTTCACAGAAAACATGTATCTGAGTAATAAATGGAAAGAGGTTGACCCTTTTTGTTACTGGCTATATCAACAACTGTGATTCTAGACACAGTAGGATAAACACATGTAAGTCAAATAATGCCTGTTCTTATTCACCTTGCACTGAATTTATTCCCTAGCAACACTGGCATGAGACCCAGGAACTATTCAGTCACTGGCTCAAACTTCTTACCTGCTGGAGCAAATACCTACACAGGTTTGGAAGCAATCTTGTGCAATCCCATGTCTCTTAATAACCACGAGAGACTATTCATGTCCAAAAGTAAATGAAAGAAAAAGCATTCCCAAAACAGAAAGCTTTAAACAAAAATAGAAAGAATGAATATTGGCCAGGCACAGTGGCTCACGCCTGTAATCCCAGGACTTTGGGAGGCAGAGGCAGGTGGATTGCTCAAGCCCAGAAGTTTGTGATCAGCCGGGCAACATGGGGAGAGCCAGTCTGGAAAAAACACACACAAAAATAACTAAAATTAGCTGGGCATGATGGTGCATGCCTGTGGTCCCAGCTACTTGGGAGGCTGAGGTGAGAGGACTGCTTGAGCCTGAGAAGTCAAGGCTGCAGTTAGCTATGAACGTTCCATCACACTCCAGCCTGGACAACAAGAGACAGTCTTGGGGGTGAAAAAAGAGTGAGTATCTGCAAAATATAAACTTTTAAGTATCTGCTATCTATATCAACAATATCATTCAGATGGAACTTTCCAGTCTGGTGCAGTGACTCATGCCTGTAATCTCAGCACTTTGGGTGGTCAGAGTGGGAGGATCACTTGAGTCTAGGTGTTCAAGACCAGCCTGGACAACATAGCAAGAACCTGTCTCTATTTTTAAATTAAATATTAAAATAGAAAAAGAAAAATGAAGATGGAACTTTCAGAGCAGCTAGTGAACCTCATACCACTGCTGCTCCAGTTTGAAGCTTGAAGCTGGCTCCTTCTGTATTCAGACCTCCCCCGGGACTCACTCTCAAATTATTCATAATCTTTGCTGTCTTTCACTAGACTTATAAGATCCTGTAAGAGCTAGGATCCCTGGGTCACTGACCTTTGCATCCTTCACACATCTACAACTGTCCTTTATTCACTGTTTAAGTGAAAAGTCTTGAAAGCCCACATTTATGTATTCTTGTTTTTTGCTGCTTAGAAGAACAAAAAGAAAATGCCAAATTACTCTTTTATGAATTCATTTTGTGAACTATACATGGATTTCTGATATACATGGGAAATACTCCTCTCACAACTTATCAACAGGAGGAAGGGCGGAAGAAAGGAACAGACTATAATGGGAAGAAAAATTAAAATAACATCAGGAAGCAAGCAAGCATATGTACTTAATGTCAGGAAGCAAACGTAATATCTGGCATTCTCTAAGGTATTAAAATCTACAAGGGACATAAAATGCAGCCTTCATTACTTGGGTGCTTCAATACTGTTGGGTTCATGTGTTTATTATTTTGGGGAGGATTTGGAGGGAGTAGAGGGAAGGGATGAAACAAGCAAAGCTCAATCATTACAGTAAGATGCTTTATCTCATGAAACAGATCTCAAGCACATTTCGGCTTCTGTAACATTCTGTGCTAAAATCTGAGGTGAACTAGCAAAGAAGATTTTAAAGGAAAAAAACCTGAAAATTTATCTGGGCGATGTTCATGTTTTTTATACGTCCTTCCAGCATGCTTCACCCTCTGCCCCTACACTTTCATTAGTTGTATGTGGATTAAATACAGTCATAGAAAATCAGCATAATGTTTACTGGTATGAATCTATGCTAGATTTTTCTAGAAAAACAAACAAGTCAGGAATTAATGTATAATAATTTCCTTTAACTCTTATGCATAAAATCAAGACTCCTTTAATCTAAATCACTCTACATACAGAACCAGGGGACTGAACACAACAGAAATAAAAGTATAACAGACAGACGAGGAGCAATTTCCTTCCAAAATGGTTTTTGGCAACCCAGTTCCCTGGATTAGTTCATCTTGATCATTTTGAAATGGAATCACTCTTCATCTGAAGCAATATTGCAAAAGTCTTTGCCTTCTTGGACAGAGGTTTGCTGCAAACATAAACAGGGCAGATTGAGGGTGAAGTAAATAGGAGAATGCCACCCTCGCTGCCACCTCTTTCATCACACATTTCATAGGCTCCCATATTTCCAGCCCTGACAGCTTTGGTCTTTGATGGAGCATGGCTAACTTTCAGAGCAGTAATGATGACTGGAGGCCCCCTGCCTACACACTCCTGCATCTTACAGAGGAAGAGTGAACTAACTGTGGAAACTGCCATTGCCGAATCACAGACCACCACCAAAGATCTCATACCACATAACCAGGTTATCATTACAAAGAGTCACAAGTGGTGGCAATCCTAGTTTTCTGTGAGTAGCTTTTTGGTGTTTTCTTTTTAAGTATTAAAACCACCAAATGTATGTTTTCATATCATAAAGTCACATGTTAGAGAAAAGAATGAAGCATATCTTTCCGGTAACATAGGAAAGAAAGGTAACTGTCTTACCCTAATGTAAAAAATAAATCAATGTGGAAATCAACAACCTAGAGAAGACAAAGCAAAATTCCCCCTCTCCATAATCTCCATCACTGAAAGTAAATCTTATTTTCATCTAATCACAAAGAAAGGTCCATCCAGTTCCACAGTTCAATAAATAAGCCCAAAGTCTTAATCTGGAACAGAACTTCAGGAATGAGTGTGTCTAACAGAGTGATTCAAGGTTGACCTAGAGCTTTCTGGATCTTCTGGTTTGATTTGCAACATCTAAGCCTTCAGGGCTTGACAAATGTGGCACCATTTGCTGAGATTTTCATGCCCAGGCATTTATATTCTTGCCACATTTAAAAAAAAAAGACAGAGAGAGAAAGAAAGAAAAAAAAAGTTGATAAAATTTTTCTTCCAAAGCAATTTGGCAAGATAAAATAAAAGGTATTAATTAAAATGATCCCAAAATGCTTTTAAAATTTATTTATGTCAGACCACTACTCTTTGAAAGAGACATTGCGAGGGGGGAAGAAAAAACAAAACACCTGAGAGAAACAGGAAAAAATCTAGGAAGAAGAAAGATGAGAAAACTGGGGAGGGGAGGAGAGAGAAAAACTAGACCAAAAAAAAAAAAAAAAAAGAAAAACAATTTTAAGGCATTGAAATGCAAAGACCTTATAAAAATGTTAGTCTGAGACCCTATAGGACTTTCATAGCATAGAAAAGTCTGCAGAACTTGAACAGAATAACTAGACTTTCAGCTGAATTTTGCACTCTATATAATAACGTATTCCAAAAAGCACCCATCTACAAAAGGAGAAAAGCTAGAGTCAGTCAAAGAATGAGCAAGACTAGATGAAAGTATCTCACTCTAAATCTCCAGAGAAGGGTTAAGCAGGACAATCTACCCATTTACCATTGCACACAGACAATGAGCATTGAAAAAGAAAATTACGGCAAATATACAAGACAGCTGAGAATACGAGTTTACACGAAATGGTCTCATAATATCCGTAGCTACATCTCACCATAGATACACTCTGTAACCGGAAACTACAAAATTTACTTTGGATTCTTGATAGATGAAAAAAATTACAGCCTTTTAAGTTGGAAGACTTTCCTTTCTCACCATGAAACGTACAACGCTTTAAAGGCTGACAGCTTTTACTCTGAAAAATGAGTCATTTAGCATTGTTTCATTTCTTAAAAATTAAACAAATGGTATTTTTCTGAATTCTAAATTAAATAGACCATTTTCAAAACAATCCACACTGTCACCTCGTGCCCCATCCAAGCAAACACTTGAAAATCTCTTTTCTTTCTTAATATCTGTGTCTTCTTTCCAAACATGACCAAAGGCTCCCACTACTTGAACTTATAAAGCAGAATGAGAAACAGAAATAGGGAAGAGGACATTGCAAGGGCTTTTCTTGTTAAGTGGCATTGCTTTCAAGAGCTTAGTACTCCAGGTTCTTCGGGGGACAGATGGAGAAATCACAACTTACCAAATGTTTATTATATGTGCAGATGGCTGTTTCTGTTTTGAATCTTCCATTCTTTTATTTCTCCATTGATTTGTGTAGATATGAACAGTTGCTCCCTTAAGGCTTTTTCATATATAATTAGGGCTCCTCAGGCACAGCACTTCACTCTCTCCCCACCCACCCCTTCCTTTTCATATGGCCCATGCAGCTCCATCCCTAAGTGTGTTTGCTCACATTTGCCTTCCCATGTCCCATGCCACCCACAATCTTGCCACTGTAACTGAAAATGTCCTTGCTGATCACCATTCAGTCAAACACAAGGTAGACCAAAGCTTTGTGGTTAAAATAAACGACTCAAACTTAACTCCTGAGGGGTGCCCAGCAAATGAACACTCCTGGCAAGCTTAAGCTAAGCTATTTCTGGAGGTGTCCCAGGAAGAATAAAAAGGAAATGAAGCATCAGTGGGCTTTACAACAGCTGTACTAAATTCCTTTAAACAATCAATTATAGAAGATTATATAGCAATTATAACTGGTGTAATCAGCTAGTTGATATATAGAAGCTAGTAATTATACATGCAAATTATCATCATGAGCAATCTGGGTTTTGGCTTTGTTTCTATGCAATTTTCATTCCTGAGAACTTTGAGAAAACAGGTTCCATAAGTCTATCAAGTATATAGGTGCCAGGATTATAGGAAACTCCTTTGTACTTTTTTTTAACTTTCTAAATTATCTTAATCCTGTGTTCTTATGCCATTTCTTTCGATAAAGCTGTTGGGTGACCTTCAGTAAGATATCTAACTGTCACAAAAAAGCTTGTTTTCACATCGATAAAATTGAGACAAAAACATCTACCTTGGATAAACAACTTAATTTCTACTTGGTTCCTGGGGACTTCAGCATGAGTAACTCCATTTTGGTTTGGTCTGCTAGGACTAAGGATCTCAAGCTTTGGTCTGTTGGTCTAAGCATCAGAGTTAGGTAACAACTGTAATGATAAAAGTAAATAAAATGAATTTCATATTGCATTCTTCTTACCAAAGATCTTTACTAAGGAACTATTTGCATGGAATTTGAAAAGCAAATCATCACCTTTTCAATGAATTAACATTTACTGAGTATCATAATGTATCAGAATCTGTACTGGTACTAAAGATCCAGATAATTTATACTCTAGAAATAGGATATGAAAGAAAACATGGACTTGTGCAAATTAAAATTTTAAGACAGTTTGTTACCCATTAAGAAATATTGAGAGAAACCAGGAAAGGAAGGAGTAACCTCACTCCAGTCTAAAGATTAAGAATGAACATTTTAGAAGAATTAGATTCACTTGAACTGGGCCTACAGGAATCAGTAAAGTTTAGTCAACTGGAGTGAGAAAGCAGAGAAAGATTCCAGGTCAAGTCCATTCTCTGGTGAAAAGTAACAAACACAAAATTCAAACTAGCTTAAGTAAATAAAGAGCACTCATTTTCTCAGTGTAACCAGAAGTAGGCAGTGTGGAGTTAGCTTTACAATCAAACTAGAACCCTTCTAGCTCTGTGACTGGAGAGAATGGGCTCTAGTGTGAAATATCCAGGGAAAAGCTCCACTTGATCTGGCCCATCGTTGAGGCAAGCACCTCAACCAAGAGATAAATGTGTTAACTATCTAGATGTTCTATGGTCCCAGGGACCTGGTGGGACTATGACTAAAAGGTTCACTGAAACTACATGTTCTGAGGTAGCAGTTTTCTCTAGCAGACTGTGGTCCTGAGCAGACAAAACAATAATGTCCATGACCCTGCAGGAATGTCAACAACCACACAAATAAATGAAACATCATGGGTGGAGAGAAGCATTGAGGACTATGAAGAGGGCAGAACCAGCATACTGCTAGCAATATAAAGAGGTAACATGGGCTGAGCATGGTGGCTCACACCTGTAATCCCAGTACTTTAGGAAGCCGAGGCGGGCGGATCACGAGGTCAGGAGTTCAAGACCAGCTTGCCAAACATGGTGAAACCTCATTTCTATTAAAAACATAAAAATTAGCTGGGCATGATGGCATGTGCCTGTAATCCCAGCTACTCAGGAGGCTAAGGCAGGAGAATTGCTTGAACTGGGACCCGGGAGGCGGAGGTTGCAATGAGCCGAGATTGCGCCACTACACTCCAACCTGGGCTACAGAGTGAGACTCTGTCTCAAAAAGAAAAAAAAAGGTAACGTTTGACCTGTAAGTATAGGAATTTATAACTACTGTTAGTTAAAAATCAAATGACACAGAGAAAGCAATTTAAAATGTATAGTTGATACTTAAACAGAATAACTATTTACAAGTAAAGAAGCAGAAGAAAGGAACTAATATTTTCAAATGCTTGATACACATTCTATAGCCTCACAACCGTACCATAAGGTAGGTATTATCATCTTCATCTTATAAATGAGTAAGCTGAGATTAAAGATTTAAACAGGCTGCAAAAGACATACAGCTAGCAAGAAGTAGCAGCAGCACTAAAAATCATGCCTGTCTGTCACAGTGCATATGCTCTTTGCATGGTGCCTCTCATAAGGATTAGAGTAAATAACTGAAAGAAAACAAACACACACACACAATACAAAAGAGCCTACTCTACTCCACGTACACTTACTGCCTCAACTCTCACTCACCATTCCATGCCATTCAATAAATACTGAGTATTTTCTAAGCCTGAGTCATTTTCTGTCACGCCATGGTGACCAACATACTGCCACCCATTCATCAGATCCACCTCAGGTGCTACTGGCATTCCTCAGCCTTATTCTCTCACACACGGTGGAAAACACAGGAAGCTGTCCTGTCCATTTATCCAAAACATTCTCCAAACCATACGGCCCTACTATGCAGCACTCACTAAGTATGTATAAAAGTAAAGATTTTTTTAAAAGCGTTCATAGATCCTTTGTACAATCTGTTCCCATTCCTGCCCTAATATATCTACTCACAGTATCAAGACAAGAGAGCATAAGTCATAAAATAAAAACAATCTACTGTCCCTTGTTAAGAAATGAAAACACAAGATGTTTTTCCCTATTATACACAGATAGGGAAGTATATGAGTAAAAGACAAAAGCAATGAATGCTGTTTAACCCACTATATAAATTACCTCCAAGAGAGACAGACCTTTCCTAACATACTTGATTCATCTATTCTAATACACGCAATTATCATATTATACCATATTATATTGATTTATACTACAAATAAAAGAGAATGGCAAATTAAAAAGCTTCACAAAAGAAACTATCAACAGCAAACAACCTACAGAATGGGAAAAAATATTTGCAAACTATGCATCTGACAAAGGTCTAATATCCAGCATATATCAGGAACTCAAACAAATTTACAAGAGAAAAACAAACAACCCCATTAAAAAGTGGGCAAAGGACATGAACATACAACTTCTCAAAAGAAGACATACATGCAGCCAACAAACATAGGGAAAAAAAAAAGCTCAATATCATTGATCATTAGAGAAATGCAAATCAAAACCATAATGAGATATCATCTCACATCAGTCAGAATGCTGATTATTAAAAAATCAAAAAAATAATAGATGCTAGTGAGGTTGCAGAGAAAAGGAAATACTTATACACTATTGGTGGGAGTGTAAACTGGATCAACCATTGTGGAAAGCAATATAGGAATTCCTCAAAGAGCTAAAAGCAGAACTATCATTCAACTCAGCAATCCCATTACCGGGTATATACCTAGAGGAATATAAATTATTCTGCCATGAAGACATATGCATGCGAATGTTCATGGCATACTATTCACAATAGCAAAGACATGGAAGCAAATGCCCATCGATGACAGATTCGACTTTAAAAGTGTGGTACATATACACCATAGAATACTATGCAGCCATAAAAAAGAACGAGATCATGTCTTCTGTAAGAACATGAGTGGTGCTGGAAGGTATTATCCTTAGCAAACTAACACAGGAACAGAAAACCAAGTATCACATGTTTTCACTTATAAGTAGGAGCTAAATGATAAGAACTTAGGAACACAAAGAAGGGAACAACACACACTGGAGTCTACTTGAGGGTGGAGGGTGGGAGAAGGGAGAGCAGTAGAAAAGGTAACAATTGACTACTGAGCTTAATACCTGGGTGCTGAAGTAATACGAACTACAAACCCCCGTAACATGAGTTTACCTATATAACAAACCGTCACATGTACCCCCAAACCTAAAATAAAAGTTAAGAAAATCAATAAAAAGCTTCAGAAACTAAAAATATTTTATATATAAGATGAAATATTAATAACACAGACACAACCTATAAAAAGAATATAAATTGTATACTTCAAAATCTCTAAAACAAAAAAGTTCTGAGAGTTTCAGAGATCTAAAAACAGTTTCTTTCATATTAAGAGGAGGGAGGTAAAATAGTTCAACTAAAACATACACCATTACAGGCCTGGCACAGTGGCTCATGCCTGTAATCCCAGCACTTTGGGAGGCCAAGGCAGGCAGATCATCTGAGGCCAGGCATTCGAGATCAGTCTGGCCAATGTGGCAAAACCCTGTCTCTGCTAAAAATACAAAAATTAGCTGTATGTGATGGCAGGTACCTGTAACCCCAGCTACTCAGGAGGTTGAGGCAGGAGAATCACTTAAACCTGGGAGGCAGAGGTTTCAGTGAGCCGAGATCTCACCCCTGCACTTTAGTCTGGGTGACAGAAGGAGATTCTGTCTCAAAAAAAAACCATATACAAATACAACTAAAAAAAAAAAAAGCCTCTGATATTAGTGATATAATTAAAACATCTTTATAAGAGATACAATATAATTCAGTCATGATAACTTGAAAGGAAAACTTCAATAATAAATAACTCTGTAACAAGGTTTTTAATTTAATCTATATAAACTTTAAATAATTAGATATTGAAATGTGAAGGCAAGCAACAATCTTTAACACAAGATCATCATGTTGTTTCTAGATGTAATAAATCTGTATGTATAAATATACATATATTTCATACATCTGTCCACTGACAGATCCTAGAAGCTATGACACCAGTGGCAACAAATACACCAAGTGTCCCAGTTTGGGTTTCTTAACACCATTCTCCACTAAAAGAATCTGGAGTTTCTTGAAGAAATGGCTGACTGACAAGCTAGGTAAGTATAAAATGGGCCTGACATCCATTTTGCGCCAAAAGTACTCAAAGAATAACTAGAGTATGGGAAAAAGATACAGAAGTCAGTGTAAAGGAGTTGCCACTGGTTGACTCTGGGAAATAATAATGACAGTAACTGGTTATAGTCCACTGACCAAAAAGGAATCCATGAATCCACACTGAGATAATCAAACAAATAAACAGACAAGAAAAGAAAGTTCTATCTTATATACAATAGTGTTATCATTTGGCTGTGTCCCCACACAACTCGAATTGTAGCTCCCATAATCCCCATGTATCATGGGAGGTAACTGAATCATGGGGACGGGTTTTCCCATGCTGTTCTCGTGATAGGGAGTAAGTCTCACAAGATCTGATGGTTCTATAAAGGGCATTTGCCCTGCACATGTTCTCTTGCCTGCCACCATGTAAGATGCGCCTTTGCTCCTACCTCCCCTTCTGCCATGATTATGAGGTCTCCTCAGCTACGTGGAACTGTGAGTCCATTAAACCTCTTTTTCTTTTATAAATCACCCAGTCTTGGGTATTTCTTCATAGCAGTATGAAAACAGACTAATACAAATGCCAACTAGTTCATGAAGAAGGAATATTGGAATCAGAAACTACCATTTCAGGCTGGATGCAGTGGCTCACACATGTAATCCCAGCACTTTGGGAGGCCAAGGCAGGCAGATCACTTATGCTCAGGAGTTCAAGACTAACTTGGACAACATGGTGAAACTCCATCTCTACAAAAAATACAAAAATTAGCCGGGTGTGGTTGTGCACACCTGTAGTCCCAACTACTCAGGAGGCTGAGGTGGGAGGATCACCTGAGCCTGGGGACATTGGCGCTGCAATGAGTCATGATTGCACCACTGCACTCCAGCCTGGGTGACAGAGTGAGACCCTGTCTGAAAAAAATATATATACCATTTCACAACCATCGTAGCAATAATGGATTTGGGCAAGAATCATCAATGAACTCTAATGGGTAAAATGTTTGATGAAAAGCACCTCCCCACAGAATCCTTATTATTAACTGACAAGTAAAAAATTCTTATTAATCTTACATTACCAACTTGCCATGTTTTTGCCAAAACCAAGATTTTGAAGGAAATGAGTGGCACCAGGCCATGTGGCCCTCCCAGCCTCAGTGTCACTTGGTGGCAGGGTGGGGTGGGGGGTGGGCAGCAGCATCCCAGTCTTGAGATGCTTCCCTCCCAAGAAATTTGTTTCTTTTCGTATAAACTACAAAGTGTTGAAAATGTATTTCCTGAAATAAATGTTTCAAATGCAGTAAAAAAAAAAAAAAAAAAAAAAAACCTTACATTAGAGAAACTTGGAGGATACCATCTTACTCAAGTGATAAAGTTAATATCACCAGTAATGGGACAAATTGACATCTCATGCCTGCTGGTAAAATGCCCTGATTTTACCAGGAACACACTTCTGTGGTATTCCTCCCAAAAATGCATAATTTGTATCTAACAATGAGAAAACATTAGCCAAACCCAAATTGAGAAATATCCTAAAACTGCCTGTTCAAAAATAACTGGTGCTCTTTGCAAATGTCAAGGTAATGAGAGAGTAGAAAAGACTAGGAAAATTCCAGATTAAGGGAGACATCAACATAAACACATGGATTGGATATGGATCCTAGGCCTAAAGGGGTATTATTGAGACCACTGGTGAAATCTAAATGGGGTCTGTGGATTAAATGGTAACAACAGATTGATACTTATTTCCCGACTTTTATGCTAGCACGGTGGTCATCTAACGGTGCCCTTGCTTTCAGGAAAACATCCAACCAACGAAGTGTTAAGGGGGCAGTGGAGCATCATTTTTAAATTGTTCAAAAAAATATAGCAACAAGGAGAACTATATTGTGAGAGAATCATAAGGCAAATTTTGCAAGAATGTTAATGAATGTGAAATGTGAGTCAAGGAAGTGAGAGTTTTTGCTTTATTCTTTCAATGTTCCTGGAAGTCTGAACTTATTTGAAAACAAAAAGGTTTTTTAAATCGACTTTAGTTGTCCAGAGTATGAGCAGTCCAGTAAGAAAATTATTCCCTTAAATTTCTATTAGGTGAGCATGGTGGCAACACGCCTGTAGTCCCAGCTACTTGGGAGGCTGAGGCAGGAGAATTGCTTGAATCTGGGAGGCGGAGGTTGCAGTGAGCCAAGATCGCGCCACTGCACTCCAGTCTGGCACCTGGCGACAGAGTGAGACTCTGTCTCAAAAAAAAAAAAAAAAAAAAATTAAAAAAAAAAAGAAAATTATTCCCTTAAATTTCTTGAAGTGATATTCTCATTATAAGCATTTTTTTTTAGAGAATGGGGCTATTTCTGGCTCCTCTACAATACACTGATACACGGTTTTTTAGATTTGGGATACTAAGAAGTAGCTGACGTCTTTAAAAGTCTGGCAATTTGCCAGTGGAAAACTGACTCTCAGAGAATAGCTAACTCACCAGTAGCAGCTAATTCCTCTATAAAACAGAGCAAGTTGTTAAGTGCCCTGACTTTCCCAGTGAGAAGTCGCTGCTATTCACTGTGAGTTACATTTGAAGATGCATTAACTCTTTCTGGTGGCTGGCAGAGGTCTGCCAAAAGGGCACAGAGTTGTGCTTGATATTACTAAAAACCTGGTTTCTAAAATCTTTTAGATCTGCAATTCTCACAATTAAGGAAAATGTCCTTAACCAAGAATATACCCAAAAAGCAACACAAATATGGAAAAAAGAAAATCTGCAGATTCTCCCATCACACCACAATTTTCCAGTGTCATAAACTTTTTTTCCTCATTCTGCTATATCCAATCATTGATACGATGGTGAACTGCTCTTTCAAGAGACAACTTCCACCTGCTGAATTCTCATAGTCAAGCTTCCTTCTTGAAGCATATCACTCTTGTACATACACCATTAATTGCATTTTCCTAGAAACTTCTAGAAATTCATAACTGATTTAAAAAATGAAGCAAATAAGCATCTCTGTTAACGTCCCCATGCTAAAAAACAATTCCAAATGTTGCACTTGGACAATGCTTATGTTCAGTTTTCTCTAGAAACATTTCATTAACTATGCCTTTCAATATTAGCTGCCCCCGAAATACCTCCTTAACAAAAGCCCAGTCACTTGTAAATGCCTAAGGATAGAAAAAAAGAGAAGAGCTCTATCCTAGATGTATAAAAAGGGGCAAATCCAATCAATGTCCTCTAAAGCACTTGGAAATCAGTTTTAGAAAGGCTGGCCAGCAAATGTGTCGCTACTTTCTACAAAAATGGTAGCTCTAAAAGGAAGAGACCATTCAAAGCCATAACACACTGAGAATTCAAGTTATAAACAGTAAAATATTATGGAAAACTCTTACAGTATTAAGACGTTTCATGCAGAAACATGGTGTGTCTCTTCACTTATTTTTTGAAGCAGATTAATGTTGACCTCATCGTCTACAGATAAACAGGCTCCAAGTCTCTCAGATTCATATTTTAGAAAATCTAGGAACAGTTTCCTACAGATACATATCTATGTAGTCAAAAGGGCATATGATATGAGATGAAAGTATTTCCTGTTTAAGGTAATTTAAGTGGAAAGCCACATTATTTTACTGCCAAATATTTTGGACAGTATTATGTGGACTATATATTTTGAGAGTAAAGAGCTTAGCTTCTGCAGCTGAAGATAAGCTCAAGCAACGTTACTATTAATGCTTCCCTTTAAAAGTTCTATAAATGTGGTTGCCATAGACAAAATCTCCCAAAAACTGCCTAGTTCCTCATCCTAGAGGTAATTCCAGTTTATTGATAGCGACTTTAAGTGAAATTTGCCACATCTAAATGTCTTTACGCTATACTTCGTATATAAACTTTTTTATTATATTTATGTTGATGTTGATTCATTTAAGGCCAAGTGTTGTGATAAAATTTATAATTTTTACTTTTCACAGTTCAAATGTAATACTTTATTATAAGCCTGAATATGCTACTTACTATCCAGTAAGCCTAATATATTTGCTTTTAAACTGTGTTCTTTCTCCAATGCAAATCATATGTTCACTTAGAGATACTATATTACACAAAACAGTAAGATTGTTTGCTATCCAGAGTATTTAACAGAAATTGTAAACCACTGACTATATTCAAATCTTCATGGAAATAGCTAAATAACTAATTTGTGCTTATGTAGAACATATCCCTCAATCTATGCTTCTTTATTTCAATTACTAGTTTTGCTGTATCCACTGTTTAGAAAAACTAGCAAGGTTTTTGTTGTTGTCATTGTTGTTTTGAGACAGCGTCTCACTCTGTCACCCAGGCTGGAGTGCAGTGGCACAGTCTGGGCTTACTGCAACCTCCACCTCCCCAGTTCGAGGGATTCTCCTGCCTCAGCTTCCTGAGTAGCTGGGCTTACAGGAATGCGCCACCACAGATTTGCACACCCGCCTGGAGTGCAATGGCACAATCTCAACTCACTACAACCTCCACCTCCTGGGTTCAAGTGATTCTTCTGCCTCAGCCTCCCGAATAGCTGGGATTACAGGTGTTATTGTCCCTTTAAGGTGAAGGAAAGCAATGTTGAGTGGAAAAAGCCTCTGTTCGTTTGGATTGAGATTCTTCCTGTTTCCCTCTTGAAGACAGGGAAGGTGGAACACTTCCTTTGACTGCTGCTTCAGCTGTAACTTCTGCTTCAGAAGGGTGCCTGGAAGGCAGTGTTTGACAGGTGTTTTATTCTCTGCTAGGGAACCCAGCTCCCCTGTATATTCTAGACATGTTATGATGAGAACTCGTCCAACAATTTCCCTGATATTACCCACATTTGGCAGTATGCTTTGATTTAGATATAATTACAACATTTTTGCATTATTTAATGCTATATTTAGCACTTTCAGAGGATTATAACAAAAATACTCAAACTGACTGAAATATCTGGTCAGTCTAGGTGCTTTTGTGTCTCTGATTCTTATTTTTATGTTCCTTCAGAAACACTGTGACGAATACTGCCTTTTCATTCTTGATAACTAACTTCTACAGAGAAAAAAGTAGTTATCCAGTTATTTGTCAGTGACATGTGCTAGCCACTCTGCGTTCTTTTGCATCTGGCTGCATCTGGCTGGAGGTCTCTAAACTGAAGTAACTAATTACTTGCCTAAGCCCAGAGAGCTATGATAAACTTCATAAAATAAACAGAGCAATGATACATGTAGCCATTTATCACCTCTGGTGCCTTTCTTCCAGTTAAGTGGTGATACTGTTTTTAGCATAGAGTAGGCAGAGAGAAGAGGTCTCAGCATCTCATGAAAAAAAGGCTGTAGATGCTAGGGTAGCAGAAAACAAAGGCAAAGTAACTGCTGATACTGGACATACCTAAAAGCTAAAGAACAAATATTTAGTTGTTGAGGAAAAGGCAGAAAAATATAATGGTAGAAATGAAATGATACAATTCTTCTTTTTTCTTTTTTGAGATAAAGTCTTGTTCTGTTGCTCAAGCGGGAGTGCCACGGTGTGATCATAGCTCACTGCAACTTTGAACTCCTGGACTCAAGAGATCCTCCCACTTCAGCCTCCTGAATACTTGGGACTACAACCACTCGCCACCATGCTCGGCTCATTTAGGTATTTTTGTAGAGTCTTATTTTATTGCCCAGCCTGGTCTCAAACCCCTAGCTTCAAGCAATTCCCCCTCTTTGACCCCACAAAGTGCTGGGATTACAAGGTTGAGCCACTTTGCCTGGCCTCTAATTCTTTAGTAAAAAATTAAATGCTGTGAACATGATTTAGATAAGACACTAATAAAGTCCAAGGGAATGGAACAAAGTTGATTGGAAGTTTAATAATTTCACATTATAAATAAGACATTGTTCATTTTTCATGTCTTTTGGTGTTATTATACACCGTGATGAAATCTGGAATCCTGGATTTAAAACAACTATGGTACATTCTCCAGCTTTTCTGTAAGCCACCTTTAGACTTACAAAACAACTCTAAGGAGAAATAATAAATAAAATAAAATACCCCTGGCTCTGGGGTTGATCATTTATCACTACAGTCTGGATGTTTGTTCATAAACCTTTATTTCAACTTCTGTGTTGGTGGTGTGTTAATATTTTATAACATAAATTAATTATGACTGATGGGTCTATATTTCTCTACTTTTTATTTCAATATTGGAAAAAATGATATTAATGGCTATCATTTATCAATTGCTTACTATGGGCCAGCCAGTTTATTAGGCATTTTATGCACATTACCTCATTTAGGCCTCATAAAATCTCTACGAATGGATACCATCATCTCTATTTTCCACATAACAGCCCCCAAAAAAGTCACTCACCCATGGTAGACACTTAATCCCCACTGGAAGAGCTAAGCGTTAGGCCCAGGGCTATGCGAACCCTAAAGCCCATGCTTTTTCCTCATACTACACAGAAACTGGAGCTTTCTAATAATATCATGCAGACAGCAGAGAAGATAATCACACAGATAACTGCTATTTCTTAGTTTTACATGTTAACAGAAATTTAAATAGTCTATGTGTATATACTGTACGTCACTCTAATCCGTACAATGCATAGAACAGTACATGGAACTGTTCTCAAAAATATGCAAATGAGTGTTCGCTTCAGCAGCACATATACTAAAAAATATGCAAGTGGTTATCGAATAATTAATGTCTTAAAATAACTACAACAGCACACTTTCTTGTCTACACTGAGACACTGGGCTTGTAGTAGACATTCAAATAGGAATTAACTATAGATTTTGGGCACATTATTTTCTCATTTGCACGAAAAGTATAATAATATCTATTGTTGTATTTTCCTCAGAAACCACTGTAAGAATCCACTGAGATAATATATGCAAAATATTTTCTAAACTGTAAAAGTCTTCTATAAAATAAGGTCCTAGAGTGCTAAAACCATCAATCTCAGCTGCAGTAAAATTTAGCGGTGGTAATATTAGTTTCATCTAATTTGTTTTCTGTTACTGGTATAAAAGGAAAAAAAAATCATACTGGCAAAGCTTACAATTTGCCAACATGTGACATACACTGATTAAAGACAGAAAATGTTTCAAGTCTAAATGGAATTTACCATTCACACTACTCTCTAAAGAAAATGTAAGCAGATCAAAAGTTGTGAAATATTGCTGGAAAACACTTTACTATCACATTCATAATCTGATTTGATGATTGCTGATTCAACAAGCCTGAGTCACAGCCTAGACATTTTTGTTTTTAAAAAGATATTTCAGATTATTTTAAGTTGCAGTTCCTATGAGAACCACTTCAGTAGATTCTCCTACAATTACTTTTTTTTTTTTTTTTTTAGATAGAATCTCATTCTGTCGCCCAGGCTGGAGTGCAGTGGCACGATCTCGGCTGACTGCAACCTCTGCCTCCTGGGTTCAAGCAATTCTCCTGCCTCAGCCTCCCAAGTAGCTGGGATAACAGGCGCCCGCCCCCAGGCCTGGCTAATTTTTGTATTTTTAGTAGGGCCAGGGTCTCACCATGTTGGCCAGGCTGGTCTCAAACTCCTGACCTCAAGTGATCTGCCCACCTTGGCTTCCCAAAGTGCTGGGATTACAGGCGTGAACCAACAATTATTGTTTTTAACTAAATCCAGGAAGCCAAACATTCTAAGACACATTCAGATTGTGGTTATATTAAAAGGTAGGAAGAAAATGTGCATTTAAGAACTAATGAAATAGAGGTAAATTGTAGACTCACACCTTTATTGCAGGATAAAGAGGGCACCCAATTTAGTAACACTTGGTCTGTAAACAATCTATACACCTCTGGACACTTGATAGTCTTAAAATAAACCAGAAACAAACTTTGTTGTATTCATATTTTTATAATCAGATCAAGTTACTATGACTATTTTTGCAGAAACTCACCATACTATTGATCTTAATTGTTGACTAAATAAATGATCCTTTATAATGTCAGGGCCAGTTGGTCAGGTTTGGAAAGACTTTCTAAACATACACTGTTCTCTGCCCAGGTCTCTTTTGTGATCTTGAGAAAATCATCACATTCCTGTGATAGTTTTTTCATCTGCGAAGAGAGGGAATGCAAGTCCACTATTTCTAAAATTCCTTCTGGATTTCAATTTCTACTTCTGTTGTCAATGTTCTTAAATTGCTTCTTACATATAATCTTGGCACCTCCAAATAAAGTTCCTTAAGAACAAAGAACTTAAGTAACTTTCTCCAGGATATACATGCACACAGACACATGTGTGCACAATCATACATATATACACACATACACAAGTGTCTGGTACAATCCTGGGTCTGGTGTCTGCCTGGCTATCACTGGCCTTTCCTTTTCAAATGTATTTGAAAAGGTCCCTGCTCTGACAACCGGAATCCTCTCTACTTGAGACATGGAAGTTCATGCCCTTGCCCTTTCCACAGAATCTTCCAGAAGGCTTTATCACAACTTCAGTGGTGAAACTGCAAATGTTAACGTCGAATGCCGGCCCCCTGATTTTACTACTCTTCAAGCTCTTCCAAAAAAATTGTAATTGCTTGGAATAAACCTCTTTTGCTTCAAAAACCAGAGTGATATCAGTTGCCTGCAATAACCCCAACTAACCCAACATTCAATTTATAATGTTTATGTATCCAAAGAAAACAATATAAAATGTATCAGAGTTCATTTATTTGGAATCATCAAATGGTAGGACACCACAGTACCACTGGCAATCTACTCCTAAAGGACTATGGAATCTTATTTAAAACTATGTACATTTGGCTGGATGCAGTGGCTCACGCCTGTAATCCCAGCACTTTGAGAGGCCAAGGCAGGTGGATCATTTGAAGTCAGGAGTTCAAGACCAGCCTGGCTAACATGGTGAAACACCATCTCTACTAAAAATACAAAAAAGTAGCCAGGTGTGGTGGTGCACATCTGTAATCCCAATAGTTCGGGAGGCTGAGGCAGGAAAATAGCTTGAACCCAAAAAGTGGATGCTGGAATGAGCTGAGATCCACACCACTGTACTCCAGCCTGGGCAACAGAGCAAGACTCGATCTCAAAAAAAAAGCTATGTACGTTAAAAGTGTGTGTCTGTGTGTGTGTGTGTGTGTGTGTGTGTGCATGTGTGTCACTTTAAAGTAAAAGACTGTGTTACAGTAGTCTACACTTATCTGCAGTTTCACTTTCAGGTTTCAGTTACCTGCAGTCAAGCATGGTCCAAAAATACTGCATACAATATGATATGTTGCGAGAGAGACCACAGTCATATAATGTTCATTATAGTATATCGTTACAATTGTTCAATGTTAATCTCTTACTGTGCCTAATTAATAAATTAAACTTTATCATAGGTATGTATGTATAGGAAAAAAACTGTGTGTGTGTGTATGTGTGTGTGATATACATACAGGGTTCAATACTATTGCAGTTTTAGGCATCCACTGGGAGTCTTGGAGAGTATCCTTGAGGACACAGCAGGGACTACAGTATACAACACGTTAGTGTTATATGTGTTAATATTAGGTAATGTAAGTATAATTGATATGTAATTACAATCAGATATGTATATAATTATATATATACAGTTCAAATATGTGAATGCATATACATGATTCTCCCCTTTGTGTATGTGAATTTCGAAAGCGGGCTATGAGTGTCACTGTCACATTTTAGGAGTCAATAACTGGAGCAACTTGTACAAAATTTCACATAATCATCTGCTATAATTTCAAAGACTGGTTTCATTCATTTTTAAAGAAGTGGGTTGCCAAAGTTTATTATTCATTAAACATGACCTGGGGAAGTATTTTAGGTCACTTAAAGAAAACTGCCTATTTGTATATATTAATTTTCTTTCTCATTACCAAAATAATTTGTTTCTTTTTCAACAAGTCTACTCATTTCACATGCTTTAGAGCTTAGATTTTTTAGCCAGTCATCTATTTAACCAAACACCATATAAAATTCTTATTTTAATTAATATGTTCACTATACAGCACAGTGTTTTTTAAAACATGGGAAACAAATTTTCACATAAATGCGACATAACACTGCATCCAACTTGAAAGAAAGAGACCTCTGTCCCAGCTCATTCATTGGTTCATTCATTCAGTAAACTTTTATTAAGCATTTACTCTATACCAGGCCCTGTAGGAGACAGCATGAATACAAGAGGGATTAAAGTAGTCCCCAGCCTTTTGGCACCAGGAAGAGGTTTCATGGAAGATAATTTTTTCATGGACTGGTTGGGGGGATGGTTTAGGGTTGATTCAAGAGCATTACATCTATTGTGCACTTTATTATTATTATAATTACATTGTAATATATAATGAAATAATTATACAACTCACCATAATGTAGAATCAGTGGGAACCCTGAGCTGGTTTTCTTGCAACTAGACAGTCCTATCTAGAGGTGATGGGAGATAGTGACAGATCATCAGGCGTTAGATTTTCATAAGATGCATGCAACCTAGATCCCTCGCATGCACAGTTCATAATAGGGTTCTTGCTTCTATGAGAATCTAATGCTGCTGCTGATCTCACAGTAGGTGGAGCTCAGGCAGTAATGTGAGAAATAGGGAGTGGCTGTACATACCGATAAAGGTTTGCTACCTCACCTGCCACTCACCTCCTGCTGTGCCACCTGGGTCCTAATGGGCCACTGACTAGTGCTGTTTACACACACACACACACACACACACACACACACACACACAGTACATGACCATCAGCTTACAATCTGATGTCCCTACAGCATCACAGCCTTCGGTATCCTCATCTATGAAAATATAAGTAACAAGATTCCTTTCTAGCATTTATATTTTTTTAAAAAAGTGTTAATAATTACACCTAGGGTATGTAATGAAACTGGAACTGCAAATTATCAAAACCGTTAGGAACAGCAACTTGAAAGTAGGAGTATAGAACCAATAAAAATCTACCTTAATCCTTCCATACTTCTACTGTTGATATAAATTTACCAAATCTACTAAATACTTTCTCCCTATAAATATCCTCCAATTATTTTCTACATTTGTCACCCACCAAGTCCGTTGACTAAATGTAACTCCTATAACCACGTGCAACAGTTGTATATCTTTGTGCACAATGAGGCTTTTATTTTGTAACCTACACATCATTGCCTAAAAATATAAAAAAGATTTTGGCCTTCAATCTATAATATTTCACTCCTAACTGCAAAACATATCCCTGGCACAATTGTTCCCACCCCTCTCAGGTTCTGCTGAGGGTGCTGCCTTGGCCACCACAATTCCTGCTGATGGGACATTCTGTATTTGTTTTTGTTTTTTTGAGAGGGAGTTTCACTCTTGTTGCCCAGGCTGGAATGCAATGGTACAATCTCAGCTCACCGCAACCTCCACCTCCCAGGTTCAAGCGATTCTCCTGCCTCAGCCTCCCGAGTAGGTGGGATTACAGACACGCGCCACCACACCTGACTAATTTCGTATTTTTAGTAGAGACGGAGTTTCTCCATGTTGGTCAGGCTGATCTCAAAACTCCCGATCTCAGGTGATCCACCCACCTTGCCCTCCCAAAGTGCTGGAATTACAGGCATGAGCCACGCCCGGCCTGATGAAACATTCTTAAGGGCTTCCTTGCAATCTCACACTTTATCTGTTTGTTACAAACAAAAACAAAAACAAAAACAAAATGAAACAAAAAAAAAACCCACCACTATCGGGACTAGTTTGAGATCAAGCTAGTAGAGGTCAAATATTTACAGTTTTGCTAGCTCTAAAATCTGCTTTTATTTAAGGTTATTACAGAAAAAGCCATATTACAAATGCTTTAGTATACACTGTGAAACTACAGTCATTCAAAGCCACATCAAGTACCAATTGAGAAATTTCATTTTGAATTCAGTGGCAAGAAAAATTGTTTTCACTGAGGAGCTGGAATTATGCTCTGCTTTTGGATAACTTATCAGATGTACCTTTATGGTCTGTTGCTGGAAAGCTTAAATGTCAAACCTGATGTTGAATAAAAACTACATTAACACATGCTGATTACATGTGAGCTTCCTTCTCCTTTCCTTGGTTCTGATCTTCCATTTCTATTTTATTAATAGCCTTAATGAGAAGCCACTCCCACGCTTTTTTTAGAAAGAACCACAGCACAAATAAACTTCATAAATAAAAGTACAACACAGTGATGAAAATGTTCTGGAACTAGAGAGAGGTGATGCAACATTACGAATGTTCTAAAAGCTACGGAATCGTCTCCTTTATTTAAAATAGTTCACTTTATAAGCATTTTACCTAAATTTTTTAAAGTACAGCATAATTCCAACAAATAGCATATGTGTAGCAATGAAACAATCATATTACATTTTTCTCATTTTCACTGTGGTGTGTGGAGAGAAAATTAATCTCTCCTCTGCCATGTGAACAGTCTTTCTCCCCTGCTAATACTTATGTTCCAGTATCATTTTCCACTGCTCAGCTTATGTCAAAAATACTTAAACATTCTGCTATGTGTGTACCTATGCAACAATCTTGCATGTTCTTCACATGTACCCCAAAACCTAAAATGCAATAAAAAAATAAATTTAATTTAATTTAATTTAAAAAATAATAATAAAATAAAATAAAATTTTATGTATAAAATTAAAAAAAAATACTTAAACATTCTGTTAGGCCAGTGGTTTCCAAACCAGCCTAGTTCTGGGACTCAGAGAATTCTTTTTTTCAAAAGATGTCTTTCAGAGAATACCAGCATATAAATCAAATAAAACCAGCTGCTCTGGTTGAAGACATTGAGCAAGAGGCCAAGGCCCTGAAGATGCTATCCCCTGACGGCCGCCTCAGGCCACACCAAAAGCCGGAAACAGACACTTTAAAAAGAGAAAAAAAAGACTTTCATATGACATGTCAAGATCACCACACCTAAAATTGTTATCTTCTCTCCTGTGATCCAGATAATTACTTGACTCCTCCATGTCATGCACATTATCAGGGATTGAAGTCTTTTATGATATAATACTGTATAGTTCAACTTCCACCAGCTTCTTGGTTGAAAATTACTTACGGCAATTTGTAAAAACTGTGGAATGGTTATGCAATGGAATGTGGGTTAATGTTTAGTCATCAAAATTAGTTAGCAGGTTCTTAGAAAACTATGAAATAAAAATAAAGTTTCTATAAAACATTTTCTCATTGTTACTGCTTTTACTGCTACAGTTAATAAAGGTTTCTTTCAAGTTATATTTCTGTATTTTTAATTAGTGTCTTAATTTAGCTTTATCAACCATTATGACAAGTTTTACAAAGATAAGCTCACAGTTTTATATACCTGCTCATAGTTTTATCAAGATATGTTCATATAGTATATCCATAGTATCTGAATACATGGAGCTTTCATATACTAGTTTGGGGTTATTTTTGGTCATAAACTCCAAGATAGTATCTTTATTTATTATGGAGGAGACGCTTATGGATAGAAAGAATCAGTATCATGAAAATGGCCATACTCCCCAGAGTAATTTATAGATTCTATGTTATCCCCATCAAGCTACCATTGACCTTCTTCACAGAACTAGCAAAAACTTCAAATTTCATATGAAACCAAAAAAGAGCCAGCATAGCCAAGACAATCCTAAGCGAGAAAAACAAAGCTGGAGGTATTATGCTACCTAACTTCAAGCTTTAGTACAAGGCTACAGTAATCAAAACAGCATGGTACTGGTAACAAAACAGACATATAGCCCAATGGAACAGAACAGAGGCCTCAGAAATAACACCACACATCTACAACCATCTGATCTTTGACAAATCTGACAAAAACAACCAATGGGGAAAGGATTCCCTACTTAACAAATGGTGTTGGGAAGATTGGCTAGCCATATGCATAATACTGAAACTGGACCCATTCCTTATACCTTATATGAAAATTAACTCAAGATGGATTAAAGAATTAAACGTAAACTGTAAAAACCCTAGAAGAAAACCTAGGCAATACCATTCAGGACATAGGCACAGGTAAAGACTTCATGACTAAAACACCAAAAGAAATGGCAACAAAAGCCAAAATTGACCAGTGGAGCTAAGTAAACTAACGAGCTTCTGTACAGCAAAACAAACTATCATCAGAGAGAACAGGCAACCTACAGAATGGGAGAAAATTTCCGCAATCTATCCATATGACAAAGGGCTAATATCCAGAATGTACAAAGAACTTAAACAAATTTGCAAAAAAAAAAAAAAAAACGCAAACAACCCTATCGAAAAGTGGGCAAAGGATATGAGCAGACATTTCTCAAAAGAAGACATTTATGTGGCCAAAAAACATGTGAAAAAAAGTTCATCATCACTAGTCATTAGAGAAATGCAAATCAAAACCACAATGAGATACCATCTCACACCAGTTAGAATGGGTGATCATTAAAAAGTCAGAAAGCAACAGATGCTAGAGAGGATGTGAAGAAATAGGAATGCTTTTACACTGTTGAAGGGAGTGTAAATTATTTCAACCATTGTCGAAGACAGTGTGGCGATTCCTCAAGGATCTAGAACCAGAAATACCATTTGACCCAGCATGGGTATATACACAAAAGATTATAAATTATTCTCCTATAAAGACACATGCACACTTATATTTATTGCAGCACTATTCACAATAGCAAAGACTTGGAACCAACCCAAATGCCCTGGATAGAATGATATTCAGTCTATCAATGATAGACTGGATAAAGAAAACGTGGCACATATACACCATGGAACACTATGCAACCATTAAAAAAAGGATGAGTTCATGTCCTTTGCAGGGACATGCATGAAGCTGGAAACCATCACTCTCAGCAAACTAACACCGGAACAGAAAACCAAACACTGCATGTCCTCGCTCATAAGTGGGAGTTGAGAACACATGGACACAGTGAAGGGTCAGGAGCTAGGGGAGGGATGGCATTAGGAGAAATACCTAAGGTAGACGACAGGTTGATGGGTGCAGCAAACCACCATGGCACATGTATACCTACGTAACAAACCTGCACATTCTGCACATGTATACCAGAATTTAAAGTATAATAAAAGAATATTAATTATAAGTATAGTAACATATATATACTTCCACTAGGTAAAGAAAGCATTTTCTATTTTAAAAAGATTCTTGGCAGGGACACGGTGGCTCACACCTGTAATCCCAGCCCTTTGGGAGGCCAAGGTGGGTGAATCACTTGAGGTCAGGAGTTCAAGACTAGCGTGGCCAACATGGCAAAACCCCATCTCTACTAAAAATACAAATATTAGCCAGGCGTGGTGGCACGTGCCTGTAATCAAAGCTACTCAGGAGGCTGAGGTGGGAGAATCTCTTGAACCCAGGAGGCAGAGGTTGCAGTGAGCCAAGATCACGCCATTGCCATCCAGCCTAGGGGACAGAGTGAGATTCCATCTCAAAAAAAAAAAATCTTATTTAATAATATTTAACAAGAAAAATCATATGTAGATCCTGTTACCTGGCATTGCCAATAATAAATCAAGCAAACGTGAAAATAAAAGAAATATTCTGTAAAAATACAATTATTTCTAATAATTCATCCTATAATAAATCTCTATTTTTATTTACTTTTTTTGAGACGAAGTCTTGCTCTCTTGCTTAGAATGAAGTGCAGTGGCATGATCATAGCTCACTGTAGCCTCCACCCTCCAGGCTCAACAATCCTCCTACCTCAGCCCCCTGGGAGCTTGGGACTACAGGTGCACCACCATGCCCAAGAGTTCAAGATCAGCCTGGGAAACACAGCAAGACCCCCATCTCTAGAAAAAAAAAAATTTAAAAAAGAAAATGAGGGATCCTTCTGACTTATACTCCCAAAATTCTGGGATTACAGTCACGATCCACAGGTCCCAGCCTCTATTGCGATTTATTAAAAGAAAGTAGACCGTCTAACATTCTGAAATGTCATTTAAAATACCTACTCCTACTATTTAATAGGGTTCCTTCCTGGCTTTAATAAAAAGATTAATACAAACATTAGCATAGATGTTCCATTTTTAATTCTTACAAGATTTATCCTATATTACATTTAAAAATACAATTCACATGAAATTACAGCTGCAGGCAAAAATTGCTTAAATAAAAGATGTTATCATATCCAAAATTAAATACAGATTCTACCTTGCTATATTTATTCCGTTTCTGCAGAAAACATATAGAAACTGCTAGACTTTATTAAGCAATAAGTGTTTCAAACTGGCAGCAGATCGCTTTCCAACAAAATTTATGGTGTGGATTTTGGCATGTTTGTACAGGATGACTGGAGATACTAACAAGCAAGACCTAACAAGAACACACAAATCCCCAGTCCTTTTTCCCAGGGTTTATAATGATCTGATCTAAAGGTATATGTTTTTATTTTGAAATACGATCTGTAAAGTCCTTTATATAACTACACTGGAAATGTACTCCAATATAACTTTTTATAGGTGTCAGATTCTTCTATCTAATTTGAAGCTACAGTTTCAAATGTAAAAACTAAGTACTCTCTGGGAAAAATGGAAACATGAATATATAAATGCTTTCCCTAGTTAAATATATGACTACTCTTTCATCTGCTTCTGATGTTTTCTTCAGTTAGAGAAGGTAGAGATTCTATGTAATTGATCAAAAAGATCAAAATATCTGGTTTTCCCTCCCTCCCATCCTATCTTTTCCAACTACAAGGCCCAATGAGAACTGAAGAACCTTCATCCACCATCCTCGGTAAATTAACCCTCACTCTCCTCTAAATAAGTCGATGAATTAACCCTTACTCTCCACTGCCTCTGCAAAACATGCCCACTGGCCATGGGGAACTAGGGGCCCCCATCCGTATACCTAGGCATCTCTGTCCTGAGTTGAACCCTATTCTTGTAAGTCTATTGTGTTTGTCCCAGTCCTATGTGTGTTTACTACACAATAATTATAATTACATTTATGTAATTAAATATAAGCTAATAAAATTGGAGTATTAAAAAAAAGGCTTACAGTACACAAAACAAATATTCATCAAGCCAAGTGCCGTGGCACAGGCCTGTAGTCCCAGCTGCCTGAGAGACTGAGGCAGGAGGATCACGTTAGCCTAGGAGTTCAAGTTCATCCTGGGCACATAAATAAAATGTTTTTAATATATAATTTTTTTCAATTCACTAAAATGAGAAATTGTCAAATCAAATACAGACAAAACAAACATAAAATAAAATGAGGAAAAATTATAAAACTTTAGGCTGACTTTGAACTCAAACCAATTCACAAGTGTCTTTTTTCTAACTCTAAAGGTACTTTTAAGGTATGACATCATCCAAACACTGAAGAGTCTCCACTCTCACTAATGTACCCATATGTAAAGAAAGGGCCTTGATGTGGACCTATCCCAGAATCCTAGCAAAAGGTTAGCTTAAAATGTTTAGGAAATATATCTTTTCTGATACTCTGCTTTAATGAAAATATTAACCAACCAACTGCCTGTCTGAACTTAACAAGTAAAAGGACTATTCTTCTAATGCATATATATAAAATACATATATAAATATTAATCTGCTACTCATATAGGCTTTTTTTTTTTTTGGGGGGACAAGGTCCCACTATGTTGCCCAGACTTGCCTCACACTCTTGAGCTCAAAGGATCCTCCCACCTTGGCCCAGTATCTGGGACTACAGGCATGCACCACTCCAAGCTCTCATATCGGCTTTTTCTTTTTTGCATCCAATATAAACCATGTGCATTACACAAAAACAAACAAAAAAGTCATAATATCTTTAAGTAAATTTGGTTCGCTACAAAGGGCTGAGCTAACAGAGACCTGAGCATCCAAAGACCTCAGGTGTTTGGGATGAGCAATGATTTTCTAAAAAGGATACAAAAGCACTATCTATCTTAGAAGACTGATCAATTGAATTTCATTAAAATTAAGACCTTCTGTTTGTCAAAAGAGAATGAAAAGACACACAACAGACTAGAAGAATGGATTTGCCATATATATATGACAAAGAACACATATCCAGAATATTTAAAGAACTTCTACAAATCATAAGACAATTTTTTTAATGGGCAAAAGACCCAAACAAGCACTTCACAAAAGGTAACATCCAAATGGCCAACGCATATGAAAAGGTGCTCAGCACATCATTAGTCATCTGGGAAACACAAATTCAAACCTCTATGAGATACGAATACATTCCCCACAAGAATGGCTAAAATGTAAGAACAAGCAATATTACACACTAAGAAGAAAGTAGACCTAGTAGAACTGTCCACATTGCTGGTGGGAATGGAACCTGGTTCAACACTGGAAACCTGTTTGGCAGTATCTACTAAGCCCAAACCAACACTACCTAAAGACTTGGCAATTCTTCTCCTAGGAATATATTCAATAGAAATGATTGCCCACGCCCATCACAAGACATACACAAAAATGTCCATAAACACCTTTATTCACATTAATCACAACTTTGTAACCATTCAAAGGTCATCAACAGTAAATGGGTAACTAAATTGTGATATACATACTATAAGAATAAAAAAGGGCAAATTTCTGCTGTATGCAACACCACGAATATACCTCCCAGACACAATGTCGAGTAAAAGAAGTCAGACACAAAAGAAAGCATACTGTATGATTCTGTTTATATAAAGTTCAGGCACAAGCAACAGTCATCTATGATGACAGAACTCAGGATAATGATTTCTAAGGGGCAGTGGGTATCAACTGGAAGAGGGTACAAGAGAGTACTGAGTCCTGGAAATGTTCTATATTTTACTATGGACATTGGTGACATGGGATACACAGTATACATCAATTTAAGACTTTATTAACGAATTAAATGGTTCCTGTATTAATTAATACAGGCAGATTTTAGGGCCAGGGTCCGCTATTGATATATTTGGGCCAGATCATTCTTTGTTTGTCGGGGGCTGTCCTGTGCTCTGTAGAATATTTAGTATTATCCCTGGCCTCTCCACTCATTAGATCCTATAGTACCCACATGACCAGCATGACAACCAGAAGTGTCTCCATGTCTCCAGATATTGCTAAAAGTCCATTGGGAAATAAAGTCACCCACAGTTGAGAACCCCTGTTAAACTACTGGTATAAATGGGAGAATATAGTAAACCTTCCTTTATAACCTCTCAAAGTAGGAACCAAAGTAGTCAAGACCATGACTTAGAAATTAAGCACTGGCCGGGCACAGTGGCTCATGCCGGTAATCCCAGCACTTTGGGAGGCCAAGGCGGGCGGATTATCTGCAATCAGGAGTTCAAGACCAGCCTGGCCAACATGGTGAAACCCTGTTTCTACTAAAAATACAAAAATTAGCTGGGCATGGTGGCGCATGTCTGTAATCCCAGCTACTCGGGAGGCTGAGGCAGGAGAATCGCTTGAACCAGGGGGTCAGAGGTTACAGTGAGCCAAGATCACGCCACTGCACTCCAGCCTGGGCAACAAGAGTAAAACTCCGCTCAAAAAAAAAAAAAAAAAAAAAGAAAGTAAGCACCTATGGGCAAGGTGTAGTGGCTCACACCAGTAATCCCAGCACTTTGGGAGGCCAAGGAAGGTGGATCATCCTGGCCAACATAGTGAAACTCCATCTCCACTAAAATACAAAAATTAGCCAGGTGTGGTGGCGGGCTCCTGTAGTCCCAGCTACTCGAGAGGCTGAGGCAGGAGAATTGCTTGAAACCAAAAGGCAGAGGTTGTGGTGAGCCAAGATCGCGTCACTGCACTCCAGCCTGGCAAGAGAGCGAGACTCCTTCTCAAAAAAAAAAAAAAAAATTAAGCACTATAATCCTTGACCTGCAAGAAGGACTTACAAGTCTTTTACTCAACACAAGCAATATTTATCTCAAACTGCCTAATCACAAGAAGTACCTAGGATGCTTATAAACATGAATTCCTTGATGTTTTCTCTAGAGATTTAGTTTCTATAAGTTTGTGGTGAGGCTTAGAAATCTCTGTTGTCCAACAAGTACCTCAGGTGATTTTTATAAATGAAATGGGAGAGTTTTCTGACCCCTTCATGGATCTTATAACAGGAGTGTGACTCGTTTGCTCGGTCGGCTCTGCTGCTCACACAAACCCCTTATAGGAGGGGGAGCTTGCAGATGGGCAGGTGCAGGAGCCAGGGTGAGCACTTTTGGTCTCTGGCCCCATAGTAGCATCTAGGGGTGTGTTACAATTAATGCCCTTTTGGCAGTTGCTGTCCACAGATGGCTAAGTATTAAACCAGCTCAGTGGAGAGTTGGGGTGACAGCCTTTCACACCCTTTCCTATTGGTGCCCGGGTCCTTGTCCAGCATCCAGGAAGAAATCAGGTCACTCAGACTTGAAGGACGGTGAATGCAAGGATTTTATTGAGTGGTGGAGGTAGATCTCAGGGCAATGGATGGGGAGCTGGAAAGGGGATGGAGTGGGAAGATGGTCTTCCCCTGGAGTATGGCTGTCCCCTGGCCAATCTCTTCTCCAACCATCTCCATTCGAACTCTCAACATTTAGATGTTCCTCATCTCTCCTTCTCTGTTGCTTAGCTCTGCCATTCTGCCACTCCTCTGCTCCTCTGTTTCTCTATTTGTGACTCATGGAGCTTGGGGTTTATTTGGGCACGGGGTAGGGATGTGGCAGGCCAGAGTGGACTTGGAAAAAGCAACATCTGGGCACAAAAACAGGAATGCCTATTCCATCTTAAGGCCATGGGTTTCCAGGCTTGAGGATGGGGCCTTTGATGGGAAATTCCCTCTTTTACCCAGTATTCCCCTGTCCCCTGTCTGTATCATAAACAAGCAAGTGTTATAACAGTACTCTAAGACCACTCTATTTAATGTATACCTCTTAGGTAGAAAATCTTTTAAATATATTTCATGACAAAAATTCTAAACATTTCCACAAGAATAATTTTTTAACGGTTTTCTTTTTTTAAAGTTCATGCTTTCAAAAAATAAAACAAAAGTCTACTAAAACTGAACTACTCGACATAGGAGTTAGCTAATATTATGAGAAAGGCAAGTCAAGCCAGTGGCTGTGTTCTCTCCTAGGGGCCTACGAAAGTGATACCATCTCTTCTTGGCCTTCCCTTTCAGACCTAGGGCCATAGAAAGAGAAAGCACTAGGTAAATTTAAACTGGGATCTTGTTTCACACATCCTTTCTGCCATTCTTTTCCCTCAAGAGTCTCCTTCCTCACCTCCTCCACTACTTTCTCGTCACAATCGGCTCTACTGCAATTCCCCATTCTCCACCTTAACCTAATTACCAGTTCACTCATTGGCACACCTGCTTTTGCCAGATGTCCTGGGCTAGTCACACTCTGTGATCTGCTCCAGTCCTGGCAGGAAGGAGAGCATGTTTTTTTACTGGCCTAGGGCAAGCACTATCTTAGCTTCAAGGTTGTTCTTTTCACTAGTTCTTTGTGTTTGGTTCTCAACTGCTCCCCAAACTTCCCTGCCTTTCCCTTTCCTCCCCACAATGACCTGATACTGTTCATTCTCAATTTCCTGTTGACTCATTCCTTGCCTAATACCTTACCTTTATCATCTCTGTTTTCTGATTGATTGGTGTGGCTTCAGTTTCTATGGCTCCCTCATAAATGTGTGTTTTTATGCCTAGTCACCACTACTTATCGATAACAACTATAGTTTCATAGCTTCTTACTGTCATTCTAATAACAGTAAGAAAGTGCTAACCTGTGAGCACTCTTTACTGCAGGCATTGTACAAATGTTTTACACGAATTATTTCTTTTTCATAATTTGGTGAGACAGGTACTAATATTTCTATAGGCAAGGGAGACTTAAGTAATTTGCTAATTCTCCCAATTCCATCTAGTCAGTTTCTGAACTTTGGCGCTGCAATGGTCTTGATTTTTCTCCTGCAAAATTCATGCATATTATCTGTCCCACTTCCCTATGACTCTCCTCTTCTGTATAAAATATAATCTCTTTTACCTAGTTCTCTATTAAGGACCCATATGCTTTCTCCATGTTCTTTTTCTCAAAACAGTGATAGGACCATTCACTGTCTTTAATTATTTAACATTTTCCCTGTGTGTTCTTTTTCTTTTAACCACAATATGAACCTCTGAGTGCCCAGGTCAAACCTTACACTTCTTATAACCCTGGACACATAGCACAGTCCTACTCAGAAAGGAAGACTTGAAAACAAAAAAAAAAACATGTATTTCGTAAAAGTTATTTCAACAAAGCATATAAAGAATACATATTAGTCATTGTGTTAAATGCTAAGGATACAAATATGGCCCTATCTGTACTTTCAATTAGTTTACAAACTAGTGAAGAAAGGCTTGCAAATCAATAATAAAAATACTATACAACTGCTGCAATAAAGCCATAAACAGTGAAGCCCAAAGGAAGGAGCAACTTTCATCTGGAGGATGGGGGTTGACATCAAGAAGATACAGAAGAGGAAGTGATTGTGAATGGGGTTTGTAAAGATCAGGAAACCAGGTGGATAAGAGGGCATTCCCAAGAAAAAGACCAGTGTGTGAAGAGAGAGATGTGGAAGTCCAGGTGGGCATAAGGAATGGTGAGAAGTTCAGAGAGCTGGAAAGCAGAGCTGGAGTTCAGCAAAGAGAAAGATCAGAACTACCAAGCTATGGTATGGACCTTGAGCATTCTTTGAGTAACTGGACTGGTTATAAGAAAGAAGAGAGAGGGGCCAGATGCAGTGGCTCACACCTGTAATCCCAGCACTTTGGGAGGCCAAGGCAGAAGGATCGCTTGATCCCAGGAGTTCAAAACTGGCTTGGGCAACATCTCCGCTTAAAAAAAAAAAAAGGCATGTGCCTATACTCCCAGCTACTACGGTGACTAAGATGGGAGGATCACTTGAGCCTGGGAGGTCAAGGCTGCAGTGAGCCAACTTCATGCCAGCCTGGGTGACAGAGCAAGATCCTGCTTCAAAAGAAAAAGAAAAAAAAAAAAGGAGAGCGATAAGGAATGAAGTAAGTGGTTGAACCAAATTTATTCCTTCAATGACAACAATCTTACAGAGTGGACACCAGCAGTATACAGTATTAGGCTGCACCCATTCACACATAAAAATGTGTTTTCACAAATAGACAACGTGATTTTTCATTATCATCTTCCTATACCATCATTATCACTGAAGCCACTAGCTTACAAAAGACTGAATCTAACTATTGTCCTGTACATTTGGAAGCCACTGAATGTCTGCAAAGCAATTCGAGCTCATATTCAGTTTAGCCACTTTTTTAAGCTATTTTTTTTTCATCTTAGTATCTACAATATATAATGGCATGAAAGAAATGCAAGTAAGAGCTTAAGAGAAAAAAGATGTAAAGACCATCTGTGTTTATTTGTTCCTCAACTCATTCCAGAAAGGACTTCAAGTGAAGGACTATCTGTGGATTTCAATTATCATATGCTCTCCAGATCCCATTTCCATATATTATGGAGCTATAAATTTCTTTAATACAATAGCCTCAAAAAATTACTAGGTGCTATAAACTTTCCAGCTGTACCAAAATGCTCTTTCAAAGTACTATGATTATATTTCTAAGGAACATGAAGCCACTGAAAGAAATGTTTAACTTGATTAAACCTGTAAATGCCATATTCTTTATAAAAATGTAAGAATGAAAGAATAGCACTATCATTAAAATTTCCTAATCATGAGTTCATTTCCGACATACAGGTAGCTATACTGACTTTTAAGTCTCTGACAGATTAAGAGAGACATTTTGTTAAAGAATGAAAACCTGCAGAAGGCTGAATGTTAATTATTTACCATTTTTCCCTTGAAAAACTCTTCAACCATGCCCTGACATTTCCACATTCCTTAAAACCAACTGCAGATCTCATGTCAGAGAACATCGAGTGCCCCAACAAATGTGTACTATCTCTATCGCTCCATCTCAGAATTAACATGAGCTTAGGCTACTACCAGTGTTTATCTGTTATGCTGAAATCACTTAAACCTCTTATTCCCAGTTGCCAACCTGCTAATCTTACACTTGATTAGCCTCAACCAATATTTGCTAATGGCCACAGTGGAGCTGATGACAATGACGGTGACAAGGATGATTAAAACACTCTGACAACTACAAAATTCTCATGGCTCTCACTGCCTAATCTATAATCAAGAATTACCCTCTAAAATTCCAATGTCAACACCATTATTATTTTTATTATTCTCAGATCAACTATATATATGAAGGGCAGTTCAATTATGGAAGGGCAGTTCAATTATGAAGAGAGCAAATGAACCAGAGGAACAGATGCAAATGTGTCCAATCTATCCAATGTTCTAAGCCTCATCCCAGACCTACAGATCTAAAGTTTAATATGATACCTAGGGTAACTACCCAATTGTATATTACCTCCAAAAACAGATAAGCAAAGAGAAGAACATTATATTTATAACTTGCTTGCTTTCTGGGGAAGTAGAGTCAGAACCTTATCTCTTACTAGGAAGAAGAGTTAAAATGTTGCCTTTTTCGGCCAGGCACAGTAGCTCACGCCTGTAATCTGAGCACTTTGGGAGGCCGAGGTGGGCGGATCACGAGGTCAGGAGATGGAGACCATCCTCCTAACACGGTGAAACCCTGTCTCCACTAAAAATACAAAAAATTAATACAAAAAATTAGCCAGGCATGGTGGCACACGCCTGTATTCCCAGCTGCTCGGGAGGCTGAGGCTGGAGAATCACTTGAACCTGGGAGGCAGAGGTTGCAGTGAGCCAAGATCGCGCCACTGTACTCCAGCCTGGGCAACAGAGTGAGACTACGTCTCAAAACATAAAAATAGAATAAAAAATAAAAAATGTTGCCTTTTTCCAGGACTAAATGTTCTTCCAGCACTCATAAACCTATGAGGGTAGAGGGCAGAGGGAAAAAGGAAAAAAAAGATTTGACGTCGCAGAGTTAAATTGCACCCTTTCCCCCCATTCCTACACAAACACCTATAGCATCATTTTCCAAAGCTGAGAGAATCATTACCACCTTGGGCAAACTGGTTGACTGCGAATGTAGCCCAAATGACTATAAATAAAGACTTATATTAATTAGAGTTATGTCTTCCTGTAGATCATCTCATTATTTGGGTGCCCTGTCTCAGCCTTGGAGCCAGGACCCTCCGTGGCTCATCACCATCACAGATCATTCCACCTCCCCACTGAATGCTCATAATTATGCTTCAATGTGTCCTAGACTTATTTCTTTTTACCACCTGACAACAGATGTCATCTAGTGGTATCATCTAGCTTCAGCAAAGCATGGGTAATAACGTCCTTGCAATGTCTGTAGAACACAACCTTGTGATTACAGGCTGATCTACCAGCTGACTTCCCAGGAAATCTCCCAACTATTGATATATAAAGCAAGATTTTAACTGCTGTTGAAGTGACAGATGTTCTAATAACCATCAATCAAACACCCAAGCATTTGGTAACTGTCAACGCACTCAGAGTAATGCCAATATTCCTGCAGAGATCGAGTTTTCACTATCACTATAGGAAAAAAATAAAAACATGTCATAACAATTTCACCAGAAGTGGCATCAAGAAGCGGCAGTGTAATGACGTTACTCACGGTGTTTTAACAAGACTGTGGCAAATCCTACGGCTCTTGCTGTTTCCTGAGCTTAAGTGGAATTGATTCCTGGAGTTGAAATAAAAAAATGTGTATAGGAAGAGGCCTTGGGTCCCCTAATGCACTGGTTCTCCAAATTAAGTCTGCACAGAACGGCGAAGCTGACTCCATCCCAATGGCCTATTTTTAAATAGACATTCCCAGGGCCCACGTTGGAGATTCTGATTCCACATCTCTACAAATGACCAAGAATCTAGTCGACATGTGTAGATTTTTTTAACTTTCCACAAAGTTCTTATGTGCAATCAAGTTGAGAAACGCCGAAATATCACCCTTCCTACCAACCCCCAATAAGATTTTGATTTCATCAACCTCAATATTGGTGAAAATGATTGCCAATTCTTTAGAAATCACAGTTGCTGATATTAAGATGTCATATGTCTGAGGCATCTTACATCAGAAAAAAAAAGTTTGTAAACCACTGTTAACATCCAGCTCATCTTATGATAGAAATAAGAACTCCTGATTTGCCTCTAAAACCTGTTTCTCCCACGTTCCCTCCACAGCTTTCCTCATATTGGTCAATGGTCCCAAGTCTACCCATTAGTCAAACAATCAGCAGATCTGAAAGTCATCCTGAATTCTTTACCTCTACAAGCGGCCTTCTGTGACCCATCTCTTACTTTTGGCTACAAGTAACAGAGAAACCAACTCAACTCATGTAAACTAAAGAAGTACCACAGGTAGTGGTAATCAGGCTTATTTCTATCAGAATTCAGGTCCAGTTTTTTTCCCAGTTGTCCTAACAATGCCCTCCTCAGTATGTTAACTTCATCATCTCTCTGGTAGTGAAATAACTATAACAGTTCCAGTCTCTAAATCTACATGCAGTCACCAATTAGAAAACTTTCTCAGAGTCCCTGGCAAATGTCCTTGATCTTGCACTGGCACAAACTGAGCCACATTTCCTGGAACCACTGTATCTCCAGGGACAAACTTACAAACTGGCTTGGGCCTGGATTCCTGGGCAAATCTTTCCGGTAGCCTATTGGCTGAGAGGCAGAGGGAGAAATAACTTAATAAAAACAAGATTTTATTAGGAAAATAGAACTGAAGAAACTACCTACTCCAAAACCCAATCTAGAGTAAGTTTCCTCTTTTTTTCTCATACCATCACCTTCTTTTCCTTCATAGCCTTCATCACAATTTGAAATTGAATATTTGTAGATATGTTGCTAACATCTACACGGCACTTACCATATGGTACGGTCCTAAGTGGTTTGTACAAATGAATTCACTTGCTTCTCACAACAACCTTATGAAATCTGTGCATTTTGACATCCCCATATTATAGATGAGGACATACATGTACAGAGAGGTGCCGGAATTTGTGCAGGGCCATAAGTGGTGGAGCCTGGAGTCCCAGCAGCCGAATTCCAAAGCCCAGGAGCTCTGCTCTCACCTAATGCTGTTTTCCACTTAGTTTTGTCCCACTCCTCCACAAAATGTTAAGATACGTGAAGCAGAGAATGCATTTGCTTTATACACCACACAATATAAATATCCAACACAGTACCAGACACACAGGAAGCATTCAGTTTACAACATAACTGAACAAATGAAGGAATGGGTGAGGGAATGACAGAGTAAATGAATGAATGAGGTAATGAACAAAGAAACAACTAGAAAATCGTAATTCAGATCAAATGACTTTTCACGTTATATGACTAATTACAGAAAGGTAGAGACCACAGCTTCAATTTCCTAGTTCCAGTCTGGCTTCTCAAGATGGAGGTCCCTGTATAAAGCAAAAATAGAACTCTAAGCCCCCCAACCACCTGAGTGGATCCCCTCCTCTCAGCAAAGGGCATTCCAGAGTTAACCTGAAAACTAATTCAGGTCATGATAGAGGTGGAGGTGGGGGCAGGCACACCTCATTATACCTTCCTCCCTTCTGGAATTACTGGTAGAACAGACTCTTTAAGTCTGACAAGAAACATTTACAATCTATTCTCTCTGAAGCCTGCTACTTAGAGATTTCACCTGCACGATACAACCTCGGTCTCCACAACCCCTTATCTTAACACACACATTCCTTTCCATTGATTCTAAGTCTTTAGAACATAACTTATCTCTTTCAACAAACTGCCAATCAGATTCTACGTGTCAGGTTTTTCCAGACCAAACCAATGTATCTCTTACCTGTATCGATTGATGTCTCATGTCTCCCTGAAACCAAGCTGTGGCCTCATCATCTTGAGCACATGTTCATCAACACCTGTTCCACAGGGTCACAGTTATGTAGTCAATAATAAGTTGTCATTTCTCCTTTGCAAAGCCACCAAATGGCAAATGAAAACAGCAAAAGCTAGTCACTTCTTTTCAGATAGATCATAATGAACATACTCAAAACAGAGAATGACGTGAGTTAAGGATGGGATATTCCTGCATTTACCCTATCTGCATTAGACAAATGAACATTTTGTTCATTGACAGCAAGTCTAAAGCAGAAAACATACACAATACCCTGTGCACTATCAGGTACTAAGGATACTTAACAAGTATTTTTTAAAATCAATAATTTTCTAATAATCAGTTCAAAATCTCCACTTGAATTATGAAGATTTAAATATATGCAAAGCATTTGTTGTAATTTTCTTTCAAGGTGGTAGCATGGCTTTTAAAAATAAATCATCTGAAAAATGTAAGTAGCTAAAAAACAAATTACAGGACATATACATGTCAGTTCCCACTTCCAATATCTAGAATCAATTCTGCTTTCAGAAGAAAAATCATAGTGAACAAGATTTCCAGAGAAACTATTAACTGGTTTTGTGCAATCACATGCACAAAACAATCTATTAACCTGACTGGTTCCTAAGTAAACAGGGTAATGTATTATGACTCAATGCTAACAAGTAACTCTCATACTCAATATGTACAGCTTGTCCCTTTAAAGAAATGATGTGTGTTTATCCTCCACTCCAAGAGCAAAAGAAAACAGCCTTTGTAAACAGGCAAACATGTTATAAAACTGTCTATTTTCATATTTGCCTTTTGCCTTAACAAGCAGCTGTGTTTGCTGTTTTGAACAATGCATCATCAGCAATATCTATGCTTTTGGGCCAAGTTTATAATGGAAAGCAGGTTTCCAAAAATCATTTTAATTATTATAAAAACTAATGACAAAACATATATAAACCACATACTGCTTCATCAATGGTGTGAAAGCAAAAGCGGTTTAGAACCTATTACTATATGAGACTCTCCTACACCATGTAAGGAACCAAACATTTAAGAAATGTAGAAATGAGTATTCCTCATAGTAGACAGACTATAAAGGAGGAGAAAAGGACCTTTTGAGGGAGGAGGTGGAAGCAGGGAGCCTATTTTTACAAAAGCATATGACCATGGCACCTTTTAGCTTTTCCTAGAAAAATAATCTTTCCTTATATAGCGCTTTTCTTTAAAGTAGAACCCCAACCCACAAGAATACTGCAATGTTACTATCTTACTTGTAGCTTGGTGCATGCCTCAGTGGCCATGAAAACTATAACTGACCTACCAAAACCTCTTATTCCAAGTATTAAATAAAATACAAGCAAGAGCAGTGATTATTATTCTGTCACAAGAGTATGCTGTTTTAGCAAATAAATCCAGAATACAAACCCTATATCTCATAATTGGCAAAGAGTTCACTGTAGACACTGGCCACAGATTTTTTTCTTACTATTCTCTGACCTTACCCAGACGGATTTCCTCTCCATTCATTCATTTCCCTTTTTGATTTCAAAAAGTGTTTGAAACACTTCTTAGGCCTGCCCTGCCGATTTGTTAAGACAGGCCTTAAAAAGCTATTAACCTGATTGGTCTTTAAATAAACAGAGTAATGAACAAAGGAACAACCAAGAAATCATGATTTGGATTTTTCATGTTACACAACTAATTATGGAAGAGTGGGGTCCAGAGCTTCAATTTCTTGGGCCTAGTCCAGCTTCTTGGGCCTAAGAAAATGGTTAGTTTTAGATTTGGGAGTAAAAACTTACAGAAGCCATTCTCAAACACTGTATGACTAAACAGCCTTCCAAATGAGATCGTGTTACCACTGGGAAGCCTCAACAACTGAGCTGAACTGAACTGAAAGTAAAAATTAATCCAATTACTGCAAGGATATATTTGCAAAATCATTAAGGCTGATCATCCTCCAATCCCCAAATGCTCAACTCACCCTCCAATCCCCAAATGCTCAACTCACATAGGCCAAGGAGAGGCACATTCTCCTGTTGGTAACTTTAGTAAACTTCCTATGTTTTAATCAGGAAGGGAAAAAAAGCCCTTCTCAAATTAGACAACAAAATATTTTCAGAAATTACATAAATTACTTTATAATCCCTTTTACTATTTTAAGCAGTATGATGGCTCTAAAATTATAGTAGCCATGACAAAAAATATCGAGGAAACAGAATACAGTCACCACTTGTTAAACAGTGTGATAACTAAAGGCAACCATATGAAAAGAAACATACATCTTTACCAGTAGACATTAATCTGCTTCTGTGGACTTAAATTCCTTGAGGGCAGGGATCAATTCTTACTCAACCTAATTTCAATTCGCTGGAAGAAACCCATACTACGGAACTAGGTTCTAGGCATACAACCATGAACAGGTAAGATCTCACTCAGTATGAAGCTTACATTCCAGAGGTGGTGACAGTGCTCCCCAAAAGTGTAAAAAGGAAAATTAATTTCAAATGAGTAAGTGTCAAAAGAAAAACAAACGGCTGAGATAGAAGTGAAAAAGCAGGATACCCACCTAATTTAGACTGAGCCCTGGAAGCCAATCTGAGGAAGTGACATTTACAATTTAACAGAGAACTAAAGCCCAGAATAAAAAACATAACGGGCTGTTGAATTTTGTCAAAGGCCTTCTCTGCATCAATTGAGATAATCATGTGGTTTTTGTCTTTGGTTCTGTTTATGTGGTGAGTTACGTTTATAGACTTGCATATGTTGAACCAGCCTTGCATCCCCGGGATGAATCCTACTTGATCACGGTGGATAAGCTTTTTGATGTGCTGTTGCAATCGGCTTGCCAGTATTTTATTGAGGATTTCTGCATCTATGTTCATCATGGATATTGGCCTGAAGTTTTCTTTTCTTGTTGAGTCTCTGCTGGGTTTTGGTATCAGGATGATGGTGGTCTCATAAAATGATTTGGGAAGGATTCCCTCTTTTTGGATTATTTGGAATAATTTCAGCAGGAATGGCACAAGTTCCTCTTTGTATGTCTGGTAGAATTTGGCTGTGAACCCATCTGGATCTGGGCTTTTTTTGGGTGGTAGGCTGTTAATTGCTGCCTCAACTTCAGACCTTGTTATTGGTCTATTCAGGGTTTCGACTTCTTCATGGTTTAGGCTTGGGAGGATGCAGTGTCCAGGAATTTATCCATTTCCTCCAGGTTTACTAGTTTATGTGCATAGAGTTGTTTGTAATAATCTCTGATGATGGTTTGGATTTCTGTGGAATCTGCAACAGCCCTTTATGCTAAAAACCCTCAATAAACTAGGTATTGATGGAACGTATCTCAAAATAATAAAAGCTATTTACGACAAACCAACAGCCAATATCATACTGAATGGGCAAAAAATGGAAGCATTCCCTTTGAAATCGGGCACTAGACAAGGATGCCCTCTCTCACCACTCCTATTCAATATAGTACTGGAAGTTCTACCCAGAGCAATCAGTCAAGAAAAAGAAATAAAGGGTATTCGAAAAGGAAAGAAGGAAGCCAAATTGTCTCTATTTGCAGACAACATGATTGTATATCTAGAAGACCCCATCGTCTCAGCCCAAAATCTCCTGAAACTGATAAGCAACTTTAGCAAAGTCTCAGGAGACAAAATCAATGTGCGAAAATCACAAGCATTCCTATACACCAATAACAGACTTAAAGAGAGCCAAATCAAGAATGAACTGCCATTCACAATTGCTACAAAGAGAATAAAATACCTAGGAATACAACTAACGGCCGGTCACGGTGGCTCACGCCTGTAATCCCAGCACTTTGGGAGGCTGAGGCGGGTGGATCGCGAGGTTAAGAGATCGAGACCATCCTAGTCAACATGGTGAAACCCCATCTCTACTAAAAATATAGAAAATTAGCTGGGCATGGTGGCACATGCCTGTAATCCCAGCTACTCAGGAGGCTGAGGCAGGAGAATTGCCTGAACCCAGGAGGTGGAGGTTGCGGTGAGCCAAGATCGCACCATTGCACTCCAGCCTGGGTAATAAGAGCGAAACTCCATCTCAAAAAAAAAAAAACAACTAACAAGGAATGTAAAGGACCTCTTCAAGGAGAACTACAAACCACTGCTCAATGAAATAAGAGAGGACACAAACAGATGGAGAAACATTCCATGTTCATGGTTAGGAAGAATCAATATCATGAAAATGGCCATACTGCCCAAAGTAATTTACAGATTCAACGCTATCTCCATCAAGCTACCAATGACCTTCTTCACAGAACTGGAAAAAAACACCTTAAACTTCATATGGAACCAAAAGAGAGCCCGCATAGCCAAGTCAACTCTAAACAAAAAGAACAAAGTGGGAGGCATCACACTACTGGACTTCAAACTATACTACAAGGCTACAGTAATCAAAACAGCATGGTACTGGTACCAAAACAGAGATATAGACCAATGGAACAGAACAGAGGCCTGGGAGGCAACACAACATATCTACAACCATCTGATCTTTGACAAACCTGACAAAAACAAGCAATGGGGAAATGATTCCCTGTTTAATAAATGGTGTTGGGAAAACTGGCTAGCAATGTGCAGAAAGCAGAAACTGGACCCCTTCCTTACACCTTACACTAAAATTAACTCCAGATGGATTAAAGACTTAAACATAAGACCTAACACCATAAAAACCATAGAAGAAAATCTAGGCAAAACCATTCAGGACATAGGCGTAGGCAAGGACTTCATGACCAAAACACCAAAAGCATTGGCAACAAAAGCCAAAACAGACAAATGGGACCTAATTAAACTCCACAGCTTCTGCACAGCAAAAGAAACAGTCATTAGAGTGAATTGGCAACCAACAGAATGGGAAAAAATTTTTGCAGTTTACCCATCTGACAAAGGGCTGATATCCAGAATTTACAAAGAACTAAAACAGATTTACAAGAGAAAAACAAACAAACCCATTCAAAAGTAGGCGAAGGATATGAACAGACACTTTACAAAAGAAGACATACATGAGGCCAACAAACATAAGAAAAAATGCTCATCATCACTGGTCATTAGAGAAATGCAAATCAAAACTACATTGAGATACCATCTCACACCAGTTATAATGGCGATCATTAAAAAATCTGGAGACAACAGATGCTGGAGAGGATGTGGAGAAATAGGAACACTTTTACATTGTTGGTGGGAATGTAAATTAGTTCAACCATTGTGGAAGACAGTGTGGCGATTCCTCAAGGACCTAGAAATAGAAATTCCATTTGACCCAGCAATCCCATTACTGGGTATATATCCAAAGGATTATAAATCATTCTACTATAAGGACACATGCACATGAATGTTCATTGCAGCACAGTTTACAATAGCAAAGACCTGGAACCAACCCAAATGCCCATCGATGATAGACTGGATAGGGAAAATGTGGCACATATACACCATGGAATACTATGGAGCCCTCAAAAACGATGAGTTCGTGTCCTTTGTAGGGACATGAGTGAACCTGGAAACCATCATTCTCAGCAAACTGACACAAGAATAGAAAATCAAACACTGCATGTTCTCACTCATAGGTGGGTGTTGAACAATGAGAACACATGGACACAGGGAGGGGAGCACTACACACTGGGGTCTGTTGTGGGGAAATAGGGGAGGGACAGCAGGGGGTGGGGAGTTGGGGAGAGATAGCATGGGGAGAAATGCCAGATATAGGTGAAGGGAAGGAAGGCAGCAAATCACACTACCACGTGTGTACCTATGCAACAATCTTGTATCTTCTTCTCATGTACCCCAAAACCTAAAATGCAATTAAAAAAAAAAAACTACGCCCACAGCCGGGCGCGGTGGCTCGCGCCTGTAATCCCAGCACTTTGGGAGGCTGAGGCGGGCAGATCACGAGGTCAAGAGATCGAGACCATCCTGGCCAACATGGTGAAACCCCATCTCTACTAAAAGTACAAAAAATTAGCCGGGCGTGGTGGTGCGTGCCTGTTGTCCCAGCTACTCGGGAGGCTGAGGCAGGAGAATTGCTTGAAACCGGAAAACGGAAGATGCAGTGAGCCAGGATCGCCCAACTGCACTCCAGTCTGGCGACAGAGTGAGACTCTGTCAAAAAAAAAAAAGAAAAAAAAAAACTACACCCACAAAGAATGGCAGTCACACATACAAAGGCTCTGGAGTGATTTAAGAGTTGAGCTTGTTAAAGGATGGGGGAGATGATTTATATGTCTGACTGTAATGCATGCATGAGAACAGTCTTCAAGAAGACACACAGAGACAAACGGGGCAGAGTCATACACGATCACATGATAAGGAATTTGCAGATTATTCTGAATGAAAATTCAGAATATGGGAGTGAAACGTGATCTGAAAGAAGGGATTGATAGGAGAGCAAGATGAGAGCAAGGAGAAGAGGTAAGAGGCAGTATGATACTCCCAGCAAAAGATAAGGTAGGCAGATCTGGGTGATGTCAGTGGTAATGGAGAGCTGTGGTCGTATGAAAAATGAATTTTGCCCAGGTGCTGGGGCTCACACCTGTAATCCTAGCACTTTGGAGGGCTGAGGTGGCAGGACTGCTTGAGCCCAGGAGTTTGAGACCAGCCTGGGAAACATAGCAACAACCTGTCTCTACAAAAAAATTTTTAAAACATTAGCCAGGCATGGTGGCTGGAACCTGTAGTCTCAGCTACTTGGGAGGCTGAGATAGGAGCATCACTTGAGCTCAGGAAGTAAAGGCTTCAGTGAGCTATGACTGTACCACGTACTCTAGCCTAGGTCACAGAGCAAGAATCTATCTCCTACCACCCACATAAAAACAGTTGTGGAGGCAGAATCAATGTGATTTGCCTCAATGATAGAAATTGGGGAGTAAGAAAGTAGGATTCAAATACAATTCCCAGTTATAACAGGAACTACATTTTCAAGTGCAGACATCAAGTGAGCATTTAAATACTGAACAAAGTTTGGGCTCAGAGGAGAGGGCTGGACTACAGTAATAAATCTGGAAGCCATCAGTAAAAAAAAAAAAAAATTTCTTTTTTGAGACGGAGTCTTGCTCTGTGACCTTGGGAAATAATGTAACCTTTTTTTTTTTCTTCAGTCTCACTTTGTCACCCAAACTAGAGTGCAGTGGTACGATCTAGGCTTACTGCAACCTCAATTTCCCAGGTCAAGTGATTCTCCGGTCTTGGTCTCCCAAGTAGATTACAGGTGCACCCCACCACACCTGGCTAATTTTTGTATTTTTAGTAGAGACAGAGTTTCACCATGTTGGCCAGGCTGATCTCGAACTCCTGACCTCAGGTGATCCGCCCACCTTAGCCTCTGAAAGTGCTGGAATTACAGGCATGAACCACCACACCCAGCCCATAATTTAACCTTTCTATACCTCAGTTTTCTCATCTATAAAATGGAGGAAACACTGGTATGTACTTCACCCAGTTACTGTGAAGCTAACATGTGATCACCTAGGAGAAGCAGTGAGAGTAGTGCTGTTACCCAGGAAGAGCTCAATAAACTTTCACTTCTAAGGAAATTCATTAAGGAGCTACTGAGACAAACTAGACAGTGCAATGTAAACATACCATATTATATACACCATATTCCAACCTTAAAGTAACAAGCCAATGACATCCTTAGAGTTGACACGTCCCAGCCAGGTATTCAATTTGTATAAATATTTTATGCAGATCATATGTCAAGCAAAATCCTTTACCTGGTCAGAGAAGTCTGAATATACTATTACATTAAATCATAATTAATCTGTTCTTCATTTTACAGGAGGATACATCCAAGTAACTGCATGTTGGCTTGGTTCAGATACGCCAACAAAGTCTAAAGGAAATGGGACTCTAAAACTACCAGTCAGATGTTTTTAAACACACAGAAGCTGTGAGTTTTTTTTTAAGTAAATAAAATTGTTTGCAATAATTATTTAGGCTGGCCATAATCTTATTCACTAAATTGTCCAACTCTTACTTCTTTTTGCATGATTTTCTTAGTAGCCGGTATCCTAAGCATGCTGATATTTCTCTGACTTGTATCTTTTACTTATGAGGTAAATAATACACCAGATACTCTAGAAAATTCATGGAAATCATCACCGAGCAATTAATTTACTTATTCCAAACAGAGAAAAGGGCATGTGAACAGCGTCTGCCTTATTGAATGCTGTTATTTCTCAGGCTGCTAATAAAGCTTTGATTTTTTTCAAAAACTATCATAACTTTAAATTAGGATATACAGGTTGAGAATCACTTATCCAAAATACTTGGGAACAGAAGTGTTTTAGATTTTGAATTTTTTTTTTCAGATTTCAGAATATTTGGATATACATAATGAGGTATCTTAAGGATGAGACCCAAGTCTAAGTATGAAATTCATTCATGTTTCTGGCCGGGTGCGGTGGCTCATACTTGTAATCCCAGCACTTTGGGAGGCCCAGGCGGGTGGATTACTGGAGGTCAGGAGTTTGAGACCAGCCTGGCCAACACGGTGAAACCCCATCTCTACTAAAAATACAAACATGAGCTGGGCTTGGTGGCGCACTCCTGCAATCCCAGCTACTTGGGAGGCTGAGGCAGAAGAATCACTTGAACCCAAGAGGCAGAGGCGTAGTGAGCTGAGATGGTGGGCACCACTGCACAACAAAACTTCATTTATGTTTCTATACACTTTATACACATAGCCTCAAAGTAATTTTATACAATACTTTTAATAATTTTGTGTGTTCTGACTGTGATCCGTCACATGAAATCTGGTGAAGAATTTTCCACCTGTAGTGTCATGCTGATGCTCAAAACATTTCTGATTTTAGAGCACTTTGGACATCAGAATTTAGGTTATCTATATTCCCCTCAAAATGAACTGTTTATTCCACCTGCAGAACTTAAAACTTTTGGCTGAAAGGCAAAGTTTTCATTCAACATTTGCATGGTCTTATGATGCCCAGCAGAATGTCTATCTCAGGAAAAGGATATGCAAATCACTAAGCTAGACGATGAAGAGCTTCTTTAAAAAATTCCAGAGTCAAATATTATTTCTCCTCACATTCAACTTGAACTTTCAAGCCTAAGAAAGACTGCAAAAATAACCAGGGGAACAGAAATGGTCATACAACAACCACATGAACCAAATAGCACAGGGTTTCTGAAACTGTGGTCACCAGGCCAGTAGTTTGAGCATCACCAGGGAACTTGTTAGAATCAGAAATTAAGGGAAGGGTCCAGCGGTCTCTTTTAACAACCCTCTAGGTGATTTTGACACACACACTGAAGATAGAATCTCTGGTTTCTGACAATCAAGCTCTGACACTGAACAGCTTCAAGCTTCAGCTTAGGGCTCCTATCACAACACGCTCCCTTGAGGCTGGGAGTCTCTGGGCTGTTTGTACCTTCCCCCAGATACTGCAGTCAAGATTCTACCACAGAGCCAAGGCAAATTAACCTCCACCTCAGACTACAGGGAGAATAGAGAATAAAAAATGATTAGGAAAAAAAAAAAGATGGATCTATCTGTCCATAGAACAAACTTCTCAGAAAGCAGAGAGAGGTACAATCTTCCAGGTTTCAATTTCTCTGGTATTCTCACTAGTATATTTCCAAAGCTACTAACCATCAACTTAGAAAAAGAACTCAAGAATGACCTTCTAAAAATATATTAACAAAAAACTGGTTACCAGTTATTTTTAAATAACAAAATAAAGCTCATATAGTAATAAACATTTTTAAGAGAACTGAGTTAGAGAAAAATGGCATTAAATTCCTTTTTTTAATTTTAAAAACATAATTTATAAACTCTTTAAAATCATTATTGCATGCTTCAGTAAATATATACACAAACACAACCAATGAACATTATAACAATCATGTTTTTATCTTTTAAATGATTGTTCATCCTATAATTATGAAATATAATGATGCCTCAAAACTCACATGCACATGTTAACTAACCTTTTAGTCTCATATTTACAATGAAAACTGCTTAATTTTTTATTGTGGCAATATATGTATAACAAAATAATTTAACAGAAAAATTGGGGTAGTGCCATATAGACTCTTTTTGAAAGTAGATAAATATTTACAGAGTATTATTGACCTATCCTAGACCTCTGGGAGACAATCAGATGTTCTTAGTTCCCCAATCAGTTTAAGTCTGTAACTCACTTCATGCCAGTGGAATTAAGCCTCTTTCCTAGTTCAAATATTCAAGTTTAGCTGAAAAGTGCTAAGCCTGACATTCCTCCTGCATAAGACTACATAGACCTGATAGCGGAAGAGGGTTGAGTGAGGACCATGATATGAAATACCAAGTATTAGTGACCTGTCCTGCAATATCAAGTATTTATTAGTGACCTATCCTAATACTTGATTTTGAATACATGAATAACTTGATAGAGACAGATCTGCGTTGGCATATTTTTGACCCCCATCTGCATTTCTCTTTGCACCTGGGAGGAACAGTGGTGTGTCGAGCCATTCTGGTTGAATGCTTCTCCTGACACACATCCTTAAGTTGAACTCTGACCCACCAGGGAGGTATGGAACCAAGAGGGGGCATATCACTGTGGCAATTCCCCACAATAGGCTCAAGTACAGCACTCCCAGCTCTGAGGTCAAATGTAGATCCAACTTGAATATGTGAGTAGATATTCCTAAAAATATTATCATTTTATGTTAGTACCCACAATCCTCCAACTCAGGGGCTCCGCATGAACACAAACTTTGCCATAGTGACCGTATATTCCAGTTTGTCCTGAACGGTCCAGGTTTATTACTCACAGTACTTGTGTAATTATTAGTGGTGCCCCTTTTGACAAAATTGTCCCAGATAAAACAATAAAGTATATCGTCATCCAATAGATAGGGCCATTGCAGAAAAGGAATAGGGATGAGAAACAAGCCAGAGGCGAATATGTTAGGGGATGTTTGCAGTCTACTGCTCCAGGCTGCCTTTGTAGGCTTTGTATACCTTGTCAAGGACTGAGGGAAACACTTAGGAGACTCTCTTAACAATGATCTTAAGTCCAAATAAATAATTCTCCACTTCAAATGTAGAACTCAGAACAAAGCAAACAGCAGGTCTTCCTTCTGATTTGAAGGGTACCCAGAACTATCCACAGCCAACTCTGCATGAAGCATGCTGCTGGATGATACTATGTTAAACTGGCCCCTTTAACATGTCCAGCTGCAGAATCAACGCTTCTGGGAATTCTTCTGGTAAATTCTACAAAAACGATGGTCCCAACTTTCCCTACTATGAGAGCAGTATCAAATGAAGCCGAATGCTCTAAAGGAAATATGGCAAACAGCACACAGTGTCAATGACCGCACTTGTCCACTCAACAAATATTTACACCAAAGATCAAAAGTGGCAGCTCATGGGTCTCTGAAGCAATCTCTCAGATGTGCATTGTTTGGCCCAGATAAGATTCTTTATTAAATGTTTATGATATTTGCCAATACTTTAAAATGTGGGGTCATACATAAAATATCTTTAGATGTGAGCATACAAATATTATTGGACAAGTGTATTTATAACATAAAATATTGCAAACCACCCAGACTTACAAAACTAGAAGGTTACTGAAACTTTCATTGAAGTTAGAGGGATGATGTTATTCTGGCCAGGTGCGGTGGCACACACCTGTAATACCAGCACTTTGGGAGGCCAAGACGGCAGGATCACCTGAGGTCAGGAGTTGGAGACTAGCCTGGCTAACATGGAGAAACCCCGTCTCTAATAAAAATACAAAAAAATTAGCCAGGCACGGTGGTGCGCACCTGTAATCCCAGCCACTGGGAAGTCTGAGTCAGGAGAATCGTTTGAACCTGTGAGAAGGAGGTTGCAGTGAGCTGAGATCTCGCCATTGCACTCCAGCCTGGGCAACAAGAGCAAAACTCCGTCTCAAAAAGAAAAAAAAAAAGAAGAAAAGAAAAGAAAGAAAAAAAGAAATCCGATTTCTACTTTCTCTTGGGAAATCAACAGCTCTAGAAATGCTAGGCTTGTATTCCATTCATGCAATTTCCAACTGGAGATAAGTAGCATCCTGAGAAAGGACACTCACTATCCAGTCCTCAATGGTCCTCACTCAACCCTCTGCCTCGTCATTTGAGTTTGCAACCACTGATTAATGGCTGGAGATGTTCCCTAGAGACACTACATCTGGCCCTTCAAATTAATAATCCTCTGCCAGGGAATCTCTTGGTTAAGAGCAAATAGTAATTCATATCTTTAGACCAAACACTCATCTGGGAAATGGCAACAAACAGGAAAGTTAAAGGTTTTCTTGAACTTTTATCATAAAGTCATATGGCTTCCACTGCTCCCACTGAACAAAAAGGGGGAAAGGAGCCTAATCATATTGATATTTATATAGTTCAGCCTCTAATGCTTAAATATATAATGGCAGAAAATTAAGGAATGTTTACAATTGACTTCCTACCAATGAGACCAGGAGGAACTCAACAGCTGTTGAGAACTCAAGGTGCCATGACCAGCAATGGATTAGCAACAATGTGTCAGGCATCAGATGTGGCATGGGAAGCAATAACTTGAACATAAACCCCTAAGAGTCATGAAAAGTTCCTTAAAGTCCTGGAAAAATGCAACTGGCTCCTCTTTACCACCAGCACCAGAAAAATTTAATACAATAAAGATGTAATAGCTTTCAGAAACTTTCCAATTTTAACATGTGAAAGCTAAAAATAAGTTTTGAACAAATGATCACAAAATGAAATTCATTAAATCGTGGTTAGAATCTTGAAATAATTTGTAGCACGATATTTTGCCATAAACATAACAGTGATCAGAAGTTAAAATTGTTCTCTTCACATTAGGAGTTCTGATTATTGGTTGCCTGTAATCCCAGCTACTCAGGAGGCTGAGGCATGAGAATCACTTGAACCTGGGAGGTGGAGTTTGCAGTGAGCCGAGATCGTGCCACTGCACTCCAGCCTGGGGACAAAGCGAGACTCCCCCGCCCCCAAGAAAAAGAAGATAGTTAACTATTTAACAAAGTAACTAATGAAATCTAAGGCAGTGAACTATTATTTTTTTCAATTCAACTACAAGTCTTTTGTGAAAACTATTAAACTAAATTTTTCAATTACAGACAGAAGGATTGTGAAATAAAGAATCAAAGCCTTATTTATAGGATGTTTTTCTCATCTGACTACTATTAATTTCCCAGCTACCAAAAGAAAGCCACATGGCGCAACCTGAGACTTTATTTATATTTAGACAACACTGTTTTTCCAAAGAAACTAAAGTACTGTGTAAGCATTAACTAGCCATTTTTAAAAGAGCATTTTGGAAGCTTTTGATATGGGGGGGGACTCATTACAAATTAAAGGGAGAAAAGCCTGCAAAGGCACAATCACTGCATAGTCAAGTTTTCCTCTCCCTGTTCCATAAGGACCATATCTGTTTTTAAGGAAGTAAGAGTTTACTATTTGATAATTCGACTTAGAAGACGCTGAAAAAAATATTAAAAACAAAAGGGAAACATCATTTTAAAAAATATTAGCAACGTCTTCTACTACACTAACTCCAACACCTGTGTTAAAAACTGCAAAAAAAGAAAAAAAAAAAGGGATTCTTTCCATTCAATATCCAAATGTAGAATCCTACTTTGGAGACAATTTGACAATGTCCAGTAACTTTTCCTAAGTCCGGCTCCGAAATCGCCTCCCTGACTGTAGACCTGCAGGTGCTGCTGTGACGATGACGCGACCAGCCAAACCGGTTAAGTATTTGACCGCGATTGAGAACTAGTGAGGACCTCTAAAAACCCAACCTTCTCCTGCGTTCACGCACACGCGCGCGCTCGTACACACACTGCAAGCAAGTCATCTCCGGTCACACTCAAGACGCCGCCGTCCTCCCGGGACGCGCGCTCCTCCACGCGTGCTCCTTGGACGCGCCAGCTCCTCCTCCATCCCGGGACCGCTATCCTTCTCCCTCCGGTCCCTGCAGCCGGCCAGCCGCTCCCGCAGCTCGCCTAGCCCCTGAACGCTTTCTCTCCCACTCCCAAGGTCAGGGAAAAGGGACAAGCCGGCGCTCGAGCGCGCCACGTGGAGCGCGCGCTCCAGCAGCCAAACCTCAGTCGGTCCGTAAAGTGGGGTCCCCGCCCCTCCCGCCCTGCTCCCCGATCCCCTAGGGCCGAGCCCGCCCCCCGCGCCTCCGAGCCCGGGTCTTGCCTGGTTGGGGTCTGTAGCGCGGAAAACGTGACAGGCCATCTGCGACTCCGGGTCGTCGGGCTGCGCCTTGATCAGGTAGGCAAAGTAGGTGAGGTCGTGGCTGTTGTGGATGAAGCGCGAGATGTGCTGCGCCTTATGCTCGAAGATGAACACGGCCGGGTTGGGCTGCGCGGCCGACGGACTGGTGCCCCCCGAGGCCCCGGCGCCTGGCGCGGGGACGCAACGCAGGAAGGGCGCGCTGAGCACCAGGATCACCTCGCGGGCCGCGGGGCCCCCGCAGCCGCCCGCCTCGGGCTTCTGGCTGCGCCTGCGGATCTCGGCCATGAGCCAGGGCAGCATGGGCAGCGTGGTCCTGCGGTCCAGGCACGACCCCCCCACGTACCACAGCCGGAACCGCTTGTCGCCAGGCTTCCCGGGGCCGGGCTGAGCTGGGACGCTCGGCTCGGGCTCCAGGGGGTGCGGGAATGGCTCATCCTGAATGCAGCTGGGCGGCTCCATAACTCAAGGCTTGCCAGGGCACGGCGGAGCCCGACCGGACGCACCGCGCCCCCTACTCCCGCGCAGAAGGCGCCGCCGAAACTGTGCCAACTGCCGCACCCGGCCCCCGCGCCCTCCTGGGAGCGGCGCGACCCCGAACTCCGTGCTTCAGCGGCCCTGCCCCATGCGGCACTTCCAGGGGCGCGGCTCGGAGGCTCCGGTGGCGGGCACCGAGGTGAGCGCCCGGCAGCCGGACCGGCAGGCGGGGGCGGGTTAAACGGACATCATCCTCCTCGGGCTGACGTCTCGGGCAGGACCTCCCCTTCCTCCGTCGCGGGTATGCAGGGTCAGAGGTCCTCGCCGAGGGTCCCCGCGGCCGCCGGCCCCAGCGCTGCCGCCCCGCTGCGGCCGCCGCGCTCTCCTCAGGCAGGCACTGGGTGGCTGGGCGGGGAATGGGGCTGTGGGCGGGAGGGGGTGACTTGGGGCGGAGCTGACTCCTACCAGGGTGACCGGCTGTCACCTGGAAGGTCGGGACTGCCGGACTGCGGCGCGGTCCGTCCTCGGGAAAGGCCTCAGACAACTACTCCAGTGGAAAATAACAAAAACAAAACGTGGCCTCGCGGGGGCCGCTCCTCCTCCCGCCGCCGCTGCAGCCCAGCTCGCTGCTCCTCCTCCTGCCGTTCCCGTCCCTCCCTCGCTCTTTCCTTCCTTCCTTCCAGGCTGCTTCTCTAATCCGGCTGCTACCCCGCCTCCCGTCCGGCGGGCGGAGAGCGTCGCCTGCAAACGCTTATCTGGGAGGCCGCCTCTCCGCCTCTTCCTCCGACCCCCGCCCCTGGGGCCGCAGCCCACAGCCTGGCGCGGGCACTGCCCGGACCAGCTTGGCCTCTCCTGGGTCGCCGCGATCTCCGTCTTCTCCCGGCGTCTCTGCTGCCCCCTACAGAGGGGGCCACTCGCAATGGAGAACTGGGATTTTTTTTTTTTTTAAACAGTATTTGCTTGGTTTCAGTTCCTCCTAAAGCCTACACAGTAATTTCTGAATTCTGTTTCCTAACAATTTCAAAAAACGCCCGTGTTTTAAATCACAACATCATAAATTCCAGTTCCAAATTTCACTTTAAAACATGGTATTGACAACTTGAATCTTCCTAGTTCTTAAAGCAGCCAACTTCTTAAAACATGGAAAAGTCATATTTTATTTTACATCCCCAGTCGAGAGCTAATGTAGAGATTTATTGTTCTTTTATATATATATGGTAATACATATTTCCAAAGAACTAGACAAAGGTTTGGAATAATTTGATCATTGTAATTTTAAAACAGGTAGACAAGTATTTTCTCTTTTTACTCTTACTGAATGATAATTAAGAATTGGGTAAGAGGTAAAGACAAAATAAATAGGAAAGACACACAAGTTCCTGACTTTCTCCAAAGTGCTTACAAGAAGAATGAAAATTCAGATTTCTTGTTGTTTAGTTTAATGAGTTCTCACTTTCTGTAAAACCCTCGGACCATTTTTTCCCTTGTATTTATTTAAGATCAATATGACCAACTGCCATTATTCCTATGCTGAATTTCTGGTTGCACACTGACGGCTGTCTTATTAATAGGCATCTAAGTTCCAAGATGGAGACATTACTAATTGATTAGGTCAAGTCATTTGGTTCAACCACTTAAAAAAACCCTTGTTCAAAAAGACCCATGTCTTCAAAGAAGCAATGAAAAGTTCTTGGAAGGTAGACTGATACTTTCTAGAACTTTACCAAAAACTTTCTTACCCAGATACCATTTCCTTAGACTACACATCTGAGACATATAAAAGAAAGGAATAAAGTTATAAAGAAAGCATGGAAGTCCTGTAGATTCTACAAAATCAACCAGCTTGGGAGCTAGGATTGAATTAATAGCTCTAGCAAGCCAGTTCCTACTGTCATAATAAAGTGAAGTAACAAAGAACGCCCTTTCACCGATTGACAGAAAAACAGAATTGCCTTTTATTACGTGACATGCTAAGTATGATGGCTTTCTGCTTGGGAATGCCCCTCATTCTTTCTATTGTTATTGTTATGTTTATCTTACTGCATGCTGATGAGCATTTTTACTGTCTGACCCTCTCTGCATCCTCATACCTGGGCAGATAGTCCTTTTTTGCCCTCCTTGAAGTTAGCCACAGTCATATGACTTGTTTTGACAGTGCAGTGTGAACAGAACTGACTTGGGTAGAAGTATTTAATTGCCAGTAGTCGAGGCTCCTGCCCACTCTTCTTTCTGGTGGTCATAATGGAGACATGTCCGTGTAGAGGTGCCTTTTGACCAAAGTAGCCCCATAGGCTGAGCCAACACATGTCAGACAGCTGTCCTGGAGAATCTCCCAGCCTGCAGCGGACTCCTCAGGAGTAAGAAACAAATTTTTGTTCCACTAAGCCACTGAGATTGTGGGTTGTTTTCTACTGTGTTAATAATCTATCTTATCCTGAAAATAAAGTTGTTATACCCTAGCACTTAATGTTTTATATAAATTGTTTTGTAATCATTCATACATTTATTTGACTCAGTACACATAACGAATTGGATGGTAAGCTATTAGTTTCTTACCGCCTTCTTAAAATATGGAAAAACTATACCTAAGAAGCTATTAGTTTCTTATCACTTACAGAGCTTTACAAAATTACCTGCACGTGAAAAGTTCCCGATTATGTATTTGATCACTTAAATTTAGAAAACAATAGTGGGCTGGGCGTGGTGGCTCCACGTCTGTAATCACAGCACTTTGGGAGGCCAAGGCAGGCGATCACTTGAAGTCAGTAGTTAGAGACCAGCCTGACCAACGTGGTGAAACCCCGTCTCTACTAAAAATACAAATAATTAGCCAGGCATGGTGGCAGGTGCCTGTAGTTCCAGCTACTCAGGAGGCCGAGGCAGGAGAATCTCTTAAACCTGGGAGGTGGAGGTTGCAGTGAGCTGAGATCATGCCACTCTACTCCAGCCTGGGAAACAGAGCCAGATTCTGCCTCTAAATAAATGAATATACATTTCCTAAATCCCAGAGCTCAAATCTTTCTAATTATTTTATTTTTGCTCCTCATTTCCCTACTCTCACTTCCACATGGCACATGTTCATGTCTTTATGGGGCTTTACCAGCTTCTTCCTCTCCCTAGTTGCCTTTTCTTCCCACTGCTCTCAACTTGCATTTCTTCATCCTTCTCTATTTGAAGACCCATTCTTCAAGACCCAACTCAGGAGTCATCTCTTCTGTGAAGTTCTTTCTTACTTTGCCAGCCAGAGTTAATGGGCTTCTCTTCTTTGCCCCCTTTTCTATGCATTTCACTATTATAACTCTTATCATTCTTTATAATTTTGGGGTGATTTGTCTGCATTTCCAGCACCACAAGAGCATCTTGAGAGAAGGGATTACTTTTCCTGCACATGTGAGTCAGTGGTTCCTCCGAAGGGATTATTTGTTTGTCTCATACTTTCCTTCAGCAAAAAACATAGTAGCTGACACTTACTAGGTACATGATAAATACTGAATGAATGGATCGAGTTAAAAAAATAGATTAGAATTTAAGAAATTAAAGAGGGATGTTTTGATATCATACAGGGGATATGTCAAATGATTTAATTAGCTACTTTCAGGTTAACCTACTAAATAGATCCATCCACTAATTATAAAATACTAGAAAATAATAGAATGCCTCCCAAAAATTGTAGTGGAGTTCTGGCTGGGGATGACACACAGAACCCAAGCATTTGTGATTAACAGAATGTCAAGATATTCACAGGGTTTTTCCTCATTGTTTCCTGTGACCTTCCCTCAGCTCAGGCAGCAGGGCATTCCATCTTCCCACTTCAGGGAAAGGATGACACAGCAGAACACAGAGAACAAAAGAGTCCATTCTTAGCTTTCAGGCAAAACCCAAGGACCTGGCAAGACGGGCAAAAAATTTAGAATATATTATATGCTCCGAGAGTTGGTTTCTCATGCCCTAGACATTAAAGAAAATTTCCCCAAACTTGGGAGATAGAGGAAAAGAATGGGAATAAGAGATCCCTGTGGATCTCCAGGGAGGGGACCTAGGCTCTATCTCTCTTGATTAAGTCAGAGGAGTGGGACAGAGATCTCGAGAGCGGAAGCTTGTGCTGCCCTTTCTTGCCAGACCTCAGCATTTCCCCCATGCCCATCATGGAGAGGGAGCAGAAGAAGGGGAGGGGCATCTAGGCAGCAGACCTTAAACAGCCTCTGGAAATGCCCTGCATGGCAAAGGGAGCACTGGATATAGTCTCACACAGCCAAGGAAGAGCACAGAAACAAGTCAGAGTCAGTGAACTGAAAAGCCCTTGCAGTCAGAACGAGGACAAGGCAGTGACTATGTTCGCTGATGCACTGGCTACACCTACTAGGACATGCAGCGAAGACTCAGATGGACGGCCCTACAGGAGGTCTAGAAATCATCCCATCCAGCCTCCTAGCCTAAAGCTGAAAGACAGAAGCCTCCAGAAAGAAATTCTCCCTCCCCCAAAAAAATGTTGGGCAGAGAGAAAAGATGGCATAGAATACTGAGTATAATTAAATTCCTAGCTACTATGAAAGACTGGTTTGACTCAGAAGGGCTTCCCATCCACCCACAGACCAAACACAGGAAAACACTAGATAAATTTTTTTTAAAAACCTAAGCAACTATGAAAACTAGAAGGAAACATTTCTAGATGCCAGAAGTGAAGAGTTAGGCCAAAACCACCATGGTCAGTGGGAGTGAAAGCCAACAGCTTATGAGGCTATCAGATCTAGAAATACGGGTGGGTAGCTGGGACCGTATTTTCATGTTCATGCAAGATTATAGATGAAGCTAACAGAAGTTAGGACCTGGAATGAGCTCCCTGATTAGAGACAAAAGCTGCTGACTGGCAAGTTGTCTCATCTATACAACAAAGAGTGGAAAACTTTCATCAGCCATTCTGGAAAAGCAGCGGGGAGTCTGGCATAGCCCAAATTAACTTTATGTGCATCATGGGAGAAATTGAGGTTAAGAAAATAATAAAAACAGCCTTGAACTAGTGAAAATGGAAACTCTCCCTGGGGTTCACAAACCAGTCTCCAGAGGACCCAGTCCTTCTTCACATCTAAGTTCTGTGTTCCTCTCTGTTGGCCCCATTTTTAGTTACTAAAGTAGACTGGACTACAAAGGCTGATCTCGGTTCAAATATTAGCAAGCGTGTTAACTGGGAATTTACCGATACTGTTTTCCCTTTGACCACTAAGCCAGCAAAGAAACCCTGCGAGGTCAGTATTATACACATCAGTGTGTCTTAGATTTGATGCTCTTAGTAGCCTGTCTGTACTGAGGAATCAGACAGGTCAGAGATTCTCAGACTCTCAAGGGACCACCCTATTACCATTAGAAGAAATTCTTACTTCTCCACAATTAGAGACTAGCAAATTCTAATTTTTATGTGTGTGTTAACAGGTATCCATCAGGATTGGCCATAAACCTACCACAACCAGGCTCTTTCCTCTCTCTTTGAGGTTGCAAAAGCTTGTACCAGCTCCACATTAACGTCCTTACACCTCCACTCACAGCAGAAAAGTGAACACTTCCATCCTGGTTGCCCAGGAAAAAGTTTCAATTTAGTTTTGAATAGGTTTGATTGGCTCAGCTTAATTAGATGTCCTTTCTTGGAGAAATCATGGTACCAAGAATATTCAATATTCTGGCTGGCCAAGCCTGGGTCTCATGGCCACCTATGGCGATAGCTTCAGGGTAACTTCTAACTATGTTCAATAAAAAGAAAATGCCTTATGTATTTTATATTATTCAGTGCACAAAAATGCCAACTCTGTAGAAGTAGAGAGTAGAGCCAGGCACAGTGGCTCACACCTGTTATCCCAGCACTTTGGGAGGTCAAAGTGGGTGGATCACTTGAGGTCAGGAGTTCAAAATCAGCCTGGCCAATGTGGTAAAACCCTGTCTCCACTAAAAATGCAAAAATTAGCCTGGTGTGGTGGCATGCACCTGCAATCCCTGCTACTTGGGAGGCTGAGGCTGAAGAAGTGCTTGAGCCTGGGAGGTGGAGGTTGCAGTGAGCTGAGATCATACCACTGTACTCCAGCCTGGGCAACATAGCAAGACTCCACCTTAAAAAAAAAAAAAGTAGAGGGTAGAAAGGTGGTTACCAGGGGCTGGAGAAAGGGGGGTTGGGGAAGATATTGGTCAAAAGTAACAAAATTCAGTTAGATAGAAGAAATAAATTCAAGAAATCTGTTGTACAATACATTGATTATAGTTATAACAATATATTGCATTCTTGGAAAATGCTGAGTAAATTTTAAGTGTTCTCACCACAAAATAATAACTCTGTGAGGTAATGTATATATCAATTAGCTCAATGTAGCCATTCCACCATTATGTGTATTTCAAAACACCATGTTCAATATCATAAATATATTACAGGTTTATCTGTCATTTTTTTTAAAAAAGAAGAAAGACTGCTTGTGCTTGCTACATAAAAGAAGAAGAAAAGAAAGGAAGTAATAAAGATAACTCCAAAAATCAGGAAAATAGAGAATAGGAAAACAATAGGAAAAAACAGCAAATAAACAATAATCTTTTCATGTTTATTGATCATCTACATTTCTCCTTGAAGGATATGATGCTCCTATCTTCTGCCTACTTTTAAAACTGAGGTCAAATTATAGAGTCTCCCTATATTGGGGATAGCAGCATTTTGTCCAACATGTGTTTCACATATTTTTTCCAGTTCATCGTTATTTTTTGTGGACACAAAAAAGAAAGAATACAAATTCTCCAAGCACTCATGGAATATTCAGATAAATTAATCACATCTTGTCTTCTGACATCGTTTAAGATGTCTTGACAAAAATTAGATAATTCATTTAATTCAGCCTACACCCCAAACAGGTGCTACTTCCTAATGTTCCTGGCAGATAAATGAGTGGCAAGAAATCTAAAAGTGCCATTTTTTTTGGATGAGGAAATTGAAGTACAAAATAAGTGGATGAAGAAAGTAACATTGGCCAGGCGTGGTGCCTCGTGCCTGTAATCCCAGCAGGTTGGGAGGGTAAAATGGGCAGATGGCTTGATCTCAGAAGTTACAGACCAGCCTCACAACATGGCAAAACCCTGTCTCTACTAAAAAATGCACAAATTTGCTGGGCGTGGTGACGTGTGAGCTGCAGTCCCAGCTACTTGGGAGACTGTGGTGGGAGGATGGCTTGAGCCCAGGAGGCGGAGGCTGCAGTGAGCCAAGATCATGCCATTGCACTCCAGACTGGATAACAGAGCCAGACCGTCTCAAAAAAAAAAAAAAAAAAAAAAAAAAAAAAGGAATATTGCAGAGAATTAATGGAATACAGAGCAACTAATTGCTAATCAAATGCACAATACTTGGCACAGAGAGGGTGATTAATAAATGCCTGGTCAATGCATTGATTTAGAGGTCTCTTGAACATCAAATAACAGAGTCAGTTAGTTTCAGAAGTTAAACATTTCTACAGAGGAAGCGATTTTTTTCCCCACTAAAGGCTGGTGTGATTTTACCAATACCCATTTTTATCTTACTGCATAATTCAGAAGTCTGTGTGGTTCACATATAAGGTCTTGAGCGACCTGAAAACTCTGTTGTTATAAAACCTGTTTGAGGCATGAAGGAAAACATAAAGTTAAAACAAACATTTATTTATTGCATGCTTTCAGGCTAGAGTTCCACACCCGCCAAGCATGTGAGATAAACCACAAGCTGTAAAATACTGCTTATTCATATGAGGGTACTCAAGTGGAATGATTAAACATGGTCTCCACTATACACTTTACCGTTAAGTGAAACCTCACGTGTATGCTGTTCAGAATTATGTGGACTTATATTGATATTATTGACTACTTTCTCTTTAACCTAATGAAAACCTTTATAACTAAAAGCAGTATTCGTGCCAGAGTAAAATCTTCCCCCCCATAAGAATACTTCTTGTTTAATTGCTATTTCTAATGGGCTCTTAAAAAAACAAAAATAAATCTATCTTAAATTTGTCATGGATGAATTATTCCAAGTCTTTCTTGCTGTTTTTAAAATATGTCATGCAAGCTATTAATAATAGAAACTAACATGAACATGCATACATGTACTTTTAAAATCAGGCATTGTTGCTTTTTTTTTCTCTGAGACAGAGTCTCACTTTGTTACCCAGGCTGGAGTGCAGTGGCACGATCTCGGCTCACTGCATCCTCTGCCTTTCGGATTCAAATGATTCTCCTGCCTCAGCCTCCCAAGTAGCCGAGATTACAGGCACCACCACGCCTGGCTAATTTTTGTATTTTTTAGTAGAGATGGGTTTCGCCATGTTGGCCAGGCTGGTCTCGAACTCCTGACTTCAAGTAATCCACCCACCTCAGCTTCTCAAAGGGCTGGGATTACAGGTGTGAGCCACCATGCCCAGCTCAGTCATTGTTTTCAATAGGTAATATATGCAGATAGTATACTATTCAAAAGCTACAAAAAATATGCATGGCAAAAAACGTAAGTCTCCTTTCCACTTCTTTCCCCAGCTACTCATTTTTTTTTAGAAGCAGCTTGTGTTACAAGTTTGTTCTGTATGGATGCAAAAATGAAAAAATAACAATAGTCACCATTTGTTGAATTCTTACTCTGTAGCAAACATCCAGGCAACAATCACATAAGTACCACTATTATCCTTATTTTACAGATGAGAACACTGACTCATACAGACATTAAGAATCTTTTTTAGGAATCACATTTTATAGATGGGTAGATTTTGCTTCAAATAAGAGCCACTGTTCATGTGTGTACAGGTTGTACTCTAATAGGTACCATACTAAAGAGAATAGTTAAGAAGAGACTAGCCAAACTAGAGTACTCATTACTAAGGTAATAGAGATTAGGTAAAACTAAGCAATGACACCTTTAAAAGGTCTCTAGGAATGAAGAATCACCGTATTTATTTATTTATTACTTACTCTGTAAGTAATAAATAAATTCAATACTTACTATAGTAAGTATTGAATACTTACTATGGTCCAGGGACTGGGAACATTCTTGCCATTCTCATGGAGCTTGTCCAGTAAGAGACACAGACAAGTGAAAGGCAGCTACAGCGTTATACAGTGTATAGAACTGGGATGGTGCCATAACAACACTCTGAATATGTGACATTGATTCCAGGATTATGTGGCAGATGGAAAGGAAATTGTTAGTGGAGGCTGGAAAAAAGAGCAAGAAAACAATTGCAGGAGACTGGAAAAAGTCCTGAAGACACTGCTGTAGAAGCTAAAAAAAACCCATGTCATGTAGTGGTACAAGAATCACCTGCAGGAACTGGAAAAAATAGTTCACTCAATAACTTGATGGACTTTTGGATTTGAGTAAGAATATTTCAAGCAGAAGATTGAGAGTGTCAGCTGGTTTATACTAGCTGTGCAGAATAAGGCACTTTAAGAAAGAGATGGACTCATGAAACACCTGGCCAATTTGCAAGCTGAATTTAGAGAATTATAGAGGTTTAAAGTCTGTCCATCTGGAAGATAACCTATCTCTTATTTCCAACTTCTCAAGCAAATAAAAGGTACTCAAAATTAAAAAAATAGCTAAGGATAAATATCAAATCAAAGTATGGCTGTAAGACACATCTTAAAGGTTTCTGGAGAATTAAATTGGTGTTTCCACTGCTGAACAAAATGACGTCCTGAAAGCTTAAAAATGGAGTCACATGGAAGCCTGACCTCAAAACTAGCAATAAGTAAACCTAAAGAAGAAAAGCCTATCTTGAAACTAATCATGGGTTTGGCTTCTGGAGCATGGAGTGAAATCGAGTCTGATATACAGAAAGCCCCCCAGATTCTTAAAGGAATTGAGTCAGCAAAAGTATGGCCACCCAGGACTAACAGAGACCATGAATATTCAAATTGTAAAGAGATTTCTGAGCCAGACAAGGTGACTCACACTTGTAATTCCAGCACTTTGGGAGGCCAAGTTTGGAGGATCTCTTGAGGCCAGGAGTTTGAGACGAACCTAGGCAACATAGCAAGACCGCCAACTGTACAAAAATAAAAAATAGCCAGGTGTAGTGGCACCCGCCTGCAGTACTACCCACTTTGGAGGCTGACACAGGGGGATTGCTGGAGCCCAGAAGTTTGAGGCTGCAGTGGGTCATGATCATGTGACTGCACTCAGCTTGGGCAACAGAGTTAGATCCTGTCTTTAATTTTTTTTTTTTTATACCAAAGAGCTCCTCACTTTATACAGACAGGAAGCAGGCTGATAAAGTTGCTTAAAAGGCATAGAAGAAGATGAACTGGAATTTGGCATTGCATTTGGAATTTTTAGTATCTGTGGAATATCAGAGCAAAGAAATCAGAGGAGTTCAACAACTTAAGAGACAGATCTGGGCGAAAGATACAAATTGAGAGCTATTAGCACACAGTGAAAACACAAAATTAAAATTCCAAACTTTCAGCCTTGGTTGAAATGTAGGTGAAATCTTGGAACCCCCACACCCCGCACCTATATCATGGCATTATTTAATGAGAACCCTTAATGGAAGCAGAAAATTGTTGGCACCAGTGTTTTTAAGAATGCAAAGCACTGGGCTAGTTTTCAAAATTGTCATATCAGTCAGGTTCTCAGAAAGAAAAAAATTTACCCTAAGTGAGTTAAAATGAAGTCTTTAATGAAAGAACTCCTAACCAAGGTATGGGCAGAACTGATGAGACAAACAGGGAATATGAAGGTGCTGGGAGACTTACAACAGTGGGAAACCATTATTGACCCTAGGACTAAAAAGCCAAGAGCAGGAAACGTCATTGGAACCCAGTGGGAGTCACTGCCCAGCAGAACCTGTAGTTGGGAAAGGTCACAGCTAATGCCAGTGACACAGCAATGAGCAGGAAGGGGACAGAGGAGACATGCCCTGATTTCCATCTCCTCCTGGTATACCCCCAGTATACAGTCCTCAGACAACACTGACCCAAGGCATAAAAGGCAAGGGAGGAAAGGGCAGACAAGGCATCTGGATGAGCAAATAGAGAATAATTAGTATAGGTTTTAAGGTAAAGGAGATGTAATAGTATTTGTAAATCAGATACCATAAATGCATAAAGAATACTCAGTACTAACCAGATGGGGAGAAGGCTATGTTCAATTTATATATACCAGTTCTGTGTCTTATTAATTTAAATGTGAAATACTGGGCCAGGTACAGTGGCTCTTGCCTGTAATTGCAACACTTCGTGAGGCCGAGTTGGGTGGATCACTTGAGGTCAGGTGTTCAAGACCAGCCTGGCCAATATGGCAAAACCCCCATCTCTACTAAAAATACAAAAATTAGCCAGGTGTGGTGGTGGGTGCCTGTAATCCCAGCTACTTGGGAGACTGAGGCACGAAAATTGCTTGAACCTGAGAGGTGAAGGTTGCAGTGAGCTGAGATTGTGCCATCGCACTCCAGCCTGGGTCACAGAGTGAGACTCTGAAAAAGAAAGAGATAAGGAGAGAGGAGAGAAGAAGAGAAGAGGGAAGGAAGAAAGGTAGGGAGGGAAGGAGGGAGGGAGGGAGGAAGGGAGGAAGGAAGGAAGGAAGGAAGGAAGGAAGGAAGGAAGGAAGGAAGGAAGGAAGGACAATATTTCCAGGTGTTTTCATTTTCGGATGGAATCGCAAAGTAATAGTTAAAAAATTGTGACCACTAGCTGTAGGACCACTGAAATGGAGGTTGAAGGAAATCATTTATTCATTAAATGATATTGTTTGAACTTTTAACAATGGGTATACAATTTATAAGGTATTTTACAAAAATGACTATTTTATTATTTCGCAGTTTTATTTATGTTTCACATATGGTCAAGCAACAATTCCTCCCTTCAACTGTACACCATGACTAAGGGGCTTTTTTTTTTTGATATATACATTATGTATTATGTTCATCTTAACACAAATCCTCTGTCCTATCTTTCACTCAATTTTTTAAAAAGATTTTAAAGATTTTAGTCAAATTAGTATTTCCCAATGAGTTGACTGTAAAGCTACTTTTGGAAATTTGATAGAGTCAAATAAGCATCTTTCACTGCCAGTGTAATTATGAAGCAAGCTGCTAACCAGTTCATGTATCACTAATCAAAACAGAAAAAGTACATCATCTGGCTCAAAATACACTTCAATTATGGCAGTATGTGTGATTTAGCTCAGCTGCATGATAAAAGCTGCTCTATAATATATCTTCATTTCCCACATTGGACTATGAACAAATACATTTGTAAACTAAAAATGTTAATGTCTTTTAATTTTCCATAATACATGGTAAATTCTTAGGATTTAAAAATATTTACTATGGAAATTTTTCACACACATGCAGAAAAGACAATATGATGAGCTCATTACCCAACTCTAAGGATTATTAATAAATGGCTAATCTTTCACCTATACCTCCAACCATGTTCCCCTCTCCCCAGTGATTTTTAAGCAAATCATACTCCTCATATCCTTCATTTCAGCTGTAATGATTTTAAAATTGTAATATAACTGTCATTCCTAAAACTACAATTTGATATTGCTTTTTCCTAAAAATACAACCTAATATCATAAATTTCCAGCTAGTGTTCACATTTCTCTAATTGCTATACAATTTCTTTTACATTATGCTTGAATCATAATTTAAATTCCATGCATTGCAATAGATGGATATATCTCTTAATTCTTTTTTTTAAATTGCTGACTTTCCACTTTATTTTATTTTTATTTCTCTCTGAGACAGTATCTTCACTCTGTTACCCAAGCTGAAGTGCAGTGACATGATCTTGGCTCACTGCAACCACTGCCTCCCAGGTTCAAGCAATTCTAGTGACTCAGCCTACCTAGTAGCTGGGATTACAGGCATGCACCACCATGCCCAGCAAATTTTTGTAATTTTAGTAGAGATGGGGTTTCGCCATGTTGGCCAGGCTGATCTTGAACTCCTGACCTCAAGTGATCCACCATCCTCTTGCCACCCAAAGTGCTAGGATTACAAGCATGAGCCACCATGCCCAGTCTCTCTTAATTCTCTTTTAATCTATTGATTCCCCCACCATATCTTTTGTTTTGCATTAAAAAGAATTTTAGAAACTACCCTGTTTATCATATAGTGTTTCATGTTGTCAAGATTTTGGTAATTACCTCCCAGTGGTGTCATTTAATACATCCTTCTGTCCTTATATGTCCTGGAAAGTGCCTAAGCCCTGTCCAATAGAATGCTCTGCCGCGATGAACATGTTTTATACACTATCCAACACACTCTCTGTGTGGCCAGAGAAATGTTACCTGTGCAGCTGAGGAACCGAATTTTTAATTTTATTCCATTGTAATTCATTTATTTCATTTAAATAGCCACAGATAGTTAGTAGCTATAGCATTAGAAAGCAAAGAGCTAGAATCCTGATTAGATTGAGGGTAGAATTTTTTTGGTTTCCTTTTGTATTTGTTTTTTGTTTGATTTTGTTTTGGTTTTTATGGCAAAATCACTTTGTAGGCAATGTTGTATATTTTATGGAAGAAATACATTGTTTCTCTGTCTCTCAACATGGAAAATCATTTCCTTGATCTATTAATTCATTAAGACTTGCAAAATTTTATTATCATTATGGAAAATTTAAGCATACATATAAGTAGACAGACATGTTTAATTTTATGTATTCATCAAGCAACTTATGGTCAGTGGTGTAAGTTATACTCTACTGACTTGCCTTCTCTCTTGTATCATTGTGAATTAAATTCCAGATATCATATTTTATCCATAAATATTTCAAAATTCCTGAATACGGAAGCTAATGACTCTTTTTAAAAATAAACATAATCATCATTCTCACACCTAAAAATGTTAATAATACTTCCTTAATATCAAATGTATAGTCAGTTATTGCAAATTCCAGATTTAAATATGTTTGATGTATTTCAACTTATTGAAGTTGTTATCCTTACTGGCTATGTTAGTCCGTTCTCATGCTGCTAATAAGGACATACCCGAGACTGGATAATTTATAAAGGAAACAAGTTTAATGAACTCACAGTTCCACATGGCACGGCTGGGGAGGCCTCACCATCATGCAGAAGATGAAGGAAGAGCAAAGGGATATCTTACATGGCAACAGGGAAGAGAGCTTTAATTCCCCTTTATAAAACCATCGGATCTCCTGAGACTTATTCACTAGCTTGAGAACAGCACAGGAAAGACCCACTCCCATGATTCAGTTACCTCCCACTGGGTCCCTACCATGACACAAGGGGATTATGGGAGCTACAATTCAAGATGAGATTTGGGTGGGGACACAGCCAAACCATATCACTGGTGTTCAAAATATCCCACCTTTGGGCAGTTGGATTTCTTTTACAATAATCAATTTGGCAATATGTTCTTCTTTACATTTCCTGCCCTAGACTCTGAATCCATCATTTCTTCAGAGTCTCCTGGTTTCTTTTCATTACATCATATCAGGGGATTTATGATATTAACATGACTTATTACCTATGATACCAAACTTGACCGCTTTGTTAAAATAGGGTTTGCCAGGTTTCTCTGCTCTAAAGTTACTATTTTTTCCTTTTTCATGCTTTATTATTTGGAATTGAATCACTAAGTCTAGCCCACACTCAGAGGTGGAGGATAAGGACTAAGCTCTCCCTACCTCCAGGTGGAAGAAGACTATGTTTATATAATATTTGAAAATATTCTGTAAGGAATATTTGTACGTTCTCTGCAAATGATTCATTTATTCAATCATTTATTTATATCACTGTGGGTTAATGAATATTTATTTTATACTTGGGTTGTAACACAATACCGTGTTATTTATTTTGTTGTTCAAATTGCTTCAGCTTCAGCGATTGGGAGGTCCTTCAAGTTGACTCCTGTGCCCCACTCTTTCTTTCTCTTCTTTTTAGCATTTCTTTGCTTTTTGGCATTATGAGATGTTCCAGGTTCATCTTGTATTTTGCCTGCCCTAGCCCTAGAATCAACCATTTCTCCAAATAACTTACAATAGGATTTTAGCATATAGTTATATGAGAGGGGCTATGATTTTACTTACTATATCTTCAAAGGTTCACTGGGTGAGGTGGCTCATGCCTGTGATCCCAGCACTTTGGGAGACCGAGGCAGGCGGGTCACCTGAGGTTGGGAGTTCGAGAACAACCTGACCAATATGGAGAAACCCTGTCTCTACTAAAAATTAGCCAGGCATGGTGGTACATGCCTGTAATCCCAGATACTCAGGAGGCTGAAGCAGGAGAATCACTTAAACCCAGGAGGCAGAGGTTGCAGTGAGCCAAGATCACACCATTGCACTCCAGCCTGGGCAACAAGAACAAAACTCTGTCTCAAAAATAACAATCAATCAATCAATCAATCAATAGGATATGTTCAAATCTATGTGATGAATCCTAATAGCATTCTAGGGTATTATATCCCAATAATTCTGTGCTGACCTATTGGCACTCTGTCCCACTGTAGAAAGCTCATTATTCTGCTCATATGGAGAAATTAGAAGTCTCAAAGATATTTTAATTTTGCTCTGCCTGAAATATGGAAATTAATAGATGCTATACCTCCCCTTCAAGGTATATAGTGCCATCTCTTGCCCACAATATAAATAATCTGAATAATACAGAATTACTACTAATTTCAGATATCTGTCCGGGAAGAATTAACTGAGAAATACTGGGGCAAATGTTAAAGTGATTTTCAGTAATGTGTCAATGTTCTCAGTGATCCTCAAATATCGAACCATGCCTGCAGATCCATAAATATTCCCTTGCAGAATCACATCATCAAATTACCTCTGAAATAAAGTTGTTTCAATGTAAAATGGCATTGCAACTTGCAAGCTCTGTTGGGCTGACAAGATTTTCATATTTAAAAGGCTAAGTTTGGGCCAGGTACGGTGGCTCACGCCTGTAATCCCAACACTTTGGGAGGTTGAGGCGGGTGGATCACTTGAGGTCAGGAGTTTGAGACCAGCCTGACCAACATGGTGAAACCCTGTCTCTACTAAAAATGCAAAAATTAGCTGAGTGTGATGACATGCACCTGTAATCCCAGCTATTTGGAAGGTTGAGGTAGGAGAATCACTTGAACTTGGGAGGTGGAGGTTGCAGTGAGCCGAGATCCTGTCACTGCACTCCAGCCTGGGTGACAGCGAGACTTCGTCTCAAAAAAAAAAAGGTTAAGTTTGGAACAATTCATTAAAAACTAGCTTTCATCATATCCAACCCAGAAAAGTAACCTGAGGCATTAAATAATTGCCCTATCTCATTCACTCATGACTATTGCCAAAGTCACTGACTTTATGGATGCTGATTTCACTCTGCTGATAACGTCCAGGTTTTTTTTTTTTCTTTTTTTTTTTAACGTCCAGGTTTTTAACTTCTGAAATTTCCTTTTAAACAACTGACTCACTTTGTCAAAATAAATAACATCACAGTTTTCTAGGGGATGCATAATTAGCCAGTTTCCTCCTCAAATCTACAGTTGTTAGCTTCAGCCAGGCCCTTAATCATGCTGTCCTTCCTTTTGCACACACCTGTTAATTACCTTTCCCATTCTCCTAAGCAGCTATTCAAAACATTTAACACTTTCTACAAGCTCCCAATTCAACCTCGTTCCTCCTCTCATTCTCAGAATATTGTTCATGTTCCATTAATTACAAACAAGGGACACCAGACCCCACCTCACTTTTTTATTTCCTTCCTTTTTTTTTTTTTTTTTTTTAAGAGACAAGAGTCTCGCTATATTGCCCAGGCTGATCTTGAAATCCTGTGCTCAAGTGATCCTTCCTCTTTGGCCTGATAAAGCCTGGGTGTACAGGTGTGACCCATTCATTGCACCTGGTCCAGACCTAACTTTCTGTATCAGACAGGGTTCTAAGTTGCAAGCAACAGACACAAACTCCGACCAACTGAAGCAAAAAAGAAATTGATAGTTACTAGGTAGCTCACAAGTTCTGAATGAGCAAGAGTGAGACTTGAAAGTTACAGAACCAGCAACAATGCCCCATAGACTGAAACTCAGAAGTTGCTGTGGGCAGAGGCATTTTGGAGTAAATGGTATTATTGTTAAAAATATTTTCTTCTCTCTGCAGGAGTTGTGTATTTTCCTGCCCCATTTTTGTTGAGCTCAGCAATATAACTTCCTGTCTGATGGAATGTGAGTGGAAGTGATGTCTTCACTTCTCCCAAAATTTTAAGATCCACCGAGTGGATTTACCACTTCTCTTTTCCATATGCCACAAGACTTATGATTCCATAATAGTAGTTTGTCCTGGAATGAAGACAACTGGAGCAGAACCCAAGTTAACCTGCGAGAGACATTTAACTGGAATTGAAGGCTCTGTTGTTGTACAGAGGGTTGTAACTGCAAGGTAACCCATGTGAACTGGCTAATAGAGGACAGCTGAATAAATCTACAAGGCTCACAGCTGAAAGAGCAATCAGCCCAAGAAATATCCTTAAAATGCTGATATTTCCGTATCTGTAAAAATATCTGAAATATGAATGATTTATGTCTTGAGGTCAGGATCAGTGCCTTAATTATTCAATTTATGATGAAACATTTTGAACAAAATATTTTTCCATGCAAAGGTTATATGCTATGTTACGTTTTTAAATAGAAGCAAAGGTGACTTGTCTTGAAAATAGTCTTCTAAACCACTGTAATATTTGAGAAGAGTAAGAAAATCATGATTCATAATGTTTCTATTTGTGAACCCTGAAAGGGCCAGTCCTTCGATATGGATCCTGAGTAGCTCACTGGGCCTAAATTCAAAATACAGCAAAGTGGCCATCTGCTACTAGAGGTCACATTCACATTCTGCTTTCTTGGAAAACTCATATGCTCACCTAACTTTGGGACTTTCACAGCTATCTATTCCTGTTTATTTCAACTGAATCAACAGCTGCTGGAAAAATCCTATTTCGCCTTCTGGACCTAAGCAGTAGGCTGTGTCTTGCATTGACCAATCAGAACTAAAGAAGCATCAACCAATCAGAACTAAACAAGTTTGCATCCCTCATTTGCATAGCAGATCAGATTGGGAACCTGGGTGGGAACTTTCTCTTTTTTCTATAAAAGACATCTCCTCTCTTTGTTCCCTCAGAAGGCACCTTGGTTTTGTACAAAAGGCCGTGTCTCCCTGTTTATAAACTGTTTGCTGGAATGAAGTCTCTTTTCTTCTTAAGAAATAAAATCTTTTTTAGTGCATTTGTTGACATATTGCAAAAACAACTCTCACTCCAGTTCAGAGACTTTCTGAGCAAATGGAATATTAGCATGACAGCTCTACAAGTGATTCAAGTACTCTGTATCAAAATATTAGTTACCTGTGATGAAATAGAGAACGAGGAAGAGGCACTGTAAACACTTTTTTTAAAAACAAAAAGCAAATACTTTTTGAATGCATAGATACCTGAAGCAATACAAAGATTCATATTTCTGGTCCTCCCTTCAAATAATTAAACAATGCCTTTTCAAAAAATGAGTCCTTATGGACTCTCTGATACAAAGACCTAAGAAACACAAAATCTCATCTCTGCCAAAGATGTAAAACTGTACCTAACCATGAGGAAATACCAGACAAAATAATTGACCTGAACTCTTTTTAAAATGTCAGTACTATAAGAAACAGAGAAAGACAGAGGAATTGTTCCAGATTAAACAAGGTTAAAGACACAGGCCAACTGAATGTAACATATCATCTTGGATTTTCTTTTACAATAAAGTGCATTACTGGTGTCGCAGGATCCTTGGGATGTCACTCCACCACCTGGAAACCTCCGTGCCTGGCAGCGCTGTCTGCCTATTACTTGCATCCAGTGGGCTTATTCCACCCACTCAGCCCAGCAGGCTGCATTCGGCTCACACTACTGGCCTGGATCCCACACCTGCCAAGGGTGAGCCAGGTGTGGAGCAGTGAGGGGTGTGTGAGTGAGCAAGTGTGGGGTCTGGCCACTGCACACAGCCAAGCATGTCAGCTGCTGTGGCGGGGTGGGCAGCTCCAGGTGCTGGCACAGGTTCTGGCTCCAAGCAAGGCTGCAGTTAGGCCAAATGTGCTGCACGCAGCTTTTGCTGTGGGCACTTGCATCTGGACAAGGGGAATGTGGTAGCATCCAGAAGCTTGGAGACACCAAGAACTGCAGAGCCCCAGAGAGGGTGTCACAGCTCTGGCTGGGGGAGCCCCTAGGTCTGGGACTCCTCTCTCCTTCTTGTTGCCTACAATGTGGCAAGCGGTGGGGGCTGGAAGGGTGTGTTTCAGCACTGTTTGTGTTATAGCTTTCTGTCCCGTTATTCAATGGATCCCGAATTCTCTCCTGAAGTCCAGGAAGAATGAGGGATGTGGACAACTGAAGGGTGAGCAAGGTGAAGAGGAGCTTCAATGAGCAACAGAACAACTCCCAGAAGACCTAAAGTGGGTAGCTCCTTCTGGCAGTTGGTAGTCCTGAGGTCTGTGTGAGTCTGGCTAAGTCTAGGGTTTTTATGGGTTCAGAAGAGAGGAAGTGCATGCTGATTGGCTCATGGGAAGCCATGGACAGGCTGGGAAAAGCACCCTATGTTCTCACTCTGGACTGCAGACTCCACCCCGAACTAGCAGCCTGGACCCCCAGGCATCAGGCCATCCCTAGCTTGAAGGTGGGGTTTCACTGGGGACCCACCAGGAACCTGTCTGCCTCCTGCCATCAACATGCTGTCCAAGGTGCCAAGGCTGTTCATGCCAAAGGGTGCCTGCAAACCTGTGCTGAGCTGCCCTCAGCTCCCCGTCCAGCTTCCCTCTTGCTCTTGTTGCCATTCAAAGTCTGGAGGTGGCAGGGGGCAGGCATGTTAGCACAGCACATGCACACCCAGCCAGGTATCGACAGCACCTGGGCTTGGCCACAACTTTGCTCTGCACCAGAGTGGGTGCCGGGAGCAGGCACTTTCAAGCCTGCAGGGGCAGGGGCTTGCCAGGTCCCTGAGAGCACAGGAATGCCCAGGTCCAGAGCCGTGACTGGGTGGATACAGCTGCACCCAGAAATGCAGGCCTCCAGTCCTGCCAACTTAGGAGGGGATGGGGCTCCTGCCACCCCACAGAGGTGCAATCTTGGCCATGCCTCCCCCATTGCAGCCAGCATCTTTGAGGCAGCCATTCCAGATGGGCTGCTGCCATCATTGGGGCACTGGCAAAAATGGAATAAGAATTGAAGATTAGATGATAATAGCAGTGTTAATTTTCTGATTTCAATATTGATTCTGTGGTTAGTTGAGGCGTTCCTTGTTCCTAGAAAATATACACTGCAGTATTTAAGAGGGAAAGAGGAAAGTGTGAAGAGTGTACAAGAATGCTTTTTTTTTTTTTTTTTTTTAGGAAAAGGTCTCACTCTGTTGCACAGGCTAGAGTGCAATAGCCTGATCTCTGCTTACTGCAACTTCTGCTTCTTGGGCTCATGTGATCCTCCCAGCCTGGGCAACACAAAGAGACCCTGTCACTACAAAAAAATAAAATAAAAATCAGCCAGGCATGATGGCATGTGCCCATAGTCCCAGCCTCAGCACACTGGGACAGGAGGATCCCTAGACCCTGGGAGGTTGAGACTTCAGTGAGCCAAGATTGCACCACTGCACTCCAAACTGGGCAACACAGTGAGACCCTGTCTCAAAAAAAATACTATGATAAGAGCACTTAACAGAAGATCTCTGCTGTTAAAATTTTAAGTGTACAATACAATATTGTGAACTATAGGCACAGTGTTGTACAGGAGATCTCTAAAACTTAATCATTTTGCACAACCGAAATATTATACCTATTAATAATAATAACTAATTAATAGTAACTCCCCATTTCTATCTCCCTCCAGCCCCTGACAACCACCATTGCGCTTTTTGAGTCTGTGCGTTTGACTATTTTGGATACTTCATGTAAGCAGAATCATGAAGTATTTGTCCCTCTGAGACTAGCTGATTTCACTTGATATAATGTCCTCAAAGTTCATTTATGTTGTCACACATAGCAGGGTCTCCTTCTTTTTTAAAGGCTGGATTATATTTCATTGTAATTATATACCATGTTTTTTAAATCAAATTATCAATCAATGGATATTTAGGTTGTTTCTACATGGCTATTGTGAATAATGCTACAATTAACATGAGAATGCAAATATCTTTTTGAGATAATGATAATTTAATACTTTAATTTTGATAAATATCCAGAAGTGGGATTGTTGAATCAGCTGGTATTTCTATTTTTGGTTTTTGAGGAGCATCTTACTGTTTTTCATAGCAGCTGCACTATTTTGAATTCTTACTAACTGTACAAGGCTTCCATTTTTTCATATCGTCCCCAATACTTGTTACCTTTTGTTATTTTGACATTAGTCATCCTAACAAGTGAGAGGTACTATCTCATTGTGGTTCTGACTTGCATTTCCCTGAGGATTAATGACATTGACCATCATTTCTGAGTCCTGTTGGCCATTGGTATGTCTTCGTTGGAGAAGTGTCTGTTCAACTTCTTTGCCTATTTTTTTTTAAGAGATGGAGTCTCACTCTGTCATCCAGGCTGGAGTGCAGTGGTGTGATCATAGCTCACTGCAGCCTCAAACTTCTGGGCTCAAGTGACCCTCCTGCCTCAGCCTCCTCAGTAGCTGAGACTACAGGCATGCACCACCATGCACGACCCCCATTTTTAATTTGGTTTGAAGAAGCTCCTTATGCATTTTGTATATTAACCACTTACCAGACATAAGATTTACAACTCTTTTCTCCCATTTCACAGGTTGCCTTTTCACTCTGTTGTTTCCTTTGCAGTTCTGGTATCATTTTGATATGAGCTTTGTTGTTCTCTTGAAGATAATTTTTGTACACAGATATTACTCACAGAGTTTATTTTTGTTTTAATAATTGGTACTTAACATATAAAAGTTATAAATTCAAAACTCACTCTGTCAGGTTGTCAGTTTACAGAAATTTGTGTCTGACATTTCTAAGAAGACTTTGAATGATATTCAGTTCCTTTTTCAAAGTTAAGTAGCTTCAACAATTTTTTAATTTTATAAAATTAATTTTTCTAATTTTATTTTTCAGACTTGATTTGTTTAGTCTGAATTAACAAACAGAATCTTCCAACGAGTTTAAATAACTTCAATACACTTAAGAGGTTAAGTATACAAATAGGCTGAAACTAAAATTGTCTTAACTGTTCCATCACCATACATAAGTTGAGGAAGTTACCACCTTAGACTCTCAAGTCTAAATCAATTATTCAATTACATATCCTAGATTGAAGTTAGAAGGCTATCCCTCTATTAGGATGAATTATTTTATAAAATTACTTCAAATATATATGTACATATTCCTTTTAACATAAAAATATTAGTACTATGGCTTCAATTCTCTTAAGTATTTCTATACTTACCTCAAAACCTTCTGGAATGGAAAAATGCTTATCCATCTGAAGAAGATAATTACTATCACACTTAACTGTGGTTGCCAACTCAGTATGAAAAACAATCTCTGCCCCAATTAATTACAAATGTTTTTGGTGTGGACACTGTCTGAGTTGTTGTCAAGTCCCCTATTGGATTGAATGAACCCTATTTTTAAAATTCTATTTAATAGTTGCTGGGTCATGGGCTTTAAGATTTAAAACAGGGTAGCTTTAGCAGGTCATGGATCTCAAATTCATGGATATAAGTAATAGACACATTTGTTGAGAAATATTAAGTTTACCTGCCCCCGTGGCTCCCTTGTGGGGAATACCTTTTAGTTTGCAATTAGTGGTAGTTGGGTAACAGCTATCTACTTGGTATATTTTTGAGTTATGAGTAAATATAGAACACCTGTTTATTAATAAGAATCACCTGTTTAAGAGAGACTATATGGATGAAAATCTGCTCCGGGGCCTTCAGCCTAGAATGCTGTGAGCCCATGAGGCTCTTGGCTCAGTAGGCTGCTGGGCTCCCAGATAGCCCCACTTTTCTGTTCTATATTGGTGTCTGCCTCTCATTGCCTTCAGTGACACCTGGATGGGGGTCTCTCAGCCAAGCTGGTACTCAGTAAGTGGTCCCCAAGTGTGGGGACTTGAACCCAGGACAAAGAGTTGCCTGAGCAATGGAGAGAGGAGAGGCTAAGCTGAAGGTATCCTGAGTACTCTTGGAAAAAATACCCGGGGTAAGTTGGGGAGCTCGGAAGGAGCCCAGGAACTTTTGAAAGAGTCTCCTGGGTGAGTCAGGGAGAGCCCAGAAGTAGACCGAGAACCCTTGAAAAAATCTCCCAGGGTTAGTTGGGGGAGTCCAGAATTAGCCCAAGAACTCTTGAAAAAAATCTTGCAGGGTTAGTTGGGGGAGCTCAGAATTAGCCCAAGAACTCTTGTAAAAATCTCCCAGGGTGAGCTGGGGGAGCTTGGTAATATTAGGGTAACATGGGACAAAGATCACACAAACACAGGGCTTATTTGGTGTGTTCTGCCCTGGAGCTGTTTCAGACAGACAAGGAGGAAGATCATTCAGGAGAGAAAGGAGTATGATGAAGTATGTCGAGAAATTATAGAGCAAAAGGATGAGAAGTCAAAGGAGGAAAGGGTGTCTCTGTCAGCCTCCTCTCCCTGCCGCCTTAATATCTTGTCGAGGATGGCCAGATCCTCCTGATAGTTCTACCTCTGCTTCTGTTGGCCTGTGTATTCCCAGAACTACGGTAACCAGTTGAGGGGTTTGTACTCCCAGAACTATGGTAACCTGCTCCATCCAAGCTGGAATTCAACAAGCGAGAAAAGAGGGAGATTTAGAGTCATGGCAATTTCCAGTTGTTGTACACCCTGAAGATCGGCAGGGGCAAGTACAGGTTGCTTTTGAACCCTTCCCTTTAAATTGCTGAAGGAGTTTAAACAAGCCATTACCCAATACGGGCCTGAGTCTCCGTTTGTGCTAGGATAACTGAAGAACATAGCTACTTCTTATGGGCTGATTCCAATAGACTGGGATATGTTAACCCGAACATGTTTATCACTTTCTCAATTTTTGCAGTTCAGGACCTGGTGGACTGACACGGCTAACATTCAAGCTAGTATAAAAACATATCCTTTTTATATTACGCATATTAGGGCTCATGCAGCTCTCCCAGGGCCTCTCACTGCAGGCAATCAATCTGCAGATCAGTTGGTTGCTACAGGTGTATCTGATGCTCAATATTTACACACACTGACACACTTAAATGCAGCAGGGCTGCAGAAAAAACATGGCTTAATTTGGAGAGAAGTTAGAAGGATTATTCAGAATTGTCCGACTTGTCAGTTGGTCAATTCTCCTCCCAAATCAGGGTGTGTAAACGCCCAGGGGTTAGAACCAAATACTTTGGCAAATAGACATTACTCACATCTCATCTTTTGGGAAATTAGGATATGTACATGTTTGCATGGATACTGTTTCACACTTTGGGCTACATGTCAGACTGGGGAATCATCTGCTTGTGTCAAAAGACATCTTATACAATGTTTTGCTGTTAGAGGTATTCCATCCTGCATAAAAACTGATAATGCCCCAGGATATATTAATCTTTAACAGAATTTTTTACTCAGTGGAAGATCACACATATAACAGGTACTCCACTAACTCTCAAAGGCAGGCTATTATGGAGTGAATGAATCTTTCCCTTAAACAGCAGCTACGGAAACAAGGAAGGGACAAGGAATATCAAACCCCACAAATGCAGTTAAACCTGGAATCGCTGGCTTTGAATTTTTTGAGTTTGCCAAGAGGAGGACAATTAACAGCAGATGAACAACACCTGAATAAACCAAGGAAGAAACTGTAAGGCAATTAATCTGGTGGTGATATCCATTCACAAAGAATTGGAAAAAGGCAAAGTAGTAATATGGGGTGGAGCATTTGCTTGTGTTTCTTCAGGTCCAAATCAACAACCAGTGTGGGTACCATCCAGACATTTAAAGCTGTGCTATGAGCCAAATACCAAAAAAGAGACTTGCAGAGGAACTCCCAGTCACAGAGATGGCGAGACTAACGTGGAGGGGGAGTACATATCTTGTGGTGGTGAAAGTTACAAATTGACTTCATTAACTTTAAAAGTGTAATGAGACTGAACATGACAGGGGAGAATAAAACATCACCTGGAAAGACCTTTAGACAGCAAGCAAGGGGCAAGAGACCCTGAAGACCCTCGATGCCCCTTTTCAGCAGGAAGTAGTTACGGAACAACCTCTGCCCCATTTTCCAAAAGATTTCTGGGTCCCAACTTCATAAGGAAGAAATGTAAGATTTGGCAGTTAGGCTCTGGGGTGCTTTGGGAAGTTGCTAATGGATTGCCAGCCCTAAAATCTGGATGAAAACACATCGAGGATCTATGATTGCTGTTGTCATTATGTTATTAATCTGTTTTGTTTCTCTCTGTGTAGTCTGCAGGTGCGGATCCAGAATCCTCTAAGAAACAGTTCACCAAGATAGAGCTGTACTTGCTTTCCTAGCGTTGTTGAAACAAAGAAGGGGGGAGATGTTGAGAAACATTAAGTTTGCCCTGCCCCATGGCTCCCTTGTGGAGAATACCTTTTAGTTTGCAATTAGTGGTAAGTGGATAACAGCTGCCTACTTGGTATATTTTTGAGTTATGAGTAAATACAGAACACCTGTTAATAAGAATCACCTGTTTAAGAGAATAAATATGTGGATGAGAATCTGCTTGGGGCCTTCAGCCTGGAATGCTGTCAGCCCCTGAGGCTTTCAGCTCGGTAGGCTGCTGGCCCCCGATAGACCCACTTTGCTCTTCTATCTGGATGTCTGCCTCTCATTGCCTTCAGCACCACCAGGGTGGGAGTCTCCCAGCCAAGCTGGTGCTCGGTACACATTAATTTCTCCGTACGCTCACAGATGTCTCTGGCATCTGCTGAGGTTTGTCATGTGATTGCATTTTATATTTCCTTAGCTGTTAAAAAATATACTTTTCTATAAACATAGCTTAGTAGGTAAGATCTCTGTTTTTGAAGTCAGACTGTCTGGGTAAGCATCCAACTGTGACCATAGGAGCATTACTTAGCATTTTTGCACCTTGGTTTTCACATTTGTAAAAATGAAAATAACAGTACCTACCTCAAAGGGTTAGTCTAAGAATAAAATGAATGAATGAATATTTATAAAGCACTTAAGCAGGGCTTGGCACACTCTGATCTACAAACACTTATCCAGTACTTACTGATAAGGAGTACTGCTCCCCAGAGGACTTGTACTTGCCCGAAATTTTGAAAGCCACTATCACAGAACCGTGGATCCTCAAGGGCATGGTCTATTTCAGTAGCCATGTCTTTTGGTATATATTAGTTTGGTGCGAAAGTTATTGCAATTTTTGCCATTACTTTTAATTAAAAGTAATTGGCCGGGCGTGGTGGCTTACACCTGTAATCCTAGCACTTTGGGAGGCCAAGGCGGGTAGATCACGAGGTCAAGAGATCGAGACCATTCTGGCCAACATGGTGAAACTCCGTCTCTACTAAAAATACAAAAAAATTAGCTGGGTGTGGTGGTGCATGCCTGTAATCCCAGCTACTGGAGAGGCTAGGCAGGAGAATCACTTGAACCTGGGTAGTGGAGGTTGCAGTGAGCCGAGATCATGCCACTGCACTCCAGTGTGGCAACAGAGCGAGACTCCATCTTAAAAAAAATTTGCCATTAAAAGTAATGACAAAAACTGCAATAACTTTTGCACCAACCTAATATGTAGTACAGAGTAGGCACCAAGCATACGATTGAAAAATGATTGAATGTCTGTGCTAGAAAGCAAGATTTTATCCCTCTCTGGGTGGCATTTTTAGATTTTTAGTGATCCTTCCACCTCAGCCTTCTGAGTAGCTGTGATCACAGGCATGGGCCAGCATGCCTCGCTATAATTCAAGAATCTATAACAATTGCAACTATAATTTGTTATTTTGGATACAATATTGTAACCAATACCATGAGCCATTGATAAGAAACGCTCTTTTAACTGGTATCAGGATGTTGATAAGAAACTCTCATTAGGACAACATTATGAGCCATTGATGAGAAATTCTTTTTTTTTTTTTTTTTTTTTTTTTTTTGAGACGGAGTTTCGCTCTTGTTACCCAGGCTGGAATGCAATGGCGCAATCTCGGCTCACCGCAACCTCTGCCTCCTGGGTTCAGGCAATTCTCCTGCTTCAGCCTCCTGAGTAGCTGGGATTACAGGCACGCACCACCATGCCCAGCTAATTTTTTGTATTTTTAGTAGAGATGGGGTTTCACCATGTTGACCAGGATGGTCTCAATCTCTTGACCTCATGATCCACCCAGAGAAATTCTCTTTTAACTAGTGTCAGATGTTGTCCTAATAGAGAAGGTATAGTACCTTCTCTATTAGGCAGAACCTGTGGGTAAAATTCGATCTCTTTCCTTGAATAAATTAGGCTTTGTCTTCAACTAAATGTGTGATTTTTCCTTACAGTGTCTCTAATGGGTTGCAGAGGTTGTTTTTATTGTTGTTAACTTTAGAAACTTCATAGTCAAATTTGCAATCCAACTTAAACCACTGTACATGATGGTGTCCAATACACATATATTCTCTGCACTGAACTTACCCCAGGTTACTATTTTCTCCTAATATTTTTAATGTGTTCCAATTTCTACAGTGCTTTTCTAACTCACTTTATCGTGTGTATTTTTTCAGACACATCAAAACCTCTCAGATGAGCCACCGAGGAAGACAAACGGGAAGAAAATGAGGGTATCAAAATTGTAACACCTCTCAAGAAAGACTGTGGGGGAAAAGAGGGGATGCAAGTAGTTAATATTGAAAATTGAAAGTCACAGGCTGAGAACTAGTCAATGTGTCATTAAGCACTACAAGGGAAGAGACTAGACTAACCAGCTGTCAGAAGTACTTGGGCCTGCGGGGCAGATGCATTCTTCTGGTGAAGACGGCTACATCTGGCTTGCATCATTCCCCATTCTCTGATTTCATCTTCCTTGAGCATCCTTCAGATTTGCATTCCTCAAAGAATGTTAACATGTTTCAGTGTTGACTATGTTTTACGTATAGTATTTAATTTTACAGCAATCCCAGGAGTTGTTTCCCCTATTTTACAGCTGAGAAAAAATAGCCATTTACTTTTTCTTCGCTTTTTTTCTTTCTTTCTTTGAGACAGGGTCTCACTCTGTCACCCAAGCTGGAATGCAGTGGCATGATCAGGGCTCTCTGCAGCCTTGACTTCCCAGACTCGTATGATCCTCTCACCTCAGCCTCCCAAGTACCTGGGACTACAGGCACTTACCACCATGCCCAGATAATTTTTTTTTTTAATTTCTGTAGAGACAGAGTTTCACTGTTACTCAGGATAGTCTCAAACTCCTGGGCTCAAGCAATCCTCCTGTCTCAGCATCTCAAAGTCCTGGGATTTACATGAGCCACCGCATCTGGCCAAAGCTACTCATTTCTGCTAGGAGCTGCCACTCTGGCCTCTAAATATCCACAACACTTCTCTTCCCACACATACAAAACACCACATCTTTATCTAAGTGAAGGATCTCCATTTGATGCTTGTTGCCACCATCATATTTAAATATAGATCCACATAGTACAGCAACCTAGGAACCAAAAGTCAACATATCTAGCCACCCATAACACACCTGTTAAATAAAGTGTAGCCTAGAGCTGCCTCCTTACATACTTTAAGTTCAGCCTAAAGGTTTCTCTGTACATAGTGAATGGTAACCTAGCTGGATGTGTAAACAGACTATAATCTATTCTTATACCAATCACCATGTTCTGGCCAATCAGAGGCAACCAACTGTTCAAACCATATTCAAATGAGACAAACACTCAGCTGTAAGCAATCCAGCTGTTTCTGTATCTCACTTCTGTTTTCTGTATGTTGTTTTCTTCTTTCTGTCCATGAATTCTCTCCAACCATACAGTAGTGCCAGCAGTGTATCTATTCTGGTTTAGGGGAACTGCCCGATTTGCAAATGGTTCTGTGCTCAACTAAACCACAAATTTGTGTAAAGTTTTTCTTTTAACACAACCAATATACACTGATGGATCAGGGACGAAGTAAAGATAACACAAGTAAGCTTCCCATTTGGAAAGAGACTGATGGGAAGCTCGGCGGTCCTGGTCTACAGAAGTGATGAAATGTTGCAAAGCAGGCATGGTGAAGACCTCCTACCCAAGGTCACATGGCTACATTGATTTGTTCAGTCTTAAAATTGGATAAAACTTCCACTCCTCCACATTGTGTAAAGCAAGTTCGTAGGCTGATCAGCTGATTTTTATTGTGTTATTAAATATCTGGCTTTCTAAATACATTATAAGCCTTGTAAAAAATTTCTTATTCACCACTGTATCCCAAGTGATTAACAAAGTGTCTGGCACATAGGTTATATTCAATAAATATTTATTGAATGAATAACATAACCATTATAGTCCACTTGGCCATTAAATTTTTCAGTGTAAATTAGAAAACAGAAATTTTGAATTACATATCAGTCTTCACTGAATTTGCTCAGGATGAATCATTCCTCTGGAAGCAGGGTTGCTAGCCTGACTGAATTTTTTAACTTACAGAGTTAAGATCTAGTATATTAGACAGTCGATGCCTTGTTTTTTAAAAAATAATGCCTATATCAGCAAAATGCATACAATTACAGGGTTTTGTTTTATGTTTATTTACTTTTTTAACTTGAGAAGCACAGAATTGTACACTAATCATCTAATTATGTTTCTTGGCTTGTTGCACTTTCATCTAAACATCACTGGTCTAAGCCCTTTTTTATTTTATGGATTTAATGATATGACTAACACTGTACATTTATCACCCAACCTGAAGGCCTGAACATTACAAGGAACTGATATCTACAATGGACTCCTCTTCTGTTCTACCCCTAACTTCTCCTCATCTTGTAGCTGGGAGGTAACCACTATTCTCCATTTTGCTTTTCCGTCCCTTATTTATTCTTCAGTAAGTTTTCACATACACATATATTACATACATCATAATACTAAGATTCACTCATGGTAGTGTGTGTAGTTTTATCTCACTGATTTTCCCTTCAGTACAATGCTCCACTGTGAAACCCACTATCAGTTTTCCTGTGTATCGTCATTTGGGCTGTTGTCAGTTTTTGGCAGTTGTGAACAGGAAGCTGTGAACATTCTTTATAAATGGAAAAAGTTTCTAGCAGTGGAATTGCTGAGTCATAGGACATAGATAATTCAACTTCATAAAATAATCCAAACAATTTTCCAAAGTGGTTATACCAATGTATACTCCCTGCAGCAATATACAAGGTCCCACTGGTATTATCTAACTTCTTGTTTTCCTTTAAATTATATTTTGATTTGCCTGACAATGCCAATTCTCTATGAAAATGCCAAAATATATTTTGAATGTACTTATCACATGATTTTAGAATGACCAAAAAAAAAAAAGACTGTAATGCCAATTTGTATTTTGGGCTTACAATAATGAATTTTACATTCATATTTGAATATATGTAACATCATTTTAAAATGACTAACATTGATACAGTTAGAAGAAACTTATTACGATGTAATTTCTTCTTTTTCTAATTTTTTATTTCTTAGGGTGGACTAGAGCCTCTAGGGAGCCTTTAGCAACCCACTAGTCTCTTTTACACTTATACAATACTCTGTACATACCTTTATCTTAACACTCAGAGCAGAAACTATTTGCCTTCCTGTATTAGTCTATTTTCATGCAGCTGATAAAGACATACCTGTGACTAGGTAATGAATAAAGAAAAAGAGGTTTAATGGACTCACAGTTCCACATTGCTGGGGAGGCCTCACAATTATGACAGAAGGTAAAAGGCACGTCTTACATGGCAGCAAAGAGAGAAAATGAGAAAAGGGAAGCCCCTTAGAAAACCGTCAGATCTCATGCAACTTATTTGCTACCACAAGAACAATGTGGGGGAAACCGTCCCCATGATTCAATTATCTCCCACCGAGTCCTTCCACGACATATGGGAATTATGAATTTCAGGAGCTAAAATTCAAGATGAGATTTTGGTGGGGCACAGCCAAATCATGTCACCTCCAATATCTGTTCTTTCTTTCTTATGGTTATGGAACTTTTATGTAGGCATAGAGTTGCTAAGGTAAAACTTCCAGCTTTCCTTGTAGGTAGTTATGTGGCCATATTACTAGGTCTGGCCAATGGTATGTAAGCAGAAGCAACAGGGAAACTTTTGGGTTATGCCCCTAAAACATCACTTCTACTGGAAGTTGAATATGAAGCCAGGAGTTGGAGTAACCATCCTGAATCTATTAAGGAAGCTGTACATTGAGAATAGCAGTTACAAGACAGAAGACTAGGCCCCTGATGTCTTCAAGTAGAGCAGCCAGCCTGGACATAAGAAATAAATTTGTCTTATTAAAATATGCTGTAGTAGTAAACCCAAAATATATATATCTTAATACATAACTTGTACCTAAAAGTAAGATGATCCTGTAATAAAACCTGTAACAAGAGGCATTGGCAGTCAGGCAACAGGTGATGAGCATATTGCAGACTGTAACACTGGCAACTCTTCTGCTTGGCTCAACATTTCATAAACTGTCACCATATGATGCCTTAAAATTTAGACCACATCCATGTAGCGCCTATAGCTCTATGGTAGTGTTTCTAAATATGTGTCCTACTTGAATTTTCAGTAAAGTAATTTTTCTGTGGTTCAAGAATGCCTTGGGCATTTCAGGATGTTCAGTATTTTTGCTTGTAACATGTGAAATGCTCAGTCAATACAACAAACAAAAACATCCTCATGTTCTTCCTAATGTCCTTTTTAAGAGCTGACCCTAGATAAGAACTGCTGCATTAGAGGAAGTAGCTAGAAAAAAATGTCAGAACATCAGTGTGCTGGATGCTTCTTCACATGTTTGCCAAGGTCCTATAAGAAAGAGAAACTCAGTGCTATGGTTTGAATGTTTCCCCCAAAGTTCATGCATTGGAAACTTAATCCCCAATGCAGTAGTGTCCAGAGGTAGGACCTACAAGAGGTGATTAGAACCCACGGGCTCTGCTTTCATGAATGACTAATACTGTTATTGTGGGATTGAGTTAGTCATTGTGAGAGTGGGAATCTGTTAAAAGGATGAGTTTGAGCTCTCTCTCTGTCTCTCTCTCTCTCTCTCCCCCTGTACACTTTTGCACGTTTTGTTACCCTTCCACCTTCTGCCACCATGAGATAATGCAGCAAGAACACCCTCACCAAATACATGCCCCTTAATCTTGGACTTTCCAATTTCCAGACTGTAAGAAATACATCTTTGCTCTAGGCTGGGCGGGGTGGTTCACGCCTGTAATCCCAGATCTTTGGGAGACCGAGGTGAGCAAATCATGAGGTCAGGAGATCGAGACCAGTCTGGCCAACAAGATGAAAATCCCGTCCCTACTAAAAATGCAAAAACTAGCTGGGCATGGTGGCAGATGCTGTAATCCCAGCTACTCAGGAGGCTGAGCCAGGAGAATCATTTGAACCCAGGAGGCGGAGGTTGCAGTGAGCCAAGATGGCACCATTGCACTCCAACCTGGGTGACAGGGTGAGACTCCATCTCAAAAAAAAAAGAAAAAGAAATACATCTTTGCTTTTTATAAATTACCTCATCTCAAATAACCTGTTATAGCAACACAAAATGGACTAAGACACCCAGGCAAATTTTACAGAGATGGACAGAACACGGCTTGGGAAATTAGGTGGGCTGGATGTAGAAACTGGATGGGAGCTCTTGATGACTTGCAAAGGAGAGCCACCCTGTCAGCTCAAATACTTAAGTGAAAGAGAAATAAACTGGCCAGGTGCAGTGGCTCATGCTTGTAATCCCAAAACTTTAGGAGGCTGAGGCAAGTGGATCATTTGAGCTCAGAAGTTTGGAACCAGCCTAGGCAACATGGCAAAACCCCATCTCTACAGATAATTAATAATAATAATAATAATAAGCCAGGTGTGGTGGTGCAAGACTGTAGTCCCAACTACTTAGGAGGCTGAGATGGGAGGATCGCTTGGGCCCTGGAGGCAGAGGTTGCGGTGAGCCAAGATCACATCACTGCACTCAAGCCTGAGCAACAAAGCAAGACCCTATCTCAAAAGAGACAGCGAGAAATGAACTTACTGCATAAACCTTATCAATGTCAGGTTGAGGAGGTCTCCAACAGAGATGAAGAACTTATTGGGAACTGGAGCAAAGGTCACTTTTGTTATGCATTAGCAAAGCACCTGGCTGCATTGCCCTCTGCCCTAGGGATCTGTGAAACTTTGAACTTGACAATGATTTAGCTTATCTGGCAGAAGAAATTTCTAAGCAGAAAAGTGTTCAAGATGTGGCCTGGCTTCTTCTGATACCTAGGTTCATGTGTGAGCAAAGAAATGATATAAAACTGGAACTTATATATAAAGGGAAGCAGAGCATAAAAGTTTGGAAAACTTGTAGCCCAGCCATGTGGTAGAAAAGAAAACCCCATATTCAGGGGAGAAATTCAAGCAGCTGCATAAATTTGCATAACTAAAAGGAAGGTGAATGCTGATAGCCAAGACAATGGAGGAAACACCTTGAAGGCATTTCAGAGAACTTTGTGGCAGCCTCTCCCATCACAGGCCTAGAGACCTAGGAGGGAAAAATGGTTTTCTGGGCCAGGCCCAGGGTCCAGCAGTGTGCAGCCTTAAAACACTGCTTTTTGCATTCCAGTCTTCAGCTCCAGCTGTGGCTTAAAGGGGCCCAGGTACAGTTCAGGCCACTGCTTAAGAAGGTCCAAGCCATAAGCCTAGGCAGCTTCCATGTCCTGTTAAGCCTACGGGTACACAGAGTATAAGAGTTGAGACTTGGGAGCCTCTGCCTAAATGTCAGAGAATGTATGCAATAGCCTGGATGTATAGGCAGAAGTCTGCTGCAGGGGCAGAGCCCTCATGGAGAACTTCTACTAGGGCAGTGTAGAAGAAAAATGGTGAGGCTGGAGCTACCACACAGAATTCCTACTGGGGCACTGCCTAGTGGAGCTGTGAGATGAAGGCCACCGTCCTCCAGACCCCAAAATGGTAGATCCACCAGCAGCTTGCACCCTGCAACTGGAAAAGATGCGGGCACTCAATGTCAGGTCAGGAGAGAAGTCACAGGGACTAAACCCTGCAAAGTCACAGGGTGGAGCTGCCCAAGGATTTAGGAGCCCACCTCTTGCACCAATGTGCCCTAGATGTGAAACATGGAGTCAAATGAGATTATTTTGGAGCTAAGATGTAATGACTGCCCTGATGGGTTCTGGACTTGCATGGGGCCTGTAGCCTCTTTCTTTTGACCAATTTTTCCATTTGGGAATAAGAATATTTACCCAATGCTCATACCTCCATTATATCTTGGAAGTAACCAACTTGGTTTTGATTTTACAGGCTCATAAGGGGAAGGGGCTATCCTTGTCTCAGATGAGACACTGGACTCTGTACTTTTCAGTGAATGCTGGAGTAAGATTTTGAAGGACTATCAGGAAGAAATGCCTGTATTTCAAATGTGAGAAGGACATGAGATTCGGGAAGGACTGTAGCAGAACGATACAGTATGGATCTGTATCCCCACCCAAATCTCATGTTGAATTGTAATCCCCAGTGTTGCAGATGGGGCCTGGTGGGAGGTGACTGGATCAAGGGAACAGATTTCTCTTCTTGGTGCTGTTCTCATGATAGTGAGTTTTCAAGAAATCTGGTTTAAAAGTGTGTGGCACCACCTCTCTCTCTTCTTCCTGCTCTTGACCATATGAAGTGCTCACTTCCTCTCTGCCTCTCACCATAACTGTAAGTTTCCTGAGGCCTCCCTAGAAGCCAAGGAGAAGCTGCCATGCTTCCTACACAGCCTGCAGAACTGTGAGCCACTTAAACCTCTTTTCTTCATAAATTACCCAGTCTCAGGTATTTCTTTATAGCAGTGCAAGAATGGACTAATACAACATTTGATGATGAATACTTTATATACATATAGGTATCTTTCAAATGTAAGATGTTTTTTCCCTTAGGACATGACCAGTAAGTCTAATATGAGCTGTGACTGGCCAGCACTAGGTCTACATTAAGGGTACTACACTGAATGCTTCAACAGCCTTGATGATGCAAAGAGAAATAGAGGATAGATGTGGCTAAGTAATCATTTCTTTGTATGATGAGAATTGGGTGAGCATATGTCCTGGTTTGCTCAGGGCAGTCCCAATTTGTATCTGTTTTGTAACATATTAATGATGTCCCCTTTTATTTTCAAAAATGTCCTGGTAAGAGTGGGTCTTCTCCCCATCCATCCCACCTAGCTCAAAACAGTATGAAAAAGAGCAAGCCCAAAATTCTGGGCTCCTCAAACCCAGATGATATCTCACTCCTCATGAGCTAGTAAAACTATTAACCTGTGGACCATCTTATCAAGTAGATATATCCACTTTCTTGCATCTTTGATCATATATATGTATATATTGAGACGGAGTCTTGCACTGTCACCCAGGCTGGAGTGCAGGGGCATGATCTTGGTTCACTGCAACCTCTGCCTCCTGGGTTCAAGAGATTCTCCTGTCTCAGTCCCCCGAGTACCTGGGATTACAGGTGCCCGGCACTACGCCTGGCTAATTTTTCATATTTTTAGTAGAAACAGGGTTTCACGATTTGGCCAGGCCAGTCTCAAACTCTTAACCTTGTGATTCACCCGCCTTGGCCTCCCAAAGTGCTGGGATTAAAGGCGTGAGCCACTGCATTCAGCCGATCTTCTATGTCTTTGATCTTACACATACAAACAGGGCATATACAAAATATCATCCTGTTTGTTAGGTGGTTCCATCGTAAACTAAAGTGAGAGCATTTACTGAGTCAAGGTCATCATTCTCACCAGCTCTCCTCAAACAAGGGCTTGGCTTTACGGTCTAAAATCTAACATATCTTGGCAGCAGAACTTTATTATTTTTTTTTTGAGGCAGGGTCTTGCCCTGTCACCCAGGCTGGACAATCATAGCTCACTGTAACCTCAAATGCTTAGCAATTCTCCTACCTCAGCCTCCCAAAGAATTGAGATTGCAGGCATGAGCTACCATGCCTGGTTGACTTCTACATTTTAATGCTCTCAAAATATTAAATATAGAGCAAAACTAGCATCCATGTTTTGGTTTCTAAAACCATAGTTTGATTAAAACAACCAGAGCTACTGAAAGTAATGGGCTTCTAGGACTGTGACAGGAAACATCAGCTAACTCATGAAGCTGGTGAGAATCTAAGCGCACATGTGGGCTGCGGAGGCAGCTGTCCTGGGAGCCTCACGGCAGTATGCTACCTAGCAGGAAACAAAAAAGAAAGTGGATTCACACAGACCTGTAAATGCACACAGGGTGTGAAGAGGGTTTAAATTTCCAGCATGGAGGACGACAATGTCCTGATCTATTTCTAGGCCATCTATTCTATTCCAGTGGCCTATTTGTTTACTTCTAAACAAATGCAATTACAATGTGGTGGCTTTATAGTATAAAAGAGTTTAACAACAGGTTTATGTATGTAAATTGAACAGAGATCATCTAATGCAATAACTTGTGCTAAAAGGTTAACTCACTCTTACAGAACTCTGAATAAAACTCATCTTTCTTTCCAACTCTGTGTATGTATTTGAACTTTTAATTGTACTTTAAGTTCTGGTATACAGGTGCAGAACATGCAGGATTGCCACGTAAGTATACATGTGCCATGATGGTTTGCTGCACCCATCAACCTGTCATCTACATTAGGCATTTCTCCTAATGCTATCCCTCCCCTAGTCCCCCACTCCGACAGGCCCCAGTGTGTGATGTTCCCCTCCCTGTGTCCATGTGTTCTTACTGTTCAACTCTCACTTATAAGGGAGAACATGCAGTGTCTGGTTTTCTGTTGGTGTATTAGTTTGCTGAGAATGATGGTTTCTACCTTCATCCATGTCCCTGCAAAAGACATGAACTCACCCTTTTTCATGGCTGCATAGTATTCCATGGTGCATATGTGCCATATTTTCTTTATCCAGTTGATCATTAACGGGCATTTGGGTTGGTTCCAAGTCTTTGCTATTGTGAACACTGCTGCAATAAACATAGATGTGCAGCTGTCTTTATAGTAGAATGATTTATAACCCTTTGGGTATATACCTAGTCATGGGATTGCTGGGTCAAATGGTATCTCTGGCTGTATTTGAACTTTCTACAACTATTAATAACAGAAACAAGCGAATGTTAGACTAATACTGTGTAAAGGAGCAATGGTCAATCTTAATCTGATTACAAATGTTTGAAAAAAGAAGCCTCACTCTCATGATTGCCGTTATAATAAGTGATGGCTATAAAATTAAACTTGTAAAGTTATCTTAATCAAATATTACTTTTCTGATTTATATATATATTTTTATATACATTACTCCATATGATTGTTTATAAAATGGGTGCCATCCAGTACAAGTTTTTAAACTATTGTTCTAACACATAAATTTGTGCTGCCTCCAACAGCAATGATTCAACTGTTAATCTGGTTATATAATTCACATTATAACCAAGTACACTCTTTAAAGTGTCTAGTTCAGTCATTTTTTTTTTCACAATTCTAACTTCTATCATAAGTTGTGAGATTCATGTAGTTCAGTCATTTTTATAAAGCACATTCACGAAGCTGTGCATTGATTACCACTACCCAATTCCTGTTTGATTTTTTTTTATTATTTAAGAAAAATGGAAAAGCAAAAGTACATTTTTCATTCAATACATGTTTCATTCTTATGTGGTTTTGTTGCAGAAAGTGAAGTCCATGACTTTAGAATGATAGCAGTTTACCAACCAAATAATCCATCTTCACACAGTTTCAATAACTGCAGCAATTTCCTTGAACTGTCTGTAGAAATTCTGGAGAGAAAAGAGGAAAATAATATTAATTTTGCTTTTAGAAGATACTTAAGTAGTTATTTTAATGATATCTGACTACCAGAGACTATGTAACATATTGTTTGCATTTTAATGTTACATTGTCAATTACTGGAGGTTGCAATAAGAAATAAACCGGTGCAATTTGGTACTGTAAGCAAAAATACTACTGTAGAGTTGGATAATTATCTCACGACTAAACTTTTAATAAAAAGCACATGAGAAAGTCCTTTTAAGCTTACACCAGAGGCTGGGCGCGGTGGTTCATGCCTGTAATCCCAGCACTTTGGGAGGGCGAGGCAGAAAGATCACGAGGTCAAGAGTTCAAGACCAGACTGGCCAACATGGTGAAACCCCGTCTCTACTAAAAAATACAAAAATTGGCTGGGCATGGTGGCTTGTGCCAGTAATCCCAGCTACTTGGGAGGCTGAGGTAGGAGAATTGCTTGAACCAGGACCCGGGAGGTGGAGGTTGCAGTGAGCCGAGATTGTGCCACTGCACTCCAGCCTGGGCTACAGAGTGAGACTCTATCTCAAAACAAAACAAAAACAAATCACACCAGATTTATTAAATATCCAGCACTGTCCTAGACACTGAAAATAAAAATAACAGGTTGGTTCCAGGCCTCAAAACACTAAATCTAGTACAAGACTGCATTTCAGTGTGGTAGGGATTGTCTCATTTAAGATTATGGGTTCAATTACAAGAAGAAAGATCCAACATTAACGATGGCTTATACGGTAGAAGTTTGTTTCTCTCTATAATGGTTCTCCTATAGAAGTCATCTGCTTCTAAATCTCAGGTAAGAAAGGAATCAAGCAAATGGTTCTCCTGTCTTCTCTTGTACTTGCCAGGAAGCTAGGAGGCAAATCTGAAACTTAACCTTAGCAATCAAGATACCGTCTAATAATTTACACATCTGCATTTTCCTTCTTAGTCTTAATTTTCTATTTTGCTATTTAAGAGGATATGTATTGTTTTCATTTGTATGTAAATCTGTCACAGAATGAAGCAAAGTGTACCTATTTCTTTAAATATACGTATTGATGTTCAAAATTTTAGTTATCAAAAAGATATAAATTAAAAGCTCAAAGAATGTTCCTTAGCTCTCAGTCATGTAATGTGACTAACAGGCTATCCTGTGGTTAGTTTTTAAGCCATGTAAAAACTGTCTTTAAAAGAGTTGCCTCTAATGAAAATGTTTTTTGTGTATATTTATATTTAATATGTTTATAATGTATGCATATATTGTATGTATATACTATTTATGTGTATACATACATACAATGGAATATCACACAGCATAAAAAAGAAGGAAATCCTGCCATTTGCAACATGGATGAACCTGGAGGATATTATGCAAAGTGAAATAAGCCAGACACAGAAAGGCAAATGCTGCATGATCTCATATGGGGAATCTATAAAAGTCAAGCTCACAGAAGCAGAGAGGAGACTAGAGGTTGCCAGGAGCTGAGGTTGGCGTTAATGGGGAAATGTTAGCAAAAAGGTACAAACCTTTGGTTATAAAATGAGTAAGTCTGAGATCTAATGTACAATATGGTGACAATAGTTAATAATATTGTATTGTTTACTTGAAGTTGAATATGTTAATTAGCCTGATTGTGGTAATCATTACACAATGTATATCAAATCATCACATTGTGATACCTTCAAAATACACAATTTTAATTTGTCAACTGTACCTCAATAAAGCTGGGGAATAAAAGTTAATCCATTTGTGATTTTTTTTTTCCTATGGGAAAAAATGTTTAGAAGTGGAATTAAGAGAGCTGCAAAGAATAACAAGAACTGGGCCAGCACCCGTGAATTACAAAAAAGACCAAAATGTATATTCTCTTTTCAAATTGACTGAGTCCTCATATTTAGTTGAATGTTATTCCCATATCACAATATACATTTATTCCTTTTCACTAAGTCTCAGTCCTTCCAAGACACTAATAATAATGTTAAATTTGTGACCATTATTCCTGTTTCAAAGCAGTGACAGCTATTTTAAAGAAAAAAGATCAGGCTGAGCATGGTGGCTCACACCTGTAATCCCAGCACTTCGAGAGGCTGAGGTAGGTGGATCAACTGAGGTCAGAAGTTTGAGACCAGCCTGGCCAACATGGTGAAACCCCATCTCTACTAAAAATAAAAAAATTAACTGAGCATGGTGGTGGGTGCCTGTAATCCCAGCTACTTGGGAGGCTGAGGTAGGAGAATTGCTTGAACCCAGGAGGTGGAGGTTGCAGTGAGCAGAGATCATGCCATTGCACTCCAGCCTGGGTAACAAGAGTGAAACTGTGTCTCAAAAAAAAAAAAAAGGAAATCAAAGGTAAAGAAATTATTTAAAATGTAGTTTATAAAAGTAGAACTCAAACTTATCATAAAGTGGTATATGAAAAGCTTTTCTTTAAAAGGAACCCTAGGAACAATATACTTTCAGTTAGTTTTACAAAGAATCACTTTTTATTGCCATTTCATTCACGATGGTTGCTTTTCTTTGACTTTTAGAGTACTAACTGCTGTTTAAGTACTAAGTGTAAGCACTAAGTTAGTACTAGTGTAAATGCTAAGAACAGATTCTTACCTATTCACTCACCAAAAGGAGCAAACCAAACAAAACTGTACAGGACAGTTAAATTAATGACAAAACATCTCCCAGGATGTACATTTAAAAGAAAACCTGATTTATTGACAACTCCCTTTCCTTTTATTCCCCGTTGGTTACAGAAAAGAGGTAGAATGATAATATGGTAACATAACTCTAAATGACTGAGTTACTTAAGTCCCTAGCTGATAAAGTCAACCAGCAAGTACAGTTGCTCTGACCTGCATTTTGTAAACATTATTAGTCAAAAAAATTTAGGGTCAACACTATTCAAAGATTCATTTAGCTTAACATTCTTGAACATTAAGCCCAAAGGAATAAGAATCAAACAGTTAAATGCAAAGTAAATATCCTGCCACCGACAATAAAAATTTCCTAAATATACTGAGACTGTTCAAGTGATCAAATGGCACAGTACACAAATTCAGCACAATATATTGAAAATAATTTATCAAGTTCCCAAAGACAAATTCACATCTCTTGCATATACTACTAGTAAAGGTAAAGCGCATCAATTTACAAATAAAAACCATTAAAGTTTTCCCGTAGAAAGATTGTATACATCTTTTTAAGCGACAATTATAGAAAAAATGAACTAAAATTGAATGAGTTAAATCACAAACCTGAAACTGTGGAATCGTCATTTCAAAGCACTTGGTCTTTACTTGGCCTGAATGATCTGCCACTTTTAGCATCACTGCAACATAAGGATACTTAAGCGATCTGCAAGTGTCTGAGCTCACGGCCATACCCAGTTTCCACTGGAAATCTACAAGCTTTAATAAGACAGGACAAAATAATACATTAGTAGTAACGTTACCTGAAATGCAGATATTTATTCAATTTTACTAGTCTCACACTCAACTTTTAGTTTCAATGATGGTCATATTTAACTAAAATATCTTCATTTTAATACTGCTAGAGGAACAATAATCAAATGAAAACTGGAGAGGTAATAAGGGATACAAACACAGAAAACACCATCACAGTAAAAAACGGAAAAAAGCAAAAAGTGAAAAAACAAATCTCCACTCCAATGTATAATGAAAGTGGAAGGAAGATGTGGCAGTACTGGTTTTCTTTAACAGGCTTAAACTTCGCTCCTGTGCTTCAGGGACTCCAAATGCTTTGGAGTATCTTTTAGTTCACTTTTCTGTTCCATGCTCAAGCCTTACATTAGCATATATAGTGATAAGGTGGTTTTGGATTTCATCAGTGTTCATGACAGATACATGCCCTGGGCGATGTGCTATGCAGTTTACATGTATTAAAATACCTCAACGAATCAACATAACATTATAGGTTATTATTTCCACTTTTCACACGACAAAAGCCAACTTCAGAGAGCTTAGGTAATGTACATAAGGTCACACGTTTCTGGAATCAGAACTGAAACCAAAGTCTGACTCCAAAGATTACATGCTTAGTGACTACTGGTTGTCTCAATACTTTTTACCTAATTCCTGTCAATGACTGTTAAATGATGCCATGGCATAAAATATGCAGCTGTTAATACTGCCTCAAAAACATGACTCTAAAACATAAAACACAGGGGCCAGGCGCGGTGGCTCATGCCTGTAATCCCAGCACTTTGGGAGGCCAAGGCGGGCGGATCACGAGGTCAAGAGATCGAGACCATCCTGGCCAACATGGTGAAACCCCATCTCTACTAAAAATACAAAAATTAGCTGGGCATGGTGGCACGTGTCTCTGGTCCCAGCTACTTGGGAGGCTGAAGCAGAAGAATCGCTTGAACCCAGGAGGTGGAGGTTGCAGTGAGCCGAGATTGTGCCACTGCACTCCAGCCTGGTGACAGAGCAAGATTGCGTCTCAAAAGCAAAAACAAAAACATAAAACACAGGGATAGAATACTGTCTGTCTTGTTTCCAAAGCTTAGCCTGGTACATAGCAGGCACTCAAAAAGTACTTGCTCACTGACTGATGCCTTTTTCTACCAAACTAATGCTCACTGGGCAAAAAACTTCACTTGCTAATGTATTTCTTTTTGTCAAAGTTAGGATTTTTGTAAATCCCACCACGTGTCCTACCACATACCATCATAAACACTGATGAAATCCAAACCACCTTATCGCTAATTACACTAACGTAATATTTGAGCTTGAGGACTATGGTGAGGAAAAGAAATGGAATGGTTCCCACGTGTGCCTCAATCAACTATGAAAGTTATATAACCCATCTTCTATTTTAGGACTTTTGGGGTATAGAATAGGGGAAGGCATTTGTAAATCCCCCATTTTTATAAAAGGAAGACCAAAAATTCCTCCTCTCTCAGACTTGCTTTGCACGAATCTCCTAGAGCATTAAGTTTAAGCTGGTACTGACAAAAGGTTAACATCTTTTATAAGTAAAAAGATTGAATAAATTCATTTTAAAGAAAAGTTCTCCATATAACAATAGAGAAAGGCAAATCACAAAATAACTACAAATGTCTAATAAACACATGAAAATGTGCTCACCTTAAGAAACAGGAAATTAAAGCCACAATTAGATACCACTACACAGCTACCAAAATGGCAAAAATTTAAGTCTGAAAATTCCAAGTATTGGCAAGGAAGGATGTGAGGCAATGGGAAGTGTCACATGCTGTTGATGGAAGTGTAAACTGGGCCAATCTATTAACGAACTTGCTTTAGCTAGTAAAACTGCAGCTATGCATCCTGAGATCCAGATTTTACTAGGGTTAGAACTTGGAAAAACTTGTGCATATGTACACGGGACACATACATGAGAATGTCTTTGGCAGCTTTATTCATAATAGCCCTAAACTGGAAACCCAAATGTTCATTTGAAATAAAATGGATAAATGAAATGCTAGACAGCAATGAAAATGAACTTCAGTTACATGTAAAACCAAAAATGTTAAAACAAGTCCAAAATTTATGATTCCGTTCAATGAAACTTGAGAAACAGCTGGTAAAACTATAAAGAGATGAATCTGACTATCCTTTGGGGTGGAGAGAAGTGATTGAAGAGGAACATGTGGGGGACTGGTAACACTCCATTTACTGACTTTTGCTTGCGGTTACACGAGTTTTCACTTTTAAATAATTCATTTTCATTCTTTTGTGCACTTTTTTGCATATATAGTCGAGAAAGAGAGCAATATAAGTGAGCATATTTCAGGTTGAAAGTAAGAATTTATTGTAGTCTAGGGAGCTAAGAGAAAGCTTTAGAGAAGGCATAACCTTTAAGCTCTATTTTGAAAAATAAACAGAACTGGAACTGGGAGGAAAATGTGTTTTATTTGTATATATTATAAATGCATACCTAGCAAAGAATACTTAATAAATATTAGGTGGAACCAATTACAGATGAAAAGAGTCAAAATTTGGTTTAGGGATGGAATATTTATCTCTCTTAAAGTAGATGGCTCTTGTAAGAAAATATGGAAAATAAAGTCGACAAAAGTGATCAAAAAGTCAGTAATTCTTTGCAAATTGAGCTCTCTGAGGTTTTCACATTACTTTTATATCCTTTATCATAATACGGAAAAGTTACCACATTAAGTCACTTAAAATTTCCCTGTAGGCATTGGGGATACACTGAAAGTTTTTGAATAGAGAAACTGATTATCAAAATATTGATTAATAGATATTCAGGCTGGGCACAGTGGCTCACACCTGTTATCCCAGCACTTTGGGAGGCCAAGGGAGGCGGATCATTTGACTGCCAGACTGGTTCCAGACCAGCCTGGGCAACAGCCCTGTCTCTACAAAAAATACAAAAATAAGCCAGGCGTGGTAGAGCACTCCTATAGTTCAGCTACTTGGGAGGATAAAGTGGGGGGATCACCTGAGCCCAGGGGGTCAAGGCTGCAGTGAGCTGTGAGCATGCCACTGCACTCCAGCCTGAGCAGAGCAAGACTCCAGCTCTTAAAAAAAAAAAAAAAAGAGAGAGAGAGAGAGACAGAGAGAGAGAGAGAAAGAAAGAGAGAGAGAGAGAGAGAGAGAGAGAGACGTTCATCTGGTGGCAGCAGAACACAATAATCCAAGTCTGAAGTTATGTAAGTGTCTGAACTAAGCCGGCGACAACTAGGATTAAACTGATCTTATATGAAGGATGCGTGACTAGGTCTTGATTGCTGATAGAATACAACTATAGTTGTTTATAGAAAACCATAAAAATTTGAGCTTGGATAACTGGGATAATGTTGAGATATCAAGTCCAAAAGTATCATTAAGAGATGATACTAGGGCTATCTCAATAGGAATGTTCAGAAAGTGGTTAAAAATCCAAAAACAGAATTCAGGGGAGTTCATGAGTAGAGAGAGTTTTAATTCTTTAATTCCAGTTCAACACTGATATCCAAAAACTGAACCAGGAATTTCTTTTCCTTTTTTTTTTTTTTTTTCCAGACAGGCTCTCAGTCTGTTGCTCAGGCTGGAGTGCAGTGCATGAACATGACTCACTACAGCCTAGGCTTCCCGGGCTCAAGCAATCCTTCTACCTGGGCCTCCCTCCCCTAAATGTTTGAGTAAGAAATAAGTAAGCAATTTCTTATTCTTAACATTATTTAGCCTGTACAACTTGATGGAAGAAGTTCCACTTCTACCATCTACATTAAAGTGGTGGATTAAAGCACTGCCTATTTGATTCTCAGAATCTGAAATAAAACTGGAAGATTTCAAGCAGAAAAGCAATGAAGGTGTGCAATGCTGGAAAATTCGCCAACTATTAAAACAGTGAAACTGATGAGGAAACAGGGAGAGGGAACAGGTGAGGAAACAGGGAGAGCTGCCATCAAGACACTGTGCAAAGTTAGTCTTCACAACTGAAAGAAAGCTAGGACTAGGTTTATGAGATGTGAATTTCCAAAATTCTAACCTCAACATTTAAATGCAAATTAAAAGCAAACCTTCTGATAAATGTATTTTGGCCTTAAGTAGAAGTGAACTGCATAGATTTCAAAACTAAAAGAACATAAAAGAAAAAATCAGAACAGAGAGCACTTAACACTATGGAGAATGTTAAGAATGAAACAATGTACATGGTAGCCCCAAAATTATTGTATAATGAAGTATTAAAAAAGGAAAACATACAAACAAAAAGCTAGTAGTAAAAAAGGAAATATAAAAACATCCAGAAGTAAAATGAGTACAAAGGATCAGAAAGTAAATATATAAAAATGTAAACAAATTAGCTGTAGTCACATCAAGAACTGATGTGAAGGCTGAAGTTACTAGTAATAAAAAACATGACTATAAAAACTGTCTATAAAGATAAAACTGGCAATTCTGATGTGTTTTGAGTAAGAAAGAGAGGCCTCAATATTAAGTATTTACTAAGCAATACTATGTTCTAGGCTTTAGGATGTGAAAAATAAGAGTACTTGACCTTCAGAATTCTAGTGCGGAAGGCAGACAATAAACAAAAATATAATGAAATTATACTAAGTATTATTATTAAAAGTGTGACAAAATGCACAGAAAGGTGACCAGGTGACAAGAAAGGCTATTTAGATAGAGCCTTAGAAGACCTCTTTCATGTGGCTTTTAAACAGAAGGAGAACTGAACAAATTGAAGAAAAAGCCACAGGATATCTGGAGAAAAGAGCATTCTGGACCGAAGGAGAAGCATGCTTGGTGTGTTTACAGAACAATGAGCCCCAGGTGGCTGGAGGAGCTTGAGCTAGGAAAAGTGGTAAGAGATGAGGAATCCATTTATGAAGGGCCCTGCAGGCCAAGGTAAATATCTAAGACTTCTCCAGTGTGACAAGAATCTCTTAAAAAGCTCTGAGTATGGCCAGGCACAGCGGTTCACCCAACACTTTGGGAGGCCAAGGTGGGTGGATCACGAGGTCAGGAGACTGAGATCATCCTGGCTAACACAGTGTAAGGTATCTACTAAAAATACAAAAAATTAGCCAGGCGTGGTGGCACGTGCCTGTAGTCCCAGCTACTCCGGAGGCTGAGCCAGGAGAATCGCTTAAATCCAGTAAAAGGAAGATGCAGTGAGACCAGATCACACCACTGCATTCTAGCCTAAGCAACAGAGCAAGACTCCATCTGGAAAAAAAAAAAAAATGCTCTGAGTAGCAGAGATACTTGGCCTAACTTAGATTACAAAAGGCTCATCCAGACTGCCAGGTGAAGTACAAAGTTTAAGAGAGAAAATTGGGAGACCCTATTAGGAGGCTACTGCAGTATTCCAGAAAAGATAATAGCGGCTTGGACCCAGGTGGCAGCAAGAGGAGATGAATTTGGAGCCAGAGAAAACAATACACTGATGTGACTGTATGTCAGGTGTGAGGGAGAGTCGGGAGCCACAGCAATTTGTTAATTACAGTTTAGGCACTGGTTTCTGCCGAGTTTCTGCTCTCAGTTGTGATTCTCTGTATTCACATTCTGTCTCACCAATTTAGGGGACAGCAATCTGTCCTGTGATCTCACTTCTCTGATAGATCCAAGAGGAGGTGTTGATTTTTTTCAGTTTGTTCAGTTTTTCCTTCTTGTTAGGACAGGGTGATAACTTCCAAGCTCCTTACACGCTGGATTACAATGTAAAAGTCTACTGCTTTTTGTAATTTTCTTCATAAAACTTTTAAATACCTTTTGTTAGATTTATTGCAAGGTGCTCTGTAATCTTTCTTCTTTTTTTTTTTAGAGACAGGGTCTCACTCTGTCACCCAGGCTGGACTGCAGTGGTGTAATCACAGCTTACTGCTGCCTCAAACTCCTAGGCTCAAGAGATCTCGTCTCAGTCTCCTGAGTAGCTAGTACTACGGGTCTGTGCCTTGAAACCTGAATACTTTTTTTTATTTTTATAGAGATAAGGTCTTGCTATGTTGTCCAGGCCGGTCTCAAACTCCTGGCCTCAAGCAATCCTCCCAAAGCCCTGAGATTACAGTTGTGAGCTACCAGGCCTCACCTATAATTTCTTAATGTTATAAATGACATCTTTAAAATTATATTTTCCAACTCTTTATGTCTGAACTAAAGAAAAACAAACAATAGAATCACCTTGCTGAACTCTCATATTAATTCTAATAATCTGTTTGTAAATGATCTTGGCTTTTCCTATGTAAACAATCATATAACCTGTGAATGACGGCAGGGAAGGATGTGCAGTAGGCTGAATAATGGCCCCCCAAATATGTTCACATCCTCATCCCCAAAATCTATGAATATGTTGCCTTAGGTGATAAAACAGTCTTGGTAGATGTGACAAAATTAAGGATTTGGAGATGGGGAGATTTTCCTGGATTATCCAGGTGTGCCCAATGTAACTGCAAGGGTCCTTGTTAGAGGGAGGACAAAGGGTCAGAGTCAGAGAAGGCAACGAGACAACAGAAGCAGAGGCTGGAATCATGTGCTCTGAAGGTGGAAACAGATACCACAAGCCGAGGAGGAAACATTCTCTTCTACTGCCTCAGAAGGAACACAGCCCTGCAGACACCTTGATTTTAGCCCCATAAGACAAGTTTAGGACTTCTGACCTCCAGAACTATAAGATAATAAATTTGTGTTTAAGCCAAAAAGAGTTCAATTTTAAAAACTCTATAATTAGTGTGATTCTGTTTCAGAATATCTTTTTTTTTTTTTTTTTTTTTTTGAGACGGAGTCTCTCTCTGTCGCCCAGGCTGGAGTGCAGTAGCCTGGTCTCAGCTCACTGCAACCTCCTACCTCAGCCTCCTGAGTAGCTAGGATTACAGGTGCCCGCCACCATGCCCAGCTAGTTTTTGCATTTTTAGTAGAGATGGAGTTTCACCATGTTGGCCAGGCTGGCCTCAGACTCCTGACCTCATGCGACCTGCATGTCTTGGCCTCTCAAAGTGCTGAGATTACAGGTGTGAGCCACCACACCGGGCCTTCAGAATATCTTACTTAATGTAAGAGAATGGATAAAATAACTTATGAAAGATTGAATCGAAATGCACTAAGTCATATAACTAAGCAAAGCCAGGTAAATGGTTGACATATCTTTGACTTCCCCTCTCTCCCAGGAATCCTCGAAAGCAAGATCAGTTAGAGAAAAATGACAGAGAGCACTCAATGGACACCTCTTTCAGCCCCTGTATTCTAATTATTTTTTACCTCATCCCTTTCTTATACTTTGTATGGACTTGGGTAACTCCTGGCCTAAAAATACTCTAGTTTTAGTGATACTATTCTGGGAAGTGTGTTATAAATTATTTACCTAAAAATAGTTTATTAGCTAAAACAGCACAGCAACACTTGAAACAGAAATGGGACTAAGGTATACTTTAATAGTCAAATTCATATTCCTAGCATTATGAATCCATACTCTAAAACGCTAAAATACTGTATCTTCAAAAATAACTTTTTTAGAGACTAAGAAATGTTTGGGGTGCTGTATCTGAAAATTTTAATAACTTCTTCTATACCCATCACACTTTAAAATGCCGTATTTCTAGCTTTGAATAAACGTCGCCTAATCAAAGCCCAGCAATCCTTGATCTACACTTTGGGCTAGAGCGGATACATTACAATGGCAACGGCTACCGGCTCAGGTGCAAAGGAGAAGCAGCAATGCAGGGATGCGGACTGAAGGTCATCGGCTCGCGGACACAGGACTGGGGGAGACCCGGGGAAGGCTCAGGGCGGCACTGTCTCGCGGCCGTGGGAGGCGGGCCGGTGGAGGACAGGGCGGGGCGGCCGCTCACTCACCTGGTTGGTGACCTGAAACGGAAGCAGAAACACAATTTAGGGAGACATCTTTCTTGTTCCAGAGTCTCGCTGCCAGCTCTCCTTCCAGGCTGGGACTCACCTCGGACTTAGCATCCAGCCGCGGCTCGCTGGGCGCCTCCATGGGCAGCGTGTAGGAATAGCGCCGCGGACTCCAGCGAACGCCCCCCAGCCAGCGCTTCCGCTTCCACGTCCTGCCCCTCGCGGCCTGGCGCACACGGCTGGCGTAGCGGGGGAAGCTGAAAAAAACATCTTTAGGTAACTCAATTATTTGCTAATTAAACATTAGTTTTAAGGAGACACTGAGCTAAAAAAAATGATTGTATAGAAAAGGCCAAAGGCTTGGGAGATACTTTGAAAAGAGAAGCACTTATTAAATTTAGGATGTCGCTTCCTCCACTTAACACTGACACGTGGGCTCTTCCAGTCTGGAGCGGGGCGGGGCACAGCAGCTCTAGACTGGAAGAGCCCAACCAAACTCGGAGTTTGTCCTGCGTGGGGGGGCCTGTGGGAACTACAGTTATAGGGTGAGCTTCGGTCACTCGGAGTTACTTCGCTGGCCTAGCTGTGGGCGGGGGATGCTTTCCAGTATCGCTGCTGTCCCTCTCTTACCCCAGCCCTCAGTCTGGCTGCGGCAATACCTTCCCATCTGGGCTTCCCACTTCTTTCCTATTGACCTCAAATCCATCCTACACAAAGTATCCACAGTGATTTTTTTTCCCGCCAACTTTTTATTTTGAAAAACTATTTTTTTCAGAAAAATTGCAAAAACAATTCAATGAACATCTATATATCCTTCTTCTAGATTGACCAACTGTTCGCATTGTACACATTCGCTTTACCTTGGCTTGTAGTAAGGTTGATACTTCACTCCTAAATGCTTGAGCATGTTATCTCCTAAGAACTAGGGCATTCTTCTAAATAATCACAATACAACTATCACACTCGGGAAATTTAACATTGATAAAATACTATTATCTAATAAATAGGTTAAATTAAAATTTCCCCAGTTGTTTCAACAATATTCTTTAAAGTTATTCCCTACCGCATCCACAAACAGGATCTAATTAAGGGCCGCCTGGAATTTGGTGATCATGTCTCTTTAGCCTCCTTTAATCTAGAACTGCACCAGTAAAGTGTTAGCAGGCCTGTGTTCCTCAGAGGTTCCGGGGTGGTGGGGTTTGGAGGGGGAGACGGAAAAGGGAGAGCTCTGCTTTCAGGCTCATTCAGGTTGTTGGCAGAGCTCAGTTCTGTGCAGTTTCCTTGCTGGCTTTTAGATGGGGATTCCCAGCTCCTAGAGGCCATCTGCATTCTTTGGCTTAGGGCCTCTTCCTCCATCTTCAAAGCCAGGAAGGGCAGGTCAAGTCCTCCTCACACTTTAAATCTCTCTTATCTCCCTTTCTGTATGATCTCTCCTGTTCCTGTTCCTTCTTTTGCCACATCTCTCTGATTATAACCTGAAAAAGTTCTCTGTTTCTAAGGGCTGAAATCATTATTAGATCAGGTATAACCAAATAAGAATAACCTTTTTTTTTGAAACAGAGTCTCACTCTGTCACCCAGGCTGGAGTGCAGTGGCATGATCTCAGCTCACTGTAACCTCTGCCTCCCTGTTTCAAGCAATTCTCCTGTCTCAGCGTCCTGAGTAGCTGGGATTACAGGCATGCATCACCATGCCCGGCTAATTTTTGTATTTTTAGTAGAGATGGGGTCTCTCCATTTTGGCCAGGCTTATCTCAAACTCCTGTCCTCAAGTAATCTGCCCACCTCGGGCCTTGGCCTCCCAAAGTCCTGGGATTACAGGTGTGAGCCACTGTGCCTGGCCTTTTTCTATCTTAAGGTACATAAATTTTAATTATATTTTTAAAGTTCCTTCAGTTCAGTCCCTAAATTAGTGTTTCAGTGAATAATCAGGATGGAAATCTTTGGAGGGGGAAATTTTTAGAATAATGCTTACTTCAAATACCCTCATAGGATTGTTGGAGAATTACATTAGTTAATGCATGTTAAGCATCTAAAAATGTCCCTGGCATGTAGTACTCAGAAACTAGGCCAAAAAAAAGAAAAGAAAAAAGAAAGAAGAAGAAGAAAAAAAAAAAAGCCCCTGATTCAAAGGTTATTGGACCTGATAAAATGTACTAATTAGCTTGGGAGGATGGTCCCTGAATGAATCAGATGATGTCTTCTCTATAAAAGTCTGATGAAAAGACAGAACACTGCTGTGCATCCAGCTGGTCAGTGCATCGGTTCTATTTGCCAGGAAATCTTTTTCTTGAGCTCTTGGTGTCATCATGGTGAAGGGGTGAGGGGGTGAGGGGGTGGTACACACACACACACACACATACACACACACACCCCCCACTTAACTTTGTAAAAATGCTTAAAAAAGGTGAAAGATATATATTTTAAGAAGTAATTGTTGTTATTTCTTTGTATTTTTCCTGCATTCTTTTAAAAACTGTTTACTATTGTTCTAATTCAACATGAGTGTACTTCAAAAACCTATTGATCTGCTTTGGGAGAGTATAATGTCATTAGCATTTAGGATAATTTCTGCCAATTGTTACTCCAGCAACACATGTGATAAACTATTTATGTTTCAGATCTCCATCTTACAAGAGATCAGAACTTACACAAACTTTGCACTTGGAAAATACAGATGTTATGAACAGAGTCAAAAAATGCTAACATTAAAAATGCATGAGTATAATTTTGTTTTATTTATTTTTACATAATGACATGTAAGTATAACATGTCAGAACACATTTTTGGAGCTCTTACAATAAGCCTAGTACTATCACATGCATAGGAAGAAATCCATAGAACTATGGCATAAACTCTGATCTCATGAGCATTATGGTGTAATGTAGAAAATGAAATTGATACTCATGAAGCAGGCACCCCTTCAATGTAAGTATTTATTTTAAGGCTTTTTGTGCCAAGTGATATGCAGTTGTTCCTCAGTATACTCAGGAGATCGGTTCCAGGACCAGTTAAGGCAGATGACAATGTACTAAAATCTGCATATACTCCAGTCCTGTTGCCTGTCCTGCCAAACTTGAGTATAGGAGAAGTCTGCCTCCCTGTTTGTGGGTTTAGCATCTTGGGAGTATACCAGCTTTGATCTGCAATTGGTTTTTAAAAAATCTCACCAGCCCACTTCAAACCCATGTTGTTCAAGGGTCAACTGAAATTGGAGCTCGAGGTAGCCTAAGCAAAGTAGCAGAAATTACTGTCTCACAGAGGCAGCCTCTGAAATGTAGCAGGGGAGCCAGCTGCAGGGTCAACAGAACTGTGAGATTTAAATAGCAAAAGTGCCCCATCTTCACTTCTCAGTTGTGGCCTGGCCTTCTGCTTGTCTGTTGGCTGCGTTCTCTTCAGCTTCTCCATACGTTGTTGGAGAGTGGTGTGTGTATATATATATATATATAAAAATATGACCACCAACATCTCTGGTTTCACAGCCTTATGACTCATGATCCAAGGAGAAAGAGGAAGCTGCCCGTCCATCTCAATTCTCAGAGAAGGACTCTAGTTGATCTGCTTGGACCAATACTGGGTCTGGAGTGATGTATTACTATTTTTGCCCATGCTGCCTTCTGTGTCTATAATGGGTAGAGTTCTGTGATTGGTAGAGTCACTGGAAGCAAAAGGGGTGAAAAGATGTGCTCTAAAGGAAATAGAGGTGAGAATGATGCAACAAAACTTGGATGAAAATATACTAGGGAAACAAAATAAATGTCCACTCAACATATTTGCTATACTGTATTATACTGCACTATCCTGTGTAATAAATGGATATGGTAGGCAGAATAATGGCCCCCAAATATGTTAATTTCTAATTCCCAGAATTTATGGATATATTATATTGCATGTTTAAATAACAAACAGACGCTCTCTCAAAGAAAATATTTGGGGGGGTGGGGAGGGAGGTGAGGGTAGGGAGGGGTAAAATGGGGAGAAATGCCAGATATAGTATGCATCTAAAGTAAAATAAATTTTAAAAAAATAAAATATTTATTCACTCATAGGGCATCACAGTGGAAATATGTATGCCATAGTAAACTATGTGCATATTCAAAAAGGTAAAGGAAGACAAAGGTTTCTAATAGAAAAATGAGAAGGATTACATAATTGTTTTGTGATAATTATCCTTGCCAACAAGTATTAATAACAAGGGTGATGCCAGTCAGAGTCTGGACAGGCAGTTGCTGGGCAGATAGCCTTGCAAAAGTATTTTTTGTGTAAGGATGCAATGGCCTTTGTGCAAGGTTGTGGTTTTGGCAGAGTCTTTTGTGGTAGTTTTTGTTATCAAGCATTTATTCATGAAAGCTCTCTCATGGCCTTCCCCAGCTCTATTTGTCAAGGTTTCTTTCTTCTTCTTCTTCTTTTTTTTTTTTTTTTGATACAATTTCACTCTTATTGCCCAGGCTGGAGTACAATGGCTTGGTCTCGGCTCACTCCAACCTCTGCCTCCCAGGTTTAAGCAATTCGCCTGCCTTAGCCTCTCAAGTAGCTGGGATTACAGGCATGTGCCACCACGCCTGGCTAACTTTGTATTTTTAGTATTTCACCATGTTGGTCAGTCTGGTCTTGAACTCCTGACCTCAGGTGATCTGTCTGCCCCGGCTTCCCAAACTGCTGGGATTACAGGTGTGAGCGACTGCGCTGGCCCCCTTTTTTTTCTTTTTAACACATGTGACTCCATTATGATTCTTACAACTTTCACAGTTACATAAAAAGGAGGAATTAATGTTGCTAATTAGCTGACCTTAAAAGGAGAAGAGTTTCTTGGATTACTCACATGAGTCCAATATATTCACAGGGTCCTTAAAGATGGAATATAAAGGCAGAGGAGTTAGAGTCAGAGAGAAAGAGTGTGTTAGAGTGATAGATTCCACGTGAGAAAGACTCAGCCAGCCTTTGCTGGTTTTGAAGACAGAAGGAGGCCAAGAGCCAAAGAAGGAAGGCTACTTCTACAAGCTAGAATGGGCACACTAGCAAAGATGTGGAATCAACCTAGATGCCCATCAATGGTGGACCTGGATAAAGAAAATGTACATATATACCATGGAATACTATGCAGCCATAAAAGAGAACAAAATCACGTCCTTTGCAGCAACATGGATGGAGCTGAAGGCCGTTATCCTAAGCAAATTCATGCAGAAACAGAAAAACAAATACATGTTCTCACTTATAAGCGGGAGCTAAACACTGAGTATACATGAACACAAAGAAGGGAACACACAGTGAGGCCTACTTGAGGGTAGAAAGTGGGAGGAAGGTGAGGATTGAAAACCTACCTGTCGGGCACTATGTTCATTACCTGGGTGATGAAATAATCTGTCTGCTGAGCCCCCTCGACACACAATTTACCCATGTAACAGAGCTGTCATGAACCTAATAAAAGTTGGAAAGAAATAAAAAAAAGCTGGAATAGGAAAGAAAATGGATTCTCCCTTATATCTTCCAATAATTTCCAGATGAAACACAGCTCTGCCAGCACTGTTTTAGCCCAGCGAATCCCATTTCAGACTTCTGAACTTCAGATCCTCAGATACAAATTTGTTTTTTTGTTTTTGTTTTTATCTGTTTTTTGAGATGGAGTCTAGCTTTGTCACCCAGGCTGGAGTGCAGTGGCGTGGTCTCGGCTCACTGCAAGCTCCTCCTCCCGAGTTCAAGTGATTCTCCTGTCTCAGCCTCCCAAGTAGTTGGGATTACAGGTGGCCGCCACCACGCCCAACTAATTTTCATATTTTTAGTAGAGATGGGGTTTCACCATGTTGTTTGGCCAGGCTAATCTCGAACTGCCAACCTCGTGATCCACCCACCTTGGCCTCCCAAAGTGTTGGGATTACAGGAGTGAGCCAATGCACCTGACCATATTATCTCCATTTTAAAGGTGAGAAAACTGAAGTTCAGGAATGATAAGCAACATCACTTAGCTAATAAAACAGTCTGGTATTAATTTACATCTAAAATCTAATTTCAGAGAGCTCTGGAGAGATTCCAAACTCCCAGTGTATCTGCTGAAATGCTCTTCAGCTACTTTCTGGTAATTGGCTGTTTTGTTTGTACTCCAGACTATTCAAGAAGATGAGTGATTCTGTGTGTGTTGTGGTGGTGGTGGGGTGGGGTAATCAATGAGCAGCATCAGTAAGATGCAGAACCGGGAATAAGCATGATCACTAATCCTAGAATCATGGAAGTTTTAGAGCTTAAAGTAGGGCTTAAAATTTTTAGCCTTTGGGCCAAATTTGGCCTACTCACACGATTGAAAAACAAAACAAAAAACAATCTATATCAGAAACTCTGAATGAGAATGCGTTTAGAAAAGTTTGAGGCCTTCCAGTTGTCACAGTCTTCACATCACTCTTTTATTTCACCTGCCTACTTCACACATTTGAAATTTTTGAGACGTAGTTTTCAACCTTTGGCTTAAAGGTTGAAAAATCTTGTGTTTAAAAAAAATGAGACCAGCCAGGCGCGGTGGTTCACACCTGTAATCCCAGCACTTTGGGAGGCCGAGTCAGGTGGATCACTTGAGGTCAGGAGTTCAAGACCAGCCTGGCCAACATGGTGAAACACCGTCTCTACTAAAAATACAAAAATTAGCCAGGTGTGGTGGCACACGCCTGTGATCCCAGCTAATCCGGAGACTGAGGCAGGAAAATTGCTTGAATCCAGGAGGAGGAGGTTGCAGTGAGCCAAAATCACACCACTGCACTCCAGCCTAGGTGACAGAGTGAGACTTTGTCTCAGAAATAAAATACAAAAAATTAGCCAGGCATGGTGGTGCATGCCTGTAGTTCCAGCTATTTGGGAGGCTGAGGCACTAGAATCACTTGAACCCAGGAGGCAGAGGTTGCTGTGAGCCAAGATTGACCCACTATACTCTAGCCTGGGTGACTGAACGAGACTGTCTCCAAAAAAAAAAAAAGACCTAAGTAGGTTAAGTGCCTGGTTTAGAGAAACACAGCTAGATAGTCATGACTTCTGATCAAGTGTGGAGAATGAGTTCATTCTGAGGACAGACAAGGCCAAATTATGTAAGACTTTGGTACGTTTTCAAGCACTGCCAAAAGGCCATGTTTAGGAATGATAGTTTGGCAATACAACATACACTCAAGGCAGAGACAGGGTACAAACCCATGCAGCAGGAAGAAAGCTGGACATACTGCTATTAAGATAAGTAATATAAGATAGTGAGTAGTCAAGGTGAAGTGCCATGAATGAGTTACAGTGTACAGAGAGACTGACCTCCCCCAACCCCCACAGCCCTAGGGGCAGCTAGGTGGGGCCTGAACCCCAAAGATTTCCCTGGACTGGTTACAACTGTGATGACAAACTTAAGTCAGGTGTTGTACAAATAGCAAATTTCATCAGTTCTTAGACATGTATCTTTTCATATTTAACATCAGGAATTATAGTGAACATTACATCAGATGGCTTCTTAGAGTGACAGTTAATCAGGGCAGCAGCTGTGACTCACTTGTTTTGGCAGGTGCACGCATGAACTTCTTTATAGCTCTTCTACACTTCTATAGAGTTATGAGTATTGTTTGCTCTATACTTACTATGTTTAATTGCCATTTATAGCACAATAGGGTGACTAAAGTCAATAATAACTTAATTGTACATTTTTAAAATAACTTAAGGAGAGTAATTGGATTGTTTGTAACTCAAAGGAGAAATGCTTGAGGGGACAGATACTCCATTCTCCATGATGTGTTTATTTCACCCTGTATGCCTGTATCAAAGCATCTCATGTACCCCATCAATATATATACCTTTTAAGTACCCACAAAAATTAAAAAATAAAAATTTAAAACATTGACATTAAAATGTCTTTTAAAAGACTATGCTGTGATTTGGCTTAACAAAAGTTTACTGGGTATGGAAATTAGCATGAAAACAGAACAGCAGTTTGCCAACATGTAGTGGTGAGGCAAATATGGATTATTGGAGGAGTAGTCACAATTCCATGTATTCTTGCAAAGCAACCAAGTAATTTACAATTCCTTAAAAAGGTGGATAGCTTTGAGTAGATAAGCTACTCAAATTGCTTACTTCAGTTTAAGGTTGAAGAAACCACCAGATCCGTCAGAATATAAGAAAAAAATGTGTAAGAATGAGAAAACAGTTTTTGAGTTACAAGTACCCTTGTTAAAGCATCGCACATTAATTTGTCAAAACCTTCCTGCTGTCTTTGAATAGAAGCTATTAAATTTCCAAAGATGTATGATTCAGCAGTTGCTGCAAAATGTAACTCTATGTTTAGTCAAGTAGGAAATGGCAATAAACCTTTATATTCTTTGACAACCATCAACATTATACTGTCAATGCTAAAGACACCAAAAGTGCGTGGATTTATGTAAATAAGTGGCGTGACACTATGACACTGTGCATAGGCATGCCACTATATTTAATTGAAAACTGTAAAATATTTAATAAGATCTCCTGTGATGATACTGTGCATACTCACAAGAAGGGGATGTGCAATGTTTTCGTTGATGATCTATAAAGTTGCTGTGGGCACTGAATTAGCAAATACTAAATCATTGCTTCTAGGGGAAATACAGGTTAGGTTCCTGTGAGTGTGTGGTCACAGTATTTTTCATTAGCTGATCAACATATAACCTTGTTTTATGTGCATTTCTGTTTAAAAACACCTTATTTAATATATATTGTTGATTCATTAGCATTGAACTGCAACCAACTGCACTGTAACTGAAAACCTGAACAAACCTTATCTAATACGCGTATTTTCTCTGTAAGGTACGTGAAAGCCTTCTTGGGCTTGGAATCACTAAATAGCAGTTGAGCACTATGCTTGAGGGCCATTTTAAACATTGAATTCACTGACAAGAAGCTCAAAAATGGGAAAACTAGCATTAAATAGACCATCAAGAGGACACTTGTTTCCAGTATAAGAGCTGAAAGAAGAAGGCAGAGTATCACCTTGCTCAACCTCGGCTGGGAACTAAAATGTTTTGCCACCCTGTGAATATTCGTGAGTGACCATGAGAACTCTGTGAGTATGGATTCGGGAATCCCAATAAATTTTAGCATGTAGGCAGGTTTAAAATGCAAAACCCATAAATAATGAAGATGGACAGAACTTTGTAAAACTTAGAAGTCATATGTGGGTAAAGGGAAGATTAAAAATTGGAACCAATGATGCCAAATCTTGAGCTCCATCTCAGACTTATTCAGTCACAACCTACATTTCCTATTCCCCAAGTGTTTGTATGCACATCTGAGACACGGTGCCCTCGATACCATGATAGGTACATCTGTACCAGACAGTGAAAATTAAACTGTATAAGCCGTATAAACCAGATGGTGGAAGTTAAATTGTACAGTTTAACTCTACAAATTAGAGACCTACATTTGTAAAGTTTTTTTTTGGGGGGGGGGGCGTCTAAAGGTCTGAGGTGTGCCAGGACAACCTCTGTAAGGTGAAAGACAATTTATTGCATCTTACAATTCCTATTAATAGCAAAGTGGCAGAGCACCTCGTGGATCTCTTTGGCTTTTGGAGATAGACTATACACTTGGGAATACAGATTCAAAACATTTATTGGGTGGTATGGAAAGCTGTCAATTTGAGTGGATCCCTAGCAAGTGAGTGATCTGCAGCAAGTCCCTGCCGGGATGCAAACTGTCTTGCTGTCTGGCCTTGTGTCTCAGCAGATCCAATGCTGCTAGAGTCCCTGACAGATAAAGATAATGTGTGAAGTCTCAAGCAACCCTAACAGGTGAATCACAGTGAAGAACCTCAGGGATCTCGAGCAAGGCCTCCTTTCATAGTAAGTAATTTGAAAAGCAGCCACTGGCATGCACTGTGCCCAGCAGAGACTAAGAGTCTGGCCATGTAACTCTAGTGATAACGCAACTAAGCCCATCACAAGCTGGACACTGCCAGTTTTGCCAAGCCAAAGTGTTAGGTGATCATAGCAGCAATCCATTAGACAGATAACAACGAAGAGGAGTTAGAGTAATGAAATGCCTCTGAGGTCAAAGAACAGTGGCCAGAAGAACATGGGTGGGAGAGTTGGAAGTTTCCCAAGAAAGGGAAGCTCAGCATAATAATATCATCTTTTTCTGACTCCCGAACTGCTCTCTCCCTTAATTTCCTCTATTAGGTACAGAATAGTAATATGCACTCTTCCCCAGGTCAAATTTATGGAGTCATCATTAATAACTTCTGCTCATCAAGGAGATCATCCCTTAAAACGTATCTCTAATCTGTGCCTTTCCCCATGGCTACTGTCTTAATTTTTTCAGCATTTTTTTCTTACACGTTTTCCACATTATTGACAAGGGGTGTTTCTGCATGCCTGATCATCCCATTTATTCTTCAAATGTTTACTGAGCATTTTCTGTGTATCAGACACTGGGTTAGGCCCTGGATAAATAATGTGAAGAAGAAAAAAGAGACACTGCTGCTGGCCTCCTGGAATTTACAGTTTGGTGAAAAAGACACACAACAAATCCTGCTTAAGATCCTTCAGTGGTTCCTTGCTGTTTCAGGAAGCCCCGATGTCTTGACTGGGTTGCCTCTGCTTACCTCTCCAGCATCACCTCTAATCAGCGCCCTTTACTCTGCAGCTACAATGCGTTTTCCCTGCTTCACAGCACCCTCCTCTCTACCAACTTTTAAGGGTTCAGTCCAGGAATCCACTTTCTCAGGAACACTTCCACACCTCATGCCATCACTACCATGTAGGTACCACGCTTTTTATCCTGATTCTCTGTTGTCTTGTCCACTGCTAATACTCCACAGTAAACTCAACTTTGTGTCCGCAACACTTAGTACAGTGATTTATAGTACTCGACATTTTTTGTCAAATGGAATCGGATATATAGAAATACTGCCTGCCTCCCGCAAGAGCAGAAAAGGCCAGCCCATCACTCCTGCACCCCGACAAAGGAACAACAGCTGCACGGCGTCCACCGGCCTTGCTGCCTGGCAAAGGGTAGCCACCTGGCGTCTGTCTCAGAACAGGATTCCGCGGCGCGCCTCCTAGCGCCGTCGGTTGACACTGCAAGAATGCGAGAGGGCGGGTGAGCACGCGGTCCCCGACCAGCGCCCGGCGCATGCGTAGAACGTGAGCCCTTGGCACGGCCCGACTCGGAAGAGTCCAAGCGTGAGGGGAGAGGACTGTGGATTTAGATACTCTTTTCCTCCCGAAATAGGAACTTGGCTCTTAGTTTTTTCTACTCAACAGCATCTTAATTTAAAATGTGACACTTGACCTACGGCCCTGCAGGGAGCGGTTAAGAGGGTGAGAAGCCCGTCAAACTCTTTTTGGTGCTTAGGCGCCCTCCTCGGGGCGGTGGGTTGGGCGGGCCCAGGTCAAGGCGCGCGTGGGCGGAAGCGGCGGCGAAGGCGGCGGCTGTCAGAGCTGGAGGGGCCGGGCACCGCGGCCATGGAGGGACAGCGCTGGCTGCCGCTGGAGGCCAATCCTGAGGTGGGCGCGCTTCGGGACAGCCCTGGGGCCCTAGGCAGGCGCAGAGGGAGCCGGGTTGCTGCCGCGAGTCCACGGTAGTTTTGTCTCTAAAGCGTGTTCTCTGTTTCGTTTTCAGGTCACCAACCAGGTGAGTGAGGTGTCTGTCGCTCGAGACCTCGGAGTCCTTTCTGTCAGCTCGGTCCGCTTCCCTGCTGGACTCCACCTCCATGCTTCCAACGATTCTGGGATTTAATTTCTTGAGGGCCCTTCTTGTTCGGCTTTACGCGGGTCCACCCCTTTCAGAAAGGGCCATCTCCCTACCACCTGGCTCCTGGAGATGCTCCCAGCTGGAAGCATCTCAGCCTCTCCTCTGGTTCCAGTCCCCAGCCACCACGTATCCTGGGGACTCCGGGTCTGAGGTTTGGAGAGACTTTTATCCTGTATTCCTATTCCTCTTCCTTCGTTTTACCTCCTGTTAGTGCCGATTCCATAATTTTCCTACTGGTGTACCTTCTGGATGACTAATTTGCCCACACTTCCTGACTCCAAGCTTTGTAAACTCGCCCACCCAGTCCTTGTAATTTCATCCACCGCCTGCACTATGAAATCATCTTCCAATCATCTCTTGCTCCACCAAGTCACTTTTCTTCCCCGCCACGCCCCCTTTATCTTTCAGTCTTTTAAAGCTGGACACTTAGTTGCTGTTACATCAAAGAAAGCTCACTTTAGTAGTTCCCACGCCATTCTTTGCCATCTACAGCGATTGAAGTTCCTTTTGGGTGTTGGAGGTCAGAGGTCGGAGGTCGGGGATTGGGGAGGGGCGAGGGAACATCACTCAGCCATTCAAAAGGACAGTAAGTGCTACCAGCTATAAACTTTTGATCTGCTCAGGTGTGCCTTATCTTACCCTGTTTTTTTTTTTTTTTTTTTTTATTCTCAACAGCTCATTTGCTTTTTACTGCTCTCCAAGTTTATCATACTCGCCTTATCTCCACCATCTTCCTTCTCATCACTGAGGAACAATTCACCGTGTTCTTAAAAAACTTGGTTTTTGGTTTTCAAAGCTTGTGGCAATTTCCCTGGACAGAGAGACATCCTTGTCTCGTTCTCTATCTTAGGAAGGAAACATTTGATCTTTCACCAAGGTTTTTGGTAGATGTTTTTCAAATCAGGCTAAGTTTCTCTTTTCCCCCTAGTTTGCTGAGAGTTTTTCTTATGAATCAGTGTTGAATTTTCGCAAATGATTTTTCTGCATCTTTTGAGAGATGATCATTTAAGGAAGAAATAATGCCAATTCTACATAAACATAAAAGATGGGAGATGGCCGGGCATGGTGGCTCATGCCTGTAATATCAGCACTTTGGAAGGCTGAGGCGGTCGTATCATCATCTCAGGAGTTCGAGACCAGCCTGGCCAGTGAAACCCCGTCTCTACTGAAAATACAAAAATTACCCGGGCGTGGTGCCGCGCGCCTGTAATCCCAGCTACTTGGGAGGCTGAGGCGGGAGAATTGCTTGAACCCGGGAGGCAGAGGTTGCAGTGAGCCGAGATTGCGCAGCCTGGGTGACAGAGCAAGACTCTGTCTCAAAAAAAAAAAAAAAAAAAAAGGCGGGGAGAACACTTCCGAACTCATGCTAGCATTACCCTGACACCAAACTAGACAATTCATAATAAGAAAAACTGCAGTCCGAGTGTGGTGGTACGTGCCTGTAATCCCAGCTACTCGGGAGGCTGAGGCAGGAGAATCGCTTGAACCCTCGAAGCAGAGGTTGCAGTGAGCCGAGATTGCGCCATTGCACTCCAGCCTGGGCAACAGAGCGAGACTCCGTCTCAAAAAAAGAAAAAAAAACTGCAGATGACTATCCTTTATGAACATGGATGTAAGAAATCCTCTACAAACTATTGGCAAATAAAATGCAGCAATAAAGATATAAAAAGAGTAACATATGACCAAAAGCAGTTTATCCTGGTGTTGCAAAGTGGGTTCACCATTACAAAATCAATGTAATTAGCCATGTCAGTAGACTAAAAAATAAAACTTTTTAGATGATAATTGTTTTAACAAACTGTAAGCTTGTGTAAGTGGGAACCTACGTTCTGTGATTCAGCTGCTAGTGGACTTTGTTCCTAGGCTGTCTTGAAAAATTATCAAACACGTTAGTATTTTGGGGGCACCTTTTTTAATACCAGTAATCTGAACAGGAGTTGGTGACACTTAGGTGATTAATAAGAAAAAGACCATAGTGCTTTGATAGAGACCATTAGGGAAAATTTAATAAGTGGAATAGTGACAGAAGACCTTTCTGAGATGATATAAACAGAGAATGTTATTTAACATGTGATTGCACACTATATCGGCATGGTTTAACATGATTTAGCTGGTTTTAAATTTATTTTTTAAATAATATGCTTTTAGTGGGAGTATGGGCAAGTATGTGAGAAGTGGTTAGTTTTAACTAAAAATTTTGTGGTTTCTTTATTCTCTATGTTTTAGCAGCAGAACCAAGACTAGAAAATGAGTAGAAATTTATTTAACTGACTTAGAATTTGGAGAATAACCAAACCCTAACGGCAATATCCATCCACCCTCTTTTATTTCCTCAACCTAATGGAATGGTAGGATCTTGAACTCATTCTGTTACCATCTGGTAATTGCATGTGTTGTTATAATCAGTGTGAGCAAATACTGCTTTAGGCTCTGATGATGCCTAGTGTTGTATAAGAATGGCCATCACCTGTGTACTATATGCATATGAGTGTTGTTAGACATTAGCTGGTAACCATGTGTCTCAACAGATGTGGTAGACAGTGATTTCTCTTGTTGGCTGGTATGCTGTCAGCCCCTTTTAAGGATGCTGTGTCATGCTACAGGTAGGACTTAATCAGAATAAAATGAGTTAAGTGATCAAAAAAATTATTTAAACATTTTAAGCTCTACTTTATTTACCTTTGCATATGAAGGGGTAAATGCAGCTTGCAACTGATAGAAAGTTACAGATAATTGAACATCAAGAATTATAATGTTTTTTAGAAGTATAGAATGTGGTCTAGGGAAATCATTATTATTTATGACTATACTAAATCTTCATTGTGATTATTTTTTGTGATTTGAGTACAGTACAACCATATTATATGTATTTTACACATTGTTGTGTTTTAGAACTAATGATTTTTTTAATATGGATCTCTCTCCCCCAAGGATTATTCCTACTTGTGATTTTATTGAGGAGGCAAAATATTTTCTAGCATAATATTGAAAGGGAAATAAATTTACTATAGCATAACTCTTCTATTTAGCCTCTATGCTTAGAGTTAGAAAAAGAATTACAGGTCATCTGCTGGCTTATTGCCATAAATACTCACAAAATATAAATTCTCGTAATAAGATTTCTCTAATTAGTAGATACCGTTTTAGGAAAAAAAACCTTTGTTATCCTGTCCTCCTTGAGCTGCTGCCTTATCTGTTTTCCTCCTTTGTAAACTTTCCGCAAAGAATTGTTCATATCTGCTGCCACTGCAATTTCATCTCGCATTCTTTTCTGTATTTGTTCTATGTAGCTTGCTTCTTTGTCTACCATTTCATAGAAACTGCTTTTGTCAGGTTTACTAATGATTGTCAGTTTGCCAGATCCAGCGGCCACTTTTCTGTCACCATATTTCTTGGCCTTTCAGCAGCAATTGGTAGAATAGCCCACTCTATCCTTATTGAAACATCTTTTCTTGGTTTCTGTGATAATTCTGATTGTCCTCTATTTTCCTAATTGCTTCCAAGAGTCTCTTGCTCGATCATCTCCCTTCCAACTTTTAAGGAGCTCCTCAGCTGCTTCATCCTAGATGTGTTTTCTTGCCCTAATAATGTTTTCTGTTGTATAGCTCTAATACCATCTGTTGTCACATAGATGACTCCATGTCCCTCTAAACCCTGACATTGCCACCAAATTGGAAATCTGTATATTCAGCTCTCTTTGGTGTCTCCATCTGGATGTCTTATAGTTACCTTAAACTTAATATGGCCAGAAAAGAAATATGGATTTTCATCTTCCCATCTCTGCTCTAAACCCATTTCTTCCCCAGTCTTCCACGGGCATAGCCATCCATCCAGTGTTCAAGGTGACGAGTTGATGCCATTGAGTCTTCTTTCAGATTGCCATTCCAGAGAGGCCGTAGTGTCTTGATTTTTGGATTGTAATCTCTGCTTTGCTATCTACCAGCTTTGAGACCATGGGCAGTTATCTAACCTCTTTATTCTTTAGTTTCTTAATTTCTTCCTTTCTTTTTTCTTTTTTTAAAGACAGGGTCTTGTTCTATCTCCCAGGCAGGCTGGAGTACAGTGGCACAATCATAGCTCACTATAACCTTGGAATTCCTGGACTCAAGCAATCCTCCCACCTCAGCCTCCCAAATAGGTAGGACTATAAGCTTGCACCACCACACCCGGCTAATTTTTGCATTTTTTTGTAGAGACAAGATGGTTTTACTCTGTTTCCCAGGCTGGTCTCAAATGCCTGGCCTCAAGCAATTAGTTCCTTCATTTCTTATAGTCTCTTCTAATCTTGTAAGATCACTGTAAGGATCAAACAAATTACTACATGGAAAATATGTAGAACAATGTCTTGAACAAAGCATGTTCTCCCTGAATGTCAGCTATTTTTAATATTCTGTTTCTCAGTCCTCAGATCTAATTGATCTGCACCTCTTATGGACTCTTCTTGCAAAGGCTATTCCAAATATGACTATTCTATTTCAGCTGTCACAGTGCAAGCCAGCATCATCCTTAGCTTGGACAACTGTCGTAGCCTCCTAACTAGTTCTTCTGCGTCTCCTTAAAATCTAATTCTTCTGCCTCCCTAAAATCTAATTTCCATATACACCCATGGTAGCCTTAAAAAATGTGAATCACATCTTATGACTTCCTGCTTATAATACTCTACTGATCTTCCAATGCTTGTCCTTAGAATAGATAAACTTCAAACTTCTTTTCTGTTTTTTTGAACTTTTAGCTTTGGGGGGACATGTGCAGATTTATTGTATAGGTAAATTCGTGTCACAGGGATTTGTCATACAGATTATTTTGTCACCCAGGTGCTAAACCTAGTACCTAATGGTTATTTTTCTGATCTTCTCCCCAGCTTCCACCCTCAAGTAGGCTCCAGTGTCTGTTCCCCTCTTTGTGTCCATGTGTTCTCATCATTTAGCTTCCACTTATGAGTGTGAACATATGGTATTTGGTTTTCTGTTCTTGTGTTAGTTTGCTGAGGATAATGGCCTCCAGCTCCACTTCAAGCTTCTACCGTGGCTGAATGAGGAGGTACTTCCTGTCTCTGTCCCACTCATGCTGTGCTGCAGTCTTTGAATGTGGAGTCTGTTCCTGCTTCAGGGTCTTTACACTTGCTCATCCTTTGCTTGAGTTGCCACTCCTTGTTGTTTCGTGGTAGGTTCTTCTCATCTGTGGCTCAAGTTCAAGTCATCGCATCAGTGAGTCTTTGAGTACACAGCTAAATTAGCCCCCAAATCTGTACTGACATCCTCTCATTTTCTTCATAGTGCTTCCCACCTTGTGAAATTATCTCGTTTATGTGTTTACTTGTTTATCGGTGTATCTTACCACTAGAATGTAAATTTTATGAGAGCAGGGATGTATCTGAAGTATGAGAATGGTGCCTGGCTCATAGGGGGCCATCAACAAATATGTAGTTCTCAGATGAAAGAATGAATGGATCTTATGAAGCTGCTCTCCTGCTCCAGAAGATCTCCCAACATTATCTTTAATGTGGTCACGAATCCTTTGCCTAGTTCAATGAGCAACATTCTATCTCTTAAAGTGGTTTACTTTTTTTATTATAACAATGAGAATAATATGTAAGTAGAATAATTATATCTTTTATTGAAACAAAATCTGCTTTCCTGTAATTTTCTCTAGTTGTCTATCATTTTTCCCATTGAAACCATACAGACTAAATCTAATTGCTCGTTAAAAACGTTTTTCAATTAGAAACATTTTTTCTTTTTGAGATGGAGGTCTCACTGTGTTGCTCAGGCTGGCCTCCAGCTCCTGGGGTCAGACAGTTCTGCCACCTCAGCCTCCTGAGTGGGTGGGACTACAGGCATGTGCCACTGTACCTGGCTCCTAATTGTTCTTTTATGATATTACTAAAAATATCTAGGGTCAGGATTCATAGTAATTTTGAGTCCTCTCTGAACATGCTTAGAAACTTCAGCTGTGATGTCTTCCAGAACCTTATCATTCTGTTCACCTGCCTTTGGGCCTTCTTTTCTTGATCATCGACTTTCATAAAATATACCTCCTATAGCATATTTTCTGTTTAATAATCCATGTCGAGTACAGTGGGCTATTAACATGATCTTAAATGATCCTTTTAAAGTAGACTGACATTATATCACCTTTGTTGACAATTTTGTAGTTAGTCCATATTGAGCCTGCAGTGAAGTAAACCTCATTTTTTCTTAATCAGCACATAAAATGTTTTCAATGTTTCCTCATTATGTACTTTAATAATTTCATTAAAAAATTTTTTTATTCTGTCTCTATTAAAATCTATTTTTGCTAGTTTCTACACTGCCATTTTCTCATTTAACTAATAGTTATTCTCCTAGTTCTGCATTTATCAGTTAATACTAGTATACTCTTACTGGTAGTAGTATCATGCAATTGCTAGGTAAGTATAATTTTACATCGTAATTCAAATCACTAATAAATTAGTAACAAGGCAGAATCTCTGGCTGCCCTGGGCAGACCATTAAAGACCAGAGGAAGTGGCTTTAAGGACAAATTTGAAAGGAAAGTGAATTTTATCTATTTTTTACAAAATATATAAAATCAGAGTTTTTGTTTTTTGTCACCTAAAGAATGAGGAAGAATTTGTTATAATTTAGGGACAGGAATGAACAGTTTTTTTTTGAGATGGAGTCTTGCTCTGTTGCCCAGGCTGGAGTGCAGTGGTATGATCTCAGCTCACTGCAACCTCCACCTCCCAGGTTCAAGCAATCTTCCTGCCTCAGCCCCACTAGTAGCTGGGATTACAGGCATGTACCACCATGCCTGGCTAATTTTTGTATTTTTAGTGGAGATAGGGTTTCGCCGTGTTGGCCAGGCTGGTCTCCAACTCCTGACCTCAGGTGATCCACCTGCCTTGGCCTCCCAAAGTGCTGGGATTACAGGTGTGAGCCACTGCACCCGGCTGATGAACAGTTTTTTAAGACAGAGGAGTCTAGTTTGTATGCAAAAACCTGGAGGGAAGAGATGGTTATAGACACTTTGAGAACTCTCAGGAGTTCATCGTGGCAAAGTTAGAGAATAAAATACCAGTAAGATACTCTGGACAGAGAGAAATGAAGCTGGAAAAGTAAACAGGTACCAGAGTGTTCACAGCCTAGTTCTGGAAGGGTGATCTTGAAAAATCACTTAACCTCCTCCACATCGTTGTCTTATTGGTTGGTAAAAGGATACACTGGGTTGAGTGCAGTGGTTCATACCTAGTGAGCACTTTGAGAGGCTGAGGCCAGAGAATTTCTTGAGTGTAGGAGTTTGACACCAGCTTGAGCAACATAGTGAGACGTCTCTACTAAAAAATAAAAAAAATTAGCTGGCTGTGATGATGCATGCCTATAGTCTCAGCTACCTGGGAGACTGAGGCAGGATGATCCCTTTAGCTTCAGGAGTTCGAGGTTGTGGTGAGCTGTGATCGTGCCACTGCACTCCAGCCTGGCCAATGGAGCAAGACCCTGTCTGGAAAAAAAAAAAGAGGATAAAATGAAACCTGCCTTGCCATAGCAGTAGAGGTAAAGTGGATCACTCCTAGCTCCTTACATACAAGTATCTGAAAACATATTTACAAGTAATTTTAAATACTCTTGATCTGGTGAAAAATTTGTCACTGGACAATAGAACAAAAAGAGTTGACTAAAGATTTCTTGACAACCAAATATTAGAATTTATCAATTATTTTTCTCAATTGGCCTAAATTTTAGAGGCATTGTGAAAATTTGTTGAGTTAATCAGTCAGAGGTTTTTTTTGGTTGCTTTATTACCCGATATGTAAGTTAGAAAAGCCAGAAGACTGGTGTTAGAGGTTATGTAATCTTTGATCCTGCTTGATGTCAATGGGATGCTTCTAATTAAGTGTCTAGGGATGGCTTTGCAAATGCATATATAGATATTTATCTTTGTGAGTAGTCTGGAAACATTTTTTTGGTATACTTTAAAGACCATCATTTTGGGTTTTCTCCCAGTTTTGTAAATTTAAATAGAATGCATATGTGTATCAGTTCTATATTGTAACTTACAACTACATATAATTATTGTAAAACTAATTAATTTAAAACATACTAGAAAATAAAAAGCTGGAGTCACACCACCCAAACTAACTGCTAACATTTTCGAAAATTTCCTTCCTATCTTTCTGTATTTGCATATGATCATTTCAGACACAGGTTTGTTTTTTTAATTGCAAAAGTAGGACATTTTAATGTGTGTTTTTTTGTTTTTTTTTTTTTTCAAAAAGTGAGAGGTAAAAGTTGAAGACCCTCTTCTCTGCCCTTTCTCCACTTCCCAGAGGTAGTTTTTATAACTGCTTTTATTTGTATTCATGTAGTTTTCAGTGAGCCTGACTTACGGCAATCTGGAGTCAGAATGTAACTAATATATTTAATAGACATTAGTTGCATTGAACTTCTTTATATCTGTCTCATTTAATTGTTGATATGAGTAAAAAGTTTAAAAAGCATGATTCCTGTAAAAATTTAATCAAGTTGTGATTTTATCTACAGTTTAATCATTCACTGTGTCCTCAGTTTGATACTAATTGGTGTTACTACAGTTGCTGCCTTTGGTTCCTAGTACTTCTTGTACTTGTTAGCTTTGGCTGACACGGAGTAGATTTGCAGTGAACTGATTTACAGTACTTACTGATTTTGTCCAGACCTTTCACTGAAATATTCTGTGACTTTTAGTTTGCAGCACAGGTGTTAAATTGCTCTGTTGTATGTACCATCTTGTTTTATAACTTTATAACAGGATGACTTTGGGGGTATATAAAATTAACAAATAAATTTTAGTTCTATTATCAGGGTTCATGATATTTTTCCTTAAAAGGCATATTTCGGTAGTATTCAGATTTGATTAAGTGAACGCCAGGTTTTAGATTAAGAGCCAAATATATTTTTTCTACCTCTTTTCTTCATTGTACACAGGCTTCACTGATGTGTATACACATACAGATGGCTAGGTCATCCACTGAAGTAGGGATGTAATCTTTAGTCAGTTCTAGAAAGGTAACTTGGGTGTCGGTGATTCAGCCATGTATGGTGCTAGGCAATAGGATTAAAAACATTGAATAAGACAGTTTTTTTCCTTGACTTTGAGTTAATTTTTATCCTTTTTGGTTTTTAGATAGAATTGAATACTGAAAAAGCATAGACTGGGAAGTTTGGAGGAAGTGGAGAAGGGAGTGGGAAGTGGTTTGGAGTGCTTTAGTGAACTATAAATAGAATCAAGTGAAGAATGGATATAATGTCGAGGAGCGCATTGATCTCCTCAGCCCCGGACTCTTATAGGGCATGTGACTTGATGCAAGAATGAAGCTAAGAAAATTTTTATAAATCAGTACATTTCTTATTAAACATACTTAGAACCTTATGTTTGACCAATGATATTATTGGCAAGTAGGTTATCTTCTATAAGCAGAGAAATGAAGGGATAAGGACAGTTGCCCTTTAAACAGGAAGGTCTTGTCTTGCAAAACTCAAATATGTGTGAGATGAATAACACTGGTCCTATAACACATCATGGCTTCCATTGGTTTTACAAGACCTCATTTGATGATCTAAGTACATGTGATCATTCTTCAGGGAGAAACGCCTATGGCACTTTTTTGTTTGTTTTTAATTTTAAAATTTCAGATGTTAGACCAGCAAATACCATAATGTGTTCTTGAGGTAAGATATAATGATGTATTTTTAATGTGATTTTTGTTTATTCCTTTTTTCTATCATCTAAAACTTAATTTGTAATGATGTATTTTAAAAAATCAGCTTCCTTCAATATAAACAGTTATTAATTTATTGTGAGAATGACATTCTCATTTTTTTCTGTATATGATAGATTAAGGTCTGACATTTTATTTTCCTGTGACATCTTAGGAATTGTTAAAAAAAAAAAAAAGCACTAATCTTTTGTTATAGTTATTTTGTCTCTATATGTAGTAGAGGTCAGGAAGCCAGTAGTTTACTTCCTATATCAAGCATTTTCTGTTGTCCATACAATGCATTAGATGCATTTTTGGCTTATATTTCTCTTTGGTCATTGATACAATTCACAGCTATCAATCGATCTTTAAACCTCAGACATCAGTTTTGGTAAATAGGATAAACTATGCTGATTTCCTGATAAAATATTTCTTTATTTACTATAATGTAAATGCCTCTCCTTAAAAACCAAGTGCTGGAAATTAGTTTAAGATATCAGCCAAGCCAAGTTGTATGTATTTGATGAAATCCAGGCTTATTAAATTTATTTCCAAAGAAATGGAGTTTGAAAAAAGAGGTTGTGTTTCACATGTTATGAATTTTAAATGTTTGTTACGTGGTATAAATAAATTGCTATTTGCCAGGCGCGGTGGCTCACGCCTGTAATCCTAGCACTTTGGGAGGCCAAGGCAGGCGGATCGTGAGGTCAGGAGATCTAGACCATCCTGGCCATGGTGAAACCTCATCTCTACTAAAATACAAAAAATTAGCCAGGCACAGTGGCGTGCACCTGTAGTCCGAGCTACTCAGGCTGAGGCAGGAGAATCACTTGAATCCTGGAGACCGAGGTTGCAGTGAGCTGAGATTGTGCCACTCACTCCAGACTGGCGAAAGAGCAAGACTCCATCTCAAAAAACGAACTAACTAAATAAATAAATTGCTTTCTTTTATCACCCTATTCATAGAAAATCTGCTTTACTACATTCTTTCCCCCCTAGTTTTATTAAAGTGTAATTGACAAAAATTGCACATATTTATGGTATACATTGTGATGTTTTGATATATGCTGCTTTACTGCATTCCTACTGAACATCAGTTACATTTGTATTTTATCCCCTTATATGTATTAGATACACAGTACCTATTTGCTGATCATTTCCCTTTTAACACTATATATAGTATACTAGTTTTCTTTTACCAACTAATGTTCCACTATTTTTTTTTCTTTCTTTCTTTTACCAGTTTCTCAAACAATTAGGTCTGCATCCTAACTGGCAGTTCGTCGATGTATATGGAATGGATCCTGAACTCCTTAGCATGGTACCAAGACCAGTCTGTGCAGTATTACTTCTCTTTCCTATTACAGAAAAGGTAATTGTTAAGTAAAATAGAAAGTTTCTGGTAAATACAATTTTTGTTTTATTTTATCTTATATTTTGAGGCAGGTTCTCACTCTGTTGGCTAGGCTAGAGTGCAGATGTGTGATCATGGCTCACTGCAGCCTCAACCTCCCAGGCTCAAGCAATCCTCTCACCTTAGCCTCTTCAGTAGCTGGGACTACAGGCATGTTCCACTACACCTAGCTAATGCTTTTATTTTATTTTTGTAGAGACAGGGTCTCACTATGTTGCCCAGGCTGGTCTCCAACTCATGGGCTCAAGTGATCCTCCCGCATCTGTGTCCCAAAGTGCTAGGCTTATAGGCATGAGCCTCTGTGCCCAGCCCAATTTCTTTCTTTCTTTCTTTTTTTTTTTAATTTACACAATTTTTGTTAAATATAATCTTCAAGAGTAAATGATCCCCTCCTTGCATAAAACTAGGCAATCTAGGCAGTGAAGAAATCTTAAAAATGTTTTTATTAAAGAGATGATATTTAGATTTTGATGACAGTAAAGTCCTAGGTTAGTGCTTTAAGCTTGGGTAGGTTTCTTCTTTTATAAAATTTGGTTAGTTTGCCTCAGCTGTGTTTTAATGTCACATGTAATCACATTTTGACTTACATATTTTAGAGATTTTGAGTACTAGAATAAACTTAAATAAAATTTTTTCTGTATATATAAAAAAGGAATATCCTTTGCTTGTTTTAAGTTGGTAGGGGAAACTGATAACGAGGGTTACCTTATTTTCAAAATAAACTTGATTTGAGTGGGAATCATTAACCTTAAATACATTTAACTGGCAGATTTAGGGTGTGTTGGGGATTATAAATAGCTATTCTTTGAGCTCTATGTTTAAATTCAAGTCTCCGTATTTTAGTCTTTTCTTCTAGAATGATGTGTGTGTATGTTTCTGTGTGTGGGTATATATATGTATATATGTATGTATATGTATACATATACACACACACACACATATATGTGTAGTGGAGCCAGAACTTTTAAGTGCATTTTGTAACAGATTTTGAGGCTATATCATTCTGATTTTTATTTTTAAAATTAGAAACAGTAGGATGATTTTAGTAGTTATGAAAAATGAAGAAGTAAGTGGGAAGATGTGAGAGAAATATGTTGATGATTTGGCATATTTGTGTTCAGGTCATCCTATTCTTCAAGACTAACTGGTACCAAACCCCACAGGATTTAAGACTTAGACTTTGCTTACTCCTGGAAATTCCTGGATCATTTTCTTTATGCCATAACAAATTAACCTTAATTCAAGATAAATTAAATAACATTGAAATTTTTCTCTCTTCTACTTAAGTGTTCTACAAAACAAATTATTTAATAAAAGAAATATATTTCTCTGTCTTTGCTAAATTTAGAGTTAGGAATTTCTTAGTGATTGTCTAGTATTAGACCAAACCCCTTCACAATGGTAAGGTTATGATTATTGATATTTGTAGGAGTTAAGACAAAAACTAGACTTTACTCTCTTTTAATCCAATGTTATGTTTGCCTTTTATTGATTACAAAAATAAGCCAACAGATAACTATCCCAGGACCCCCATTGTGATGAATAGTGAAGAATTGAAAAAAAAAAAAAAAAATCAGTTGCCTAAAGCTTAGGGTTTCTTAGCTGATGGGAGTTTTTTGTCTGAATTGGAAATTTCCAAACCGTTCATTTTTATGACTTTTTTGTGAAAAAGAAATTTGATTTGATTGCTTCCATCTAGTGAGTATCAGTATTAATAAACCATATTATCCTTATTAATAGGATTTAATTTAGTAGATTATCAGAGCTAAAAAAACTTGTCCCTATTGAAAGGAAGAACACAGTTCTAAAGTATTTTTGTAAGTTGTACTTACATAAGTAGAAAATTTATGTAAGTAAATATATAAGTAAATATAAATACTTAATATAACTATTTATAATAACATGTAAGTAGAGAATTCAGATAGCATGTACCACTTTTAGATATCTGTTACAGTTTGGTAGATCCCTATTTCAGCTTATAGGTGGTATATGGCAAAATTATTAAGAGGATAGCTAGTGCATTCTTTAGGAGCTTCAAAGTGTTTGTCTTTGAATTTCTAATTTAAAGATTGAATATGTACTTGTGAATGACTTAAGCATACTAATAGCAAAGGAACTGTCATGGGCACCTCATTATCCTGTATGTATGTATGTATGTATGTATGTATGTATGTATGTATTTACTTATTTTTTGAGACAGAGTCTCACTCTGTTGCCCAGGCTAGAGTGCAGTGGCGCCATCTCGGCTCACTGCAGTCCCCACCTCCCAGGTTCAAGTGATTCTCCTGCCTCAGCCTCTGGAGTAGTTAGGATTACAGGCATGTGCCACCATACCTGGCTAATTTTTTATATTTTTAGTAGAAACGGGGTTTCACCATGTTGGTCAGGCGGGGTTTCACCATGTTGGTCAGGCTGGTCTCCAACTTCTGACCTTGAATGATCCCCCTGCCTTGGCCTTCAAAATTGTTGGGATTATGGGTGTGACTCATTACCCTTTAAAGTCAATCATGGTGGGTTTTTAAAAATAAATGTTATTGTGTGTACTTGAAGTGTACAACATGATATAGGATTCATATACATAGTAAAATAGTTACAATACTGAAGCAGATTGACATCTATCATCACATAGTTCCTCTTTTTGTGACGAGCAGCTAAAATCTACTTATTTAACAAAAATCTCTAATGCAATATAGTTTTATTAACTTAGTCTTCATGTGTACATAATTTCTAGACGTTACTTGTTTATCCTACATATCTGCTATTATGTGTCCTTTCACCTACATCACATCACCTCCCTGCTAACCACTGTTTCATTCTCTGTCTCTGTGTATTTGAGCTTTAAAAAAAAATTCCATGTATCAGTGATACTATGCAATATTTTTCTTTCTGTGTCTGGGTTGTTTCACTTAGTATAATGTCCTTCAGGTTTATCCATGTAGCAGATGTTAGGATCTCCTTTCTTTTAATGCTGAATAATATTGAAGGGGAGAGAGAGAGAGAGAGAGAGAGAGAGAGAGAGAGAGAGAGAGAGAGAGAGAGAGAGAGAGAGAGTGTGTGTGTGTGTGTGTGTGTGTGTGTCAATATCTATGCCACTTTTTCTCCCAACCAAGTTCTAACCAGGTCCGACCCTGCTTAACTTCTGAGATCAGATGGGATCCGGCACATTCAGGGTAGTATGGCTGTAGACTACACCATGTTTTTATCCATTTAGCCATCTATGGACATTTGGGTTTTTCCATATCTTGACTATTGTGAGTAATGCTGCAGTGAACATGGAAGTGCAGATATTTTCACAAGGTAGAAAGTCATCTCCTTTACAAAGTGATTCGTCTTCTTTGGCTGTGAATTGTTGGGTCATCTGGTAGTCTATTGTTAATTTCTTTAGAAATCTCCATACTGTTTTTCATAATGGCTGTACCAATCTGCATTTCCACCAACAGTGCACTTGGGTTCCCTTTTCTCCACACCCTTGCCAGCACTTATTATCTCTTTTTGATAATTGCCATCAGTGATAATGTTCTTTGTTGTTGTTGTTTGAGACAGAGTCTTGCTCTGTTGCCCAGACTGGAGTGCAGTGGTGCAATTTCAGCTCACTGCAACTTTTGCCTCCCTGGTTCAAGTGATTCTCATGGCTCAGCCCCTGGAGTAGCTGGGATTACAGGCATGTGCCACCATTCTTGGCTAATTTATGTATTTTTAGTAGAAACAGAGTTTCACCATGTTAGCCTGGCTGGTCTTGAATGCCTGACCTCAGATGATCCACCTGCCTCAGCCTCCCAAAGTGCTGAGATTATAGGTGTGAGCTACCTTACTCAGCCAATGATAGTGTTTTGAATGTGTTCCTTGTGATAGTGCAGTCCAGCCAGTAAATCATAGGCAAAGGGGCTACAGATTTATTTCTCTCTGATATTTATGTCTCTTGGCCTTATTTTATTTTATATTTTGGTCTACCATAATTTCTTTTTTTCCTTTACTTGCTTTGAATCATTTTAGGAATTTTTCCTACACATTAAATCCTGAAATCATCAAATCTTGTTTTGCTTTGTCAACAGGAACATTAACAACAGACTGAACTATAGAACTGTAAACTTTCAGCCTAAGACCTTAATATACTGAACCTTTCCAGTTTTTTATCAGTCAAACTTACATGAATAATTTCCATTTATTCTGAAAATGTTACTTAAAATTTAATTTAGAAACACAATAAAATTCATATTTTGAGCATAGATACATTTGTTGTTAGAAGCAGTTTATTGTTTTTTTCTTCTTAGGCAAGAGAGTTTAAACTGCTTAAAGAAGCAGTTTCTTAACTAATTGTAAGTTTTCTATAGACATCATTTGTTTCTTTTATTGCAGGGGATCAGGAAAATGTTTCTGTAAAGGGACAGATAGTAAATATTTTCAGCTTTGCAGGCCTTCAAATCTCTGTTGCAATTATTTGACGTTGCCTTGTAAACAGCCGTAGACAATACATTAATGAAATTTTACTTATGAAAAGAGGCGGTGGGCCAGATTTGGCCTGTAGGTTATTTGCTGACCCTACTCTATTGGAAACAGAAAGTTATGGGAAAACTCTAAACCAAACAATATTATCATCTTTCTCCTCCCCACCTTACCCATTTTTTTAACTTTTTTTTTGCCATTTTTAACTCTTTCTTACTATTAGGAAACTAAAATACAGAGACATTAAGTAATTTGCTAAAGTCACACAGCTAATAACATCTGAGCCAGTCTATGGGCCCAGGCAGTCAGCTGTAGAGCCTGCATTTGTGATGTTCATTATTATACCCTATTGCTTTTATAACCAATTATTATAGATAATGGTTAATGTCAGTTATGGGTTATATAATGTGAATTTTATTAATATGGTATGATTTTCCAAAAGGAAAAATATTTTTGCTAATAATAAACCATATAGAAATGTACAAATGTAAAAATTAGCAAGTAAAAGTTCTCCAGTAATCTCTTGTCCGAAAGATAACCTCTATTAAGTTTTTGCATACCCTTTCAGACTTTCTAATGTGTATATATGTATTTTAAAAATATAAATGGGAATTGTTGTTAATACATACTGACCTATAACCACGCTTAGTCGTGGACAGAGTTCTAAATCAGAATATGTAAATCTACAGTGCTTTATAGTATTCTATTACAATATGCTGTAATACATGTTAACCAAATCTCCATTGATGGTTATTTATAAGTTTTTCAGTTTTGTGCTGTTAGAACTATATATATCATTTTAAAGATTATGTTTTAGACTAATCTCCTATAAAGGAAATTGCTTATTGGAGTGTATGATCATTTAAAATGTTAATACATATTATCATATGCCTTCTAATGGGATTGTACAAATATACGCTTTTAATAATGGCAGAGGAGAATGCCTTTTTGCCCATACCTTCACCATCACAGGCTGCTGCTATTCATTTTTCAGTCTTTTGTCACTTTGGTAGATGATAAATTATATTTTAAACTCTTTCTTTTATAAAAATAATTTTTATCATTTGCATTTTTTCTTTTACAGACTGAGGTTTTTAACATGTTATTTTCCACATATACACTATTGACTTTTTTTTAATAGTATGAAGTATTCAGAACAGAAGAGGAAGAAAAAATAAAATCTCAGGGACAAGATGTTACATCATCAGTATATTTCATGAAGCAAACAATCAGCAATGCCTGTGGAACAATTGGACTAATTCATGCTATTGCAAACAATAAAGACAAGATGCACTTTGGTAAATGATTTTTCATTACTGCATTTTTCCCCCCCCTTAAGATATAAGTTGATTTCATTGAACAGTAGGTGGTGCTCTAATTATTTCTTTCAAACTGTAAAATAAAGCATTTCCCCCTTCTTTTATGATGGTAATATATATACTGTTAGAAGAAATATTAATCCTTCTTATTCTTTTATATTGTTGACTAGTAGAGGTTAAACAAACGGACAAATATTAATAATGTGAGGCTTATCATTTATAACAAGATTCTTATATTTCTAACTTACCAGTGAAAGGATTTTACCTGAAAAATAGTAGCATACTTCTAGTATTTTCATTTATTGGTCTCTCTGCTATATCGAGCCTTTTAAATTTTATCTTCTTTCCTATTTTCAGAACCTGGATCAACCTTGAAAAAGTTCCTAGAGGAATCTGTGTCAATGAGCCCTGAAGAACGAGCCAGATACCTGGAGAACTATGACGTCGGTACCTTCTTTCTGTTTTGATCTCATGTGGGCAAAGTTTTGTGGGATTGTAGATGTATTTGAGGGTTTTATCTTGAAACCACAGTTTTGAGCAGTTACGGATTTTATTGTATCCGTTAATAAAAGCCTTTTGTACTTTTTAGATAACTTCATCTGAAATATCCATAAATGCTGATAAATTGCCACTTCTTTTCTATGTTCAGAGCTGACGAATGGATAAAAGCAGTTTGATTGATAAATTTTTTTTTTTTGACATGGAGTCTCGCTCTGCTGCCCAGGCTGGAGTGCAGTGGTGCCCTCTCCGCTCACTGCAACCTCTGCCTCCGAGTTCAAGCAATTGTGCTTTAGCCTCCTGAGTAGCCAGGATTTCAGGCATGTGCCACCATGCCTGGCTAATTTTTGTATTTTTAGTAGAGATGGGGTTTTGCCATGTTGGCCAGGCTGGTCTCAAACTCCTGGCTTCAATCAATCCCTCCACCTCAGCCTCCCAGAGTGCTGGGATTACAGACATGAGCTGCCATGCCTGGCCCTGATTCACAAATTAATAATATACTTTATGACTGACTATTCCTTACCATTCCCTCCATAAAATAAATATATGTCTGGCAGTACGCTATGTATCTTTCGTTGGGAATTTAGAGCAAGGCTGAAAATGAAAGGAAAATGCAAAAGTTTAAAGGTAGACGTTGGACCATACTGTAGCTATTTTATAAGTGTAATAACCAGCCACATAAACTAGGTTTTATATATAATATAGGTTATATTTAATGCAGGTAGTAATGATTGTACCACTTCATATAACTGTTCTGAAATTTTTTAAATTTATTACTTTTAGAATCAATTTTTATTTTGAAATATTTTTACCTTTTAATAACATTATTAAATAGATTATAAGTTCTTTGAAATTAGGCGTATAGTCTACAAATTATTTGGCTAGAACAATACCTTATGTAAAGTTTGTGCCTGATAAATTAATTGGTTTGATTATGTTAAGCATTCCTGTTTTTAAATTGTTTTTTAAATTTTTTTTTCTTTAAAAAAAACTGGAGACTTCATAAGACATTTTTATTATACATAAAAATAAACAACATGAAAATCAGTAATCTTACTAATGAGAGGTAGATAAACATTAATATTTTTATAGGAAGTGTATATGTATATACACAGTTTTTTAAACAAAAAATTGATCACACTGTAATACTGTTTTATAACTTGCTTTTTTCACTTATCACAAACGTATTACATACCAGTAAGTATATATTTGATATTATTTAATGGCTGCATAGCTTTCCATTATATAATATTGTATTTCACCAATAAATTAGGTGTTAGAAATTTAATAGTTTTTCACTATTTTAATAAATATTGCAAAGTACATCTTTGTAAATGTCCTTAATTATATAAAATTATATACAATTATATGTAAATATATAAACTACTAGAAGAGAAATTGCTGGATAAAATAGTTTGCATGTTTTTAAGGCTTGGATATGTATTTATTGCCAGTTGCTATTCATAAAGGTTGTACTTTCACCTGTAATTTACTATTGTGCCCATTTCTCTGCATCTTTGCAAATAGAGGGTACTGTAAGAGTGGTTTATTTTTTAGTTCAGGAAACTAAATTCTGTAGCTTCTGATAAATGCATGAGTTGTGCTCCACATTTCTAAATTGCTGACTGAAACTGCATGATTAAGCGTAAATACAGCCAGAGCTGCAGAGGAGCATGGAACCGGGAGAAACAGATGAGATAAACTTCTTTAGTCTCTATCTGTGAAATGCTTACTTTATTCTAGTCTCAATCGAATAAAGTGTTAAGTGTTAGTTCTAACAACTGAATAAGTTAAATGGCCCCTACTCACAGCCTGGAAATTACAAATAATCAGATATTCAGTTTCCTAAGTCTTTAGAGATTTGCGGGTTACACAGTACAGCAATTCATTTGATTAACCAGATATCATAAGCTGTTCTTAAATTTCCTTCAATTTGTTGTTTCTTTAGAAGCCTTTAGATGTTAAATTTTAGCTGTTGTTTTCATTTAAAAAGTTGGGTATGGTCATTTTTTCCAGTGAATACCTTTAATTCTTATTACAGGCCATCCGAGTTACTCATGAGACCAGTGCCCATGAAGGTCAGACTGAGGTATTTCACGTTTTTTCTAAATTTTTCTTGCTATGTGTAAATTTAACGGTAGTGTTATTGTAGGACATAGAGTTTTAGAAAGTTACCTGACCTTTTGTTTTTTCCTTTGAAAGAGAATTTGCTTAAGCAAAAGCAGTCATAAAGCAGCAAAAGAACATGTTTTGACAAGCTGTTAAGATGCTGCTGTCTGCTGTTTCAGTTCATCTAATCATTTAGACAGATTGCAGGTACTGTGCTGTTTGTGTGGCTACTCAGTGGCTTGTTTTCCCTATCAGATTCCTTTGATTTCCAAGTATGTTGAGAAAAATACCTGCACTATTGTACAGTTAGAGAGCCTGTGTCTTTCTCATGTCCTGCTTCCAGCAGAAAGCCGTATCATTTTCTTTGCTCCGTAAATTTGTTCTAGGGTCACATAATGATCTTTACCATCTTTACCCTGTTAGCCAGTTCAGCTGGGCGGCTTTTCCTTTCCTTCTCGTCTCTTTTTTCATTTATCGGTTTCACTTTCCTTCCATCTTTCCTTTCTTTCCTTCCCTCAAGCCATGGCTGTATCACTCTAAGAGGAAGTTTGTCAGAAGGTATTTTAGTCAAAAAGAATTTAACTAAAGCTGTTTGTTATGTTTATAGCACATTTAAGGGTTAATACCAGAGAATTAGAGGTTTTCTTCTTTCTTATCCCATATGTGACTTGAAACCACAGTTTTTCATGTAAAAGATGGCATTGCCTTTATACCTAAAAAAAAAAACTTGAAAAAAATACTTGATTTAAAAATCATAGATTTTGGCTGAGCATGCTGGTTTACACCTGTGCAATCCCAGTGCTTTGGGAAGTTAGAGTACGAGGATCATTTGAGGCCAGGAGTTTGAGACCAGGCTGGGCAACATAGCAAGACTCTGTCTCTACAGAAAGTAATAAAAATTAGCCAGATGTGGTGCTGCACACACCTGTAGCACTAACTACTAGGGAGGCTGAGATGGGAGGATTACTTGAGCTTAGAAGTTTGAGGTTATAGTGAGCTATGATTGCACCATTGCACTCCAGCATGGGGGACAGAGCAAGACCCTGTCTCTCTCTCTCTATATAGGTTACTCTTAGGCACTGCTTTCAAAGGTGTAGATTATTGTTTTTCACCAAATTTATCCATACACAAACACAGAAGAGGCCTGTTGAAATGTTTTTAACAGCAGATTGGAAATTAATGAAATGCTGTTTTGTATTGCTTTACGTGATGGTGAACGTATTCATAATCTTCACTATGCTTTGCTTTTTTGTTTGCAAATTTATCGTGTTAAAATTAGTGATGATGAGGATCAGCATAAGTTTTTTGTAAGATATGAAGACAGTTATTTGTAATAAAGCAATTAAATGCTTTAACAGATATTCACTACAAAAAATACTTAATTTTGCCATACTTCTCTTGCCCACTTTTTGGAGCTTCATCCAAACTATGGATTTACATTTACACTTCTTTTTAAATGATCTTCATATGTGTTTTTTCAGACCTAACCTACTCTATTCCTTCCAGTCTTGGATGCCTGTTAGACGTCATCTGAATGACCCACTTATTTTAGAAAGCATTTTTCATTGTTTGAGCTTATTATCTGGATCTTAAACTTTTTCTTCCCTTTATTGTTTCTGTTTCTTATAATAGTTCCACCATACGTTTTCCCGCTATAACTAATCTAATACAAATTCATTAACTTCTGGTTTAGAAGATCTGCTTCTTATGCAGATTCTCAGTCTTTATTCCATTTCTCATCCATTTTTACACAATTCTTCTGGATTCCCTTTTCTGAAATGTACCTGAATCAGGTGGCTGCTAAAATTTTTCTAGAAGTTTCCTAATGCATAGAGCAGTAATTCTCAAGGTGGAGATAGAAGTTAGGATTTTCTGGAGTACGCTGCTGTGTACTCCCATCAGAATTAATCTTTTCTGCTCCTTTCCCATCTCCCACAGTTTAGAATCACTACTAGAGTGAACCATATATTTGATGTATGTTATAACCCTAAAATGTGTAGGAGTTAAAAAAGTTTTTGCGAATGATTCCTCAAGCTATGCAATCAGTTTCAGGCTCTTTAACATAGTTGCATTCAAGGTTTTTCTAACCCTTGTGTGTCTGTCTGTTTTTTTTTTTTCTATTTTAACTTGTCTCTCTAACTTTAAGTATTTCTTTTTAGGCAGCTCTTACTTCCCTATTTTATTATTGCTGTTCTTCTTGCAGTACTCTCTTTCTGAAAATATTCTTTCCCTCAGTCTTTTCCACTTCCTACTTCTATCCATTCTTCAAGACTCAGCTTAATATGATCTTCAACATGAAGCAGCTCCTGATGATCAGACCTGCATATATTTTATCCTTTATATGAACTCTTTATATGACTACTCCAACTATTTGCACTTTAACTATTTCATATTCTCTTTCATTTTTTAAGATGTGCATTTTTTCACATTTTAAAAACTCTGAAGTTAAGATGTATCTTACAGTTGATAGCACAGTTTACTTGGCGTTATTCCCAACTTAGTGGTTCATAAAATGGTGTGTCATGTAACCAATGGTGCCTTAGTTTGATGAAGTATGGTATCATATCTCCTTTTCTGGGGCTCTTAGGCCTAGGATTGGCATCTGATTCATTTGCACATGTTCCAAATTATCCAATACTGTTACACACAAGTACAACACATGTGTATTAATTAACCAGAATTAGCCCAGAATTGTCCTTAGTAGTGGAAGAAATAATAATTAAAAAAAAAAGCAGGGGGAGGGGGGCAAACCTTAGTTTTCTATAGTCCCCTGGGTAAATGAAACTTACCCATTAGCAATTGTTTCCAAATAGGCCAGTGTTAACATTTTGGAAGGGTTCAGTTCTTTTTTGTGTTGGACTGTTCTGTGTACTCCAGGGTAGAATATAGTGACCTCTAGTTGCTGTATGTTAGTGTCTCCCGGTCACTGAGAGAACAAAAACCTGCACCATATATTTTTCTGATCATCTCATCTAAGATTCATCTCCTAGCTAGGCGTGGTGGCTCACGCCTGTAATTCCAGCACTTTTGGAGGGCGAGGTGGGCAGATAACCTGAAGTCAGGAGCTTGAGAGCAACCTGGCCGACGTGATGAAACCCCATCTCTACTAAAAACACAAAAATCAGCCAGACGTGGTAGCATGTGCCTGTAATCCCAGCTACTCAGGAGGCCCAGGCAGGAGAATCGCTTGAACTTGGGAGGTGGAGGTTGCAGTGAGCTAAGATTCCACCACTGCACCCAGGCTGGGTGACAAAAGTGAGACTCTGCCTCAAAAAAAAAAAAAAAGATTCATCTCCCATCTATGGGCTTAAAAGTCTTCAGTGTATTATTATCTCTACTGCTGTTTGTATTCCAGCCCACTGATTTTTTGTCAGTTCCTACAAAGTACCTAGGTCTTTCCTGTCTGTATTAGTCTGCTTGGGTAGTCATCACAAATTATTACCAGGTGGCTTTAACAACAGAAATTTATGATCTCACAGTTCTTGATGTTAGAAATCCAAAAGCAAAGTGTCAGCAGGGTTGGCTCCTACTGAGATGTCCCTTCCTGGCTTGTAGACTACCACCTGCTCAGTGTAGCCTCACATGGCCTGTCCTGTGTGTTCATATGGAGTGGGTGTGGAGAGAGAGGGAAAGAGAGAGATCGATTGCTCTCATGTCTCTTCCTCTTATAAGCACACCAGTCCTATTGGATTAGTGCCCCATTCTTATGACATTACTTAACATTAACTTTCCTTCAAGGCCCTGTCTCCAAATATAGTCACATTGAAGGTTAGGGCTTCAATGTATTAACTTGACAATGGGGACACAATTCAGTCCATAGTACCATCTTTGTGCTTTCTAATGACCCAGCACACTTCTGGGTATACCACTTCTCTTTGCAGAGTTGGGGACTTCTCATCTTTCAGATGTCACCTTAAAAGTCACTTTTCAGAGAAGCTTTCTTTCATCACTGCTAAGTAGGTCCTTCTGTCTTATTTTCTATCATAAAATCCTGTTTATTTTCTTCCTGGCACTTTTAAATAATCAATACTAAGTTTTTTTCTTCCTTGTGTATATTTGTTTATTCTGCTAACTAGAATGTAAGTCCCATGAGGGCATAGGTCTTGTTCGTCTTGTTCACTTGGAATCCCCCAGGACAAAAACTGGACATATATAAGCATTTATAAGAAATTACATAGTTTAGGCCTGGTGCAGTGGCTCACGCCTGTAATCCCAGCACTATGAGAGGCTAAGGCAGATGGATCACGATGTCAAAAGATCAAGACCATCTTGGCCAACATGGTGAAACCCTGTCTCTACCAAAAATACAAAAATTAGCTGGGCATGGTGACAGGTGCCTGTAATCCTAGCTACTTGGGAGGCTGAGGCAGGAGAATCGCTTGAATCTGGTAAGTGGAGGTTCAGTGAGCCAAGATCACGCTACTGCACTCCAGCCTGGTGACAGAGCAAGACTCCATCTCAAAGAAATTACATAGTTTAAAGGTAAGAGCACAGGACGTAGGTTTGTATACTGACTCCACTGCTTTTCAGCTTAGGCAGGATACTTTCTTCAGTACAAAATAGAAATAATGGCATTTACTTTATGCGATTATTGTGAAGATTAATGAATTAATTATATAAACTGCTTAGAATAGTGCCTAGAATTTAATGGGCATTCAATAAATATTAGGCGGTAATTTTATTTTACTAGGCATCCAGTAAAATGAATCTGAATGGCAGAAGATGAGGCTGAAGTAGTAGGGTGAAGCCATATAAAGGGGTGCTTGGATTTTATAGATGCAGAACCGTCAAATACGGTACATTTACTTTTTAGCCTATTGAGCTTAAGGTGAGTTTTTTGGGTCATATGTGTAGGAGTCTAGAGCTCAGGTGAGATATCTGGAGTCTTTTATATTTGGGTGGTAGTTAGAACCCTGAGAATTCTTCACAGGGGGAATAGTGGTAGACCAACAATAAATCCCTGGGGCATGTAGGTGTTGAAAGAGTGAGTAGAGGAAGAGGAGCCAATAATAATATAGTGTAATAGCAAGTAGAATCATTGCTGACATCATTGGTACTCTTTGTCAGAACGTTTTCATGGGAATGGAGGAGGCAGAAGCCTTATTGCATGCTGAGATTTGTAGACTAAATAAGAAATCTATAGTTGAGTCACCAAAATACAGTAGTCTTTTCAGAAGATTGGCCATAGTGTACTGCTCTAGAGTAATTGTTTGCTAATGTATGTTTCTTCATCCCACCATGATTGTTTGGTAGATTGGCTAATACAGAAGTCTGAACAGTAGCCCTACCTCACTTATGCTTCATTAACTTACACTGAAAGGTATTACTTTCATTTTTCACTTAAGATTAAAAACATAAAAGAAGAACAAGGGGATATGAGGAAACAATGAGGAAATTAAATTATTAGTGTCAGAGAATGTTTTCTTTTTTTCCTTTGATTTTCCTCTTGCTACAACCACCATTTTGTCCTTTATTCTAGATAGAATAAAATAGAGTTATTGGATTTGCATCTTTTGGGTAATGCTACAGAAGTTTGATATGTGTCATTTAATTCCAGTACCAGCCCTATGAGGTATTACCATTGTCCCCTTGTTCCCCTTCTACAGATGAAGCAACTGAGGCAGAGAAAGTTTCAGTTACTTGCCCCAAGGTCACATATCTGCCAAGTGGTAGAGCCAGAATTTGAGCTCACACCGTCTGGCTGCAGAGTCTAGTCCCAGTTCTTCTGTCCTCCTCACCCCCATCTTCAAACAGTTTCTTTTTTCGAGACAGAGTCTAGCTCTATTGCCCAGGCCCGAGTACAGTGGCACGGTCTCGGCTCACTCACATCTCCACCTCCCAGGTTCAAGCAATTCCCCAACCTCAGCCTCCCAAGTAGCTGGGCCTACAGGTGTGTGCCACCATGCCCGGCTGATTTTTATATTTTTAGTAGAGATGGGGTTTTGTCATGTTGGCTAGGCTGGTCTTGAACTCCTGGCCTCACATGATCTTCCCACCTTGGCCTCCTAAAAAGCTGGGATTACAGGCGTGAGCTGCTGTGCCTGGCCAGACACTTTCAATAAAAGTTTGACAGCTAATTTTGTAGCAGTGCTGTTAGACTAGTGCTTTGTATGAGGCTTAAAGTGACTATTTATATCCTAGCTTGGGATAGGAAACAGATTGAGTGAGAAATACTAAATTGATAACTTTTCAGTTGCTCCTGAATTTTATTTCTTTATAGTGGCTTCATGATTGAGTTTTAAAGCAATGTGTTAGAAAAATTAATAGTAGACATATAAAACTAAGCTTTCAACTGATTAATGTATTGGTCGTGTGTGTTATGGTAATGTGTAACCCTAAATGAAATACAGTTGAATGTTCTACTAGAAAAAGTTACTGATTTTGCAATTAATATCACCTGATACATGCATGTCCAGTTAAGAATTTAAAAATGAATGTATACAGTCGGCCTGCTGTAACAGTGGGTTCCTTATTTGTGGATTCAATCAACCACTTATTGAAAATATTTGAGGCTGGGCATGGTAGCTCATGCCTGTAATCCCAGCACTTTGGGAGGCCGAGGCGGGTGGATCACGAGGTCAAGAGATCGAGACCATCCTGGTCAACATGGTGAAACCCCGTCTCTACTAAAGATACAAAAAATTAGCTGGGCACGGTGGTGCGTGCCTGTAATCCCAGCTACTCAGGAGGCTGAGGCAGGAGAATTGCCTGAACCCAGGAGGCGGAGGTTGCGGTGAGCCGAGATCGCGCCATTGCACTCCAGCCTGGGTAACAAGAGCGAAACTCCGTCTCAAAAAAAAAAAAAAAAAAAAAAAAAAAAAAAAAAAAGAAAACTGCTCTTGCCAGTATTGAATTCTATTTCTAAATTTTTGCTTGTTTGATAGGGGGAAATAACATGTTTGATTGCTAATGATACTTAAACGATCTTTAGTAAAAGTTTATGAAGTTAATTTAAATCATGAAATATAATTGATTTACAATGAAACGTTAGTATGTAATCTATTTTGGTTAATGTCGTTAACCTATAAAAGAGCAATTATTTGACCACTGGGGTAAGCAGTGCATAATTTCTGATTTCAAGTGTGTTATCATAAATATATATACATAATTAAAGATACGTGTGTGTGTTTGTATGTGTGTGTATATGTGTATTTTTAATTTAGGAAAATCCTCTGTTTAGAATCTACTTGGCTTTTTTGGCCCAGCTAGTACAGACTGTCAGTAGGAATAAACAGCATAAAGTTTCATCTTCATTAGATGTATTTGTATAGTTGCATGGCTTCATTTTATGTGGAGTATAGTCTTTATTTTTATTATATTGGGATTACAAAGAGATATCAGAAATTATTCCAATAAGCCAAAAAAGATTTACACACATTGAGGTGCTCACATATTTATTCCCCTCCTTTGGGAATTTATTTCCTTCTTTCCTTCCTTCACTTTGAAAGAATCTGAGGATATTAGGAAGAAACTTAGTTCTTAAATAATGTAAAACGTAAGTTTCTGATTATCTTGGAAGAATCAGGTGGAAACAATAAATATATCATGCAGTTCAAAATGTACAGTCCAGTTTTGTCAAAAGTCTGAAACTGCAACTTTCTGATCTTTGTTTTTCTTTACTTTTCATACCTCATTTTCTTTATTCTGTTCCAACATGACTTAAAAATCTTTTGGGGGTAATTTTATTTTATTTTTAAAACTAAAGATGCCCTGAGACTCCCTAGCTTGCTTCTGTGTCTTTCCTTTTTTTGTTTCTTCTGAATATCATTCCCTTATAATAGAGGCCTTCCCTTTCCCCTTTTCTCTCCCTCCCTCTGTCCCTCCCTTCTTTTTTTGCTCTCCATCTCTCTCCTTTCCTCCTCCCTTATTTCTTCTTTACTGATCTCCGAATTTTAGAAATTGATATGTTATTACTTATTTTAAAGGAAAATTCTTAGACTGAACTCACTAGTTCACCCTTCCAGATCTGACTAGATGAAACTAGTCTAAGAATGCTTTCAGCAATAAAAAGAATTGATGTTGCGCTTGGTGATGGTGAAAGATTTCTATTAGTTTTGTTTTAAATCACAACTTTCCAGAATAGAGAGTAATGTTAGAATACATGATTTTTTTTTTCATTTGTAATAAAGGAGAACTTTATTTGGGGCTACTCTCAAATTGTAAAGAAAATAATTTCTGGGAATTAGTTTGAACAGTTTAACAATGGTAAGCTTAGGTTTAATGTAATATGTAGATGTATAGGTATTATATTAATAGAGATTTCTAATATGGAGAATTATAAACTTAAAGGAGAAAACATAATTGTTAAACCAGTAGGGGAAAAAAGTCTTTTAAGAATATCTTGATGTCTGTGGGCATCTTGATTTATTAGGTGAGCAAAATGAAGAAACTTACCATTTATCCAGATTTTCCATGGAATATGTAGTGGTATTTTGTGTATTTTGATATCTATCCCATATTTAACTTGTGACTTCTTTGCCAACCGAACATGGATACTCTGTAGGAAACTTCGCATCTTTTGCATGGATCTGGTTTTAATTTCCTTTTTAAAATTTAAACCTTAAATTTACTATGATCCAATGTATTACACTGAAATTTACTAAAAAATCTACGGAAATCCATTTAGAATTAATTTATAATTTTGATTTTAACTCATAAAGTTATGCATGTAGGTGTTCTCATGCATGCTCACACACATGCCCTTACACATATGTGTACACACATTTATAATCTAATTTTCATAGCGTTTGGCAGCTCTAAAGATGTTCCCAATTGTTTTCTTTTCCATGTACCATATTTTACACTCAGTGGTCCAGTCCTTTCCTTTCCTTTCCTTTTTCCTTTTTCCTTAGAGATGATGGGTCTCACTATGTTGCCCTGGCTTGTCTCAAACTCCTGGGCTCAAGTGATTCTCATCCTCTTGAGTAGCTGTGATTATAAGTGCATTCCGCCATGCTCAGCTAGACTCAATGGTGTTTCTAAAGTCTTAAAGAACATCCCCCATTCAGGAAATAATGATTCAATTTAATTGTCATGAACAAGTGTGTATTTGATCAATCAGTCAATAAAAGGAATTGTGATCTAATAATCATGAGAAGCTAAAATCATTTTTAAACAAACTAAGGAAGTTGTGTTTTATCCCCATTTCTACCCTGTGTAGGTATGGCGAAGGCAGTGCACATTGTTGTCTGTTAGAAATCCACAAATATCTTAGGCTCTCAACCCAAAAGAGTCTCACTATGAGATGACTGGGGTCACTAGAAACATTGGGGATTATTTCTCGGTGCTAAGTGTCTATGTGAATTTTCTTGACTGCTCTTGTCATTTTTGGGTGAATACGATGGAAATGCTTTGAGGTGCTCACCAGCTTTCAAGTATTCTCATCATCTTAATTCTTACTCCTTTTGAAAATATGTCTGCCATATTATTATAATGTTGGTTACCATTTTCTGAATTCATGTCATGGGGTAGACTAAGTGTTGTATGTACCCTAGTTTGATCCTCTCAATTCCATAAGATAGCTGTTACCCCATTTTGCAGATGGGAAATCTAAGAAGTTGCTAATATATTCAGGGTCACACAGCTAGTTGGTACTCCTGTGCTCTTAAGGCAACAAAACATGTAGGTAAATGAAATTACTGAAACAAAGTGAAATGAGGTTTTTAAAATTTAAATTTTTGTTTTTGCCCTAAAAGCAAGGCTATTCACAGCTAGAAATGTAATGCAAATATGTAATAAGCTACAAATAGTCATTCAGAGTTGTGCCAAATACTTTGTTCTTTTTTGCCATTACATCTAAGTCAGTTCTTATTCAATGCACTACATTTTTTTTTCTATTAACAAGAAATCTTACCTATAAACTAGCCACAGTCTTTTGGTAATCATGTTAGGTATATTTTAGAAAACAGTAATTATTTTAACTATCTACCCACTAATGATCCCTTCATGTTCAAGAAATTACATAGTTATAAGGGTATTTTCTTAATAATAGTATGTCAATTTAAATGAGAAAATGCTTTGGCTGTAAACCAAAACCTGCTTACTTTATTTTAGAATTTTAACATAATTTAGATTTAAGCACTTAGAGTACCCATCAAACCAAACACTTGATTTCTTTCTTTCTTTTTTTTCCTTTGAGACAGGGTCTTATTCTGTTGCTCAGGGTGCAGTGCAGTGGCTTGATCTTGGCTCACTGTAGCCTTGATCTCTTGGGCTCAAGCCATCCTTCCACCTCAGACTCCCAAGTAGCTGAGACTATGGGCATGTGCCACCACACCTGGCTATTTTATTTTTTTATTTTTGGTAGCAGTGGGGTCTCCCTATGTTGCCTAGGCCGGTCTTAAACTCCTGGGCTCAAGTGATCCTTCTGCCCTGGCCTCGCGAAGTCTTGGGATTACAGGTGTGAGCCACTATACCTGGCCAAAATACTTGATTTCTTAATAGAGGAGTACTCTAAGGCAGACCCTCTGCTTTCTTAGATTTTTTTTGAAAAAGTATAAATCATTTCTTTTTAGCCTTCACAGCATTTCTAATACTTTGGTTATTTTATTAAACAGTTTAAAGAGTAATTTTTTTCTTTTAATAAAAAAGTGCATGCATGCTAGCTGAAGGAAAAGTAATTTGGCCTTTGAGGACTTGGGTGATGATTCTTGTTGTTTTCTGAACTAGTTCTAAGTTTGACAACTAGAAGGTAGATTTGAATTATATTCAGGAATTCAGATAGAAAATAATAATAGATGTGCCTTTATCAATCAGTCAGATTAGTTGACAATTGATGGATGAGTGGCTTTGTGTGCAGTGGAAAAAACTGAAATTGGAGCTGGGAGTCATGAGTCTGCCTCTGGCTTTCACACTCACTAGTTATGTGGCTTTGGGCAAGTCAAGTAGGTCCTTGTGCTTCTGTATAAACCAAAACTGTCATGCTTATGGTCTGTATTCACATAGCTCACTTTCTCTGTGTAAGTGAATATGTGTTTTGTTTTTAAACTCAAGAGGGTTTCGATCAGAATCAGAATGCTTAAAAATCTCATGCAACAATTAACTATTAAGTATCTTAGCATTCTTTCTGAAGAGTAAATCATTTAGTCTCCTTTTTAAAATTCCTCACGTTTTTGAAAAGCCTATTCTAGGTTTTTTGAACTATAATGAAAAGGTGAGTTTATATTTCATGTAAAATGGTATATCTTCAGTCACATACTGTTGCAATGCCCACACAGACAGCAGTGAGGGCCTAGGTTCACTGTTAATGTCCTGGCAGACACTGGTGTCATTCATAGTTTTAATAAAATAAATAATTGTTAGTGATTTTGGACTCCTCACCAGAATGAAAAAACTGAGGAAGTGAGTTCTTTATTCCGACTCTCTAGAAAGTGAGCTCTCTTTATGACTTTTATGAAAGTTCAAAAATAAACTGTAGATATTTAATCTTTTCCAGTTAATATGGAGGACAGTGTGAAATTAGCCATCTAGCTAAAGATTTAGCTCACAGTTTAAATTTTCATATTTGAAAGCAGAGCTAAAAATTAGGTTGCTTAAGCAATTGCATTAACAATTAACATTATAAAGATTTAAAAGTTGGTGCATGTGTCTTTAATCTTTGTAATTCTAAGAGAAAAGTCTATGAATTTTAGGTTTCCATAATAGCACATTTTATTTCTAAGTCCTTACATCTCTTGAAATGTTATTGTTTGAAAGTCTTTTTCTGAATTATATCAACTCTTTGAAATTGAATATATATATGATGTACACTATTATGTCTATGTTATGAATTATCTCTGGAAATTATACTGTTGAAGATAATATGTGTATAGCGTGTTTAGGATTAGGATGTAAAAATAAATATGACGAGTAAAAATTTAGAATTATTAGTTCTAATGTTTAACATTTTGACATACTTGATAGAAATAATCTTTAGTATGCTATCACAGGAGCCATAAGGTAGTAGATAAAAGCTTTGCCTGCCCCCAAGCCTTACAAAGTAGTTAAATAAACAATTTTAATATATTGATATGCTATCCTATCTTGAATGTTGTAAAACTTTAGCCACTTACACACACTCACACAAACCTTGATGTATGGAACTCATTTAACAGAGTGTACTTTTAGACTCATTATCCTTTCTATTCTTTCCTCTGTTATGTAAGTTTTTAATAGAAAACATGATCAAAAAGAAAGCTAAAATTACTAGTCTGATAACATTGGGCAAAATTTATCTTTAAAATAGAAATAATAATAATACGTACCTTCTAGGATTATTGTGAAGATCTGTAGCATCTTTAGTTTAGAACATCTGGTACAAGATAGTAAGCACTTGATGTTAGTTAGCTATTATTTTGTTGTTTTATAACGTCATCTTGGATACCAATATTACTACTGTTGACTGATGCTTATATAGATACTTGTATGCACATTTTCAGTAAAGCATAATTGTAGAAAACCAGAAACAATCTAAAGGTGCAATATTATACTTATGATATGTCTATTTAAGGAATAATATATTGCCATGAAAAATGATGTAGAGATATTCTTATTGAGATGAATCGAAGTGTTTCGTTACCCAAAGTTTATGGGTAATGAAACACAACAGCTAAAAATTTTAACAAATTGCTTAAGGTCACAAGTAGGCTACCATAAGACCATAAAATCCCTGTAAATAGCCCTGAAGGGAGAGCTCATATCCACCCTCTGCAGACCTCAATAGGTGCTCATGAGATTGAGTGGGGACAAGATGGGAGAGTACAGGCCTAGGACAACAAAGAATGCCTCAACAAACCCACCATTAGACTAGCAAGCACCAAGAAACAGGTGTCAAATGTGTGGGCATGGTTCAATAACATGAAGAGAGACCTTCTCTGAGGCATAGCCTCTGAGCTAAAGCCTAAAGCTTAGGGTGGAACAAGAGTATTGAAAAAGAAAACATCCTGCAACCCAACTTCCCCTCAAAGCACAAGGTTATTCCAGATGGTATTTTAAACCAATAGTATTCTCAGGGTAATCATAGCAGCAATAAAACCCAAACAGTTAAACTCTCGATTAGGTTGGCTCATCCTCACACACTAAGTTGTAGCAGAAGATGAGACATGCCCATTTTTAGACATACATATTATTTATTGCAGTCTCTATACTCCTACGGAAGGTGTCGGGCTTTTAAGCAAAAATCGTAAGACAATAAGGGAACAGGAGAAACATCAACATACTGTCAAGAGAAAAAGCATTTAACAGAACTAGATTCAGATATGATCTAGATGTCAAACTATCAGACAGGGAATTTAAATTATATTAAAGACTCACATGGAAAGATGGAAAACATGTTTTATCACATGGGTAATATCAGCAGAATTGGAAACTGTTAACATAAGAAAGAATCAAATGGAAATGCAAGTAATGAAAAACACAGTTCTGGAGATGAAGAATGCCATTAACAGATTTACCAGTAGACTCGACAAGTTGAGAAAAGAATCAGTGACTGTGAGGATAAATCACTGTAAATAACCCAAACTTACCCACAAAGGGAAAAATAGTGGAAAAGGGGGCAAAAAACCACACAAAACAAACAGTTCATCCAAAAGCTGTGGGAGCAATTTCAAGTGATGTAATATGTGAACGTGGAATCCCAAAAGGAGAAGAGAGATGGAAAGATAAGGGGATGGGAGTGAGTGAGGGGTGGGGCCTTGAGACAAAAGTATTTGAAGGGTAATGGCCAACTATTTTCCAAAAATAATTAAAGACATTAAACTACAGCTTCAGGAATCTCAGAGACACTAGGAAGGATAAATATCCTTATCCTTCAACAAACACGTACCCACTGAGACACATTAAAGTTCAAAGATAAATGGAAAATGTTGCTGAAGAACAAAGATAAATGCAAAATGTTCAAGGTAGCCACATGAAAAAGACAGAGTAGATGCTAAGAAATCATAAGAATTATAGCAGACTCCTTACTAGAAGTTATGCAAGCCGGAACACATGGAATGATATATTTAGAATATTAAGAGTTCAATGGAACAAAAATATCTTTTAAAAATAAAAACTTTGAGACAAACAAAAACTGAGAGAGCTCATAGCAGCTTACTTGCACTACAAGAAATGTAAAGGAATTTCATTATGCTGAAGTAGTACAATGCCAGACAGAAACTTAGAGCTATTCAAATATTTGGGAAGCATTGAAAATGGAACAAATGAAGGTAAATGTAAAATAAATTTTGTTCTTATTTTCAATTTCTTTGAAAGATGATTAGGATTACTAAATCAAAAATAGCAACTATGTACTATAAATTTATAACACTTATAAAAATAAAACAATAGCACAAAGGAAGGGAGGGATAAATTGGGATAATGCTGTTGTGAGGTTCTTATACTACATATGTAGTAGTGTAATACTATTTGAAGGTATCCTGTGACTAAAGATATATCTTGTAAATCCTAGGGCAATTACTGAAAAACTTAAAAAGTATAAATGAGAAGCCCATAGTACAGATAAATAGAATAATAAAAATTATGCAAAAAGCAGAAAAGTAACAAAGCAGATGGAAAAAATAGAGAACTGACAATGTAGATTTAAATTCAGCCACATCAAACATCACATGAAGTTAATGAAATGTCAACATAAAGACTTAAATGTCTATAAACCTTCAAACTGAGAGAAAGATCAGTTTAGTAAAAAAAAAAAGCAAGACACAATTATATCCCGTTTATAAGAAAGTCACTTTAAAAAAACCTAAGAAGATAACAATCAAAAGGATGGGAAAAGATAAACAATGCAAACACTAATCAAAAAAAAGCTGGAGTAGTTATGTTGACATGAAGTGAAGTAGACTTCAGAACAAGGAATATTACCAGTGATGAAGAAGGACATTACATAAGGATACAGAGGTTACCTCACCAAGAAGACGTAGCATACACATAACAGAAAGTACCTGTATGCAGCTGACAATTAGAGCTTCTAAATATATGAGGCAAACACTGTTAGAACTGAAGAGAGAAATAGACAAATTCACAATTATAGTTAGAGATGTCAACACTCAGGAATCAATAAAACAGACACAGAAAGTTAGTAAAAAATTGAAAATTTGAACATTGTCAAAACAACTTGACCCTTTTGATATTTGTGGAACTCTTCATAAATTGGGAACACAACAGTTAAAATATATAGTCTTCTTAAGTGCACATGGGATAGTTACAGGATAGACCATATTCTGGATTAGAAAATCAACCTTAAAATTTTTTTTTAAAATTATACAAAGAATGTTGTCTAACCATAGTGGAGTTAAACTACAAATCAGCAACAGAAAAATATCTGGAATATCCCCCAAATATTTAGATATTAAATAGCACACTTCTAAATAACTCAGAGATCAAAGAAGAATTCCCAAAAGAAATTAGAAAAGAAATATACCAAAATTGACAGGATACAGCTAATGGAGTTGGAGAGAAATCTATAGCATTAAATACTTATAGTAGAAAAAACAAAACAAAACAGGAGTTAGAGGGAAACTGTAGTATTACATGCTTATAGTAGAAAAAGAAAATGGCTTCAAGTTGGAAATCTAAGTTTTTACCTTAAGGTAGCAAAAGAAGAACAAATTAAATCCAAAGTGAGTAGAAGGTAGAAATAACAAAGATAAAAGCAGAAGTAAGTCAATGAAATGCAGTACTGTAGTAGAGGTCCTAGCCAATATAGTAGGGCAAGTAAAAGAAATAAAGGGAATATAGTTTAAAAAGGAAAAAGTAAAGCAGTATCTAGTCACAGAGAGCATAAAGTTTTAAATAGAAAATGATTTATGAAAAAATAGAGAAGGGATTATTTAAAATTTAAAAGACAAAGACCGTTTAGAAAGGTTCCAGGTTAAAAGATACTAAGGAGACATGATGAATAAATTTAATACCTGTACTTAGATTAGACCCTGGGGGAAAATGCTATAAATTTCATAACTAGATAACTGGCAAAATTAAAATATGATACGAGATTAGGCAAAAGTATTATATCAATATAAAATTTTGAGAATGATAACTGCGTTGATATTAATGTAAGATAATTCCCTTAGTCCTAGGAAATACTGCAGACTTTAGGATTAAAGTGCTATGATGTATATAAGTTATCCTCAAATGATTCAGGAAGAGGAAAAGAGAAAAGAAAGAGGAAAAGAGTTTAAGTGCAGATGATAAAGTAAATGGAGGTAGAAGGTCATAGTCAAATCTGAGTGTTTCCTGTATTATGCTTGTTTTTGTTACTCTGTAAATTTGAAATTATTTTTTTAAAAAAAGTTTTCAAAAAGATTCTTCAAGAATGACAAAAGAAGAGGGCCATCATACTTGAAGTTGGAAATCACATTTCTTACAGGTGTGTTTGGAGTAAGCAATCTTAAGGGATGAGGTAATGTCTTTGCCTCTGGCACAAAGAACCTGTTAGCTTACTGCTTGCTGTAAACCAGTGGTTTTCCCCAAGCTCCAGTGTTCCTCTCCTGTGACGCAGCCTACTCTTTGTGCAACCATCTGCCCTAGCTCTGTCTGTTGCTCTCATGTGAATTCACACAAACATATTGATGATCATGTTCCTTGCTGTGCTATGAGTTTTTTTTTCTCTGACCCAGGCATCTCATGCCTTTTGCCAAATGGAAGAGGCTAACTTATTAAAATGAAAGGTAAAACTCAAATTTCAGACCTGACAGTCTACTCTTCTGAACATGTTTTCCTTATTTCTATTTCTGTTCTTTTTCTCACACTTAATCTTTGCCAAGAATATTTTCCTATTTCACCCATTCCAACCTATACATTCTTGTCAGTGTATAACTCTGGTTTAGTAATATTTCCCTCTCTAGATTCTTAGAAATTTTTTTCTTCCAATATTTACTACTCACCTTTCCTTCTGTCTCCTCTTATACACCATTTCTTTCCCCCTTTTATTCGTTTCCCCTTTCTGCCCCGATTCTTTCCTTCTTTCTTTCCTGATATATGAATATAATCAGACTGAATGTGATGAATTTCTGATTAAACTATGTCTGTGAGAGCAGATACTATCACATAAACTTTTGTTCCCATATAGAACCAAGTGTGGAATTCCTTTATGTGTTTTTGATTGACTGATTCTTATTGTAAGCAGATAAAATGTTCGAACATATTTTTTAACCCCCCCCATCAAAATGATAGCTTTTTTTAAGGTTTGTATATTGTTTCTTTAGATTGAAGGTACTAAGCAAGATTAGAGGATTTTCAGAGTTGAAAAGAGCTTTGGAAATCATTCGGAAAGTAAAACTCCTCATTTTCCTAAAGAGAAATCTATTATGGTTGTTATAGTTAGCAAAATCTTTATCACTGAGCAAGGATTTATATTACCATCCTTTTTATTTCTTCTCACTTTGATTATAATGATTATAATTTTGTCATACTCCCTCAAATTAAAATTTTTATTTTATATACTGGTGTTATTAATTGAATGTGACAATTATGAAGTCATTTGGATTACTACTATTATGTTATCATACCCTTGTGTACTTCATAGAAAACTCTTGGCTAGATTTGCTTTTTGTGGTACAATAGGTGTTTGAAAAAGTGATTCCCCAAATACCTAATCTTACCAGAATTACTCCTCTATTTATCAGTATCTGGCCCATGTTTGCATTAACATATTTTTCTTGATCACTTTGACTATACACCATAGTGATTAAGATCATTGGACTCTAGAATCTGATATTCTGGATTTAATCCCAGTTCTATTACCTGCTGGCAATGTGACCTTGTTTATGTTACTTAACCCATTTGTGCTCTGATTCCTCATTTGTATAACAGGAATAGTGGTGCCTGTGAGTTACTGGGAGGTTCAATTAACCGATATATGTCAAGTCCTTAAAAAGCACCTGGCATAAAAAAAGATGCATATTTTAATTAATGACATTGTTTCCTAAAAGATAGTTAAGAGGCCATGATATTTTCCATGTAACTTGTCAGCCTAAGTAGGAGGATAGTTTATTCAGGTTGTCAACTTTGGAGGGATTAATTTTATTCTTGTTTATAGTTTTGTTTTGTTTTATTTTCCTCCTTGGAGCTTATTCCTTTTAGGGAATTCTTTTTCCCAATGCCTATCACCATACAGTTTTCTTCTACCCATTATTTGTGCATTTTATATGTGTTACATGTTTTTTTTGTGTATTAGTTTTTAAAAACAATTTGATGTAATAATTTTAGTGGCTTTTAAGTATTAATTTCCAAGAGTCTGTGCTATGCAAATGAGGATATGTGAATATTTTTAATGTACACTTATAGAACTATGGCATATAACCTGATACTTGGTTATATATTTCCACTTTACTGGCTTTGAACCAATATTCATATATGATTCTTTGCTAGATTATGGTTATTAAAAATAGTAGACCATAGGAATTACAAGCATGACCATACGTTGCTTTTAAAAACAAATGATCACCCAGTAACGTGGTCTAAGTAAAATATTCTCTTTTTTAATTATGTAGTCCTCCTCGCCATCCTCATCACAGCCTCATTCTAGCCACTGCAGAACGAAGGCCTCATCATTGTGTCACCATGCATCCCTGCCCTGGGTCAAACGTAACCATGTAGGCCCTGCAAAGGCTACCAGTCCATCTCTCCGTCTTCGTCGCTGGCGACCCTTCTTACGCCTACCATCTTTGGGTCTCCATTCTGTTGTAAGTTTAGTCAATCTTCCATCTCTTCTTCCAGTGACAAGGGCTATTCATTTTTTTTTCTCTCTCTCAAACAACTTCAGTCTTCAGAGTGCTTTTCTCTTGGTTCACTCAACCATTAGCTTTCTCTCCCCCAATAAGATTGCAAGCATACCTCTATGCTTTGCAGTCTAGCTTGACTTTCGCCAGTGCCTCGGAACATCCATCTTTCCACTCCATATCCTGCCAACATAATGGCACCTGCCTTTTGATGAGTACTGATCCACTTTCGTGATAATGTTTAAGTCTGGTTAATTGTTAAAGTGAGTATGTGTTCTCTTACCCTTCAGCTTACTGAATTCATTTAGTTGACTTAGGTCAACAAATGTTGCATACCTTCTGAGTTCTTTTCCATCTATTACTTTATTATTTTTAACGTTTCTGAGCATGACTTTAGTCTCTTGCCATGCTCTGGGGTTACTTTACTTACTCTATCCTCAATCTAAATCCTTCATGGTGTAGGGTGTTTCATCTAAGCTATTATTTTATTCCCTGAGGTGGCTCAGGTACTTGGTTTAATCTTGATCTGATCTTTCCTGCCTATTCAGTTTCTAAAGATCTTTTCCAAGTAGGAAATGAAGATTTTCTCCATGTGTATTGATGTAGGCTTCCCACAAATTTTTGATTTCTCTTTTATAGCCTAATGATATCTGCAAACTATTAAAAATGCATTTTTCTTATAATCTTGCTAATTATCTTAAATATTGAGGCTGATGATGGCATTCTAGTAATTCTCATAATTGAGATACACTACAGAATTAAGCAACTACAGCTCTTGTCTTTCTGATGTTTTAGACTATTAAAGGCAATGACTGTGGTTTGGCAGAGCCTCCATAGAAATGCAATATCTAAAAGCTTTGGTGTGTGCCATACATTTGTAAGAAACTTGACATTTCTATAAATCATTGTGGCTTTTGAAGCCAGAGGAGGAAGTCTGATTATACGTACATTTAATGCTTAAAAACAATTAAAAGTCAATGCCAAGCATTCTTTCCTTCCCCTTATTTACCCTTTTAGTGCTGTACTCAAACTATGAAGTGGAATCTTTCCTTAAATATTTGCTTCCTCCAAATATCAGTATAATCATCAAATACCTTTCCATTTGTGCCAAGTATCAACAAACTGGTGTCTCTCCTTCTCTCTATTTCATTGTCCTCATTGGGTCATGACATTCTTCATTTTTAATCATTCATCCATTTGATATTTGTTGCTTCTCTACTGTGCCATATACTGTTTGGCACAATGAGAGATACAAAGTGAATTAGATGACCAGGATAGACTCCTAAAGGTGTAAATTTGACATGAGCACAATTGATCCAATTCTAATATGAATTATTTCTTTTCTACTTAAAAATGTTCCAAATATAAATGAACATATAAAATTTGTCATTTCCTGTTTTATATGCTTTCATATAATGTTGATCTTAGCTCCATATTAATTCCATTGCCTTGTAGCTTTAAATATTTTTATAGTATAGTAGTTAAGAACATGGATTCTAGACATACACTGCCTGGGTTTGAATCCAGATTCCATCACTTACTAACTGCATGACCTAGAGCATGTTTCATAATAATGCTTACAGAAGAGTTTTCTTGAGAGTAAGATGGGTATAATCATATTATATACCTTATTGGGTTTATATATAGGTTGAGTATCTCTTATCCAAAATGCTTGAGATGAAAAGTGTTTTGGAATTTGGTTGGATTATTTATATTATACTTACCTGGTTGAGTATCTCAAGCCAGAAAAATTGAAATCCATAATGCTCCAATCAGCATTTCCTTTGAATATCCTGTTAATACTCAGAAAGTTTGGGATTTTAGAGCATTTCAGATTTCAGATTTTTGGATTTGGATGCTCAACCAGTATGATGATTAATTATTTGATATATATAAAACATTTAGAACAGTTCCTGGTATATATATTAAGTGCTATACAATTATACTTTAAATTTAATATATATTTTAATGTGAAGTTTATATTTAGTATTTGATTAATTTATATCTAATTTTTTTTAGCACTTTTTAATTCTTTGAGTTAAACTTTGTGTTTAACTCATTCCGTGAGTTAAAATTCTGAGTTTAGTTCTTTAACTAAGAAGTGTTGCATTCTAAATTATATATATATATAAAAAATATATCTGCCTAATTTATTATATATTAAAATATATATATATGTATATACACATATATATATCTCCCTATGTTCAGGAGGGATATATGTATATAAATTAGGGAGATATATATTACATATTTTCTTCATATATATGTATATGAAGGAAAATATTTCAAATTAAGTAATTACAGATTTTTAGACTCTGAGACTAAAGAAAAACCTCAGACACTGAGGTTTGTGGCAGGCTTAGAAGTTTTGAGCTTTGCTTATCTTTTATATTAGTTTGAAGGCTTTTCATACTCTCTTTAGAGTTTTGTATTTTTAGTATACACTTTTAAAGGTAAAATGATGCACAATTTTGAGTCACTACATTTGATAATTGCTTACATTTGTGATGATGTTATTATTGGAGTATACATAAGGCTTATATAACACTTAACAGTTTACAAAGTACTTTCATGCATCTCATTTAAACCTCGAGATTGATAAGAAAGAGGCTTACAGGGATTGGGTCCATATTCAGTTCTGTGACTTCAGCTGTATGACATTTACCTCTAGCATGGTTGTATTTACTGGCACAATATGAAAAATAGAAGTTATTCGATGTGTAATTCTTAAGAAGAGATGGTGCTAAGGTAACTAATAGTTTATAAAAGCATAAAGTTCAAAACATTTAGAATTACTTCATATCCTATTGGAAAGTTGTCTTAAAATGAGTAAAACAAGACTCTTTCCTTGTTGAATAAATAATTCATTATAGCCTTTTTGTTATAGAATTGAAGTTACAGTTTGTATAATTACCTAGTTTTAGCCTTGAAAAATTTGATTCTAATCTAAAATGGAGATGTTAGATTGAGTGACCACTAAACTTTTTTTATTCTCTGTCCAGGAAAGTAGGGAAACGCTTAATCACTCTGTCTTCACATATTTGAAGAAATATGTTCAGGAGGGATTAGATTTTTTTCTAAGATGCTGGAAAATACAAGGAGACATAGCCTCAGTATGAGGGAAAATTCTAACAAAACTGTCTAACAATGGAATGACCTGCCTCAAAACCTAGTGGAGGAGCCTCTGGCATTAGAGGGGCTACCACAAGATGGGGCTGTGGTAGAGAAAAGTCCAGTATTGGAGCAACAGTAAAACTAGATAACCCTGATTGCTACCACCTGTGGCATTCTGTAGCTCTAGGGTGAAGTTAGAAAGAGCTGGCTTGCTACATCAGTTTATGTTGAATTTCTTCCATTCATAATTTGATGGCAATGATCTCTGAAGAATAATGTTAGATTAGGTGAGACACTGTATATATAAATGTTTTAGAAACATTCTATAAATCCAAGATAGTAATGTTTATTCTGTACCTTTGAATATCTGCATCACAAAACTTCATATTACAACTGCTTGAAAATGTATAGTTACTTGATAAAAAGAATGTAATTTTTTTAGTTAAGATACTATCTGTTACTGAAAGGATATTAAGTAATCTGAGATACAATTTGATTTATGCCTCTTGAAAACTTTTCCTTTAAAATTTGTGTTCTACTTGAATTTTTAACAGTGATTGTATTTCATTTCCAACCATTTAGATTTGATGTATAGCTAACACTTATTAATATTAGCTGTCTAGTTACTATATACCATAGAAAGTGCCAGTTAATCAGTGTATCGACTTTGCATAAGTTATCTGAATGCCTTAGAAATGTAGATACTGCTCATGCAAATTGATTGGTATGCTAAAGAAACGTAGATCTAGTTTTTATTTCAAATTATTTATTAACTGTCAAAGCAAGAGAAACATCATAGGCTACTGTGAATTCATTGTGGTACTTTAATTTGTTCTTATATTTTTTCCCTTTTTAATCGTCTAGGCTATTTTCCTGCATATATTTATTTTGAAACTTTTAAAATTCAGAGTTGGTTAAAATGCTTATTTTACTCAAAGACTGTTTGCACTGCACTGTTCATAACATAAAATTATCAAGTTCAGGTCATTAAGGGAACAGCTCTTCTGATGTCTTAAAATTTAACTGGAAAAGAGTTTCTTTAAGGTGTTATGCCTACAAAATTTTAACTTTCTTATTTCAGATTTTAAAAATCATACAAATCAGTTTATGTGTTCATTTCATTCAATAAGTATGCATTGTGCCTATTCTATATACCAGGCATTGTGCTGAGTGCTGAGGCTTCTAAGGTGAACACAATTTTTGGTTTTTAGATAGTAGAGATTAAGAAAGTTGTGCTTTTAGTCACAGTTTCTTTGCTGATGAATGAGCACATTGTCACAGACATAGGCGTGGTCACTCTTTGTCCATTATATCACACATTAAGCCTTGAATTATATTGGATAAATGTTCTTTTATATCATTTGATGTTATTTGTATGTGTTTATATATACATGACTGATTTGTTTGACTACTAATGTATATAATACATATTTTTTCCCTCCTATTCCAGGCACCAAGTATAGATGAAAAAGTAGATCTTCATTTTATTGCATTAGTTCATGTAGATGGGCATCTCTATGAATTAGGTAAGAACTACTTTAATTTGTCCTGGGGAGAGAAATGGTAAATGGGAAAGTCTCTACTCACAATAAACAGGACTATTGATAGTTATTGTGTTTACTTAAATTAACTGATTGCCCTGTAAAATTGATTCAACATCCATTTTTCCTTTTAAGACAGTTTACTAGAAAAATGTTATTTTATGTTTAAGCAACTTATAATTCAAAAATTTTTGCATACCATATTCTCATTTTAGCAAAGCAAGAAAGTAAAAACAATTACAGGAAACTTCTGCAAATCACTCTGGCACTTGTTACGAAATTATTGAGTGGGTTATCAATATCTGGCTGAACCAATCAATATCTGGCTGAACCACCTTTAGTTTTAAAAGATAGTGTAATAGTCATAATGACTAGGCTTTGTATTCAATAATGTGTCACTAGTTTTCCAGGTTTTGTACTATCCCTGTGATTTTTTAAGACTTTACAGGAGCCTTTGTTTTCTGGCATTGGTTTCCGCAGGCATATGTCAGAGTACCCATGATTAGTTACTTTGTATTTTGGCTTATATCTGCACTTTTTTTTTAAAGTTTACCTTTCAGTGGATGATGTCATCACATGTTGGAGGAGATCACATAATTTTAAGATAATTTACTCAGGCAGAATAAACTTCTAATTTTTTCATAATTGGTATACAATATTTATTATGAATCTTATTCTTTTCCATAAGGCCTTCTTGAGTTTTAAAAAAGCCAAATAACAAAAAAGAAGTTCTTTTCAGTAATTCTAGATACTGTGATTTTTGGTTCTATTACCTCTCATTTGCTCGCTATATATTACCTTGTCACTTTCATTTTTCTTAAGTTGTGTAAAGGTAGAAGAGTTCTGAAAGAACACAGATTGTGACTCTAAATGTGATCCATAAAATTAGGTGGATTTTGTGTTTGGAATATTAGCAACAGATCGCATACTTTATTAAAAAGAAATGGCCCTATCAAAGGGGACAAGGAAAAGAAAGAACATAGTATTTATAAAAATGTGCAACCCTGAGGGTTGTCTACAATAGTAGAGTGATTTGAGGGGTAATAAAACTTAAATGAAAAGAAGTCATTGTTCTGGTAGTATATAATGGACCTGCAGGACAGTTTGGAAGATATGCCTAGCTAATTCAGTTTATAAAATCTGCAGAGATGAAAGTATAACATTGTTTGGGAACTTCAGATGTCTGAGTGGTTGCTGGAAGCAGATTTTCTACTCTGAATTGTGAATAGTAATTAATAGCTAGTGGAAGAGGAAGTAAGGAGAGTGCTGGGACTTATCAGATACATTCTGTTGACTTCAAGAAAGTAGATTTGGCCAGAACAAAGATATGTATGATTCCTAACCAGAGACTATAAATGTGATTGTGACTTTCAGAATGAGAGACTTATAGAGCAAACAATAACATCTAAAAGATATTTAGACCAAAAGAAAACCTCTCTAATGATCTCAATGGGAAGGAAAGAGTTGTCTTAAAAAAAAAAACAACTTGGTTTTACTGGTTAGATAGTTTTCTTGGCTCAGAGGCTAAAAGGGCAGTTAGAAGGAAGGACATATTATCAAGGGTAAGCTATGTATGAAGAATGATGCTCTTTTGGAGCATGCCAAGATCAACACAAAAGGATTTAAAAATTTGTTTAAAATAAGAACTTCATAAAGAAAGGCAGAACTACTGAGGTCTTGTTTGGTTTAGATATTCTTTATCAAGAAGAATGATCTGATGGAGAATTAGAAGCCTACTGGAATTAGATTTTTTAAATGAGTTTAAAGAATTTCAGAGTGGTAGAGAATAGCAATAATCTTTGAGGTGACAGACAGAGCAATGATGGGTACAATACAAAGATGGTTAGTTGCTGATTCATTGCTAAGGAAACTCGTAACTCTGGTCTGGATCTAATAAATTCGAAAGGACTGTTGAGCAGAGGAGTTTTGATTTAATGAGTAGAAAATGGTGATTAAGAGAACAGTACTGGGCACAGTGGCATGTTCCTGTAGTCCCTGCTACGTGAGAAGCTGAGGCAGTAGGATTGCTTGAGCCCAGGAGTTTGAGGGTATAGAGTGCTATGACTGCACCTGTGAACAGCCACTACACTTCTGCCTGAGTGACATGGCAAGACTTCATCTCTTAAAAAAAAAAAGGAGAAAAGAAGACCCTATATAACTTTTAAGAAAGAAGTCATTTCAAAGTACAGTTGGCTCTCTGTGGGTTCTTGCATTGGTAGATTCAACCAACTATGGATTTAAAATATTAGAAAATAAATACCAATACAACAATAAAAAACAAATTTTAAAAACAATATAACATATTAGCACAGCATTTATATTGTATTATGTATGATAAGTAATCTAGAGATGGTTTAAATTATTTCAAATTGTGTAGGTTATATGCAAATACCATACCATTTCGGTAGAGTATGTCAAGGGGCTTGAACATCTCAAAATTTTGATATGAGAGGGGGTCAGTGTCCTGGAACCAGTCCCCCTCAGATACTGAGAGATGACTGTAACTGTATTTTTACAAATAAGGCTATATGATTGTAGACATGGTGCAAGTTAACTTCTATAGGATAAACTATATTTAACAGAGAATGGTGGTAGTTTTCAATGTATTCATTCCGTATTCTAATAAATTGTAAGGTTAACCAATGAAAAGGATGGAGTTATTTCTCTTTTGTTATCACCCTTTCCTTTTCCTTGGGGCCTCATGTAGCTTCTGGCATATGTAAAGGGGAAGAAGTATGTATTTTAAAATAGATGTAATGACTCCTTACAGATAGAGCATTAGGATTTAGAGGTGAATTTGGAACTGATTGAACAATCAGATTAAAAAACCATTAACTAATAAATTATTGTCTACCTGAAGTAATAGAATACTTTGAAGCAGTTTCAGAAATTTTATTTTGAAATAATTTTAAATTTTCATAGAAGTTACAGAAATAGTATACGGAGCTTCCATACTTCCTTCTACAGATTACCTAGGTTCCATTCATATTTGTGAACCATTTGAAAAAAGTTGAAGAAATAATGACCCATTATCTTTAAAACTTCTGTATTTTCTCAAAACAAGTGGATACTCTCCTATGTAACTATAGTATGAATATTAAAATCAAGAAATTATTATAACATTGATCCAGTATTATCATCTAATCGACAGACCCCATTACAATTTTGGTGATTATCACAATAATGTCCTCTATTCAGGATTATGTGTTGAATTTAATTGTCATCTTTCTTTGTCTCCTTTAATCTGGAACAACTCCTTGAAATTCTTTCTTGTCTTTCATGGCTGTGACATTTATTTTAAAGAGTAGAGGGTGGGCAAAAACTGGAAGCATTCCCTTAGAAAACTGGCACAAGACAAGGATGCCCTCTCTCACCACTCCTATTCAACATAGTATTGGAAGTTCTGACCAGGTCAGTCAGGCAAGAAAAAGAATTAAAGGGTATTCAGTTAGGAAAAGAGGAAGTCAAATTGTCTGTATTTGCAGATGACATGATTGTATATTTAGGCGACCCCATCATCTCAGCCCAAAATCTCCTTAAGATGATAAGTAACTTCAGCAAATTCTCAGGATACAAAATCAATGTGCAAAAATCACAAGCATTCCTATACACCAATAACAGAGAGCCAAATTATGAATGAACTTCCATTCACAATTGCTACAAAGAGAATAAAATACCTAGGAATACAACTAACAAGGGATGTGAAGGACTTCTTCAAGGATAACTACAAACCACTGCTCAAAGAAATAAGAGAGGACACAAACAGATCAAAAAACATTTCATGCTCATGGTTAGGAAGAATCAATATCATGAAAATGGCCATACTGCTCAAAGTAACTTATAGATTCGATGCTATCCTCATCAAGCTACCATTGACTTTCTTCACAGAATTGGAAAAAAACACTTAAACTTCATATGGAACCAAAAAAGAGCCCACATAGCCAAGATAATCCTAAGAAAAAATACAAAACAAAGCTGGAGGCATCAAGCTACCTGACTTCAAACTATACTACAAGGCTACAGTAATCAAAACAGCATGGTAGTGGTGCCAAAGCAGATAGCTAGACCAATGGAACAGAATAGAGGCCTCAGAAACAATGCCACACATCTACAGCCATCTGATATTTGACAAACCTGACAAAAACAAGCAATAGGGAAAGGATTCCCTATTTAATAAATGGTGTTGGGAAAACTGGCTAGCCATTTGCAGAAAGCTGAAACTGGATCCCTTCCTTACACCTTATGCAAAAATTAACTCCAGATGGATTAAAGATTTAAACATAAGACCTAATACCATAAAAAGCCTAGAAGAAAACCTAGGCAATACCATTCAGGACATAGATATGGGCAAGGATTTCATAACTAAAACACCTAAAGCAATGGCAACAAAAGCCAAAATAGACAAATGGGATCCAATTAAACTTAAGAGCTTCTGCACAGCAAAAGAAACTGTCATTACAGTGAACTGACAACCAACAGAATGGGAAAAAATTTTGCAGTCTATCTACACATCTGACAAAGGGCTAATAATCAGAATCCTCGAAGAACTTTAACAAATTTATAAGAAAAAAAAACCCTGTCACAATGTGGGCAAAGGATGTGAACAGACACTTTTCAAAAAGACATTTATGCAGCCAACAAACATAAGGAAAAAAGTTCATCATCACTGGTCATTAGAGAAATGCAAATCAAAACCACACCAAGATACAATCTCACATGAGTTAGAATGGCGATCATTAAAAAATCACAAGACAGCAGATGCTGGAGAGGATGTGGAGAAATAGGAACACTTGTATACTGTTGGTGGGAATGTAAATTAGTTCAACCATTGTGGAAGACAAAATAGCAATTTCTCAAGGATCTAGAAATAGAAATATCATTTGACCCAGCAGTCCCATTACTGGGTATATATCCAAAAGGTTATAAATCATACTATTATAAAGGCACATGCACACGTATGTTTATTGTATCACTGTTGACAATAGCAAAGACTTGGAACCAACCCAGATGCCCATCAATGATAGACTGGATAAAGAAAATGTGGCACATATACACCATGGAATACTATGCAGCCATAAAAAAGATTTAGTTCATGTCCTTTTCAGGGACACGGATGAAGCTGGAAACCATCATTCTCAGCAAACTGTCACAAGAACAGAAAAGCAAGCACTGCATGTTCTCACTCATAAGTGGGAGTTGAACAATGAGAACACATGGACACAGGGAGGGGGACATCACACACTGGGGCATGTCAGGTGGGATAGGGAGCTAGGGGAAGGATAGCAGGGGATGAGGGGATTAGGGAGGGATAGCATTAGGAGAAATATCTAATGTAGATAATGGGGTGATGGATGCAGCAAACCACCATGGCACGTATATACCTATGTAACAAACCTGCATGTTCTGCACATGTACCCCAGAGCTTAAAGTACAGTAATGAAATTTAAAAAAAGAGTATAGGACAGTTACTTTGAGATTATCCTCCAATTTGGGCCATCTGATTTATCCTCATGATTTATGCATTTTTGGCAGGAATACTCTAGAAGTAATGCTGCGTTCTTTTCAGTGCATATCAAGAGTCACGTGATGTCAATTTGCCCCATTACTGGTGATATTTAGTCACTTTTATGTAGTTTCTTCACTATAAAGTTAACAAGTATGTCATGTAGTTTTTCATCAAGCTTTTATCCCCCAGATTTTGCATCCATTTATTATTCATGACTGGATTATCATTATGACTGCTACCAAATTGCGATTAAAAAAAATTTTTCCCAACATTAGAAGCTTTTCTTTTCCTCTCATTCATTCATTTATAATCAGAATGGACTCATGGAATCCTATTTTACTTAAATAATTATAATCCATGATATGTATTTTTATGCTCAAATTATTGTAGACTTGGTCTTTGTAAGGAACCCCTTCAAACTGCAGCCTTGATGTCCCAGGCTCAAGCAATCCCCCTGCCACAGCCTCCTGGGTAGATGGGACTATAGGCCTGTAGCACTATGCCTGCTAATTTTTTTTTTTTTTGTAAAGATATGGTCTTGCTATGTTGCCCAGGCTGATCTTGAACTCCTGGGTTCAAGTGATACTCCTGCTTTAGCCTTCCAAATTGCTGGGATTACAGGCATGAGCCACTGCACACAGCCCATAGTTTTAATTTTTAAGAGTTACTCTGTTCTCTGAGTTTTCATAGCATTTGAAAATATAGCATTCTATTATTTTATGTATGTAGAATTTCCTCATTTTAATACTTCATTTGATTGTACTTTAAGTATATTCCTTTTTTTTTTTTTTTACAAATTGAAGGTTTATGACACTCTTGCTGTGAGCAAGCTTATTGGCACCATTTTCCAACAGCATGTGCTTGCTTTGCATTTCTGTGTCACACTTTGGTAATTCTCCCAACATTTCAGATGTTTTTATTATTATATCTGTTATGGTGTCTGTGATCAGTGATCTTTGATGTTACTATTGTAATCGTTTGGGGGTGTCACAAGCTATACCCATATACAGTGGCAAACAATTGATTTCTTGTATATGTTCTGACTGCTCCATTAAGCAGCCATTTTCCCATCTCTTTCCCTCTCTTTGGACTTCCCTATTCCCTGAGACACAATAATATGGAAATGAGGCCAATTAAAACTCTACAAAGCCCTCTAAGCATTCAAGTCACATGTCTCTCACTTTAAGTCAGAAACTAAAAATGATTAAGCTTAGTGAGGATGGCATGTTGAAAACCAGGAGAGTCTGATATCTAGGCCTCTTGTGTGAAACAGTAAGCCAAGTTGTGAATGCAAAGGAAAAGTTCTAGAAGGAAATTAAAAGTGCTACTCTGGTGAACACATGAAGGACAAGAAAGCAAAACAGCATTCATTATTGCTGATATGGAGAAAGTTTGAGTGGTCTGGATAGAAGATCAAGCTAGCTACAACATTTTCTTAAGCTTAATCCAGAGCAAGGCCCTAACTCTTTTCAGTTCTGTGAAGTCTGAGAGAGGTGAGGAAGCTACAGAAGAAAAGTCTGAAGCTAGCAGTTGGTTCATGCGGTTTAGGGAAAGAAGTCATCTCCATAACATAAAAGTACATGGTGTATCAGCACATGCTGATGGAGAAGCTGCAAGTTATCCAGACGATCTAGCTCAGATCTTCCATGAAGGTGGCACGTAAACAACAGATTTTCCATGTAGCTGAAATAGCCTTCTCTTGGGAATAAGATGCCATCTAGGACTTCCATAGCTAGAGAGGAGATGTCAATGCCTGCCTTCAGAGCTTCAAAGGACAGGCTGATTCTCTTGTTAATGCAGATGGTGACTTTCAGTTGAAGCCAGCACTCATTTGATATTCAGAATATTTTAGGGTCCTTAAGAATGATGCTAAATCTTCTCTGCCTGTGCTCTATAAATGGAACAACAGAGCCTGGATAATAACATAACTGTTTATAGCATGGTCTACTGAATATCTTAAGCCCACTGTTGAGACCCACTGCTCAGAAAATGATTCCTTTGAAAATATTACTGCTAATTGAAAATGTACCTGGTCATCCAAGAGATCTGAGGTAGATATATGTACAAAGAGATTAATATTTTCATTTCTGCTAACACAGCATCCATTCTGCAGCCCATGGATCAGGAATCATTTAGACTTTCATTTCCAGTTATTTAAGAAATACAGTTTGCGAGACTCTAGCTGCCATAGTGATTCCTCTGATGGATCTGAGAATAGTAAATTGAAAACTTTCTGGAAAGGATTCACCATTCTAGATGCCATTAAGAACATTCATGATTTATGGGAAGAGCTCACAATATCAACATTAACAGGAGTTTGGAAGAAGTTGGTTCTCTCCTCATGGATGACTTTGAGGAATTTAAGACTTCACTGGAAGAACTAACTGCAGATATGGTGAAAACAGCAAGAAAACGAGAATTAGAAGGGGAGTCTGAAGATATGACAGAACTGCTGCAATCTCAGGCTCAAACTTGAACAAGTAAGAAGTTGCTTCTTATAGATGAGCAAGGAAACTGATTTCTTGAGATGGAATCTACTCCTAATAAAGAAGTCATGAACGGTGTTAAAATGACCACAAACCACAAAGGATTTAGAAGATTACATAAATTTAATTGATCAGCAGCAGAATTTGAGAGGATTGACAACATTTTTGAAAGAAGTTCTGCTGTGGGTAAAATTCTGTGAAACAGCATCACATGCTACAGAGAAATCTTTCACGAAAGAAAGAGTCAAATGTGGCAAACTTCATTATTGTCTTACTTTAGGAAATTTCCGCAGCCACCCCAGCCTTCAGCAACCACCATCCTGTTCAGTCAGGAGACATCAATGTCAAAGCAAGCCCCTCCATCAGCAAAAAGATGACGACTTGCTGAAGGCTAAGATAATCATTAGCATTTTTTAGAATAAAGTGTTTTTAATTAAGGTGTGTACGTTGTTTTCTTAAACATAATGCTAATGTACACCTAATAGGCTACAGAGTAATATAAACATAACTTTTATATGCACTAGGAAACAAAATTTGTGACTCCTTTTACTGTAATATTTGCTTTATTGTGGCATTCTGGAAGCTAACCCACAGTATCTCTCAGGCATGCCTGTACACTTTTTAAAAGTTTTTATTTCTGTATAATCTCTGTTTTTTAAGCCTGTATATTTTTTAAAAGTTTTTATTTCTGTATAGTGTCTGCTTTTTAAGCTCCATCATTCATGTTATTGGCTGTCCTTGGGTATTTGATGGTAGCTGATACTTGGTTATCTGCAACAAAAAGCATCTCGTGGTGTTTGTCATGTCTCTTGTCTCTTGTCCAACTCTGCTGTCACCTTTCTCTGTAGTCTTGTGCTCAAACTATGCAAAAAACAATTTCTGAATGAATTGCTTAGTTACTACCAAAGAGTCAGGCCACTATTGTCTTCCCTGTCCAGCCTGTAAGTGGCACAGCCCATTTGGACTGAGATTTTTAGGTTACATGACCTATGCACAAATTGCAGCTTTTTCCTCCCTCTCTTAGAAGGGGCCTGTAAGTGTGACAGTCTCTGAGCCTCATGGATTCTTCTGCAGGGTATGCATTTACTTAAATTACACCCAAAGTTGTTGGCAAATGACAGTTTTGTGGTAGTGGTGTTTGGAACAACAGCAAATTTTAGATTTTATTGTTTTGGAAAAATTTTTCTGTAAAATATTTACCAAGTAGTAAATATTTTAGGTTTTGTGGGCAACATACTGTCTTTTAAAAACATAAAAACCAGTCTTAGCTTAAAGGAGGCATTAAAAATACAGTGAGGGCTGGATTTGGCCGATGGGCTGAAGTTAGCCAACCTCAGGATTAGAATAAAAGTAAAAATCGGGCCGGGCGCGGTGGCTCAAGCCTGTAATCCCAGCACTTTGGGAGGCCGAGGCGGGTGGATCACGAGGTCAAGAGATCGAGACCATCCTGGTCAACATGGTGAAACCCCGTCTCTACTAAAAATACAAAAAATTAGCTGGGCATGGTGGCGCGTGCCTGTAATCCCAGCTACTCAGGAGGCTGAGGCAGGAGAATTGCCCGAACCCAGGAGGCGGAAGTTGCGGTGAGCCAAGATTGCGCCATTGCACTCCAGCCTGGCTGAAACTCCGTCTCCAAAAAAAAAAAAAAGAAAGTAAAAATCGTAATAAATCTTTGTTCTGTACTGCTATTCTAAAAAGAAACTACACAGTTCTGACATTTCAGGATCAATTGTTTAACAGTCTTAGTCTATAATAATTGAAATTAATTATATGTTACTTTAAATAGCTGCATTCGAAGGAGAATTGCTCACTGCCGTTTAATTTTTATTTGTATTTATTTATTTTATTATTTTTTTTTTTTAGAGACAGAATCTCACTCTGTTGCCCAGGCTGGAGTGCAGTGCAATGATCATAGCTCACTGCATCCTCGAACTCCTGGGTTCAAGTGATCCTCCTGCGTCAGCCTCCCAAGTAGCTGGGACTACAGACTTGTGCCTTTATACCTGGCTAATTTATTAAACTGTGTTGCCCAGGCTGGTGTTGAACTCCTGGCCTCAAGCAATCTTCTTGAATTATAGGCATAAACCACCACACCCAGCCATAACTGAGTTTATTAGCTCTTTAGTCTCATGAATGACACACAAAAAGATGATGGAAACCAGGAAAATACATATACTAAGCTGGGTGCTGTTGCATGTGCCTGCAGTACCAGCTACTTGGGAAGCTGAGGCAGGATTGCTTGAGCCCAGGAGGTCAAGTTGAGCCTGGGCAATACAAGTGAGACCCTATCTCTAAATTAAAAAGAAAGAAAAATACAAAAGGAAAAAATGTATATCAATTTATAATTGGATAGGCAGGGAACAACCTACATTGTTTATTTGTACTTTTGCTTTTATGTAAAGATTTTTAAAAATCCAAAGTGGGGTGGCACATGATGAATATGATAGTCAAATAAATATAAACAGTCTATTGAAGAATAAGCATTTGCCACAAAAGGATATATTAGAATATGTTTTATATTATTGAGAAATGTACATTACAATTTAGAAAGGTAGTATAAGTTCATAGAAATAGAGATAATGAAGTGTTCATGTGTAATATAGTTATAGGAAAAGGTTCTTAGAAATTTTAGGAATTACGTCCCAGGCATTGCAATTTAGGGAAAAGTTTCTTTAGGATTTTGAATATTTATCTCAATGTTAGTCCAAAAATAGGAATCACAAATTCTGATGATATAATTCATAGAAATTAATATTACCTTACATGGAAATGTATTTTTGTGTTAATTTTCATTCATTTTCTAAAAAGTGTCTAACCAAGTCTATTACTATACGCATATTCAGAAATTTTTATTATGGTTAGAAACCATGGAATTGTAGAAGGGGCTGTGTTTTGTGGATTGAACTCAATGAGGAGCCATTTACAAGACATCTGAAATTATGGATTTGGATATATAATTATCAGTTGACTTTGGGTTAGCATGAGTTTAAATAATTCTGGAATTTTTCTTTTTTTATAATATTCAAAAAGTACTAGTTTATTTAAGTTGATTGTGAACTTGGTTATTTCGGTGATCAGTAAAATAACTCTGGGCTATTTGGATTATTCCGCTATATCACTGCATTGGTAGTACACAATTAGTGGTAGTGTTGTATAAACTATGATAGTGTGGTTCCCTTTCATTGTTTTTAACATGTCTGTCTTACTTGAGGTCTTCCTATTTAAAGTGAGAAAAGAAATTTTTTAAATTTCTAAGAATAAAAGCTTGGTTAAAAAACTAACAGTAATTTTGCATATTATTTTCAGGAAATGAAAGCCAGCATTGTAATAAATTCTGTTCATGAAGATAATTTAGGCTTTCAAACATGGAAGCAAAGGTCTAACTAATAACCTTTCATAAAAAATATTCATGGTTAGCATATCAAAACATTTGTTTTAGGATATGTTATTTAAAATGGCTTTTAACTTTTTTTGCCTCACTGTGGGAATTGGAAAATGGAAGTTGAAAATACATTATCCTGTAGAAACAGCTAAGCATTCAATTGTTTGTCTGCTTTCCACAGATGGGCGGAAACCATTTCCAATTAACCATGGTGAAACTAGTGATGAAACTTTATTAGAGGTAACAATAAAACTTGTTGGCCCATCTTAAGTGCTATTAATATTTTGTCATCTTTAAAACATCTCTAAAGGTCACTTGTATAACATTTTCTCTGTATTTGGACACTTCTTTATCCTTGTTCTCTCTAGAAAATTCAAAAAGCAAGTTTAAGTTAGTGTTAAAAATCTACAACAAAGAGGTTTTCAGAGCTCTTTCTATGAACAGCTGTCAAATTTGAAAAGACAGGAATAGTATTGAAAGACTTACTCATTATATCCCAGATTTCATCAAATCCAGGATACCATTAATTGTATCTTGATCCTAATTTTAGAGATTTTAAAACATGAATAAATTGTGTGGCTTAGAATCAATGAAACATGATTTTTAGGTGAAAAGTTCCTTAATAGCATTTTAAGAACACTTACAGCCAGGCACAGTGGCTGATGCCTGTAATCTCAGCACTTTGGGAGGCTGAGGTGGGTGGATCAGCTGAGGTCAGGAGTTTGAGACCAACCTGACCAATATGGTGAAACCGTGTCTCTACTAAAAATACAGAAATTAGCCAGGTGTGGTAGCATGTGACTGTAGTCCCAGCTACTAGGGAGGCTGAGACAGGAGAATTGCTTGAACCTGGGAATCAGAGGTTGCAGTGAGCCGAGATTGCACTACTGCACTCCAGCCTGGGTGACAGAGCGAAACTCTGTCTCAAAATAAAAGAACACTTATTATATCTTATACTTTTGTACATGGCTAATGAGGGCACCCAACTATTCACTCCTCTGGTGTTATTTATTTCCCCTTTGGAAAAGGAAGTTTGCAGTATAAAATTAGCATGAATTAGAAAAATACGAAGTTTATCATTTGTAAACAAAACACTTATACACTGAAAAATCATACTTTTTTTTGCTTTTTTTCTTCATAGGATGCCATAGAAGTTTGCAAGAAGTTTATGGAGCGTGACCCCGATGAACTAAGATTTAATGCAATTGCTCTTTCTGCAGCATAGCTTGTCAATAATGGAAACACCAAATACTGTATTATTTGCAACAAAATTTAAATTTTCTCTGCCATACACTAACTCAAAAATTTTGATATTTTCATTAACTTGATGATTAAACTTTATGTGAATTCAACTTTGACTTAACCTGTGTTTTATGTTATTTTTGCTCCAAGTTAAAGGTACAATACTTTCCTCCTCTTTTTTTCTTATGAAGGATTTATCTTGTTTGAAAACTAGCAATAGCTTTCTTTTTAGATTTTATAGAAAATTTTGTATTGGGATATCAGGCACAATTCTATCTGCATAATATGAATATATATTATATATGTTAACCTATTTATTTAGAAAACATTTATTGGCTGGGTGTGGTGGCTCACACCTGTAATCCCAGCACTTTGGGAGGCCGAGGCAGGTGGATCACCTGAGGTCAGGAGTTTGAGATCAGCCTGGCCAACACAGTGAAACCCTGTCCCTACTAAAAATAGAAAAATTAGCTGGGCATGGTGGCACACACCTGTAGTCCCAGCTCCTTGGAAGGCTGAGGCAGGAGAATTGCTTGAACCCTGGAGGCGGAGGTTGCATGAGCCGAGATTGCACCACTGCACTCCAGCCTGGGTGACAAAGCGAGACTCCATCTCAAAAAGAAAACATTTGTTAAGCATTTACTTGTAATGAGATGGATGCTGTTCTGGGTTCAGAAGTTAAAGCATTGAACACTGTTGACAAATTTAATAGTCATGGAGCTTATGCTATTGTGAGAGGAGCTAAATAACAAACTCATTAAGATAAATACCAACTATAGATGCTGTGTAGAGAATTAAAGTAGGATTTGTGTCAGGGAGTGACCAAGTAGCTACTTTAGATTTTGTTTTCAGGGAGGCTTCTGTGGGGAGGTGACTTTGAAGTGGAGATCTGAATGACGCCTGTCATATAAAGGCGGTAGGGAAGAGCAGAGGAATTAATTAATGTGGAGTCCCTAAAGTAGGAACGTCTTGCTGTATTGTAGGACCAGGAAGGAGGTTCAATTGGCCAGGGCATAGAAAGTAACAGGGAAAGTAGCAAGAGATGAGGTCAGAAAAAGAGGGACTTTGTGATACAGGAAAAGGCATTTGGATTCATTGCAAATTGGAGAATTTTAAGCAGGACAGGGACCTGCTTTTTTAAAGGATCACTCTGACGACTCTGTGGATAATATATCGAGGAGGGGAGCAAGAATAGAAGTAGAAAAACCTGTGAGGTGCCCACTGTAGTTGTTCAGTGGGATGATGATGGCTGGGTCTTAAAAGTGGTAGATCAGGCCGGGCGCGGTGGCTCATGCCTGTAATCCCAGCACTTTGGGAGGCCAAGGAGGGCAGATCACGAGGTCAAGAGATCGAAACCATCCTGGCCAACATGGTGAAACCCCCTCTCTACTAAAAAATACAAAAATTAGCTGAGTGTGGTGGCGCACACCTGTAGTCCGAGCTACTTGGGAGGCTGAGTCAGTAGAATTGCTTGAACCCGGGAGGTGGAGGTTGCAGTGAGCCGACATTGCACCACTGCACTGTAGCCTGGCGACAGAGCAAGACTCTGTCTCAAAAAAAAAAAAGGGGTAGATCAGAGGCCAAGTGCAGTGGCTCATGCCTGTAATCCCAACATGTTGAGGTGTGTGGCCAGGAATTCGAGACCAACCTGGGTAACAGACCCCATCTCTAAAATAATAATAATGAAAAAGTTAGCTGGACACGGTGGCATGTGCCTGTAGTCCTAGCTAGTCAGGAGGCCGAGGTGGGAAGGATTGCTTGAGCCCAGGAGTTTGAGGCTGCAGTGAGTCATGATTGCACCACTGCACTCTAGACTGGGTGATGGAGGCAGACCCTGTCTCAGAAATAATGAATACATTTAAATGGTGGTACATGAGTGAATTTTGGGTGTGCTTTGAAGAAGGAAGGGCTTCAGTTGAGTCTTTAAGGATAAATGGATAGGCAGTGGAAAAGTGAAAGGGCATTTATAGAGCTGGGCCGGAACAGAGTTGGTGTGGTGACAGTGTTCTGTATTTTCTTGGGAGGGGTGTAGTCATTACTTGGGTGTAAAAATTTATAAAAACTCATTGAATTGTACATTAAAAATCTGTATTTCACTGTATATACATTTTACCTTAAGGGGAGGTAGTAAGGGTTACTTGGAATATGCATTTATCATAACTGAATTGTACATTTGAAGTCTGTACTGTACAGACATTTTATCTTAAACCAGGGTTGTGTTGAAATGAGTATAGTAGTTAGGAGAAAAACCAGATAGGTCCAAAATGAAGTTTCTGATTAGTAATTGAATATAGATATTTACGTACAATTCACTGAGTTAAGAATAGAGAAAGCATGGCTTTCAGAATCAATTAGATCTTTGTTACTCAAGTGTGTTTGCATCAGTACTACATGGGAGCTTACTAGAAATGAGAAATTTCAGACCTCATCCCCAAAACCTGCATTTTAAACAAGATCCCTGCTTATTCATGAGCAATAAAAAAAGTTTCAGAAGCACTAGATTAGAAAAAATAGACTATAACAAGGAAAATAACTTGGGAAAATATTTAAGCTTACCATTATTCTATGGTTGAAAGGGAGTGGGTGAAATGTTGGCAATAGGGATGAAAAAATAATCTGAAACAATTTGATAGACTGTATATGCAGATGATGCTTACCACACCAATAATAACCAGGTGTTCTATTCCTGTTACATTGTTTATCTTTTGTGTGTTATCTTAAATATTTTAAACATTCCTAAGCAGTTTTCTTCCTGTTGCCTTGCTGGATTTCTCTTAATCATATGATTTCTTAGTAGATCCTAAATCAATGGCACATTACCTAGAATTTACGTAGTTTCTTAAAATATGCTGTGAGGAACACTAACTTTGCAGAACTCTTAATGGGTAAGAAATGAAGTCAAGTATCTTTTTCTTTTTAAGATGGAGTTTTGCTCTTCTTGCCCAGACTGCAGTGCAATGATGCAATCTTGGCTCACTTCAACTTCACCTACCAGGTTCAAGTGATTCTCTTGCCTCAGCCTCCTGAGTAGCTGGGATTACAGGCATGCGCCATCACGCCTGGCTAATTTTTTTGTATTTTCAGTAGAGACGGGGCTTCTCCATGTTGGTCAGTCGGCCTCAAACTCCCAACCTCAGGTGATCCACGTGCCTCGGCCTCCCAAAGTGCTGGAAATACAGGCATGAGCCACAGTGCCTGGCCTGGATTTCTCTTAATCATATGATTTCTTAATAGATCCTAAATCAGTGGCACATTACATAGAATTTACATAGTTTCTCAAAATATGCTATACGGAATGCTAACTTTGCAGAACTCTTAATGGGTAAGAAAGATTATGAAGTTAAGTATCTTGAAAATACTGGGTTAAACAATTTTTTTTTTTGAAAGTTACACATATATTTGGAGGAGGGCAATTATAGAATGCCTCAGTTTTTTCAAAAAATATTCCGTGTGTTATGAACAACATTTTCTAAGCATTTTATGGAGCAGCACTTAGAGCTAGCATTCTTTGGCACACAGTTTAAGGTGGTAGTTCCTTGTGGAACAGACAGCTTGAAAACTTTTTTCCTTCTCTCTTCTTAGGTTATGTGTAAACTTTTAGTTCTCCTCAACTCTATTCCCTACAATACTTTGCTTAATCCCTTTCTTAAAATTTGGCACTTGTAGAAAAGATGAATAGTTTACTTTGTGTGAAAACTCATGGAGACACTAAGGTTGATCAAGTTGTGGGTTATTTCTGTATACTGCTGTTAATGACCATGATAGCGGGGAAAATGTAACTGAAATGAGCTAGAACTAAATATTTTTGCTTGGTGGACTTTTGGGAACATCATCTTTCACTGGGTATAATGGTTTGCTTTAAATTATTGAAACAGATGAACTTTTATGAGCCCCATAATACTTAACCCAAATATTTTCAGTGTTCATTTGTGAGTAAAGCAGAAGTTATCTGTATTCTATGGCAAATCAAAGTTTAAGCTGTCTTAAATGAAATTATCTTTGATTCCTTATAAAAATGTTTTAATGAATCTGACTTAAATTTGTTTTATTCCATCTTTGATTTGTGTGCAAGCTTTATTTGGTAATCTTTATCACTGGGCTGTGTATAACATACAACCTGCTTATTTAATGAAAATAATATAGCTTAAAAGATACTTTTAGCCATTAACGTTTGTTTACTACTATAGCTTTCAAAAGAAGTGTCTATGGGCTTATGATTCCTCTATTGGTGCTGCTAAAAATTGCAAAGAGGCATATTTCCATCACTTTTTAAAAACTTTCCTATTCATAGAAATTTATTTCTTTTAGGTAAATCTTATGTGGGTATATATGTATACTCATATACATGTATCTACATGTATATATATGTGTGCATGTGTGTGTGTTTGTGTATACATTTATATATGTTCACACATTCACACAAACAAAAGGTAAATAACCTTGGTCTAAATCCTCTGTTTTATTTAAATCCATGGCTGAAGTTAAGTAAAACCACTTTGAAAATTGTGTAACCAGTTGGGCATGCTAGCTCACGCCTGTAGTCTCAGCATGCCTGTAGTCCCAGCACTTTCGGAGGCAGAGGTGGGCAGATTGCTTGAGCCCAGGAGTTCAAGACCAGCCTGGGCAACATGGCGAGACCTCATTTCTACTAAAAATACAAAAATTAGCTGGGTGTGGTGGTGTACACCTGTGGTCCCAGCTACGTGAGAGATTGAGGTGGAAGGATTGCTTGAACCTGGGAAGTGAAGGCTGCAGTGAGCCAAGATCACGTCACTGCACTTCAGCCCCAGTGACAGTGAGACCCTGTCTCAAAAAAAAAAAAAAAAAAAAAAGAGCATTATATAAGGTTTTAAGAACAGATTTAGAGGGATTTATATACACATACATAAAGTTTAATAGTTAATGTTACCAGATTCCCTGGTAAGATCTTAAAATGAGCTTCCTTGCGCTCTCAGCAACATTGCTACTAAAAATCAAGTGTGGAATATATTCTTTTCAGATAGCAGCAAAAATGTTTTCTCATTTCCTTTGCTTCTGTTGATTTTCAGAACTTTTACCTCCTTAACATACATAACTACTGTGATGTAGAAGATTCCACATCATGAAGGGAATTAATTTTCTTGTACCACTGGTGCCAGTTGATCAGACCAACCTTACATGCCTCAGTTTCATGCATATTCTCACTTGTTTTCCTTTTGAATAAAAGTAATTCTAAGTCTTTCTCTTGACTTCTTTGTTTAGGATAGTGGTTCTGAACCTGTCTGTTCCTTCTACCTACTTGATAGATGACGGCTATCAGTACGACATTTTTCCACAGGCTACAACTAGATATTATATAGGAGGTCATAAAGACAATAGAAGGCTGTATATTATGAGCAATTATTTACTGTCTAATTGATAAGGAAACCCCTGGTTTAGGGACACTAAATGTATATGATCTATACTGAAAACTATTTTGCAACATTAATTTAAAATTGCTTAGAAATATATAATGTAGCTCATAATCCACAAGGTAGATATGAATATAACCTGAATTTAAAATAAAAATCAGCTAAGTAATGCGAACGGCATAATTTAATTGTTTGGTTCAGAACTGTGCTCTTTTTCAACATGTAAACATGATTGATATTCAAATAAATAAGTTATGTTTAATATGTGTGTCCTTTAAGAGCCAAAGGATCTCTGTGTCCTGCACATGTTTTATGACTACAAGATGAAAACAAATTGCTTGAGGTTTTATTTGTATCTTAAACATGAAAAACTTGAAGCACATGCAAGGGTTGTAAATTAGACTGTTGTTTAAAAATGCAGTAAAACCTGTCTGATGAAAAGTTGCATTGCTTACTGAGAGTTTACCTGTGGGAGAAGATGACAAAAAAAAATTGCATCTGAATTTTCCTGTGTGGCTAAGCCAAGAAAGTACTTTTCAAGAGGGGCATTTTCTTTATTCTCGCTGAATGCTAAGTATTTGAAACCAGAAGTCTCTCTCTTCTTCCACCACTACAGAAATATTTACGTTTGATACCAGTGTGCCGGGAGTGTATAATGGGGAATGTTACTCTGTGCATATTTTTCACCATCACGACCAAAACATCATATTTCATAGTCTGGGTATAACTTAAAAGATGCATTCTTCTGAAGAACTGATTTTAAAACAAAATGCAAATACCTTAAATATTTTTTATCTTAATATGATAAAGACATTTGTTCTTATAACTACATTCCAATACTACAATCAGGTACTTTGAAGTATTCAAGATAAGAGCACAAAAGTACTGATTTTAAGAACTTTAGAAAATACGGCTTATGGGCGATATAAACTTGAAGAATATCTAAAGCAGACTATGGTTTTAACCTTGTTTTTCCCGTTTTTGGAAGAAAAAAGCACGTAGGTCAGTTGTTACAAGTATTCCAGTGAAGGCTTTTAGTTTTTGAAGGACTAGGAGCCATCTTCAGTTTTTGTTTTGTTTTGTTTTTTCTATTTTAACTGTACATGAAATATCAAGTGCAAGTGACTTTTTTTTATCTTTAACTTTTTGTTTTTATGGTTACGAAGTAGGTGTACATATTTATGGGGTACGTGAGATATTTTGATACAGGCATCCAACTTGTAATCATTACATCAGGGTAAATGTGGTGTCTGTCACCTGAAGCACCCTAGTGCAATATGGCGAGTAATATCACCCCGGCCGCCTCTGGATATTACCAACCATATCGTGGGGAGTGGGGGGGCGTCCACAACTCCCTGTGATATGGCAAGTAATATCACCCCGGCTGCCCCTGGATATTACGAAGCATATGGGGGGGCGCCCACCTCCCCCCGACCCGCAAGCATTATGGCGAGTAATATCACCCTGGCGGCCCCTGGAGATTAGGAACCATAACGTGGGGTTTCGCGCTTGGACATTGTGAACCACATGGCAGGGGGTTGCCCACAGCGCCCCCCGCCATATGGAGAGTAATATCACCCCGGCCCCCGTGGATATTACGAACCATATGGCAGGGGGGTGCCCTCACCGGCTACTTTGGATATTTGGAGTAATATGATACTAGGAACAATATCATAGGGAGAATATAATGTTATTCTGTTTCTGTTTTGATATTAGGCACAATAACACTAGTTGGAGTCCCACTTCGGCGATATTGACAAAAATATCTTCCTTGCCCTTCTTGATATTAGAATCGAAATCACGGCGGGGGTTACACCCCATGCAATATTTCGTTTAATATAATTTTTTTTCTTGTGGATATTAGTAACAATATCACAGGGTGGCGAACACCTCTTACAGTATTGAAAGTAATATTCTGTTTTTTTTCTGGATATTAGGAACAATATCACAAGGGAATGTTCATTTCCTGCGATATTAGGAGTAATATCCTTTACATCCTTTACCCCTGCATATCAGGGACAGTATCCCCGGGGGCTCTACATCTTTTTTAATATTGGGAGTGATAACGGACTCTCTTTGTCTGGATATTAGGAACAATATCACAGTCAGAATGTGCAATTCCTGCAATATTAAAAGTAATATAATACTCTGTTCACCTTGATATTCAGAATAATATCACATGGGGTGTATACCATCTTTGCAATTTTGGGAGCGATATTCTCTTTCTCTGTGGATAGTTGGAACTATATTACAGGGACAGGTGTACACCTTCTATGCTATTGGGAGTAATGTCCTCTCCCCCGCTGGATATCAGGAACAATATCACAAGGGGTCTTCACCCTCTGCGATACTGGAAGTAATATTATCCACACTTCATCTGTATTGAATGACTAATGCCACAGGAGGGGTGTACACCCTCTGCGATTTTGGGAGTAATAGCATTTTCTCTTCCCCTGGATCTTAGGAACAATATCACTGGGGGGTGTACACTCCCTTCGATATTGAAAGTAACCTCCTCTTCTTTCCCAAATATTAGGAACAATATCACGGGGGGGTGTACTCCCTCTGCTATATTGACAGTCGTATCATTGTTCCACTTCTGGTAAATATTAGAAACAAGATCATAATGGGTATGTACACCCCCTGCGATATTGGGAATAATATCATCCTCTCCCCTTCTGTATATTATTAATATCACAAGCGGGGTTTACACCCCCGTGCAATATTTGGAGTAATATCATTCTCTTTCCCCCGGCTATTAGAAACAATATCATAGGGAGGTGTACACTTTCATTGATATTGAAAGTAATATCATCCTCTTCCTCCCGGATATTAGGAACGATATCATGGGGGGGGATGTACACCCTTCTCGAGATTGACAGTAATATCATTCTCTGTATCCTTGGATACTCCTAACAATATTACAAAAGGAGTGTACACCCCGTGTGATATTGAGTAATATTATCCTCTTTCCTTCTAGATATTAGGAACAATATCACGGGGGGCGGTGTACACCACATGCGATATTGGGAGCAATATCACCTTCTATTCCCCTGGATATTAGGAAGGATATATCATTCTGCGAGATCAGGAGATTAGGAACAAAATACCCCTTCTGCCCGACCAGGAGTAATGTCATTTTCTCCCATCCCTGAATATTAGAAACAGTATCACAGGGGGTTGTGTACAGCCTCTGCCATATTGGGAGTAATATCATCCTCCCTACCTTAGGATATTAGAAACAGTATCACGGGGGAGGTGTACACGCCCTTCGATATTGACAGTAATATCATCATCTCCCCCTGGATATTAGAAACAATATAAAGTGGGGGATGTACACCTGGTGTGATACTGGGAGTAATATCATCCTATCACCCCCTGGAGATTAAAAACAGACACTAGGGAGATGTACACCCACTGCGATGTTAGGAGTAATATCATTCTCTTCCCCACTGGCTATTTGGAACAATATCACGGTTGGGGGGGGCCTACACACTGTGTGATATTGGGAGTAATCTCACCCCGACTTCTGAATATTAGAAACAATATCAGAGTGAGGGTGTACATCCCCAGCAATGTTAGGAGTAATATCATTTTCTCACCCCACCCCTGTTTATTAGAAACACTATCACAGGTGGGGTGTACACCTTCTGTGATATTGGGAGTAATATTTTCTCCCTTCCTGGATATTAGGGGAGGTTTACACCCCCTGCGATATTTGTCAGTTTCTTTTGAGTTTCCTTGAAATGGCTATTTTGAATTCTCTATCTGAAAGGTCACATATCTCTGTCCTTCCAGGATTGGTCCCTGGTGCCTTATTTAGTTTGTTTAGTGAAGTCATGTTTTCCTGGATTCTCTTGATGCTTGTGGATGTTCATTGGTGTCTGAGGATTGAAGAGTTGAGTATTCACTGTAGTCTTCAGGGTCTGTGCTTGTTTTCACCCACCTTTCTTGGAAAGGCTTTCCAGGTATTTGAAGGGACTTGGGTGTTGTCATCTAAGTGTTTGGTCACTGCAACCATATCTGCATTAGCCTAGTAACATGGTGATTCTTGCAGACTCATAGAGGTAACACCTTGGTGGTCTTGAATAAGATCTGGAAGAATTCTCTGGATTACTGAGCAGAGACTCTTGTTCGCTTTCCTTACTCTCTCCCAAACCAATGGCCTTCCCCTGCCTCTCTGTTTTGAGCTGCCTGGAGCTGGGAGAGGGCTAACACAAGAACGCCTGTGGTACTACCACTGGGATTATGCTAGGTCAGAGCAGAAACCAGTACAGCACTGGGCCTTGCTCAAGGCCTGGTGTAACCGCTACCTGGCTACCACCTATGTTTGCTCAAGGCCCTAGGACTCTACAATCAACAGGTGGCAAAGCCAGCCAGGCTTGTGTCCTTCCCTTCATGGTAGTGAGTGCCCCTGGGCAATGGGTCAGTCCAGAGATGTCATTTGGGAACCAGGGCATGGAGTTGGAAATCTTAAAATCTACCTGGTGCTTAATTCAGCTGTGGCTGACCTGACACCCAAACCCCAAGACAAAGTTCTTCCCACACTTTCCTCCTCTTTCCATAAGCAGAGGAGTCTCTCTCTGTGGCCACTCTCACCCCAGGCCTATAGTGAGTACTGCCTGGCTACCCCTGGTGTTCACTGAAGCCCCAGGGTCTCTCCAATCAGCTTGTAGTTGATTGATTGCTGCCAGGCCTGGGACTTACCCTTCAGGGAAGCATGGAAATGGGCTCCTCTATGGCCCAGGTCAGGTCCAGAAATGCTGTCCAAGAGCTAAGGCCTAGAATCAGGGACCTCAAGAACCCTCTTGGTGCTCTGCCCCGCTATGGTTGAGCTGGTACCTAAACTACCCCTTTCACTCTTCCCTCTGTGTTTCTGAAGCAGGAGTCTCTCCTCATCACCACCATGGCAGGGAGTGTGCTGGGTCACTCCTGAAGCCAGCACATCTCAGAGTCTCACTCAAAGCCCATGGTATGTACTACCTGTCTGCTGCTGCTGATTATTCAAGGCCCAAGGGCTTTTTACTTAGCAGGTGATGAATTCTTCCAGGGTCTTTCCTTTCAAGGCAACAGTGTCCTTTCTGGCCCAGCATGCGTCTAGGAATGTCATCTGGGAGCTAGCTTCTCACCTGGGGGCCTCATGACTCTGCCTGGTGAACGATCCTACTGTGGCTGAGCTGGTTTGCAAGTTGTAAGACAAAGTCCTCTACTCTTCCCTTTCCTCTCCTCAAGTAGAAAGGAGTCTTTTTCAGAGCTGTGAGCTACGCTCCCTGGAGGAGGGATGGTGCAAACCCTCCTTTGGCTGCCCTGGTTGATGTTCCCCACTAGGTCATGTGCCCCTCAAGTCCAGACTTTGTTGCCTAGATTGCCTCTCAAGTTTATTTAGGATTCCAGGACAGTTTAGCCTGCAGTGGCAAGGCTTGCCAGAACTCAAGTTCCAGCCATTGGGATGGATGATTTCACTCTGGCTAGGGCTGGTCTAAATGCTCCCTCTGTGGGCATTGGCTGAGTTCTGCCAAGTGTTGCTTTCCACTGTGACAGGGCAGCATGGAGTTTCAATGCAAAGTCCCATAATCACTGTACTCTCCCTCCCCCAAGGACACAGATTCACTGCTGCTGGGGAATAGGGGAAGGATGGTGACAGCAATTCATGACTGTTTTTCCTACCCTCTTCAGTGCCTCTTTCAGTGATTTTAAGTTAAAACAATGTACTGTAATTGCTCACCTGATTTTTGGTACTTACGAAGGTGCCTTTATGTGTAGTTAGTTCTTAAATTTGGTGTTCCTGTGGGGAGGATGGTTGGTGAGGCTTTTAATTTGGTCCTGTGAGGCTTTTAATTTGGCCATCTTCTCCTGATCTCTTGAAAGTGACTTCTATAGCTAAGTTAACCAAATATAGGAGAGAAAGTGTTTACAGCAACTTATTCACATGTATTATATATTCTAGAGTTGACGCCTATGTAGATACTGGGGATTTATTGAGTGTGTTTGACCATTCTTGCATTGCTATAAAGAAACACCTGAGACTGGGTGATTTGTAAGGGAAACAAGTTTAATTGGCTAATAGTTCTGCAGGTTCTACAGCTTCTGCAGCCTCTATAGCAGTGCTTAGAGGCTTCTAGGGAGGCCTCGGGAAGCTTACAATCATGGCAAAATGTGAAGAGGAAGCAGGCACCTCACATGGTGAAAGCAGGAGCAAGGGAGAGAGTGAGGGGGCAGTACTACACAATTTTAAACAACCAGATCTTGCAACAACTCACACTATTGGTGCAAGGACAGCCCCAAGAGGATGGTGCTAAATCATTCATGAGGAATGTTCCCATGATGCAAACAACTCTTGCCAGGCTCCACCTCCAAAGTTGGGAATTACATTTCAACATGAGATTTGGGCAGGGACAAATATCCAAACTATATCACTGAGCAACCAACAAGGTTTTAATATGAAATCCAGTTGTTCTCAAACTTTTTAACATCAGGAGCTCCTTATACTCTAAAAATTACTGAGCAGCCTAGAGAGTTATAGATCTCTATCTCTTAGAAATTAAAATAAATTAATTAGCTGGGCATGGTGGCAGGTGCCTGTAATCCCAGCTACTCGAGAGGCCGAGGCAGGAGAACCACTTGAACCCAGGAGGCGGAGGTTGTAGTGAGCGGAGATTGTGTCATTGCACTCCAGCCTGGGCAATGAGACCAAAGCTCTGTCTCAAACAAAGAAAAAATTAAAATTAATTTTAGGAATATTTGTTCATTTAAAACTAAACTAAAAATAAGCCTATCACATGTTAACATAAATAACATTTTTATAAAAATATTTTCTTAATAAAGTTAGTGAGAAGAGTGGCACTGTTGTATTTTTGCAAAATCTCTTCAATATCTGACTTAAGCAGGACAGCTGTGTTCTCCTATTGATAATAAATAAAGAGTGCTTCCCAGAATTGACAGTTCAAGAAATCAGTGGTGATCTATGTCAAAATGATTTTTGGGATAGTAATTCGAGGACAGGACTATGTCTTTTGTATACCATTTTATCCTCAGAGTCTAATACAGTGCTTAGCACATAGTAATGGCCAGATACTTGGTAGGTGACTAAACTATGCTGCAGTGTGTTGAGAAATGAACAGAAAATGTGGATTCAGAAAGTATAGAAACTTCCTTCATGACACTTGGATGAGAAAAGAAGAGAAATGGGGGTGCAGAATCAGCAGAGGACTTTTTAAAATAATGTTTTCATGTGAGGGAAAAAAACCAATAGAGAGAAATTAAGAAAACGGAAAGAAGTGGAATAATGAGGAACCTAGGGTGGGGTAGGGTAGCAGGGCATTTCAAACTTTAACGAGCATATGACAGTCTAGATCTTATTAAAACGCAAATTCTGATTCAGCTGGTAGGTGAGGCCTGAGATTGTGCATTTCTAACAAGCAGTCAGATAATCTTAAGGCTGTTGGCCCCAAGGTCATACTTAGAGTAGTGATTTTCTACAACCCAGTTGGGGAAGTGATCTTGCACAGGAGAAATACACACCTCTTGCATTGAGTTTGGAGATTCTATCAGATGTAACTTTTTAAGAGAGAAAAATAATTTTCCTAATATCCAATTGCTACCCTTTCCCACTAAGTGGCTGCATTATGAAAAGTTCTTCACTTTGAAACTTCTGGTCCTGGTAATATGGAAATTCAGTGTTCCCACAGTGCTTGATTGAGAACATGATATTGAGATCACGGCATAAAATATAGTGGCTGCACAAAAAAAAGACATTAGGATCTCAAACAATTATGTAAAAGTCATTGCTTCATGAGCAGAGCTCAAACTTTGATGTGAGACCTGGTTTTATTCTTGGCGCTTACTCTGAGTGCTCTTGGGCAAATTAATACCTTAAGCAAGAATATTCTCATGTAGAATTTATATGAGAATTATAAGTGAAGTACATAAAGTCCAGCAGTCACAAATGGTATCTATTATTACCATCATCCTAAGATTACAATAAGCTATGTTGAAAGGTTGTTGCATAAATCATCAGATTCACCTAATTTTCAAAAAAATTTAAATAAGGAGATGGAATGAATAGATTGCATTTTGTTTCCATGCACAGGGGAACCGTGCATATTTCTCCTGTGACTCGGAAATGGTTTAACTTCTAAAAATCCCAAAATAGCTGAAGTTAGCAGACATGCAATTTAGCAAGGATGACTGGAATTTTGATCTTTCCTGTAATAATACTATACTCAAGCACACTGCTCATTAGGAAAACATTTTTATCTGAATCTTTTACTCTTGGGGGCAAAGAATGCTATTTTTCTTTTTGATAACTATGTTTATAAAATCTAAATCACCCTGAGGAATTATTTCAACATCTCAAGTTATTATTACCATTCATGTTTCATTTATAGCTATTTGAATTTTGATGAATTTCAATATGGTGCTAGAGTGAGAGTATACGTTCAAATAAGTTCAATATACGGGTATGGTGTAAAGCTATTTTAATTTCTTATTACAACTGCTATGAAGAAAATTAGGATCCGCCACATTTTCACATTTTATAGTTGGATGTCCTCTGATGTTCTCTTCCAGAGAGCAAAGCTCAGAGCTCTGGAAATTTGAGGCAACTGGTATGTGCTCATGTCTGCATCTGCGTGGGTGGGCTGTGTCTCAGGAACAGAGTCTGCAGCAAAAAAAAAAAAAAAAAAAAAAAAAAAAAAAAAAAAAAAAGGTAATAACAGTTCCTTGAATACTTTTATATTATTACTTTGAAAGAACTAAGGCAGAGCATCTCCATTTGGCTTTTCTTCGGGAACACATGTAGGTGGAAAAGAAGAGGTCAGAAGGAAGGCAAGAAGTAAATATGGCAACTGATATAAAATTTAGTCAACTTTGTAGACTCTCCCCAGGCATTTTCTTGTTGGTTTTTTTTTTTCCCCTTTTTCCATTTAAAATTGTTGTGGGTACTTTGTAGGTTCATATGTGTATGGGGTACATGAGATACCTTGATACAGGCATGGAATGTGTAGTAACCACATCATGGAGAATGGGGTATCCATCCCCTCCCAGGCATTTTCAACTTCAACTTTTATTATCAGTAACCACAAGACTGGAAATTTGTAACTTCCTCTTATCAATTTTGTAATCATTGTTGATCCCTTGCACTGGTAGACTATGCCTTGGCAGGAGAAAATATTGTAACAGCATAAGACATGTTATAGTTTCTAAGGTGCTTTTACATACAACATGGTAAGTGCATGCAGAAACATCAATTGAGCTACTACTCAAAGCCACGTTAGGTTTGTTTGTCTAGTATTATTAAGTCCTGCTGGAATTTGCTTTGAAAATTTTTTTACTCATTCTTTTTCTCAATCTTGTAATTGTCCATAAGTACTACCTTCATAATTAAAATGTTTCTACTCTGATGATGTCTTTAAGTACTTTAAGAATTATAAGTCTAGAGCACCTTTCAAGGGATCAAACCAGAAATGGATGCTTAGGGCGAGGTGTCACGCTGATTTACGACCACTCTCCTAACCTGACATTAGATATATTCAAGGCATCTGGCAGTAAGCGTAGAGCATACTAATGGGTTTTGATTTTCAATAATTTTTTTATGCATAAGATTTTATTATGTTTTATTGTGTTGGCTGAATATATCAGGATACTAATTGAAAGCAGATCTTAAATTTAGTAACTCCTGCTTTTTTTGGTTTAGTATTCAATAACCTTCTCTTAGGCCACTAGGACTTAATGAACAAAATACCTCTTTGGCAAAGAATTTTGCAGGCACAAAATGTTACTATAAAATTATTTTGTTGAAACTAAAATGAAACATTCATTTGACATTGCAGTTATTTTAAAAATGATAATTCTTGCAAACCACTAGAAAAGCAAAAATAATTTTAAGTGTCTCTAAAATTTAAATTAAACTTAAAATATTGTTAGTATTTTCTTGTGTTTGACTTTTTTTGGGACAAGCATTTATTTATTTTGGCATCTCTATTAAACAGTATTATGTATTTTCTAAGGCAGAATCAGAAAGGCCAAAGCATTTTTTTTTTTTTTTTTTGATATAGAATCTTGATCTGTTGCCCAGGGTGGAGTGCAGGTGCGATCTAGGCTCACTGCAACCTCTACCTCCTAGGTTCAAGCGATTCTCGTGTCTCAGCCTCCGGAGTAGCTGGGATTACAGGTGTATGCCACAATGCCAGGCAAATCTTTGTACTTTAGTAGAGATGAGGTTTCTCCATGTCAGCCAGGCTGGTTTGGAACTCATGACCTCAAGTGATCCGCCTGCCTTGGCCTCCCAAAGTGCTGGGATTATAGGTATGAGCCACTGTGCCCAACCAAGCATTAAAAAAAAAAGATTAAATTGGTAATTTATTTTAGGTATCATCAAGTAAAATTTTTCTTTCAAAACAATGAAAACTTTCCTTACTGAAATTTGCCAATTTAGATTTGTTTTTAGGAATGTTATAGGGAGATAAAAATTACTGAAAATCTGACTGTGGTGTAACTAGGAATGAAACTTTGGAAGGTGACGTGATGGGTAATGCTGTTTTCCCCAGCCTTTTCTACTAGTGGGAGAATATAGTCAGTTTGTAACACATAATAAACAGGTGTGGTTTTTTTTTTGATATTCCTAAATATTCAAACTTTTGGAGTTACATCTCCTTTAATTTTCAAATAGAATGCTTTGAATGATCATCCCAGGCTTCCTCCAGTATCTCATGGATTATCCAGGGTGTACATATCTCCAGCCATCTCTCGTTCAATGGTTTGCTTCTGCTGACTTGTCAATTTCTGTTTCAGTCTCCTCATCTATGACAGACAGTGATCCTTCCCGGGGAGCACTTTGCCTCTGGCTGGGCGTTGGCATACTCTCCAAGGTGCCATAAGGCAGAGCTATGTCTCCATCTTGACTGAAGGTTTCCACACTTCAGGAGAACATTAGAATACAGCAATCCCATCACTACGGTAAACCTGTATTTTGAATATAACTATTTCCAAAATCTAAGCAAAAATATTAGACCCTTTGCAGCTTTATCCAGCTTCCTAGCATCTCTGCTCTATGCCAAGATCCACCTGCTCTCATTTGTAGGAGAGAGCACCTTTCATAAATGTTTCATAGGGCCAATTTCCCGTAATTTAAGAATATTTTACTCACTACCTGAAGGACTTGGTTTCACTCTGGAACTTACTAGAAGAACTTCATGTTCAGGGAAACCCCACCTGTATTAGACTGTTTTCGTGCTGCTGATAAAGACATACCAAAGACTGGGACATTTACAAAAGAAAGGAGTTTAATGGACTTATAGTGCCACATGGCTGGGGAGGCCTCACAATCATGGTGGAAGGTGAAAGGTGTGTCTCACATGGTATCAGACAAGAGAAGAGAACTTGTACAGGGAAACTCCTATTTTTAAAACCATCAGATCTCGTGAGACTTACTCACTATCACGAGAACAGCATGAGAAAGACCCACTTCCATGATTCAATTACCTCCCACCAGGTTCCTCCCATAACACATGGAAATTGTAGGAGTTACAATTCAAGATGAGATTTGGGTGGGGACACAGCCAAACCATATCAACACCCTTAGACACAAGGATCCACACAGGATTACGTATTCTAGAATCTGAGTTGTAGAAGTGGTGGGAACAGTGGTGAATATCTATAGCACAAAAATATAGGATGGTGGTCGGTGTGAGAAATGCTGCCTGTGTTGAGGTTTCTCGGCCAGTAGGAAGTAATCATGACCCTTTTAATTCTTCCTGATTTCTTTTGGTCTTCTCTGAGTGCCCTTTGAATAAAACACATTCACACAAGATCTCCCAAGGTCAAACAGTTATTCTCAAGGATTGGACAGTCTGAACACATATTAAAGGACAGAGATATTTCTCTAAGGAAACTATGTCTAGTAAATAAATTCTCTTTTCCACAATAAAGAGATAAAGAGCCTTTTGTATTTATGTAGCATTATTTCAGGCCTTTCTTCTCATATTCTTCTGATTATCTAGACCATGCCCAGAGACCTATCTCTGCAGAAGTCAAATAGAGACTGTGACCGCACTTCCTTAAATAACAGAAGTTGATAGCCCTTTAACCATGTGAAGGTCCAGCAGAAGGTGTGTGTGTGTGTGTGTGTGTGTGTGTGTGTGTGTGTGTGATTCATATTAAAGTCTTAGGCAGGGCTTCCTCTCCAGTTGATTTTCTCAGTAAGCAGAAATGAAGCTGTAGATAGACGTCTTCTCCCTCTATCTAGAGAAAGCCCTAGGGTTATGGATTTTTTTTTTGTAATTTCAGTTACATGAGATTGGAGTAGTTTGGCCTCACTGTTCTGTTTCTGTCCACAGGGGCCAAAGAGTTTAATAGAGTAATGGATAGAACATTCCTAGTCCAAGAGCTTCTGGGAGACTTTGATGATTTACCTTAGAGATCATCTGGTGGTGTTCATGATCCCTGTGAAAATTCTAAACTGATCTTCATGTTCAGGGAAACTCCATTACCTTGTTTCATAGAGAATCTTCTGATGGAGCTGGCTCCAAGGCTTCCTTTTTCTCTCATGATTATTTTCAACACTTGAAGGAGTACCAGACCTGTCTTGGTACACACAAGTTTTAATGGCCATGCTGAAGCTCTGAAGACCAGCCAAAAACTTCATTTCATAGCTTTTTGTAAGGTTTCTTCACACTGTGTAGAGGTGAGGGTGAGATTTGCTTAAGATCACTGTGCTCTTACAATGGAGGCCCAGATTAACAATAATGGTAAACCTAGGAATACAACTTGGGTCTCTTGTCTCCAGGCCAGTCAGTCCTGTGGTCTTTAATCTTTTCCTTAAAAAACATTTTTGAAAATTTTATTGTGATAAACATTAGATCTACTGTATTAGTCTGTTTTCATGCTGCTGACAAAGACACACTGAGGCTGGGAAGAAAAGGAGATTTAATTGGATTTACAGTTCCACATGGCTGGGGAGGCCTCAGAATCATGGTGGGAGATGAAAGGCACCTCTTACATGGTGGCAGCAAAAGAAAATGAGGAAGAACAAAAGCGGAAACGCCTGATAAACCCATCAGATCTCGTGGGACTTATTCACTATGATGAGAATAGCCTGGGAAAGACTATTGATTCATATCAATAGTCTTGATTCATTTACCTCCATGATTCATTTACCTCCCTGTGGGTCCCTCCCACAACATGTGTCAATTCTGGGAGATACAATTCAAGTTGAGATTTGGGTGGGGACACAGCCAAACCATACCATCTACCCTCTTAACATATATATATATATGTTTAAATTTTTTTGAGACAGGGTCTCACTCTGTCACCCAGACTGGAGTGCAATGACACAATCTCAGCTCACTGTGACATCCACCTCCTGGGCTCCAGCCATCCTCTCACCTCAGCCTCCCAAGTAGCTTGGACCACAGTTGCATGGCCCCACAGCCAGCTAATTTTTATATTTTCTATAGAGACCAAGTTTCGCCATGTTGCCCCGGCTGGTCTTGAACTCCCGGGCTCAAGCGATCTGCCCATCTCAGCTTCTCAAAGTGCTGGGATTACAGGCATGAGCCAGTGTACTAGGCCAATATATTTTTCAAGTGTATGATACATTATTGTTGACCATAGATACTATCCTTTCCTTTTTAAAGCTAAAATATTACTGGTATCCACCTAGTAGTCATAGAATACAGGGAAAAAAGGAGTTATTATAAAAATAGGAGTTTAAACTTTTATAGGAAGTATTAATTTCCTATAATATATGGCTTGTTTCCTCTCTGAGTCCAATTTCAGAATGTAAACAAGAATTGCAATTACAATTCTAAAGAACAGGTGGTCCCCAACTTACAATTTTTTATCTTTACGATGATGCAAAAGAGCTACACACTTAGCCAAAACCATACTTAAGAGTATCCATACAGTCAGTCTTTCACTTTCAGTACAGTAGTCAATAAATTACATAAGATATTCAACAACTTATTATAAAATAGGCTTTGTGTTAGATGATTTTGCCCAACTGTAGGCTAATGTATGTGTTCTGAGGATGTTTAAGGAAGCTAGACTAAGCTATAATGTTTGCTAGGTTAAATACTTAACAAAATTTTCTACTTATAATGGGTTTATCAGATGTAACCTATCATAAGTTGACGAGCATCTGTATTAATAATTCAGTGCATACTGTGCTTAAATATTTTTCCCTGCCTTTTTAGCAGAACAGTTTGAACTGAGAGTAAGGTTATGTCTCTTATCAAATAAAGTTAATGAGTGATCAGGTAGAAGTTCTCTACCAAAAGACACACACACACACACACACACACACACACACACACACACACACATATTTTAGGAAAAACTGGACTTAAATATTTTTATCTTTGATTATCCTTACTAAAGATAGCCTTCTAGGGAAAACACAGAGTTTATTTTTTTTCATTTCATGGGCTTCAGGAAGAGAAGTTTAGTAAACACACTCTTTCCTCTTTCCCAGAAGCTGCAATAGTTTATTTTAAAGCTAATTCTAGGGTAAGTCCTTTTGAGCTCATGGCTATCACTTAGAGAATTATAATGTGGCTTTGTAATTCTAGCTAGAATGGAGGACCTTTAAAAAAGGTCTTGGATTTATGTTAAATGATTTAAGTTCAATGATAGGAAACCCCTCTACTTGTTAAAAAAAAAAAACTCAAAAAAACTCTTCAGATCTTTATAGTAGGGAGGAAACAACCAACTGCTTTTCAAATTACAGGGTTGGTCCCATGTTTTGAAAGTTACCATCTCAGCTGATCTCTTAATGAGATGTCTGTGTACATGAGACGAAGGTCGATAAGAACTTGAGGGCTTCTCATCTATCCCTTCTCAGTTAACAGTCCAGTAGCTTCAGAAGACAAATTTAGGACCCTTGCCTTAGTCCACTGGGTGAAGCATTCCTCATCCTAAAGCTGCACTGGAAACTTCCTGAAGGGTTGTCTTCTTTTTAGAGGAGTGTTATGATATGGGATTCACTTTGTTTTTCTCCTTTTGCTTTCTGGTGCGTACATGTTTCCCCTATTATGTTCATTTCTTAATCATTTTCCGTAACATGTTGGCTTCTTTTTTCTCTGGCTTTGATGTCCAAATATAGAATTGAACCTTCTTGTCTGAATACCATGATGTAAGTACTGACAACATACCTTCTTATTACTGACACTGAAGGATGTATTTTTTTGTGGGTAGAAATGGGATAGAGATAGGATAAGTATAATTCTTATTAAATATGCTTTTATCTACCTTCTAGGAGTCTTTCTTTGTGTTAAATAAGCTGTCATATAAGCATGAGAAATACACACATATTCCATATGTTGGTTATTTCTGAACTTAGAAGGGCAGATACTTTTTTGAATCATAACCAATCACAGTACAACATTCAGTTCTTTTATCAGAAGAATTCCTATCGTATGTTTCTTCTTTCAATGATTTCCAGCCAACAGGGCCTCCTCTCTCATAATCTCTGCCCAGGTACCATTCAGCCCCATTCCATCTTCCTTTACAACACAGAGTAGCCTTTTTCTGCCCAATTCATCCTAACTCCTCTCCACCCTACCCTGCCACTTGCTGCAAGAAACTTGGGCCTAAGGTTCACTTTTACTATAGAAAAGCATTTCCTAACAAAGCCAGTTTCTTTACGTAGAATAGTCGTCCTCAACGGGGGTGGGGTGGGGGTGTGTGATTTGCCCCCAGGGGACATTTGGCAGTGTCTGGAAACATTTTTCGTTATCACTTCTACAGGGATATTGCTGGCATCTAGTGGGTAGGGGCCAGGGATCCTGCTAAACATCCTATAATGCACAGGAAAATCCCCATAGCAAAGAATTATCTGACCCGGATTGTCAATTGTCCTTCTGTCGAGAGACCCTGCTGTAAGGAAATTCTTGTATCAGTGGCACTAAGCAAGGATATTTTCTACTCTGCTGTTATCAATGCTTTATTAATTCTGTACATTAAGTTATAAGTTTTACATATACACAGTCCAGTTAATAAACAGTTGTTGAATATTAGATATGTGTCAGGCACCAAGCCAGGCCCTCTTAAATTGCTTAAGGTTCAATGAGGAAAAGAGGCAATATAATACCTCGTGAAAGGGGCTCTGATTGCATAAAGAAGATATGCCTCATCTCGCTCAGGAAGATCTGCTAAGTTTTTTTGAATTCTGAGAAGGAAGAGGCCTGAATTGAACCTGGACGAATAGGTCAGAGAAAGCGAGGCAAAGGGAGGGAGAGAAACACATTTCTGGAAAAGGGAGAAGCACAGGTCAAGATGCGGTTAGAGAAATGGGCAGGAGCAGATCCCGAAGGACACCACTTAATGTGTTGGCCAACGTCAGATGGTTTTTAAAGGCCACTGGGAGCCCTTTAAAGAGGGGTTAATTGGGTCAGGAGTGGGGAGTATGCTGCTGATTTAAGAGTTAGATTTCAAGAAGGTCATACTGTTTCTGAAATCTAGCTGAGAGCTAATGAGAGACTGAACTAAGGTAGTAGAAATAGAATTGACAAGACTGGGAATGGGGTTGGCATTGGGATGAGAGACGAAAAGGTCTTGCATGACTCTCAAATTTTAGGCATGGTACCATTTCCCAAGTCAGGAAAGGAATGAGGAGACTGAAGGTTGTGGGATGACGTAGAAAGTCAAATTTGGACACACAGTCATTGCTCAGGATTTGGGGGAATTGGTTCTAGGACTCCTGTTCATACCAAAACCCCACAGATTCAAGTCCTTTATATAAAATGATACAGTATTTGCATAAAACCTACATAGTCCTCCCATATACTTTAAATCATCTTTAGATTACTTATAATATCTAATCCAATGTAAACACTATGTAAACAGTTGTTATACTGTATTTTTTAACATTTGTGTTATTTTTAATTGCATTGTTATTTTTTATTGTTTCTCTCACTCTCTACCCTCTAGATCCACAGTTGGTTGAATCTGCAGGGGTAGAACCTGCACATATGGAAAGCCAATTGTATTTCTGTGTCATACAGATTTTCTCATTTATAAAGGTAATATACATATCTTTTGCAAAAACACTTGGAAAAGAGAGAGAAGCACAAAATCTCCACTTGGAAATAGCCACTGTTGGTGGCTGGGCACAGTGGTTCATTCCTGTAATCCCAGCACTTTGGTTAAATTGAGGCAGGCGAATTGCCGGAATTCAGGAGTTCAAAATCAGCCTGGGTAACATGATGAAACACTGTCTCTACAAAAAATACAAAACTTAGCCAGGTGTGGTGGCATGTGCCTGTAGTTCCAGCTACTCAGGAGGCTGAGGTGGGAGGATCGCTTGAGCTCAGGAGGCAGAGGTTGCAGTGAGCGCCATTGCATTCCAGCCTGGGTGATAGAGTGAGACCCTGTCTCAAAAAACAAAATAAAACAAAACAAACTAAAAAGAAATAGCCACTGTTAAAAGTTCAGTGATGTTTTTCTCAAATTCTTCTATGTGGCCAAAATTATACCTTTAAAAAATACAAACCCAAACAAAGGTGCTTTATACACTGCCTTTTTTCACTTTGCAATATATTTTAACTCTTTCCCTGTGCCACTGAATGTCCTTTTACATTTTTTTCTTTTCTGTTCTTTTTTTTTGAGACAGAATCTCTCTCTGTTGCTCAGGCTGGAGGGCAGTGGTGCGATCTTGGCTCACTGTAATCTCTGCTTCCTGGGTTCAAGCAATTCTCATGCCTCAGTCTGCCAAGTGGCTGGGATTACAGGCATGCATCACTATGTCCAGCTAATTTTTGTATTTTTATTAGAGATGGATTTTCACCATGTTGCCCAGGCTTGTCTTGAACTGCTGAGCTTGAGCAATCCACCCACCTTGGCCTTCCAAAGTGCTGGGATTACAGGTATGAGCCACCGTGCCGGCCTCCCTTTACATTCTTAATGACTGCACAATATCTCACTCTATGGAGGAGCCATCATTTACTCCACTATCTCTATTGTTGGGGCTTTTGGTAGCTTTGGGATTCTCATTCCTTTTTTTTTTTTGAATACAGAGTCTCCTTCTATAGCCAGGCTGAAGTGCAGTGGTGCGATCTTGGTTCACTGCAAACTCTCACTCCCTGGTTCAAGCAATTCTCCTGCTTCAGCCTCCCGAGTAGCTGGATTATAGGCATGTGCCACCACGTCTGGCTAACTTTTGTATTTTTAGTAGAGCTGGGGTTTCACCATGTTGGCCAGGATCATCTTGATCTCCTGATCTCGTGATCTACCCACCTCGGCCTACCAAAGTGCTGGGATTACAGGAATGCGCCACTGCGCCCGGCCGGGGTTCTCATTCTTAACAAGTCATGCTTAACGCCATCACAAGTTGAGTCTTCAGAAGCTGACAGAAATGGCATTGGTAGTGTAAGATATTAACTAGGGCTGGATCCCTGTGAAGGGAAGAGGGAAGGAGCAGGGATGGGTGAGGGAGAAGGTGAACTGTGGTACAGTCCTGTGGCCTCAGCTGACCCCAGTGTTATCTCATTGGGTGGAAATGGCTGGGTTTTTATAATCTTAAGCCATTCATTGACCAGATGAGGGCTGCCCTGGGAGGGGAAGGACCTCAGGTGAGGCTGCACTCTGCAGCTGAGGCCAACCCTGAAGGGGCTGATAGCTGGGGGTATCTGTTGACCACACCCTCCATTGCTGGGTAGTAAGTCCTGTGAAGCAAATCCTCCTATGAAGCTCCTATGGGGCATCTCTGTGCCCACTGCCATCACTCATTCTGTGCATATATGTTGGCGCAGGTCCTTGGTATAAATTCCAAGAAGTGGAATTGCTGAGACAGAGCATGGGTATTTGAAAATCTTTTTATATTTACTGCCAAGTGATCTTCCAGAAAGATTGTACCCCTTTCTCCCATCAAGAGTTCATCACTAATGCATACATACAATTGTACTGCTTTATATTTTTAAATATTGAAAAGTACCTCAATTCCTTTGGAAAATAAATACAAATTTTGATGTTTTATTGTTGTGAATTTCATTTCAAACTCCGAAGGCAGGTATGGTACCTTTCTCTATAGAGCTTTCTCTATAGAGCTCTATAAATCTTTCCAGAAGGGTAAAACACTCTAATGACTGATATTAGGAGGCTAAGAATTATATCTGGGTCTTCTGAGTTGGAAACTTTCAACATTAAAGAGGCCAAGCAGTGATTGGTGCCTAAGCTGACTTGAAACAGGATTTGCAAAACCCTATAGCCTTTTCTTATAATTATTTGAACAAGTACGTGAAATACCCACTTTTTAGGAAAAATCTGACACATTGTTGGAAAAAGAGACCAAAGGGAAATAATCTTCAACCTTCGTTTATTGAGTGTCTATGCTAAGCAATACCTTGGGCTTTTATATCCACCATCATATTTAATTCTCATAACAATCCTTTGAAGTATTATCACATTATTCAGATGCAGAAACTGAAGCTTAGTGATTCTGGTAGTTTGCTAATGTAAGGCATTCAGATCCCCAATCCTGTGCGCTTCTTAACATTCTGGGCTGCTGCCCCCAAAGCTAGTTACACAGCAGCGGCTTTGAATGTGTAATGTATATAACTCTAGTAATAATAACCCTCAAGAAGCTTGCAGAATGTCCTACTGGACTGAATAGTGCATAGGATTCAGTGTCTAGAATTTTAAAATGTTGTATCACTTATAATATCTAGCACATATGAAGTATTCACCAATTACTTAAAAGTTTTTTTGTTTTTTGAAATGGAGTCTTGCTCTGTTGCCAGGCTGGAGTGCAGTGGCGCAATCTTGGCTCGCTGAAACCTCCTCCCAGGTTCAAGCGATTCTCCTGCCTCAGTCTCCTGACTAGCTGGGACTATAGGCATGTGCCACCATACCTGGCTAATTTTTGTATTTTTAATAAAGACGGGGTTTCACCATATTGGCTAGGATGGTCTCAATCTCTTGACCTTGTGATCCACCCACCTCAGCCTCCCAAAGTGTTGGGATTATAGGGGTGAGCTACCTCATCCATCCTTTTTTTTTTAGATGGAGTCTTGCTCTGTTGCCCAGGCTGGAGTGCAGTGGCACGGTCTCAGCTTACTGCAACCTCCAACTTCCCTGGTTCAAGCGATTTTCCTGCCTCAGCCTCCCGAGTAGCTGGGACTACAGGCATGTGCCACCATATTCGGCTAATTTTGGTACTTTCAATGGAGATGGGGTTTCACCATTTTGGCCAGACTGGTCTCGAACTCCTGACCTCATGATCCACCTGCCTTGGCCTTCCAAAGCGCTGGGATTACAGGCATCAGCCACCACACCCCGCCACACTTAAAAGTTTTTTGAATAGCCAATGAGAGAGAAATATCTTCCCAGTTTCTTTCATTATTCCATTTTCTTTTGGGGTTTGGTCTGATCATACTGAAGCCAAGAGGCAAATAGGTGGTCCAGTCAGTGACTTCCATTTCAGCAGGAACAGTCGTATTCCTAAAGCTTGTCAGCTTTTCTAAACAGAGCCACAGACTATAGACAGTGCCAATAAAAAGTGGTTGAACAAAAATGAACCTAACAAACAAAAACCACCACTCCAATCTGGAAGAATGTGGGTGGTGAACTGTTTACTCAGAAGAGATAGATAGGTTCCAATCCAGTCTTTAGAGCTAACTTCCAGAGGGCAGGAAGTAGAGAGAGAAGAGAAATATGTTGAAGACACCACAAAGAAGCCTACGATAAATCCAGAAGACAGTCGGGTTTTTTCAACAAGGCAATGTCATTTCAAGAAAAAGGGGAAGTGGGGAGGAGGAGGAGTCTCTTCTGGGTGAAAAAAGATGTATTCAAATAAACTTGGTGGTCATGGACTGAATCCTGGTCTGAGTAAGTCAGCTGTAAAAGACATTTTTGGGTCAGTTGGAAGAATGTGGTATGAGTTGATAATTATTGTTAGTTTTAGGTGTGAAAATAGTATTATGGTTATATAGGAAAGCATCCTTTTAAAAATGATATGTATATTGTACCATTTAGGGGTGTTTGTCTTTACTTTAAAACTGACCACCAGGTGTGATGGCTTAGCACTTTCGGAGGCCAAGGCAGGAGGACTGCTTGAGGCCAAAGTTAAAGACCAACCTGGACAACACAGCGAGACTCTTCTCTCTAGAAAAAAATACAGAAATTAGCTGGGTGTGGTATCACTTGCCTGTAGCCCCAGCTACTTGTGAGGTTGAGGCAGGAGGATTGCTTGAGCCCAGGAGTTCAAGGTCACAGCGAGCTATGATGGCGCCACTGCACTCCAGCCTAGGCAACAGAGCTATCTCTTAAAAAACAAGCAAGTAAATAAAATTTAAAAAATTAAAAAATAAAACCCTCCAGCAGAAAAGGTGATGAATTAAATAAGGCAAAATGTAAACACTTGTTAAATACAGACCCTAGGTTTTAGATAGCACTTATTCTACTAGCCTCTGCTCTATATCTGATGTTTTTCTTCATAAAAAGTAAACAACCAGAAAAATAAGAACAGGGTTTGCTTTCGTTTCAGCAGAGTAAGAACCGGTCTTTATTTTCCTCCAAAGATAGAGCCATCAACCTGTGGCCTGGACAGTGCCTCAGGAGCGTGGAGTGAGGGCCCGTGGAGCGTAGACAGAGGAGCAGGCTCCTTTTTGCACACCTGATTTGAGCACAAGCCGACCCGTGCGCCTCCCGCCCGACGGCCCTACACACCTACCCAGGGCCGCTGTGGATACCAAATAACGTGCCACCTCGCTGTCCCCTGAATGTCCTCAAACCACGAAGGGTGGGAGTTTTGACGCTCAGCGCGAGGGCGGTCACAGGGCCCGGACTGGGCTAAGCGGGCGGGAAGTGGGGAATGCAAGGTTTCCTGCCGCTCCCTCGAACCCTCGGCGTCGAGCCGGGGTGGAGGGGCGGGGACCCTCCTTCCACCACCACACCCACCTGGAAGCCGGGCGGAGCGGGGCAGGACTCCGCGGAAACGGCCGCACGTGCCAAGGCCACGACTCGACTCTGTCGCTGGGAGGGTCGGGCGACCGCAAGGGGCGGGGAGCGTGGGAGGGGACGGCGCGCACCTGGCGGCAGGGCCGGATCGCGGAGGGAGAGCGCGGAGAGAGCTCGGCGGGCCGGGCGGCAGGTGAGGGCCGTGGGCCGCGCTCCCCCGCGGGGGTTGTTTCTTGGCCGGGAAAGGTACAATTGTGCGCTGCTATTCCTGGTATGTCAGGCGGGCCGGGCGGCCGCGAGTCGGGAGGGCGCAGCTCTCAGGGGCCCGGGAGAGGGAGGGCGGGCCGGCGGCCGGAGGGGCGGGTGCGGGAAGGATGCGAGCGCGGCGGCGCATCCCCCTCGGGGCTGAGCCGCGAGCCGGGCGGGCGGCGCGGGAACCCGAGCCTGGCGGACGGTGGCCAGACAGTCCGACCGCAGAGGCGGCCGCGGCAGGGAGCCCCGGGGAGCAGCGGGAGGGGCGGACGGAAGCGGCGACTCCGCGGGCCCCTGGCGGGCGGCGGGGCGGGGGGGGGCCGGGGCGGGGCCACCGCGGGGAGGACGACAGCGGAGCTGCGACTTTTGAAGTCCAAACTGTCGTCGGGGCCGGAGCCGCGCACTGCCTCTGGGCGGCCGCTTCGCCTCCCGCGTCCTGCCAGGCTGCCCGGGTCCCCGCGGACCTTGGGTCGCTTTCAGGAGTTTAGGGAACGCCAGGTCTTCACGTTCTTTTAAGTTCGAGACCTTAACTAACTGCAGAACGCAACAAAGGGAACGAGAGCCCGGGCGTCCTCGCAGCCGGAGACTGGCGGCGGCCCACGAACCCTCCCCGCCAGTGGGGCCCAGACGCGCAGGGACAACCCCGCCCCTCCAGGCACCCACTGAGTCTCTCTCCCCCTCCCTTGTCCTAGCCATGGAAGGGCTGGAGGAGGCGGAGGCCGACTGCTCCGTGGCGTTCGCCGAGGCTCAGAGATGGGTGGAGGTGAGTGCCTTTCACTGCTCTCCCCTCCGCAGGTGTTGGCTGTCTCGGGGCGGTGGTCGCTACGTGACTGCAGCCCCGGACACTCTGCACTTTAGCCTCCTTGGGTGACCCAGCCGGCGCGAAGAAGCTGCTTTGCTTGTGCACTTTTGGGGACTCTGCGGGTTCTGCCTCTCCTGCCTCTTAATGTCCCGCTTTGATTAGCGCTGCCTAACCCCCGGCCCCCGACGTTGTCACTGGCTTCCTAGGGCAGAGGTGAGCGCTCGCCCGCCGGGTGCCGGCCCTGCACGTCCGGGAGGAGCAGCGCAGGTCGGCCCTGGCTCGCCCGGGGCGTCTCTCTGCAGGGCACAGCCCAGAGCGCGTGGTGCAGAGCTGGGCCAGGGCACTCGCGTGCATTCCCTCGGGGTGCCTAGAAGTGGGGATGCTCGACCTATAGCTGAGAAGCCAGTGTATTCAGTGTGGAGGGGGAGCGGAAAAGAAGGGTGGGTGGGAGGGCAGGTGGAGGTAGTAACACACCGGAGGAGCACCTGGAAGGATGATTTCTCTGCAGCCGCATCCAAGCCCCAGGGGGTAGGGGCCAGGCCTTGTGCTGCTTCATTTTCAGCTTTGATGAGACTGAGATCCTAGGGTCACTCATTGAGAGTTGTTATCCTTCCAGCTGTGCCTCACAGACAAAATCTTCCATTCCCTTCTTTCCCCCTGAAAAAGAGCGGGTCTCTCTATCCACGCCTTGGGGCTACATTTATCTGTAGAAGGTTAACATCAGGACTTCTAGCCGTTATTCTACTGGACGAAAAGATGACTTTTAAAACGAGGCAAAAGTCTTCGAAGCAGATGTGAATCAGGAACAACTGTTGAAAATTGTGGCATGCACCAGCATTGCAGTCATTTAGGAGTTATTGATGCCACGTGCTGGTTTAATCAACGTATTTAAAACGTCAAATTAGTCTTACAGATTATTCCACGGAAAAAAACAGGTTTACGAATTCCAAGGCGAACAATACTTGAAAATAATTTATTTTTCCTTAAAGAAATACATATATGTGTATGGAAAGAAAGAATAAACTTTCAGTGTTACATTTCTTACACTAAATAAAGGAATGTGAAATGTGAGTAGTATTACCCACAGGACAGTTGGGAGGTCTAAGGAATGAGCTTTTAGTGTCTTTTTAGATGGAAACTTTGAGCTGGTCTGAAGGTGACTTAGATGTAAAGGGAGGGCATGGGAAGCTGGGAGACGAATAATCACGGTATTTTGAATTGAAATGAGAGTGGAAAAATTTCAGCAATATAGTTAAGAGAAATAACTTCCCTCATTCGTAAACTTTGAAAAGCCAAGACTTCCAACTGTAATTTTCCATTAGCAGTGTGTGTTCTGCATAATTTTAGAAAACAAACATTTTGTGTTTGAGTGTTGGGAATTGAGGGAGGGAGAAGGGGAGACGTGGGGACATGTTTTGGTCATACATGGCTTCTGCGTGGAGTTTGCATCTGCATGCTTTGTATTTGTTTCAGGAAACGTGAATACGAATGATTCCACACCCTTTCCTTTTTTTAGTATGCAGATTTTGGAAAACTAAGAATTCCTTTTTTGTCCCTGCTTGGTCATAATTATGTAGGGTTTCTCCAAGAAATTTGTGTATAATGAACTAGGGAAAAGTGTATTGTGATAAAAGATATCATTAGGCATTGTACATATGGCCTCTTTTCACTCTCATCGCAGTCTATGTAAAGGTGTTTATCAGCAATGATTTGGCACCTCTATAATTTACTTTGTTCACCATTAGCAGAAAGCTGGATCTTCCTAAAGGTACTGTCATATCCTTTTTTTTTTTTTTTTTTGAGACGGAGTTTTGCTCTTGTTACCCAGGCTGGAATACAATGGTGCAATCTCAGCTCACGCAACCTCCACCTCCTGAGTTCAAGCGATTTTCCTGCCTCAGCCTCCCAAGTAGCTGGGATTACAGGCGTGCGACACCATGCCCAGCTAATTTTTTTTTTCTTTTTTTGTATTTTTAGTAGAGACGGGGTTTCACCATGTTGACCAGGATGGTCTCGATCTCTTGATCTAGTGATCCACCCGCCTCGGCCTCTCAAAGTGCTGGGATTATAGGCGTGAGCCACACGCCTGGCCTGTCATATCCTTTTAATATAGTTAATGAAATTAAAATTAAGCAATTTTTTTCATGCCACATGGAGCAAGGCAGTATGTTTGCCTTCATTGTGTGTATGTGAGGAATTTACATGTTCACATAGTTTTAGTATACTCTGGGCATGTGAAATGACCACAGCATGCTCACTGTTGGGGCTATTTTGTTTCTCCAGCCAGTGTCCACATTTATCTGTCTTGTCAGCTTTGCCTTTGCCACCAAAGCACATATTTTAAAATATTGTTCTTGCCAAAAGAAGCAGAATGAATGACTCTGTCATCACCACAACCTCTTTAAGAACCCCTAATTTGAAGATGAAAGCTTGATTCCAATGTGTATTTGTATTCTTTTTCCTGCTTGCTAATATTCTTGCTTCATTTTGCCCTATTCCTTTACACATTACTGAAATATAGAAGGGTTTTTAAATGTACATACTGTATGTGTATGCACATATATACATATGTATTATATAGATTCTATATGTATTAGATGTAATCTGTTACTTGTATTCTCGCTGCAGCTTTGAATACCCCAAAGTCACTAACTCCAATAACCTTGTAAAATTTTGAATGATGACTGGACTCCATTTCAGCATCTTCTTGCCATTTCAGTTTTCTGTCTTTGATTTAAATAGCTAATGTGTAATTCTCATAACCAAATTTTAAGTTTATTTTTTAGAGTGGAGGAGATTGAGGTAAGAGCTAGTGGTTGTTATTCTGCCAATTATTAGCATTTTACGAATCTTGTTTTTATTAATTTCGAATTGTATTTATATACTTGAGTATATATACAAACTGGCTTGTCTTCTGGTGCTAATTTTGCAATTCAAAGCAAATGTAGGAGTGCTACCCTTTAAGATAACATAATGATATTGGATTATTATGTGGTTGGAAAGCCTGTTTGGAACATTAATAATGTATCAGGGCTGGTTCATGATTAAACACCAGTTTAAAACCAAGTACTCTAATGGTTTGAAGGCAAAGGCAGAGGGGAAGCTTGATTCTAGCAAGGCTACCTAGTGGGTGATGAAGTGGTAGAAAATATAGCCGGGACTCTAATTTTAGGCTTCTTCTGCAGTACCTTTTAATTTTCTCTGCTGAATAGTTGCCTTTGTCTCTCTGTTTGGGGTCACCTGAAAGCCTTGACAAAATACTAATGAGACTGAAACTAAGGTATGTAGCACTTTGCACTGATAGGTCACAGTTTTCTAGTCTGCAAGTTAATGTTGCTATTTAGGTTGAGGTTCAAATACAAGAGTAATTTTTATGGCTGGAGCAGAACAGGATAACTTAATTTACCACCCTCCTTCTCACCTGCCCTTCCTGTTATCTTTGGATTGGATTTTTTCAGTATTGCTGTTACCCTGTAAGGGATGCCAACCTGAGCTCATCGCCAAGTCTGGCACTAGAATATGAATCCTTCCTCACTTCTAATTGGTCTGTTTCTCTACCTGCCCCAATTTTTATCCTTCACACATGTGCTGTTCATCACCTTTTAACTGTTTTGCCTTTGGTGCTAATGGAAGTATTTTTGGTAATTATGTACAGTTTCAATCAACAGATATTAAAACATTATGATAAATATGTTAAAAATTATAGTGTTACACAGCAATTCTTATTCTAGCTGCTGGAACTAAAATCATTTTTAAAGTGTTTCATGTTAAGGAATTGCACTCTGGATCTTCCATTGATATTAGTGAAATTCTTCTAAATGGTTTCCCTCTTTCTTCATAAATATCCCTTCTACTAGCGGCTGTCAGTCTGGTCTGGTTTGAAAAAGTTTGCCTGCAGTACATGAATCTTCATTGTACACCAGCATTGTCAAGAGGCTAAATGCAGGTCTTACGCATTTGTACTATTGTCTTTGAAATGTATGTAGAGTGACAAAGACATTCATTTGAAAATGTTACTGAGTTCATGGAAGCATTTTTTGGTAATCACGTATAATTTCCATCAACAGATTAAAGACATTGTGATTAATATTTGTTTAAAAATTGTAGGGTTAGAAAGCAATTCTTACTTTAGTTGTTGTAGCTAAAATCATTTTTCTCAAAATATAAACCTGATTTTGTTAATTCCTTGATTTCTGAGAGTCATAAAAAGATTTTAAAGTCCACAACCCTTAGTGTAGCCTTCATGGCCCTTTATAATCTGGTTCCTGCCTATCAATCTAATCTTGATTTTCAATCAATTTCTCCATAACTACTTGTGTGGCTACCAGATAGCATAGCAATTAAGGGTGCAGTTCTGAAGTCAAATCATCGTTCAAGTGTGGACTCTGCTATCTGAATCCTGTAGGTCTTTTTTCCTCTTAATCTCCCCTGGTGGTTGTGCCAGTTAAGTGGATGCTGATGGTAGAGCCACAGGTGCTCCCTAATCCATTGCTTGTGTTTCTCCTTGCACGGAATGCAGTTTTGTCACCTCCATGTTTTTGTATGGATGGAATACCTGTTACTCCTTGTTGACCTAGTAAACGCCTCTTCTTTCTTCCATACTTGGGCTAAAATCAATCTTTATGTGAAGGTTTCCGGAAATCACCAAACCTCCAGCCCCAGCCATTCCTTTCTCCCCTGTCTTACTCACATAAATCTCTCTTTTTGCATTGTGCGGTATAGTTCTATTTGTTTTTCTGTATTAGTCTATGAGCTGACTGAGGGCAGGAATCGTATCTTATTTATTTCTTGACTGCTTGGCCTGGTGCCTGGTGAATGCTTGTTGAATGAAAGTGCAAATAAAGTTACAGCTTTAACAACATTAAAAAATAGGGTTTTTAGCCGGGCGCGGTGGCTCACGCCTGTAATCCCAGTACTTTGGGAGGCTGAGGCAGGTGGATCATGAGGTCAGGAGTTTGAGACTAGCCTGGCCAATATGGTGAAACTCCGTCTCTACTAATAATACAAAAAAGTCAGCTGTGGGTGATGGGGCAAGCCTGTAGTCCCAGTTACTCGGGAGGCTGAGGCAGAAGAATCACTTGAACCTGGGAAGCGGAGGTTGCAGTGAGCTGAGATCTCGCCACTGCACTCCAGCCTGGGTGACAAAGCGAGAATCCGTCTCAAAAAAAAATAGGTTTTAAGGAGCAGAACTCATTCTCTTTCCAGTGGAAACTTGCTTCAGTGTGCTAAGCTTTATTGGTTACAGTTGTTTGGTTGCGACCTGCTGCAGGATGTGTCTCCATCTGCCAGTGTGTACTTGTCTATTTACTTAGCATTTCCTCTTCTGCTCAACCCTGTTCCTGAGTCACCTTACTCTACTCCTGCCCTCCACTTGATGATTTCCCTCATGGGAACTTACATTTAGTCATCTCAAAAACACCTACTATGTGCCTACTGTGTGCCAGACACTTGCTGGGCTTATGGATTTAGTCACCAAATTCTTAGCCCTTACCTGGACCTTCAAAGAGAGGCAGCTCCCATGAGAAGCAGATTTGCAGACAGACCCAGCAGTGCTGTCAGATAGTGAAGTTTATCTAGTGCATGTGATGGCATTGATGAGGCAGCCTGAGTCTTCCTGGAGAGTCAGGTCAAGCGCACAGAGAAGGCAGCATTTGAGCCGAGGCTGCAGTGGGGCTGACCCATTTGTCCACTAGGCTGGGGCATTTTGGCCTGTTTTAACTTGTCATGTGTGAAATCTTAAAGTTGCATACAGCATAGCTTCCAGGAGTTGCTGAGAGTACTTTTGCTGAAGTACCTTACTGAGGTCATGTTTTACCTGCAGTGAAATGCACTGAGTTTAAGTATACCGTATAGGAGTTTTGTCAGACCTATATGCTAAGTCGCCAGTACCCAGTCGAGATACAGAACACATTCTGTTTTTTTTTTTGAGATGGAGTCTCTCTCTGTCACCTGGCTGGAGTGCAGTGGCGTGATCTCGGTTTACTGCAACTTCTGCCTCCCAGGTTCAAGCGACACTCCTGCCTCAGGCTCCTGAGTAGTCGGGCCTACAGGTGCGTGCCATCACACCCAGCTCATTTTTGTATTTTTAGTAGAGACGGGGTTTCACTATGTTGGCCATGATGGTCTTGATCTCTTGACCTCGTGATCTGCTCCCCTCGGCCTCCCAAAGTGCTGGGATTACAGGTTTGAGCCACCATGCCCGGCCAAAGATACGGAGCACTTTTTATCACTCAAGAGAGTTCCCTTCCAGAGGGCACATCAATCTCTGCTCCTTTGGTAAGCATCCACTCTTTGATTTCTAGCACTATGGATTTCTCAAGGTAGGTGCGAATGGCCAAGAAATGTCTTAATGCCTACTTGTCATCTCATTTTTTCTTTTACTTTTTTTTTGAGACAGGATCTCACTCTGTTGCCCAGGCTGGAATGCAGTGGCATGATCTTGGCTCACTGCAACCTTTGCCTCCTGGGTTCAAGTGATTCTCCTGCCTCAGCCTCCTGAGTAGCTGCGACTATAGGTGTGCACCACCATGACTAGATAATTTTTGTATTTCTTTTCTTTCTTTTTCTTTTTTTTTTTTTTTGGTAGAGACAGCAATTCACTATGTTGCCCAGGCTGGTCTGAAACTCCTGGCCTCAAGTGATTCACCTGCCTTGGCCTCCCAAAGTACTGGGATTACAGGGCATGAGCCACCATGCCTGGCCCCATTTTTTTCTTTATGTAGTGTTTTATAATTTCTTGAACACAGCATCTTTATATGGCAAATAAGAAAGGATCCTAGAAAAGATAGGGGTGGCAAGAGATGATGGAGTTCATGAAATCCTCTTGAGAGGGAACTGATTCATACAAGTAGGAGCCTGGGCGGGAATGCCGTTAGAACAGCCTGACTCCAGGAAGTGTAAACAGATATGTCAAAGTGTTTCCTGAGGAACTGGGAGGGTTCCAGCACTGTGTCAGTCATTCTGGATTCTTCCAATGTACTGATGCACTGAAAGCTAGAAATGACCTCTTTCATAAAGTGAGGAAAAATACAAAGAACTTGTACCTTTAATAAAACAGGGTGTCAGCCAGGCATGGTGGCTCATGCCTACAATCTCAGAAGTTTGGGAGGCTGAGGAAGACCAGCCTGGTCAACGCAGCAAAAAATCTACCAAAAAACAAAAAAAAAAAGGTGGCACACACCTGCATCTCAGCTGCTTGGGAGGCTTAGGTGGGAGGATCGCCTGAGCCTGGGCAATAGAGGCTGCAGTGTGCCATGATTGTGCCACTGCACTCCAGCCTGGGTCATAGAGTAAGACCCTATCTCTACAAGTAAATTAATAAATAAGAGCATTATTGAACCAGTCAGGGAAGTGGACCCATTGGGTGAAAAATAATGAATGAATGATTTATGGTTCTTGATACACATCACCAAAGATACCCTCTAAAACCTTTGTGGCAGTTTGCACAATGAACAGGGGTTGAGGGCAACATTTTCCTCATATTCTGTCCCAAATTAGAAATTGTGATTTGTATTTTCCCTCTAAGCGAATAGATGAAAGACACATCTTGTCCTAATTTTTCCTCAGATTATTTATTGGTGATATTAAACATTTTTGTAACAGATGACCTATTGGGTTTCCTCCATTGAGGAACGATGAAGCCGAGTCAAGGAGGTTCTGTGTCCTCTAGATAAAGCCACAAAAGGCTCAATGAAGTCACAATTGGCCCTTGTGAAGAAGCCTTGAAACCTTGGTGTTTGTTAAGCCATTTGTAAAGCACAAATCCTTAAAGCTTCTCCTAAGCTTAGGGAGAGAGGAATAGTGTCCTGGATTGGATGGCAGGGAGTGTGCCAATTTATTCAATCTGCGTTGATTCTTGTCTTTCTGTGCAGTGCTCTAGCTCTCTTTCTCTCTGGATGCCAAGGGTGCTTTGGGTAGGGAAAGACTACTGTTGAGACTAAACCCTCCATTCACCTCCCCTCTTCCTATTAAGACTACTTCTCAACATACCAGCATTTGAGTTCTAGAAACACACTAGCTCTGTGAATGCTAGTTAAGAAAAGCAAAGCGACATCAACACATTTGCTCAATCCTTTTAGTTCGGAGGAAATACACCTTGCAGGTGAACTCTGTCTTTGAGTTAGCGTCTGCAGGTTGAGTTGCTTATGTTGTTTCTGCACCCTATAGTTCATGACAGAATGTTCCCAAATACTCGTTGAATGAATGAATATTTTGTGTTCAATCAGAAGGTTGGCCTATTTAATTGATGTTTCCAGATCTCCTTAAGCCTGTTAACTGTCAAAAATGTGTTAGAGCCTAAGGAAGTGATAAATTATGCATACCTGTACTTAACTCTTTAGTTTCAGAATGTGTTAAATAATTATTGGTTGTGTTTCTTTAAAAACACATTTGATGTAGTCAAAGCTCTTAATAAGGATAATAGCTGTCATACACGCACAACTTTGAAACGGAGGTTTAACATGCTCAACTTGCAGCTTTGCTTAAAGAGATGGACATTGGCAAGTTCTACTCTGATGAGTCACAGCACAGTCCTATGAACAGCCTTGCCAAAGATTATGAAATACCCCAGTGGTATGCCCAAAGACTGCTTCTCACTTCTGGATACAGAGTGCTGAGTTTGGTGCTTGAGTGCGTTTTTATGTTGGTACACAGCACTAGGCCTTCTGTCAGTCAAGCACAATGGGATTGCCATGTAGAAAGGTTAGGAAATTTTTGTATGGATTCAGAGGGCAGAACTGGTAACAACTGGTCACAGTGAGACTTTTGACTCAGTATTTTGAAGACCTTTCTATGAATATAGCAGTGCCCTACACTAGAGGAGCTGACTTGAATAGTAAGTTACCTACTAGTGAAGGTTTTTTGCAAAAGAAGCTGAATAAATGACAACTAAAGCAACTAGTATTCTTGAGTTACTGCCACATGCATAAGTGGCTAGTGAACTATACCCATGTATCTTATAATGAAGGACTATTATTACCTGACGGTGTTCTTTTCCAATGAGAGAAAAGAGGGGTGAGAGGTAAAATAATTTCCTCAAGGAAACACTAGAAGTTGTAAGAGCTGGCTGAGGATTTGAATACCTACGGCCTGCCCTCTTAGTGATTACACTCTGCTGCCTGGGAGTGGCACTGGCCAGGTAGTTCATCACTGTTAAGGAATTTAGAATTAGAAAGGAATGGGCTCTTTGTCCTTGTTCCGCCTAAAGCTGTAGGATTAGCTATTTTTTGTACATGACAAATCCTATGCAACTCCCGTTCACCAGCACAAATTCTTTCTTGTGACGTTAGTGCCATATTAGTACATGATCATCAAATATATATAAGTTACAGAATTGCCAATAGACATTATTTTTTTTTCTTTTTTAGAGACGGGGTCTCACTCTGTTGCCCAGGCTAGAGTGCAGTGGTACGATCATAGCTCACTGCAGCCTTGAACTCCTGTGCTCAAGCGATCTTCCTGCCTCAGCATCTGGAACAGTTGGGACTGTAGGCATACACGACCACACCCAGATAATTAATTTTTTTTTGGTAGGGACAAGGTCTTGCTTTGTTTCCTAAGCTGGTTTTGAACTCCTGGCTTCAAGCAGTCCTCCCAACTTGACCTCCCAAAGTGTCGGGATTACAGGTGTGAGCCACCATGCCCAGCCAAATAGACACCGTTGAGCAATTGCAGACTTTAGGTTTATATATTTGATTGTATTTTAGTGATTGTTAGTGTTCATCAACCCTTTTTTTTGCTTTTGTTTTTGTTTTTTTTTTGCTTTGTTGCCCAGGCTGGAGTGCAGTGGTGTGATCTCAGCTCACTGTAAACTCTGCCCCCCAGGTTCAAGTGATTCTCCTGCCTCAGCCTCCTAAGTAGCTGGGATTACAGGCATGCACCACCACACCCAGCTAATTTTTGTATTTTTAGTAGAGATGGAGTTTCACCATTGGCCAGGCTGATCTTGAACTCCTGACCTCGTGATCCGCCTGCCTCAGCCTCCCAAAGTGCTGGGATTACAGGTGTGAGCCACTGCGTCCGGCCTCAATCAACCGTTTAAAGTATTAAAAAAGGGAAACATTTTAATATGACATGGAGTTATACTTTGAGCTAGACTAGGAAATAGATCTCGAAGTAGTTTCTTCTGTAGGATAATTTATAAAAGTATCACCTTCTCTTATGTGACCTACATTTCTGTAGTTCATGCATACTAAAATTGTACAGATGGTTATTGTACAGTGCTTCAAAATACATGTCATGTTTTTGATTAGGATACTTTTTAGTTAGTGTTTAAACTTGTTAGTACCAAAGCTGGGACTCTGGTGAAAAGTTTTTGCACTAGATTGAAATTTGATCTAGATGTGTGAACAGGGAAAGAAATATTTTGAGCTATTTTGTTATACCACCATTTCATAACAGTCAAAGGAAGGGAGGTCGTTGCCAGTCTCATTATAGGATTTCATTCTGGCTTGACCCAGGAGTTCAAGGCTGCAGTGGGCTATGATTGCACCACTGCATTCCAGCCTGGATGACAGAGCGAGACACCCTGTCTCAAAAAAAAAAAAAAAAGGAAGTTCATTGTAGAATTATTTTTTTGCATGACAGTTTAATGTTTTTCATTCTATGTGAGGAAGGGGACAATAAGTGAATGTATTGCCTCTGGAACGGTATCAAACACATTTGGAATTTACCCTAAGGTCTGAAGAAAATATTGTCAGTGTATAAAAAGCATTAGATAGAGTTGGTGAAAACTTCCCTCTCAAACCCTTCATTGCCTTCTCAAACCATTTTTAGGTTTTTCTTCTGTTTCACTTGGTATTTCTAATTTTTCTGTGCTCAGTCTTTCTAATTACTGTCATCAGTGAATGTTAGAACATCCAAGGACTCATCTTCTCTGTCTTCTTTTCTTTGTCTACAGTATCTTCCTAGCAGTGTTATTAAGTTCATATGCCTTCTCCATGCTGATTGCTTCCATATTTACATTCTTGACCCTGACCTTGTCCTTAAATTTTAGTAACTATCTACCCAAGATTTCCCAGTGTAGGTCTGATAAGCATGTCACACTCACTGGATTCTAAGCAAAACTCTTAGTCCTACCCTCTCCCCACCCCTTCCTAATCATCTTCTCATCTCCCCAGGGTTTCTGTCTTAGCAAATGGCATCATTGTTCAGCCAGTTGCTCAGGCTCCCAAATTTGAAGTCGTTATTGACTCTTGTTCTTTTATAACATCACACCCCACATCCAATCTGAAGAAATCCAGCTGGCTGTGTCTTCAAATAGATCCAGACTCTGACCACTTCTTACCACATCCACCATCACCTTTCATCTATGCTGTTGCAGTAGCCTGGACTCCTTGCTTCCAAAAGAGCAGCCAGTTTCCTCTTTAAAAATGGAAGCCAGAGATTATACATCTGACTCTGCACCCTTGCTCCCTCCCCTGACAAAGGCTTTCCATTGCATTAAGAATAAAGCCTGCATTTTTAAGCCAGTCTCTCGGGCCCCACGTGATCTGTCCCCTGCTTGCCTATCTCATCTCCACCCCTACTCTTCGACTTGCTTACTGTGTTCATGCTGGCTTCCAGATGTTCCTCAGATGTACAGAAAAGGGCTTTATCGTAAGGTCTTCGTGTTGCTGTTTCTTCTGCATGAATACATTTTCTTCACTTATTCGGGTCTTAGCCTAAATGATACCTCCTCTTCCCTCCCACTGCCATTATCCTCCCTTGTCCCTCCATACTCAGATTTTATTGCACATATTATCACTTGCCTCTGCATTTTATATACGTGTGTGTGTGTGTGTGTGTGTGTGTCTGTTCAGCTATTTCCACTAGGATATAAGTGCCTTATGTACAAGGGCTTATTTTGTTTTCAAGTCATGAATAGTGGCAAGTGTTTACTAGGCACTCAATATTCCTGGGAAAAGTAAGTGGATGAACGAACAAATACCTTTTAATTCTCTGTACTGAAATCTTTTTAGCCCTGTGACATGACTGACTACTTGGTTATGCTTCATTCAACAAGAGAAGTTGGTTTTGTTGTATTAGTTGGGATTTTCCCTGCTTTTTCGAGTTCTGTTCTAGATTGAGCAAGTTTTGAACATGTTTTTCTGAAAAGAGCAAGTTTTTAAACCATGCCAAATTGACTTTATTTAACCAATTCTAAAGATGCCTGAAAGTAAGCAAGTATCATAAAAAAAAGTGCAAGTAAATTTGAAGATGAGCCTTTTTAGCTGAATACCCTGTGCTTGGGGATAATATGTCATCATGAAACTTTGGGGTATTATTCATGACAAAGATTTCACAACCTGCTGATTGAGTTGTGTCCTGCAGTTTGAGCATGGTCTGTAGTCATAATTGGAGACAGAAAAGCAGAAAATAGCTTTACCCTGTTTAGAAATAAAAAAAATAGAAACTTTATTGAGAACAGGAAAGTTTCTAGCATCTGCTCCAACTTACACATCAGAGGCCCATCTTAATGCTTTGAAAGGGTTGTACTTTATACCAGCTTTCTGATGGAATTATTCTGAAATGGCACACAAAACTGAGGGTGGAGGCTTTCAAAAGGGTTTTGTTCAGAAGTGAAGGGAAAAGGGAAGCTGAAGCTCCTGATACAATTTTGCACAAACTGATTTTCTCTTAAGTTTCTTTTTCTTCTTTTTTGAGACAGGGTCTCACTCTGTCACCCATGCTAGAGTATAGTTGTGCAATCATAACTGACTGCAGGCTTGAACTCCTGTCTCAGCCTCCTGAGTAGCTGGGGCTATAGGTGTACCACCAGACCTGGATAATTTTTAAAATTTTTTTTATAGAGCCAGGGTCTTGCTATATTGCCTAGGTTGGTCTTGAATTCCTGGCCTCAAGTGATCCTCCCACCTTGGCCTCCCAAAGTGTTGGGATTGCAGGCTTGGCCCACTGCTCCCAATCTAACTTGTTTTTTAATGATTGTTTCTAGCTATTACTTGAATTAAAAGATATTCTTTTAAAAAATGATTATATATATATATATAAAATGAGAAAAAAAGAGGTTCAGAGAAGTTAAGCTTCTTCCCCAACACCATGCAGCTGATGCTGGCAGGCCCAGTATTTGAACTTAGATCTGTCTAATAGAAAAATCAAGCTCTCAACCCCTTCATTCATCTTCCTTTGTTTCTCACCCTCCCTTACGTAGCCCTGCCTGTTTTGTGGCATGTACACATCTTATTGTGCTATTGGCTCTTCTATATATCAGCCTGTCTCACTCATTTTCTTGTTTCACAATTGAAGCTAAGTTAAAAAGCATAGAAAAGTGATTAGACTTAATATGGCATGTAGTGGCTGGGTTGGTGGCTCACACCTATAATCCCAGTACTTTGGGAGGCTGAGGTGGGCGGATCACCTGAGGTTGGGAGTTTGAGACCAGCCTGACCAACATGGAGAAACCCTGTCTCTACTAAATTACAAAATTAGCCAGGCGTGGTGATGTGCACCTGTAATCCCAGCTACTCGGAAGGCTGAGGCAGGAGAATCGCTTGAACCCGAAGGCGAAGGTTGCGGCTAGCCGAGATAAAGTATGGCATGTGGTGTAAATTCACACTGAAGTGTAAGTAGATACTATTAAAAAGCTTTCTCATGTTGGGATGGGACAGGGCCTTAGGGACAGTGTGCGTGGTGAGAAAGGGAACAATAGGACACTTGTCAATCTACCAAAAGCATCAGAAAGAACTGGTGATAACTTCCCTCTCAAAACAGTCTGTTCATTGCCCTCTGGGTTCTTCTCCTGTTTCACTTGGTGTGAAGTCCCTTCTGATACTTGACCTGTCAGGGAAGAAACAGCCACAGGACAGTATAAGAGTAAGTGCAGACATGTTGGACAGCAAACCTACAGGAAGCTTGAGGATGGGAAAAGCATTTGGAAACTATTAGAGAAGGTCTTTCTTGACCTGAATCAGAAAGTTGATGCATGGGAAGTATAGTGGAAGGCATTCGAGTTGGGTAGGGGTGGTGCGAGCATGAGGAAGCGAGTATTGAACTGTCCTATGGGCAGGACAATGCAGCTAGTAGTCTACTTAGTGTGGAAAGTGCTGATTTGAAGGTAGGAAGAATTATAAGATCTAAGACCAAATAGTGGATATCAATTTTGATTTTTTTTTTAAATGCCCCATCAGATGATGTTAGAATCTGTTCTACAGAATGGGTCGGTGGAGGGGAAAGATACTATTGCATATTAGAGGATTAAGGATTAAACCCCTTGGACAACGTCTTCTTTTAGGAGGACTGGAAGGGAAGGGGGAGGTGGTGGTCCAAAAGCTAGTAGAAAACTAGGAATGTGTTAGAGATCTTAAGGGAAACACTGGTTTTCTGAAAGGTAAGTAGAGAGAGTAGGATTATGAAGAGTGTTCTAAACTAGGAGTGATCAAGGGAAAAGAAAATGGGAGTAAGACCATTGAAGTTGGCAAGAGAGTAATCTCTCACTTGTTGAAAGTATAGCTCTTAGCTGGTCCAAAGGTAGTGAGTTATCTCAATTGATTGTTCACAGTCAGTTACAGATCGAACTCCTTGTTCTACTCTTTCCCCGCTTCTCACTACTGCACTTGACTAGTCTTTTTTTTTTTTTAAAAAAAAGAAAGTATAGATCTGGAGTGTTGGTGGGGGAGCCAAGCCAAGCTTGGTAAAGTTTTGGTGTAGAGAGGCAGGCACTCCACAAAGGATTAGATCAGAAGAGTTTTCCAAGAAATCAACATTCTCGGGGCGGGGCGCAGCCAGGCCAGGCCCCCGCCGCCGCCCTCCACGGAGCCGCACAGAGCGGAGCGGGCGGGCTAACCCGAGCCAGTCGGCGGGCGTCCCGGTGGCAGCGGCGCAGGGAGGGGCCCGACGCGCGCACGTGGCCCCGGCGGCCGCCATGGCAGATAGCGGCACCGCGTGGGGCGCGGCGTTGGCGGCCCCGGCACCCGGGCCGGGCAGTGGCGACCCAGGACCACGCGTCTACTGTCAGAGTTCCCCCCGGGGCCGCAGGAGAAGGCCCGGGCGGCGCGGACGATGAGGGCCCAGTGAGGCGCCAAGGGAAGGTCACCATCAAGTATGACCACAAGGAGCTACGGAAGCGCCTCAACCTAGAGGAGTGGATCCTGGAGCAGCTCACGCGCCTCTGCGACTGCCAGGAAGAGGAGATCCCAGAACTGGAGATAGACGTGGAGGAGCTCCTGGACATGGAGAGTGACGATGACAGGGCTGCCAGGGTCAAGGAACTGCTGGTTGACTGTTACAAACCCACAGAGGCCTTCATCTCTGGCCTGCTGGACAAGATCCAGAGCATGCAGAAGCTGAGCACACCCCAGAAGAAATGAGGGTCCCCGACCCAGGCGAACGGTGGCTTCCACAGGACAATCGCTGCCCCCAACCTCATAGCAACAGCAATACCAGGGGACCCTGTGGCCAGGCCTGGTGCCATGAGCAGGGCTCCTGGTGCCCCTGGCCCAGGGGTCTCTTCCCCTGCCTCCCTCAGTTTTCCACTTGGGGTTTTTTATTGTTATTAAACTGATGGGACTTTTTGTGTTTTTCTATTGACTCTGCAGCACAGGCCCTTTAATAAAGCTAGGATACGACTTTGGTGCGGCAAAAAAAAGCAACATTCTCCCAAAGATGCTGTTTATTTGTGTTCACAAAATCATTCCCTATTGTCAGCTTACCTACTTTCTTGGATACGTGTTGAAGGTAGAAACCTGTAATATCTAAGGAAATTATACTCTGAGACAACCAGTCTGAAAGAATCATGTGGCCCGCTATATGAAGTACTAAAGTTGATGCACGCTGCTGTGTTTTAGAAATGCTTGATCCACTGAAGATTGTTTGGGGAGGTCACTTTAACCTTCTGAGATTATTTCTCCTTTCAAAATAGGGGAAAATATCTTTCATATCTCCAGGGTTTTAATTCACAATAATTTTGTAAAGATGGTTTGTTTCTAAAATGTTATATTTTCTGTAGAGATGGGATTTCACCATGTTGCCCTGACTGGTCTCCAACCCTTGGGCTCAAGTCTTCCTCCCGCTTTGGCCTCCCACAGTGCTGGGATTACAGGTGTGAACCACTGTGCCTGGCCACATCTTGTTTCTTAATGATGCTTCATCATCCTCTCCCCAGAGATCCTTGTGCTCATGTTTGCACTTCTTTAATATTTTTTCTTGTCAGTGGATTTGTAATAAAACCTAGGGCTAGTTGACTTGCCTGAAATGTTTTATATTGAAGGAAAAAAATTTCCTGTTTATTGTACTGTTGGAAACATGGACATATGTTCTTATACTCTCTGTCCTCTTCCTTTTAGCTACTCTCTGTGTGAATTTTCAGATTAGAATTGGGTTTATAGATTGCATGTATTAAATTTTTTCTTTTCAAATAAATTGTTTTTTGTCTCTATACAGTAATGTTTATGGCTTTGTCTCAGCTATTCATTGTTATGTACTTTTTCTTCTTTAAATTAATTTTTGTATTTTTCATGTGTGTCTTAGAGTCATCTTACTCATTTAGCTCTTCTGGTGTATTCAGTTTGGAGGACGTAACTTTAAGATCTTTCGAGAAGGACATTTTCTGATGTCTTACTAAAAATGAGCTTAATGAGCTATTTTAGAAAAGAAAAGCTTTTGTAGTTTCCACGAAGAAAAGAAATGCAGTTTTAGGTGTTTTATTCAAAGGATAAAGTTTATAAAACTGCCTGTTTTTAAGCCAATTTGCAAACATTTTTAGACTTGGAAAATGCTTGTAAGTCTTGCAAGGTATAACTTGCCAAATAGCTGGTACTTTTGAAATTTGGCCTTAGTTCTGGTAAAAGAATGTGGTTGACAGCCACACTGCAATTTACAGTAACGCTTTTTATGTAAGGAAATGAATCTACTTGGTTTAATAAATTCCAGATGAGTTTCTAGCTCCTTGATTATTACCAAGTTATTTAAAATTCAGGTTTCATTATTCAGTGCAGTGTTTTTTTTTTTTTTTTTTTAAGACAGAGTCTCAGTCTGTCATCTAGGCTGGAGTACAGTGGGGCAATCTCAGTTCATGGCAACCTCTGCCTCCTGAGTTCCAGCAGTTCTTCCTCAGCCTCCCAAGTAGCTGGGTCTACAGGCGAGGGCTACCACACCTGGCTAATTTTTGTATTTTTGGTAGAGATGGGGTTTCACTATGTTGACCAGGCTGGTTTCAAACTCCTGACCTCAGGTGATCCGCCCGCCTCAGCCTTTTAAAGTGCTGGAATTACAGGTGTGAGCCACTGCTCCTGGCCTCGTTACTCAGTTAGTTACAGCAACTGTATCTGTACTTGTGATGACCAGTGGGATGTTAAAATACTTTGTAAAACTGAAACAGTTTTGGGGAAAATTGCTTTTTGGTGGGTCATTTTGTGGCGCAAGCTTATAATGTGGCCAGTGACTCCACATTTGGCTTGGTCTGTGACTAAAAGATGTCAGGCATCCTCTGCTTGTGGCTGGTCCAGGTCTTAAAGGAGATCAAGTGGAAGACTTAGGGAAGTTCTGCTAGTGCCATAAAGGAGAACTTTCTTGAAAGCACACCTAAATATTTCTGCCTACTTCCTATTGGTTACCATATCTGTAAGGGTGTCTGAAAAAGTTTTTAGCTGAGTGTGTCACTGCTTCCAATAATATGGGTCACCTATGACTAAGGAAGAAGAGATTGACAATATTGAGCTGTATCTCTGCCACATTTACTTTCTGATTGTTCCTGTTTCATAGCATTTTGGTTTTTTATGATTGCAATCTATTGTTTTAGCTCTCTGAGGATGTTATATTATTATAGTTTTTTTTTTTCCTTCCTGAATTGTTTCTGTTTCTTCCAAGTTCCTTTTAATTTTCCCTTTTGGCTTTGGTCTCTTGTAAGTTGGAATCTTTTAAACTTCGGGTAGATCCTTTTCCAGCTGGTTTCTGAATTCTCAACCAATCTCTGTATCTCTAGCCGTGTTTCTTACTACCATTCTCTACCCGAAGGACGTGTTGCCTCTAGATTCTGAGACTTTTCCAGGAAAACTTGCATGCTTTGCTACTGTAGTGTCCCTTTGTAGATTTTGAAGTTTAAACTTCCTTCATTCTCTGCAGTCAAGTACCACTCCTCCATCTACTTTCCGTCTTCCAAAAGTTTGTTCCATGTCTTCTTCTACTGTTTTCTCTTTTCCGAGTCTCTTTGCTCTTGTGGGTTATTGATTTAAATTCATGCTGCCATTTTGGGAGGCAGTGAAGACAGAAATGCATAGCCAGTTCATTGTGTTTAACCACAAGTTCAGCGTGTGTGTGTGATGTGCGTGTGTGTTTATTTTTAGATATACATCATAGAAGAGTAGAAAACCATGGATTGAATGAAGGTTACAATTATTGCCAAGGCAGAATTTCATACAAGTAAAATACATGCTGCTTGATTAAACTTAAAAAAAAACTCACTTTATTATAAAATTGAATTGAGAGGGCTTACATAAATCATAAATCCACAGAGTGTAATGAATCAAAACTTGAACCATGCATTGAAGGGATAGTGAACATAGGACAAGCAGAACATGAACATGAGAAAGATAAACTAAACCATAGATGGGTTCAAACTCCTGCCGTATGTTCCGATATCTGTGCAAGTCATCGTCATAATCTTAGTCTTTCTAGAAGTCAACTCGGGGACAGAGTCATGGCCTCATCCATGCCCTTTACAGCCCAGCTTTCCCCTACACTCTTTCATTCACCTCAGGACACAGTATAGAAGAAGAAAATGATCAGTGCATAGTGTGAAATAGATATTCAATAAATTGTTTTTTTCTTCAACTTCTGAAGAACGCTTGCCTCTTCAAGGAAAAAAAGTTAACGTATCTTGTGTATATTGAATATCTAAGTTCTAGTCACTTCAAGCAACTGTGTCCTACAAATAGGAAAACTGTAGATGAAATGGCCTAGGTAACTTGCCCAAGGAAGAGGAAGCCTTAAACCCAAACCTTGGACTCAGTCCTGGTGTGCTTTCTGTGATATCATAATTGCTTCCAGTGACGTTTATTCTGTGCATATTTTACTAAAGGAGAATGACACTCTTGCGCCACTTCACTTAGTATTAGTTGTCTGTCTTTGGTACAAACTTCTTGAAGGGAGGTGCTAAACCATTCAGCACCAAGACAGTGCCTGGAGCCTTGATGATAGCCCAGTTGAAATTTCTAAAAGGAAAACACGTTGAATGGATTCAGTGCTTCGTGCATAATATAGGTATTATAAAGTATTATTTATTGAGATCTGAGATAGTGACTTGGACCTGCAGCTTCTGGAGGGAAGAAATGCTGAGTAAGGGAAGGAAAGCTATCAGTACACCTGGTAGCAGTCTGTGATGGCTCAGGTATTTTGTAGTTAAAAGGAATACATGACAGGTCTGTAATGATGGAGTCCAGTAAATAGTTTTCTGTTATCCTAGTGAATTTACATTTGTAATCCTGGTACCATAAGTCAACAGATAATTCACAACTTGCCATCATGAATGTTAGAGATTTTTTATATTGCTCAAATATAAACTTAGGTAAGTTTGTACCTAAAACCTAGCAAACAAATAAATTAGCAAATATATAATTTCACTGTGTACTTTTCTTGGTCTTTGCAACCACAGTGGATCTCTTGATAAAGAATGTAATTAAATCAAAAGGCAACACTAAATCTAGGTTTTATTTCATACAAAAAAAGTACCTTTCTCACTCTTATCATCCCTACACTATCCTCCACCTTTTCCCCAAATAAGAAATTTGGAATGTATATTAAAACTTCTAGCAGGAAATAGTTCACAACTGACATGAAGAGACTTTAAAGAAGGGGAGAGCTTACAAATGTGTAGGAGACCTTCAAAGAATTCCAGCCACAGAAGGTAGCAACAGTAGGAAGATGTCCTCAATGGCCAAAAAGGTTTGAGAAAGAAATGCTGTTGCTGAAACCAGAAAAACAAATCTGGGGCCATCGTGAGGACAATCAGGTGGAGTTTTCGTTTATGGGATTTCGTGAGACAATGAGAGAGAAAGGGGAAGAAATAGCCTGATCTCTCTGTTCTTTTTTTCTCATTTTTAGCCTACACATTGTATTGGTCTAATCCAGTTGGAAGCCACTGGCCAAGTAGCCAAGATGATACAGTCTCTAGTGTCCAGTCTCCCATGGCACAGGAAGGGAGTGTAACTGGATCTGATAGAAGCCAGATAATAGATGGGGCTGGGGTGTGTCGGGGCTAGGGATGGGGCAAGCAAAATAACCAGCATAGAATACATTTTCCTCTGCATCTCTCTTTCCCTGAGGCCTAACATTAGGTCTAGACTGAGATTCTCTTTGCGATTTTCCTTACTTAACATTATATATTCCAGTCTTATTACCCAGGATCTTGGTCTATTGTTTTTTTTTCTCTTCCTCTTCTCCTATCTCAAAGTCTTCAATACATGCTTAGTTAATACTTATTTTTCAAATAGTTTCCTTCCATCCCTTTTTAGATAATACAACTTCTCAATCCTTGCAGATCTGCAAGTCTCTTATTACCCGAGAGGTGAGTGGTTTCTTATCTAGCTATAGAAGTTTCAGTTTGTGGAGCTTGTCCCTCTGAAGTGGGTAGAGTTGTTCTACAGTCTTCTAATTTCCAGCGTTGTAGATGAAAAGCCTGTTGTAACCTGTTACAAGCTTATCTGGAAGCTTGTTATTTTTTAAAAAAATATTTTTCTTCACCACAGAATGTCAGGTTTTATCTGACTCAGCGACATTTATTCTATTTGATTCTCATCTCACATATTTTTGTAATTTCTTTTGTTTGCATTTAGATTTTCTACAGATCTTTTCAGAGTCTTTCCATGATTTTTATCTCTTTGTAGAAGTGTTGCTCTGTGGTTGATATTTACTTGAGGTCTCTAATGTTGGTGGTGCTGATGCTTCAATTTATGTGCTGAATATTTTTGTTCATGGATTATATATATATGTATATGTTTGTTTTAAAAGGGTCATTTAAAAAATATTTACTTGAATTTTCTGAAGTGCTTGTTGTTTCTTCAAGTTGTCACCTGTGTCTTCCAGGAGCTCGAACTCATTAGGAGTTGGAAGGATTTTTCTTGTTTGTTCTGTCTTTGGCTGCGGGACTCCCTGAGGTATGTGGTTAGTCTTTCTTTGTGTTGTCGTTGCAGCTCAGGTCACATTTCTGGGCTGCCTTGTGTCATGGCAGCTCAGTGGTTTCTATCCATGCCACAGGCGGTGAGTCTGCAGCAAGTCCTTGTCCCATCTTGAGACACCCGCAGGAGATGTCTCTGCTCTTAGGTTCCTTTGTTTTCCTGTTCAGGAAAACATCTCTACCTCCTCTCATCCTGGAAGCCATGGCAACGGTTGTTGTGATTCCCTTCGGGATCCAGGTCTATCTGTGGGTCACTTTGTCCTACAAAGTGTGGGCAAAGCCTTACCTTGGGGCTCTTCCCCTCTTGGTCTTCCAGTTCTCTCATGCTGAAGCTAAGATAGTCCTATAGCAGACAAGATGTCTACTCTCTGGGGACCAAATACTTTGCCTGAAACTGTGAGTCCAGGGGAGGTGTTTCATTTGGATTTGAAGTTGGGAGAAGAAGGAAGATTGCATTTGACATGCTACCACTTCTTTTTTTTTTTTTTTTTTGAGACGGAGTCTTGCTCTGTCACCAGGCTGGAGCGCAGTGGTGCGGTCTCGGCTCACTGCAACCTCCACCTTCTGGGTTCAAGTGATCCTTCTGCCTCAGCCTCCCAAGTAGCTGGGACTACAGGCACGTGCCACCATGCCTGGCTAATTTTTGTATTTTTGGTAGAGACGGAGTTTCCCCATGCTGGTCAGGATGGTCTCGATCTCTTGACCTTGTGATCCGCCTGCCTCAGCCTCCCAAAGTGCTGGGATTACAGGCGTGAGCCACTGTGCCCAGCCTTACCACTTCTTAATATGTTTAAAAACACTTTAGCCTTTCTGTAGATGCACTATTAATAGTATCGTATTTTTGCCCATCTACTCAGCAATTCAAATTGGTAATTTACTTTTGAAATATATATATTTTAAAAAACTTAAATTCAAAATTTTCTATCATTTAAAATTGTTTCTATATTTCAAAACCTGGACTGTAACATTTTCTCTTACGTTATGACTTGGGAATAAATGTGTGCATATTTTGTATGTTAAAGGGTTGTCATAGTTATGGTTTCTGAGGTGCCCTGTTTAGCTTGTGGTTAGTAGACTATAGAAGGATTACAGTTAGTGTCAGTGGAGAGAGATCCTAGCCAACAAGTTTCATTTGGATGTAGAGTGTGTGGCTCTTGGAAAGGTTACATCAATTCTGTTGGCTATGTAAAAGCTTAGCTCAGGACCGGCACACAGGCATTCTCCCTGAGTACCCCACCCTGTGAAGAGGATTAGACTTCAGGAGCCTCTTTTTCCCTTCCCTGGTTGAGTCATCAGTCCTAGGATGAGCCAGGCTTATTCTTTAATATTATACTGCTCTGTGTCTCCACAAAAAGATATGTTGAAACCTTAACCCCCAGTACCACAGAATGTTTCTTATTTGGACATAGAGCCCCTACAATGGTAATCAAGTTAAATGAGGTCGTTAGGGTGGGATGAATCTAGTGTTATTGGTGTCTTTATAAAAAGGGTAGATTTGGATACAGAAAAAAGGGTAGATGTGGATACAGAGGCAGACATGCACAGAGGGATGAAAGCCACGGGAAGATGGAGAATTAGAGATGCTTCTACAAGCCAAGGATGCCGAAGACTGCCAGCAAACCACCAGACCGTGGGAACAGAGAAGCAAGGATCTGTTTCCTGTGGGTTTCAGAGACAGCATGGCCATGTTGACACCTTGATGTCAGACTTCTGGACTTCAGAACTGTGAAACAATACATTTCTGTTGTTCGAAATCACTCAGTTGTGGTACTTTATTACAGCAGCCCTAGGAAATACCAGCAAACACTCATCATCACTGATATCCTATTTGGTAATTTTTGCCAATTCCATGAGTGAGAAGTATCTCATGCATATGTGTGTGTGTATACATGTGTGTTTTGGTGACAGCAGTGGTCAATTTAATGAGCCAGCAAAGGAACACCTGAAGCATAGTTATGAAAGTCCTGAACTACTGTCAGCAAAACGAGAACTCTCAGATATTATGATCCAGATCCCTGCCAGGTAGAAGAGAGAGTGCGTACGAACCAGCCCAGTGAATTGGATTCTCCTAGAGTGACACAATTTCCTCAAAAACCAACTCAAGTTAAAAAAATTTGCATTTAATACTTCCCGGGTTTCCCTTTCAATGAATATCCTTCTCATATCCGTTTGCCATTGGTTACTGGATTTCTTATTAATATGTAGAAGTTTTTTTGTATATTTTAGACATAATTCTTTGTTACATTTACATGTTCCAAATATCTTCTGTAAGGCCCTCACCTATTTATTACTTTTGTTCTATAGGAGTCTTTCTTGAACAGATTCTTTGCTTTGATGTCACCGTCATTCATTCTTGTTTCATGGTTAATAATTTTGTGGATCCTTTAAACAAAGATATTCTTCTCTATATCCTTCTGATGCCTTTATAATTTTATATTCACATTTGGATAACCAATTAATTTAGATTTTATGTGTGAGGTACGAGATAGTGGCCAACCTTTCCCAGCGCTATTTTGGCTTTTTTTTTTCCCCTTCAGTTTTCCTAGCACCATATACTGAATGATCTCTTCCTTCCTTCCTTCCTTGCTGCTTCCTTAAAAATACATCGAGGTTCTCATACACACTTACCTGTTTTCGAGTTCTCTCTAATTCATTTGTCTACTGCTGTACCAGTATCATTTTTGTTTTAAATCAGTTTTGAGGTGTGTCAAATAGGTAGTGTATCTTCAGTTTTTCAAAATTGGTTTAACTATTTATAAATTTGTATTTTTCCACACAAGCTTTAGAATTAGTTTGAATTTTTTTCAGATAATCCAGCTAGTGTTTGATTAAAATGTATTGAATATTTTGGGGAGAATCAACATCTTTACAATGTTTTATCTTATTTGTGAACAGGGTATATTTCTTTATTTTCCAAGTCTTCTTTAATATTCCTTTAATATATTTTTTAAAAATATGACTAACGTTCATATTTATCAGATTAAATCTAGGAACTTCATAGTTTTTGCTACAGCTCTGAATGGTATCTTATTCAACAATATCTTCTCATTGGTTAGTGTAGAAAAATGCTATTGAGAAGTTTTTCTGTCGAGGAACTCAACTCTTATTAATTCTAAGAGTTAATTTTTTTCTCTTTAGATGATCAGATCATCTCTAAATCACCATAATTTTGTCTCTTTCCTTCCACTCTCTCATATTTTTCTTTTATTACCTGGGTCAGCATCTTCAGTGTTATATGATATCTTTGACTTGCTTCTATCTTAATAGGAATGGGTCAAAAGTTTCTCTGCTTTTCTACTCTATGCTATAACTTTTGATACATGTTTTTAACAAATCAGTTTATAGGCACTTTCTTTTATTCCATGTTTTGAGAATATTCATCATAATTGGATGTTGAACTATGTCACATGAATTTTTAGCATCTACTAAAATTATGTGAGTTTTTCCCCCAGTCCATTAATGTGGTGAAATACAGTGGCAAATGTTATAATATTAAGCTACCCTTTTGTATTAGTCTGTTTTTATGCTGCTGATAAAGACATACCTGATACTGGGAAGCAAAAGGGGTTTAATTTGACTTACAGGAGACCTCAGAATCATGATGGAGGGTGAAAGGCACTTCTTACATGGTGATGTCAAGAGAGAATGAGGAAGAAACAAAAGTGGAAACCCCTGATAAAACCATCAGATCTCTGAGACTTATTCACCATCATGAGACTAGCACAGGAAAGACTGACCTCCATTATTCAGTTACCTCCCTCTGGGTCCTTCCCACAATACATGGGAATTCTGGGAGCTACAGTGCAAGTTGAGATTTGAATGGGGACACAGCTCATATCGTTCTGCTCCTGGCCTCTTAAATCTCATGACCTCACATTTCAAAACCAATCATGTCTTCCCAACAGTCTCCCAACATCTTAACTCATTTCAGCGTTAACCCAAAAGTCCACAGTCCAAAGTCTCATCTGAGTCAAGGCAAGTCCCTTCCACCTATAAGCCTGTAAAATCAAAAGCAAGCTAGTTACTTCCTAGACACAATGAGATTGCAGGCATTGGGTAAATACAGCCATTCCAAATGGGAGAAATTGGCAACAACAAAGGGGTTACAGGACCCATGCAAGTCTGAAATCCAGCAGGGCAGTCAAATTTTAAAGCTCCAAAATTATCTCCCTTGATTCCAGATCTCACATCCAGGTCATGCTGATACACGAGGTGGGTTCCCATGGTCTTGGGCAGCTTTGCTCCTGTGGCTTTGCAGTGTACAGCCTCCCGTCCTGGCTGCTTTCACAGGCTGGCATTGAGTGTCTGTGGCTTTTCCAGGCACATGGTGCAAGCTGTTGGTGGTCTACTATTCTAGGGTCTGGAGGACGGTGGCTCTCTTCTCACAGCTCCACTAGGCAGTGTCCCAGTAGGGACTCTGTGTGGGGGCTCTGACCCCACATTTTCCTTCCACACTGCCCTAGCAGAGGTTCTCCATGATGGCCCCACCCCTGCAGCAAACTTTTGCCTGGGCATCCAGGTGTTTCCATACATCTTCTGAAATCTAGGTGGAGGTCCCCAAACCTTGATTCTTGCCTTCTGTGTACCTGCAGGCTCAACACCATGTGGAAGCTTCCAAGGCTTGGGGCTTCCCCACTCTGAAACCACAGCCAGAGCTGTACTTTGGTCCCGTTCACCTGTGGCTGGAGTGGCTGGGACACAGGGCACGAAGTCCCTAGGCTGCAACAGGATAGGGCCCCTGAGCCTGGCCCACAAAACCACGTTTTCCTCCTTGGCCTCCAGGCCTGTGAGGGGAGGGACTGCCATGAAGGTCTCTCACGTGGCTTGGAGACATTTTCCCCATAGTCTTGGGGATTACCATTAGGCTTCTTGCTACTTATCCAAATTTCTGCAGCTGGCTTCAATTTCTCCTCCAAAAATGGGTTTTTCTTTTCTACTGCATCATTAGGCTGCAAATTTTCAGAACTTTTATGCTCTGTTTTCCTTTTAAAACAGAGTGCTTTTAACAGCACCCAAGTCACCTCTTGAATGCTTTTCTGCTTAGAAATTTCTTCTGCCAGACACCCTAAATCATCTATCTTAGGTTCAAAATCTGACAAATCTCTAGGGCAGGGTAAAATACTGCTAGTCTCTTTGCTAAAACATAGCAAGAATCACCTTTGCTCCAGTTCCCAACAAGCTCCTTGTCTCCATCTGAGATCACCTCAGTCAGCCTGGACCTTATTGTTCATATCACTATCAAGCACTTTTGTCAAAGCCATTCAACAAATCTCTAGGAGGTTCCAAACTTTCCTACATTTTCCTGTTTTCTTCTGAGCCCTCCAAACTGTTCTAACCTCTGCCTCTTACACAGTTCCAAAGTCACTTCCACATTTTCGGGTATCTTTTCAGCAACACCCCACTCTGCTGGTACCAGTTTACTGTATTAGTCTGTTTTCATGCTGCTGATAAAGACATCACCAAGACTGGGAGGAAAAAGAGGTTTAATTGGACTTATAGTTCCACATGGCTGGGGAGGCCTCAGAATCACGGCAGGAGGCGAAAGGCACTTCTTACATGGTGGTGGCAAGAGAAAATGAGGAAGAAGCAAAAGTGGAAACCCCTGATAAACCCATCAGGTCTTGTGAGACTTATTCACCATCATGAGACTAGCACAGGAAAGGTTGGCCCCTATGATTTAATTTCCTCCCTCTGGGTCCCTCCCAGAAGTCTTGGGAATTCTGGGAGATACAATTCAAGTTGATATTTGGTGGGGACACAGCAAAACCACATCACCTTGCTTTCTTGGGATAAAAACAGCATTTTTTTGTGATTATGAATTTTGAAAATATTTTATTAGCTTCTATTATTTGATATTTTTCTAAGACTTTTTCTCTTTTATATTCTTAAGTGAATTGTCCCTGCATTTTGTCTTTGGGCCTTGGTTAGATCTGGAATCAAAATTTTATTAGCCTCATTAAATGAATTGTGTTGCCTTCTCTCTTATTCTGTCATGTGTAAAAATATTTAAGTCTGGGACATATTTCAGGGGAGCACAGATTAAAAATCAATTCCTTTCTGCATTTATGTTGGAATTTTGTATAATTCTAAAACTATTCTAGTTAGAGTCTCAAATTGTAGTTAATAGTTCATAATGTTCTTTTTTTTTTTTTTTAAGGTTTGTCTGGTCCAGGTCTTTTTTTTTTTCTTTTTTTCTTTTTATTTATTATTATTTTTTATTGCATTTTAGTTTTTGGGGTACATGTGAAGAACATGCAAGATTGTTGCATAGGTGCATACGTGGCAGTGTGATTTGCTGCCTTCCTCCCCTTCACCTATATCTGGCATTTCTCCCCATGCTATATCCCCCCAACTCCCCACCCCCTGCTGTCCCTCCCCTATTTCCCCACAACAGACCCCAGTGTATAGTGCTCCCCTCCCTGTGTCCATGTGTTCTCATTGTTCAACACCCACCTATGAGTGAGAACATGCGGTGTTTGATTTTGTGTTCTTGTGTCAGTTTGCTGAGAATGATGGTTTCCAGGTTCATCCATGTCCCTACAAAGGATGTGAACTCATCATTTTTGATGGTGGCATAATATTCCATGGTGTATATATGCCACATTTTCCCTGTCCAGTCTATCATTGATGGGCATTTGGGTTGGTTCCAGGTCTTTGCTATTGTAAACTCTGCTGCAATGAACATTCGTGTGCATGTGTCCTTATAGTAGAATGATTTATAATCCTTTGGATATATACCCAGTAATGGGATTGCTGGTTCAAATGGAATTTCTATTTCTAGGTCCTTGAGGAATCGCCACACTGTCTTCCACAATGGTTGAACTAATTTACACTCCCACCTACAGTGTAAAAGTGTTGCTATTTCTCCACATCCTCTCCAGCATCTGTTGTCTCCAGATTTTTTAATGATCGCCATTCTAACTGGTGTGAGGTGGTATCTCAATGTAGTTTTGATTTGCATTTCTCTAATGACCAGTGATGATGAGTATTTTTTCATATGCTTGTTGGCCTCATGTATATCTTCTTTTGTAAAGTATCTGTTCATATCCCTTGCCCACTTTTGATTGGGCTTGTTTGTTTTTTTCTTGTAAATCTGTTTTAGTTCGTTGTAAATTCTGGATATCAGCCCTTTGTCAGATGGGTAAGCCGCAAAAATTTTTTCCCATTCTGTTGGTTGCCAATTCACTCTAATGACTGTTTCTTTTGCCGTGCAGAAGCTGTGGAGTTTGATTAGGACCAAAAGCATTGGCAACAGAAGCCAAAATAGACAAATGGGACCTAATTAAACTCCATAATGTTCTTGTAAAATACCTCGGTGTATTCATTTAGAAGATTCTTACTGAGCACTTCTTATGTTCTAGACGATGTAGGGGCTAGGGAAACAGCAGCAATCAAATAAAGAAAAGTCTGTAGCCTTGTGAGACTTACCTGCATTTTAGTGAGAGAGATTTAAAAAATACACCTTAGCTAACATCATATTAAATCTTCGTTTATTGCTCCACTTTACTCTGTATTTTTCTTATTATAGGTTATCCTTTAAATCTCACAAAATTCCTATCCAGAGGTATGTTTATCTAAGTGATCATTTCAAAGAATCAATTTTGGTTTAATTTGCATTTTTTTGATATGTTTGCAGGGAATGGAATCTCCATTGCATCATTTCTGCCCTTCTCTACATCTTCCTTCTTGTTTCTTGGTTTTCACACTTGCATTTTCCAGCTTTTTGATTGGCTAGCTGACGGGATGCAGTGTTCTTCAGTGCACAGTGTTACTATGCCAGAACTCACTGCATCTTGCTTTTCTCTCTTCACAGGGTCTTTGTTATTTCTGTTTCTTTCAGATTCTTCTGCCCACCAGAGGCCTGGGGCTTCATGGTCTCAGGAGGCTGTCGAGTAGGCCATCTCCTGTGCTGTCTATGAGTAGAAGGACCTCGGTTTCTAAACATGACTCTGTTAGTTTGCCATGTTTTCTGTTTTTAGAAACCCGCTCCCTTGAGTCTTTGAGGTTTTGTTTCTGAGCCCCTTCCTGAGTAGTAGGAGGAGAGGTGCCTCATCCCTTGTCATGAATTTCAGGTAGGGGGTAAGGCTGACTGATAACAGGTACTTTGGCAACAGAATTTAGAACGTAGGCAAAAGAGTATGGACTTGGTTAAGTGATGCAAGGCCACAGACATTTTGGCAAATGTGTATTTTCACATTTAATCTTCTCACTGTTCATTTTAGATTACTTATCCTAAGAAGTTTTAATAATTCTCTCTAACAGTAATTCTTCCTTCTACATATTATCTTACCACTTTCTTTGGATCTCTGTTGTATGTGTTTATCTCCTTTAAAATAGTGATGCTCATACAGCTTTGTCTCCCACCCTAATGAGAACACCGAAAGGGCTGAGACTGGGTTTTCATCTTTGCGCTTTTCATCATACTATGTATGTATAGTAGGTGCCAAAGGAAAGTTGAGATGTATTAAATGAAATATTGTCAAGCCCTACTTTTAGACAGAAAGTAGCTTCTTGATATTGGAAAGCCCAGAATAAAATTCACATCTATGAAAATGCTTTGTAGACTGCTCTATGTGACCATGAGCAAGTTACAGAACTTCTCTGTGCTTTAGCTTTCTTATTGCAAAGCAGTAGTAAAACCTGCTTCATGGGGTTCAGAGGGTGAGAGGAAGCAAGGAAGAAGCTGTTTCAGTTGGAGCAATGAGGGAATATGGTCAAATGTGGACACCAGAAGTAAGGAAAAGGGCCAGATTCCATAAAAAGTAGGTAAGTCACCAGGCAGGAGTTCCAGCCACTGCCACCTGTTTCTCATTCCTGTTCCTCACCTCTCAGGCTGAGTACACAGGAGGCATGAAAAACGTCTCCTCCGCCAGAACTGTGACATTCGGAGCGCATCTGCACTGGAAGCAGGTGTTCTCGTCTCTTCTTGTGCTTTATTTTTGTTATTTGGATTTTGACAACTTTTTTTAGCTATGATTTGTGTGCTATAAAATTTTTCCTTCTTGATGAAAGATTCTTAAGCATTCTCTCACCTTATCATGATTTCTGAGGGTTAGTTGTTTACAGTGGACAGATACTTTCTTAAATGGTGTGCTTTTCTGTTGCTAGCAATGATAAATTGTAAGTGTTTGGTATGTGGGATTTATAACTTCAGATTCTTATTTATTTGCCCTTTTAAATTTTGTTTATAAAATTCTTTTGTACTGTTAGGTAAAAAAGTGACAGTTTAACTGAAAGACTACTCACCTTTGACCCATGACTCACCTTTACTCATACGTCAAACTTAATAAACTTTATAAAGACTTTTATTTTCTGACAATAGAGCTTCCAGTTTTGTTCATTATGTGGTACTCAACATTCTTATGAAAGCTATGATTTCTTTTATTAAAAACATGAACATAAGCACACGTTTTGCACACAACTTCAGTGGTTTCATGAATCCCATGAGTCTTGTTCAATGGAGTAAACAACTCAGGCTAGGGCGGATGTCATGTCTTTTTCACCTTGAAACTAGTTTCTTTTTGCTTTCGAGGCAGAGTCTCACTCTGTCACCCAGGATGGAGTGCAGTGGCATGATCTTGGCTGACTGCAGCTGTAACCTCCCAGGCTCAAGTGATCCTCCCACCTCAGCCTTCAGAGTAGCTGGGGCTACAGGTGTGTGTCCCCACACCTGGTTAATTTTTGTATTTTTTGCAGAGACGGGGTCTCACTGTGTTTCCCAGGCTGGTCTTTAACACCTGAGCTGAAGCAAAGTGTTGGGATGACAGGCGTGAACCACTGTACCGGCAAAACTTTTTTTAATGTGCCAAAAGTTTTTCTGTATAGTCCAACTCATGGAATTTTTAGAAGCCAATCATTTAACCAGGATTATAATTTTCAGCTACTTTTTTGCTTCCTCATTTACCTTTGCATTCTTGAAGTATTAGGTTGTTTTTACAATTACCCTGTAAAGGTCAGTAAGGAGATAATGATTAACCTTGAATGAGGACTGTGTGAACAAAAATGTTAATTTAACTGGCCCAGACTTACAAAACTCACATTGGTGGTTTAGGTCTTATAAAGTACTTTCCTGTGTGCTTTCATCTGATTCTTTCAGAACCCCTCTCTGTTAGGAATGGCAGATAAAATTGTCATTTTACATATGAGAAAACGAAAGCCCACTTACGTGACTTATATATAGCTTTCAAATGGTGGGGTTGAGACGAGGGCCTCTAATTTTTAATCCCAATATTACTCGTGGATTGTATTTTCCTGTGGGTCATTATATATTGTCTCACGGAGTATATTTTCCCATAGGTCATTGTAGTTGCTAATTAAATGTATAAGTAAGTTTTTTTTTTTTTTAACTATAGATCGATCTATCCATCTATATCTGTATCTATATCTATATATTCTCTAGGGTTGACTGCTTTTTAGACTTACTTTTATCTAGTCTTTTTTATTGAAATTCATTCTATTCTCTTCCCTGTGCCAGGATTTTTTTTCTAATGCTCCTTTCTGTGATATATTTTCTCTCTGCTCTCTAGAGGTACCTCAGATTTTTTTTTTTTTAAAGGTTTTATATTCTGTAACTAGGATTTTGGAATAGAGAAGGGTGAATGTAAGAAGTATGTCAGTGAATTCTTAAGTATGCTTCCCTGATTATAATTTTATTTAATCAAGTTTATTAAGAGAATATAGGAATATGGCCACTTCTAAAGTTGGGTCTTTTTTTAACTTTTAATTTTTTGATACATTATATATATATTTTTTTTTAAAAAAAAAATTTTTTTTTTTTTTTTTTTTTGAGACAGAGTCTCACTCTGTCACCAGGCTCCAGGCTGGAGTGCAGTGGCACGGTCTCGGCTCACTGTAACCTCTGCCTCCCGGGTTCAAGCAATTCTCCTGCCTCAGCCTCCCAAGTAGCTGGGACTACAGGCGCATGCCACCACGCCAAGCTAATTTTTGTATTTTTAGTAGAGATAAGGTTTCACCATGTTGTCCATGATGGTCTCGATCTCTTGACCTCGTGATCCGCCTGCCTTGGCCTCCCAAAGTGCTGGGATTACAGGCTTGAGCCACTGCACCTGGCCATATATATATATATATATATACACACACACACACACACACACACACACATATATATATACACACACACACACATATATATATATACACACACACACATATATATTTATGGACAGCACACGATTTTGATACAGGCATGTAATATGTAATAATCACATCAGGGCAAATGAGGTATCCACTGCAAGCATTTATCTTTTGTGTAACACAGTCCAATTATACTCTTTCAGTTATTTTAAAATATACAATTAAATTATTTTTGGCCACAGTTACCTTGTTGTCCTTGCAAATACTAGAACTTAGTCATTCTTCTGATGTTTTTGTAACCATTAGCCCTCCCCTCCTCCCCCTCACCTCCCACTCCTCTTCCCAGTCTCTGGTAACCATCCTCTACTCTCTGTCTCCATGAGTTCAATTGTTTTAATTTTTTGCTCTCACAAATTTATAAAAAATATTAATATGTAAAAATAAATTTTTAGCTCTATAAGAACATGCAGTGTTTGTCTTTCTGTGCCTGGCTTATTTTATTTTTATTTATTTATTTTTTTATTGTGCTTTAGCTTCTGGGGTACATGTGCAGATCATGCAGGATTGTTGCATAGGTGCATACATGGCAGTGTGGTTTGTTGCCTCCATCCCCCTGTCACCTATATCTGGCATTTCTCCCCATGTTATCCCTCCCCAACCTCCCCATCCCCCCGCTGTGCCTCCCCTGACCCCTTCTACAGAACCCAGTGTATGATGCTCCCCTCCCTGTGTCCATGTGTTCTCATTGTTCAACACCCGCCTATGAATGAGAACATGTGATGTTTGATTTCCTGTTCTTGTGTCAGTTTGCTGAGAATGATGGTTTCCAGATTTATCCATGGCCCTATAAAGGACACAGACTCATCATTTTTTATGGCTGCATAGTATTCCATGGTGTATATGTGCCACATTTTCCTTGTCCAGTCTATCATTGATGGGTATTTGGGTTGGTTCCAGGTCCTTGCTATTGTAAACAGCTGCAATGAACATACATGTGCTGTGTCTTTATAATAGAATGATTTATAATCCTTTGGGTATATACCCAGTAATGCGATTGCTGGGTCAAATGGAATTTCTATTTCTAGGTCCTTGAGGAATCGTCACACTGTCTTCCACAATGGTTGAACTGTGTAAAAGTGTTCCTGTTTCTCCACATCCTCTCCAGCATCTGTTGTCTCCAGATTTTTTAATGATCCTATGCCTGGCTTATTTTACTTAACATAATGATCTCCAGTTCCATCCATGTTTTTGCAAATGGCAGTGTCTTGCTCTTTTTTATGGCTGAATAGTACTCCATTGTGTGTAAGTACCAATTTTGTTTATCCACTCATTTGCTGATGAACACTTAAGTTGCTTCCAAATCTTGGCTATTGGGAATAGTGCTGTGCTAAATATGGGAGTGCAGATTTCTCTTTGATACCCTGATTTCCTTTTTCTTGGGTATATACCTAGGAGTGGGATTGCTGGATTTTAAGATAGCTCTACTTTTAGTTTTCTGAGGAACCTCTAAGCTGTTCTCCATATTGGTTGTACTGATTTACATTTCTGCCAACAGTGTAGGAGGGTTCCTTTTTCTTCACATCTTGGGTAGCATTTGTTACTGCCTGTCTTTTGGATAAAAGCCGTTTTAACTGGTGTGAGGTGATCTCTCCTTGTAGTTTTGACTTGCAGGTTTGGCTTCTTACTTACTAGAACTACAAATAAAAGTTTTCTAGTTCTTCAGTTGCACCTTAATATATTTGAACATACAGAGATGTTATGTAGATTTTATATTTATTGATTTCATAATCCCCATCCTTTATACATTCTGCATTCATACTACGAAATTAGTATAACATAATGTTACTGTAGCCAACTTGGTATGCCTCATTTATATAATTATTCCTAAGGGGCCTCAAAGGTGGTAAAAATGTGCTTTCCATTACCTAGTTTAAATTAGAATAACAATATTGAGGGTCAGGTATGTGTATGTGTATATAGAATAAAATGTTTTTCGTGCCATTCATTTTTTAGAAAATTACACTGTTTTATAGTTAGTTTCAAATTTGTTCTCTTGATGTTTCCCTTGGGTGGAAGATCCTGTTAGTTTCAAATTTGTTCTCTTGATGTTTCCCTTGGGTGGAATATCCTATTAGATTTTGTTAGTAATTTTCTAAAATATTTAAATCTTTCAGAAAAATTTTGAAGTTTTTGTTGTAAATTTAAAACCAATTAAAGTACAGAAACAAATCTGTTCTGATAGTTTATTCTTTCCTCTTCTTTTTTTTTTAAATGCTGTTATTTTCTTTCTATAGTATGCTTATTTTAAAAATATATTATGGAAATATTGAAGTACAGTAAATTAGACATTTTTATATGGGAAAATAATAGATTTACTTTTGTATTCTTATTTTGTAAATTATTAAACTTTTAATCTGAATGGATTAATTGACTTGATTATATTCTAATTCAGAGGAAATGTATGTCTCCTCAGCCTACATTTTATATGTTCTATGGATGTTCAATGTTGGAGGCTAGAAACCAGAAGTGAATAAATGTTACAACTGTTGCTACTCAACTAAGTGTATTTTCTATTTAAAATCCTCTTTTCTAGGTTATGAAAAGAAGTGTTAGAATATATAAGATATTCAGAAGAAAAATGATAAACAAAGTATTAGGATATTCTCCAAAGTAACATTCGTCATAGAATATTCTTTTTATTTTATTTTTTAAATTATACTTTAAGTTCTCGATGTGCAGATCTTGCAGGATTGTTACATAGGTACACACATGCCATGGTGGTTTGCTGCCTCCATTCCCCCATCACCTACATTAGGTATTTCTCCTAATGTTATCCCTCTCCAACCTCCCCACCCCCTTCTGTCCCTCCCCTAGCCCCCTAATCCCCCAACAGACCCCCGTGTGTGATGTTTCCCTCCCTGTCTCCATGTGTTCTCATTGTTCAGCACCCACCTATGAGTGAAAACATATGGTGTTTGTTTTTCTGTTCTTGTGTCAGTTTGCTGAGAATGATGGTTTCCAGATTCATCCATGTTCCTGCCAAGGACATGAACTCATCCTTTTTTATGGCTGCATAGTATTCCATGGTGCATATGTGCCACATTTTCTTCATCCAGTCTATCCTTGATGGGCATTTGGGTTGGTTCCAAGTCTTTGCTACTGTAAACAGTGCCACAATGAACATACGCGTGTATGTGTCTTTATAACAGAACAATTTATAATCCTTTGGGTATATACCCAGTAATGGGATTGCTGGGTCAAATGGTATTTCTATTTCTAGATCTTTGAGGAATCGCCACACTGTCTTCCACAATGGTTGAACTAATTTACATTCCCACCAACAGTGTAAAAGTGTTCCTATTTCTCCACATCCTCTTCAGCGTCTGTTGTCTACAGATTTTTTAATGATCGCCATTCTAACTGGCGAGAGTTGGTATCTCATTGTGGTTTTCATTTGCATTTCTCTAATGACCATTGATGATGAACATTTTTTCATATGTTTGTTGGCTGCATAAATGTCTTCTTTTGAAAAGTTACTATTAATATCCTTCGCCATAGAATATTCTAATGTTTTTCTGATTTCAGTTGGAGTCAGAGAAAACTTTTAAACTTTTTAAAACTTTTTTAAAAACCTTTTTTGGTTTTGTTGTTTTTATTGATATAGACCATGCATATTTTTATTGATATAAACTAAAATATGTTTTAAAAGTTAGCAATAAACTGGTTTAACCCATTTATGCCTGGTGTTCCACTGTGGAATGCTAAGTTTGTGGGAGTTATTTATGTCATACTGTTCAAGGTCATTGCCAAGGTGTGATTTTTTTCACAAAAAAGTTTTGTAACCTCTGGCATAAATGGATCAATTTGGAAGTTGTGTGTTACTTTGACTATTCTGTAACTAATCTTTTTCTTGAAAGTGAAGTTCCCCAATGTCCCAATTCTTTGTGTCAGGACCTAGAAACAGAGGAAATCTTCCTAAATTCTTCTCATTTCTGCACTGTTCTAGAATGAGATATTCAGTATCCTTGGTGACCTGTGGTGGTGTCGTGAGGGTTGTTGGTGCTGCACTGGGAACTCACTGTGTTCCTAAGGCCATTCCAGCCTTCCCCTGACATGATTCTCCCCTGGTTATATTTGTTCAGTGTCCTAGGCTGTATTGGCAGCAAATACCTATAGATAATTCCACCTAAACAAAAGCTCCTTGGGGCCTTCAATAAATTTAAAAAATGTAAAAAGACCCTGAGACTCAAAAGTCTGAAAATTCCCTTGTGAAGAGTTTGGATTTTACCTTGAATGCAGTAGGAAGTCACCGAGTGACTTTTGTAAGAGTGTGAGCTGATCAGTATTCTTAGAGAGCCCTGGTCATCCTCTGAAATGTGAGTTACCCAGGGGCCAGCCAAACAGCTATTGCTGGAATTCAGGAGAGAAATGAGAGCTCAAGTTGCTACTTGTTGGGAGAGATGTTGTGGCTCAAATAGATCTAAAGGAGGTAGAATCAGTATTCCTGGGAGGGTTTGAGTGTCAGAAAAAACAGTCTAGCTTACTCTCAGGTTTCTGATGTCCGAGCCCAGTAGCCAGTGGTATGATAAGTGGAGTGGACTTTTTTTTTCTTTGTGCAATTGTAATGTGCCACCGTTTTCCAGTTCCATTGTCTCTGATGAGAAGTAACTTGTAATCCAAATCAAGGTACTCTGGCATGTGAGGTGTCATTTTTGTCTCATTGCTTTTTAAAATTTTCTGGTTATACTTAGTTTTCAGCGGTTTGATTTGCCACATACCATTTTCTTTGCATTTATTCTTCTTGGTATCTGCTGATCTTGAATCTCTGAATGTGTTTTCCCCAGTAGTGGAGAAAATTTTGGCTATTGTTTTATCAAATACTAGTTTCTGTCCTACTCTTTTCTTTTCCTGGGGTACCAGTTGTTATCCAGTAATGTTAGATATTTTAATGTTTTCCCATAGGTCCCTAAGGTTCACTTTTGTCAATCTGTGTCTTTCCATATGTTAGATTGAATGATTTCTATTGATCTGTATTCAGGCTCACTGACTCTTTCCTCTGTCATCTCTTCAGCTGTTAGTCTTTTCTGGTGAAATTTTTCATTTTAGCCACTTTATTTTCAGTTTTTGGGTTTGGTTCTTATTTTTTGTTCATTTTTTATGGTTTGTGTTTCTCTGCTGAGATTTTCTTTCATTATTATCATGAGCATTTCTTCCTTTCTGTACCTAGGTATTGGAATGATAGCAGCTTTGAAATGCTTGCTTGTTAATTAGGACAGCTGGAGCATCTTGGAGTCTCTCTTGATTGTCTTTTCCCCCAGAAAGTGGCCACTCTCTCCTGGTTCTTTTGTGTCAAGTAATTTAGATTATATCCTGGACATTATAAATGATAAGTTGTAGAAACTCACAATTCTGTTATGTTTTGCTGAAAAGTGTTTTTTGTTTGTTTTCTTAAAACAGGCATTTAGGCTGGGTGCAGTGGCTCACACCTGTAATCCCAGCACTTTGGGAAGTAAGGTGGGCAGATTCTTGAAGCCAGGAGTTCGAGACCAGCCTGGCCAATGTGGTGAAACCCTGTCTCTACTAAAAATACAAAAATAAGCTGGATGTGGTGGTGCATGCCTGTAATCCCCCCTTACTTGGGAGGCTGAGGCACGAGAATTCCTTGAACACCTGGAGGTGGAGGCTACAGTGAGCCAAGATTGTGCCACTGCACCCCAGCCAGGCGACAGAGCGAGAATCTGTCTCAAAAAAGAACCAAAAAAACCAAACCAGGCATTTAATTTACCTGGACTGAAACTGCAAGTTCTGTTTTCCCTGTAGTGGTGGCAGCTTAAATCTCAGGTCAGGTCTTTTCGCCTTCGCTAGGATGCTTGGAGTCAGCCTGCACACCTGTGGTTCAGGGGCCATCTAGAGATTTGGGAGATTTTATATTTTCTCTTTCTAGTTCTGTCTTGCCTGAAATTTCTACTTTACTTTCCATGACTGCGGTTGTCCTGAACTCTGTCCTCTATCTCTGAAGGCAGATGAGACTGTGATTTTTCCATCAGAATTTTAGCCACTTAACATGCACAGACCAGGGCCTGTCTTCAGACAATCTCAACTTTAACAAACTAGATGCTCATTTAGTGCAGCTCCTTCTTCCACATGTCAACTCACCTCTAGTAAATACCTGCTTTCAGTTGCTCTCCAGAACCCTCAGAAAGTTGTTTTTTTATACATTAGTCCTAAGTTTGTAGTTTTTATCTGTAGAAGAGTTGGTCTAATGCGAGCTACTTGACCATCCCAGAAGCAGAATTGTGATATTGACTTGACGTTATAAACTGGGAAAGAGAGATAATAGAAAGACAACCTGTCTGTGTGGGGGATGGGGAGCTAAGGGGGATGAATTTGATTTTGGTCATGTTGAGTATTTTGGTGGAGATACCATCAAGTGGGAGGTTTTGAAGTAAGAATCGTAGAGGTGTGGTTTGTGCTGGTGTTAGAGGTTTCAGACTGCTAAGCATGCAGGTGATGCCTGAGATTGTAAGAGTAGATGAGCAAGGAGGAATGTTTTGAATGAGAGGATTGGCCTGAATTTATAACCCTAGAAACAGTCACATCTAAGAGGTCAGCAGAACAAGGGGAACCCAGGAAAAGGATTGATAAGTAAGTGCAGCCACCGGTTAGAAAAGTTGTTAACACTGAAAGAGTGGTCAGCAGTTCTTAACCTGGGATCTATTGACGTAATTATTCCAGGATTAAGTTTCAGGGCATTTCTGAACCCTCTGCATTGTGAGTGTGTGTGTGAGAGAGATTTCTGGGGAGAAGTCTCATAGCATTCATCATAGTTCCAGAAAACATTGTGACCTATAAATAGTTAAATATTGAAATAGATAGTATCAAATTAAGCATTCAGAAAAGTGACCCCCCCCAAATCTCTATTTTATTTGCAAATTAGGGTTCACTAATGGCTTAGAGCAATTTCAGAGTGAAGGTAGAAGGCAAGCTGGAGTTCACTGAGAAGTAAATAGGAGATGCAAAGGAAGGCGCGTGTAGAATTCTCTTTCAGGAAGTCTGGGTGATAAGGCGAGAAGAGATTGCATGATAGAGGGGAATAAGATTAAGTGAATAGCACAGCAATGCCCAGCCTGGCCTCATCTGTTGCAGGCCACTTGCTATACTATCCCCTTTGTGCTTATGTACTGAGTTGTTTTAGTTGGTAAAAGCTGCTCTGTTGTAAATTCTAGAGGCCCTGTGGGCTGGCATGCACGCATTCATAGCTTTTGATTGCAAGAAGTTATGAGCTCCATAAGAGTAGGGACTTATTTTTCTCTGTATTTTTGGTGTTATTTCCCTATAGCAGGTTTTATTGTTACTCTGCACATAGTAAAGACTTAATGTGGCTCACTGGCAGAAGTTTCAGGATATGGGACAGGGACATGATCTAGTGGAAACAGTGGTCCCCGGTGCCAAGGGTATAGAGAACATCTCTGGTTCAAGGTTTCCCTTACATCTATGCCTGCTTATTCTGAGGTCCCTGGAGGGATTACAAGTTGCTATACTCTTCCTAACACTTGACTTTTATAGGCCCTTATAACAGAGAAAGGCCCTAAACTTTGTGCAGGATTAGTAGGGAACTATGAGATACACACACCTCCCTCCTTCTCCTTGCCTCTTGGCCTCTTTTCTTAATAGGAGAGAAATTCTATTTGTTGGGAAGATGCTAGGGTGAATTAGCATGGGAATCAGAAAAGCATGCTGAAGTAGGGGAAGTTCGTCTATTGTGGCTCATTTCTATTGCTTCTTTTATTTTCTGCCACTGAGAAGTAGAGTACAGGCATGTATCACTAAATGATGGGGATACTTCTCAGAAATGTGTCATATAGGCTATTTTGTCATTGTGTGAATGTTATAGCGTGGACTTACACAAACCTAGATAGTGTAGCCTACCAAACACATAGGCTGTATAGTATAGCTTATTGCTCCTAGGCTACAATCCTATGCAGCATGTTATTATGTAGAATACCGTAGATGATTGTAACACAGCGGTACCTGTGCAATGAAACATATCTGAGCATAGAAAAGGTACAGTAGAAATACGGTGTAAAAGATAAGAAATGCTACATTTGTAAAGGGTAGTCACCATGAATGGAGCTTGCAGGACTGAAAGTTGCTCTGGGTGAATCAGCGAGTCAGTGGTGACTAAATATAAAGGTCTAGAACATTACTGTGCACTGCTGCAGTTTATAAACACTGTAGACTACACTAGATTTATAAACAATTATTTTTCTTTCTTCAATAATAACTTAGCTCACTGTAACTTTACTTTAATAAAATATCCAGAGTTTAAACTTTTTGACTCTTGTAATAACACTTAAAAACACATTGTGCAGCTGTACAAAAGTATTTTCTTTCTCTGTATTCTTACTGTATAACTTTTTTTTTTTTTTAACTTTTTAAACTTCTTTGTTAAAAGCCAAGACACAAACACGAGCATTAGCCCAGGTCTACACAGGGCCAGGATCATCAATATCACTGTCTTCCACCTCCACATCTTGTCCCACTGGAAGGCCCCCAGGGGCAAGGGCACACATGGTGTTGTGTTCTCCTGTGATTCTTCTGGAATACCTTCTGAAGGACTGGCCTGAGATCGTTTTACAGTTAACTTTTTTTTTTTTTAATAAGTAGAAGGAGTGCACTCTAAAACTATGATAAACAGTATAGTAACATGATCATTATCATCAAATATTATGTCCGGTACATAACTGTGCATTCTATATATTTACACGACTGGCAGCGTAGTGGGTTCATTTACACGAGAATCGCCACAAACACATAATGCACTGCACTATGATACTGTGATTGCTGTGATGTCGCTAGATAGAAGATAGAACATTTTCAGCTCCATTACAATCTTATGAGACCACCATCATATTGCAGTCAGTGGTTTTGACCCAAACGTGTTTATCTGGCACATGATGACTTTTCTGTCTCCCAGTGTCCCCTTCTCGCCCAAGCCAATTAACAAACTGTCCTGTTTTTTGTAGCCCTCATGAAGCTGCCGTCTGTCAGTGTGCTACTCATATTTGGTCAAATCTTTGATGGAAGGTAAACATCCTTGATTTAAGATTAAATGAGAGGGAATTCTCCACCAACATTCATGTCTTACAATAAGAAATTTGTTTAAAAAAGTGAATCTGTAGTTAGTTGAATTTATGTTAAAGACATTTTGGATACTGGCCTCCTGAGGCTCTTTGGCAAGGAGTAAAGTATCTCAAGTCACCTCTGGATCTCAAGTTCCATTGCCAGCCTGTTGCCTCTCGCACCTTCTATAAAGGCTAGGCATCATCCCGAGTTGTCACTGCTTGGTGCGAAAGTGCAGGTCAACTGTGCATAGTAAATACAACAATCATCAGAGGGCTTCTGAGGTTTTGAATGCTTTGGATATCCTTCATATATCATACATTGCTTAATTTTAAAAATACAAATGGAAGCACAATACAGCGGACCCTCAGCATGCCTGGGGGATTGGCTTCAGGACTCCCTGCAGATATACCATCACCCCTGGATGTTCAAGTTCCTTATGCAAGATTGTAAAACCCACAGATACAGAGAGCTGACTGTATGCACACTATCCTGTCCCTGGGTCTTGTTTACTTAACAGTATAGCTTGACTGCACTTATCTCTTGGCACATAAAGTGCTTTGTTAAAAGAAAGTTTTTTTTCTTACAATTGCATTGTATTACATCATATGGATGAATTAGAATTCATTTAACTTGTCCTCTTTTGCTATCTGCCCTTTTCCCTAATATTTGTAATTATAAGCAATACTTCAGTTCATAACGTCGGGCACGGGTGGTTTTGTGTGTGTGTGATTCTAGCGGTAGGGAAACTCTCAGCAGCTCGGTCATTGCTTTTCTTCTCTAGGTGCTTGGCCAGTTTCTATTCCCATCAGCCTCACATGAAAGGTTCTGTTACCCCATTCTTGTTCTGTCCACTAAAGCTGAAGATGGTATCTCATACTTTTGATTTTATATTTATCTGATAAGTGAGGTTAATATGTCTAAATAAATCTGTGCCTTTTCTGTTAACTCTTTATGTCCTCTTCCCCTCTTTTGTAGGAGCTCTTTCCTTATGATAGAAATTGGCTCTTTGCCTAATATGTGAAATATGTGACTTGATGTGTGTGTCAATTTGTCTTTTGTTTTCTATGAAAAACTTAAAATTTTTTTATCTAGTTTTTTTTTTCATGATTTCTGGGTTTTGTATTACAAAGAACTTTCTCATTCCTAGAGTGTAAAAATTATCCTATGATCTTTAGGTTATTTTGTGGATTCACCTTTCATGCTTTGAAATCATCTATCTACCTGAAATAACTTAAGTGGAAGGCATGAGCAATGAATCTATTTTAACTGTTTAGAAGTCTTAGGATTTGTCTTGATAGACAGCGACCCGGGTGAATTCACTTTTTTTCCCCCCAAGATCTGGTAGATACTACAAATCATCTACTTCATACTCTCATTGCTTCCCATCTGAACCCTGAAATTTATGAGAATGTTAGTAAATCCAGATGAATAGATGTGTCTTCTCAGCCACCCTTGCTGCTGGGAATGGCCATGTGTCCCAGAGGACTACTGGGTATAGCTTCCAGGAGAGCTATGGCCTTGGCGGTCAAGAGGGACAGGCTGCTGGTATAACCCTTTAATCTTATCCTTTCTCCCTTGGATAAGGGTATGAGTCGCAGATGTCCAGCAGCCACCTTGTGACCCTGAGGCAACAGAGCATGCAGATAAAGGCCATTATACTGAGGATGGACCTGGGATCCTGAGGACATTTTGGGACTGGTGTATAGCTGTGGATTTCTTGCTACTTAGAGCAAAACCATTATCTTCAAGCCACTTTTAACTAGGTTTTTAATTATTTTCTCATCTTATGTGTCCATAGAGGATATATCATCTTTATTATATACTAAATTTATACTGTAATTTGAAAAACAATTTTTTTGGATTATGAAGGAAATAATGCTTATTGAGAAGAATCCATAATTTGCTGAAAAGCTTAGAGAAAAGTACTAGCCACTCATAATCTTGTAACTATTATAACCAGTTTTGTATGTATGTTTTAATGCTTTGACATGTTTTTCTGTGATCTCAGTTTATTTGATATTATAGTCAGCTGTTTCTTAAATATACAAAAGGACTCACTGGTAAATGAAACTAATGAAATAATTTCAATTGTAGTGCTAGTTTCTTCTTTGGCTATTAGTCATTTTAAACTTTCAACTAGTATTTTTTCAGAAATAGAAACCTTCTCTCAAAACGGTGTATTCATTATCAAATCACAATTTCATAAATTTCAATACATGACTTAATGTACATTTATTTTTTGAAACATTTGTTTGCAAATTTAAACACAAAACAACAGAAGACAGTAATTTTCACAAAACTTATATTTGTACTCTTAAAGAAAACAATGCTTAAACACATCTGAAATGAACAATATTGTGGATCAGTGTTTGTGACTTCCAAAAGTATGTTGACTGATTCCAATTTAAGAAACATTTATTCATCCCTTAAAATATCTTCCAATTTGAATTAACATTGTAAAAGAATTGCTTTTGCCTTCATAACTCGTGAAAGGTTTAGAAGGATTATCATCAAATGAAAACACCATGTTAAAAAAATTTCCTAGCATTTGTGGGCTGTCAAGAAAGTTGTTGTGGATTATGCTTTCAGAAACATTTCTATGGATGTTGTGAATTTTACAGAAAAATATAATTGAAGTAAAAACACTTGAGAAAAAAGTTCCAACTTCTGGCAGTAGAGGTCAGAATGCTTCCGTGCATATGTACATCAGCTAACTCAAAGCGGAAGGGGAAATATAATGGAAGAATGCAACTAAATGGAAGGACTGAATTAGTAGCTGTTATTCTTAATATTTTGGCCTTTTCCAAATGGGACTTGAGAGTTTGGGAATACACAAAATTACAGTTGAATACAGTGGTGTCTCAAGCCATATGTGCTCTCACTTGGGTATTAGCTGAGTATTTGAAAGAGAAAACCTGCTCAAGGGAAATGAAAAAAGTATTATTTGGATAATGTTCTGATTATAGTAATGGAATAGTGGTAGTCAATCTTTAAAAAATAGAGACAATTATAAAGAAAATACAAATTATATCTTACTGGAATTACTGGATTAAATCTGCCAGCAAATAGCTTGTAGTGAGCATATTGTTTCAGAGTCTATTTCAATTTCTGTTATTTTGTAATTTTAGCTTCAGGTTAAATTATAACAGGAGAGTGTCACAACATATTTCTACCTTGTATTTCCTTTCAGTTATAAAATCTTTTGTAAACCAAATTTAAGCTAGGTCTCATGATTATAAAATATTTTCATGAAATATTATTTAAATAAACTAGTAGAAAATTGGGTTTCAATTTTTGATACACATTTAGTTCTCCTCTTCTTAGCATTTAGTTCCAAGAAAAAACTAAGCACTCTTTAGGAAACTCCTGTCTCTTTTATGGTATTGGTGGAATTCTGAACCAACAAGACAAATCCGAAGACTTCTTTATTGCAGACAAACTCCCATACAGTGGGTGAACTTTCTGAGACAGAGTGCTGTATCTCAGTGTTACCCAGTCAGTCATTGCTGAAATACTTTTTTTGTACAAAGAACGACAGTTACTAGTTTAGTTGAAAGAGTTGGCCAGTGAGACATGATGCTTGTAAAACATAAAATTGAAGAACATTTTATAAATTGGCCCCCTGCTGGAAAATTTCTCCTCCTTGTAAAACACACAAACATATACACGCACATGTCATATACACAGTGCATCTTAGATGAAGCAAAGTCATGGTTAAAATATGTGGGATAATTTTATAATTGTTCCCTAAAGCTGCACATGTTTGTAAAAGACTCTATGTTACTAATGAGTATATATATATATATATGTATATTTAGGATGTTAGATGTAGTCACATTTCTGTTGAAAGTATCCTTAGCATCCTGCTTGGAGCATAGTAGATGTTCACTAAATGTTGGTTAAATGGATGAGTAAAATTTTGCTGTTATTGCTCTACATAAGAGTTACTGTGGAAAAAGAAATTATGCTGTCAAGTATAACATATTAATTACGTAAGTACGTGCCTCTATCCCGACTCAGTATTTGGCTGACTTAATCAATTAACAGTAACTGTTCTACTCATTACTCTCTGTGATTGTTAATGTAATTATAGATAACACAAAAGATTTTGCAAAGCTCGCCCTTCTGTATCTAAGTTATATACAGGCACTCCAAGCTGGCTCCTTTACATTAATATGAATACCTTCTAAGTGCCTTTGCAGGGAGGAATGAACCTTCTAAGCAATGTAGTAGGTAATGTAACACCAGGGTGGAGAGCAAGAATTTGTTAGATGTTGATTCTGTTTTGAATTCTGTGAATGTCTCTCTCTTTGTATCAATCCACACCTGAAGATTAGTTTGTTCTGCTCTGAATAAGACGTTCATTATTTAATGCATTCCATAGCAGCTACCAATTGAATGTGAAATTCAGACCTCCTTTCACTAGCTAACAAAGATGAGAAGGCATTGCATTATTAACAAAGCTTTTAGCTGCTAAGAGGGGTGCCATGTAAATAAGTTGAGGACAACCCCCTCCTTTATTTTATTTTTTAAATAAAAACAGTGATTCAGGGATAGTATACGGTGGCAGTTCTTTGATGGTTGGACGCAAGGCATTCTTAATGGGCTTTTTACCTGTCAAATGTTCCAAATTGTAATTTGGAATTGCAGCCTTAAGTCTGTAATTGAAAGATTTTAATATGAAAGCTATGAAGTTTTACTTTGGGATCACATCCAAGTAGTACAAGTTTATTTTTGTACCTGAGATAAGAACAACTTACTTTCTTTTTTTTTTTAAAAAAAAAAGACATTTAAGACCTTATTTATGATATGGAATGAACCCAAGTATTTTTTCCCCCAGGATTTATTCTTCATAATTTTGGTTAACTCAGAGAGACAGAGTTGACTGCATACACATTTAGCATTAATATGACTGGCATATTTGGGGTGGTGGCCTGGATGCTGGACAGAGACAGGGACAATGGAACGTCCTCTACACAAATCTGCTCTAATACTTTTGACTAATTAGAATTTTATTTCCTTAATAGTTTCTAAAATTGCAATTATTCTCTGGAAGAATTAACCTTTGACATTCAATTCTTACTGATATCTGTAAGTAGAATTTGAGTAACTGAAGATTTGTCATATATTGCTGTTTATAAGCTAGATCATATTTAGAATTAATTTATTCAACAAATATTTAAGTACCCACTGGCTAATAAAGCCAGTGACTTTTCTACATGTTTGGGATATTTTAGTGAAAATATCAGACAAATATATGGAATGACTAATACATGTGAAGTTACATAATCCAGCCAAATTTTCTAATATTAGGAAATAAGCTAGATTTCTTTTCCCAGTAGAAGGCTTTGTATTTATCCTGTAACTTTATTTTGGAGGAAAGTTTCCAAATGGGGCTCTGTGAGCAGAGTTCTCATATGGTGGCTCTTGGGAGATGGGGATGGGATTTACAGAGCAGGTGCTTTTTCGGGGATGATCAGAATTTCTGCCTGCTTTGCCCTCACACCTCTTCACTGAGACCAGCTCTCCTCCTCTCAATTTGCACACAGGAATTCAGCACAGTGTGTCTTTAAAAATAATGTTCTAGTCTACGTTCCAAATGGAATGATGAATGTCAGAAAATGCAGAATTATTTTTTCTGTTTGAAATTTGCCATAAACACAAGTGCTTTAGATGTTCTGAGATTAACGTTTGTTGCAAGAATGATCCGTGTTCCTCTATGAATTTAATTCCTCTCTTGTCTTTACAGCTTAGTAAAACTGTTCAAGACAGTAAACAGATGATTATCTGAAATCCATAGCTCTCCTAGAGTTGGAAGTTTGGAAAAGATGTTAGTATGTGGTTATTTGATCATGTTTGTTGTGCTCAGCGCCTCCAGTGATAAAGCCTTTTCCTTTGTTCACAGCTATTTTTGTCTTTATCACATCCTAGGTTCAGTCTTCTAGAGTCCAGAATTCATTGTTTTTTTCCCTTTCTTTTCATGACAGACACAGCATATTTCATTCAAAACACATGGGTAGAGCACCTCGACTATAAGAAACATTGCACTACAGTGACAGATTTACAGATGCTTCCATGTTACAAATATTTACTGCCTTCTATATCATAGGTACTTTGCAAGCTTGCACCTACAATGATGGGCCCAAAACTGCCATGTTTCATGTGTCTCACTCATTCAGAGGCAGTAAGCTGGGAGCGGCAGTTCCAGAAGATGCCCATACTTCTGTCTTTATAGCTAGAGTTGCCGAAACTTGAAATGAGTAAGACCCAGATGAAAAAATGGTGGAAGGGTGTTTTTGTCAGCTTTTGCCATGATAATGCTGCATAACAACTCTAAAGTGTAGTTTTTGGACCACGTGCATCAGAATCATCTAAAATGCTTATTAAACTACAGATTCTTGGCTCCTACCCTGGACACACTAACCCAAGAATGGAGGCAGAGGTGAGAATCTGTCACCAAGGTTGGGGTGCAGTGGTGTGATCACAGCTCACTGCAGCCTCAACCTCCTGGGCTTAAACGATCCTCCTGCCTCAACCTCCCCAGTTGCTGGGACTGTAGGCATGTGCCACCACATCTAGCTAATTTTTGTATTTTTTGTAGAGATGCAGTTTTCCATGTTTTCCAGGCTGGTCTTGAACTCCTGAACCCAAGTGATCCACCTGCCTTGGCTTCCCAAAGTGCTGGGATTACAGGTGTGAGCTACCATACCCAGCAGTCTTGGTGATTCTTTTTTTTTCTTTAATTTAATTTAAATTAATTTTAAGTTCTGGGATACATGGGTGAGATGTGCAGGTTCGTTACATAGGTAAATATGTACCATGGTGGTTTGCTGCACCCATAAATTTATCACCTAGGTATTAAGCCCAGCATGCATTTGTTATTTTTCCTGATGAGCTCCTTCCTACATGCCCCAGTATGTGATGTTCCTCTCCCCGGGTCCATGTGTTCTCATTGTTCAGCTCCCACTTATAAGTGAGAACATGTGGTGTTTGGTTTTCTATTTATGTGTTAGTTTGCCGAGGATAATGGCTTCCACCTCCATCCATGTCCCTGCAAAGGACATGCTCTCATTCCTTTTTATGGTTGCACAGTATTCCATGGTGTATATGTACCACATTTTATTTATCCAGTCTATCATTGATGGCCATTTGGGTTGATTCCATGTCTTTGCTATTGTAGAGTGCTGCAATGAACATGTCCGTGCATGTATCCTTATAATAGAATGATTTATATTGCTTAGGGTATATACCCAGTAATGAAATTGCTGGTCAAATCAAATTTCTGGTTCTAGGTCTTTGAGGAATTGCCACACTGTCTTCCACAATGGTTGAACTTATTTACATTCCCACCAACATTGTAAAAAGGTTTCCTATTTTTCCACAGCCTTGCCAACATCTGCTGTTTCTTAACTTTTTAATAATTGCCATTTTAACTGGTATCTCATTGTGGTTTTGATTTACATTTGCTAATGATCAGTGAGTTGAGCTTTTTTTTCATATGTTTATTGGCTGCATAAATGTCTTCTTTTGAGAAGTGTCTATTCATGTCCTTTGTCTACTTTTTAATGAGGTTTTTTTTTTGTAAATTTGTTTAAATTCCTTTTAGATTCTGGATATTAGACCTTTGTCACATGAATGGATTGCAGAATGATAGTTTCTTTTGCTGTGCAGAAGCTCTTTAGTTTAATAAGATCCCGCTTGTCAATTTTTACTTCTGTTGCAATTGCTTTGGATATTTTCATCATGAAATCTTTGCCTATGCCTATGTCCTGAATGGTACTGCCTAGATTTTCTTCTAGGGTTTTTATAGTTTTGGGTTTTACATTTAAATCTTTAATCCATCTTGAATTATTAATCCTCAGTAAAGTTTATGAGCCACTATCCTAAATTTCTGTTACTATCAGTTCAGATAACAGCAACATTTCTGATAGCTGTTTCATACTATTGACTCATCTTTTTAAATTGAGATATGATCTACAGTAAAATCTATCCTTTTTAGTATACTGAGTTCTGGCAAATGCATAGTTATGTAACTGTCGGTCCAACAGAATACAGTATTGTCCCATCACCCTCCCCCACCACGTTTCTTTGTGCACCCTTTTGTAGTCAACTCTTCCCACTCCACCCTCTGCCCTGGCAACCCCTGATCTGTTTTCAGTCTTTATTGGTACCTGTAATTTTGTCTTTTTGGGAATGTCATATATGTATATATAAGTGGAATCTTATTATTTGTAGTCTTTTGAGTCTGGATTCTTTCACTGAGCATAATGTATTTGAGACTTATCCATAGTGTTGTTTATATCATCCATACCTCATTTCTTTTTATAGCTGAGTAGTCATCCTTGCATGGATGTACCACAGTTTGTTAATTCATTGGAAGGAGATTTGGGTTATTTCCAGTTTTTTTGGCAAACTTGAAGCTGTTATGAACATTCATACTAGGCTTTTTATTTACTTGAATAAATACTGAGGAGTGGGATTGGTGAGTCATATGGAAAGTATATGCTAAAGTTTACAAGAAATAGACAAACTGCTTTCCACATTGGCCACGCTGTTCTGCATTTCTACCAACAATGTATGAGAATTCTATTCTTCTATACCCTTGTCAGCACTTGCTATCGTGAGTTCTTAAAATTTTAGCCATTCTTAAAGGTAGTGCTAATATGTTTATAGGTATGCAGTAGTGGTTTTAATCTGAATTTTCCTAATGACTTGTTTTGTTTGAGCACCTGGCATCCTCTGTTAGACATCAGGCCTTCTCCTTCTCTACGAATTTCTGGATGTCAGGACAGATGGTACACAGGTAGCAGTGGATGTTAAATAGTTTATGACTCAAAGTAAATAGCCAAAGATTCACAGGAGAAGGGCTTGGACCTTGTCTGAAGTGAGGAGATGGGGAGAGGGTTGGTGGTTTGAGACTTTTACTGTGGTTAAGGGATGGGGCCTGGATAAGGTGCTTTTTTTTGCCAGTCAGGATGGGTAGTTTGAAATTTCCATGAGTGCCAAGGGACAGATGGTATGTATGGGCTTTCTTATTAAGTTGCCCAGATGTGGGGTGAAGAGGAAAGGGGAGGGTGGGGGGCCTTGAAAGCTGTCAGAGGTCAACATCAAACACATTCTTTTTAATTTTTTTTTTTTTTTTTTTTACAAAATCACCTGAGGATATACTTCTCAGAAATATTCAGTGATTATGGCATAGATTACTGTAATTCTAGTCCATTTCATTGTTGATTTGCCTTTGTTCTCTGCACATTTAATTTCTTAAAACAATGCATGTCATATGATTTTGCAAATCCAGTGTTTACTACAATAAAAGCCTAATAAATGTCCATTAAATTAATAAATCCACAAGGCTTATACTAAAATCTGTGTCTTTTATTATACTATTGATATTGAGCACATTCTCATGTGCTTATTTGCCATATATCTTCAATGAAGTGTCCAGATTATTTGTTTGCCCATCTTTTAAAGGATTGCTTGAGAGTTCTGTTTTCTAGATACAAATCCTTTATCAGATATGTTTTGCAAACACTTCTTCCAGTGGTTTGACTGTTTTCTTTTTTTTTTTTCTTTTGAGATGGGTTCCTGCTCTGTCGCTCAGGCTGGAGTGCAGTGGCGATCTCAGCTCACTGCAACCTCCACCTCGCGGGTTTAAGTGGTTCTCCTGCCTCAGCCTCTTAACAATGCCTTTCAAAAAGTAAAAGTTTTAATTTGGATGAGATCCAATTTATCTTTTTTCCCTTCTATTGATTGTGCTTGAGGTTCATATCTAATACATTTTTCCCTAGCCTAATATCACAAAAATTATTTCTAATGTTATAAAACTTCTAAAAGTTTTATGCATTTAGATATTGCAATTAGGTCTAAGATTCTTTTTGATTTATATTTGCATATGGTGGACAGTTTGAACTGAGGTTTATGTTTGTTTGCATATAGACGTCCAGTTGTGTTCTAGCACCAATGATTGTCATTCTTATTTAATACAATCTCATCCTTATATTTTCCTTAGCAGATTTCTAGTCAGCTATGCCATTGTTCTCTAGTACTTTTAAACCCAAGGGCAGTATCTTAAGTACATACATTGACAATATGATGTATTAACCCAACAGTATCTGAGACATGTCTCAATCAGTTTAGAAAGTTTATTTTGCCAAGGTTAAGGACACAGCCTCAGGAGGTCCTGACATGTGCCCAAAGTGGTCAGGGTACAACTTGCTTTTATATGTTTTAGGGAGATATAATACATCAATACATGTAAGGTTTACGTTGGTTCTATCTGGAAGTGTGGGACAACTTAATGCAGGGGGGCTTCTAGGCCATAAGTAGATTTAAAAATGTTCTGATTGGCAATATGTCAATAGAATTATTATCAATAGAAAGGAATGCCTGGGTGATGATAAGGGGTTTTGGAGACCAAGCTTTTATGAGGTAGATGAAGCGTCTAGGTAGCAGGCTTCAGAGAGAATAAATTGTGAATGTATCTTATCAGACTTAAGGTCTGTGTTGATGTTAATGCAGGTCAGCTTTTCTGAATTCCAAAAGGGAGGAGGGCATAATGAGGCATCTGACCCCCACTTCCCATCAGAGCCTGAACTAGTTTTTCAGGTTAACTTTGCAATGCCCTTGGCTGAGAGGAGCTGTCCATTCAGATGGTTGTGGGGGGCCATAGAATTTTATTTTTGGTGTACAGAAGTAGTGGAAAAGTGCTTTGTATCCCAACTTTGTCACTTTGAAATTTTTGTTTTTTGTTGTTGCTGTTAAACAAGTTTTACCGTGGAAGGCAAAAAGCCTTTGGGAAGGACATAGGAGTTGGTCAGCGTTCTTAGGTAAATTGGGTTAAATAGAAGGAAAAATAGAGGGAGGCTCAGAAATCCTGTAACATAGCTAGAGAGTGGCAGGGCTGGAATTGAAACAGTTGTGTCTAACCCAAACCTTGTGCTTGTTGTGATACATACATACATATGTGTGTGTGTGTACACACACACACACACACACACACACACACACACACATGCACACTGTCTGCTCAGCCCTACCAGTTTTACTTTGTCTCTTTAAGGGAAGAGCCCTAATTTTCTCACTTACATGTAGCGATTTACACTTACGCCAGCTATTAGGTAATCATAGAGGCTCCTTCAAGGTTTGATCTTCTATGGCATTGTGATTTGTTGGGTTAACTCTGGTGAATTCCCCTTATCTTCAGCTATTCAGTAAATTATTGTGTGAAAGTAGCAATAGTGGAAACTGGAAATAATGTTTTCCATAACTTTCCAGTTGTTTATCATCCAGGTGATTTTCCCAGAATTTGTTAGATAACATGAAAAGATTTCACCTGAGTATCTTTTGGTTTAGATTTTCCATGGAAGTTGCTTTGATTTCATTTTGGATAGCAGATACTCAGTGAACATCCTGTAAAACACAGACATGAACTTGGAGTAAGCTGGATTTGCAGTTTCTGTGAACCATGCTGGCTTCTGGGAATGAGGCTGCTTGGCCTCATATTTGAGTGTTCTTTACCCCTTCTGGCTAGAGATGACTCATGTTTGTGTGAAGTGGAAGGAAACTAAAGCCTCATCCCACGCTTTTGTCTTCCAAAAGAATGCCAAAGAGAGAGCCCAATTAAAAGATGAAAGCCTGGCAGTCCATTTTAATCTTCTCATCTGCCCATCCTGAGCATCCTCCAGGCCTTGTCAACGACGGGGCAGAGGGTGTGGGGGAAGCACTTGAACCTGTGGAATATTTGCTTGGATTTGTCCTGTGGAAACTGGGTACGCAGCTGCTCATTGTTTATACCAAAATGGTTGTGGGAGAATGTGTTGAAATGAAACCAAACTTTCAGGCTTACCCTTGAATGCATAGCTCTCTGAGGTGTGGAATGGTGGCTGATAGATATAAATAGAAGAGTAAGAGAAGGTGGGAAAAGCCTGGACATATGAGATATATCCATGAGCCGTAATTATGTACATGAAATGAGGGATGATAAGTAGGGAAAAAATGATTACTCTTAATTCGCTGGTAAATGAAGACCAATCAAACCAAGGGTTTCTCATCCTACCTCTTCTTTTTCTTGTTTTTTGAGACAGGGTCTCACTCTGTCACCCTGCCAGTGGCCCAATTATAGCCTATTATAGCCTTGACATCCTGGGCTCAAGTGATCCTCCTGCATAGCTGGGGTTACAGGTGTAGGTGACCACTCCTGGCTAACTTTAAAAAAATTTTTAGTAGATACGTGGTCTCACAATGTTGCCGAGGGTGGTTTTGAACTCCTGGGCTCAAGCAGACCTTCCACCTCAGCCTCCCAAACTGTTGAGATTACACAGGGGTGTATGAGTTCATTTTCATGCTACTGATAAAGATATACCCCAGACTGGATGATTTCCAAAAGAAAGAAGTTTATTGGACTTACAGTTCCATTTGGCTCACAATCATGGTGGAAAGTAAAAGCCACATCTCACATGGTGGCAGACAAGAGCAGAGAGAGAACTCATGCAAGCGAACGCCTCTTTATAAAACGATCAGATCTTGTGAGACTTATTCACTACCACAAGAACAGCATGGGAAAGCCTTCTTCCACTGATTCAATTATCTCCCACCTGGTCCCTCCCACAAAACATGAGATTTCAAGGTGATATGTGGGTGGGTACACAGCCACCCCATATCAAGGGGTAAGCCACCATGCCTGGCCCCGTCTGACCTTTTTTTACCCTCTGTAAGGGATAAAATATATTGGATTTGGCATTATGGGAGAGGATTTCAGATTTGACAGACTAATGGAATGTGTACAGAAGGGTCTAGGCAAAGTTTGTGGCAACAATATCCAAAAGTGAATCCTTGCAGTGAGAAAGCTAGAGAAACATTGAGGAGAAGATGTGAAAATGTTTGATTGGTCATTGTCAGTCGGTCAGGGCTGCTATAACACGGTACATAGGCTGCATGACTTCCGCAGCAGACACTTACTCCTCATAATTCTGGAAGCTGGGAAGCCCAAGATTAAGGCACCAAACGATTTGGAAGAGAGGGACTACTTCCTGGTTCATAGCTGGCACTCTCCATGTGTGCTCACCTAGCAGAAAGGGGCTAGAGACTTGCCTAGGGTCTCTCCTAAGGCCACATATTTCATTGATGCTGTCTCCATTCTCATGGCCTAAATTACCTCCAAAGGCCCTCCCTCCTCTAATACCATCACATTGAGGGTTAGGTGTTCAGCAGATGAACGCTGGGGAGATACATTCAGTCCATTACGTTCATCCTGTTGGGGAGTAAGGGATCCACTATGGATTCTGCCTGCATGAAGGGTATTATCTCTGTCCTGGATTTATTTTTAGTGACTCTTTCCAGGATTTGTTTCTATAAAGTGACCACTGATTGGATGGGAAGTTTAAAACTTGACTGTATTAGCATCAGTTTTGCCAGAAATATTAGGCTGTCATTTCAGATCAGTCTTAGGTGACTGACAGGACGGGTAAGTTTTGAAGGAAAAAATGGGACGGTTCTGGAGCACAAAGTACAATGTGGCCACCAGAGGGTAGTATTTATTCAACAAGCATTTCTCGAACTTCACATTTTACCACTGAGATTCTTGGGGATAAAAGGACAGACTGAAGAGAGCATCATACTGACTTTATACTTGTCTTCCTCTCCATTTTTCTCTACTTGGTTAACTCCAATAAAATATTTTTTTCTCTCAAACTTCTTTTTTTCCCAAGCAGAGTTACTCTATAGGATTGAATATGTACCTCTATGTAGCGCTTGTTATACATTTTATTTGCCTTTTTATGGAAATAATCCAAGGAACAGAAAATTAATGGCTTTTACAATGTGACTGAAATATTAACTCTACTGTCTCCCACTAAAGATTTAAGAATTACTTTTATAACAAAGTAATTAAAGTTGTTTGTGAAGACACCATTAGCTGAGCCTGAGAGTGATGGCTCATGCCTGTAATCCCAGCACTTTGGGAGGCCAAGGCAGGCAGATCACCTGAGGTCAGGGGTTCGAGACTAGCCAGGCTAACATGATGAAACCCCATTTCTACTAAAAGTACAAAAAATTAACTAGGCGTGGTGGTGCACACCTGTAATCCCAGCTACTCAGGAGGCTGAGTCAGGAGAATCGCTTGAACCCAGGGGGCAGAGGTTGCAATGAGCTGAGATTGCACCATTGCACTCCAGCTTGGGTAACGAGTGAAACTCTGTCTCACAAAAAAGAAAAAAAAGACACCATCAGCTGAGACAGACTCTTTGGTACTTAGGATTAATCCATTATAAACAGCAATCTTAAAAACAAAATGTAAGAATAAGTACCTCACATGGTTTTGTTGTGTCCCTCCCTACCCAAATCTCATCTTGAATTGTAGCTCCCATAATTCCCACATGTTGTGTGAGGGACCTGGTGGGAGACAATTGAATCATGGGGGTGGGTCTTTCCCATGCTATTCTTGTGGTAGTGAATAAGTCTCATGAGATCTGATGGTTTTACTAAGGGGTGTTCCCCTGCACATGCTCTCTTTCCTGCTGCCATGTAAGACGTGCCTTTCTCCTCCTTTGCTTTCCACCATGACTGTGAGGCTTCTGCAGCAATGCGGAACTGTGAGTCCATTAAACTTGTTTTTCTTTATCAATTACCCAGTCTTGGATATGTCCTTAGTAGCAGCATGAGAACAGATTAATTCAGTACCTTTAAACCAAGTCAAGGTGTAAGGAGCTCAATGGCTATGCTGAACCACATGATAAAAATGAAAATGGATTCTATACTGTAGGTTTATGTGTTAAAAATCCTGCCATTTCCCCCATATGTATGGTTAGAATTCTTGTACAGATAACAGAAAGCTCCATTTCATTCACTTCACTGGGATAAGCACCTTAGAACAAGGTTGAAAAGATTCAATAATTAGCTCCCAAATTCTATGCTAATTCTTCCAAATTCTGTCAGTTTTCTGACACATTTAACACAAACAGGAATGTCTTTTCTGTATAGTAAGCCCTCAGAGCCTACAAATGTATTGAAGAAGGCTGGCCAAGGTACACGTGTCCCATGTTGTTTTTGGCTTCCCATCTATTCTTTGCATTAATCCCCCATGCAACTGTCTTCCTTTTCTGAGGAATTCATGAATTTGCAGCCTCTTTTTGGCTTTCGCAGAGTTGCAGCAGGCAGAAGCTTTGACATTTTTGACACCAAGCTGCTTGCTAAAGTCTTCAGTCTTCTCCATATTCCACTTCTCCACACCCTGGTCTGTGCTCTTCACTCAAAGGCCTGACTTACTCATTTTTTTTTCTTTTTCTGTTTCTTTAAAGCCATCCCTGACTCCCAGATTGAATAAGCTCCTTCCATTGGGCTTTATTTAATGAGCATTCCCTAGGAACTTCCTCTTTATTCTTTAATTTATCTTTTTGAACATTTTCTTCTCCTCCCTCAGTCTTGAGGTTGCAGTTTTACGTTTGGAATGTTTTTAATGCAATTCTTGAACTGTATTCCACATATTTAAGGAAATTTCAAAAGTGTACTCTTTATATGTGTTGACATTTGCCTGCCTTTCAGTTTCTTGGCCATTTGGAAAGAAACCTGAGGTTTGTTTTTCTAATTATCTGATCTTCCTCTAAGTTAAGGGTTCATCTTCAGAATTCACTGCATCACTTCATTTGGGCCAGGAAGAAGCAGCCCACTCCACATCATTTCTTAAAGTTCAAGTTTCTAGGAGGATGGCTTTAGAAAACTGATCTTCTGCCTGGCCACACAACCAGAGTCAGTAGGCTCTGGGATAGAGTTTTAACTTCAATCCCATCATGAGTTGAATTCCCCACTGGGCATAGGATTAAATGCTCAGGTCCTGGGTGGGATTTCTAGCCTTTTGACATTTCCATGAACTATAGCTGTTTTCTAAAATACAGCAACTTCATGAACATATTACATTTTTCCAATGTAGAGCATACTTGTGATAGTTAATGTTGTCAACCTGATTGGATTGAAGGATGCAAAGTATTGTTGTTGGTGTGTCTGTGAGGGTGTTGTCAAAGGAGATTAATATTGGAGTCAGTGGACTGGGACAGGCAGACCCACCCTCCATCTGGTTGGGCACCATCGAATTAGCTGCCAGCAAGGCTAGAATAAAGCAGGCAAAAGAAGGCGGAAAGAGCAGACTTGCCGAGTCTTCTGGTCTTCATCTTCCTCCTGTGCTGGATGCTTCCTGTCCTTGAACATCAGACTCCAGGTTCTTCAGGTTTTGCACTCTTGAACTTCACGCCAGTGGTTTGCCGTGGCTCTCGGGCCTTCAGCCGCAGACTGAAGAGACTCAGACTGGCGTCCTTGCTCCTCAGCTTTTAGCAGGCCTATTGTGGGACTTAACCTTGTGATCCTGTGAGTCAATACACCTTAGCAAACCATATATACATGCATCCTATTAGTTTTCTTCCTTTAGAGAACCCTGACTAATACACTTACTTCACTCACTTTGGCGGTGGTGGGAAAGAGGAACGCTTTCCCACTAAGGAGCCCGGAAGGTGCTGAGCTCACGCACGCGCTCTCTCTTTTTTTTTCTTTTCAACAATTCTATTTATTTTTATTTTACTTTTAGAAATGAGGGTATTGCTATGCTGCTCAGGCTGGTCTCCACCTCCTGGCCTCAAGTGATCTTTTCGTCTTAGCCTCCTGAGTAGCTGGGATTACAGGCTCTAGCCCCTACACAGTCTGAGCCACCTTTTCTTCAGAAAAGGTCAAATGATCACAGTGATCTTTTTCCTCAAAAGTGCTCTGGGCTGGGGGGTCTTCTCTGCTTTGATCTGCCTACATTAGGCTTTCTAGGAGGCCTGCCCAAGATGTCACAGGACCCCACGCTCTTATTTTGTGTTTTGTCCTGTATTTAAAAGCTCCTCCAGGGCATGCTGTGATATGTGTGTGTGTGTATAATATATATATAATAAATATGTGTGTGTATATATATATACACGTGTCTATATATATACATACACATATACACACACACATACACACACACCCTATATATACACACATATAAATAATACATACGCCACTTTTGTGACATATATATTTGTATGTATCTGAGTACTAGGTTTGGCTCTAATGTATTTGAATAAATAAAGCACTCAATTGACAAATGTTAATTACAGCATTTGACCAATTTTTCCTGTAAGGGACAAGGTAGTATATCTGTTAGGCATTATGGCCCATGGGTCTGTGGTAAGATTACTCAACTCCCTCTGTCCATTGTAGTAAGAATTCCCCGTGTAAGTGGTTGAAGGCTTATGTTCCAGTAAAACTTTATTTATAAAAACAGGTGATAGGCCAGGTTTGACCCACAGGCCCTAGTTTGCTCACCCTTTGTTTAAGGTGTGGTTTTCAATAAAATTGGAAATTGAGTTTGTCATTTCTTTTGTCTTCCACATTACTTTTAGCATAGTACTGAGAAAATGTGCACAGATACTTGCTGAATGGATGAACAGTTTCCACTGGCTGAATAATAATTGCCACTACTTTTTCTGATAATGTTGCAAGGAAGTTTTCAGAGACTGTGTAAGGGATTGCTGATAAGTTGTCTTTACACATAAATAATATTTTTATACATACTTATATATGTAGATATGTATAAATATTCATACGTGTTTTATTCATACATATTTTACATACAGTTAAAACTGGAGATTTAATTTTAGTAAATGAGAAGTTTTGTTAAGTCCATTTGGAGTGTACTCTTTAAACAAAACTGAAAGATTTCGGTAAGCCAAACTGTGGCTGAGAAAAGTGTTTTTCACCAAGCTTTAAATAATTAGTTTTGCTTCAGGTAATGTGAATATAACCAAACGATCTCACTGTTTATAGACCAATGACCTAATGTTTGCAGTATTATTCATGCCATCAATCTTCTGGGTGTGTGTTGAGTAGAGGATGTTTGCTCAGTTTAGTTTCAAAATGCAGACTGCTTTATCATAAGAAAATACGCAGGATTTGTATGGTCTTGGCCTGACTTCACAGTAAATAATTTGGTGTCACGGTAAACAACTTGGCCATCTCATGTCGGCCTCGGTCACTGCCTGGGATGGGGGAGTTTTTGTCATACTGCTCAACACTCAGGCTCCTCGCCCAGTTCCCATGCTTCCGCCCAGGCCTTTTCACTCTGGCCTCTGGAGCAATTGTTCTGTGATTGACACTGCAACGTTTACCTCTTTCTTCAGGTTTTGAAACCCAGTCCTCTGTTTCTCCTATAGCCTTCCCCAGTGGGGTTTGCTGTTTCCTCTGCACCCTACATACTCCAGGACTGAAAAAAGGGACTACTTCCAGACAGCCTGAAATGTTCACATAGAAATATCTATGCTTAATCCCATTTGGTTAAACTATCCGACATCCCTCCTCCTCGTTAGGATACTGACCCCCCATTTACCCCTCTGTACTCAGTCAAGACTGCACCTGACTGCCTCCTCCCCACCCTAACCCTGCTGTCCTCTTGGGCAAATACGGGACAGACCTGGAGTGGCTGCTGGGTTATCTTACTTCCCAATTCCATGACCGCCATTTCTACTCCAGCCACTTCCTTTGATGTCTTAGTACTAGATCGAGTAATTTCCTGAGGAGGCTTCACTTTTGCATTATTAAATCCCAACATCTTAACCTTGCAGCTTCAACTATACCTGTTTTATCAAAACCTCTACTTTCTTCCTCCCCCTGCATGAAGTAGTCTGCACAGGCTGATACTAAGCTACTTTTGTGACAGTATCTTCAAACTTGCTCTATCGTTCTCTTGTTACACCTACCCAGGAAAACACAACTGTTACCATTCTGCTCAAATATTCTTGATCTGTTCCAGCTCCAGACTGCCCAGGCCCTAGTTCTGTGGAGTGGGTTACAGGCAACAGACACCAGCTAGTTTCAGGGTTGTTAGTTCATTCTGTGTCTATTATTTAAGAGATTATTTATACATAACCCATAGGAATGCTACATTTTCTTAAACATGTTTCTTTTCCTTTTTTTTTTCTTTCCAGAGACAGAGTCTTGCTCTGTTGCCCAGGCTGGAGTGCAGTGGTGTGATCATAGCTTACTGCAGCCTTGAAATCCTAGGCTTAAGGGATCCTCCCATCTCAGCCTCCTGAGTATCTGGCACCACAGGCACACACCACCATGGTTAATCTTTATAATTTTTTGTATACATAGGGTCTTTCTGTGTTGCCCAGCCTGGGCTTACAAGTGTGAGCCACTGTACTCGGCCAACTTTTTCCTAATTACTTTAGGATCCTGCATGTATGCTTGCTATACTCATGTTCCTTCATGATTGTCTAGTCACGTGTTAGCTCTTTCAACTTGGAGGTTCGCGTCATACCAGTTATCAAATGGCTGTGCCTTCTCAGTCAGTGTCTTTCCGGAGTGTAACCTCTTGCTAGGAGATTTCACTTACTTCACCAAGGCTTTTTATAGAAGGAGAGAATACTGGTGCCCTTCAGCCTTCTTGTTTTGACTTTGGAGGGTAAAAGAAGGCTTTTAGGCAAACATGAAGCAATTCAGAAGCATCCTGTTTGGCTTAGACAAGCTGGAGTTTATAGGGCACTCTGCACACGCTTGTGAAAGGGAGTCTGCTATTTTGAGGATTAAGACCATAATATAGAAGCTGTAACTCTGCTCACTTCCTCGATGTCAGGAAGTGGCATGTACGGATCTCACTTCATCACTGAAGCTATAATTTTGGGTCAAGTATATATGGGTAGCCGTATTATCTGGCCTTTTTTTTGGTAATACAATTAATACAGTGGCCTGGAATATCAGCTTAGAGTTCAAAAAAGCACCACTAGTATGCATGGTATAATCCATCATCCTTCTTACCGGTGAAAGTGCTTATTAAACAACCACATTTTGGTAAACATATAAATACAGATGAGTAAACAATGAAGTCAAGTTGAAGTCGTTTTGTGCAGCACTGACATTTGTTCTATTATTAGCCTGTTTCTGGAATACGGGCTTCATTGTGCAGCCATTAAGGAATTCATCAAAATTTCATATCGGCCATGTGGGTCTCCCCTGTCTGTGGCTGCCATCTGGCTCTGCTTCAGGCTGGGGTGATAATTATTTCATGGGGCACTCGCACCCCTCCTCCCTACCGTCACTGAATCTGTTCTCCTTTTCCTCCAGCTTTTCCATCTTCTGACTCCATGCTCTGTTCCAGGACGTAGGATAATCATCATCTTTCTCTGCTGTGGAGGAAAATATTAGTTAATGCTGGGTTTCAGCCTTCCCCTCTCCCGTGAAGGCATTTGTTAGATCTTTCATTTCCTGCTAGAGGCTGGGAGTGTTTCTCCCCAGCGTGGGTACCATCTGTCTGCTCTGGGACACTGGTTTCTGCATGTGGCCGAGGAACATGGGTGGCCTGGCCGAGAGGCAGGGAGGCTGGTTTGCTTTCTCACCCCCTCCTCCTCTTCGTGGATGCCTTCTGTGGGTGTTGGGCAGCTCCCCCATCTTGCTATCTCTCATTGTACCTAAAGTCAACATCTTTTTCCTGATTTGTGCTCTTTAGTCACTGAACCTGAGTTAAAACTTCTCCGTATGTCTTGAGTAGTGGTCTCTCTTCTTTTAATCATTTTGCTTTTAGAAGATCTTAAAATTAAAAAAATTAATTACAAATACTTATTGTCATGCATGTTATGCAGTGGGAGAATGCAGAAAAAGATGTGTAAAACCTTTATGGAGTTTCCTGACCTCAATAAAGTTTCAATCTAGAATGGAAGAGAAGATGAGCAAATGATGAGGACACAAGGCAGAATGGTGTAAACTACTGACTTAGGGACTTAGAAAATCAGTGTCACAGAAGTTATGGAGGAGAAAGACTCCCTTTGGGACAGTCATGCTTGGGGTTGACAGGGAAGAGACGTAATTGGAGTTGTTAGGATAGAGAAATGAAGGCACTGGGTTCTCTTGTCTATGTAAAAGCAAAGATTCAGCTGCAAGAATGAAGGGGCAAAAGGCCTGGAAGGTGGTTAGGGAGGCTCACTCTGAAGGCAGAATGGACCCCCAGAGTGTTTTCAGCAGCGTTTGTTTTTGTGAGGAAGACTGTTTTTATTTTTTATTTTTATTTTTGAGACAGAGTCTCACTCTGTTGCCAGATACCAGGCTTGAGTGCAGTGGTGCGATCTTGGCTCACTGCAACCTCCACCTCCCTGGTTCAAGCAATTCTCCTGCCTCAGCCCTCTGAGTAGCTGGGACTACAGGCACATGCCACCATGCCCAGCTAATTTTTTCTTGTATTTTAGTAGAGACGGGGTTTCACTATGTTGGCTTGGATGGTCTCAGTCTCCTGACCTCGTGGTCTGCCTGCCTTGGCCTCCCAAAGTGCTGGGATTATTATAGGTGTAAGTCATCATGCCTGGTGACTGTTTGGATTTTTAAGGAATCTTACAGGCAGGCATTGAAGGGTTAGGGTAGTGGAGGAGGAGATTGAGGCAGAACAATCCATAGGAGAATGCTGAGTGTCATATCTGCCAGAGAAGCTTAGAACTAGGCTGAAGAGATTGACATGGATTTGGAGGGACAGAGAAAGTTCATTTTGATGCTGAGTCTGGGAAGTTGGGGAATGTTGGTATCATGGGTTCAGTAGAAAAGTGAGATGTGGTAGCTCAGTCTTGGGTGAGAGGGGAGCCTGTTTACATGCTAGGGATGAGTTAAGATAAGGGCACGCGAGGGGAAACGCTCTTCTGGGAGCAGGAAATGTAAGCGGGGAGAATCAGAGGACTACATTGAGGACTAGTGCTTGGAGTTTGTACTTGAATGAACAAAGTTTATGACTTTAGAGGAAGAGCGCCTAGCAGGTGAGCTCAGGGGGAACTGGAAGGAAGGAGTGGCTGGCAGGTCAACCTGCACAGTTTCGAGGGTGAAGTCATCATCCTCCAGGAGCCTCTGGATTAACCTGTGCCCTCCTGCCTCCCACACACTCCGACACACCCCGTGGCTCCTGGTGTGAATCTTTCTCAGTTTTGCCTCAGCATTCAGGCAAGGATCTTCAACTTGTGATGTTCAGTTGTCCACCCGTATTAACTCCCTTCTGAGCTGTAGTTGCAGGCTAGAAGGCAGAATCCGTGTATAACCTAAACTCATAAGCCCCAGAGAACCCAGCTTCGTGAGCTTCTTGGTTGTGCTGTCTTGGAGAAGAGAAAGCCTCGAGGGTGTTGAGGGAATCACTGAATCCAGGTGATTTACATATGTTTGGCTTCTGAACATTTTCTATGTCAGAAATTTCCTCTAAAAATGCACATCATTCCATCCTGGAATTTTTTAACCTTAGAAAGTTGTTTCATGTTGTGGGCTGCAAACCTATACCCAACCAGATTGTATACTTTAATGTGCAAATTTGGCCTTGAAAAGTCCCAATCTATTTTAATGCTCCAAAACCAGTTTTGGAGAGAGACATCAGAAGCTCTTGTATATTTAATAAAGCTGAGAGACTAGTGGTTTCATATAAAAATATTCTTCATTTTCACCAACTATTACTTGATGATGTGTTTTAAAGTTTGAAATGAGCTGTTTTTGTTGTTATGTTTTATGTACCTAGATCTAGCTGTTAAAAATAGGGGAGAACACTGGTCCCAAGGCTGTTTAGACCTCTGCAGTACTCAGAATGTGCCAGCAGGTGGTAGCAGAGAACAGAAACTGATGTCATGCCTGGTTTCCTTAGATTTCAGATTAAGAATCGAAGCAGCCTGGCATGGTGACTCAGCCTGTAATCCCAGCACTTTGAGAGGCCGAGGTGGGCAGATCATGGGTCAATATGGTGAAATCTCGTCTCTACTAAAAATACAAAAATTAGCTAGGCGTGGTGGCCTGCGCCTGTAGTCTCGGCTACTTAGGAGACTGAGGCAGGAGAATCACTTGAACCTGGGAGGTGGAGGTTGCAGTGAGCCAAGATCACACCACTGCACTCCAGACTGGGCAACAGAGCGAGACTTTGTCTCAAAAAAAAAAAGAACTGAAGCATTTAAAGCTATAAGATGAGGTGATAGTTTAGTAAAAATTCTTTCATATAAGGAAATCAAATCTCATAAGAACCTTAGATACCTGTTCAAAATCGAACACCTGTTTATAGAATGGGGACTGAGTAGCAGGTCTCTCAAGTTCTTTCCACTAAAACTTTTTCAGAGATCATTCTTAGTAAAACCCAGTAGGGGCCTTCCGGGAGAGGCGGACTTCCCGGTGTCAATCCAGGCTGTTTGAATCGGGATTTCTGAGAGGAAGGCCTGGGACCATTATTTACTTACTGTTTTTACAAGCCCTCTTTTAGTGGTTCTTCTACACACTAAACCCTGAGTTGACAGCTGAGTCCTGTCCACAGGGCAGGCGTTATGCTGGGTCTTGAGGATACAAACAGTATTCCCACGCTGGCGTGCCTGCAGGGGCCAGACAGGCGGACTCTGGGTGGACTGAGCCGAGGGGAGGTGTGGGGACTGCCACTCTCCTGAGAGTGGGTTTTCTTGGGAGCAGCCAATTGTGGCTATGAGGTAATGCACACCCAATGTTGCCAGACCGTTCCTTTTTTACAGGAAGCTGGTGATCCACATTTTTGATCTAACCCAACTTCGACATACTGTATGGGCAAAGCAAAACATATCTACAGGTTGGAATTAGCCGGTGGGCTGTGATGCCTTCTTTAGGAGCTTAGGTCAGTAAGGGAGCGATGAATGCAAATAGACATTCAGATTGGCATGAGGAGATGCTGGAGGCGGAGGGAGCCAGCTACATGCTCGAAGGAGATCAGGTGACTTCCTGAAGGCACGTTTTCAAGGCCACCAAAATTTTTTTTTGAAAAACAAACTCATGTATGGGCAGTGTATTAGTCCATTCTCATGCTGCTAATAAATACACACCTGAGACTGGGTAGTTTATAAAGGAAAGAGGTTTAATGGACTCACAGTTCCACATGGCTGGGGAGGCCTGACAATCATGGCCGAAGATGAAGGAAAAGCAAAGTGATATCTTACATGGCAGCAGGCAAGAGAGAAAGAGAACTAAGTGAAGGGGGTTTCCCCTTATAAAATCATCAGATCTTGTGAGACTTATTCACCATCACAAGAACGGTATAGGGGAAACCACCCCCATGATTCACTTATATCCCACAGGTCCCTCCCACAACACATGGGAATTATGGGAGCTACAATTCAAGATGAGATTTGGGTGGGGACAGAGACAATCCATATCAGGCAGCGTCTTCCTTCTCTGTTATTTGGAAAGGGAACATGTATATTGGTTCTTTATATGTGTCAACATACCAGAAAGTATCTTAAAATATTATTCTTTGTGCTTCAACTTTTGTAAGCTTTAATCAAATGATTCCAATAAGTGGAAATAAAATTACTACTTGGTCAGGGGAAACTAATAATTAGATGCATTGTACAGCTGTTAGCATATCTACTTTTGAGAGAAATAAGCTGGAAAGTTTGTTGAGATCTATTAAGGCCCTAGAAAGAATCTAGGAGAAACTGTTTCTGCAAGTTGTGTGAGGAAAATTGATTTCTCCACAATTCTGTCATTGAGAATATAATTAATTCTCAATAGGGAGTTGGGGAATTCTATAAGCCCATTTATTGTGGCCCTCTTTGTTATACCTTACGTGTGTTTTCAGCTTTGAGACCATACGATTAAAGTGAATTATGGAAAAAGACGATAAATGTACTTGAGAAAACTTCGTCCTGTGGAATTGTTTAGATGTAATGCAAAGATGACATACTTAAAAACAAGATAGATGTAAATATATAAAAGGAGGAAATATCGGAATTTTATATTAAAATATTTATGGGTATAAGGTAGCAAGGGCTAGAAATTCTACTTTGCAAAATAAGACCTATTCCTGTGAAAAATAATCATATAATTACATATGTATATAATATATACTATATTATACAGATATATATTTTTAAGAGATAGAGTCTAGCTGTGTTGGTCAGGCTTGAGTGCAATGGCAGGATCATAGCTCACTGCAGCCTTGAATTCCTGGGTTCAAGGAATCCTGCTGAGTAGTTGGGACTACAGACATGTGGCCCCTCACCTGGTTAATTTTTTAATTTTTTGTAGAGGTGGCCTCTCACTGTGTTACTCAGGCTGGTCTGGAACTCCTGGCTGCAAGTGATCCTTCCACTTGGTCTCCCAAAGTGCTAGAATTACAGATGTGAGCCACTTCATCTGACCATAATATATTTAAGAGTGTGTGTGTGTGTGTGTGTGTGTGTGTGTGTGTGTGTTTTCAGAGAAGAACAGGCATTTAGAGTACAGGAATCATTTAAATAGCTTAACTTTTGTTGAACTTCTTTTGTGTATGGGGCATGAGATGGTGTGAAAAGTCTTTGTAACTATGTTTCAAAAAGTTATCTTTACTGAGTTTGAACAAAACACACAAATGTCTAAGTGTACAGTTCAATGAATTTTTTAAAAAACATATATTGGGGTATAATTTACATATTATACAATTCATTCTTTTAAAGTATATAATTCAGTGGTTTTTAATATTTTCACAGAATTGCCCGGCCATCACCACTATCTAATTTCAAAAACATTTTGACCACCCCAAAGGAAACCATGGAACCATTAGCAGTCACTCTCCGTTCTCTCTTTCCCCAGCCCCTGACAACCATTAATCTGCTTTTTGTTTCCAGGATTACCTTATTCTGGGCATTTCACATAAATGGAATAATATCATATTTGGCCTTTCTTTAACTTAAGCCTAATGTTTTCAAGGTCTACTTACATCATAGCATGTATTAGTACAGCAGTCTTCCCTTACCGGGAAGTATGTTTCCTGATACAGGGAGTGCGTTCTAAAACCCCCTCCCCACCCCAGCAGGTGCCTGAGGAAAGTTCAAAGCTTGACTGCTGTCGATCGGAACACGGTTCTGTTCCTGTCTTCCACCCACAATTTTAATATCTTTTCAATCTTAACTCTGCACCTGTCATGCACTGTGGCCATAAGTTTTGCATTTTGAGGTGTGACAACCAAAACTAGCATGAATTTCTTTCTCTTTCTTCACAATTTCCAAGATAGATTTCAGTTATTTATTTATTTTTTACTGTAGATCTTAGCAACCTCAGCATAGGATTATTTTCCTTATTAAGTCAAGAACTTTCACCTTTTCACTTAAAGGGAGTACTTGATAGCTTCCCTTTGGCATTTCGGAATTGGCAGCATCGCTGTCTTGTGCTTTGGCACCATTATTATGTCAAACATGGGTGACGTGCACCCAAGCACCACGGTCAACAGTTGATCTGCAAACCAAGAAGGCTGCTAAGTGACTCATGGGCGGGGAGCACCTACAGTGTGAATGTGCTGGACAAAGGGGCAGTTCACAGAGGGGACACAGTTCACAGAGGGGACACAGCAGATTTCATCACACTATGCAAAAACAATGCACAATTTAAAACTTAGGAACTGTTTATTTCTGAAATTTTCCATTTAATATTTCTGGTCTCTGGTTGACTGTGGGTAACTGAAACTACAGAAAGTGGAACCATGGAGGTGGGCCACTGTATTTCATTCCAATCATTGCTGAATAATATTCCATTGCAGAGTTATACCACGTTCTATGCATTCATTCATCAGTTCATGGATGTTTGGGTAGTTTCCACGTTTTGGCTAAATGAGTAATGCTGTCATTAACATTCATATACTAGTTTTTGTGTGGAAGTATGCTTTCGTCTCACGTGGGTATGCACTGGGAATAGATTGTATGACCTTTTTGCTTCTGGAAGGTTGACAGATGGATGCCAGCAGGACCACGTTGTTGTTGGCTTGCAGTGGGAATCCATCAAGAATCATTGCAGGAATTCCTGTGTAACCGGGCATCTCAACCCCATTACTTAATATCAAACTTAAACTGGATGGTGAAGTGTATCATAGGTAGCAAGGGCGTAACTGTCAGTTTGAAGTTTATATGAAGTAAGTAGTGACTCTTACCCGTGATAGAGATATACCATTTCCCAAAATGAATGGGTTCCCACAGCGATGCCTCTCCTAGTAATTCACGGGGAGGTTAAGTAGGTAATTGTTGAGACTTGCTAATGTGTATGTGAAACATTTCTGCAAAAAATGACGCCATCTTTTTGCTCTTGAGAACCCATGATTATTTTAAGCATTTTAACTATACTTAAAATATCCTGATAATGATTGTTCACATCTACTTGTGCCTTGTGTGGCAGTTATTTAAAAACTCCTTAATCTAGGGAAAAAATAATTTAAGGCTAGACTTTTTTCCCTTGGGATATTTTCCTTATTGTCTGCAACAACATAAATTGGAGTATAAACCTATATTTACAGGCAAAATGCAATTTACTCGTTAGAAGTGGTTTTCGTGATTGTTAATATAATGAAGGATAGGCTGTAAAACTAGCACATTTTTTTGCATATGATGTTTTTGCTGAACTTAACTGGCCTCTAATAGGACTCAGGTTGTCTTGGATTTTGATGGATTGATGAAACCTCACACATAAATTGTCAGTCCTGGAACCAGTCTTCCTTCCTTTCTGCCCAGTCTTCCTTCCTTCCTTTTCTTCCAGTTGTATTTCATTTTTGGCTTGATAATAATTGTGGTTTAATAAAAATAATTTGAGACTGTAAGCTAAAAGTTGTTTATGGTATAGGGAAGAGGGCTTCTCCTGGACTAGAAATGTTTAAACTTATTCTTTTTTTTCCCCTCAAAATGTGAATGTGTCTGACACCTGGCTTAATGATGATTGAGTGAGAATTTTGAGTGTTTATAAAGGCAGCTGGCTTTTAATTATCTGGGCACCCAACCCAGAGCTTTGCATTTTGCTGGCTGTTTCCCACTTCTTCCTCCTGGCTGTGTGAAGACTTGTTGGAGGCATAGCTGACACTAGCCATGCTGAGATGAAAGTTGGGGAAGGGGGCACAGGGGCAGGTGAAATGTGTAGAATTTTGACCACTGTGAGCCTTTTGGGTTCCATCTAGAATTCAGTGATCTGTGCAGTTCTGATTACCATTGTTTTGGAAGACTGTGAGTTGGGTTTGGTTTTGGTATCAAATGATATTAGTATTGGCAAAGATAGTCCTAGTATATCCCAGAATATTATGTAGTACGATGCCAAATCTTAATAGAGATGAGTGACTTGAGAATTATGTTCCTTAAAGGAATGGTATTTGCTGAATATACAGTATAAGTTAACCAAGAACATGCTGTAATTCAGTGGTTAACCACATATGCCATTTTGACTACAATTTAAAAACAGGGTTAGACTTTTAAAAAGGAATTTCCAAAAATTGCTTCATTTTACTTTTTATATTCCTAGTGCTATGTACCATGTCAGGTATATATATAGCAGGTTGTCATTAAATGATTTTTGAATGAATAAATGAATTTTTTGTATCTTAGTTAAAATTAAGACAGATTATTTAAATGGACTCTAACATATTCTTTAGCCTGGAAAAACTTTCATGTAGTGAATTAATAGTGGTGACAAGCTTTCAACTTTGAAGGTTTCATCCAACCATATACCCTTTCAAAAAGTGTCACTAGAGTGATACATTTCCATGTACTCTTGTATATTTTTATTCTTGAGCTATTGACAAAACTAGGATACTCCTTTGCAGTAGAAGGCTACCTTAATAAAGTGATGTTGGGAAATGAGGAAGGTTCTTCCTCCAAAACACAACTAACTCCCTCATCCCCCCAACACACACCTGAAATTTAATCATCTGTTTGTTTGTTTTTTGTTTTTTTAATTTCTATAAATAAGTAAATAGCAACTATTTATAGGAAGAATAATTTGATTTAAAAGTGATGAGGATGTGTAAGCTGTATTTCAGCCAGTGAGAAGTTGGGTAAGAGACTCCTGCTTTTGGGAGTATGCAGTGTAGACTGGAACGCCTGAGGAATAGGAGGTAGGTTGCTAATTATATAGTTTAGAGTTCCCTGAGTGCTTTCACAGACACTCTCATCTGATGCTCAATGCCCTGTTATGCAGGGAACTACCTACTGACCTAGATCAACTCCAGTAACCTTACTGTAGCTCAGTTTTCTTATGTGTAAGCCAGGGGTAAGAACTGCTACCACATAGGGTTGCTATGAGGATTCAGACCCAAAGCAGACAATGTGAGTGAATGTTGGCCGTCATAGCCCTGGTGCCTGTTTTATAGCTGAGGCCTTAAGAAATTAGGAGACAGTTTTCATTACCCAAGGAGTCAGGTACTCCCATCTCAGCTTCTCTGACTTCAGGGAGTGTGTGTGTGTGTGTGTGTGTGTGTGTACTGTGTGGACAGTTTTAAAAGAGTGAAACCCATCCTTTTGTGAAGAACTAGCTTCTCTGACATCATGAATAACCTTTTCAATAATTCTATTCTGGGACAGGAGAGAGGTAGGAGCTATTTATTCCATTTAAATTACGTTCCGTTTTTACCTAACGTGTTTATGGTAAGCCATCATCCTTGCATTTGTAAGTTTTTGGGATGCGTAACCAATGAGATCTGTCAAAGCTGTTACATCATAATTAATGATGTAGACATCTCATGGAATTTATTATAAAATTTTGACCTATTTGTGGAATCCTGGGGCTCATGTAATGGTTGCTTCAAAAATGAAGTTTAAAGAAAGGAGTAGAGAGGGGTATTTTTGATTGATCGACAGCTTTAGGGAAGACATCCAGCTCCTCGATATATACGAGCCTGGGGCTTCTCCCTGTGGAAACAGTGCCCTGTACTATCTCATTATTAGGTCATGATATGTGAACACTCAGTTTTCTCTTTGAATGAAAAATTATGGCAAACATGGCTCTTGGGAATTGTTTCATGATGTGGTTCATCTGTACCACAGTGGTTTCTCATGTCAATATTTGTTGGGATGTTTTTGTTTCTCATTACTAATGTTGAAATGATTGGTGTGATGATGGTTTGTATCTTCAGTATCATAACCTAGTAGCTGATCTGTTGCTTAGTAAGTAACTTAATTTGGAATCCACTGTGAGCCCAGTTGAAGCTCAGAGCCTAGTTTTTATCAGCGAACACCCCTCCCAAGCTTTGAATACAAGCTCAAACACTGTTTTTTGCACAGTGGTTTGCACACAAATATGGTGGAGAGTGCTTTTGGGATTCTAGGCGCCTTTTAAATGGCTGCTTACAAGGAACTGAAAAAGTTAAACGAGAGGAGTGCCTGCTGACTCGCATTAGTGGGCGTTTTGCTGATAACCAGTCTGGCATGAAGTGGTCTTCAAGAAGCTCCTGGAATGTTTGGGATTTAAGTCATGTGGATTATGTGGTCAGAACTGGAACTGAGCGATAGAGCTTTGGGGAAACTTGTTGCTTACATTGGCGGGAAATCTTATCCAGCAAGAGGATTAAAATAAAACCATAAACAAAACAGTAAAGGGTGTGAAGATAATTCCCATTTGTTTATGAAATGAATACACCTCATAGCAAAAGAAATGATGTTTTTTGAAATTTATGCACTTGGCACTTACTGCCTTTCTATTTATTAGATATTTTCTTCCACAAGACCTGCTTTTTAAAAACTTCCTATCAAGGGCTTCTTCGGAGGCCACAGGTGGTAAGACAGGTTTGGCAGAGGTGTTTGTGTGGAACATGCCCTCGGCAGGCTGCCCCGCCCTTCATATACTCAGGTAGGTTAATTACACCTCAGAGGAAGCCCCGAGAGCCTCACACTTGGCCCTGTGCTTCCCAGCTTCTTTGCCACGGGAGGCTGGAAGAAGCGCGAGCCTACACTTCGCGTGTAGCCTTTTCTTCCCAGAGGAGTCAAAATACTTTCACATGTCACTTGTGTACTATGAAGTAGATAGGGCAAATATTAATTTCCCTTTTAAAATTAAGGGACTGAGTGGTGATTTGGAAGTGTGTCATGTGAGATGGGTCCAGGATTAAACCTCGGGTATTCTCTCCTAGTGTGTATCTCCTCAGATTATTTTAGGTGGGGATGATTTTATTTAACTGCATTAGGAAAATATGGGAAGGGGCAAACAAGAAAGAAAAAAAAACTGTATAGAAGGCAGGGTGTGGCTGTTTGACTACATAGTCATCGCTCCTGTTTGTGTTGACTTTTGATAACTTAAGTGGGAAACACGTGGTCTCTATTTCATTTCTATGAATCACAACAGCATTACGTGAAATGTGTCACACCTTAAATAACTCGCTAATGAGTAAGGTTCAAAATTATAGAAAAACTGAATGAGTAATTGTTAGATGAGAACTACTAAACAGTTCTTTTAAAATATTGTAATTTCCTTCCGAATACTGAATTCTCAACGTCAGAATGAATTCACATTTAAAGTATGAGTTATCTTATTTTTAAACAAATCACTTTCACTATGTTTTAAGATTGCTTGTAGATTTATAACTTTTGCAGTGTTTTCAGGACACAGAAAATAATTTGGTAACTCAGTCTCATCCCTTAAATAAAAGATGTTGCATCTGGCAAAACAGACATTTGTCTGCTAAGATGCAGCTTCTTTCAGTCTACAGATGGATAATAACAGATAATAATAACAGCTAATATTTGTGAGTGCTTCTCTTGGGTCAGGCAAGTGCTAAGTGTTTCATGCATACCATCTCACTTAATTCTGTCCGTAACCCTGTGAAATAGGTACATTTAATCTGTATTTCACACATGGGATAACTAAGATGTTACACAGCTTGTTCAGAATTGCAGGTAGAAAGTGGCAGAGCAGGGCTTTGAACAAGCATTCTAGTTGCACAGCCCCTACTTGGCCTCAGCAGGCCACCACTGACATCGTGTTGTGACCTTAAGGTAAGTAGCTGAGGCAGCCTCTGCAGACCTAGCATTCCTGCTATGAAATTGTGCTTTCTTTTCTGGTTTTGAACTCATAAGCTTTTTGTTTTGTTTTGTTTTAGGAAGAGTCTTAGGTGAATTTACAATGGCATGGGATAGGAGTTGCTAATTAAAAACTTAATCAGATTTTTAGAGTTACTGAGGTTGGAGTAGCTAGTATGTGCAGTATGAATGCTTTCTAATGTTCATGAAAATGTCCACAAAACTGTTAAAACATTTAAAGGAATCTCTGTTATATTGAAGTTTAGAGTATCATATGTTTATTCCTTTCTCTATCTCTCTCACACCTATGTCCATACACAGACACAGTCACCATGAGTTAATACATCTTTTTATCCAGGAACATTGGAAAAAAAGATTAATTGAACATTTTTATTTACTGATCTACCTTTTATACCCTTAACAGAGGAGGATTATTTTTGAAGGCATATTTTATGGTAAAATACCGTAATTTAAAAATATCTAAATAGGTTGAGGATAATTTAATTTTTTAGCCTGAAAATACTTTAGGGTCTAATGTAATTGAGTTACTCTTTTACCGAGTGAGTACTTACAAAACACTGTCGGTTTTGGTGCCTGTTTCATGTGGGTGGTTGTGTAACTTTCTAGAAAGTTAAACATTCTGAGCCTCGAATTTCGTACTGGTGAAATGGAGATAATAAGAATTATTAAATTTAAGGGTTGTGTAGATTGCATAGATAATGAGAAAAATTACCTAGCACAAAAACTGGTGTCTGCCTCTTCTATTATTTGTTCCTTTAGGTATAGAAGATGTAGGAAATTGACCTAAATCCGATTGGTTTTGACTTCTTTTGAATGTTGTTCTTTTATATTAATACATTTATATATCTGTTAGACACAAACATCTGTACTCTTTAAAGAATATAGATAAGCAAAAGATAATGTTAAAAATAGGTGCCATTCTACAACTTAGAAATAATTAGTTAGTATATTTATTCCATGTTTACTTATGATATATTCTTAGAGTTATAGAAATTGGGATTATACTCCATGTATTGGTTCTTAAATCGCTTTTTAAATAATAAGTATTCTTTGCAATTAATAAATCCACTTTTACGACATGAATTTAAATTTCACGTAGTTTTCTGTTTTATGGCTATATCATAATGTAATCAATTTATTATTACTGGGCACTCAGGGTATTTGTAATTGTTGCTATTTATTCTGCGGAATGCTGTGAAACAGTTCTGTTTTGTATGCTTGTCCTGTTGTCCTGGTATAAATTCCTAGATCCTGCACCTAGGAGAATATGCATATTTAAGACTTGTGTTGCATATCACAAATTACCTTCTAGAATTGTGATATCATTTTATATTCAGTGGTGTACAGAGCATGCCAGAATGCCATGTCCTTTAGTTTTTATATTGTCTTTAAAAAAATAAATACAGTATAAATGGAATCTGTTTTTTAATCATCATTATTTAGATTTTGGAAAGTGCATAAGTATAAGAGTATATCAATATTTGGATATATGAGGGGGTCTGAAGTCTAATACACATGATCTTACCTTTCTATTGTCTTTTTGGGTGAGATGAACCATTATGGATAGTTAGGTTTTCTGAATAGCTTTGAATATTCCATTTTATCCTACTTTATTAAAAGATATTCTAAATATAGGCAACTCAGCCATGCCTATGTGATGCAGAGGTGTGTTTCTGAGGATGAATTATTGGAGTATTGTCAGAGTGGTAACTTCAGGGTCCATGCACTTAATGAGGTTGGCATGTACTGTTTAACCACCCTCAGGAACTTCACTGCACATTTCAGCCACTACAAACTAATAAGCAGGTGATATTTTCCCTGCTTCAGATGAGCAGACTGGGGTGCTGAGAGGTTATGCAACTTGCTTAAGATAACACAGTTATTAGGTAGTGAACATGGAATTTGAACTGACTTTTGTCAGAATTCGGTTCTTTTTTTTGTTTGTTTTTTGAGACGGAGTCTTGCTCTTGTTGCCTAGGCTGGAGTGCAGTGGTGCAATCTCAGCTCACCGAAACCTCCACCTCCTGGGTTCAAGTGATTCTCCTGCTTCAGCCTCCTTAGTAGCTGGGATAACAGGCCTGTGCCACCACTCCTGGCTAATTTTGTATTTTTAGTAGAGATGGGGTTTCTCCATGTTGGTCAGGCTGGTCTGGAACTCCCAACCTCAGGTGATCCACCCACCTCGGCCTCCCAAAGCGCTGGGTTTACAGGCGTGAGCCACCACGCCTGGCCTCAGTTCTTTTTCTTTCCATTTTGCCACTTGCTACACACTGCCCCCTTGCTTGGCCCACCCACTGCTGTTGATTGTCATTCTTCACTGCTCTCTGGTCTCTGTAGGACACAACCTTTCTTTCATCTAAGTCACTGCTTCTGATCTATATTGATTTGGGAATGTAACTGCCAGATTTTAGTAAGTGTCAGTGGCTCTGAGGAGCTTTGCTATGACTAGAGAATGGACTTTAACATCTGCGTTGGATATTTCTGGGGCTTTTTCATGCTTTTGGCTTTGCATAGGAGTTTTCAGATGAATGATGTGTTACAATGTTCTCTGTAGTTGAGATCTGCACTCCCCTTGAGTTTGTTTTGGAATAATTTGGGGCAAATTCAAAAGAGTTTGTGTTGCATACGTTGTTTGGGATAATCCAGGGTCCTCTTAGAGTTATTTTCAGAAGAATATGCCATTCTCTTTGGGTATGTTTTACTGTGCTTTAAACATTAGGTTTTACGTATGAGGCTGTGGACTCCCTGAGGGAAGAGCTGCCCGCCTTTAAAAAAATTGCTTTTGGTAAATTCCTATCCAGTATTCAGGTAGTGGCTGTAACAGACACCCAGCCTTTGTTTAAGTAAAGCAGCAGTGCAGCCCTTCTGTAGTTTAATGCCAAGTATAGGAAGGATCTAATTCTTCTGAGTTTCAGCATGTTACCTCCTGGCCCAGGCTCCTGTCCACATGTATAGACCGGCTTGTGAGAAACACAGCCATTATTTTGTCGGTTAACAGATATCATGCCTAGCTGCAGCAGTGTTGCAGAATGAAGACACTCAGGGATTCTAGGTGGACTGTGAAGCTGGCAGCAGTGAGGACAGCTTGTGGGGGTGGTGGTGACGGTCCCTTCATTGAGCCCTGGAGCCGACTTGGGATTTAAGATTAAGATTAGGGACTTTCCAGTTCAGGATTCCAGAAATGTATTTCTTTCTGAAGCGGCAGGTGAAGCAAGGACTACTCCTGCTCTTAGGTGGCAGCTACATCTCCAGGACAGCTGCTGTCACTGCTGTTGGCCCCTGTCCTCCCCCCGAGCTAGGACTCGGGGGTTGTTCTTGGAGCAGTTTTTTTCCCACTATGCCTTCATTTTCTCTGCTACTGTGTCTGCTGTGGAATCCCCTTTTCTATCCTAACCACCTTCCCCTTTAGAGAGAGAATCTAGATATTTTTCTAAAGGTTTCACCAGCATTATTGATGGTGGTAACTGCAGGTGCCTCTTCCTATGTAATTTCTTTTTTCTTTTTTTCTTTTTTTTTCGTAGAGGGTAGGAAACTTTTAATGATTTGAAAAAAGACCTGAATGACAATGGATGATTATGTGGGACTTCAGCCAGACACAGAGTAGAAGGAGCCAGCAGGCAATGTAATGCCCCACTTCCTATGTGCGGCAGCTCGGGTGTCGGAGAGACTTGGGTCCAGGATCTGGCTCCAATGCTGCCAGCCACACAGAGATGAAAAGTTTGACAAGGAGAGAAACATAAGAGGCAGTTTTCACACCTGTTAAAGTGAGATGACAACAGTATCTCCCCGATAGGCTTGTTATGAGGATTAAAATGAGGAGCCTAGACCACTGTTTAAGTGAGGGGTCATAAAACAGTGAGTCCAGACCAACATTCACATTTTAGTTTGCCCATGAATCACCTAGTGATCTGGCTAGAAAGCAGATCCTGACTCAGTAGGTCTGGGGTGGGGCCTGAGACTTTGTACTTCTCTTCTCTTTTATTCTTTTCTTTTCTTCTCCTTCCTTCCTCCCTCCCTCCCTTCCTTCCTTTCTTTCTTTCTTTTTCTTTTCTTTTCTTTGTTTCTTTCTTTCTCTTTCTTCTTTCTTTTTCTTTTCTTTTCTTTCTTTCTCTTCTTTCTTTTTTTCTTTTTCTCTTTCTTTCTTTCACTTCAGGTGCATACTATATCTGGCATTTCTCCCCATGTTATCCCCCCCCACCCTCCCCACCCCCTGCTGTCTCTCCTCTACCTCCTCCAACTGCCCCCAGTGTGTGATGCTCCTCTCCCTGAGTCCACGTGTTCTCATTGTTCAACACCTGAAGTCTTACTCTGTTGCCCTGGCTGGAGTGCAGTGGTGTGATCTTGGCTCACTGCAACCCCACCTCCTGGCTTCAAGCAATTCTCCTGCCTCAGCCTCCTGAGGAGCTGGGATTACAGGCGTGTGCCACCACACTCAGCTGGTTTTTATATTTTTAGTAGAAATGGGGTTTTACCACATTGGCCAGGTTGGTCTCAAACTCCTGACCTCAAGTGATCCATTTGCCTCAGCCTCCCAAAGTGCTGGGATTACAGGTGTGAGCGACTGCACCTGGCCAGACTGTGCATTTTTAACCAGCTCCCTGGTGGCATAGATGAGGCTGACATGGGGCCCTCCCTTGGAGCCATGAGGTCTAAGATACTTCACCCCATGCCTGATAGACAGGTAGTGTACACACAGTAGATAGAGCTGCTATAAATACTGCTGTTACCTCTATGTTAAGATCAATGGAAATCTAGTCCTCAGATTTTTCATTCATCTTTGGGCTGCTCTTAATGGGTGAAGCACAGGTAAGCCACCCTCTTCTACCCACGGAAGTCTTGCTCTGTCAGCCAGGCTGGAGAGCAGTGGTGTGATCTTGGCTAACTGCAACCTCCACCTCCTGGGTTCAAGCGATTCTCCTGCCTCAACTTCCAGAGTAGCTGAGATTACAGACGCATGCCACCATGCCAGGCTAATTTTTGTATTTTTAGTAGATATGGGGTTTAACCATGTTAAGCAGGCAGGTCTTGAACTCCTGGCCTCAAGTGATCCACCCATCTTGGCCTCTCAAAGCACTGGGATTACAGGCATAAGCTACCATGCCTAGCCTGCTTTTCTGGTGTTCTCAGAAGGGAGTGTCTGGAACATCCTAGTAAGCCATGGCTGGAGAATATATTATTACCCACGGAACATAGAGATATTAGTGATTCTTGGGATGCAAATTGTGGGTATGTGTTTTTTGAGAGGTTCCTTAAATAGTTTTTTAAAAAATCAGAAGTCATTTGAAAGGAGAGAGTCCCATCTTTGCTCTCTGTGTGAAGACGCAGTTAAAGTGCCCCAGAAGGAGGCAAATAATGACTGTAACTGATGATAAACATCTATAAAGAGAGAAATGTTTGGGGAAGGGGGAGAGAACACCCTTTCTAACCATGACAGAGTCATTAGTATTAGACTCACCTCCCGGTAAAAACAGTAAAAGCTGGAAAACATACACAATCAACTGTTCGAAGGTATTGAAATGCAATGAACATTGGCAGGACCAAACGTGAGGCAATCCTCAAGAGGAAGAACCCACTGTGGGGAATCAGCCTCTTTCCTTGATCTTTTTTTTTAAAAATATGTATTTTATTGCATTTTAGGTTCTGGGGTACGTGTAAAGAACATGCAGGATTGTTGCATAGGTACATACATGGCAATGTGGTTTGCTGCCTCCATCACCTATATCTGGCATTTCTCCTATGTTATCCCTCCCCAACTCCCTACCCCGCACTGTCCCTCCTCTAGTCCCTGCCCACAAACCTCAGTGTGTGATGCTCCCCTCCCTGTGTCCGTATGTTCTGATTGTTCAACACCCGCCCGTGAGTGAGAACATGCGGTGCTTGATTCTCTGTTCCTGTGTCGGTTTGCTGAGAATGATGGTTTCCAGGTTCATCCACGTCCCTACAAAGGTCATGAACTCATTGTTTCTTATGGCTGCATAGTATTCTGTGGTGTATACGTGCCACATTTTCCTTGTCCGGTCTATCATTGATGGGCATTTGGGTTGGTTTCAAGTCTTTGCTATTGTAAACAGTGCCGCAATGAACATACGTGTGCATGTGTCCTTATAATAGAACAATTTATAATCCTTTGGATATATACCCAGTAATGGGATTACTGGGTCAAATGGAATTTCTATTTCTAGGTCCTTGAGGAATCGCCACACTGTCTTCCACAATGGTTGAACTAATTTACACTCCCACCAACAGTGTAAAAGTGTTCCTATTTCTCCACATCCTCTTCAGCATCTGTTGTCTACAGATTTTTTTAATGATCGCCATTCTAACTGGCGTGAGATGGTATCTCAGTGTAGTTTAGATTTGCATTTCTCTAATGACCATTGATGATGAGCATTTTTTCATATTTTTGTTGGCCTTATATATGTCTTCTTTTGAGAAGTGTCTGTTCATATCCTTTGCCCACTTTTGAATGGGTTTGTTTGTTTTTTTTTCTTGTAAATCTGTTTTAGTTCTTTGTAGATTTTGGATATAAGTCCTTTGTCAGATGGGTAGATTGCAAAAATTTTTTTCCCATTCTGTTGGTTGCTGGTTCACTCTGATGATGGTTTCCTTTGCTGTGCAGAAGCTCTGGAGTTTAATTAGATCCCATTTGTCTATCTTGGCTTTTGTTGCCAGTGCTTTTGGTGTTTTAGTCATGAAGTCCTTGCCTATGCCTATGTCCTGAATGGTTTTGCCTAGGTTTTCTTCTAGGGTTTTTATGGTGTTAGGTCTTATGTTTAAGTCTTTAATCCATCTGAAGTTAATTTTAGCATAAGGTGTCACTAAAACTATGTAATTTCTTAAGTTGGGAATTGTCTGTTTAAAATATTCACCATTTCGCCTCTCTCTCTGTGCCAGGATTTAATAGTCTTCTCCCTAGGGTGTCTCCATAAATGGCTCTGTGCATCAATTAGGGCCATTTCATAAATAAGTTTAAAAAGCGTCGTGCCCTCTGTTATTTAGCTTTGTAATGAAACTTGAGGAATATAGAGATGGAATTGAAATTAGTGATACGTGTATTCAGTGTAGTTGGTATTTTGAATTTATATCTTAGACTGTTTTTATTCACTCTTAGTAGAATAGATCATCCATAGTTTTTTAAAAAAATATAAAATATGTTGGAAATTTAGTTGAGCTCTTACCTTTTGTGTATCATCCAATAAAATGGTTATATTACCAAAAACCCTCATTGTATTTTTTTTCCTGTATATACTTGGCATACTAAAATGGTTAACCTCTCTCTTTGTAACATAAAACAAACAGTACATAGTCCTTTAAGGAACAGATTATAGGATCTAACAGTCTAGTCCTTCAAGTATAACATTAAATGCATATTAATTAATCTAATACTGAATTTGACTTGTGTGTTATCGCTGCTTAGGAGAAAATTAATACCCAAATCTATCTTTCAGGCAGTAACAGAGAAGAATTTTGAAACAAAAGATTTTCGAGCATCTCTAGAAAACGGTGTTCTGCTGTGTGAGTAAGTATTTAAAATATTTAAAAAATACTTCAAAGGCAAAAATGTGTGTGTGTGGGTGATGAGGGGTTTGGCTCCTCCCAAGGCCACCATAGTCACAGAAATGTGTTCTTGCTCACAGGTGAGATTTGATCCCTGCAAATTGATACCTCACAGTACGAGACAGTAGGAAGAAGAGGTTATCAGTCTCTGTAGCTACAGATAGCACTGGTAACATATGTATTATTTTTAATTAGTTAACAAGAAAGATTCCATTACATGGTGGGCCAGTAGGGGGTGGATGGTTGATAAGGAAACCTTACAACATTTTACCATTGATCTCTTAGTCTGAATAATCTAATGGGTAGAATTGCCTGGTTTAGAACTTAATACACAAAGTCTTTTCTTCATCAATCAATCATGATGATTGGAGTGGTGATTTTTCTTTTAAGCCTTAAGTGGAGTCATTATCAAAATCAATTTGAGTTAAGGACCATTCATTCAATTAATGGATACCATTGAGAACCATACCCTAGACTTTGCTTACAAAGAAGTAAAATAGACTAGTAACCATGAATGATGGTATAAGGCCTACATTGCATCTGTAGTGTGATATTTTGTTCCCCAATGGATGCATTGTACAGTTAGCCAAGTTTGCGACCTTTGGGAAGAAGGGAGAGGCAGGCCTGTGGGGCATAACGATGAAATCCTGGGTGAAGGTAGAAGTTGCAGAAGTGAGCAAATAAATTCTAAGAATGTACTTAAGTACTCACCCACATTTTTGAAAGCACTTAATTATTTTAATTTAGACACTTATCGCACAGGCATTTATGCTATCTGTCCACATGTGAGCAGTGAGAGTGTATGCACTAGTACTTAGAGATCTTTTTATTCTTTTGAAGGAGCTGTTTGCAGGAAAGGTCTGGAATCAAAGGGCCTAGGTTAGATTTCTAGCTCCATTACTTTTGGACCTTTGAATAAGTCACTTCACATCTTTGAACAACTGACCAAGTGACTTAACATTTGAGCCTTATTTTCTCATCTGTAAAGTGGAGATCAAGGTACTTGATGTGCCTAATTCACAGGGTTGCTGAGTTCAACAGTATATATATATATTAAGGTTTTTATAAACTATCAAACTTGGTATTAATACAAGTTGTTGCTAGAGGATGGGCATGTAAATAACAGTCTCTATCTTGTCAGTGCTGTTAGCAGGTGTTCAAACTTCTTTGTCTTAGGATGATATTATTAATTTGTTCCATATGAAGTTGCTGGTATTTAACCGCTTGTGACTGACAGAAATGTCAGTTTCATGTGGTTTCACCTAATGTATAGCTGGACAGACACCTGAATAAGGGTCAGGAATAAAGTTTAAAGTGTGTTTCTTGTCATCTTCCAGTGTCACATTCATGGGAATATGAATAGTGTTTGAATTAGTTTGACAATGAGTCAAATAGTGTTTAAACTAGTTTAAGTAGACCATGTAGCCCAATTGGTCACTAATGGGAAGTTATTTTCTCTTAATTTGAAAACTGTATGATTGAAATGTATTCTAGTAATGTTTAGAAGATGGAGGGGAAACAGTGCCTATTAGAAAGAGGCATGTGACCTGCAAACTACCTTAGCTATCATTTGATATTTGCAGTAAAGAAAAGCCATCAACCATACACCTCACAAGTCTGAATAAGAATTGGGTAGGTTTTATAAGAAGTTTACCTATGAAGCACAGGGTTTCTTTTTAGATTTACAAAAGCATATATCTCAAATACATGATCTTTTCAAATAAGTCACTTCTTAGGTTATATGTTTCCAGTAATGAACTAATGCCCATAATGTTTTAGGGATACCACTTTTGGGACACTGAGCTCATAAATAGGTCATTAAACATGTTTGATAGTGATACCCAGTTTTTGATTTAAAATTCAACTTATGCACCAGGCTGGGCTCTGAATGATTGGAAGTGATTTCCAAAAGCTATACCCAGCCTGCAAAGATCAGCATAGTGTGACCAGGGAAGATATTCAGAGTTGTTGAAAAGCTATTGTGAGCACAGGCAGTACAGGTTAGAATAAATATGTAATTTCTACCTTAATGGCAACAGTAAACATTTGGATGAATGTTTAGAGTTATATTGGTTTTTTTAAAAAGTCACTTTAATTCTCAGACTTCCAAAGCTCATTCTAATACTTTTTCTAATTGGAATAACACCAGTTGGGAGTTTTGTGCATTACCACATAAGTCTAATCAATCTCTTAGTACCCAGTATTCTTTAATGTTTCCCAAAAGTAGCTTAAGTAAATCTTAAGCCACGGTAATCAGCAATTGTAATTTACTGTGGGACACCAAAGTACTGCATAATATCTTTATTAAAAAAATCTTTCTCTAAATTGTGAATCACATTGTTTATTGTCATTGGTTAATGACGACACATTCATCTAAAAACTGAGGTGTTAACGAATAAAAAGTCCAGATAACTAGATTTCGTGTCAAATCTGTAATTGAGGAAAGCCCGGCTGGTTGCTCTATGAAATGGTTAAGCAGGCACCGTTGTTTGTGGCCTCATCCACCTGCGTTTTATATATAATGCCTGAGAGGAAAACAAGGTCAGCTGTTCAGCGATCTGGTATTGCAAGCCCTGACTTTTCAATTAATGCTAACTGTAGTAAACGATTTGTTTTTCAGGATATTTTACCCACTACAGAGCCCAAGTGTCAGCTGAAATATGATGGGGATATTTTTTAAACCTGAATTCATTTTCATACAGGATAAGGCTGACTCCTATGTGGCTCACTGCCAGAATCATATTTCTTGTGAAATATAGGTTCTGCTTGTTGCCTATTAGAAGCCTCTAGGCATTCTCATTTATTACCACCATTTTTCTTAATATTTCATTCAATAATTTCAGCAGTTTTTAAAAAATCCATTAGTAGTACTCTTTCATTTTGAACTGGGGTTCTGAAATATCAAAGTGAAAAGTTCAAATAACTTATTATAGCTTTCACTCAATTGGAAGTGTACTGACATTTCAGATAGTCTAAAGTGGGGATAAAGTGTGCACTGAGGTTTCAGACAAGATATACATTTGAGTAATGAGGACGGTTATGTGTGTTCATTGCCTTTTAATCTGATTGACTAATGAAGTTAGTATCTTTCTGTCATTTTAGTGTCATTTAGTTTGACTGTGGGATCTCATGAGTTGAGGGCTAAAGAATACTCCCTTGATGAAAGTATATGGTAGTCTCTCTTGGCTTTCCTAAACAATGAGATGGGAACACTGTCTGATATTTTGGCTTTTCTAATTAATAAAAGGATTGACAAGTGTGTATAAGGTGATTTTAGGTCCTCGTTATAATGTACTATGAATTTTGTTAGTAGTGTTCATTAATCTGTCTTCTATCTTCTGTATTTCTTAGTGTTCATGTGGACTGCCTTATATATATTTTAAAAATATACGACAGTGCAAGACTCCATCTCAAAAAAAAATATGTAAAAGATGTGTCACTACATCACTGTCCATGATCTTGTTTTACCCTGGGTTCTAGCAGAATCACTCGTCTTCTCTAAGCATACTTGGTTGAGACATAAACAGCTGATGATATCAGTAATTTCCCAGTTACTCATCTTATGATGGCAATCTTGGAAATATTCAAATGAAAACACTCTTTTTTTTCTTTGATGAAGAGAGAAGATTTGCTTGATGATAGTCTGATTGGGTGTGTCACTGGTTAGTCAGTCTGTACCTCCCATCCCTGGAATGATCCCAGGTCTCTGCCACACTCAGCTGTACATCAGAAATTTATGCCTTTTTGAACACATGGCTTACATTAAGAACACTGTCACCAGGTCTTCTTGCACCTTGGAAAGACAGGAGCAAGATGTTCACCCCTATAGGTATGAGAGATCCTGTTTCTATTTGTATTAGCCGTGCAACCACAACTATCTGCCTAAGAATACTGTAATATTTTATTAAAGATATAGAACATATATTCAGTTATATATATGTATTTTACAAATATTACTGTTTACTGTGGGGCACTCAGATGATCATTTTAAGGCATTGGGTAAGATAGAGAATGTTGTCACTTGTCATTCCTGCCAAGAGAGCTCTATCTTTTTGCTGGAGTTGGAGCTCTCCACCCACACATAGAGTGCTGGTGATATGGATAGGCCCCTGGGACTTCTGCGCAGTGCTCCATGGGAAGCCCTGAGGCTTTCAAGTAGCAGGAAAGGCCTTTTTTCTTAGAAGTGTTTCTGGTTTTGAATTTCCTGAGGAGGACAGTTGCTTACATACAGTGCTCCAGCATGCCATCACTATTTATTGACCCTGATCTGTTTTTATAGCCTTTGAAATTTTGTGAAAACTGTTTTTCTTTACTATCAAGTAATATAAGCTTTGAAGTTTCCATGTTACATGATAGTCCAGCAACAGGCAAACAATGGTGCAAGGTTTCAAGTTCATAAAAATGAATGTAAAAAAGCGTGCTTTCTCTCCGTGGCAGTGTTTTACGGTTGAGCTCTGCATGCCTTCTTTTTAAGCATCATGGTTCATTTCACCTGTGGTGTAATATCTATACCTAGCAAAAACATGATTTTTTTTTCAAAGAAAGAGTATATTAAGTTAAAAGTCAGCTTGGCAAACAGCAACTTAAAAATTCACTTCAGTTACAATGGACACATTCTAAAGACTCATTTCAAGTTTTGCAGAAGTTTTTTTTTAATATTGTGGCCTCAAAGTTGAGGGTTGAAATCATGGAGAGAGACTGATATATCACTCTCACTTACCTGAGGGATTGAGGGGAATTTAGTAACATCGCTTCATAGTTAGATGGTACAGGAAGCCAGATTCCTTTTGCTTTCTGTTGTTTTTGTTTTGAAGACTTTTTAATAGAACAGTTTTGGGTTCACAGAAAAACTGAGGGGAAGATACAGAAAGATCCCATGTTCTCCATGCCTCCACACGTACACAGCCTTCCCCATTAGCACCATCCCCACCAGAGGGGTACATTGGTTACCAGCGATGGACCTACCTTGACACAGCATCATCACCCGGAGTCCATGGTTTACATTAGGGTTCATTCTTGGCGTTGTATGTGCTGTGGTTTTGGATAAATGTATAATGACATGCACCCATCATAGTATCACAGAATTGTTTCACTGCTGTAGAAATCCTCTGCACTACTCCTGTTCATCCCTCCCTTGCTTCTAACCCCTGGCAACCACTGATCTTTACTGTCTTTACGGTATTGCCTTTTCCAGAATGCAGAATGTCACATACTTGGAATCATACAGTGCATAGCCTTTTCAGCTTGGCTTCTTTCACTGAATCATATGTACTTTCTTCCATGTCTTTTTTTTTTTTTTTTTTTTTGAGATGGAGTTTCGCTCTTGTTACCCAGGCTGGAGTGCAATGGCGCAATCTTGGCTAACCACAACCTCCGCCTCCTGGGTTCAGGCAATTCTTCTGCCTCAGCCTCCTGAGTAGCTGGGATTACAGGCACGCACCACCGTGCCCAGCTAATTTTTTGTATTTTTAGTAGATGGTTTGATAGCTCATTTCTCTTTAGTGCTGAATAACATTCCACAGTCTGGATGTTTCAGAGTTTGTTTATTCATTCATCAAATGAAGGCCATATTGGTTGCTTCCCAGTTTTGGCAATTATGAATAAATTTGCTATAAACATCCATGATATAGTTTGGCCCTGTGTCCCATGCAAATCTCATGTCAAATTGTAATTCCCAGTGTTGGGGGAGGGACCTGGTGGAAGGTGATTAGATCATGGGGGCGGATTTCCCCCATACTGTTCTCTTGATAGTGAGTCCTCACAAGACCTGATGGTTTAAAAGTGTGTGGTACTTCCCCCTTCACTTGCTATCTCTCCTTCTCTGCAATGGTAAGATGGGCTTGCTTCCCCTTTGCCTCCCACCATGGTTGTAAATTTCCTGAGGCCTCTCAGTCATGCTTCCTGTTAAGCCTGAGGAATTGTGAGTTAATTAAACCTCTTTTCTTTATAAATTATCTAGTCTCAGGTAGTTCTTTATAGTATCATGAGAACAGACTAATACAATCCATGTGTAAACTTTTGTGTAAATGTAAATTTTTAGCTCCTTTTGGTAAATATCAAGGAACATGATTGTTGGATCATACAAGAGTATGTTTAGTTGTGTAAGAAACTGCCAAACTTTCTTTCAAAATGTCTGTACCATTTTGCATTTCTACCTGCAGAGAATGAGAGTTCTCGTTCCACATCCTTGTGAGCATTTGATGTTGTCCGGCTTCTGAATTTTGACCATTCTAATAAATGTGTAGTGGTATCTCATTGTTGTTTTAATTTGCATGTCCCTGATGATGTATCAGTGTGAAGCATCTTTTCATGTGCTTATTTGTCATCTTCATGTCTTCCTCAGTGAGGTGTCTGTTAGGGTCTTCGGCCCATTTTTTAATCAGATTTTCTTATCTGATTAAATCAGATTTTTAATCATTTTAAATTAGATTTTCTTATCGTTGACTTTTTAAGACTTGTATGTTTTAGGTAAGAGTACTTTTTCAGATTAGCCTTTAACAAATATTTTCTCTCAGTCTGTAGCTTGTCTTTTCATTCCTTTGACATGTCTTTTACAAAGCAGATATTTTTAATTTTAATGATGTCCACTGTATCAGTTATTTCTTTTATGAATTGTGCTTTTGGTGTCATAGCTAACAAGTCATTGTCAAGCCTAAAGTCTCTAGACTTCCTCTTGTGTTTTCTTCTAGTAGTTTTAATAGTTTTTGGTTTTATATTTAGGTCTGTGATCCACTTTGAGATCATCGTTGTGAAGGGTGTAAGGTCTGTGTCTAAATGCCCTTTGCGTTTGTGGTGATATTGGGAAATTTTCTACTACTCAGTGAAACCCATTAGTACCATAATTATTGAGAGTCTCAGAATAAAAGGTATCTGCCCTGAGACTTCTCAAGCTTTGCTAGACTCACTTCAGGATGCTTCAAGCAGAACAGTAAGGCTATAAAACAAAGTTCCATCATAAGAAAGTGATGACTATAAATTACTTTGGTACTGATATTGCTGTTCCATACACTTTGCCATCTTAACGTTTACTGTTAACTTTTACTGTGTGCTGTAGGTAATTCAGCAGTATTCAAAATTACTACCATAGAAATTCTAGAAATTAAACTTACATCAATTTTACTAGCAATCTTTGAAAATATTAAAATATTAATTTCAAATTTTAGTAAGGCATTTACGTAATTAAGCTAATCAGTCCAAGTTAATGTATCTGATAGCTTACTTTTTTGATCAACACGATCAACACTAGCAAATAAGAGAATATCAAAGTCTGGCTTCTCTGGCAACAACAACAAAATACTAGAGAGGAGTGTTTTTGTTAAAAGCAAAAAACATTTCTAGCATTTGAAAGCATAGGTAAAATATTTAAAAATTTCTTTATAAAGAAGATAGAGATTTTGAATCATTTGCTTCATATTTCACAGAAATATTTCTGCATTAAAAACGGGGCAGTGGATTTTAGTAAATATTTGTAAAGCACCTGTGAAATGCCAGGTGTTTTGCTAAGTGCTAGGCAATGCTGTTTGCGGGGAGAAGGTCATCTGTGCCTCTAGCAGCTGGACTGTCTGATTGCTCTGCTGCCGATCCCAGCATAGTGCCATATTTAGTACACATTAAAATGCTTAAGGAGCAGAATTTGTGTTTAGAGGAAAAGTAAGCAAATGCATTAACGCCGTATAGTGGATAAAACAAAAATCCTGTGTGAAATAGGCACAAAGACCAATAGAACAGAATAGAGAATGCAGAAATAAAGCCAAGTACTTACAGCCAACTGCTGCTCTTCCACAAAGCAAACAAAGACATAAAGTAGGGAAGGGGCACACTATTCAACAAATGGTGCTGGCTAATTGGTAAGCCACATGTAGAAGAATGAAACCGGATGCTCGTCTTTCACCTTATACAAAAAATCAACTCAAGATGGATCAGAGACTCAAATCTAAGACCTGAGACCATAAAGATTCTAGAAGATAACATTGAAAAAACCCTTCTAGACATTGGCTTAAGCAAAGACATCATGACCAAAAACCCAAAAGCAAATCCAACAAAAACAAAGATAAATAGATGGGACTTAATTAAACTAAAAAGCTTCTGCACAGCAAAAGAAACGATCAGCAGAGTAAACAGACAATGCATAGAATGGAAGAAAATCTTCACAATGCGTACATCTGACAAAGGACTAATATCCAGAATCTACAAGGAACTCAAACAAATCAGCAAGAGGAAAAACAAACAATCCCATCAAATAGTGGGCTAAGGACGTGAATAGACAATTCTCAAAAGAAGATATACAAATGGTCAACAAGCATATGAAATCCAATGCTCAACATCACTAATAATCAGGGAAACACAAATCAAAACCACAATGCAGTAGCACCTCACTCCTGCAAGAATGACCATAATAAAACAATTAAAAAAAATTGTTGTTGCTGTGGATGCAGTGTAAAGGGAACAGTTTTACACTGCTGATGGGAATGTAAACTAGTACAGCCACTATGGAAAACAGTGTGGAGATTCTTAAAGAACTAAACGTAGATCTACCATTACTAGGTATCTAACCAGAGGAAAATAAGTCATTATACGAAAAAGATATTTGCACACCCATGTTTATAGAAGCACAATTTGCAATTGCAAAAATATAGAAGTAGCCCAAATGCCCATCAATCAGTGATTGGATAAAGAAGATATGGTGTAAATATATATACCATGGACTACCACTTAACCGTAAAAAGGAACAAAATAATGGCATTTGCAGCAACCTGGATGGGATGGGAGACCATTATTCTAAGTGAGGTAACTCAGGAATGGAAAACCAAACATCTTATGTTCTAAACATAAGTGGGAGCTCAGCTATGAGGATACAAAAGCATAAGAATAATGTATTGGACTTTGGGGACTCGGGGGAATAGTACGGGGTAGTGAGGGATGAAAGACTACACACTGGGTACGGTGTCCAGTCCTCAAGTGATGGGTGCACCTGTATCTCAGAAATCACTACCAAAGAACTTCTTCATGTAACCAAACACCATCTGTTCCCCAAAAATCTACTGAAATAAAAAATAAAACATTAAAAAAGCAAAAATCATTGCTCTTTAATTGGTGAACAAAATGTAATATCTTTATTATATCTTTAAAAAATTTAGTTATTAATAGAAGTTTGATAATAGATATTTAGAAAATGCATATGAAAAAGATATTAGAAATATGTAGGTGTACAATACAATAATTCACAGGTTAAAAAGTTCATTCAGTGTATTAATATGTTATTCAAAGTCATCTTTCTTGTTCATTTTGAAAATCTTTGGAAATAGGAGCTCAAAAGGTATCCATAAATTTTGTACCTCAGCTGAAAATCTTTCTGATAAAGGGAAAAATGAAATCTGGCATTTAAAACTAGTTTCTGGACACTAATAGAAACAGAGCATCAAATTCTAGTTCTCACTAAAGCTTTTATAACTAAGCCAGACATTATATAGAGCTTTATGTACAGTTTTCTGAATTTCCTGTCTGAGTTATATTTAAAGTTGGGTTATATTTACTGACAAGGCTTTTGAACAGAGCCAGCTCTCTAGTATCTGTCATTGTGCAACTCCTTTGAAGGAGTGGACAATATGTTTGAGGCTGAAGGAGGGGAGTGAGAAGAAAAGGAAGGAGACGACTTGAGACATACCTTCGTGTGGGGTGCTGCTATATCACGATACCATAAATTAGGCAGTTTATAAACAATGGACATTTATTTATCACAGTTCTGGAGGCTGGAAAGTCTAAGATCAAGGCACTGGCATATGTGGCATATAGTGAGGACCTGCTTCCTTCGTAGACAGACTTCTCACTGTAACCTCATGTGGTGGAAGGGGCAAGGCAGCTTTCAGGAGCCTCTTTTATAAGGGACCTAATCCCATTCGTGAGCATTCTACTCTCATGACTAATCATGTCCCAGGGGCTCCCCCTTCTAATACTGTTATTTTCAGGGTTAGGATTTCAAGGTATGAGTTTTGGGAAGAATGTAAACATTCCAATCCTAGCAAGGGGTGAGCTGAGGGAGGAGAGAAGTTGCTGGCTTTACCTGTGAATGCTCTGCCTTGGGAGGTGTCAAATTACTAGGTGCTTTCTTCTGGTTTTCATCCTACCAAAAGAGCAAGCCTCTGATGCACTATCCAAGCACATAACCAGGCTCAGGCTCTGGCCTTAAGGAAAGGCTTGGAGGAAGACAGAGATAATTCTACCTAGGGCTAGAGAGCTGGAACAAGGGGAAACAAACAGATAAAACGGCTCCTTGACTGATTCTAGATCCTACTACATAGAGGTATCTGGAAGGTTATTATGTTACTTGAATCTTGAATAGAGTCAGTTACCTGAAGCCAGTGTTACCGTAGGAATTCCATATGTGTGATTGAAGAATGCTTATTATGCAAAGAAGTTCTACTTGTAGAAAAGAGTATTTCCATAGACGGCACTTTTTTTTTGATTTGACATAAGATTATGCCCCCATTTCTCTAGGCACACTTAAATTTCACAGAGGTTTAGATTTTGTAAGACTCACTGTTTTTCTCCTTAGAAGAAATATTCTAAAAGGTTTTCCTTTAACTGCATATGAAAATAATTTTTGATGATTCATAATTTAATTGGATGTTCAGTATTTGCCAAGACTACCTGTGTCTTTTCTCCAGCTTGTAGTGTTTAGAATAGATGACCATTGTAACTACTAACAAAATAATACAGCGTTTTCCTCCAGTGACTCAACTTTTTAGAGGCTGGTTTGTGTGTTATTCAGAGTGTTGTTTTTTCCTCATGGTTATTTCCGTGTTTGCATATGTACTCGAAGGTTTAGGGTGGAAAAGGAATGCTAATCCATGTGTGTATGTCGCTTCTAAGTAACAGCTTTGGAACCTTCTGATGAGGTAGGAGTTAATTAACTCATTACTGGGAGACATCATTTATCTTTTCTATTTCTTTTAGCTGTATCTTCTACTTTCCTTGGCTGACTGAATTCAGAGTAGGTGATATTATTAATTCTAACTCCAGAAACTGTATTTTTAAAAACGTACTTTCTCTTACAAAACCTGTAACACAAAAATGATACGTGATATAAACAGGTAAACTGAATGACCTGGTCAAAGTCACCAGTGACTCAAATAGGTGGAGCAGAAATTTATGACACTCTTCCTCCAGCCAGACTTTCCTGACATTTTATATGTTGCCCTAGCTCATAATGGCCTCCAATTTATGTCATTTAAAGATTAAACTTCAAAATACAAGTTACTATAAGAAAGTCAGTGCCAAGGTAGTGGTCACAAACTGCAAATAATTTCTTGATTTATACTTGCCAGAATTATGTTCCCATTCAGTAACACTGCAGTTATTAGTTCTTCTATGCATTGCAGGAATGCCACCAGTAATGGAAATATAGAAATACCTTGTTCATAGGGAACAACTAGAAGAATTAATTAGGAATTATTATTTCTGATAAACTTACTGAATTCTTTTCTGCCTCCTCAGCTAGTGATTAAGAAAAATCATGTGGATATGAGGGAGAAAACTTTTCTTTCTACTTGGCTTTCTGTGTACAAATCAGAAATTAGGTGTCAGGGAATAATTGTTCTATCGAGAGGATGGTATTACTAACTATATTGACTAACTTGTCAAATGATCTTTGTGTGTAGAAACCATGAAAACAGAAAAACATGTTTTGTTCACCAAAGTCTTCATAAGCCACTGTTTTGTAATTATGAATCCTGCTGAACAACATTCTGTAGGTTATTACATCAAGACTTTTGTCTTTTTTATTTTTAGCACACTCGAGTGTATATATAAGTCTTTGGAATGTTGAAGGAGTGACATTCCACAGGCTTCAGATTTTCTTTTTATCTGCTGCCCATTGTGCCGAGGAGACAAGTAAATTCAGAATGTTTAATGATTTCTCCTTTATTTGCCTTCTTTCTGGAGCGCTGTTACAGAATAAAAAATTGTTTCTTGTGGATGGGTTTTTGAATCGGAATATCAGTTTCAAGGTAGTGTTCTCTGACGGTGATTAATGATTAATTAACTAAGCTAACATTAATAGAAAAGCATTTTTAGAGCATTAAATTTCTACATGACCTGGCACAGTGTTACTGATCAACAATAAAAAAAGAATTCATAATAATCTAGATTTAGAAGCAAAATTGTACTCAAGTTTCAGTTGTCAAAGCCAAGTTTCTTTTTTATAGAGTATGGAGACATGTATGTCTTTGCAGTATCTTTCTTTTTAATTTAAACTTGTTCTGTTTAATCTAAAGTACTAGACTCTGAGGTAACTTAGTTAATTTAGGGTGTTCTGGTACATTTAATTTAATGTTCGCCCAGTCATTCTGCTATAGTAATAAAGCAATCATTTATGGGCTTGAATGAATCACCAAAAAGTTAGTTGACTATTTGTATGAGTCCACCTTACCTTTTAAATGTGGCAAAATAATATGGTTTTGAAGCTACCTTTAAAAATGATCAGTTTGAGAAAAAAAAATCAGTGAAAACTATTAGTAGAAAATAGTATTCTTTGGGCGAAGTGAACAAAATTATGATGAAGAGATTCTTAAACTGGTAATTGAAACATAAGCAAATATTACCTTTCTTTAATAAATGTGGAACTAACTCTTTGAAGGATGGCTTTGGACATAGAAGTAGGTCTGTGTCCACACATAGAGAATATAGGATAGCGAGGACCAGTCACCGTTGTGTGGGGTATTTTTCTTTGTCTCTCAACTTGATTTCTTGGTTATTTGCTTTCTGATGGGCTGTTGGCTCTGTATAACGTATTTGGGGGGGGGAGTAGTGATATGTGTTATTTTTGAGAATGCTAAAAAAATCACTAAACTGATATTGGCATCTTGTAATTGCATATGTTATTTATTTACTTTCAGTTTGATTAATAAGCTTAAACCTGGCGTCATTAAGAAGATCAATAGACTGTCTACACCAATAGCAGGATTGGTAAGTAGTAAATTTTCTTCACAACTAAATTTATTTGTCTTTGAAATGTAAAGAGGTGGGCATAGGCAGGTTTTTGTATCTGTAATCACTGTTGAAAGTAGGTTATAGTCTTTTTGTTCAAGCAAAGTGTGGTGATGTCCTCCTTATATCTGTAGTTCCTTTCTCTTGTTTCCCTATTGCCTGGAGGCTTTGACTTTATTTTTTAATTGTTTGTTTATTTTGATTTTTGTGCCATTAGGCTTCGTATGTTTTCTTTCTTGGCTTATTTCTTTCACAAATTGCATTTGTTCAGGGTCACCATCTTTGGAAACTCAGCCCTGTGTGTGCTGTTTGCTGGCTACTGCAGTGGTGCCCCAGACTGCGAGATGTTCACCGGTGGTGATGTTTCTGCCACATGATGCTTTTGCGTTACCCTCAGCCAGCACACAGATCCTAAGTGCATTTGCAAATTAGTCAAGGCCTCCTAGCTCTGTTGCTTTATGTAAAAGGTTTTCCACCAAAGTTCTGTGTGAGGCTGGACAAGTCACTGTCTTCCTCTTTGCCACAGTAGTATTACCCATAAAATGGGTGTGATGGTTCTGTAGATTCTTTCTAGCTTTCAAATCAGGAATTTGTGTATGAAATGTACCCCACACTGTCCCAAGGTAGCTATTCAGATGGGGTAAGACATTTCAGAGGACAATAATGGTGTGGGGCTCTGTCTGTGGAAATAATTTACAATCAAATGCAAATGATGGATAATATTTAAACTGTTAGAAATCCTTAAAAATCAACAGGATGATAGGAGTCAGCTAAATGAACTTCAAAAAACACTGAAGTTTAAGATAGCCAATAATTGGAATGTGAAAACAAACCTTACTATTTTTAGACTATTCATGCTGTTTATAATACGTTCAGGAAACTTCTGTTTGTCCGTTCATGTGTTTACAGATGTTAAAGGCATGAGTATTTAAAGTTAGCAGATTTGCAGAAGTTGTGAAAATCTCATTAAAATCTGGGTGTTGGTGGCAGAGTGTTTCTCAGAAAATATCTGTCTAGGACAGAAGGAATGAAAAGTTTTTAATAGTTTTACTTCAAAACATAATATATATATAAAGTTCCCAGAACAGTCGGGCTCAAATATTAATTCTTCTCTTCCTACCAAGTTGCCTCCGTTCTATGTCTATCATGAATAGACAACTGACCTAACAATTTTATTGGTTTCAAATTTGTTTAGGTTAAAGAAATTATATGTATATGTGTGTTAGGTTAAAGAAATTACACACACACACACACACACACACAATTTTCTACTAGTAATATAGTGAGTCAGAAGAGGTTTATTATTTAAGGAATAAAATGGAAAAATTAATACTTGAAGTCTTTTTAGGAGAAAATGTTCAGTTTAATAAAACAAATGAGCTTTATTTAAAAATGACATAAAATATTTTTATATAATGTACTTTTAATATTAAGTTTCAATAGTATTGAAAATATTTTTTCAAATGGCTTGAATTAAATAGCTTATTGCTTTAATTTAAAATTGTTATTTCTTGGATCAATTACATGCATTTTAAAGCAAATTAGACTTTGATCTCACACACCCTGCATATTTGGAATGCTCGAATTGTAGTGGTTTGTTGTTGGCCAGTGGAGGTTATTTTCAGTTTTCTGATTGTATGATTACATGAAAGCACAAACGTATTTTATTTTTAAATTCAACGATCTCTCCAAGTATTCCTATTTCAAGCATCAGAAATTCTATCTAGTTGGGATTTTATCTTTAGAAATTAAAGTGAACTGTATTTCCGGTATATAAAATAGGAATATTTTTTGAATACAGGACACGGAGCATTTTCGATTGGCTGTGGGAGCATAAAAGTGACCACAGCTGCAGAATTGGGCTAAGCCCAATTGGTTTGAAGTTGTTATCATGCCTCATTTGACTCCTTCTGATGCCTGTTTGTCAGGATGGTTATATTAAAACTTTTCAAAGCCTTAATTCCAAGTATGAATTAGTGCTCCAGCAGATGCCCAGGAGGGTCATTATGAGGACTACAAGGATCATATACAGATAGTCTGACATGCAGATAGTCAGTGAATTTTTTTTTAACAAATAATTGAGTGCTTACTAGGTTGAAGATTTTTCTAGTTTATAGGTATATATCAGAGGAACAAAGACAGTCACAAACCGTGACCTCATAGAGTTTAAATTTTAGTGAAGGAGGGGAGACCAGGCAAATAAATTAGCAAACAAGCAAGAAAGCACCACATAATAAGTGTGCCACAGAGCATTACAGCGGACTGTGACATTTGTTGCATGCCTATGAGCAGTTGTAGTGGGACTCTGAAGACTGACCTCTAAAAATTCCTTCAGAAGGAGGATGTTAGAAACTTTAGCTGACACTTACAGAAAAAGAATGAATAACCCGAGCCAGACTTGTCATACTAATCATTTTTGTGTTCATAGCATCTAGCACAGTGACTGATACATATAGGAGATCCAAGATTAATTAAAGAAATGAACAAGATTTCTGTTGTGAAAAATAATAGATTCTAGAATTGGGTCTCTGATGGGATAGTGCTATAGGTTGAATTGTGTCCCTCTCCCCCAAATAAATATACTGAAGTCCTAAACCCCAGTACCTTAGAATGTGACCTTATTTGGGAATAGAGTTGTTGGAGATGACATAACTAGTTAAAAGGAGCTCATACTGGGTTAAGGAGGGACCCTAATCTAATATGACTCGTATCCTTATAAAAAGATGGCCTGTGAAAACACAGACACACAGGAAGAATGCCATGTATTGGAGTGATGCTTCTATAAGCCTAGAGAACACCTAAGATTGCTGGAAAACTATAGACTTCATAGGGAGCATGGCTTTTGCTTGATTTTTGACTTCTAGCATCCAAAACTGTGGCACGGAATATCTTTGTTGTTTTAAGCCACCTTGTTTCTGGTATTTTTTGCCAAAAGGAAAAAAGTACCGAATATAGCTCTAGGAAATTAATACAGATAGTACATGTTTTAGTTGATACTTGACGTAAAAAACAAAACAACTTTTTGCTTTGAAATAAATATATATTCATAGGAAATTGCAAAAAACAGTACAAAAAGGTCCTCTGTACCCTTCACCCAGTTTTGCGCATTTCTAGCGCAGTTTCTTTGGTGTTTCTTAGTTGAGGTTCCCAAAGAGGAATCTGAATGGGTTAGGCTACTTTTACTTTGAAGGCTACTGATATCACAGGTCACTGGCTAGCCTGTGGATGAGTTCCGTAAGAAGACAGTCACCTTGGCCAAATGAGCTATGGTCAGGAGTGCTGATTTTCTTTGACTCATTCAGTTCAGGTTGAGGTGGGTTCTGTGAAGGAGCTTTGTGTAAGGTAGATACACCAAGGCAATTCAAATGTAATAAAAATTTCTGTGTAAAGGTTTAAGCTGAGTAGTTATGGTGTTCCACACCCCATCTTCCATTATTCCTTTCTAACACCCCTTGCTATAGCTATGTTCTTCATCCAAGTTACCTCAGCTACCATGTGCATTTAGGTTTGGTGTCAAGGCAACAGATTTACCTTTTGCTTATGGACCTGTGGGAAAAACATGGAAACATCCCTTGAGCAATGGCAATACAGAGAGACATGTTTAGATGATTTAGAAATACACTGAATGCTTTTCTTGAAACATTCATGTAATTATTTATCTTTGGGGGAGAGCAACCATGTTTTCCTAGATTTTTTCTTGTACAGATAGGGCTTTTTCACTTGACTGAGTTTAATTTTATAAAGAAATACATGTTCTCTATCTCTTCTTTCTGTTATTGAAAAAGCCATTTTATTAAATTATATTTTTAAGTTCTGGGGTACATGTGCAGATCTTGCAGGATTGTTACATAGGTACACATGTGCCATGGTGGTTTGCTGCCTCCATCCCCCTGTCACCTACATTAGGTATTTCTCCTAATGTTATCCCTCCCCAATCTCCCCACCCCCTGCTATCCCTCCTCTGGCCCCCCAACCCCCCAACAGACTCCAGTGTGTGATGTTCCCCTCCCTGTGTCCATGTGTTCTCATTGTTCAACACCCACCTATGAGTAAGAAGAGGCAGTGTTTGGTTTTCTGTTCTTGTGTCAGTTTGCTGAGAATGATGGTTTCCAGATACATCCATGTCCCTGCAAAGGACATGAACTCATCCTTTTTAATGGCTGCATGGTATTCCATGGTGCATATGTGCCATATTTTCTTTATCCAGTCTATCATTGATGGGCATTTGGGTTGGTTCCAAGTCTTTGCTATTGTAAACTGTGACGCAGTGAATATACATGTACATGTGTCTTTATAATAGAATGATTTATAATCATTTGGATATATACCCAGTAATGGGATTTCTGGGTCAAATGGTATTTCTACTTCTAGATCCTTGAGGAATCACCACACTGTCTTCTGCAATGGTTGTACTAATTTACACTCCTACCAACAGTATAAAAGTGTTCTTATTTCTCCACATCCTCTCCAGCATCTGTTGTCTCTAGATTTTTTAATGATCACCATTTTCACTGGCGTGAGATGGTATCTCAATATGGTTTTGATTTGCATTTCTCTAATGAACAGTGATGATGAGCATTTTTTTCATGTTTGTTGGCCGCATAAATATCTTCTTTAAAAAAGTGCCTGTTCATATCCTTCACCCACTTTTTGGTGAGGTTATTTTTTCCTTGTAAATTTGTTTTTGTTCTTTGTAGATTCTGGATATTAGCCTTTTGTCAGATGGGTAGATTGCAAAATTTTTTCCCCATTCTGTTGGTTACCAGTTCACTCTAATGATAGTTTCTTTTGCTGTGCAGAAGCTCTTAAGTTTAATTAGATCCCATCTGTCTATTTTGGCTTTTGTTGCCAGTGCTTTTGGTGTTTTATTTATGAAGTCCTTGCCTATAGCTCTGTCCTGAATGGTGTTGCCTAGGTTTTCTTCTAGGGCTTTTATGGTGTTAGGTCTTATGTTTAAGTCTTTAATCCATCTGGAGTTAATTTTAGTGTAAAGTGTCAGGAAGGGGTCCAGTTTCATGTTTCTGCACATGGCTAGCCAGTTTTCCTAACACCACTTATTTAACAGGGAATCCTTTCCCCATTGCTTGTTTTTGTCAGGTTTGTCAAAGATCAGATGGCTGTAGATGTGTGGCATTACTTCTGAGGCCTCTGTTCTTTTCCATTGGTCTATGTCTCTGTTTTGGTACTGGTACCATGCTGTTTTGATTATTGTAGCCTTGTAGTGTAGTTTGAAGTCAGATAGAGTGATGCTTCCAGCTTTGTTTTTTGTGCTTAGGATTGTCTTGGTTATGTGGACTCTTTTTGGTTCTATATGAAGTTTAAGGTGTTTTTTTCCAGTTCTGTGAAGAAGGTCAATGGTAACTTAATGGGGACAGCATTGAATCTACAAATTACTTTGGGCAGTATGGCCATTTTCACGATATTGATTCTTTCTAACCATGAGCATGGAATGTTTTCCCATCTGTTTGTGTCCTCTTTTATTTCCTTGAGCAGTGGTTTGTATTTCTCCTTGAAGAGATCCTTCATGTCCTTTGTTAGTTGTATTCCTAGGTATTTTATTCTCTTTACAGCAGTTGTGAATGGGAGTTCACTCATGATTTGGCCCTCTGTTTGTCTGTTATTGGTGTATAGGAATGCTTGTGATTTTTGCACATTGATTTTGTATCCTGAGACTTTGCTGAAGTTGCTTATCAGCTTGTGGAGATTTTGGGCTGAGATGATGGGATCTTCTAAATACACAATCATGTCGTCTGCAAATAGGGACAATTTGACTTCCTCCTTTTCTAATTGAATATGCTTTATTTCTTTTTCTTGCCTGATTGCTCTGGCTAGAACTTCCAATACTGTGTTGAATAGGAGTGGTGAGAGAGGGCATCCTTGTCTAGTGCCAGATTTCAAAGGGAATGCTTCCAGTTTTTGCCCGTTCACTATGATATTGGCTGTGGGTTTGTAATAAATAACTTTTATTATTTTGAGATATGTTCCATCGATACCTAGTTTATTGAGAGTTTTTAGCAAAGAGGGCTGTTGAATTTTGTCAAAGGCCTTCTCTGCATCTATTGAGATAATCATGTGGTTTTTGTCTTTGGTTTTGTTTATGTGGTGGATTACATTTATAGATTTGTGTATGTTGAACCAGCCTTGCATCCTCAGGATGAAGCCTACTTGATCGTGATGGATAAGCTTTTTGATGTGCTCTTGCATTCAGTTTGCCAGTATTTTATTGAAGATTTTTATATTGATATTCATCATAGATACTGGCCTGAAATTTTCTTTTCTGGTTGTGTCTCTGCCAGGTTTTGGTAACAGGGTGATGTTGGTCTCATAACATGAGTTAGGGAGGATTCCCTCTTTTTATATTGTTTGGAATAGTTTCAGAAGGAATGGTACCAGCTCCTCTTTGTATGTCTGGTATAATTCGGCTGTGAACCCATCTTGTCCTGAACCTTTTTTGACTGGTAGGCTATTAATTGCTGCCTCAACTTTAGACCTTGTTATTGGTCTATTCAGGGAATCAACTTCTTCCTGGTTTAGTCTTGGGAGGGTGTAAGTGTCCAGGAATTTATCCATTTCTTCTAGATTTACTGGTTTATATGTGTAGAGTTGTTTGTAGTATTCTCTGATTTTAGTTTGTATTTCTGTGGAATCAGTGGTGATATCCCCATTATCATTTTTATTGCATCTATTCAATTCTTCTCTCTTTTCTTTTTTATTAATCTGGCTAGTGGTCTATTTTGTTGATCTTTTCAAAAATCTAGCTCCTGAATTTATTGATTTTTTTGAAGGGTTTTTTTGTATCTCTATCTTGTTCAGGTCTGCTCTGATCTTAGTTATTTCTTGTCTTCTGCTAGCTTTTGGATTTCTTTGATCTTGCTGTTCTTGTTCTTTTAACTGTGACAATAGGGTGTCAATTTTAGATCTTTCCTCACTTCTCATGTGGGCATTTAGTGCTATAAATTTCCCTCTAGAAACAGCTTTAAATGTGTCCCAGAGATTTTGGTATGTTGTGTCTTCATTCTCATTGGTTTTGAAGAAGATCTTTATTTCTGCCTCGTTTCATTATTTATCCAGTAGTCATTCAGGAGCAGGAGTCAGTTTCCATGTAATTGTGTGGTTTTGAGTGAGGTTTTTAATCCTGAGTTCTAATTTGATTGCACTGTGGTCTGAGAGACTGTTTGTTATGATTTCCAGTCTTTTGCATTTGCTGAGGAGTGATTTACTTCCAATTATGTGGTCCATATTAGAGTAAGTGCGACGTGGTGCTGAGAAGAATGTATATTCTGTGGATTTGGGGTGGAGAATTCTGTAGATGTCTATTAGCTCTGCTTGGTCCAGATCTGAGTTCAAGTCCTGGATATGCTTTTCTGTCTTGTTGATCTGTCTAATATTGACAGTGGAGTGTTGAAGTCTCCCACTATTATTGTGTGGGAGTCTAAGTCTCTTTTTAGGTTATTAAGAACTTGCTTTATGAATCTGGGGGCTCCTGTATTGGGGGCATATATGTTTAGCATAGTTAGCTCTTCTTGTTGCATTGATTCCTTTATCATTATGTAATGCCCTTCTTTGTCTCTTTTGATTTTTGATGGTTTAAAATCTGTTTTATCAAAGACTAGGATTACAGCACCTGCTTTTTTTTTTTTTTTTCTCTCCATTTCTTTGGTAAATCTTCCATTCCTTTATTTTGAGTCTGTGTGTGTCTTTGCACCTGAGATGGGTCTCCTGAATGCAGCAAACCAATGAGTCTTGACTTTTTATCCAATTTGCCAGTCTGTGTCTTTTAATTGGGGCATTTAGCCCATTTACATTTAAGGTTCATATTGTTGTGTGTAAATTTGTTCCTGCCATTTTGATACTAGCTGGTTGTTTTCTCATTAGTTGACATAGTTTCTTCATTTTGTTGATGGTCCTTACCATTTGGTATGTTTTTGCAGTGGCTGTTACTGGTTATTCCTTTCCATGTTTAGTGCTTCCGTCAGGAGCTCTTATAAGGCAGACCTAGTGGTGATGAAATCTCTCAGCAATTGCTTGTCTGAAAAGGATTTTAGTTCTCCTTTACTTATGAAGCTTAGTTTGGCTGAATATGAAATTCTGGGTTGAAAGTTCTTATCTTTAAGGATATTGCATATTGGCCCCCACTCTCTTCTGGCTTGTAGGGTTTCTGCCAAGAGATCCACTGTGAGTCTGATGGGCTTCCCTTTGTGGGTAACCTGACCTTTCTCTCTGACTGCCCTTAGCATTTTTTCCTTCAGTTCAGCCCTGGTGAATCTGACAATTATGTGTCTTGTGGTTGTTCTTCTTGAGGAATATCTTTGTGGTGTTCTCTGTATTTCCTGTATTTGAATGTTGGCCTGCCTTGCTAGTTTATGGAAGTTCTCCTGGATAATATCCTGTATAATGTTTGCCAGCTTGAATTCAATCTCCCTGTCGTTTTCAGGTATACCGATCAAATGTAGATTAGGTCTTTTCACATAATCCCATATTTCTTGGAGGCTTTGTTCATTTCTTTTCACTCTTTTTCTCTAATCTTGCCTTCTTGTTTTATTTCATTGAGTTGATTTTCAATATATGATATCCTTTCTTCTGCTTGATTGATTGGGCTATGAAACTTGTGTATGCTTCACAAAGTTCTTGTGCTGTGTTTTTCAGCTCCATCAAGTTGTTTATGTTCTTCTCTAAGCTGATTATTCTAGTTAGCATTTCGTATAACCTTTTTTCAAGGTTCTTAGTTTCTTTGCATTGGGTTAGAACATGTTCCTTTAGCTCATAGAAGTTTGTTATTACCTACCTTCTGAAACCTGCTTCTGTCAATTCGCTAAACTCATTCTTCATCCAGTTTTGTTCCCTTGCCAGTGAGGAGTTTTGATCCCTTGGAGGAGGAGAGGTGTTCTGGTTTTTGGTGATTTAATCCTTTTTGTGCTGGTTTCTGCCCATCTTTGTGGATTTATCTACCTTTGGTCTTTGAAGTTGGTGACTTTCAGATGGAGTCTCTGAGTGGATGTCCTTTCTGTTGATGTTGAAGCTATTTATTTCTGTTTTTCAGTTTTCTTTCTAACAGGCCCCTCTGCTACAGGGCTGCTAGAGGTCCACTCCAGACCCTGCCTGCCTGGTAATCACCCGTGGGGCCTGCAGAATAGCAAAGAAAGCTGTCTGTTCCTTCCTCTGGTAGCTTCATCCCAGAAGGGTACCCGCCAGATGTCAGCCAGTGCTCTCCTGTATGAGGTGTTTCTTTGGATATACGGGGGTCAGGGAGCTGCTTGAGGAGGCAGTCTGTCCCTTATTAGAGCTCACGTGCTGTGCTGGGAGCTCCATTATTCCTTGCAGAGCTGCTGGGCAGGGATGTTTAAGTCTGCGGCAGTGGAACTCACAACTGCTCCTTTTCCCAAGTGCTCTGTCCTGAGAAGGTGCGGCTTTATTTATAAGTCCCTGATGGGCTGCTGCCTTTTTTTAGAGATGCCCTGTCCAGCAAGGAGGGAGTCTAGTCACAGTCTGCCTGAAGAGGTGTTGCTGAGCTGCCGCGGGCTCTGCCCAGCTGCTGTGTAAACTTCCTTTAGATTTTGTTTACACAGTTAAGGTTAGAACTGCCTCAGTAATGGTGGTCTGCCTCAGTAATGGCAGGCTGCCTCAGTAATGGCAGACTGCCTTAGTAATGGTGAATGCCCTTCCCCACACCAAGCTCGACCGTCCGGGGTTGAGCTCAAACTGCTGTGCTGGCTGTGAAAATCTTAAGCCAGTGGGTTTCAGTTTGCTGGTCTTTGTGGCGGAGGGACCTCCTGAGCCAGATCAGTTGGCTCCCTGCCTTCAGCCCCCTTTTTTTCAGGGGAATGGGTGGCTCTGTCTCACAGGCGTTCCAGGTGCCAGCTAAAACAGCTGCCCAGATTTGTGCTGGAAACCTGTGGTGCTTGTGGGCCTGGTGGGAATGTAATGTTGGGGTTCAGGGATTCAGGGGAGCCCTCAGTTCCCCTGAGAGGACATTTCCCGAAGTTCTTGGTCTATCACTCCCCCAAGAATGGGAGAGGAGACCATGGCACAGTGTGCAGTAAATGCCAGACTCAAAAGTGTTTGTAGAAAGTGATTTATTTAGGTAGAGAGAAAGAGAGAAAGAAACAGCTAACTCTCACACTGAGTGAGGGAATCCAGAAAGATGGAATCCAGGAGAGGAAAGCAGCTTCTACATTGATTGGAAGGGAATTGAGACAGAGATGGAGTTTAGGAGGGGAAGACAGGCTTCCACGAGAGTGTATGGAAGGGGACTCCAGAGGGGAAATCCAGGAGAGAGGAAGACGGCTTCTATGAAGGGAGTGTTCGTGGAAGGGGACCCAAATGTGGAGTCCAAAGGGGTGTGGAAGAAGGGGACTTTTAACCTGGGAGGAACCCCCACCTTCTCTAAGACCCCTGGCCAATGAAAGGAGTTTCTTGGAACTTCTGCTGGAGCGATTGACTTTTGACGCTTTCCCGAGCCCGCAAAAATTAAAACAGAAACCGTTAAATCTCCTGGATGGAGAGAGATGGGAGTGGGGCATGGGACTGGGAAATTTTTGCCCTTAGAACTATGCCCCCTTGTGGACCCAGAAAGAGAACACATTCCCTCAGGAATCTCCTGGTTTGTGGGCTGTATAGACTGTGGGAGAAGTGCAATATCTGAACCAGAGTGCCAGAGTGGCTGGAAAAGTTCCTGATGGCCTCTGTTGGATGTGGGGGGGGGGGGCGGTCCTCTGGCCTGTTGCACTTCCCAGGTGAAGCAGTGACCCACCCTGCCTCAGTTTGTCCTCCTTGGGCTACACCCACTGTCCAACCAGTCCCATTGAGATGAACCTGGTATCTCGGTTGGAAATGCAGAGATCACTTGCCTTCTGCATCACTCTCTCTGGGAACTGCACTCTGGAGCTGTTCCTATTTGGCCATCTTGGTGGAAGTTCTCAAAAAGCCATGTTTTTTTAAAAAAATCTAACCCAGGAGTTTGAGTCTTCCAAAAAATTAGCTGGTGTTAAATGTAGGTATGTTCAAATCCTTGAAACTCAAAACTAAAATTTTATTTGGGAATTTTTAAAAAACTCAATCTCAAAACCTTGAAAAATGGGTAAGATATCCTAATTATCCTGATGGTAAAACAACTATTGAACCAGAATAATGTTTACCATCTGATATGTTAGCGTACACAAAATATAACATGTTTACTAACATCAAGGAAGTAATTAACCCCAAGACGTATAGTCAGCCTGGAACCCTAATGATTTATTTGCATTTAGCTAAAGCAAGGTTTCTCAACCTTGGCACTGTTGACATATTGGCCAGGTAATTCTTTGTTGTGGAGGTCTGTCATATGCATTGTAGATTGTAAAAATATCTCTTGATATTGCCAGTGACTCCCATGGGAAAAAATCGTCCCTGACTGAGAACCATGGAGCTAAAGAATCAAGAAATTAAACACTATGCTTTACACAGGCTCTTTGGCTGGCTGACTATAGATTTGATTACCTACTCATGCTTTCCATTTTAATTTCCCTTTGAAAAGCAAACATATTCTAGAAAATTTGGTTTTAGTGATTCCTTTGAATGTCTGTGTCAATCAGTGGGCTCAGTGGGAAAATCCTCAGTGTATCCACATTTATGTAAAAAATAGGTGCTGAATTGAGCATCTTTCAGATGACTTTCAGGAGTAGAATGTGTACAGCATGACCATAGAGGCTGGGAAGGTTGTTTCCTCATTCAGAAGTGCTGTAGAATGCGGAAAATGGGCAATGATGCCAGCTAGCTTAAGCTGTTAGATGTATCCATTTCCCTTGCATTCATAAGGGCAAGGGAAATAAATAGAAGGCATGTCGATGCATCCTTTCTGACTGCTATTTTCTGGAAGGTTTTTAATAGCTAATGTTTTTGTACCTGTGTGAAATTACTTCTGACTCTTTCATCTTTACTCTCCTACACACTTCCTCTCACTCTCCCACGGCAAAAAAGTGTGACCTGCTCTATGTGGAGGTCACTGCTGACATATCGGGTTGTTCCTTTCCAGCAGCAATGGAAAATTCACTTGAGAAATCTGCTATACCATTTAAATATTTCTACCCAAGTTTTGTCCTGTACTTTTCTAAAAATCATTCTCGTGCCATGAACTGTATTTGTCCCGTCCCCCCTTGCCCCCTCTTCAGGAGGAGGAGAGGGGAGGTTTATGGGACCCTGGGAGCTTGTGAGCCCTCACCAAAGATGAAACCAAGATGTGAGACCTCAAGACAGAGTGCTTTTTTTGGGAGAAAAAGCACTCTTCTATTTTTTCTTCTTTCTCATCTAAGTGGAAATAATATAACAAGTACAAATAGAATTACTGTTTTCATTCACTGGTAGCACTTTTCTGGATAGGAGGCAGGAATATCGTGTGGTTGAAGAGAAAATACTCAAGGGATATTAGAATGTGGCTTGGATGAGTTACGGGAATAAACAGAATATGCGCCTTGCTTGAAAGAGTGGTGATGCGGAGGGTTGCTCTGTGCTGGGTCAAGCCCCATGTGTGTCTCAGAGGGAGTATCTCGCTAGTGGTAATAAGCAAGATAGACATTTGTGAGTATGTTTGGATGTTCAAGTGTACAAAACACTGGGTCTGGGCGTGGTCACTCACGCCTGTAATCCCAGCACTTTGGGAGGCCAAGGTGAGAGGACTGCTTGAGCCCAGGAGTTTGAAGCTACAGTGAGCTGTGACTGCATCACTGGACTCCAGCCTGTGTGACAGAGTAAGACCTCATATTTAAATAAATAGAATAAATTAAAAAAACCAAAACACTGATATAAGCAACAACATGGGAAGGGATGCGAAGGTGGTATTGTAGAGCTAGTTTAAAATAACTACTTAATGGTAAAATCATTCGTATCTGTTTTCTCTTCTGGAATTTTATTGCTGATTTTGTAGATTTGTTTGAGGAGAAGATCTACCTAGAAAATTTAAGAAATGCTTCCACTGGGTGAATGCTGTGTGACTCCCTCATCCTTTCCTACTTACTTGCCTAGTCACTGAGAGCAGCATTAGTACTGAGCTGATTCTGGCTGCCATGACCTCCATCGTCTGATGGGTGTAAACAGCCTCTGCAGCTTAAGGAGGGTGTGGTGGGGCAACACTGAAGTGCCCTCCTATGGCATGGGTGTGGCACAACTTCTGCCTCACGTCTGCTTTTGTTTTTTGGTACATTAGATAAATACTGAAGTCTGTATGTTTCTGTAAGTTATGTTCTTCAATTTTTGTTTACTTTTCACCTTTCAGCGTATTGGATCAATTTTATATCTATTGCATCAGACTCGGGTGTTTCATTGAGTTAAAAATATTTGATTTTTAACTTCTTCTTTCATTTCCTAATAGAGAAAGTGAATATTAAATTATATCAATAAACCTGCTTAAAACTGCTAAATTGTGGTCTCTTTATTAAAACTACACTGAATAAATATTTTTATTTCAAAGGGAGGGTGAACCACTGTCACAAGTTGTGATATAATGCCTCAAACACTAACGTTTAAACTGTTCTTATTTTACTAGGTTTTCATCAATTTCTTTAAAAGCAAAATGCCCGTAAAAAAACATGGAGTGTTTTTTCTTCTAAGTAAAGACATAGGAGAGTACAATAGTATTACCATTATCAAGTAGTATTGTTATACTTGTGTAAGAATTTCTAGCATAAAAGTTAGCTGTTTACTAAAAATAAGGTCAGTTTATACATTGAAAATGATGTTTGCAAAAGGAAACTTCAGGCCAGTGTCCTTGATAAACATCAATGCAAAAATCCTCAACAAAATACTGGCAAACTGAATCCAACAGCCAATCAAAAAACGTATCTACCACGATTACGTAGGCTTTATTGCTGGGATGCAAGGTTGATTCAACATATACAAATCAATAAATGTAATTCATTACAAAAATAGAACTAATGGCAAAAACCACATGATTAACTCAATAGATGCAGAAAAAATTCAACACCCCTCTCCTTCATGTTAAAACTCTCAATATACTATGTAGAGATGGAATATGCCTCAAAATAATAAGAGCCATCTATAACAAACCCAGAGATGACATCATACTGAATGGGCAAAAGCTGGAAGCATTGCCCTTGAAAATAGGTACAAGACAAGGGTACACTCTCTTACCACTCCTACTCTACATAGTTATTGGAAGTCCTGGCCAGAGCAGTCAGACAAGAGAAATAAGTGGCATTCAGATAGAATGAGAGGAGATCAAACTGTGCCTGTTTGCAAATGACTTGATTGTATAACTAGAAAACTGCATAGTCTTGGCCCCAAAGCTCCTTAAGCTGTTAAACAACTTCAGCTAAGTTTCAAGATACAAAATCAATATACAAAAGATGCAAAAGTTTCAAGATACAGAATCAATATACAAAAACCTAGCAATCCTATCCGCTAACTAGAGTCATGCCTAGAGCCAAATTAGGAATGCACTCCCATTCACAATTGCCACAAAAAGAATAAAATACCTAGGAATACAGCTAACTGAAGTGGTGAAAGATCTCTACAATAAGAACTACAAAAAACTGCTCAGAGAAATCAGAGGTGACACAAATAAACGGAAAAACATTTTATGTTCATGGATTAGAAGAATCAAAATCATTAAAATGGCCATATTGCCCAAAGCAATTTATAGATTCAATGCTATTCCTATCAAACTACCAATGACATTCTTCACAGAACCAGAAAAAAATTTTTTAAATTAATATGGAACCAGAAAAAGCCCCCAAAGCCAGGGTAATCATAAGCAACAAGAATGAAGTTGGAGGCATCATACTACCTGACTTCAAACTATACTACAGGGCCACCATAACCAAAACAGCATGGTACCGGTACAAAAACAAACACATAGATTGATGGAACAGAGTAAAGAACTCAGAAATGAGGCTGCAGACCTATAACTATCTGACCTTTGACAAAGCTGACAAAAACAAGCAATGAGGAAAGGACTCCCTCTTCAATAAATAGTGCTGGCATAACTGGCTAGCCATATGCAGAAGATTGAAATTGGACTCTTTCCTTGTACCATATACAAAAGTTAACTCAAGATGGATTAAAGACTTAAGTGTAAAGCAACAGATTATAAAAACTGTGGAAGACAACCTAGGCAATAATATTCTGGACACAGGCATGAACAAAAACTTCACAACAAAGATGCCAAAAGCAGTTGCAACAAAAGCAAAAATTCACAAATCGGATGTAATTAACCTAAAGAGCTTCTGCACAGCAAAAGAAACTATCAACAGAGTAAACAGACAACCTACAGAATGCGAGAAAAATTTTGCAAACTGTGCATCTGACAAAGGTCTAATATCCAGCATCCATAGGAACTTAAATGTACACACACACAAAAAAACCCAATTAAAAAGTGGGCAAAGGACACGAGCAGACACCTTTCAGAAGAAGACATACATGCAACCAATAGACATATGAAAAAAAAGCACAACATCACTAATAATTAGAAAGATGCAAATCAAAATGACAAGATATCATCGCACACCAGTCAGAATGGCTATTACTAAAAAGTAAAAAAATAACAGGTACTGTCAAGGTTGCAGAGAAAAATGAACATTGGTGGGAGTGTAAATTAGTTCAACCACTGTGGGAAGCTGTGTGATTACTCAAAGAGCTAAAAACAGAACTACCATTTGACCCAGAAATCCCATTACTGGGTCTATATACCCAGATCATTCTGTCATAAAGACACATGCACATTTATGTTCATTGAAGCACTATTCATAATAGCAAAGACATGGAATCAACCTAAATGGCCATCCATGGTAGACTGGAAAAAGAAAATGTGGTACATATATAGCACAGAATACTATGTAGCGATAAAAAAGAATGAGATCATGTCCTTTGCCAGGAAATGGGTGGAGCTGGAGACCATTATCCTTAGCAAACTAATGCAAGAACAGAAAACCAAATGCCATATGTTCTCACGTATAAGTAGGAGCTAAATGATGAGAACACATGGACACAAACAGGAGAACAACAGGCATTGAGGCCTACCCGAGACTGGAGGGTGGGATGAGGGAGAGGATCAGGAAAAATAACAAATGGGTACTAGGCTTAGTACCTGGGTGATGAAATAATCTGTACAACAAACCCCATGACATGAATTTACGTGTATAACAAACCTGCACATGTACCCCTGAACCTAAAAGTTAAGGAACAAAAACCCCACAAAAGCAAAATAAAAAAGAAAACATCATTTTTCAAGGTTGTGTATTAAGTAATTTTTCATAGTCTATATTTTACTGGAGTTTCTGTGGATCACCACCTGTAATTTGACATGGTTTGGGGTTATCCAGTATTAATGAATAGACTGAAGATTGTGCATTGCTGTCTTCAAGATAACAAATATTTGATAGTAAATATCTGAATGCCTTAACACCATCATGTAAATGGGATATAAATAAGTCCATTATGGTAGAGTTATTTATAAAGTATTCTTAGGAAATTTCTTTGAGTCTTTTTGTCTCCCTGCATCTCTTCCATTCCCAATTAAGGGTCAATGTCACCCAGAAAGAAAACAATTTGGGATCAACATTGTAATTGTTTCCAATACTCTCATATGACGTAGCACTGAAAGTGAAGAAACTGCTATTTTATTTCCAGCCATAATCTCTTAGTCATAGCGTTGGCACAAGTTTAAGAACATTTCCTAGAGTTCCAAAACTTGCCTGTTTTTAAATCTAAGATGAGCATTTATTTGCCAAGTTTCAGCCTTGAGGGCAACTTTTTTTTTTTGAACACTAATGAGTTAGAAAGATGCTAAAGCAACTCTGTAATTAACTTGTAGAAGCAAAAATAATTGTTTCAGTATTCAAGTAGGATTATATCATACATGACAGTTTCATTCAGATAAACTTGGAAGTCTCCCCTTAGGTACCTTTTGTTATGTAGAAATTGGAAAAGGAAGAGCAAATGAAGTTGACAGGAAATAGAATCCAAGCTGCAAAACTGGTGTGAAGGCACTGGTCACCCAATTTGTCTTAGACCCATGACTATGCTTCCCATCCTAAAAATGTTTATTGAACACTTACTGTGTGTTAGGCACTGTTTCAGGAACTTGGGATACAGCTGTAAACAAGGCAGAGTCACAGCTGTAAAAGAGGCAGAATGTTTCTCCCTCATGGAGCTGACATACCATGGAGTGGGGGGTTACAGGGAGCACAGCCTGTCAACCAGAAGCATGGTGCTCCAAAGCAACAGATCCATGTGCTGGTTCCCAGGGAGAGTGCAGGAGAAATGCTAGAGGTGATGAAATGGCATATCAGCTCCAGGTGCCAATAATTACAGTGTAAAAATATATAATACCTTATCAGTTACCAATAGTAACATTGAGAAAACAATGTGAATAGATAAAGAATGATTGAGTGTATGTATGAGAAGCATTTTAGAGAAGGACTCATGGACATCTTTCTGAGTTGACATTTCATCAGGAGCCTGGAGTAGGCCCTGGGAAGATATGGGGGTGGATGGGAGGTTTCCAGATAGAGAAACAGAGAGGGGTTCAGCAAGGAGAGTCCTGAAGGTCTGAACAGAATGAGAAGAAGTAGGCAGGTGTGGCTGTTAAGGCATTGTGGGCTTTGATGGGTAGGCTACATTTTATTTGAAGTGTGGTGAGGAGCTATTGAGGACTTTTGAGAACAGTCTGTTGTTAGGTCATCTGTTGACTGTGAAGAAGGATGCACATATTTGTGACTATACTAAAAGTGTTGAATTGTACACTTTAAATGGATGAATTATATGGTATGTGAGTTATATCTCAATAAAACTGTTAAAAATAATACAAAATCAATGGTTGCTATGTGAAAAATAAACTGAAAGAAATCAAGAAGATGAAGCAAAGCCAGTTGAACAATTTCAGTGGTTATAATGATTAACTGTATGTGTCAACTTGACTGGGCCATAGGGTGCCCAGATATATTTGTTCAATCATTATTCCAGGTGTGTTTGTTGGGGTGTTATTGTATGAGATTAGCATTTGAATTTGTAGATTGAGTAAAGCAGATTGCTCTCCCTACTGTGAATGGGCCTCATCCAGTCATGGAAGGCCTGACTAGAAAAAAAGGCCAACACTCCTGCTAGCAAGAGGGAGCTCTTCCTGCCTGACTGCTGCAGTTTGGACTGAAACATTGGCTCTCCTAAAGTCTAGAGCCTGCTGTTTTTCAGATAGGAACTTAACACCATTCTATCAGCTCTCCTGGTTCTTAGAGGAGGCTTGCAGCCTTAGAGAGTAATTATACCATCAGCTCATTAGCTGGTGACAGATTTTGGGACCTCTCAGCTTCCATGATTCCTTATAATAAATCTCTTTCAGTATACATCCTGTTGGTCCTATTTCTCCTGAGAACCAGAGGAAGGCAATAGTGTAGGCAAGAGGGAATGGTGGCAGCAGGGCTGTCTGTGTGTGTTGCTGAGAAGTGGTGAGATTTTTTTTACATGTTTTGATGGAAGAGTATAGGAATTGCTAATGGATTGAGAGAGAATTGAGGAGGGTTTGCACCAGTAGTTTATAGAGTTAATAAATATGAGACAGAAGATTGGTGGGGGAAGGGGAAAATCAAGAGAGAATCTGTGGAGGATGAAGCAATTTGCAAAAGATCACAAATTGGTAATATGTATATATGCACATACATATATATACATACATATATACACACACACACACATATATATATATAGTGATGTAAATTTTATATGTTGTTCCCTAGCAACATCATGGAAAAGATGGTAAAAGGGATAGTTTGTGATTATTAAGAAAGGGGGTAATCACTAGAAGCCAGCCTGGTTCACCAAAAACAAAATGCTCTAAAGCAACAGATCAAGGGCCTGTCCCCATGGAGAGTGTGAGAGACCCTCTAGAGGTGGTGAAATGGCCCATGGGTGGGTTTTGTTCATCTTGTACAGTTCTTGTTTTTAAAATTTGAGCCATATCCTGGACCTCCACTCGCCAGACCCAGACCAGTATGTTTTGTATGGAGAACTGCCACGCCGGCCAAAACCTACAATACAATACAATACAATACAATACAATACAATACAATACAATACAATACAATACAATACAATACGATACAATACAATACAATACAATACAATACAAGAAAAAAAAGTATAAAGTAAAATTTGAGCCAACATGTATCCTGAGATTTTTGATGCTGTCCATGTGTCTGGCTTATATTGATGGATCTGCCAACAATGGGCCTGCATTCCCCTAAAGCTATCATTATATGGGATGTCCTGTAGATGGGAGTTTCTGACTTCCTTGGTCTCTTGTCATCTCCCTGATACTATGTTCATTTTATTTATTTATATTTTATTCATTTATATTACCAGTTTTCTCCCTTTAGGCATCTTTGTTTTAATTCCTGCAAGGTGCCTGTCATCATGGCCTTGATATTGTCAAGATGGGAAAAAGTGGACCAGATAATACTTTCTTTAAGTGAAATCTTAAATAATTGAGTAAACATGCTCAATTTCAAGAAGGAAAAATATTTAAATCCATGTAAACTTCAAGTGAGGTTTTCAGTAGTTGACCTTAGGGCTTTGTGCTTGCCCTGTTTACATTTAAAAAAAAGATGGGTGAAAACCTGGGGAACATACTTAGTCCAGTTTGTACATGTCGAAGTAATAAGGTGTAGCTAATGTACTAGCTATAAAAACCTGGAATAAAAAATGATCTGGATGGGCCTAAGTCTCCAAAAGCATATTTGTCAGGGATAAATAATTTCGATGATATTTTGGCTGGAAAAAAAATCAGTCACGTGAGTCAAGGGTGGTTTTACATTGTCTACAAACTTAATCATGCATTTTAAGCCTTTATCCATGGCACCTCACTGACGCGATCAAAGGGTTTAAAATTCAATTACTTCTCCGTGTCCAACTTACTTTTCTTCTAAATTTGACTAGCCCATGGTTCATTAAAGCTAACAAGCCATCTTCCTGTGAACTGTGATGTTGGTGTCACCAGGCGCTTGCTGCCACACATGATCTCGTTAGCTGACAACCTAATACAGGTGCTTCAACGAAAAGCACCCATAGCATGTAACAAGAGAAGTTAGCCAAGTTCTAACCACTAACTGTATGCTAGAAACTGCCAATCACATTTTATCTTTTTTCTCACTAAACTCTTACAATTACACTGTTACTTTCATGAAATGAGCATTATCAGTGAGCCTTCATGTGATGTTTAGCTGCACCTGGAGTCCAGTATTGAGTTACAGATGCTTCATCCCAGGAAGGAGGACATAACCCACAGGCACTTGTCTTTAAGGTGGCCTGGCAATTATGGTAGGTGGACTAATGGCCCCCAAGTATGTTTGTGTTGTAATCCACGGAAATAGTGAATCTCTTACAAGATAAGGAAGAATTAGGTTGCAGATGGGACTGTGGTTGCTGATCAATTGATCCTGAGATGGCGAGTGTTATTCTGCATGATCCAGGTAGCTCTGTGTAATCCCAAGCATCCCTGTAAGAGGAAGAGGGAATGAGAAGAGAGAACCAGATAGATGGGCAGGTGAGGGAGCCTCATGTATAGGGACCAACTAGGAGAGCTAGTTGGGCACCCAGGTTTTAGTTGCGTCTCTGAGTGTTTACCTATATATTACAGTCATGAAATGTAGGTGTTACTAGGCAGATTGCGTGAGGCTGCTGGCTTTGAAGATGGAGCAACAGGGTTATGGCCAAGGAATGCAGGTGGCTTCTGGAAGCTGAAAAAAGCCAGGAACTGGATTCTCTCCTAAAATATGTAGCAGAAGGAACATAGTCCCAAGGGCATCTCAATTTTAAGCCAGTGAGATTGATTTTGGACTTCTGACCTCCAGAACTGTAAGATAATAAAATTGTGTTGTTTTAAGCAACTAAATGTTGGGAATTTGTTATGGCAGTAATAGGAGACTAATACAGTGGTTAAGAGCACAGATTCAAAAATCTAACTGCTGGATTTGAATCCCAGCTCCACGCCCTAATGTATGACCTTGGGCAAGTCACACAACCCCTTACACCTCAGTTTCCTTGTGTATGAAGAGGGAATCATAACAAGACTTCACAACATTGTGGATAAGAATTTGAATAAGATAATTAGCATAAAGTGGTTCAGTATGTTACCTGGCACATAGTAAGAACTCAGTAAGGCCGGGCGCGGTGGCTCACGCCTATAATCCCAGCACTTTGGGAGGCCGAGGCGGGTGGATCACGAGGTCAAGAGATCGAGACCATCCTGGTCAACAAGGTGAAACCCCGTCTCTACTAAACATATGAAGAATTAGCAGAGCATGGTGGCGTGCGCCTGTAGTCCCAGCTACTCAGGAGGCTGAGGCAGGAGAATTGCTTGAACCCAGGAGGCGGAGGTTGCGGTGAGCCAAGATTGCGCCATTGCACTCCAGCCTGGGTAACAAGAGTGAAACTGTCTCAAAAAAAAAAAAGAACTCAGTAAATATTAGCTTAGGAAAATTAGCTATTAAGGGGAGGGTCAGTTGGGAAACTAGAAAATATCACATGAAGGACAATGGATATTGAGGAAACAAGGGGCATCTAAAGAGGGGATGTGAGCTTGGAATATGAGCAAGAGAATTGTCTGAGTAGGGAAGGTGCTCTCATGGGAGGAAGATAAGATCTTACAGTGAGGGACTCGCCTGCCTACCTGCCTGCCCGCCCGCCCTCCCTTCCTTCCCTTCCCTCCCTTCCCTCCTTCCTTTTCTCCCTCCCTCCCTCTGTCCATCCTTCCCTTCATCCTGTCCCTCCCTCTGTCCTTTTCTTTTCCCTCCCCTTCCCTCCCCTCCCCTCCCTTTCCCTCCCTTCCTTCCTTCCTTCCTTCCTTCCTTCCTTTCTTTCTCTCTCTCTCTCTCTCTTTCTTTCTTTCTTTCTTTTTCTTCCTTTCTTTCTTCTGACAGGATCGGGCTTTGTCACCCAGGCTGGAGTGCAGTGGCATGATCTTGGCTCATTGCAACCTCCTCCTCCTCCTGGACTCCAAGTGATCCTCCCACCTCAGCCTCTGGAGTAGCTGGGACTACAGGCAGTGGCTACCATGCCCTGCTAATTTTTTAAGGTTTTTGTAGAAACGAGGTCTCTCTATGTTGCCCAGGCTGGTCTGGAAATTCTGAGCTCAAGCAATCCTCCTGCCTAGGCCTTCCAAAGTGCTGGATTAAAAGTGAATCAGCCTCATAAAGCAGTGAGTCCCTGGGGCTGGAAAATTTTAAACAAAAGGTGATGATCCAGACTCATTATCTATATAAGTGATGCTAAAGATGGTTGGGACAGGGCACTCTAAAGGTGCCCCAATTTCCAGCCAGCTTTAAAGTTTTACCATGTAGTGTTCCTTTGTTAAATACATGTTAGTGCTTCATAAAATATGCATTTTAGCATCACAATGACATTTTTTTCTGAAAGCAATTATTTGTTTTGCTTTGGAACATGGATAACTTGAGCATAGAACTTAAGCATCTATTTCAGCACTTTGGAAAAAGAGTCGGTGAGTTTTAGAATTATCTCATTTTTGATGTAAAGGTTAATTTGATGAATCATATGCAAGACTGTCACTTGATTCAGACCGCAGTGTGCCACAGTCTGCTATTGCTTTATGTAGTTAATTGTAACCCGAGTTGATGCAGCATTTTAACTAGCCTTTACCAGAATGCTCAGCCCTCCCTCCCTGACCTGCTGCTGCCCTCACTTGCCAGCTGAGCTCTGCCTGGCTAGGTTTGGCTGCTGCTCCAGCTCTGCCAAATGGTGCTAGCATTGCTATCCAACATAAGGCCTTGGACCCACGGTGTCTCTTGGCAATTCCTTTAAGCTCTCCTAGTTGGTCCCTATTTTTACTTTCACATGTTACTAAACTTTACCACTCTCCTTGTCCTCAATTCCTTTGTTATCAGTAAATGGCTGAGCACCTCCTCTTCTGTTTTTTTTTTTTTTTTTTGGAGAGAAATTGGTACCTGAGGAAAAATTTTTAAAAAGTGGATGAGGCTGACTGCTTATTTTCTTCACAAATAACTGTTGAAGTTGGATCTCTGAGTGTTTACCTATGTATTATAGTCAAAAATATATATAAAATATAGTCATAAAATAAATTACATTTATTATTAGCTATGCCATTATTAGCTATGCCATAAAAAGCGATGATTATCCAGAATAATAGATTAAAAAGAAACCAGTGCAAGCACATCAAAGCACACTCAACTGGTTTCTTAATGGCATTGTATAATTAAAATGCAAATTTGGATATATTTTAGTCACCCTGCTACTTACAAACTGTTTTAAAATAACTTGTCACAGTGTAGCATAAGAATAAGATTCAAGCACCTTTGTTGACCTGATAGTAAACTCCATAATCTCTGGGTGACTTGTATGCAGAGAAACATTATCTTAAGTTATATTTAATGAAAACATTTTGGTCACTTTAATTGCCAAAAAGCTTTTGTCCACTAAAATTCAATTCACCTGGTGGATCCTATTTTTTTTTTTTTTTGAGACAGAGTCTTGCTTTGTTGCCCAGGCTGCAGTGCAGTGGTGCAATCATGGCTCACTGCAGCCTCAAACTCCCGAGCTCAAGTATACTTCCGCTTCAGCCTCCCAAGTAGCTATAGGTGCATGACCACCATGCCTAGATAATAATTTTATTTTTTTGTAGAGACAGGGTCTCACTATTTTGCCCAGTCTGGTCTCTAACTCCCAATCTCACGTGATCTTCCTGCCTTGGCCTCCCAAAGTGCTGGGATTAGAGGCATGAACCACCGCGCCTGGCCGGGGATTTTCTTAACATGCTTATTGTGATTCAGTAGGTCTGGGGTATGGCTAGAGATTCTGATTTTTTAGCAGGCTCCCAGGTGACCCTGATGCTGATGGTCTGTGGACCACGCTTTGTGGAGCAAGTGACTGGGTCAGTGGTCCTCCACTTTGACTGTGCTTCAGCCACATCTGAGGCATGGCTGTGTGACTCCCTCTCATGGCTTTGACTGGGGTCCCATGTCTGCAAACCATAATGCTGACATACAGACTTAGCTGAATTTCTCTGCTTCAAGTAATAGTTATCTCTTGATTGCTGGCACATACTTGCTAACATTTTTGGCACTGTCAATTTCACCTTTAGAGGTGGAAGGGACTTTGCCACATCATAAATAGAAAAGGAATTGAGGTCATCGAGTGTCTTGGCTTTAGGATGTATTGATCAGCATCATCATGTACTTGGCTCTTTTTTAATTGAAAACTTGTTTAAAGTAGGCAAGAACCCTTTCTGGGAATACCAGGCCAAAGTAAACATGATAAGAGTATTTGGTTAATTGACAGGGAGCACGTCCAGGTGGTGTCATTCTGGGAGCCTTGGTTTAAGCTTTGTAAGGCCTTTAGGTCACAGTCTCGAGGACAACTTCACTCATTTTCAGAATTAGTTAGGATTTTGAACTTATTTAGGACTTTTGTAATAAATCCTTTTATTAGCCTTGTCTCTGTTTTTACCCTGTTTATAAAAAGTGTCTTGTTACTTTTACTCATGATGACAGCTCTTGACCCTGTACACTCAGGAAGTTTTTGCAGAAGTGGGTCTAACTGGCTTGATTTTATAAGTAGTCATTTCTGTATTGCTACATTAAGGTTCCCTGATGCAGAATATTCCCTCTATATGTTGGAAGTTGTCATGCTCGAAATTTTATCAAAGATTTTTTTTTCGATCCCTCAAGTAAAAATGAAAGTGACTTTGGGTAGGGTAAGAGCCTAGGATGATACTGTGCATTTTCATGAGGATTTAGACTTTTGCATGATGAAATGATTGAATGTATAAGAAAAATCTGGAGCGTAATGGCATTTATGTAAATTAGACTATATATATATGTGTATATATATGCAACAGTGCTTGTTAAAGAACATTTTTAAAAATTTGCCTATATTCATGGGGCACAAGTGCAATTTTGCTACCTTGATATATTGCATTGTGGTGAAGTAAGGGCCTTCAGTGCATTCATCACTGGAACATTGCACATTGTATCCACCAAGCAACCTCCCATCATCCACTGCCTTCCCATCCCCACATTGCTCTGAGTCCCCATTTTCCATCATTCACGCTCTACTTCCATATGTATACATTATTTGACTCCCAGTTATGAGAACATGCAGTATTTGTCTTTCTGCATCTGAGTTGTTTCGCTTAAGATAATGGCCTCCAGTTCCATTTGTGTTGCTGCAAAAGACATGATTTTATTTTTTATGGCTGAACAGTATTCCATTGTGTATGTGCACCACATTTTCTTTATCCAGTCCTCCATTGATGGACACTTAGATTGATTCCATATCTTTGCTATTCTGAATAGTGCTGCAAAAAACATACAAGTGCAGGAATCTCTTTGATATAATGATTCCTTTCTCTTTGGGTAAATATCAAGTAGTAGGATTGCTGGATCATATAGTGGTTCTATTTTTAGTTTTTTGATAGATCTTCACACTGTTTTTCATAGAGACTGTGCCAATTTACATTCCCACTGGCAGTGTATAAGCATTCCCTTTTCTCTGTCATTATCTTCTTTTTTTTTTTTTAAATAATAGTCATTCTTTTACATGTTAAATGATATAGTGATTTTAATTTGCATTTCTCTGATTAGCAATGTTGAAAAATTTTTTATGTTTTTTTGGCCATTTGTCTTCTATTGAAAAAGATGTATTCATATCCTTGGCCCACTTTTTAAGTGGAATTATTTGGATTTTTGTTGTTCTTTACTAATTCTGGATATCAGTCAGTCGTTGGATGTATATAGTTTGCAAATATTTTCTCCCATTCCACAGGTGGCCTGTTCACTTTGTTGATTACTGCTTTTGCTGTGCAGAAGCCTTTAGTTTAAGTCCTGTTTGTCTATTCCTGTTTTTGTGGCCTGTGCTTTTGAGGTCTTAGTCATAAATTCTTTGCCTAGACTAGTGATATGGTTTGGTTGTGTCCCCACCGAAATCTCCTCTTGAATTGTAGTTCCCATAATCCCCAGGTGTTGTGGGAAGGACCTGGTGGGAGGTAATTGAATCATGGGGGTGGTTCCTCCCATACTATTCTTGTGCTAGTGAGTGAGTTCTCACAAGATCTGATGGTTTTATAAGGGATTCTTCCCCCTTTGCTCAGCACTTCTCCTTCCTTCTGCCATGTGAAGAAGGAGGTGTTTGCTAACTTTTCCACCATGATTTTGTTTCCTCTGGCCTCCCCAATCCCGTGGAGCTGTGAGTCAATTAAACCTCTTTCCTTATAAATTACTCAGTCTTGGGCAGCTCTTTATAGCAACGTGAGAATCAACTAATACAACTAGGCATTTACACTGTTAAACATGTTAGAGAAAGCATCTTTAAAAAATAATTTGAAATGGGTACACTAAAACCCCAGACTTCAGCGCTATACAGTTCACCCATGTGACCAAAAACCACTTGTACCCCTAAAGCTATTGACATTAAAAAATTAAAAAAATCATTTGAGGTGAAATTTATATAACATAAAGTATTAAAACCATTTTAAAGCACACAATTTAGTAGCATTTATTACACTCACAATGTTGAGCAACCACTAAACGTTTCTAACATTTCAAAGTAAAACCTCTTAACGTTAAGTGGTTTCTCCCCATTTCTTCCTCCAGTCAGCCACTGACAACCACCAACCTGAATTTTGTCTCTGGCTTTATCCATTCTGGATATCTTATACAAATGGAATATGTGACTTTTGTTTGCTGGCTTCTTTCACTTACTATAATGTTTTGTAGCACATATCAGTACATAATTCCTTTTTATGGCTGAATACTATTTCATTGAATGGATAGACCACAGCATGTTTATCCATTTACCTCTAAGCAGACACCAGAGCTCTTTATACCTTTTGACATGTATATTTAGTGTACTTATTTGAGAATCTTCTAAATTCTTTATGATATATATAGGATATATACCTGGGGGAAGGAATCTTTTAATAGAAGGGAATGGGAATGAATGGGAATGTGGGATGAGAAGGAAAATAATACAAACAACAAAATAAAATGAGAGAGCCCTTCTATTGACTGATAAGAGCTTGCTTAAAAAGGAATGATGAATTCAACTTTGGATCCCTGACATTCTTCCCAAGCACTTCCATTACTGATAAAAGAGCAAGGAAATGTGCTATAATGACATGAAAATATATTACTGGATAAATGCTTTTGGAAGGAAAATGGGTTGAAAGGCTCTGAAAGGTGAAGTGTTAACAAATAAATCTCTTACCCTTGGGACCAGTGTGAGAATATTCGTGTTGGCCTTATGCTATTCTCATAACACTCTTTTTAGGATTTATAATGGAAATAGAGAAGAATTAAAATTCCACTGAAGTGTGTAATTGTGTTTGTTGCAAACTGGAAAATATTGGGTGGAGGTGGAATGTGACCCTACACTTGGGGTCAAGAGAATAAGAATGAGCATTGCTTCTCTCCCCACCTTTTTCCCTCAAGGGATGAGGCATTCTAACACTGGAGGGTCAAGGGGGTGGTAGCTTTGAGAGGACTGATAGGAGGCTTGAGTAGGATATAGACTTGCAGAGTGAAAGACCAAGGAGGTCTTTCAGATTCTGGGTGGTACCTCATCTGTTGCCAGCGGCTGATCTTCACGGTCACTTATTATTTACTTATTAGTCTTCTGAAGTTTTTGCCCACTGAATATCTACTTTATTTGATATTCAAATTCTTTGGGTAGTTTTTCTTTTTCTTTTCTTTTTTTTTTTTTTTTTGAGATGGAGTCTCCCTTTATTGCCCAGGCTGGAAAACAGTGTAACAATCTCGGCTCACTGCAACCTTCGCCTCTGTGTTCAAGCGATTCTCCTGCCTCAGTCTCCTGAGTAGCTGGGATTATAGGTGTACACCACCATGCCCAGCTAATTTTTGTATTTTTAGTAGAGACAGGGTTTTACCATGTTGGTCAGGCTGGTCTTGCATTCCTGACCTTGTGATCTGCCCACCTCCGTCTCCCAAAGTGCTGGGATTACAGGCGTGAGCCAACGCGCCCAGCTGGGTGGTTTTTTTTTTTACTGCATCATCTGCCTCTCCGTTCTTGAAAATCTCTTCCCTTGTTTTCCGTAATGCTATTCTCTTATGCTTTTCTTCTTATTTATCTGGATCCCAGATATATTTCTCTCTTGACTCTTCTTTCTTTAACTGTCCTTTAAATGCTGTTGGTTGATTGTGAATCCTTCTTTCTCTTTACTTTCAGGGCAAGGAGGGCACATTGACATCCCTAATTTCAACTACTACCAGTGTGTGCTAGACTCCCAAACCATGTTTTAAGATCCAATATTTCTCATGGGCTGCAAACCTAACTTACTACTAGCTGAGCATCTGAAACTCAACACTTCTAAAAGTTTATTTTTCTATTCAAAATTTTTTACTGTTCCATATTCTTTATTATTAAAAGTCTTGTGGTAGCCAGCTTCCAAAATGTTCCCAATGGTTCTCATTTTCTAATGTTCACTTACTTGTACCTAGGAATTGTACCAGATTAACTAAGTGATCCACTGGGGAGATTCCATTCTTCTAGTGAGGTGACCTACAGAGTATTGAAGTAATGCTTTGATTCTTTTTGTGGATTATAGTAAAATGTGAGAGGAGAAAGTGAAGGATAGGGTGACAAACATGGGAGAAGTAGAAATTGCTGCTTTTGACAATTGTCACCTCTTTTAGTGAGTAAATTCTAAGATGGTAGAATTGAGAAATGGTTTTCAGGCATAAATTAAATTCAAAGAATTTGCAAGATTAAATTCAGACACTGTGCAAGTAAGTAAGGCCTAAATAAGAGTTGAGAATGTGGTTGTAAAATTCTTTAGGTTCTTATATTTAAGATGGTACCTTGGGGATCTGTCCAGTCAAGCAATAGGGCTTCTAAGAACCTTAAGCATATTGTCCTCCAGTCATCTCAGCAGGAGACCAGGGAAGAGAAGAGCTGCTCTTGAAGAGATGCATGGATGCAGCTTGTGTCTAATGGAATAAACCCCAATAAGATTCACAGCAGATTTATAGCATCTTTGAGAGAATTGTATTTGCAGAAACACTGCCAGCTGAGGCTGAAAGGGATAGAGAATTGTGTACTTAAGAGACCCTTAATTCTCTCAATTGCTATGGGTAGGGTAAAGAAGTAGATTGAAAAACATGCATAACCACAAAGAATAGCCTACTTTTCAATGAAAAGCAAAGATGACTTTTAGGGTGGCACCAAAAATCCAGAGGGTGTAGCAAAAAATCATGAATTTTTGATTCATGGCCTTGAGTCCTCATGAAGGAACTGCCAACCTGTGTCTTGCAGGATTTCAGAATGTCTGTGGACCAGTGACTCCTGTGTGCCTTTCATTTCTCTACTGTCTGATCTGAAGTATCTATAGTGATTTGTCTTACACCTGTCACTCTATTGCATGCTGGGAGTGTGGGAGCAGGTAACTTGTCTTAGTTCACTGGCATTCAAGTTGAGAGGAACTTTATTCAAGGGACATACTTAAGGAATTACACCTGAGAAGTCTCAGACACTCCTGGATCTGACTTAGGTGATGAGATTCCACATCACCTTGTAAAGGGATGAAAATTTTCGAGCCCTATTAGGGAGTAAGTGTATTTTGCCCATGGTCGGGACATGAATCACTGAGCTGGGTCCAGAAAGTGAAGTGTAGCAGTCAGTCCTCCAGAGAGCACCCCCCCCCCGACCCTGTGATTCTCACCTCCTGGTGTTTGTGTTCTTGTGCCCTCTTCCCTGCATGGAATAGGGCTGACCATGTAACCAAGAGGATGCTGAGGAAATGATGGAATGTGACTTCAAAAGCTACATCATAAGACATTCCAACTTCCATCTTGCTCTCTTAGATCACTGGCTCTATCAAGCAACCCTTTGGAGATGTCCATTTGGTAAAGAATCAAGGCTTCCTGTTAACAACCAGCCCTGATTTGTCAGTCACCTGAGTGAGCCACCTTGGAAACAGCTCCTCCAAGCTCCAGGAAAGCCTTCTGATGACTGTAGTGATGGCTGACATCTCAATTACAACCTAATGAGAGGTCCTGTCCCCTAGTTCAGAAATATTCAGCTAAGGCCACTCCTGAATTTCCTTCAGAAACTATGTGAAATCATAAACGCCTATTCCCTTAAGGTGCTGAGTTTGGGGATAATGTATTATGCGTCAATAGATAACTAATAGGGTACTACGGTGAACAAATACAAACTTTAATTGTCTTGGTAGATCTTTGTGGCTTCCCCATCTTAGCTCAGTGATAGGTACTGTTGTGCCTGATCATTAAGCTCTCTAATTTACCCTAGCCCACTCCACCCTACACCTGTTATGAGTGCTTTATAATTGATTGAGGATAAGGGGTGGAAGGGAGATTGGAGAGAATATGCACCTCTTAAAGTCATGTATATTTCCTGTTTATGTAGTGCCTGCGTTTATTCATAGTCGTGGAAAAATTTAAAGCTAAAAGGAGCTATTGGATACATTTAGGGTTCACTGTTTTCTTTTGTGTGTGAGCACGCGGTTGCGCATGTTTTGGTTTGTCTTTGAGAAGCCACTTTTGGTCCTGAAAGTACAGGGTTTACAGATGTTTAGAGCAGGATTTCGACATGAAGTATTTTATGGAAGTTGGGCAATGAAATATTTGTGTGATGGGGTGGGCCAGGGAGGGTTGGGTTTCCCTTCTCTCATAGAGAAAAATGATTACCCTTGATAATGGCTTACAGATTCACAAACTGCTCATTTCAGAGATGAGGAAAATGGGTCCAGAATGTTAACACTCTTTCCAAAGCCACACAGTTGTTTAGGGACAAAGCTAACTTGGAGTTCTGGCTACTGGTCCAATTAGATAAGATTTGTTTTAATTTGACCTCTATTTTTCTTTTTCTTTTTGCTAATTTCAAGTGAAAATGATTTCATTAAATGAGAACTAAATACTTCCCTTTTAATGTGTTGAGCTTGGTGTGGCTTCTTGAAGTTTTAACTGACATGAAAATTTTATTTTATAATTTTATGTGTATCCTTAGGCACCTCTTTGCCTGGATCCTTTGAAATTGCAAGCAGTAAATTACCAGTGAGCTGAAGTCCAGGAGGAATGACTGAGGCTACATTACCGATCTTAGTACAGCCTGGTCCTGCTGCATAGGCCATGTGTGACTTTGTTTATAAAGTTGTTCTGTTTTAAACTTGAGCATCATTGAACAATTTAATATTCTGCTTTTTATTCTTAAAATAAAGGCTTTATTGAAGACTAGAATTTAACCATATTAATTTTGTATCTTCTCTTGAACTTTGTCTTCAATTAAGTATAGTCACTTTAGATATCAAATGTTTTTGTTCTATGTCAGAGGTTTTTGAGGAGAGTGTGGCTTTATTTATCTGTTCTTATCAACGTGTATCTATTTGTCAACCAGAAGAATGCTATTATGTTTGTATAAAATATCTGAAGAATTGTTTTGACTCTCATTTCACTAAGTTAACTTTTAATTTAATCTTATTTTAATATTTTATGTAATACTTTAAACATTCAGAACCAAATTGAATGGGTTGAATTGGTGTGAAGACTTCTAATGGTTTGTTTTTCCTTTATTGATATGAGACTTGCTTCCTGTGTGTATTAGTTCATTTTTACACTGCTATAAAGAACTGCCTGAGACTGGCTAATTTATTTAAAAAAAAAAAAAAAAGGTTTAATTGATTGACAGATCTGCATGGCTGGGAAGGCCTCAGGAAACTTACAATTGGGGCAGAAGGGGAGGCGGATATGTCTTGCATGGAGGCAGGTGAGAGAGAGAGAGTGAAGGGGGTAAAGCCCCTTATAAAACCACCAGATCTCCTGACAACTCATCACTATCATGAGAACAGCATGGGGGAAACTGCCCCATGATCCAATCACCTGCCTCCCTTGGCATGTGGAGATTACAGTTCCCTCCACTGACATGTGAAGATTACAATTTGAGATGAGATTTGGGTGGGGACACACAGCCAAACTGTATCACTATGGAACTTGGGGTACTGGCACATCCAACCATTTGTTCTTGCCTGCTTCTCAGAAGGCCAATTTTAGAACCACTAATTTGTATCATTTGATAATTACAGATGGTATAGTTTTTAGAAATCATGGGCCTAACAAAATTATCACTTTTTTCTCCTCTTGGAATGTTGCCAATAAATTATTTCTCTTTTTTCCATAGTAAGTCAAATGAAAAACGCCTTTTACTGAGCTGCTCAACTTTTGATTTGCAAGAATCTTACTCTTTGACTTCATCTTATTTAAAATGATTCATGGATTTCAGCATTCAGCTAGGTTGTTCTCACTGCCTTTTATTCACAGTAGATTGGAATGACCTCCTACCTATACAAATACTGGCTTTTTAAGATGTCTCTTTCCCTGGTAATCAGTGTTGCTTTTCTCTTGCCACACCTTTTCTTGTGCTTTCCTTAAGTCTGCTTACTCTTCAAGAACCCAAACTGTAGAATTTAGCCACTTTATCTTGGGAAAAGAGTAATTGCCTTTCTCCAAGTGGCAGACTGTCTTCTGGTCTGTGAAAGTCACCTGTTAGGGAGGGGAGGCGAGGTTTCAAGGAGGGTCACACTACAGAGGTAGCATTGCCAGCTGCCTCAGTGGACAGGTGTGTGTTGGCATGCTGGGGGGCCATCCCTTTACCTGAGAATCCTAACACAGTGAATATGGAGAGCCTGCATGGGATCGGCACAAGCTCAACCCTATAAAGTCTTTTCTTTTTTCTTTCCTCCTTTTTTTTTTTTTAAGAGTAGTAGAGATGAAGCCTAAGCTAATTCTGGTAACCAAACGTATGTCTCTGAAATGTAGCTGGCTTTAAAATAGCCTATATTGTAATCTGTGTTTGCGCAGCAGTTTACATTAACGAAAAGCACTGGTTTGTGAATGGAGGATTTGGGTTTTGAAATTAGATATGAGGGCAACCTTGGAGGAAGCGGATAGGCTTTCATTTTTTTTGGAGGCAGCTCTTGAGGCAGGTGCAGGGAGTGAGTAATGTGCCACACAAACTATGCAATTTAGCCAATGAACGCTAGGTTTCTCCTCTGTCCTATAGTATGGTTTCTCTGTCTGTCAAGAGCCAGCTCAGCAACCAAACCCAGATTCCAGGTGTGGTATTCCACAGTCGTTCTGTAATTTGTAATCATAGAAACAGAATGTTCCTCCTCTTATTTCTTCCCTGCCAACAGTTTCTGGGTGGGTGAATGTCAGTAGCTGGAGTTATTTTTAAAGAGGAGAGGTGAGGCTTGCCGTGCAAAGCTGGGAAGAGGGCGTTTGTTTGCAGAGCAGAGCTGACATCAAAGTGTAGATTACTGCTCAGTGGCTAGGCACTTGTCCTGTAACAGGTAATGTTTAACGTGCCAGTCACAAAGATCACAGAAGCAGCGTATGCCCGGGCATAAGATAGCACAACCATGTATGCTCTGGAGGACTGAAAGGCTGTACAAGCCCTGTGTATTTTTTTTCAAATATTTATATGCATGGGTCTTGCTGCCGCCTCTTTTGCTGACTGTAATTGGACTTTGAAGCTTCGAAGTTATATCATAAAAATTTGTAACCTTTGTCTGAGAGAGAGCTCAGCTAAGCAATCACTTTCCACTTCTTTTCACAGGATAATATAAACGTTTTCTTGAAAGCTTGTGAACAGATTGGATTGAAAGAAGCCCAGCTTTTCCATCCTGGAGATCTACAGGATTTATCAAATCGAGTCACTGTCAAGTAAGTTTCAACAGTTTGTTATATATATATATATATACACATATATTTAAAGTTGGGTCTTGTAGCTTAAGTGAAATGAATTGCTGAGAGTTCATGATTACAGAAAAAAATCTTCCTCTCTCTCTGTCTTCTTGTTCTCATTCTAAAAGAGACTATTTTAAAAATGGCTTAGGGACTGTGAATGTGAAGCTGTTTGTAACTCGTAACATAGCATGGTCTTACTATAAATCTCTAATCTGACCAGAATAGTGTGTTAATAGTTTAACACTTGTCCAACATGGTAGTGTTTGTTTGCTAATGTTGAGGATATTCATTATACTTATAAGGTGAATTTAGGGATTATATTATACTTTGTAGAGTAACAACAATATTTAATTTTTTAAATGTATTTGGAATGAAGACATAATTATTAGCATAAAATTAGATAGGAAAGTGGTAAAAATGACTCTCTTATTATTGGGAAGGCAGCAGTGCCTGGCACCAACATGTAATGCCAAGGACCTTGCCGGCTGTGGCTGACTTTTAAAAATGAGCTGTTTTCCACGATCTTAATAGTGTGGATGAGAAAGTGAAAGTGGGGGTGGGAACACGTATGCCAGTGTCTTTTAGATTTTAGGTAGAAAATGGTGTTCGCGTGGGAGTATACAGTTTCAGGAAATCTGGTTTTAAGCTCTTATGAGATTTATTTATTTTTCCTATAAATCTAATTTGCTTCCAGGCAATCATTAACAAACTGTGTCACCAGATAAAGGTGACAGGAAAATTATTTAATTTTATAATAACTATCTCTTTGTCATCCTGCCTCTTAAACCTAATTAATATTTTTGTAAGGGAGAAAATAAACACCTTATTCTATCTATAGAAATAATGAAAATGGAAAAATCAGTTTCTACTAGTTCAAAGATTTAGCTTATGTGGTTAATATCCCTGTGTAAAAGCTTTAATAGTTATTTTTAAAACCGGATGACCAGTTTTGTTTTTGAAGAAAAATAACCAGCGATGTACATATCTGTGATAGTACACATTGTCTTCTAGCAGTCCACAAAACAGCACCAAACCCAGGTAGAATTATGCTTCTAAAGTCTAACATTATATGTTTTTAAATGAACATGCTGTTTTGAACCTACCTGCTTCTAGTTCTGTTGAATAAGCTTTTCTAAACTCCATGGTAATGAAATGTCTATGGGAGGGATGAATCTGCCTGCATTTCTGACTAATTGAAAGATAGTTTAGAGATTCTAAATTTCATCACTGAATCAAAGTGTGTACTTCTACAGTATGTGGGGTCATGTTTACTTTCCATAAAAATGAAACATTTGGATGTATTTATTTTTCCTTATCAGCACATCTCTTCATAAGGCCTTTCTGATGGGCAAAGGAGCTTTAGACTTTTAAAGTCTTTTTCTGAAGTTGTTGATGCTTGTTAAGCATTAACGTGCTTCCCCCTAAAATCACAGACTCTGTTTTGAAAGTCTGTAGCCTGTATTTGAGTAGGCTGAGGACTAGGCGAAACATGTTTGTTGGCTCCCAAGTCCAAGAGTGTTTGCCTGGAGCCTGTTTCATGAGATGTTGGGCCTAAAATGTATCTGACAAATTAGTATCTGGGCTCAGCCTTCGGTGAAATTAAATTACTGACAAACTGAAACTGCGAGGTCACGTAGTTAGAGCTGTAGTGAGAAGTATGCAGAACAACTTGTTTCGGTGGAAACCACAAGTCCGTGGAAGCAAGGTGTGCCTAAGTAGTACCTGCGAGAATGCCTGAGTAGGAACTTTGACTTCACTCATGAACATTCCTCCTGATAATTCTATCTCATTGGGCCAAAGAGCAAAGGGGTCGACCCTGGGTCTGCTGCAGTGGAAGCATTGGAGCCTTCCAGATGAGACTAAGGAAACTGACCAGCAGTTTCTTTAAAAATGTTGTCTAAGCTCTTATGCCTTGAGATAGCACTTTTTGTAAAGGAAGCAGATTTAAAGAAAAGCAAATCATTGCTTTCTACATAGTAATGCATTTTAGTTTTTTAAAAATATATAATGTGGAGACTCCTTTGGGTCAAAATTCTTGTCCTATCATTATTGCAGATTAAAGGATTTGGTGTTGGTTAGATCAGTGGTTCTCAACTGGGGACAGTTTTGCCAACCAGGGGATGTCTGGCCACGTCTGGAGACATTTTTGGTTGCCATAGCTGGGTAGGGGTGCTACAGGTATCTAATGGGTCAGGAATGTTGCTGAATACACTTTAATGCATGAGATAGCCCCCACAACAAAGAATTTTCCTACTCCAAATATTAATAGTACCGGAGTTGAGCAACTCTGGCTTTAGGCTTAGAATTTCTCACTTATTCCCTCCCTGCCACAAAAATAGTCATGTGGAAATGAAGGATACTGACTGTGACACTTTTGGCATTCTGCTAAAATATAACTTTTTATTTAGTGACATATAATTTATACATTTCTGTGTTTGTTTAGTGTCTCTTTAAATGAGAAGGCTCATTGTAACTTGTCTGAGAGTGTGGTAATATGTGTGAGCACTTTGAAATTATTTTGCCTATCTGTATGCATTAAATTTAACAAAGTGTAACAAATGATTAGATTATTTTAAATGCTGTATTATGACTGCTCAGATTGCATCTACCAGTGCACAGATGTGTTGTTGGCCTTGCTGCAAACTGGATCTAATCATGACACATAATGAGAGCAAGTAGGAAAGGACAGTCAATATTCTCTGCGTTGGAAAATGTGGGAAACTTTTTTGTTAGTGGGCAGTGGTGATAGTTGCTGTATGGAGCACAGGGAGAGTCGTGTGTGTTGAAAATGAGTGGCGGTAGCAGAAGCAAGTCAAGAGCTGTTGTTAATGAAAAGTTTCAATAATCCAGGACTCCAACTAGTTTTCAATTTTCTAGCAATCAGAAATGTACAATTTAATTCACAGTAGTAACTTTTTACTAATCAAACAGAGCTAGAATATTCTTTATATTTCTGTAAATTATCCTATTATGTGTTCTAATTTTCTAATAATTATTTTACTTTGTAGAAAGCAGTTTTAATTTTTTCAAATGTGTTTGAATTATTCTTTATTTAGGGATTACATATATTCAAGGATCAGGTGATACCTTTAATTTTGATATTCCTGACTTAAAGGGTAGGGTCCCATTAAGATCCCATTCTTCTTTGAGAAGAAACCTCTTTTCTTTATGTTTTCTGAGATTCAATTCAGGTATAAACCTCTTTTCTTCTCAAAATGCTAATAACCAAATTTATAATTTAGTCTCCATGAATGGTAGATTGAGATCTACCCCAATCTGAGGCCACAAAATCAATCTTCTGTGTAGATGAATAACTGCATCATTATTCTTAACCATTTACTAAACGTCCAAACTGAGCACACACACTCCACAGAGAAAAGGTGGTGAGGCTCCCACAGAGCCATCTGTGCAGGCCTTCCATAAAAGGGCTGCAGGAGATCAAGCATAATGGCCCCACCAGCCTGCCACAGCACACCGGAGAGCTCCCCTGGCAAGTGCCATAGTCTTTGTGGTGGCATCTGGTCATTAAGAGAGGTACAGAACAATGGGCTGTAGTAGAAAGCAACTCGACAGAGTAGCCTAGAGGTCCCGTATTGGAGAACCAAAAGTTGGCAGAAAGGTAGGGTTTAACTATTAAAGGTTTTAACTTTATATGTCTAGCAATCTGACTCAGAAACTAAGTCTTGCATTTAAACCATTGCTCTATATATCAAAAATGTTAAGCTGAGAAATTGAACAGATTGTAAACATGTTTCTTCTTTCCACCCCCTTACCATTCCAATCCCGTTTTTAGCACTTCTTCAGATACATTCTGTTCATAATATAATTGCAGGGTGGCAATGACTTTGAATACTATTTGTCAGGCAAAGAAATTGTTTTCTAGTATACACTTACTCTGTTATTCAGAGTATTGATATTTTAGGTATAAAATATAACTTTAAGTAAACATTGATATTAACTGAGTTTGTTTTTTTAGGTCTATTAAAATGAAAGTACAGAAATTAAAAATCTATTATCTTTACACATGCGAGGTGCCAAAGGAACAGTAGTTGGAATCAAAATTAGAGTTAACATATTTCCATCAGGAAAATAAAAGAGTCTCAAAATGGTATTTCAAGGATGTAACTGTTCGCTAAAGCTTCAGAATAGTGCTTGATTTTGTGACAGTGCTCTAAAGTCATTTCTTAGGAATCAGGTTCCCAGATGGCACTCTGTTTTAACAGTCTGCCAAATTGGGCTTGAGGTATGTAAGTGTATATGTGTATTTAAGGTTTATTCATATAAGTAAAAATATACCTAGTTTGAATTACTTAATTTCTGCTTTTGAAAATAATTTAAGCCTAGTTTTACATATTTTTGGCAAGTACATGCCTTTCAAATGAGTTTCCCAACATTTCAATCTTTTTTTTTTCAAGCAAGCTTAATAATATCCAAACTTGGATCTGCAACTCGAGCATGGTGACTTCCACCTGTCAACTCCTGTGACTATTTTAAAACGTACCCTTTCTGCCAACTATTAGAAGAGCATAAAACAAAAAGGAAGTTGACTGCATGGTATATATCTCGATCGCATTCAGCCATTCCCTTTTGTGAAGTGCTTACTGGAAGGAGAGGAACATTAATTCTGGGTTTCTAAGGCTCTGTTGCAGACCATCAACAAAAATGTAGGATCAAATTTGGAAATGCTCTTTCATGACAAAGTTTGAATATCTAAGAGTCCTAGCTGCAGGGAAAGGTTGTGGGATATGAGGCAGGTCTGATGCTGGGGCAAGCCATGGAATAATTGAAGTTTTATCTGTAGCTGTTTTTCTCCATTTCTAGTTCTTAATCTGTTTCTCAGATATCCACGTTTCTGAACACCAGTGTTTCTTCCTTTGCTTTGTACTCCCTCAAATCCAAAAAAGCCCTGAGGCCTGTCTTGGCCTGCTGGATGATGCTTCATGCTGTGGACTTCCCTGGCCAGGGTCTATATCTTTAAAACTATCCTATCTTATATTCATTACTCCAAAGGGTCTCGCTTGGTGGCCAATCTAAATAGCAGTTGACATGAGTCACTTAATGGGAGAATGAAAGTTGTTTGTGTCCCCTGATCAGTTAGCATTTGTTTTATAATAGGGACCTTGGAAGGGTTAAACCAAAGGGATGTTTTTGTTGAAGAGATTCTTCTTTCAAATTATTGTCTGTAGGGCTGCCTATGTTGACTTAATCCAACTTTTAAAATTGCTAATACTGAAATACCTGTAGTTCCCTCAGTTTATTTTTTAATGTGAGCTTTACCAGTAACCAGAAGTATTATTTTTTTTGTTTTCCTCACTTTCATGTTCTATTCTGGCTTGATTTAAGTGATTATTTGTGTGAGGGTATAGGCGTTGGGGGTATATGTGCTTATTTCTGGAGCTACAGAGTAGAAAATGACACTTCATCCAGTAAGAGGAAATTTTGGTTTTAGAGAAGTCATCACTTGTTTGTTGTGTAATGAGCACTCGTTCAGCATCTTTTATGTGGCATATACTTACACAGACATGGACAAGATGGAGACCTGCCCTCAGTGGGGTTCAATTATAACTGGGGAGATGTCCCTGTAAATTCACAGCTGGAATACATTATATAAAGATAAATGCACAGGTTTCTGTGTACATATAGAGATGTGCAGTCATTTCAGCTTTTGAATCAGGAAACTCATCTAATTGGAGATGACATAGGTTTCTCATCTGGGCTTTCAAAGGACTTTTTGTTTCCTCTACATCTAGCTCTTTCAGAGATTTGAAACTATTTGAGGGCAGGGAGCATGTATTATTCCCTTAAGCTTCTTGGTTCCTGGTACCATACGTCTTTACATGTTTATCTGAAAATTGAATTTTAATTACAAAGACTTCCTGGATATCTTAAAACCAGGCTTTGAAGATGAGGAAAAACCTGTCTTAATCTTTGCCAACTCATCTTCTTTTTATTCTCATTATTCAAATGCAAAGCAAATCTGGCAAAGCAGTCACTGAACTTTTGGTTCCAGTTGCTTTTACTTATGCTAGAATAATGATAATGATATGGCATATTGCAACAGAATCTAAAACTTATGCAGTTTAAGAGGAGTGTGTGTTTCAGCTCTGTATGTAATAAACTAAAATTGGAACTTTGGACTATGTGCCTTTCAAGGTACTTCAAAGTTTTAATAAATCCCTGTGCTGATGTGCCAATAATAAATGTTAAGAATGCTTAACTGACATTTAAAGGATGCTTATTTATATAAAGTGTTAGAAACATTCCAATGTCTTCATAATCACTGATCACTTTTTTTTTTTTTTTTGAGACAGAGTCTCACTGTGTCATCCAGGCTGGAGTGCAGTGGCGTGATCTCGGCTCACTGCAACCTCTGCCTCCTGGGTTCAAGCGGTTCTCCTGCTCAACCTCCCGAATACCTGGGATTATAGGTGTGTGCCACCATGCCCAGCTAATTTTTGGATTTTTAGTAGAGATGGGGTTTCACCATGTTGGCCAGGCTGGTCTTGAACTTCTGACCTCAGGTGATCTGCTCACCTCAGCTTCCCGAAGTGCTGGGATTACAGGAGTGAGCCACCATGTCCGACCATCACTGATCACTTTTTATCTTGTGAAACAAATCTAAAGTGTATACTTGAGACTTTTGGGTAGAAAAATATGGTGGTTATCTACGTAGTTGGAAGAAGCTCAGGGGCAAAGAATAGAACATTTTAAAAGCAGGAACCCATGGGGAAGGTAATTTTGTTGTTGTTGTTGTTTGTTTGAGATGGATTCTTGCTCTGTCACCCAGGCTGGAGTGCAGTGGCACCATCTAGGCTCACTGCAACATCCGACTCCCAGGTTAAAGTGATTCTCTTTCTTAGCCTTCTGGCTGGGATTCCAGGCACCCCACACCACACCTGGCTAATTTTTGTATTTTTAGTAGAGACAGGGTTTCACCATCTTGGCCAGGCTGGTCTTGAACTCCTGACCTTGTGATCCATCCGCCTTGGCCTCCTAAGGTGCTGGGATTACAGGAAAGAGCCACCATGCCCAGCTGGGAAAGTAATTTTTTACGAGAAGTCATCAATATTATTTTAATAAGAAATTTTACTGACAAATTTACAGTAAGCCTCACTCCTTCCAAAGTCAAGTTACCTGCCTTACTACTTTTTGCCTTTGTCTAATATTAAACATCAAAGCCTGCCCTCCTTCTCAGAAAAGGTCACATTAACTTTGACTTTGGCATAATCAGAAACATTTGAAGGACCTGAACACAGAGAAACTTGAAGATTTCTTCACAGTTTATTTGAGCTGTTTCTACTAAAGCCCAGGCTGAATTTGTCACTTTCCAGGAAGTAACAAGCACATTCAGCAGATACATATCCATGGTTGTGAAGAGAATCGTCCTTGATGAGAGTAGAGATGTTGGTATTCCCTTACTTGGGTTTAATCCCATCATTTCACTTAGTAGCTGAATGACCTTAGACAGATTACTTTTCCTCCCTGTAATGGCTTTGCTTCTCCAAGAGTTTAATTTTATGGCAAATAATTATTTATTGCTTTGTCTGTGCCAAGCTGTATGCTAAACCCTGGCAATAGTACATTAGAGAGTTGTAATTGTTGTTTGCTTGGAACTTGGCAAATCATATCACTTGGGTGATACCCCTGCCTCACAAAGACGTTGTAATGATTAAATGAAGTCAGGTATATAAAGTGTATAGTGCCTGTATATAGTAAGTATTCCATAAATGGTATTGAATGATCATTCTGATCATTTTTGTAATTTGGCTTTCTCTTTTTTTTTTCGATCCTAGGAAGATATGTGTCTCTTGTAGGGAAACATAGAGGAAAAAATCTGGCCTCTGGCTACTTAAATTTTGCTTACAAATACAAGCTGCTTATTTTTGAGAATTTAGGCCATTTAAAACGTATCCCTTTTCTCCAATGGGAGCAGATATTAAAACAAATATGTTTTTCCAACATTTATGGTTAATGAAACTGTTGATAAAACAACAATTTATCATTTTATTAGAATAGCGAAGCTGGATACCAGAGAATAGACGACTAAATTATTTGCTCTTGCCTCTGTGTACATGGGACCAATATAATGGAATTAACTTTTTTGAGACCAAACTTCTTTCTGTATTTTCTGAAATCTTTGAAATTTTTAAATTTGATTTGAATGTCTCCTTAAGTTTTATTTCCATATTTTAAAAAAGGGAAAATTTAAACAGCACTTAAAAAAATCCAAACTAGTCAGTGATCACAAATTCAAACCCCAAACTCTACATTGTTTATTGGTTTATTTTTATTGTGGTTTGATTTTTCCCCCTACATTTTCGTGAAAAGTGTCATTTTGGTCATAAAGAGGCTATCCTTTATACAGATAAGAAGCTGTTATCTGAAAGGTTTTTGTAGAGCTTATGAGTATTTTTCTTTTTGGAATAGGTGTTCAAAATCCTGTCTTCACTGAACTCAAATGTACGTCGCAGTCACATTTTCCTCTTAGAGAAAACGTAGCTGCTCCTTCTGGACTTCTCTCATTTGCTGTACTCGTCAAAAGGCTATCATACTAACAACATGAAAAATCTTGATTATATCATTTGAGATACTTGTTTTTTACCCTAGGCATTAAAAATTATACATAGCAATAGGTACTGTGTTTGAGATGAAAGGCATGCTTATTATTTAGTTCCATGTTATTTGTGTACAATGAAATGTCAAGAAACTGGGAAGTATAATGTTATGTCAAAACACATTAACATAAAACTTGATTTTTTTTCTTTAAAAAAGTAGAACCTGACTATCACATGTTAAATAGAGTAGGCATAAGGTTTTTTATTGGCTATTTAGTGTTCGGTTTTTAGAGTTTAGGTTAATGGAGCAGTTATGTTTTAGCGGTAATTGCCCTGGTATGGTTTCTGTCATGCTGAGCAGCAATCCTGGGTGGCATTGGTGGTTGATGGATTTATCCTTTGCTTTTCAGAGACATGCCTCTCAGAGTGCTCCTTTATCCTGGGAGGCAGGATTCTGTGTCACTTTATCTTTTGAAGAGCTTGGTACTAGTGCTTCAGACACCACTGACCAAATATGCACAGTAAACCTAAAAAAGCATGTTCCCAAAGAGTTACTGTAAAACCTTTAATTTAAAAAAGAATGGCATACTTGTACACTTAGTAATTCATACTAACATTATTCTAAATGTAAATGATAGATATTTTTATAGTGTAATAAAATCTCATTAGTTTAAAAACACACGTTGAATCACCACACTTCAGATAAGACAATTTTTTCCTAAGCTTCTAAAGGAAAAAGTGAGGTCCTGGTGGGCCTGGGAGAGGCACCTGCTGTGAATTAAGCTGTGTGTGTATTAACTATTGCAAATTTAACAAGGGTTTGCTCTGTGTGCTTTGAGCAATTTGAGGGAGAAATCCCTAAATAAATATCAAGTATTACTGTCATTACTATATTTCACTATTTCATTACATTATAGTAATATTGGTGGCTGTCAATTTTTTTAAATGCTTTTTTTTCTGTATTCTATTTAATTTACTGAGATATAGAGAAAATCAAAGGAATTAGTGTATCTGGGTCAACAATTTGACTGACAGATTACTAGACTTCTTTTGGCCTCGTGCTGAGAAATAAAAATCTCTAATCCACAGTTATTGTTTGTCTCATGCTCAATTTTATGTATAATAGGGGTGTATTCACTTTTAAAATGACCAAGAATAGAGTACACACACACACACACACACACACACACACACACACTATTAACTAAGAACATAGATGAGATTTCCGAGGCCTCACAGAATGAGATGCCAGAACCTAAAGGTCCCTGGATCCTTGTTTTGGTGATGAAATTTTTTTTTTCACCAAAGGGGCCTGGTTCCATGTCCTGAAGAAGAAATAGGGGCAGTATTCTTAAATATAGGTGTCTACAGCATACCAAGTTATTAAGAAATAGAGCTTTTTGTCCAGGGTAGAGAGAAGCAGCCCAGTGCTGATGGGGATGCGGATGGGTGGTGTGGGGGGCTTGGCTAGAGCCTCACATGCTCTACCCTTGCTGTTGAGTCCTCTCAGTGCAGACCTTTTGTCTTGTGCCTTGTCAATAGCATCCACTGAATATTTCATATTCACTATGGACAGATCCCAAATCTTGTGTATAGATAAGAGAAACAAGACCTACTCCTTCCCTACCTCAATCTTAAAGCCGAAAGTGGAGAAGCAGAAAAGCATGCTTAAGTCTTGTGATTTAGTGTGCAACTCTAAGGGAATGCTGGATTTGGAGTGATGAATAGCAACGAGGTTAGGAAATCTCTGTATTACAGCCTCCAGAGTATCTCAGAAATATTCCTGTCACTGTGATTCAATTAAGTTTAGACATACTGGAAGATAAGAGCTTTTGAACACTATCAAGTGATTTACATAAATTATTTCTCAACTCGTAATAGCCCAGCCAGGTATTTCTCTTTTGCTTCACATGCCTGAAGTGAAATGAGGCAGAGAAGAGTAAGTTACTTAGTTAGATGACCTTGCGCAAGTAATGAAGCTAGGTTTTTAGTTCCTAGGGTAACTTTGCCTGCATGTTCCTGCTTCTCCTAGTGTGTTGTCTAAACAGACTTAAACAGACTTTAAAAATTTGCTGACATTCTTTCTAGGGCTATGTGACTAAAATTGTCATCAGTTGCTTTTTAACTAGGCCAGATGTAGCCAGAATGAATTTGTGTACATGATTGAGAATACCTTATTTGATATATGGCAAATATCTTTGCATAATGATCTTAAATTTTTTTCTGAGTTTGTGAGCTAAATAACTTTGAGTGGATATATTAAAATGTGCCATCAAGTCTCAGATAAATTTTTTTAAGCTCTCCTAATTTTAGGAATGTTAAATGAGAACATGTGTGCCTGAGAATAGAAGAACCACAGTACAAATGTGGTCCTCTAACACTGACTAATTGAGAAATAATAAAATATTTGGATTTAGATATATGTACGCAAATGGCTTTATATGTTTTATGACTTTCATGCATTTATTTATGAATGTTCCATTGTGTTTGCTGTGATAATGGAGGATTCTTTTTAAGCACTGAGGATTGTAAAACCTTACTAATCTAAATTGCTTGGGATCATACTATCACACTTTGACCTTTACAGCACTGGCATGAAACCTGCCTTTAAAAATAGAATTAGTAAATACATTTTATTTAGATTAATCTCTTGTTTACCAGTTTTTGATGCTATATTTTACTTAGTCTCGTTAAAACCACACTAAGCTGTGTCTCTTTCCTCCAGACATCCTTGGCTGGGAATAAGTGGTCTTTAAAAAAGAAAACATAATCTGGGATATTATTTTGTTGCAATTTAGATCATTACATATTAAATTTTATGCAAAGAATTAAAGATTAATAATTTCAAGTTCTATTCCAGAAACCAAATTATAAGCAGAAAGATAAATTACAGTAAAAATATTTGTTCTTTTGGATTAAAGAAGAAAAATTACTTCAGTATATCGCCCAGAGTCCTGCTATCATTGCTGCCATTGGAGGGTTATAAACAGGTGGTAAGCACAGCACACCAAGTGTAACAATAAATAGTGCAGACTAATTCCAGTAAGATGAAACTCTTCTCTGGTTGCAGAAACAAGAGTGGGGATCAAATAGTGACTCAGAAAAGCAAAGCCCAAGAAATGACCCAAGCACAGAAACACTTTAAGAATTTCTTTACCAAGATTTATAATAAACGAACTGATCATTTCTTACTAAGCTTTTAGAAATTACTTCTAACTTTCCAAATGATTGCCACTTACTAGGAGGAAGAAATATTTATTAATCTTTCATTTCATGAATGAGATGCTTTAGATTGCCAAAGACACATGAAACTAATAGTAGCGCAAGATATGAATATCCAAAAGAAGACAAAGAGGGATAATTGTCCTTTAAATAACTAGTAGATAGGTTAGATGTGATAAACACTTGAGGTTTAAAGTTATTAAATATATAAGTGGAGGCAAAATACTGCCTTTGAAAGAGTGAGTGGAGAATGGAAAGAAAATGTTTGAATGTTTTGCTTTAATGCCTTTTGTAATCTTACAACCACTTTATAAGATAGAGTGGTTGACTGAGTTTACAGGCATGGAAACTGAGACACAAGCTCAAGGTCACAGGCTTAGTAAATGGTGCAACTCATATGACTCCAAAACCAGTTATGTTTCTCTTATAAAATTGACTCTATGTCCAAATGAAGGGTATGAACACTAAATGAAGAATTTTTTTTAAAAAAGAAAAACATTTAATGTATATCTGTCAGGTATGGCAGTAAGGCAGTTCTGGAGATATGGGGGAGTTTGTAATTTTTAGAAGCTATAGGTGAGAAGTTACACAGACTTTACTGAGAGTTAGAGTGCTTTAAACAAGTGCTTCTCAAACTTCAATGTATGTATAAAACAACCAGGGATCTTGTTCAAATGGGGACTGATTCATTAGGTCTGGGGCAGGGCTGGGACTCCGTATTTTTAACAAGCCTTCAGGTCTTGCCAATGAGGATCACAATGAGTAACAAGGGTTTAGATAATAAAAAGTAGTGGTCATATGGTGGAGTGAGAGTTTAATGAAAGTTGCAGAGGTGTAAGTCTTGAGTGTGGATCTAAAGGATGGGTAGGATTTAAATGAGAAGTTAAAGACGGCCGGGCGCGGTGGCTCACGCCTGTAATCCCAGCACTTTGGGAGGCTGAGGCGGGTGGATCACGAGGTCAAGAGATCGAGACCATCCTGGTCAATATGGTGAAACCCCGTCTCTACTAAAAATACAAAAAATTAGCTGAGCATGGTGGCGCGTGCCTGTAATCCCAGCTACTCAGGAGGCTGAGGCAGGAGAATTGCCTGAACCCAGGAGGCGGAGGTTGCAGTGAGCCGAGATCGTGCCATTGCACTTTAGCCTGGGTAACAAGAGCAAAACTCCGTCTCAAAAAAAAAAAAAAAAAAAAGTTAAAGACCACTGCGTGTCCAAAGGCACAGAGGCAAGAAGTCCAAATCCAACATTTCACAGAGCCTTCTGGAGGTACAGCATGGAGTAAAGATGAGTTAAATAAGGTCTTAGCTCTTCAGGCTTACATTCTGATGGGGGAAGCTTAAGACATGTGTCTTTAATGGAGTTAGGCAGATTGGAGGCAGGATGAGAAGTAGGTTGGGACAAGCTTGAGTGAGGCCTCTAAGATCCTGGCTAGGGGATTTAAACTTTATCTAATAGGTAATGGGATTATTACCAAAAGCTTTTGAGCAGAAAGTTAAAATGTTAAAGTCAGACTTAGAAAGATAAGGTACCAAGCCTTTAGAAATTATTTCTAACTTTAGAAGTAGTCTACACAATGGATGGAAGGGGAGCAAGTATGGAGGCTGAGAGAGGTAAGGTAATGATTGCCGTCAATGAGTGTTGTGATAAGGAAGCCAGTTGCTAAAGCAGTGAACATGTAGATAAGGAGACAGATGCCAGAGATGTTTGGAGTAAGATGTGATGAGAACTGAGTTAAGTGAAGGGGAAAGAAGAGTCAGTTTTTGAGCTGTGCAACTATTAACAGAAACAGAAAAGGTAGCTGATTTGGAGGGAAGATGGAAATTAAATGTTTAACACATTGTGTTGGAAGTGAGAGTAGAACATTCAAATGGAAATATAGAAGTTGTCAATATATTTAAGTAGAAATCAGCACTGGGTTTGTAGATTTTGGAGGCATTTATGAAGCAGTAATAGTCATTTGTAGGAAAACAAAGTCTAGCTCTGAGGGAGTGAAGGTGGAAAGAGAAGTATTCCTTCATTCCTTTTTTAAAAATGAGCACTTTCTGGTGTTGCTTTTTTTTTTAATTGCCAGTGCTTTCTTGCTGGTGTAAAATGATCACTGCTGACTTTCTCCATGCTGTTTTTTTCTCCGGGAGACCCTTCTTACCTGTCTTTGCTATTTGTCTTACAATTTTTTTCAGCTTTATTGTAGTATAATTTACCTACAATAAAATTTATTCTATTTTGTTTACAGTTTGAGTTTTTGTAATTAAATACAGTTGGGTAACCATCACCATAATCAAGATACAGAACCCTAGAAGTTTTCTCATGTCCCTTAGTGATCAGTCTTACCTGATCTCTAGCCACAGTATAGTTCATTGTCGTGCTGCTTTTTCTGGAATATCATAGACATGGAGCATACAGCATGCAGTCTGTTGTGTTTGATCACTTTCAATTTGCATAATTTAAAGAAATTGATTGGTTGAGTAATTCCTTATTACTAGGTAGTATTTTTAAATGTGGATTTGCCACAGTTTATCTGCTCACCAGTTGATGGACATTCGCGTTTCTAAGTTTTGGCTATTGTGGATAATACTGTTATAAACATTCACATACAAGTCCTTGTGTGAACGTTATCATGTCTCTTGGATAAGTCCTTCTGGAAGGGATTGCTGGGTCATATGGGAAATGTATAACCAACTTTGTAAGATATTGCCACACTGCTTTCCAGTGCAGCTGCACCGTTTGGCATTTCTATCTGTAATGTAGGAGAACATCAGTTATTCCACATTCTCTTCAACATTTAATATTATCAGTCTATTGAATTTAGTCATTCTACCTAGTGCATAGGTATTTTATTAGGATTTTAGCCCACATTTTCCTCATGACTAGTGATTTTTGAGCATCTTTCCAAGTACTTAATGGCTGTTTTAATATACATCATTTTCTGAATGTTTTCAAATCATGTGCCAACTTCTTAAACTTGAGTTGTCTTTATCTCATTGAATTATAAAACTTCCTTATGTATTGTGATTAGAAGATATGTCAATTATCTTCTCTCACTGTTACTTGCCTTTTTGTTTCACAATTTGTCTTTTGAAGAGCAAAAGATTTGATGAAATTACCATTTGATTATTTTTTCTTTTATGATCCACGCTTTTTTGTATTCTGCTTAACAAACCTTTGTCTAACTCAATGTTGCAAAGCTATTGTGTAATCAAAAATAATGTGAGGTGATAAGGACTTTGAAGAAAAATAGGGCAGAGTGAGGAAGAGGGAATGTCAGGAAGCTTCTTTTGAATATGATATTTTAAGTATATTTTTAGATAAACCTCTTCAGTAGACTTAATAGCAAATATAACTAGCTGTGGGAATTAATGTCGTATGCTAACAATGTCATTATGAGTTTTGGTAATCTTTATCTGCAAAAAGCTCACTGAGTTGACCCTTTAGTGTCTTAAAGTTCTTGGCAGGGAAAGGACACTCTATTTAATAAATGGTGCTGGGAAAACTGGATAGCCATATGCACAAGAATGAAACAGAAGCCATACTTTTCAATATATACAAAAATTATCTCAAGATGGAATAAAAGGAAAGACCTGAAACTATAAAAATCCTAGAAGAAAGCCTTCTGGACATTGGTCCAGGCAAAGAATTTATGACTAAGTCCTTAAAAGTAAACTCAACAAAACAAAAAACAGACAAATGAGTCTTAAATGGATTAAACTGAAAAGCGTCTGCAAAGCAAAAAATAAATAAAAATAACAGAGTAAACATATAACCTAAAGAATGGGAGAACGTATTTTCAAACCATTTGATACAGGGCTAATATCCAGAATCTACAAGAAACTCAACAAGAAAAAAGACAACCCTGTCAAAAAGTGGGCATAGGACTAGAACAGACATTTTTCAAAAGAAGTGTACAAGAGGCTAACAAATACATGAAAAAAATGCTCAACATCACTGATCATCAGAGAATGCATATTAAAACCATAATGAGATACCAGCTTATACCAGTCAGAATGGCTATTATGAAAAAAGTAAAAAAAAAAAAAAAAAAAAAACTAAACAGGTGTTGGATGTTGATGAGGATGTAGGAAAAAGAGAATGCTGGTACAGTGCTATTGGTGGGAATGTAAATTAGTACATTCTCTATGGAAAACAGTATGGAGACTTCTCAGAGAACTGAAAATAGAACTACCATTTGAGCCAGCAGTCATCTATCCAGTATCTACCTAAAGGGAAGGAAATAATATCAAAAAGATACCTGCATTCATGTTTATTGCATCACTATTTATAATAGCAAAAATACAGAATTAACCTAAGTGTCCATCAGTGGATGACTGGCTAAAGAAATGTTGTGGATATATTTATGCCATGGAATATTAGTCTCCCATTAAAAAAAAAAAGAATGAAATCATGGCTTTTACAGCATCATAGATAGAACTGGAGGTCATCATCCTAAGTGAAATAACTCAGAAAATCAAATACTCCATGTTCTCACTTATATGTGGGAGCTAAACAATGCCCACACATAGATAGTCAGAATGGAAAAATAGACTCCTAAAGGTGGGAGGTTGGAGGGGAAATGATTGTTGAAAAATTGCCAAGTGGGTACAGTGTTCACTGTTCAGGTTATGGGGACAGTAAAAGCCCAGACTTCACCATTACACAATATATCCATGTAACAAAACTGTGCTTGTACCCCCAAAATTTATGAAAGATAAAAATAAGTTCTCAGCCACAGTGGAGGCACATTGAGGTAATGTGAATAATAATGAGCTAAATTTCTATAGTCTACAATATGTACATATTTCAAAACATCTTGTTGAACAAGATAAATATGTACAATTTTTGTTAATTAAAAAAAAGGCACACTAACTTCTGAAGGTTAGGGTGCATTTGTGTGTACATGTGAGGTCCTCTGTCCTCTGCATGCCTGCCCCCAAATCTGGCAGGTCACTGGCTTACATAAGGCTTGTGTCTTTCATATAGATTTCACCCTTACAATGAGTGAGCACATTAAACTTTTGTTTTTCTTTTAAAAATTTTGTATGATTTCCATTCCAGGAAGCTCACTCTGATCCAGTGGTTAAATACTATTGATATTTTGACTCTTAATTTTTCTAGAAAGATCTGGTGTTTAGTCTACTCTTCTTCTCGTATCTTTTGTGTGTACTTGAACCATGCATTCTCACTCATAAGCCCACCATGGCTCCCACTCATCCACTGGGGCAGATCCAAGAATGCTTCTCCAATAAGAGTTTTATGCAGTTCTGCCTTCTGGTTACTTGCTGCTTGTTCAATTGTGTTTTCATTTCCCTTCCATACAAGCTTTGTCAATGAGTTAGGTCAGCTTTATCTTTTCTTGTACCCCCACCTGCACCCTAGACAGCCATTCTTAGAGGCCAGGCTCATCTTGCCTCATCCGCGAAGCCATCTCTTACTAGGAGAGGAAGCCAGGTACCTGGATACTGGTCCCAGTTCAGCCACTACTGACTGTGTGGACTGTGGCAAGTTTTCTTGCCTTCTCTGTCTTTCCATTTCTTTAACTATAACATGAGAAACAGCACCAGTATCTACTGCATAGGGACCATTGTGAGGATTAAAAGAGCTTAGATGCCTGATGAATAGCAAATATTTAGTAAATGTTAGCCATTTTAATATTACTACTGATACTATTTCTGATTAAAATTGTGGACAGTTCTGTTCTCTGAACTTTCATGCTATGTACAATTTACGTTAATTTTTTCTATTTCATTTTTAATCTTTCTGGTAGATTTTAAACTAATAATTCTTAGTATATCCAAAGCTAGACTGAATTAAAAATACGTGATGAATGATGATCTAGTAAGAACAGGAACACTCTCAAGGGGCAAAGTGTTCTCATCCTCGTAGACTTGCAGGGAATTTGCGATGGGTACGAGGCAAGAGGAGAAAGTACACCGAATTGCTGTTTTGTCTTTTTCTTTTTTGGATTTTTTTCTATTAGATATGGACTAATCTATATATTTTTTCATAGAAATCTTAATTCCCTTATGTTTGCCTCTGCTTAAATTTGTAATTTCTGATTCCCGAGAATTTCACTTAATAAGATGTAGGTAAAGGTGATTTTGTAGTTAAAAGTATTGCTGCAACTTAAGAAAGGGTTGTAAGGGTGCATTTCTCAAATGTGGACTAAGCAGTACAGTTTTAGTCTTGGAGGAATAAGGAGGAAGGGAAAATAAAGGATCAGTGCACATGAAGACAAAAAACAGGGAGAGACCCTCCAAGGAGGAAAACAGCAGCGTGTGTGGAGGAAGGGAGGGGTGGCCGGGGCTAGCGTGGCTCCTTTTGTCAGGAGAAAATGGTGCGGCTCGGGTGACATTCCTATAGAATCAATCTGTTCTACCCACAATAATTACAGTAATAGGGGAGGAAGAACCTCTAAAGGCCCTTCCCCTTTTATATGGAGAGGAAAGTTTCTTTTTTTTGTTTTCTCATATTTAGGATAAACTAAAAAGTATATGGCAATCTAAATTTTAAGGTGTGGAAGGCTACAGATTTAGAAATAATGATAGCTCTCTCCGTAATTCTTGGCTATTTTGGTTACTGTAACAGTTATAAACATTTGGATTTATTTTTTATAAACAGAAAACAGTGTTCTTAGAAGGAAAAAGATGAAAAATGTTTCTGTGTTCTCAATTTGAAATATGTAAAATTATAGAAAAATTATAGCCCACTAAGTTTTGTTTAATCTAGTTCATTATTAGGAATGATTTTTTCTTGTTTCCTTAAAGACTTGCTTACAGATGGGTCATTTGTCCTCTTCATTTTAGTAATAGTTGTATTAAAGAAAATTACAGAACTAGGAAAGGCATCATTTTACGAAGAAGTTGTAGTAAGTCATTGTGTCTAACGGCCTCAAGTCTTTTTGAAGTTGGTTCATTCATAAAATGGTGGGAGTTACAGAACCAGGAAGGACTTATCTTAGATAAACCTTTGAACTTCTGTAGATTCATTTCCCTTGCCTCCAGGTGCATTGTTCATGATTCTCTTCCTTGTCTCCCACTCCTAAGGCAATAATTTGACAATCTGGTGTTGGATCCCTTTTTATATTCTATTGAAACTGTAGGAAGAATGTTGGAGTTATATGATTTGAAAGCTTTTTTGAAAATTTCATGGAATAGCTTTTAGGAATGCTTTGATAACATACCCATTTTTTGCTACCAATCACCTTGATTGTAATTTCAAAAGAATTTTAATTTGTGAAGACTGAAAAATTGACATAGGTTTAGGAGGAGATAAATACGGTGTTAAATAGTTATTAGCCTTCAACAGCTCTGGAGCACATTATCCCATAATTATAATCGAGGTAATACATGGAAACATCTCAATATTAGTTCAGAGTGCTTTGTCATGTCATACAGTTGATATGAGTGTTCACTGTCTTATTTGAACTTACCAGAAAGACTCAGAGAGAGGGGCTCTCTAGGGAGACTAGTAAAGCTCTAGGTTGATTTTCCTATCAATTGAAAAATTGTAGTGTGAATTGTTAATTTGAGAAACGCACTTTTAAGAAATGTTCCTTTGTTAAGAGGTAAGAATCAGAATACCAGAGCTGGAAAGTACTAAGGAAATAATCTCATCCAGGGCAGTCCTTTTTACAGATGAGAAAAGTGTCCCAGATGAGGTTAAGTGGCTTTTGTAATGTCAGCCAGTGAGCTAAGATGGGTGTGTGGCCTGAAGTCCCACATCCTCAGTCCAGGTATAGCTATTTCCACTGCACCTCATCGTCAGCTCAGGTGGAGCAGCAAAGGACTTGAATGAGGGCACTGTTTTTTTTCCCCAGTGTTCACTGATTTCAGTGAATGACTGTTTATACGAATGGTGCTTGATTTACATTTTGCTTTATTATTGTAGTTCAGATTTAGGAATCTGAACAAAATAAGGCTAGCCTTAAATTTTAAAGACAACTAACCTCCTTTAACCAGCAAACCAGAGTATGTTCGTGCTACCCCACATTTTAGAATGTAAAGAAGAAAGTTTACCAATGGCAATTAAATTTTTCTCCCCAGCCACGATATACTTGTCTTCATTCATTTTGTGTACCTATTTTCAGAATGTTGGTCTGTTTTCCTGTTTTAAGTCTGGTGCCTTACAACTCGATTTACATATCACTATTTTTGTGGAAAATACTTTGGTATTATAATTCTCAGTAGGATTTTCCAACAAGGTGGCCTTATATTCATGCTTATTTAATATTTCATCACATTCAGATAAATTATTCAAATGTTATTTACTTCAGATTTTCTTAACTGGAAAAAACAAATTAGAGATTAGGCAATACAAAAATCTCTCTAGCCTGGTTTCTCACCAATTACCCTTCTTCAGAGACTACAACAGGAATGCGTGGTATTATGAAGACATTTTAAAACCAATGCAAGAAAAGAAACCTAACCTTCTGAATAGGATTCCTTTAAAGCTGTCTGTGGTTGACTTTTCAGAAATCTTATGGAAGCAATTTCTTCTGTGCTACTTGAAACATTTTGTTCTGTGGACTCAAGATCTGTGGTATTTATATACATATTTGAGACAGAGTCTCTCTCTGTCACCTAGGCTGGGGTGCAGTGGCGCAATCTTGGCTCACTGTGACCTTGCCTCCCGGGTTGAAGCGATTCTCCTGCCTTAGCCTCCGAGTAGCTGGGACAACAGGTGTGTTCCACCAATCTGTGTTTTTTTTATGCTTAGGAGTTCTCTTCTGGATCCTTTGGAGTGTTAGTGCTTATGGGGGGTGAAATATTAAACTCAATGACCTTTCCTGTCCTTTAGATCCCTGGACCAAGGCCTGCTGAGAGCCAGCTTTGTGTATAGTGATAGCGGCAAATAGGGTGACTTTTTACAGGGCGCCCTTAAGCAGACGTAAGCACCGTGAGGAATATTGATGGTTTATTTTTGTGGGGACGACACTTGAAAATCACTGGCAGTTGTTCCAGGCTTTTCACTTCGAGTTTCTTTGTGTTTTTTTATTGTTCTTTTTTAATTCTAATTGAGTATGGCTAGAGGACTTATGTTTCAGTTGAACTTTTTTCAGAGAAGTAGCTAAACTCATTGAAGCTGTAGTTTCAGTTCAGACATAATTTTAACTTTGGTATATTTCTAGGGCAAGGGCTTTCAATCATTAGCATGCATGGGAATTACCTGCAAGGCTCATTAAAGCACGTATTACTAGACCTCTAACTCTCCCAGATGATTCTATTTTAGGAAGGTTCTGGAGGCATCCCTGTGGAGTAGGAGAAGGGTATAGGGCAGGACTGCAGGATGGTGGGAAGTGAATTATCTCTGAGGAAGAAGAATGAATTCAAGAGATATTTAGCAGCTGGAATTGGTGGGATTTGGTGATGAGAGTTTTCGGGAAAGGGAGTTATTTGGCTTAGGGCTTAGCTTCTGACTCTGAAAGTTGGGGAACCCTCATCCAAGTGTGTGCATCATCTAATCCTCAAGCCCACACAGCCAGAGCAGAGCATGTGGAAGGATGTATGGGCTTGAGGATTAGATGATGCACGTGGTTAAGAACTTATCAAACTTTAAATTCTGGGCAGAGATAATAACAGTGACATTCTAAAGGACATAGCTGAGAAGTTTCCTGAGAAGCCTTAGCATAATTAGGTTGGAACTAAATATGATGAACAGGAGATGGGGATGGGAGGAGAACTCATAAGATTCATTAGTTTGGGGAAGGTTTTGCAAGATATTCAAACATAAAATGAGAACATTGAAATTGATTGTAATCAATGTAAACTAGTCTTAAAGACATCTGATTGAATGTATATTGAACTTGAAGTTAACTGACTAGCAGGAATATATTTACCTGAATTTGAAAGCCAGTTATATTATTTGTTTGAAGTATGTCCATTCTTTCTCAATGGTTTATACAGCATCATTGGTGATACTCTAATATTCTGAAATTCCAAGTGTTATATGGAAGGCTAGATAGGAAGTGTGTGTGCGTGCTTGTGTGTATATATATCAAATCAAGGGTAGTTATGTAAATGGAAAAACTGACATAATGCATCCTGATGACTTTCTAAAGACAATAGCTTTACACAAGTTATCAGAAATATAAAATATTTAGTTAAAAACAGACATTATGATTTACATTTTTTGGATAGTTACTATTGCTCAATTCCTCCAACTTTTTTTCTATTCGTGAAATAGGTTGGATTTGGTTTTATTAGTCCGGGGAAGTTTGAAAATGTGCTTTCACAGAAGAAATTTCTCATTCCTTTTTCTAATGGCACCTGTACTTTAAAATATACATTTTGTAATTTTCTAATGGAAAGCATGAAGTCTTGGGAGTATTTTTTAAATCTTATTCTGTTTTCTTAAACTAATTGGAATTAAAAACTTTCATGTGAAAATTTGCTAACACAATTCAGCTTCACTGAATTGAATGAAGACAGAGCTTATGACAGAGCTTCACTGTCATAACTGTTGGCAGTGATTAGCTGTAGATGAGGATTAAAATGGAGAATAAGGAGTAGGTGTTTCATTTTCTTTAACCAAATGATCCTCATATGCTGTGAATAGGCTTTTAGGTCAGATCAACTTGGGCTTGAATTATAACTATATAATAAAGGTGACTTCTGGAATTGCTTAATCTCATTAAACTTCAGTCTCATATCTGTAAAATGGGAATAACACTAAGTATAGAACTATATTGGTGATAAAATTAAGCTGCATATGAAATGTTTAGAGGAATACTGATATAATACCTATGTTTATTTTCTGTTGTCAGTTTAACAAATGACCACAAATTTAGTGACTTAAAACAGCACAAACTTACTCTCTTACAGTTCTAGATGTCATGTCTAAGATGAGTCTTAAGGGGCTAAAATCAAAGTGTCAGCAGGGTTGGTTTCTTCTTGCTGTTCCAAGGGAGAATCTACTCCTTTCTCCTTCCGTTTCTAGGAAGCATCACTTGCTTCCTCGTCTCTTCCAAGCATTCCTTGGCTCCTGGCTGCATCACTGCTCCAGTCTCTGCCTCTGAGGTCACAATCCCTTCTCCTCTACAATGGTCAAGTCTCCCTCTTCCTCCCTCTCATAAGGACACTTGTGATTATGTTTAGGACCCACTGATAATCTAGGCTGCTTCCCCATCTTGAGATCTTTAATCACATTTGCAAAGTCCCTTTTGCCATATAGGGTAACGTTCTCAGGTTCTGGGGATTATAAGTAGACCTTGGTGGGGGGTGAGGTCATTATTCAGCCTCCCACTGAACTGAATAAATCATCAATATTTTAAGGTGTGAAGTAGGAACAAAGAATTCGAAACGGAATCTTTTTCTCAAGCTAAGAAAACCATTTATGGTGGCACAGCATGGATTATTCACATACGGTATATTTTATGTACAGATGTATTTTACAGCATGTACATAACCATTCCGGAATGCATAAAAATGGCATCTAAAATGTGTAATATTAGGTAATTACTTAAATAAGGCCCAGCTGAGAGAGCAGGGTCATCTCAGTTGGTTGCTAGAAATACGTTGCAATATCATTGTAATGGAGAAAATGAAGATACAATATGTCTTTTTTTTTTTTTTTTTAATAGGGTCTCACTCTGTTGCCTAGGCTGAAGTATGCAGTGGTGTGATTTCAGCTCACTGCAGTTGATCCTCCCACCTCAGCCTCCTGAGTAGCTAGGACTACAGGTGCACACCACTATGCCCAGCTAATTTTTGTGTTTTTAGTAGAGATGGGGTTTTGCCGTGTTGGCCAGGCTAGTCTGGAACTCCTGACCTCAAGTGATTACCCGACCTCAGCCTCTCAAAGTGCTAGGAATACTGGCATGAGCCACCTTCCCAGGCCAGATACATCATTTCCTCACACTTTGTATCTGAAAGACAAGACAGCTTGAATGAGATTTTTTCCAAGGTAGCAAGAATGTTGAGCTCCTGGCTCTACTAAATTGTAATTCTTACAGTATTTAGTATTTAGTATATATATTTACTGAGTGTCTGTTAATGGTTTAGGCACTGAGGTACGTCTTGCCCTTTGGTCTGATAGTGTTTTTCATTAACTTCTTAGGTATATAGTCCTTTCTTGTCTGTTTGCTTTGCTCATACATTCAATATCTTTTTCTAGGTTTCAGTCTTTAAATGAGCCTTTCAGCTAATTTTAGACCTCTGGGAACCTAAGTCTGCTTTATCTGATTAGTGGAGTTAGCTAAATTCTTAGATCCTCAAAAAACATGGTTCTCAGCCATGGAAAATGTTGTACCCCGCTTCCCTCAGCTCCATGACATTTGACGATATCTGCAGAGATTTCTGATTTTCATGCCTGGGGTTGGGGAGTGGCAGTGGTCTCTAGTGGGTAAAGGTCAGGCATGCTGCTTAACATCCCATAATGCATAGCACAATTTCCCCTGGAAGCAGAGAGTTATGAGGTTCAAATGTTAATATTGCTGAGGTTGAGAAACCATGGTCTAAAATTATATTATCTCCATTAATCTTTGGCATAAATCACATTGTAAAAAAATTGAGTGTGTTCTATATTGGAATTGCGCCAGTAAATGTGAGATAAAGAGGCTTTTGTGGAGCAGGCAATATTTAGGACTACAGTGATTTATGACACGAAACTTGAGGGTTTGGAATCTTGTTTGGGGAGGGTACTAATTTTCCTCATGGTTGAAAATTAAAATTTTGAAACGAGTCTCACTTATAGGCAGGGTAGAATAATTTATTTTTAAGTAAGATGTAGACTTCTGAATGTGCTGCATGCATACATAGTTTGGCATGCATTATTTTGACCAGGGTTCATATCACACAGCACATTTAATATCAGAGCTAAGGAATAGGTGCAGTGATAACTTACAAACAACAATTTATATCAGCTTATGCTTTACAGAGAACTTTCATGTACATTAGAAAGAAAACAAATATTTATGTGCTAGGCATTTAAATATGTTTAATTTTCACACACCTAAAGATAGATATCTCCTCTATTTTTTAACATAATAAAATGTAACTTCAGGAAATTAACAGACTTTTCTATTTAGTCTTATACATGCTTGGTATGTAATCTTGTTTGTTTTCAGTTGATGGGTATTTGTTTCACAGACATCTTATGTATAAGGACCCAGTAGTGGTAAAGTACTTTACTGTCAATCTCTCAGTATGAGAATTGATGGTATTTCATTTACTTGGAAGTCTTTTAAAAAGTGCTGGGGAACTTCTTCCATTGTCTTTGGGTAATGGATTTAGGAAGGAAGTTATTGGCAATATAGGGTTTGAATCAACACTTTGAGAAAAAAATGAGTTATAGTTCAGGATATTATAAAAATAACTTATTGGGATTAAGAAGAAAGTAATTTATTTTAAAATATAGCAAGGTAGAGAATATTTGTGATTATACTCATACTATTAATAAAACAGGGTGTTGGAAGAGTCTATAAATCACATCAAACCTTAATAGTTTTGTAACCTTGGGAAAGTTTCTTAAGCTTTTGGAGTTGCAGTTTCCTAATCTCAGAATCATTACATTGTTGTATGGATTAAAGGAGATAATGTAGAATTGTCAACATAATGATTGATATAAAGTGATTAATAAAGGCAATTATTACATTACATAATTAAGTATAAAGTAGGACTTAAACAGATCACAGCTAGAAAACACTTCCTTAATACTAGGGTCCTTAAGATTTTTAAACTGTTCGGCCCAAAAAATAAATTTTTCAAAGTGTGAGTAAAATAGGTCTTTTTTATAGGACTTTTCATAATTTTAATTTGCCATTACATGTATTCAAGAGGACAGCATAGAATTAGTACTTTTAAAAATGTTTTGACCTTCAGAGCTTTTAAAATGCGGCCAGTTTGTCCTGTTTCACAGTACAGTTTGAGAAACACTTGAAAGAAAGTATATAATCAGGCAACTTGATTCCAATATCATGATGATAAAGACTAAAAGATTTCTATTATTAAATTTTGTATGGATTTGGAGCATGGGATCAAGTCTGGAAGAACACCTGAAATGTCTAGTTCAGTATTCTTTCATATCAGTGGTTTGGAAAAGATTTTTGTTGATGTTAATACTTGTCTCTACTCTTTGTCCTCCTTTGAAGAGAAGTCACTAGCAATTTAGTAACTGTGTGTGTGGTGTGAATGTGTGTGTGAGAAGTCATGATGGGTAAGAAGATGATCCACGAGTTCACCCTCAGCCCGCATCCGCTCCACCTCTCAATAGCACTGTTGGCTCTGCCTAATCTCGACATCATTACATCCTCATGTGGGTAAAGGAGATAATGTAGAATATCCCACATAATGATTGATATAAAGTGTCTGTGTCTTGCTTGTCTGCACTGCGGTGGCCGCTCCTGCCACCCTGGGTGTCTCTTCTGTCAGCCTTGCTGGTTTCTCTTCTACTTCTTAACCCTCAAGTGTTGGGTTTGTAAGGACACCACACCTGGACCGCTTCTCTCTCTCTATTTATTTTCTAGGTGATCGCATTCAGTCTTAGGAGGTTTTATTTCATCTCTATGCTGACCACTCCACTAATTACATCCCTATTCTAAATTTCTATCTGGAGCATCTTCTTGAATGTCTAATTACCAATTTACCTACTCAACATTTTGTTGTTGTTGTTTACTTTAAGTGTTTTACACTTAACATATCTAAAACCAAAGCCTACTATTCTCATTGCTGCAGTTACCTAGCATTGTTACCTTTTAAACTGTTTGGCAGAGCAGTTTAAAAATCTTAAGGACATAGTAGCAATAAAGTGTTTCCTAATTGTGATCCGTTTAAGTTCTACTTTATACTTAATTATGTAATATAATAATTTCCTTTATTATTCACTTTATTAATCACGGAAAAAAAATCACATGTAAGTTTATTTAGTTGACATCTAGTCCCTCCCTGAACACATTTTACAAAACTGAATGTCATAACTGCATTTAATAAACAGATCATACATAATGGATACTAAATTCTGTATTCAGTAGTCACCTTAATATGAACTCTGTTTCTGGTTTACCATCTGAGGAGATACATGTGAGTCTCAGTCATGAAATCAGCTTTATGTAACAACAAGCGTATTGGTAGAAGAGAAGAATTAGAAGTCTCTGGTTGAGAGGGTTAAACCCATCTTTCAGCTCCTGCAATAGCACTCCTCAGTTGTGTTACTTAAGTGGGACTGTGTGCCAGTGTCTTTGAATGAATGTGTGTATGTTCTGTTTTCTCTTTAAGTGAAACAGTGCTATTCTTAGTAGTTTGTGGGAGAGCTGTGAAATTTAATAACAAATTATTTTTAACAAGAAGGTACTTATTCACTTGTCAAGATTGGAATAAGCATTATGTTTCTAGGGAAAAGTATTGAATTTCTAAGTTTTTTCTCATATAAGTAAGTACAGAAATCATCAACTTTATGTATTTGGGCTCACTAATTGTCTCCAGGAATGATGTTATTTTCTCATGTCATTTTAATAGTTTCCACAATGATTAGACATAGCTCCGTTTTGTAGGAATGGCAGGTTAAAACCAAGTGAGTCACACGCCTCTAACGTCACTGGGAGGTTGTCAAATGGAATGCAGTTTCATTTTTAGGAAAGAAGGTGGGAGGGAAGGAGGAAGATTCTGTTTCTTACTTTTCTTTTTAATGCATCTTGGTTTTTTTGAGAGAAGGAAAGAAGTAAAAGTATTCTAAGAATTCATCTTTAACTTGTTTTATTCACATATCTCTTTTGTTTGACACAGTGATGAGACAATGGTGATTGCACTTTCTCTATTTTAACTCATGCGATGGATGAGCTTCCATTAATAGAATGATAGAACTTCTATTAATAGAACAAGAAGCCAGTACCTGATATACTCCTAAATTCTTTTTTGTGATTCCTAGGTTTTGAAGAGCAGTGGCCTCTTCCCTTAGAGACAGTGGTATTAGAAATTATTTTCTCATATGTTTCTTAAAATTTCACTAAGTACATTTAGGGTTTCTTAGGACACCTACAGTTTTCTCCTGTTTGCAGACAGACTGACTTGTTGCATATATAAAAATGAGGTCAGGAGTTTGAGACCAGCCTCAATGTGGTGAAACTCTATCTCTAATAAAAATGCAAAAAATTAGCTGGGCATGGTGGCAGGTGCCTATAATCCCAGCTACTTGGGAGGCTGAGGCAGGAGAATGGCTTGAACCCGGGATGCGGAGGTTGCAGTGAGCTTATATTGTGCCATTGCACTCCAGCCTGGGCAAAAAGAGCAAAACTCTGTGTTAAAAAAAAAATGATGCCACCACTGTGTCCTCAGAAGGACTTCCTTCTGCTATGAGTTTTCCCTACTGTCTCCCACTGCCACACATGCCTCCGCTCTTGCCCCATACATACGTGACAGATTTAAACCAGATGCAGTCCACATACTTTTTCTTCCTATGGCTGCTTATGAAATCATGATCCAGGGCCTTATTTCTTGATTTTCTAAGACTTGTGAACAGGTGGCCAAACTGCATAAGCAACAACTGGAGAGCAGAGATTACTTAGTGGCTTGGAGAGGGACCAAGTATCTTGTAAGCCCGGCTCTTCTAATATCAGTTTCCAAACAGGCAACTCCCAGGTCATCTGGTGCCACCCAGGGCAGGGAAGGGCTGGGACTGGCTTTTGAAGGGTTGGGTCTTTAGGAAGAACCCACGCCTTGCTCTGGGAAGCGGCCTCAGGAAGTAGAGGCTGGGGACGGAATCGCTCATGCGTTGCAGTTGTTCTGGGCAACAAAGCAAGGCGGATACTTATTCTGGTAGCAGGGTGGAGTCTGAACTGGGCAGTTACCTCTGCTCCAGCCCCTTGTAGAATTTCAGAGTCCCTGTTAACAACGGAGGCATGGGCTGGAAGCTGGATGTGGGGGCAAGTGAATGTAAACTTCTTACCTTTTCTGTTAGGATGTGGATAAATCTTCCTCTGGGGTACTTTGGACAAAAGCATTCCCACTGTGTCAAAAATTCCAGCATGAGTTTTTAATCATACACGATTCAGTCAGAAAACTGTATTGGATCTTAACCAAGGTTGGCTTGGACAGGAGAGGGGCTGGGATCTGGGGAGAAGAGATGATTTTGGAGCATAAAGAATTCAACTCCTAGGAGGGTATGTTATCAGGGCAGAGCACGGGAGATCAGGCCTTCCAGCGTTGCAAATGAGAATGCTGGTACTTTGAGGAAGAGGGATACTAAGACATGTGAGAGGAACATTGAGAAGTGGGATTCTGTGGCAAACTCTACAAAGCTTTACTCTCATTTTGGGGAAATTTTCCTACATCTGTCTTAGCTCAACCTGCTGAGCTGGTTCTGTGAGTGGCTTTAGGTAGCTCATATATGAACATTTAAATGTTTGGCTGTTCTTAGCTAGGACTTTGATTGACTCTGGGATACAACCATGTGGCCAGTGTGGCTCCAGCTCTCTGCTGTCTGTGCCCACACACAGACTCCTTAGAGCATAGTATGCTCTAAATATACCATGGGGAAGGCTGTGCCGGGTGCATGTGTGTGGACCTAGAATTAGCTTCTTGGATAAACAGAAGGTGTTTGGAAATATTTTTGGTGCAACTCTAGCCCTACAACATAACTGGCTGGTGCACTCTGGTAAAACTATAATCTTACCCATTAGCACCTTATTCCCAAACTCTATCATACATGAAGATAGATTTTGGCTGTGTAGGCACATCTTTCCTCAGATTTTGAAAAATGTATGGGTATTTGGCCAAGGTAGGCCCTGGTAGACCATGGATGTGTGGGGAGGGCTGGCTTGGTGCCAACGTGGAAGTTTGGACAATGATAGTAATACCATGCCAGTGTGCCTTGCCCTTGGTTTGACCTTCTAGAAATAATTTCTTATCCTTGCTTAAAGCCTTCCATGGCAAAAGGGTAAGGAAACTATAATGTAAAAGAGTGCCTTGAATTCTTCTTCACAGAAATATCTCTTCTGAGGAGGAAAACTGTGTGTGGGGGGTGAAGGGGGTGGAGTTGACTGCTTCAGCCACTGCCCTGTCTCCTAGTAGTTTGGTTGAGATGGATAATTAAGGAATAGACTTAAATTGTCTCACTTACTTGTTCTGCTTTAATTAAGCATTCTTTTTTTTTTTTTTTTGGAGACGGAGTCTCACTCTGTTGCCCAGGCTGGAGTGCAGTGGCGAGATGTCAGCTCACTGCAACCTCTGCCTTCAGGGTTCAAGTGATTCTCTTGCGTCAGCTACCTAAGTAGCTGGGACTACAGGGGCAAGCCACCATACCTGGCTAATTTTTGTATTTTTAATAAAGACGAGGTTTCACCATGTTAGCCAGGATGGTCTCAATCTCCTGACCTCATGATCTGCCCACCTTGGCCTCCCAAAGTGCTGGGATTACAGGCATGAGCCACCACAGCCAGCCTGATTAAATATTCCTCAAATCTCTCAGTAAAGCCCAGTGAGGCTGGTACTGTTCTTCCAATTTTACAGGTGAGGTTTTGGAGACAGTGAAATGATGCGACCAAGTCCTCACAGCTAGTGAAAGTGGAGCCAGAATTTAGGCACTAGAGGTCTGAACCCAGACTCCTACACTCAATCAAGCTGCCTCCTCAGGGAAGGACCCTGCCTGGGATCCCTGAAGAGTCACAGCATCTATGTGGACTTTTTTCTCCCCAGGTCCTTTGGTTAGAAATGATATTTCTTGATTGACTTGGTACTAGTATTTATAACCTTTGAATAAAGACAAGGGGATGAGACCTAGAGCTTCCTTGTTCTAAGTGAACACGGTAGCAGTTAGGATGAGATGATTACAGCTGGATGAGTTCTCACAAGAGCTTGGGGCTCCCTTGTTCCTACTCTCTGGCAGAAAGCTGAGATGTCCATGATGGGCATATAGTTTCTGGCTCTTTGTCAGGAAGCAAAGGAATTACCAGAGCTATTCCATTAATAGATTGAGAGATTATATCTATGCTATATTTGCTATTTCTTGAATATTAAACATATTTAAAAGTTAATGTATGATCAAAGTATAGAGTGAGAGCCATCAACATACCCAAGATGGGTATTTTTTTTTGCAGCTATTAATATTTCATCTCTACCCATTTTTTTTTTTTTGATACAGAGTCTTGCTCTGTCACCCAGGCTGGAGTGCAGTGGCACAATCTCAGCTCACTGCGACCTCTTCCTCCTGGGTTCAAGCGATTCTCCTGTCTCACCCTCCTAAATAGCTGTGTACAGGCACACACCACCACGCCCAGCTAATTTTTGTATTTTTAGTAAAGATGGACTTTCACCATGTGGGCCAGGATGGTCTCGATCTCCTGACCTCATGATCTGCCCTCCTCGGCCTCTCAAAGTGCTGGGATTATAAGCGTGAGCCACCGCGCCCAGCCCTCTATCCATTTTTAATGCAGATTTGTGTTTCAGCGCAGGTGTGGGTTCTTTGGGCTCTGTCTTTCAGAGCGCTTTAAGGAAGTTTTTTCTTCAGATAGATTAGCATGTAAGCTTTGTATTTAGTCCTTTGAAGTTTGTACAAAGTGCTTTGGTCTTTGTTTCTATATCTGTTTTGTGGAGGGATTATTGATTTGATTCTAAAGAATTCCATTTTATTGCAATTTAAAGATAACACCTTAGTAAGAAACATAATAATATCAATACAATTTGAGTCAAAATTGGACATATTTTAAGTAGGTTAATGCAATTTAATTGTTCTCTGACATTGTATGAGTATTATTTCCTGAGCTTTTATGATTTCAGCCTTTTTCTTGCTAATTTATGTTTCTATAGGTTAAATAAATGTATTTAATCAGAATTTGAGAGTATCTGTGTGTCATGTACTATGTGAGGCATTTTTGATCAAATATTTTTATGTGCTTGCCAACTGGTAGACCCTGTATTAAGGCAGTTGGAATATAGCAGTGAACAAACACAAAAATCTTTTTGGATTCAGGTGGAAGAGAGAAAAACATGCATAAAGTAGATGGTTTTAAATACAAAAATAAAGCATGGATGAGAGATTGTGTGTGTCAGGTGGGCTAGTTGCAATTCTAAATATTGGGGTCCAGTGATGGGCTTTGCTCTCACATAGCTTACAGCCTTGTAATAATTCTTTGTTCAAAGAATTGTTGTTCTTTGATCATAGTGTAGAGTAAGGGCTATCAACATACCCAAGAAAGGTATTTTTTAAAACTATTAATATTTCATCTCTACCCATTTTTATTGCAGATTTGGGTTTCAATGCCAGTATGGGTTCTTTGGTCTCCCCTCCCCTCCCTTTCCCTCCCCTCCCCTCCCCTCCCCTTCCCTTCTCCTCCCCTCCCCTTCCCTTCTCCTCCCCTCCCTTCCCCTCCCTTTCTTTTTCTGAGACAGGGTCTCACTTTTTCACACAGGCTGGAGTGCAGTGGTGTGGTCATAGTTCACTGTAGCCTTGAATTCCTGGTTCAAGAGATCCTTCTGCCCTCAGCCTCCCAAGTAGCTGGAACTATAGGCATGTGCTACTGTGCCTAGCTAATTTTTATATTGTTTAAGAGACAGGGTTTTGCTGTGTTTTCCAGGCTGATCTTAAGCTCCTGAACTCAAGCGATCCTCCCATTTTGGCATTCCAAAGTGTTGGGATTACAGGAATGAGCCACTGTGCCTGGCCTGTTTCTTGATGAACACTTCACCACGAGGCTAGGGACTCTGCTAAGTAAATATGTACATTTCCTTCTAATCCACTGAAGATTAGAAGGGCATTATTCCTACAGAGGTCATCATTCCTACTTTTTCCAGAAGGAAACCAAAGCTATGAGAGTCAAGTAAATTGCCAAATGAACACAGTGAGATTCAGGTCTGACTCCAAAGCCCATGCACTTAAACATGGTATCAGACCATGTCAACTTTGGAAATATTTGTTATGGAAGAATTATCCAAGTTTGGAGCTAAGGCTGTCTTTTATTTCATTCTGATGTTTTGTGCAGTAGGTTGGCTGGATCATAGAGTGTGTGTGTTACCTGTGTTACTGTGAGCTTCCCTCCACCATTGCAGTAGTTCTATTTTAAAGGAGTTAGGGTTATGCCCTGTGGCCACATGACAGGCAAAGGAGCTGCTTGGTTACTGACTTCCATGCAGTGGGATGCATTTGTTTGTGAGAGAGTGAACTCTGTTTACTCCAGCAAATCATTGACTACTTGAATTCCTGGCATTGCATTTCAGAGATAGGACACTAATTTGGCTGGCCTATGTATCATGTCCAGGAGCATGTTATAAATGCTCACATTTAGAAGGGAATGTAAAGTGAGTGAAAGGTAATAATGGGAAGGTAGCTGCTCACTGCGTTTATCACAGAATAGGCCATCTCTTGTGTTTCCAATGATTGCCTTATCATGATAAAAAGTGAAAAGCAAATGAGTGTGTTGGATCTGAAATCTTCATTGAGGGCTGTAGAAAGGAGGTCAGGGGTTCAAGAGAGCTGTGTTTCTCCTTGCTGCCTTGAGTGTGAGGCAGATCCAAAGTGGGAGGATGATCAGCTGAGGGCATTCTTTGTCTGGGTATTGATGGTTGTTTTGTGCTTTGGCTAATTTAATGTTTGACATGTGTATGTTGGTCATTAGTCCAAAAAAGGGGCTATATATTTACAACTCTGCTATTTTTTGTTGTCAGTTTCTAGTGACTTTCCCCGCTTACTACTTCCAAGTTAAAGTGCTGTGGATTTTTATGAGGATTTTCTTTTTAGTCAAGAGATAAGCTATGGTTTGATAACTTGTGCTGTGGAATTTTTTCTACTTGTTTACTTTTTTGAGGGATAATATACAGAAAAGTATACATATTATAAGTGTACAACTTAAATACTTTTTGGAAACTGAGGGCACTTAAGTAACCAGTTTCCAGATTGAAGCACAAATGATTGGCATCCTAGAGGCCCCCATCCTCTTCCAATCTCTTCTGTCATTCTCTTCCCACAAGGGTAACCACCATCCTGACTTCTAGCAGCGTATTGTTGTTTTGCCTGTCTTTGCACTTTATATGAATGGAATGATACAACCTGTTCTCTTCTGCATTTGGCTTCTTTTCCTTTCCCTTGTTTGAGAGCTTGAACCTGTGGTTGAATGAGGTTGAAAGTTGTTTATTTTTGTTGCCATGTAATAATTCATTATGTGGATATGCCATAATTTATCTATTACAATGTTAAAGACATCTACACTGCTTCCAGTTTATATTGTGATGAATAATGCTGTGATAAACCTTCTCATATATAACATATATAAGCATTTATGTTGGGTGCATACCTAGGAATGGAATTATTAGGTCATAGAATATCATTGTATTTAGCTTGAATAGATATTACCAAGTGGCTTAAGAGTTTAAGTAGTTATACCAATTTACACCTCCACCAGTAGTGTGAGAGTTGATGAATTTTATTGCTGAGATGTCTTTTGGGAGGTGTGTGAGAGGTGCATGCTATTCTTAGGTTCATTTCAGTACATGTTTGTTTTCTGGAAAGGAATGGTCATTGTTGCCTTGTTGATTCTTTGAAAGCTAAGTTAAAAACTTGTCTCTGTGTACTCACACTCTCCTTTTTCTTTGTCTTTGTATATATGAATATATATGTGTTTTATGTTGATGTCTTCTACATACATAGATGTGTGTATTTTATTTTACAAATATACGACTGTGCTGTTAGACTGGACAGGCCACTTAGAAGTTTTCTCACTCAGGCTCATACAAGTCTCTGAATTCACACTGATCCTGCTTAAGTGTCTCTAATGAGGGGAAGTGCGTTCTTTAGGATGACCCCTCCCTTTGTTAAGAAGCGTGTTGTTGCTTCTTCGACACAGTGGTGCCGTCTGCCTCTTTGTAACTTCTCCCATAAATATCATGCCCTTTCTTAGGTAAGCAAAAAACCCATGATTCTTATAATACAGTGAAATTTCTTCAGGCAGTTCATGGCTATTTTTTAAATGGCCACTTTTCAACATTTGCAGGGACAAGGTCTCTGAGCAGTTTGCTCTGGGGAACTTGGATGAAAAACCTTAAGGATGATGGGAAAAAAAACCCTCAGTGCAAAGTCGCTTCTATTTTTCTTCCTATTTTTAAGGTTGTTAAGGTGGTTGTTGGTTTTTTTTCTCCCATTTCCCAGTTTTTCTTTCATGAACAAACTGATGCCCCCTCATTGGGTTTAAAAATTGTTTAAGATGGAAATACAAGAAATGCATATTATGTATTTAAAAATTAGAGTAAAATGACTAAAATGAAAAAATAGCACTGCTTTTTATAGAAAACTGACAATTGCGTTAATGAATGTCAATGAATATAGAAAATCCATGCATTATACTTTTGTCAAATCAATGAATATGGAATTATTCTTCTGATGGAGATCATATGAGTGCTAAGAGATTTGAACTTCCAGGTGATATTAATATTCATAGAACTTTAGAATAAAAATGAGTTTTTAATTATTTAAGGTTCACAGATATTACCTAATAGATATTTTCTTTCTTTACAGGCAAGAAGAGACTGATAGGAGAGTAAAAAATGTAAGATACATTTACCTTAATGGAGCATTATAAGTGGCTTTCACTTCTGTGTTCTATAAGAAGGCAGTGAATCTAAAAGTATATAAGGGAAAACGTGGTATTTGGTTTTCTGTTCCTGCATTAGTTTGCTGAGGATAATGGCTTCCAGCTCTGACCATGTCCCTGCAAAGGACATGATCTTGTTTTTTTTTTTTTTATGACTGCATAGTATTCCAGAGTTGAACAATGAGAACACATGGACACAGGGAGGGGAACAACACACACTGGGGCCTATTGGGTGATGGGAGAGGGAAAGCCTCAGGATAAATAGCTAATGCATTTGGGGCTTAATACATAGCTGATGGGTTTGATAGCAAACCACCATGGCACACATTTACCTATGTAACACACCTGCACGTTCTGCACGTGTATCCCGGAACTTAAATTTAAAAACATTTGAGTTGAGTGGTATAAGAGGATAGGTTAGATTTAGGAAGCTGTTATGTGTCAGTAATATGGTAAAGGCAAGTAAACACATTTTCAGATTTTTATGGGAGTAAATAGGAAACTACCAATTCGGACTTTAAGGAAGAACACTAAATGTTTAAGGACTCGGGTAATTGTTCAATGTAGACTCATACATCTTACAATATTTAATGCCATTTGAAAGAATATCTAAAAACGTTGCAGCTTTATTTTTAAAAAGCTTAATATCCTTTTAAGGAAGCTGAGAAATATTGATGTTTAGGTGATCATTCTGTAAATTCGATGAAAAAATATTGATTGCTTTAGAAGTTACATTTGTGTTTTCTCTTATTTTTTCCCTTTTCATATATACGAGTAGAGTATATGAATAAATACCTTTTGGAGTCTGGACTTTTGGTCTAAGAACTTGCTCAGAGACAGGAGAATTTAGGAAGGAAAATTAAGATTTTTAATGACTTTCCCATAAACTTAAAAGAAGGTCTCCTTTTCAACAATAGAGTCATGTGTGCTATCATTTATCTACAGTACTCACCTACATTTGAGCTTGCAATTGGTTGCTAATAGACTGATTGTTGTTCATGGATTTTTTTTTTAAAGGTTTTGATAACATTGTACTGGCTGGGAAGAAAAGCACAAAGCAACCCCTACTATAATGGTCCCCATCTTAATCTGAAAGCATTTGAGAATCTTTTAGGACAAGCCTTGACGAAGGTAAGTAAACCACGTCTGTGTGAGATTGCTACTGTGATACAGTACCACTACTCTCCCTTCCTCCTCTCTTCTCCTTTTTCTTCTCCTTCTCCTCTATAACAAAGTATGGCAACTCTGGCTGTCTTTGTCCCACTCTCGATTGGGCTGAGTAAAGAAATTGTTACTCATTTACTGGCTTTATATGTCACCACCAAGGAGTGAGTTGAGTCTATTCCAGAGCAATTTCCAAGGTATAGAGATTTACCTTTTAATTCTACGTAATTTGATGACACATGCATTGGCTTCCTTCCCTACGCGCTTTATATACCTTAAATATTTCTATACTCATTGTAAACTCAACCCGTAGTAGACAGGTGCTTCCTGGACTGTTAACGTGCATGGAATGTACTCAATTTCTTTGCAGTAATGTGTTGTTGTCATAGGTGATGGTCTTTAATGCCCACACTTTAATATCCCCACAATTCTACCACGCTGCCTCTGTTTCCTAAAGAGTAGTACATGGTGTGAACTGGAACTTCATACAAGGTTTTTAAGTTAGAATCCTTTGTTTTATACACATTTCCAGTCATGCATATTCTGGAATCAATGTGACAGCCATTTGAATGCTTGAGGACCATTTGAAGAGAGCCAAGTGCTAGGACTGACCATAGTTCTGCCAAGTCTTCATTTATAAGATCTACATGGGAATACAAATTCTCTGGGTAGGGGTATTTATTCAGGGAAATTTGTAGGACTCAGAAGAGCCCTTTTGTGTAGTCACAATAGCGTTTCATCATCTAATTAGTAGTCATTGTTTCATGGGTTTCTCTAATGGTTAAATGATACCACACAAGTAAGGCATTTAGCATTTGTCTCTAGCACGTTGTAAGGCTGCAATAAATGTTAGTTGCTGTGATTGGAAGATAGAAATTTTAGACCAGGATGAACATGATCACCTTGCCTTGCATCTACCTTGATCTTTTTTTTTTTTTTTTTTTTTTTTGAGATGGAGTCTCGCTCCCATCACGCAGGCTGGAGTGCAGTGGCGCCATCTAGGCTCACTGCAACCTCCACCTCCTGGGTTCAAGTGATTCTCCTTCCTCAGCCTCGGGAGTAGCTGGGATTACAGGCGTGCACCACCATGTCTGGGTAATTTTTGTATTTTTAGTCGAGACAGCGTTTTGTCATGTTGGCCAGGCTGGTCTCGAACTCCTGACCTCAGGTGATCCCCCCATCTCGGCCTCCCAAAGTGCTGGGATTACAGGCATGCATAAGCCACCATGCCCAGCTGCATCTACCCTGATCTTTAAATAATTTTGCCTGAGCCCAGCCATGATACAGCAATTCCTGTTCATCCCCCAAATGTAAGAAGTCAATAACACTCTATTCAAATTCCTTGAATAAGTTAATTCAAGAAATAGCTGCGATTTTAACATGCATACACATTGTACTAAGTGTTGAGAAAACACTCATGAGAGATTACCTAGCCTCACAAAGCACGATTATCTGAGATAGATGAGCACACTGGTCACTGCAATGAAGAATGGTGAGGCTCTAATGGAGAATTTCAGGGGGCTTTGAACATAGGGAGAGCCTTGCTTTACAGTTATGTCAGCTAAGAAAACTTTTGGTTAAAAACTGTGTGGGACTTTGACTTATGTACTAGTGCTCTCTTTATAGCTTTTGGTCCTTTTAATGACAGTCTGACTCAGGTTGAATAATCTTAATACGGTGTCTATGCCAGGAATGCTTTGTCAAAGGCTGTTTCCTGTTACCAGTTTCAAAACCAAAGGGAGTAGATGAAGACCTTATGGTAGATAAAACTATCGTTGTGGTTCTATTATTTTATCATAATAAAGTGGGGGTAGCTGTAGAGGCATGTGACCCTATCACTGGTTTTGCATCAGTTCTATTAAAATCAAAACCAATGTGTTCATCAGGCTTTTCCCATTTAACCAGATAATGCCTAAAAGTGAACATAAAATACCAATTAAAAATCATTGGTGTAAGTTGTGACACCTCAGTCATTTTATAAGTTGGAGGTGACTCATTTTAGGTGACTCGTCAGGGTGCCTCCTTAAAAGCCAGGCACCAGGGTCAGACAGGTTATTTTAAAACTGAAGTGACTGTCATCAATAACTTTAACATTTATGAGGTCAAAAATTCATCTTGTGTGTTGAACTCTAAGGCCTTAGCAAGTACGTGTCTAAGAAACCTGATGGATCTAAACACTTAAATTAAAAAAAAACTTTCTGTATTTGAGAAGAATTTTGGCAGCACCAGCACTAGGCCTGGCTTCCCCATTGGCTTGGAAGTAGCAGGATGTAAGGTAGGCACTTGCATTTTCATGACAGGATGTCAACTCTAATTCCAGGGTTTCTGGCATCTAAAGCACATGAAACCTCCCTGAAAGCTACTAGACCTTATTGGTGCTCCAAACACTTGTCAAACAATTAAATCATGAATTGACAGTATTACATCAAAAGTATGCCTGAGACAGCTGCTAATTAATTATTCACTGCAAACACTCTTCAGCTTTTTTATATGTTGAAAATATTTATAATTAAAAGTTGAAAGAAGAGTACAACAAATACCCAGATACAAAACATTAGGTTCAATTATTATAATTTTCCATACTGGCTTTATCTACATAGGTGTTTATCCATCTGTGTTTTTACTTAACCATTTTAATATAAATTACAGGTGTATTTCTCCCCCAAATACTCAGTATACATCTCCTAAGAATATAAATATTCTTCTATATAGCTACAGCATTTATTATACTTAAGAAAACTCAGATATTCCCCATTATCTAATATTCAGTTGATATTAAAACGTTCTTAATTGTCTCTAGCTATTTTTCATAGCACTTTTTAATCTGAATCATGACTTAAGGGTCACATAATAGTTTGATTGTTAGTAATTACTAGGTTCTTTAAACTGTCTCTGTATTAGTAAGCTCATCTGAAAGCAACATTTCTGATTTTTACTGTGACAAAATTATCTTCACCATATTAAAAAATTGTAGTTACTAGATATTCATTGACAAGTATAAGTCAGGACTATGCCATGGGCTTTGTAAAATTTACTCACATCCTATTGTTTAAAAAGCCAGGTTATCACGCCTGTAATCCCAGCACTTTGGGAGGCTGAGGCGGGTGGATCACGAGGTCAAGAGATCGAGACCATCCTGGTCAACATGGTGAAACCCCGTCTCTACTAAAATTACAAAAAATTAGCTGGGCACGGTGGCGCGTGCCTGTAATCCCAGCTACTCAGGAGGCTGAGGCAGGAGAATTGCCTGAACCCAGGAGGCGGAGGTTGCGGTGAGCCGAGATCGCGCCATTGCACTCCAGCCTGGGTAACAAGAGCGAAACTCCGTCTCAAAAAAAAAAAAAAAAAAAAAAGCCAGGTTATATTTTGTCACTAGCATTCATAGAAGAATGTTAATTAAAAGTGCTTATCTTGAGTAAGTTCTATGTAATTCACAAACCTACAGTTAACATCATTTGCGATGTTTCTGTGTATCCTTTATTTGAGCCAAACAAATATTTTATTTAGGTCCAGAGAAAATAAGCTTTACATGTCGCAAACAAGTATGCTTCTCTTGATTCAACAAGAAGGATAACCCAGCTGCCAGGACCTTAGAACTAGGTTGTGTAACTAGTGAAAGTAAATGAATTCTGTGAAATGTATGCCCACTTGCTCCTTTTTATTTTTCTGGGGAAGGAAGTTAAATAACTTCAGTTGTTAAGGTTTTATGTTATATAAGCCATCCCAAATGTTTCCTGGAGATAGACTGAATATAATCTTGCTGATTAATCTCCTTTTGGTTGGCTAAGTTAAGGTTAATTTTTCTCTTTGACTCTTTACATATTTATTGCTAGAGAACTGTGATAATTGATTTTAACATTTCAATGTTATTCTGAACTTCCATTAAATGAGTCCCCTTCCTTATTTTTAAATAGAACATAGGTACTAGTTTATTAAATAATATTAATATCTCCTTATTGTTGCTTTGAATATTGAATACCTCCTTATTGTATCAGTTGTGGGGAAACAATTATAGATTTATTTTCTGTTTTTCATCAGCTTTTTTCTTGTCTGACAAAGAAACCTCATTGCCTCACATGTCAAATGAAGTCCAACTTAAATTAGGCAAACAAGCAAATAATAACCAATTATATTTTTTGGAAGTTTATTTAACTTAAGTTCTTTAAAACATGTTTTCTTTAGGCACTCGAAGACTCCAGCTTCCTGAAAAGAAGTGGCAGGGACAGTGGCTACGGTGACATCTGGTGTCCTGAACGTGGAGAATTTCTTGCTCCTCCAAGGCACCATAAGAGAGAAGATTCCTTTGAAAGCTTGGACTCTTTGGGTTCTAGGTCATTGACAAGCTGCTCCTCTGATATCACGTTGAGAGGGGGACGTGAAGGTGTGCTGTGCTTTTGGCTGTCAGTCTATTTGTTTACATATCAAGGGAGAACTGGGAACAGGACAGAGTAGAAAAATGGAGTGAAAACTAGGCAAAAATTTCACTTACAAGTGGATTTTCATAGAGACGCAAGTATAATTGGGGGTTTTGTTGTTTTTTCCTCCTTCATGGTGGTGATAGTTTCATTTTTGAAAAATTTCACTTCTGGAAAGTACTGTGACCTGTTTCATCAGTGGTAATCTATCCTGGCTTTTCTCTCTCCAGATTCAGGCTTAATAATCTGTGTTCATGAGTTCTATAAGCTGATATATCTGAACACAAAAAGGAATATAAGATTCTGCACACAAAAAAAAGTCTCTTCTAGTTACTAACTTTCATCCTTGGCTTTTTTCAAAAGATTAAAAAAATTCTCTTAAGCAAAAACAAGAAAAATATTTTTACAATTATTTCTATAGATGAGAAGAAATGATTGCTATCTATCATGACAGAATATTATGTTAAACTTTGTAGATTGAGTAATGTACCACCACCTAACGTGCTGGTAGAAATCCTCCTTTGGTCTTTTCAGGGTCAGAGCTAACCCAAGACAGAACAAGTGTGAAAGGAACATGTTAGAGACATTCTGTTGTGGGGAGGAAACTTCTTTCAAAATCCCAAGCTTATGGTCAGTTCAGTTATTTCAACACACATCTTAATCCTGTGGCTGTTGGGTATAGTGTCAGCAATTTCTGACTGTACATCTCCAGCTATTCAGATTTGACTAGATTGAAATCACAAAGTTTTTTTTTGAAATATTTCTGTGCTTCTGCCAACACCAATGTGAACACATTGAGTTCTGGCTGTGAATTTGTGCTTGACTGTTAGGGATTTTACATTGCTTGTGTATCTGGAATATTACTTTTATATTTCTAGATATTTTTCCTAGCTTATCTATTACAAAAAATATCAAAAATCCGCAAACTTAAAATAATTCTACAGTGAACACACATGTATTTGCTGCCTAATTCTACCATGATGTTTTATTATGCATGCTTTATCTTAAAGCCGTCTCTCTCTCTTCTCTCTCTCTCTCTTTCTCCCCTCCCTCTTTCGTTCTCTATTACAATTTAATCATCTTATCTTTTGAGGCATTTCAGAGTATATCACACTTATCCTGAATACTTCAGTATGCGCATCATTAACTGGACTTTATTCTTTGTTTTACTTCTGATGTAAAACTTACATAAATACGACATACTAGGAATTTGTTTTCCAAAAAAATCAATCAACAATTTATTAAGCATGGTAACAAAAAACCTGAATTCTTTATCTTTCAGACTAGTAGTTGTTTTTAAAAATGAAAAATAAAAAATGTGAAAGGCTATGTAAGCATTAATCTTGATATCACTGCCACATGTATTGGCTATTTGCTATCTAGGTGTGACATTTTCATAGCCCAGATGACGATTACAATATGTTTAAGGAAATGAATCTGAGTATGTGATTCATCTGAGTGGTTAGAGCTGTAAAAGCAGAGGCTTACATTCTGAACCCGCTGTATTTCTTTGTCCTGATGGAAGAACCTACTCCATGTAATGATTGACTTTATATCTAGCTAAGGAATAAAAGGAGAAAAGACAGAGGGCGTGTGGGAATATGCAGGCTTCAGTCAGTTCAGATGCAGTGGCCTGCCCAGTGGTTGGAGGCTAAGTCATCTTCTCAGATCCTTGTTGGAATGGGCACCTGTACACGTAACCAAAAGCAGAGGGCCACTGTCACATCCCTTCCTGATCTTGGAAAAGGGGCTGCAGACCCTGTCTAAAGAGTGCAGACATGAAGTCTTGGAAATTACAACCAAGCAGGGAAAAAAATGGAGACACCAGGATGATAAAGCTCTTTTGTGATCGGCATCTTAAAATTCTGCTGCTACCCTCTAGATGGTAGTCCTAAACTGATGAACACTATAAGTAGGATAATACTTTTAGGATAACAGAATTGCAATGTCACATTCTCTAGTTTTATATGAAAACTCATATCAAGAATGATATTTTGGGGAAAAAATCCTCTCCAGGGCACCGTACTGGACCAAAAAAAAAAAAAAAAAAAAAAAGACTTTATCTTAAAAATTGAAAATAGGCTATTTGTGACTTAAAAATTCCACATGTATAGATTTTGGCAAGAGTCATTGATATACTTATTGGAAATGAGAGATAAATGTCTTATTTTTTTAGAAGGTGTTAAAAAGAAAGCACCAGATTATTGATTACTACTCCTCATGGTCATAGCTGTGTTTACTTTCTCTCTTTTGCTAAGACTCTACTCTTCTTTTACTCTGTCCCTGCCTTATAGCTGTATGTTAAGCGACTTGCTGTAGACCTTTCTCAGTGTGATTTACTGTAGCTTCCTGCCAGGCTGGAGGGAGGAGAAGAGACTGCCTTTAACTCAGGTTAACCCTGCAGGTGCTCCACCTGCTGAGAGCTTATAGCTGCCAGGCTCTGTGCACAGCCAGGCCCGGAGAGAACCCTGGTGAGAAGTAACACTTCCAAACCTTGACAAATGCACAGGAGGCAGGAAGAGAAGATGGGCAAGAACGAGGGAAAACTTGGCTTGGATCTGTGGTGTTGTTCTCCCCCCTTTTCTTCCTTTGTCTCTGAAAGAGTAGAATTCTTCTTTTTCTTCTTTTAAGAAAGCAGATTACTATTTGTATCTCTCTGACCTTGAGGGGTATCAAAGAGTATTCTTTTGAATTTGTGTTTAAATGATGTTGAATCATAATACAAGGTTCCCAGTGTAATTTCCATGGCCACTTAGAAGAAACTGTGAGTTCTGTGCTCTCATTAGGGCGTTAAGAGTTGAGATTCCTTTGGAACTTAAGAAGTCATCCAGTTCAACCTCATAGTTAATATGTGATTCCGGTTCATAAGATCTATCCAGACCCTTTGCAAGCCTGGTTTTTTTTTTTTGTTCCTTCTCTTTCTACATCTTTCCTGATCTCTCCCCTCATATAAATGATAGATGGCTGCATGCCTTATTTTAAATTACTGAGTTCCCCTAGAATTATTTTTGCATGTTGTTTTAAGTATCTGTGACTCCGTTGCTAGATTTTATTTCTATGTATTACATCAACAAATCTTATGGAAAATCATGGAGGCAGAGATTGAAGAAAAGGGGCTCACTAGTAAAATAAGACTTTTTCTGCTTTGAGCCTACAACAGCTAAAGAATGTACTGCATGTGCCTCCAGTATGCAAAGCAAGTTCCTCCTAATGGATCTTATCACAACTTCGTGACAAATTTCTAAAAATAATCCCTGCAGTTAGCAGTGGCAGCACTGGGTTTCTAAGGCAAAGACAAAGCAGGCGCTCTGTGTGGGTTTCAGTTAGGCGAATAATCTGGAGAGTAAAGCTAATTCTTGTGCCTCCTTTATAGGTTTTGAAAGTGACACAGATTCTGAATTTACATTCAAGATGCAGGATTATAATAAAGATGATATGTCGTATCGAAGGATTTCGACTGTTGAGCCAAAGACGGCGTTACCCTTCAATCGCTTTTTACCCAACAAAAGTAGACAGCCATCCTATGTACCAGCACCTCTGAGGAAGAAGAAGCCGGACAAACATGAGGATAACAGGAGAAGCTGGGCAAGCCCAGTTTATACAGAAGCAGATGGAACATTTTCAAGGTACTGAGATGGGATGTGATTTTTGAGTGTCATATGCTTTTTCAATGTGGTGGGATGTTAAATGTAGTAAAAAAGAATGGCTCTTAAATGTGTTTCCTAGATAATACATTAAGCTTGACGAGTGAGAATATTTTTCATCCCTCTATTTTTAGTTATACATATCTCAAAGCTATTTCTTCGGTTTTAGAACGTCAGCATATGATTTGCTGGGTCTTTTTTTAGATGCATGACTTCAGTTTATTGGTATTTTTCAGCTTACCAGATAACTTATATTGTTTATGATGAACCCTGCCATGTCATGTTTTTCCTTTTTTGATTGATATTAGTAGACATGAAAAGAATCCTTTAATTTCTCAGCAAATTAGCAGAACAGAGTGTGGTTTTGCAAATCCAGCTTCCTATCACAGGGAGGCGTGCGGTTTTGAAAGTGGTTCGGACTCTGAGGATGAACGAAGGTTTCCTGACGTAGTTTTGGATGACTTAGCCAACCGTAGATTCCAAGTGAAAAAGAGGCCACAGAGTGTCATCTCGAAAATCACCTCTCCTAACTCTTGTCCGCAAATATTTTCTCCTGCTGATGTGTTCGCCACTGGGCTATATGGACTGACGAGGTCAGAAACACTTGTCCTGGATCTGGCTGTCTATCATGCTTCTGATTTTAATTCAGAAAGTAACACCCCAAATGTACCTCTTTCTTTTAACACAGCTTCTAATGCAGTATCTTTGGCCCATGTGTATCTAGCTATCCTTGAATTAAAATGAGATGCTGTTATCATAACTTTGTCCTAGGAACTGTGGTGGTGACAGGAATGGAAACTAATTTGCTTTGTTCACAGTGGTGTGAACTTTGTGAGCCAGAAAGCATGCCGTTTGTGTTCTGTGTCACAAATGCTCATACAGTCTCTTAACCGGTTGGATGTTTTGAACAGTAATCAGAGGAGGACTTGGGGCACCAGTGTGGAGAACTGGCCAACTGTACAAGGAACTCCAAAGTCCTCTTGTTATTTGGAAGAGGAAAAAGCAAAGACAAGGAGCATACCCAACGTCGTAAAGGATGATCTTTATGTGCGCAAGCTAAGTCCAGTCATGCCAAACCCAGGGAATGCTTTTGATCAGTTTCTTCCCAAATGTTGGACCCCAGAAGATGTGAACTGGAAAAGAATAAAAAGGGAAACTTATAAGCCATGGTATAAGGAATTTCAGGGATTCAGGTTTGTCGTTGTGCATGTTTCTGTTACACCAGTGTTCATTGAATACCCCAGCTGGGGTTTTATGTGCATGTTTTTTTTTATATATATATAAAAATAAGAGAGACCGAGAAAGTCTGATTAGTCCTCTAGCATCTCAGAACCCATATAATGGAAATGAATTTCTGTTTAAATTTAAACCTGAGGATCTGGATCTGAAAAAGTCCTGTTCTATACATAGCCATCGCATGGCATTATTTTTAGTAGTTCTGCTTTTCTCCAATTCCTTGTCTCATTCCCTCCTCCCTTCTTTTCTCCATGTCACTCACAGTAAAAGGAATTCAGACTCTGAGGATGAGGACTCAGGTTCTGACAGAAGCGCCACCATTTTTAGTAGAGCACGAAAGGCGGAGCGTAGGCTAGACGGCAACTGCCAAAGCCCTTCACTCTTGCTGGAATTAGCTACCAAACGGGCTGTAAAACCGCCGGACTCCCATGCAGCCAGGAGAAGCAGTAGTGCTTCGGATGAGCCCAGGTGCCCCTGTCTGTATGAGCCTGCCTGCTGGGGGTCTGGCCTCAGACACCCCTCCGCCCGCTTCTGCTGCTCCATTAACCTGGGACCTGATTGCTCTGAATCAGGAAACCTGACTCACTTAGTGGACTTAGTACAAAAGCATAATGTATAACACGCTGCTTTCTGTGCCACTATGTCAGCTTGGAAGTCTGTAGGATTCAACCATTCTTCTTTAGCACGATAATGTGTGAGACAGGATATATTTACATGTGGCAGTTCTTTTGAGAAGCCAGTTCAAAAAGGCTTGTTAGAAAGTTTACCTAATTTTACAGTTGTGCTGTGTGTGGAGATGTGGAGAAAGGAAATAACTTTTAGGTAGAGACTAGGAAGGGCAAGTCTAGGGAAAATACAAAGGGAAGATTCCTTGAGCTCTTTTATAAAACTTCAGAGCAGTGTATTTTCCTTTTTCCTGCTGATTATATGTACCTATTGCATAACGTGCATGATGCCCAACTCATGAACTTTTAAAGATTATTCCCCTTGTTCAGAGGGAACTTAGGCCACTGTGGCAAATGGAATGAGAAAGGGGTACCAGGGGCTGGGCACAGTGGCTGATGCCTGTAATCCCTGCACTATTGGAGGCCAGGACAGGTGGATCGCTTGAGATGAGGAGTTTGAGACTAGCTTGGCTAAAAGGGTGAAATATCATCTGTACTAAAATTAGAAAAATTAGCCAGCCATTGTAGGGAGCCCCTGTAATTCCAGCTACTCGGAAGGCTGAGGGAGATGAATCACTTGAACCCAGGAGGCAGAGATTGCAGTGAGCTGAGATCGCGCAACTGCACTCCAGCCTGGGTGACAGAGCGAGACTCCATCTCAAAAGGGGGTACCAGGGAGTGGCTCTCCTGGCTTAGTCCACTCTCCAGCCCCATCAGTGGCCTCTGTGGTGCCCAGCTTTCCTGAGCAGTGTAATCTGCTCTTATTTCTTTAGAGAGTATCCAGAAAAATCCTGGGTGTTGGATTAAATGCTAGTCTGCTTAGCAAGAGTCCCCCCAGTGGTCCTCTAAAATGATTTATTCTCAGCAACTGGCTAGCTGGTCTGCTAATTACCTTTGGCTAGTCGATCTGCTAATTACCTTTTCTTCCCAAACTTAATAAGATTCTCTTTCCTTTTTCCTTTCTGTGCATCAGTCAGTTTTTACTGCTTCAGGCCCTCCAAACATACTCTGATGACATCTTGTCTTCTGAAACACATACCAAAATTGATCCCACTTCTGGCCCAAGGCTCATAACCCGCAGGAAGAATCTCTCTTATGAACCAGGCTATAGAAGAGATGACCTCGAGATGGCAGCCCTGGTTCCTGACTTAGAGAATGATGATTTCTTTATCAGAAAGACTGGGGCTTTCCATGCAAATCCATATGTTCTCCGAGCTTTTGAAGACTTTAGAAGGTTATCTGAGCAAGATGATTCTGTAGAACGAGATATAATTTTACAGTGCAGAGAAGGTGAACTTGTTCTTCCGGATTTGGAAAAAGACGATATGATTGTTCGCCGAATTCCAGCACAGAAGAAAGAAGTGCCGCTGTCCGGGGCCCCAGATAGATACCACCCAGTCCCTTTCCCTGAACCCTGGACTCTTCCTCCAGAAATGCAAGCAAAATTTCTCTGTGTACTTGAAAGGACGTGCCCATCCAAAGAAAAAAGTAATAGCTGTAGAATATTAGTTCCTTCCTATCGGCGGAAGAAAGATGACATGCTGACGCGTAAGATTCAGTCGTGGAAACTGGGAACTACGGTGCCTCCCATCAGTTTCACCCCTGGCCCCTGCAGTGAGGCTGACATGCAGAGATGGGAGGCCATCCGGGAGGCCAGCAGACTTAGGCACAAGAAAAGGCTAATGGTGGAGAGGTCAGAGTGTGTTTCTGCAAGGATTTTGCTTGTAATGGATAGTCTTGTGTGACTTTTCTCAGGCGAGAAAGCAGCTCATAGTGTTGCTCAACTCTGCATGTCGCGTGCCATTTTGAAGCATCCTGTAAAATTTAATTTGCTTTAAAAAACCCTCAGTCATTTTGTAGAATAAGTGCAATTCCATATTTGCATATCTCTAAATCACTTATTTAGGCCTGTTGAAGACTATATATACATAAAGGTTGCCTTTCACTTAAGCCGTACTGTGGTACCATTCAGCAATATGAAAATGTTTTCCAACTTAAATTTACAGACTTCTCATGTTCAGGCATTTCTGTAACAGTCTGGTTATAGTTTGGTTTGATGTGTTGCTCACATTTTGGAGTGTCTGATTTTTGGTGGGGGAGAGTAAAATTTTCCCTTAAAATATGGCATTGCAAATTTCATCTAACTTAATTTTCGTTTTCGGCCTAGGTTTCATGGACTATCAATTTGTAACTTATTTTTATTTATAAAGTTCAGTGCAAACTTTGACGTTAAAATGCATGGATGGTATTTGTTGTCTGCTGAATTTTGTATGTGTGTAATCATGGCCATTTTGATAGTTTGTATTATGCAACTTGCCTTTTTGATGAATGTTCAGTTTGTTGAACCTAGGGAAGGACACATCTGATTAGGTTGAATAAAATTAGAGGATCCAAATCTAATTTACCCGTTCCTGACAACGGGAAGCCTTTTCTTATGGATTCGTTAGCAGACAGTCAATTGAGGAAATTCTTCATTTTGCTTAATCTGAATTTCTTAAGATAGGAAATTGATGAGAACTTGAGACATGATCAAGAATGTGATGGAAGAAGTGACCTTTTCAGATTTGTCCATCTCCAATTAGATTGTTAAGTGAAAGATATTAAGTGTTTACAAACTAATGTAACTGGGAAAATGACTTTTTAATTTTTGGTTTTCTGGTTTCTTAGACTCTTTCAAAAGATTTATGGTGAGAATGGGTAAGTTATGTGGTTCACAGTAAAAATATCTGTGCATATTGTTTGTTCTTTGTTTAACTTACCATATTTCTGGCATGGCATGTCACTAAATGGGGATGCTCTGTGCTGTGCATGAAATTTTTAAATGGGAAATCTTTATTTTGCAACCTAATGGTAATATTTCTGTGTCTCAGTGCCCAGTGCGTGACAAAATAGTTTGTTTTGTTAGAAATTTAAAATTCAGCTCCATCCTTTGTTTTTTTCCTTTTTAAAAATTTAATGAGTTGATTAAAAGTAGCAGAAACACTTGCCTAAGACTAGGTATATGTATTTTGGTATTTGATTGCTACATAGACTAAAATTCTGATTTGTGGATGCTAAAGCCCCAATGACTACATTTTAGAAAATCTGTGATAGAAAAAGAATATGAGCATTTACTTCAAGTTTAGAATACACGCAGTTGACATCATCCGTATAATCGGCCCCCTGGGAACTTTGTTAGTAGGGAAGCATTAATCTTCCCTCAGTGATATTTGGAAGTATTATATTTTCAAGAGTCCTGATTAGGAAACAAAAATTATAACATAGCTATGTTTATAGTACAAAATTGGCCTTTCAAAACTGCAAAAATCTTTGTAATTTCTAGTATCACTGTTGCAAAAACTACTTTTGTTGTTGTTGTTTTTGAGATGAAGTCTCGCTCTGTTGCCAAGACTGGAGTGCAGTGGCACAATCTTGACTCTCTGCAACCTCCATCTCCTAGGTTCAAGCAATTCTCCTGTCTCAGCCTCCCAAGTAGCTGGGACTAGAGTTGCATGCTACCACGCTTGGCTAATTTTTGTATTTTTAGTAGAGACGGGTTTTCACCAGATTGGTCAGCCTGGTCTTGAACTGCTGATCTCAGGCGATTCACCAGCTGGGGCCTCCCAAAGTGCTGGGATTACAGGCAAAAACTACATCTATTAGATAAATCATTTATTCACTCTTAGTATCATCTTAAAATCACAAGGTGGCTATATCATAATATTTTCCACCAAACTTTGTAACTTTGTGACTCTAAGGGCTAACAGTATTTGAGCAAGAGGAAGAGAGTTAAAGGATGACAAATAAATTAATCTGCTCAAGCCTCAGTAGCTAAGTATCTCCCCTTACAAGGATTTACTTCAAATATAAGAATCTCTAGTTTGATAGCTTTTTATAATTTTGATAATTCAGAAATCTTGGAAGCTACTAAATGTGAAGCAGTATAACCATTCTAGATGCCAAAGGTGTAAATGAGCCATAGGCAACAAATTGCAAGTACTTGTTAGCCACTGATTTCGTTTTTTTTTTTTTTTTTTTTTGAGACAGAGTCTCGCTCTGTGCCCAGGCTGGAGTGCAGTGGCACAGTCTTGGCTCACTGCAACCTCCATCTTTTGGGTTCAAGCAATTCCCTGCCTCAGCCTCCCAAGTAGATGCAATTACAGGCATGTATCACCATGCCTGGCTAATTTTTGTATTTTTAGTAGAGACAGGGTTTCACCATGTTGGTTAGGCTGGTCTCAAACTCCTCACCTCAAATAACCTACCCATCTTGGGCTCCTAAAGTGCGGAGATTATAGGCGTGAGCCGCATGCCCGGCCTAGCCACTGATTTTAAAAACCAGGGTCCCTGCATGTTTTCCATGTGCCATGCTAAGGCACATTATCCCCTATCCAGCTTGTCTGCATGACGCTTAAGCATTTGCTACTCTCAAGTCATAGGAAAGTTGTTTTAACTTGATTAAAATCTCTTTGCAGCTTTAAGCATGTTGAATTGTAACTTTCAGAAGAATTTTCATTTGTAAATTAAATATAACTTTATAATGTAAGCAGCTGTCAAAAATAGTTGCTTTTCCTGAAGGGAATACATATACCCAGAGTACAAGTATGTGATGGGAATGTCAAAATGTACAACCATTTCAGTGGCTGGATGTGTTCCCCTTAGTGAGGGGAAGTTATATAACTGAGTTAGAGAAGAAAAGAGAAACCTAAAACCAAAGCTTGAAAAGCTAAAGATTTTTCTGGATTAGAGCAGCAAATGTTTTCTAACCCAAGATAGTTGTTTGGATAGAACAATATTTGTTTTAAAGGCTGTTCTGCATGCAGTTTAATGCCAAGGTAACTACACAAATGAAGCAAGATTATCTGTAAATGGAGACTGAATAATGCATGACATGTCATACAATGGAAAGTATTATAATATGAATGTGTCTTCAGAAAACTCAAGGGTGCTTTGGACCACTTGAAGTCAAATAAGTCAAATCTATAACAAAGGATTTTTCTCTGTAGTCTATCAGTTACCAGTGCTTTTTTTTTTTTTTTTTTTTTTTTTTTTTAAAGAGATAGAGTCTTGCTATGTTGCCCAGGCTGGTCTTGGGCTCCTGGGCCCAAGCATTCTTCCTGCCTTGGCCTCCCAAAGTATTAGGAGTACACATGTGGGCCATCATGCCTGGCCTACCGGTGCTTTTCTTAAGTCGATCTGCTGCAGCAAAAATAGAAATTTAAATTGGATTAAGTGTAGGCTTTTAATCTAGAACTTGTTTCATGTTTATACTGCGTGATATTTCCCTGAACATAATGTACGTCGTCAAGCCTGGCATAGTTACCTGGAAAAGAATTATTGCTCAACATGATGTCATTGAAAAATAACTGCCTGTAACATGAATGCTTTCTTTTTTGTAGGGACTGGGTTAAAGAGAAATGTGCAACATGTTTTGAAGTCTGAGGCTGTTAATTTCTGGCTTGCTTTTTATTTAGCATTTAACACCTGTCAGTTTGTCTGTTTATGTTTAGTAAGACGCTTTGTATGTGGTTGTTATTTCTTGTGTGTGCTTTTGTTTTGCATGGTTTTATGTCTGTATGGTTTCATTAAACTTGAAAATCTGGGCATGTGTTTTGTCAGAGAAATTTTTGTAAAGATATGTAGAAATAATCTTGTATGTGATTAAGCTGTTGAATCTGCTGCCAGTATTAATAGGAAATGAACACTGATTCCATTTTTTCACTTAAGAGTTTAGCCAAAAGAGTCTGTAGAATTATAAAGCCATATGACAGCAAAAAAGAAGAGGAAAAAAAGCCACTGTGAGTTATTTCTAAGGAGTTCCCTCCATCCCCCCAGAGACATTTGGCAGTGTCTGGAGACATTTTTGATTGTCCCGCTGGGTGGGTGGGGGTGTGTGCGCTACTGGCAACTAGTGCCTTCTTAGCCAGTGATGCTGCTGAATGTCCTGCAGTACACAGGAGTGCCCTACAACAAAGAGTTTTCTGGCCCCAAAATGTCAACAGTGGTGCCGTTGAGGAACCCTCATTGAGACTCTCAGTGAAAATATCTTCGTCACATTGCCTTTTTATTCTAGTGTATGGTGATTCCAAAGCCTCTTGCCCAAGTTTTAGCACTGATTGCTTTTCAGAGAATTCCTATAATACCTGAGGGAAATATACTTAGAGGTACATAAGGCAGTATACTCCTGTCTCTCTCTGAAAGTTGAGGATCCCTAACCTTAGAATCATGAAATTTCTGTTTGCTTTATGAAGCTATCCATGGTTTTATATTTGAGAAAATATGCTACATGCTGGTCCTTTTTGATCCCTTACTCCTCTATTACTCCGCTTACTCCTGGAGTAAGTAGAGGAGCACAGAAGGCATTCCGCATAGTGGAAGAAGAAAGTAAGACTTTAGCGACCTTATGTTATGATTGACACCTTCTTCCTTAAACTTCCCCTTTTTCCTCAGTTTCCTCCCAAATGCTATTTTTAAAAAATTCTGTTCAACAGCAAGGCAAGATGCTAGATGTGTATTTTTTGGAAAAAATCCAGTTGCAGTTCTAAATTGGAGCCCTTCCAAATAAGGAAATACAAATGAAGCAGGACTTGTCAGAGATGTGTGGTTTGGCGTCTAATCACCTTTCATTCAACAAAACATACTAGAGCTGTGCAGTCCTTCATAGTTTTCCCAAACAATTTTTCTGATGCTATCTCTGGTGCTTATCTCAAATCTGTGAGGCCGACAGATAGGGATGTGGAGATAGAGAAACAAATATTGCAGCTTTCCCAAGGACATGTGACTTGTGAGTGGTAGAACCGGACTAGGGCTTTGCCTCTGAGATAATTCATGTAGACTGCTTGGCGAGGCTGCTGGCACAGAGTAAGCCCTTAGAAGCTGAATATTATGCCATTAATGCTGATAAGGGAGGAAATAATTCTTTGTGATCTGGCTGAGAGACTCCTTCCTTTGCTCCAAAAGTTCTAGATTGTATCGTTGTGGTCTGCGGGGACCTCTCTGATTTGAAGCAGCTTGGAGAGTTTGCTTGTGGGAGATCCCATGTAATCATGTTTGCTTTAAAGAAAGTTAGTGTATGGCCCAGATGGTTTAAAACATGCAACCCACACAGCCATATCCAGTTCTCATAATCCCTTCCTCACTTAGCAGGTGAGAAACCGGGGCTCGGAAGTGAACTGATGTGTGTTAGATCGGGGTGAAAATGGGCACCATGACTGGGCCTGCAGCCCTCCGCCTCCTGGCTTATTGTGGTGCCTGGCTCCAGCTGCTATCCAATGTATGCAGCCTTGATGTGGTTAACTTTATGTACCCTAGGGAGTGAACTGTGCTCACATTGTGCCTTACACAGAGACTTGTCTACTTCAGAGTGTATTTGGTTCACTTTGTTCACATTAAGGACTGCCTGTGTGCCAGGCTCTGCTTCATGTTGGGGGCACCCAGGAGGAGGATGCAGCCTCTGCCATTGAGAAAGACATTTCACGGGAAGACACCTTAGCATTGCATGGTGCAGGAGGATTGGGGCCCAAGGAGAGCACCCCTCGGTGATCCTGGGCCTTCTAGCCTTCCTCACATCACAAGATTATTAAAGTATTTGTTAGCATTCCTTTGTTTTTTTGTGCTGGGGTTTATGTAATCTCATGTGTTGAGTGTCTAGGTACCCTCATGCCTGGTTCTTGAAAAATTTGTCCTGCCTCTTCTTAGTGAGTCTGTCATAGTATTAGTTCAAATAGCCTCATTCTTCACAGTGTGACTTATGTGAACTTATATTCTCAAATTCACACAAATCAGTTTTATAAGTAGTCATACCTAGTTAGATATATTACATTAATAGATCCATCTGTATTCATATATGTCATCATATATTCTCTCTATATAATTTATTTCTTAATAGTCCTTAATAAATGCTATGAAACTTTCTTCATAGAGCTGGGAATAGCCATAATAATCTTACAAAAAGAATTAGAAACATTTTAAGTATAGTAAATTTTACTTGATTAAATATGAGAAAACCTACCTCATTCTTATCACAGACATTGAATGAGGATATCCTACACACCTTGTGCTGCTAATGTGTTTTCCTCATAAGCATCACATGACTTGAGAGGAAGAGAATACAAACACGCACGTGCATACACACATGCACTATACAAGACATAAGGCTGAGGGTTTAGTACCATGAAAAAGGTGTAGCTGAAGCTGTAGAGGGGTTGAGAGGAGGGACAGAGAAGCTTTGATATGGAAGAACTGGGAAGACTTCACCAAAGTGCTGAATATTTTCTAGATCATTAATTCAACACATGTATCCAGCAGGTCTGGGCTCCCTTTCAGGTACAGGTGATGTACCAGCAAACAAATTAGAAAATTTCTGCTTTATAATCTTACAGGGCAAGGCAAGTGATATGTGAATAAATGTGCATTTCCGATGGCCAGAAATGCCGTGGAGGAGAAAGGGCAAAGGACAGGTTGGGTCGGGGGAGAGGAGCATTGATTGTTTCTAGTAAGGTGGTCAGAGAAGGAAACACAGAGGGCACATTTAAGCAGATGCCTGGAAGTGAGAGAGAAGCTATGTGGATATCTGGGTGAAGAGCATTCCAGGCAGATTGAAGAGCAGGGAGAAAAGCAGGAGGTGTAGACAGGGCAGGGAGACCAGTTGGTTGGAGCAGAGGGAGTGGGAGCATGGTGCTAATGAGCACAGAGAGGGAGGTAGGAACCAGGGATGGCGGACCTCTTGAGTTTTGGAAGAACCTGCCTTTAATTTAGTGAAATGGGAAGAAAGGAGTGGGTGCTGAGTAGAGGTATACCATGATCTGAGTGCAGTCGGAAAGGACCTCTCTGGCTGCTGTTGGGTAGGAAGAGGTGGGTGATGTGACGTGATTTTTATAATAATTGTAATAATCCAGGTAGGAGGTGATAATTGTTATAATCCAGGTAGCAGATGTGATGTGATTATTGTAATAATTGTAATCATCCAGGTAGGAGACATTTGGATCAGGGTGGAGTGGTGGAAGTGGTAAGAAGTGGTTGTGTTCTAGATATATTTAGAAGGCAGAGGGACAGGATTTCCTGATGGGACTAGTTATGGTATATGAGAGAAAGAGGAGAATCTGGGATGACTCCAAGATGTGTGACCTAATGTTGGGAAGGATAGAGGTGACCTTTACTGATATCAGGAAAGTGAGAAATGAGCAGGTTGTGAAGGGGATAATCAGGTTTTCTATCTGTGACAAACTTGAGATGCCTATTAGACTTCTAAGTGGAGAATGAATAGAAGTTGGATATACCTGTCTGGGGTCCTGAGGAGTGAATGGCACTTAAGAAGTTATGTATACTGGTAAAGGGCTTTTGAATCAGAGGGAATAGTTTAGGAAAGACGTTTGTTGAAACTGGAGGTTGGGTATGAATTTAAGAAGCCATTTTGGAAGTCTAGGTGAGTTGACTGTACTCTGATCTAGGGTGTTGGCAATAGAGATGGAAAGAAAGAGACACTGAATGAAAGGACTTGATAACTAATGGAAAGTGGGGAGAAGGGAGAAACAACGCTGAAAAGTGGTTCTTAGGTTTCAGACGTGGAAGACTGGAGGGCAGGTAGCAACATTAGTAATCATAAGAGGAAGAGCAGGTTTGGGGACAAGATTGAATTTGGTCACATCAACAATAACCATGCATTTAGTGAGTCACAGTTTACAAAATCCCTTGTAGATATTATTTTAATCAATCCTTTGACAATTGAAGTGCCTAGGGGATATCTTTGCAGAATTATTCATTCAAGGAGCAATTGGAAATGAGTCAAAGGAAGGACTGGTTCCTTAACTATGGAATTGGGAATCGCTTGGAAGTTTTAACTCCATGGGCTAGCTAAGCTAGGAATTCCTAAACTAGCTAAGAGCAAACCTGCTTTAAAATAAATAATGATGGCAACTTCTTGGAAGACAAAATTTAGATGCCTAGGCAGGAGATGTACAGTTACTTAAATAAAGTCAGGAGTGCAGTATAAAAGATCAGTAGGAAAGAGCTTCAAAGGCTCTTTCTCTCATTCCTACTTGCTCCTCAGTATTTAGATCTGACCTCTCCCTCTCCTTGAGACCACCCTCAGTCTCTCTTTCCCGTCCGGTAGAGTTTACCTGGCTCTTTTATGTGCATGTAGAGAGCACACATGTGCCTGTGCCCAATGCCCCACTCTGTTCATTGGTTTCTACTGTTGATTGAGCTCTCCCAAAGCTTAACCTCAGTCTCCCCTTGTGTTACAAGTTGAATGCATGCAAGCTGCCCTCATAAAAGAAGAGGGTTATAGAGGGAGTTATAAAGGACTATTAGAAACTACCTGTGGTGCTTTGAGAACAAGTCTAGTGCTGTGGTAGGGCAGCTCTTATAGAATCTTTTAGAAGCAGCAGCACATTTATTCATGGTATTGAACTTGAGGAGAAAAATATCAGGTAAACATTAAATTATTGATAAGTGCCCAGAAAAGGCAGCCAAACCTCAACAGATTATCTTTGAGGGAGATGGAAAATAAAAAGAGTTGATTCTAGTGACTATTTTTTTCCCTAAAGTAATCCCTTTATGCATTGACCTCTTTAAAAATGAACCTTGGGTTATTTTTTTGTCAGACTCACATAGGGCTAATCTAGCCATTTTGTGAAAAAATTCACACTCGAGTGCTAGGCTCTTGTTTCTGAGTTTTGGAAAAACACCATCTATCTTTGTAGTGCTACTTTTGTGACACTATCACTGAAGTGTCTAGGTAGAAATTTAGGTGGAATTTCCAAATGTAAGTCCAACCTCAGTTTAACCCCTAAGTCTGGTCATGTGAACTTCCATAGTAACCATGAGTGTTTTTATTGTAGGAGTAAGTCCATGAGTGATGTCAGCGCAGAGGATGTTCAAAACTTGCGTCAGCTTCGTTACGAGGAGATGCAGAAATTAAAATCACAATTAAAAGAACAAGATCAGAAATGGCAGGATGTGAGTATTTGGGGGATTGGGAGCGGGGAGAGAGTATTTGTCTGACTATTCTTTGCTTTTCTCAAAGTCAATATACTCAAGACCATTTTCCTTGCTATTACAGAATTCAGTTCTGTATAAAATGTGATCAACTTCATTTACAAAGATTTTAAAACCTTTTTTTCCTATTATTGTTGTATAAAGGCCATGGTGAAAAATATACCTGAATGTTTATTTTCTAATATTCCCTGAGTTCTCAAAAATGTGAGTTGCTTCCTTGCAGTATAGTGAACTTATTCACTTGTTTATGTGGTTGAATTTGGGATGTGCACATTGAGTATACTTCTGATGGGAAAGACCTGGCCAAAGTGTCGGGAGAGAAGAGGAACAGGGCTCTGGCCGAGATCTTGGCATCAGTAAGGAGAGATGAAAAGGGTTAGTAATTAAGAGTTAATTAAGGAGATTTGGGGAGAAATAAGTAATAGAACTCAGAGCAATATTTTGGCTGAAGAAGTCATTAATAATACGAATCAAAATGAAATGTTTTTGCAGAGTTGACATATATCCAGGTGTTTATATAGATATAGACTTAATCTTTAGTTTTGATCCTGAAGAAAGAAGCTTGACTGTTTATTTGAATAAAGTAATTGTGAAAAACTGAAGAAATGCAAAGAAATACAGTAGACAAATGATCAGAGCAAATCCAAAGGAATTTGAGGACGACTTTATGGTGAGAGTTGAGTGATAGCATGAACACAGGAGTCAGAGTGAATCTTAATTTTCAAAGGAATTAGTAGTCTCTGAAATGAAGAAACCCCTGCCCTGCCTACCTTTCTAAATTCTCGTGCCTCTTTTAATTGGGAACTCAATTTAATTGTCAAGAAACAGTAGTTCAGTATCACTTTGCCAAAATACATGGTGAATTTTCTGGTGTGAAAGTATTAAGGGCTTATCTGTTAGGTTAAATCTCATGGCAGTTATGCTATAGGACTAAATATGCATTCCTTTTGTTCTTTCTGGAAGAAGTTCATATTGGTCTCAGGCTGTTTTTAAAGCAGGAGTGGCTCTGTGGGCTGGCAAGGGGTATAAACCAAACTTACTTTGCATGCCCTGGGGGTGAAGTTTGGTTTTGTCTGAGACCTTGAATGTGCTTCTGTTTGCACTGGAATGCCACTAACAGTTCTTAGAATGGCGTTTCTCTGTTTTGGAGACATGGAAAACTTTATACCTTGCAAAATGTCTTAACCCCCTGGGTGTCAGAACCAGTCTAGGTTTCTAGGGGGAAGTGAAAAGCTGAATTAGGATGATTGTCCCTGGGGTCACCCAGCAAGGTTAGACTTAATGTTCCTGGGGATATGGGAGACAGGTGTTGGTTTGTTCTCACCACGTGTTCCTTATTACCCTCACCTAGGTGGACTTAACCCTTCTGAAATCGCATACTCAAGTCTCACCTTCCCAGTTAAAGCCTCTCCACAGCCTCCCCTTCCGGAGGTAGAACTGGCCCCATGGTCTCCTTAGGACCCCACTGTCTCACGCAATCCTGTCACACTCGTTCCTGAACTTTTATTTAGATGCCTGTCTCTCCCCTGTAAACTGAGAGTTTCTTGAGGGGAACCACACCTTATGCATGTATGTATTAATAGTTCCTACACTTGGGCCTGTCTCAAAGTAGGGATTGAGCTCTGTTCGTTAAATGAAAGACAGACTGCATCTGCGCTTAACCATCACAGTTGCGTTTCTGTTTCAGTCTTACCAGTGAAACATGTTTCACGTAACAGCCAGGTTGTTGGAGTGAGATGAAAACGAATTTGAAACAGTTCTTGATCTAATTACAAGCATTTAGCATTCTTTGTGAAGTGTGCAATGAGGCAGATACTTTCTGGGAAAACAAAAATGGGGTCTATCTTATTAGGTCAGGTTTTTCAGACAGACACAGATAAAGGCTTAGTACAGAAACACTGGCTATAAAAAGCAAAATTAGGGCACCTTGGCATCCAGTTGGAGTGAATAGTTTCAGTGATGTAATAAGATACTCTGGCACATTCTCGCTGCTAGAAATGGTGTGTAGAAATTCAGGTGTGCCCCTGCTGATGTGATTTTTCTGTCAGGACCTTGCAAAATGGAAAGACCGTCGAAAAAGTTACACTTCAGATCTGCAGAAGAAAAAAGAAGAGAGGGAAGAAATTGAAAAGCAGGCACTTGAGAAGTCTGAGAGAAGCTCTAAGACGTTTAAGGAAATGCTCCAGGACAGGTAATAATGCTGAATGCACCTTGGTTGTAACAGGGGTGGGGATGCCAGGCTTATAAATAGGTATTTTGTGTAAGTGTAGTGTGATGTAAGTGTCCACCAATATTCAACTTTAATCAAATATGCAAGAAACGTTCCAGATTTTGGTCTGCAGTGAAAAAACAAAGCATTGTTGAAATAGTGACTTAGAGTAACAAAGTAAATGAGGACTTAAAATAGGTGTTCATTATTTCTTCTCTTACATTGTGCGTTCACATGCAGAATTGGATGGCGTTGGCTGTGTTTGGTGCAGGAAATACACTACATTTACTCTTAAGCGAATTAAGGAATGAGGTGGTCCAATAAAACCAACTCTTACTTTTAACTAAATTGTGTAAAATATAGCAAAGTTCTTTTTCATGCTTAATGGTACAATTCATTATATTTTAAAGAAAGTTTTTATAAATGTGTGTGTTTTATTCTTTGCTTTGCAACATAACAGTATAAAGGTCAAATTTAAACTTTCCTATAAAGCATTCATTACTGTGTGAAACATTAGGGTATTTACAGGTCAAGGAGAAGGAAAATATGCTTTTAGAATAATGTCAGAAGGGAAATATGTTGTCAGATGAAATGAAACAAGGCTGCTTTCTGCCCTAAAAGCCAATGATAAGCACAGTTTCGTTCACTTAAATGCAATTCAGTTAGGTTGGAAGGTAGGTATTCCTTTCTAAATGTGAGAGATGAGGGTGTTTTGTAAACCTTTCTGTAAATATGAATAGTGACTTTTAATCCCTAATAATTGTTCATACAAGTTCTGTCAAGCTATATTAAATCATACACTAGTTTGATCTCCGCAAAAGCCTGAGTCTTTTGTAATCTTTTATTTTTTGTTAATTATTGGAGATTTTTCCAGGTAAAAATCCTCACAGGGCTGTCAATTAATCTATGACTTTGGAAGGTTCAAATTGGTTATCAATCATGATATTTATAGTGTTTTAATTTTGAAAGTTATAAACTTGTAGGTAAAAGTTTGTGAATAATCTCTTACTAAAATTTCCTTGTTTCATTATTAAAATCTCTTTACAATTAAAAAATATATATCCGAGTGAAGTATTTGAGAATCTTTTTAATTAAAGAAGTCAAGTTCTTATTCTTTCTTCGTTGGGACATTAGGATAATTACATACATCTTGCTGGGCAGGGTGGCTCACACCTGAAGTCCCAGCACTTTGGGAGGCTGAGGCAGGCAGATCACAAGGTCAGGAGTTCAAGACCAGCATGGCCAATATGGTGAAACCCTGTCTCTACTAAAAATATAAAACAATCAGCCAGGCATGGTGGTGCATGCCTGTAATCCCAGCTACTCCAGAGGCTGAGGCAGGAGAATTGCTTGAACCCTGGTGGTGGAGGTTGCAGTGAACTGAGACCACACCACTGCACTCCAGCCTAGGTGACAGAGCAAGACTCCATCTCAAAAAAAAAAAAAAAAGATAATTACATCTTTATACTCTGTAAGTGTTACGTTGATTCTTGTGTGAAGTTAACAGCTTTTTATTCCCAGTCCATTTTGTGTGTTGATTACTCTCTCTCCACCTCTCTGTGTCAAATGTGTATCTCTGTGGTGATGGTGCATTTCTTTCTGCTAAGGGAATCCCAAAATCAAAAGTCTACAGTTCTATCGAGGAGGAGAATGTATTCTTTTGATGATGTGCTGGATGAAGAAAAGCGACCCCCCACACTGATGATGTCAGAAGCAAGTTACCAGAGTGAGAGAGTAGAAGAGAAGGGAACAACTTATCCTTCAGAAATTCCTAAAGAAGATTCTGCCATTTTTGCAAAAAGAGAGGACAGTGTAACTACTGAAATTCAGCTTCCTTCTCAAAGTCCCATGGAGGAACAATGTCCAGTTTCTTTGTCTTCTCTGCGTTCACTGAGCATGCAAATGGAGTCGACTCGTGTTTCAGCTTCTCTCCCCAGAAGTTACCAGAAAACTGATACAGCCAGGTTAACATCTGTGGTCACACCAAGACCTTTTGGCTCTCAGACAAGGGGAATCTCATCACTCACCAGATCTTACACGGTAAAAAAAATGTTCTCAGTTCATTTAGTTTGTTCTGAAGAGCAAAATGTTGGTGAACTTGTGCAGAGGTTGGGGTTATATCAACTTGATGTGTAAACTATACATAACATATATAAGGCAATTTTATTTTATGCCAGTTCAACGCAAATTTAACACAAGATATAGCAATGATACAGAATTTATTAAACTTTCAATTCTGTGAAAATAGGGCTAATACATTTTAAAGAATGAATAAGATATATTCTAAGGCAGAGTATTATTTTATAATGTCATTTTTTTAGATGTATCTTTTGTAAATTATTAGGTTGAAAAATATGAAGTTGTTGGTATGATTGTTCTTCTTGACCTACAGAACAGCAATTTCATATGGTTTAGCCTAGATATTTTCAGGTGCTTATGTACAAATTTCTGCTTTTTTCAGGTTTCTACTTCATCAGAACTTGATATGTTTGAATATAATGATTAGAATACATCTTATTGTTTATATATATGTATTTCCATTAATATCAGGATTTTGAAGATATAGAATATTGAAGCATTTTTCCTGAGAATAAAGTGTTACCATATCTGACAATGAATGTGTTAATCTGAATTATGCAAAAGGTGGCAACACAGTCCTATGATTAATGTTCAGATTTTTTTTAGCTCTGCTAATGTACAATCCTAAACTCCAAAAGAGTGTAAAAAAATTGAATATTTGGGGTGAGAGAAGCCTACCTAGGCTAACTGGGAAACTCCTGAACATAGAATTTCATGGCAGACCCCTTTTACATAGTCAAAAGAGTATATATATAGACTCAGACAAATATTACCAAAACGTATTATAGGTAAAGGGTAAATATCTCTAAGACAGAAAATGTTTCCACAAATGGGTAAAGAAAAGCACTAGAAAAGTGAATATAGAAAAGTAGTGGCCATTTCAAGAGAGAGGGGATTCAAATGGCTGGTAACAAAGCACACAGAAGTATGTTCAGCTTCCCTGGAGCAAAAATAAGGCATATAACTTTTTATCCATGAGAGTCATATAGACTTAAAACATTGAAAATGTCTAGCGTTGGCAAGGATGCCGAGAAACAGATGGTCTCATCCATTACTTTGGGAGTGTATTGCTACAGTTATTTTTAGAAACTATATATATATATATATATATATAAAACCTTTGTTCCAGCAAGCCTACTTTTGGAAATCTGTGCTATAAAAATGAAAGTTCCAATTATAAAGAGATATGGATATTTGTTGCAGTATTTTTAGAAGTGACAGAACATTTTAAGCAACTTTAAATGCACATCAAATGAATAAATTGTTGATGTCCATACTACAGAATATTCATCAAGTAAAGGGACTGATTAGAGTTTTATCTGTTGACCTGGAGTAGATCAACAGAACACCAAGACTGGGATAGCATTAGGAGAAATACCTAATGTAGATGTTGGGGTGATGGGTGTAGCAACACTTTAAGTTCTGGGGTACATGTGCAGAATGTGCAGGTTTGTTACATAGGTATAGACATGGCATGGTGGCATGTGTATACCTATGTAACAAACCTGCACATTCTGCACATGTACCCCAGAACTTAAAGTGTGTATGTGTGTGTATGTGTGTATGTCTCTGTGTGTGTGTGTGTATATATATATATACACACACACAAACAGTGTATATATATATATATATATACACACACACACACAAACATCACCAAGACCTTTTGGCTCTCAGTCAAGCTCATCATTCCCCAGTTCTTACATGGTAAAAAATGTTCTCAGTTCATTTAGTCTGTTCTGAAGAGCAAAATGTTGGTGAACTTGTACAGAGGTTGGAGTTACACCATCTTGTTATGTAAACTGCACATCACACACACACACACACACACACAGACACACACACACACACACACGGAAATTTTATTTTATGCCAGTTTAGATTCAGTGGAAGTTTAATGCTTAAGATGTTTGCTTGGAGTAAACAAGCAAAGCAAATTTCAGAAGTTTGTATGTGATATGAATGCTTTTGCTAAAACAATTTCCCCTACTACATCTGTGTTTATCTATTAGTGTGAAAGAACTCAGTCCAAGCTTTTAGCAATAGTTATGTTACTGTGGGAGGTATGCTATTTTAGTTTTAAAATATTAATTTAATAATTAACTTTTAGAAACAAATAAAGGTAACAATATCAAGTTTAAAGTGATTTTTTCTTTTTTAGATGGATGACGCTTGGAAGTATAATGGAGATGTTGAAGACATTAAGAGAACTCAAAACAGTGTGGTCAGCACCCCTGCACCAAACCTGGACACAAGCCAACTGGCTTCAAGCTCATCTAGCCAGAAAGAGGTAGCTGCGACAGAAGAAGATGTGACGAGGCTGCCCTCTCCCACATCCCCCTTCTCATCTCTTTCCCAAGACCAGGCTGCCACTTCTAAAGCCACGTTGTCTTCCACATCTGGCCTTGATTTAATGTCTGAATCTGGAGAAGGGGAAATCTCCCCCCAGAGAGAAGTCTCAACATCCCAGGTGAGTTTGGGAAAGTTCTTTATCATCTGTGGCTCAGACATGCATTTAAATCTGGAAACTTGTCTCAAACCTCAAACCTCTACGTGTTAATCTGTGAAAAGTGGCCGGGTGCGGTGGCTCACGCCTGTAATCCCAGCACTTAGGGAGGCCGAGGCGGGTGGATCATGAGGTCAAGAGATCGAGACCATCCTGGTCAACATGGTGAAACCCCGTCTCTACTAAAAATACAAAAAATTAGCTGGGCATGGTGGCGCGTGCCTGTAATCCCAGCTACTCAGGAGGCTGAGGCAGGAGAATTGCCTGAACCCAGGAGGCGGAGGTTGCAGTGAGCCGAGATCGCGCCATTGCACTCCAGCCTGGGCAACAAGAGTGAAACTCCGTCTCAAAAAAAAAAAAAAAAAAAAAAATGTGAAAAGTGATATAATGGTTTACTTTGAACAGATCTTGGTGGAAGTCTGTCTCATTCTACTCTGAGTACATAGATCCAGATAACACTTGTGATATGAGGCTATGGAGACTTTGTGCACCAGTCTCCTTGGGATTTGGCTGGTGTTTTCTCTGTATTCCACATTTCAGTAGTCGTGGCTTTATACTGCTAGTGCCCCGTAGTCCCATGTTTCAGGTACAGTTGTCACTTTAAAGGTTTTCGATGCAGGTCTGGATGTGCCTCATTCTTGCCCCAGGGAAGCTGAACATGAGTCTGCATGCTTTGGGTATCTTTGGGTGACAAAAGCCCTTTCCCAGGGAACTTAACAGGCCACAAGGAAAAATTGATGCACATGATAGGTGCTGGGCTCTAGGGACATGGCATTTCTTTTTCGATTATTTTAATCTTCTAGTGACTTTTAATACTATTTCATACTTTAGAACGTCTATAATTTTTGACGGCCTCTTGTCTCTTAATGGGACTACAAAGGCTTGTTATAATATGACAATTGTATTCCACAACATTTGGAGTCCAAACAAAATATACCATCAGGTGAAGAATGACTGGGGATATGTGTGGTTTTTCCTACTAAAAATTCTAATAGATGACTTCTTAGAGAATGATTAGGTAATAAATGTTCTTTGTAGCCTACCTGTAAAACATACTGAAGACTTTGGTGAACAGAAAGCTCTTTCTTAGAAAAATTCTTGCTAAGCAATTTGATAGTTGAATGAACCCCTTAGCATGGAGGAGCTTTTGTGGTTCTTTGGCTTGCTTTAGTATTCCCTGTTGCCCTGCATAACATTGAGAGAGAGAGAGAGAGAGAGAGTGTGTGTGTATGTATGCATGCACACACACACACACACACACACACACACACACATATATGACTTGTCCTAAGTTATATTAATGAAATGATGTGAAATTATTTGGCATTTCATATTTATTATTATTGAGTTTTTATTTGTGTGGGAAAACTTAAGAAATTTAAACTTTCTTTTCTAGTTATAAGGTACTATGTACTTTAGAAAATTTGGAAATATAGGAAAGTATAAATAATTTAAATTGCTGATGATTCCATCATTTAGAGGTAATTGCTAACATCTAGGTATATTTCTTTTGTTTTTTCCCTTGCATATTTACAGACATATATCCAAAAACAATTTCTTCAGCTTGCTGAAATAATTAGTTGCACATTATCATTACATGTTGAAGGAATTGGAAATATGTAATTAACATCCTAAGTCTCAGTTGAGGAGAACAATAGCCTATGCTGTGTTATACTTGGGGAACGTAAGGTACCAGTGAATGAATAATAAAAGCAGAAGCAAAGTGTTTTTTGTTTCACGGATTTGTATATTTGCCTTTACCTTTTTCAAATAGTAAATCTAAGAAAGCAGCCTGAGTCAGGCGCTGCACACTGGGTGTCGGTACCTCCCTCAGGGTGGCGGCTGACTAACTGCAACTGTGGATTAAGGAACAGAGGCTAAGTGTGGTGTGTGGGTGTATCTCCAGTTATTGCAATTCAGAGGAGCTTCAATTAACGTGGCACTGTTTCAGCTTTCATCATTAATGGATTTATACTTCTTTGTTCCCAAACTTGAGATGGTATTCCACCAAGAAAAATTAGGCCTGATGACAGTGGAAGCCATTGGAATTCTTTAACGTAGACATAATTCATACGGTGACTTACCAATCTCTGATGCTTGGCGTGTCCATTTCTGTGCCACTAGGGCTGTAGCTTCTATACCACCCCACTGCCTTTGTCTCAGAAGGAGTTTATAGCCTTGAGAGAAGGGTGTGAATGTGTATGACAGCTGAGCAATATGTAAAGGGCCTGTGCAACACTACTCCAGACTTCATTCAGACACTGTAACTCTAGGTGTTCAGAGGACAGCAGAATCAAGAGTAGCATGTGGCTGATCATCTAAATGTTTTGGTAGGTTTGTAAAAGAACGTTCTTCAGGTCATTTTTCTCTTCTATACCTTGCACTTTTGCTGGCACTGTCCTTTCATTCTTCCTCCAAACTCCCCCGATGTTATTCTTTTCTTTTCTTTTCTTTTCGAGATAGGGTCTTGCTCTGTTGCCAGGCTGTAGTGCAGTGGCATGATCATGGCTTACTGAAGCCTCAACCTCCTGGACTCAAGCAATCCTCCCACCTTAGCCTCCTGAGTAGCTGGGACTGCAGGCACATGTCACCACGCCTGGCTAATTTTTGTATTTTTTTGGTAGAGTTGGGCTTTCACCGTGTTGCCCAGGCTGCTCTCGAACTCCTGGGCTCAAAAAATCCATTCATCTTGGCCTCCAAAAGTGCTAGGATTACAGATGTGAGCCACCACGCGCAGCTGATGTTATATTCTTTTCTATCCTGGCTTCTACTATGCTAATTCAGGCCCTTTTCCTATCTGTGCAAATAGTTACAGGTGTTAGTGTGTACTACACAAGACTAGCATCAGATTAACCTGATGCCAGGTTGGAATCAGTAATTTCTCTACTCCAAAGCTTCTAGTGGCACTGTGTGGTTTGCCAAATGAAGGTCGTAGCACTCAGGAAAGCACTGATATCTCTCATTCCCTTTGTAGCGTAGTCATAGCTGATGTTAGCATGCTTATTATGTGCCAACCAGGCTTCTCAGGGAGGTATCTTAGTTAATCCTCACATCAGCCCTGTGAAGTAATCCGCAATCCAAATGTGGACTATCATGATTATCCCTATTTTATAAACATAAAAATTGAGGCATGGCATGTGCACGTTACTTGTTCAAGGCTATGCAGGGTACCAAGTGGAGTCAGGATTTGAACCCAGACAGTCTGACTCAAGATTTAGTATCACGTTATGCTGTCATGCTATGTCCTGGGAAAGAGAGGTGATTCACCTGCATATCGCTGCTTGCTTTTTCTTGGATATGTCCTGTACTTTCTGGAGCTCATCATTGCTCCCCCATTTGAAGATGCTTATTTCACACATCTCTGCCCTTTGAAGTCCTACTGTTCCTCAAAAGCCCAGGAGGACCACTTCCTTCATGAAACAAGTTATCACCCCTCCCCCACTGGAATCAAACTTCGTACCCTTGAAAAGTTTCACTCACTGAATTCTTCCTTGTCCGATATAGTTACGTGTTCCTCCTTCACTGATATTCTTTGTACGTTCTTACATATAATTGGCACTTGAGTTTTACTGACTTGAACTGTATTCAAGGCCTTGATTACTAGGCTGAAGTATGAACTTGATCAGGCAGGTAATTTAGAGTCTTTATTGGTTCTTTAGTGTGGGCATTTGAAGATTAAGGGTTGTTTTAGGAATGTAAGCACTATGGTGTTTCCTAGAGTTATTTTAGGGAAGCCAAGTCTGGAAGCAGAGACTAGTTAAGAGCCTCTCAGAATTGCGCTGTTAAGGTGGCATGTGCCATAAAGTAGAAAAATCATAATGAAGGAAAGAACTTAATATAGTCTTATTTAAAATCTGCCCATAGGAATTTCCTTTTCATCCTCATAGCTGAGCCATGGGTTTTGTCCTTCTCTCTTCTTTTTGCCCCCTTTCTTCGCTTGTAGTTTTGCTTTTTTCTCTACCTTTCTTGCCAATCCCAGCTGCCAAGCTCGTTCTGGAGGTGAACCAAGGCAAAGGAGAGGGAGTGTGACTCCTGGAGTCCTTCACCCCCTTCCACATGCAGATGTGGTTTTCATGATTCTCCCCAAAGTTGGTCTTGCCTACAGGTTTCTGGGTTTTTTTTTTTTTTTCTGTCCTTTCAGAGCTCTAGGTTTTCAAACCCTCTACAAATCCACTTTCCAGAAACTCTGCTCCAGATTTTTTAAAGCAGTAACCCCTAAATGGGATGACACATGTGGAAGGAAGGAACCTTTCTTCATGTCCATTTCCTGATCTCAGCCTCACGGTTAGTGACCCTTTGGATATAGCTGCACTTTTGCTTGCTTCTCGCCTTCACTAGAACCTGCTCTCCAGGAGGGTGGAGCACAACCCTCCCTTCCTCCTTGTCAGTGCAGTGCCTGGATCTGTACACGTTCGCTGAATGCTGACTGAATTTTCTTGGCTTTAGAGCTAAGTATTTGAGAATTAAATGGGATTTTCTTTAATTGATCTGGAAACTGCTTAGCCAGCATGGGTATTATGTTTAACATTTGCTTCCATGGGAAAAAGAAGGCAATTACTGGGCATCAGTCGTGTGTGCCTTGACACCTTTTAAATGTTTCATTTAATCGTCTCAATAACCCTGCAAAGTAGGTGTATTAGCCCCATTTTTACCAATGAAGTACTTGAGATTTTAAAGTTATATAACTTGCCCCAGGCTGGTGAAATACCTTGATCACAACTGCGATTTATCTGATGTGAAAGTTTTTTGAAATATGACAGACTCATGTTTGAGGACTGCCTTATGTATAGTTAAGAGAACACATGTTGACTTATTTGGACTTTGCTGTGTCTTTAGGATTTTAGAGCCACTGGAGGCTGAAATGTCTTTCTGTCTATAAAGAAATCATCCTTGAAATCATTTTGAGGAAAGGTGGTATTATATGTTTATTGCAACTTACCAGAACTAAAATGTAGAGTTTGAAATCTTCCAAGTAGGGCAGTAAGGAGCTACCAGCAATTTAAAAACAGAGTGTGATATAATAGCATGTTCTGTAACTAAAGTTCTGGCAGCTGTGTGGACAATGAACAAAATAAGGGCTGGAGGCAAGAGAGCCAGTAACCCGGGGTAACCATAGGAGTTTAGAGGAGATAATGGCCTGAGCTAAGATGATAACCCAAGGGAGGGTGGTAAAGTGGGGATGATTCAAGATGGATTATGGACTTGACAGAACTTTGTAAAATGTAAGTGTGTATGGTGGAGAGTAGGGGTACAGGGATTGTGGTATTTGAGTGGGGAACAGTTAGGGGAAGGAAGGAGAAAGAGGCCCTCAAAGAATCCAGTGTTTCTAACTTACGCATCTGATGAGCTATTGATGCAATTAACCAAAATATGTAAAACAAGAGGTAGAAGAACAGGTTTGGGAGGAAGATAATGAATTTAATTTTCAAATTGTTGGACTTGGACATTGGAGGTTGCTCAGAAAAGCATGTAGTCAGAGAGGCTGGAGACTGACTAAGGAACAAACAACACAATGAAAAGAGAAGATAAAAAGAGGAACATGCTCATGAAACTGAGTGGCAAGAGACATGGGAAAGAAGGCTAGAGAATGGAGATAATAGGTGACTTTAGAAGATTGTTTCCTAGAAAGCGAGAATAGTGGGCAGTGTCTGGAGGGATGAAAACTCAAGATGCATTTGGTAGGTAGAAGATAATCTTGGAATGGGATGAGGACAGTGATGGGTGTATTATAGAAACACTACCTGCTGCAGTGGAATGAAGGATTTAGAGAGAAAGACCAAGATTTGAGGGCTACTCAGTTCATTTTCTCATTCCAGTAAGACTCTGAAAGACACTAAAGAACTATATGTATACAAATTCAAAGATTATATATTTCCTCTGATATTCCTGATTTTACAGTCCAGATTTACTTTTAGGGTTAATTTTATCAATGAAATAGGCTTCCCTTAACACATTTGTCTAATAGAAAACATTTGAGGAATGTAGCTTTCTGATTTGGCATTTAAGATTGGCCCTGTTTTTTAAATTAAATCCTATCTATGGTGACATGAAAATCTTAATTCAACAGATTTAGCAGAAATAAATGTTACCTTTGGGACTCCAGACCCTCCTTATGTTTTTGTTTAAAAATGTAGAGTCTTGTACTTCTGTTTCATCAGTCATCAGTCTGACAGTTGGTGGGGCCATCTGAACTTTCAGTGGATACTTCTGCTCACATTATACATAATTTGAGGGAAATTTTTATTTTATATGCTGAGACGTTGATAGACAACTGCCTTATCTTTTCTGGCATGAACAACTGAAACCACTTGGATAGTTCATTATCAGTCATCAGGAATCTAGATCTCTCCCAATAATTTATATTCCTGTTCCATCCAGTTCAACGATGATGTTGCCATTATTATCTTCTGAAGCTTGGATTCTTTGTAGGGTACTCACTTGGCATATACCTTGCAGAGAAAAATAAAGAAGTTGAAATCCTTCCTGAAATCATTGTTGAACAATTTATACTTGAATGTAATTATAGATATGTTCACTTGCAAGAAGTTTCAGGAATAATTTACTGTAAAAACATGGGATTGAACAGAGATGCCTCAAGACTGCCATAAGGGGAAGGCCACACAAGTGGGGCTCTGGAACTCTTACTTTGAAACCACAGTCACTCACTTTAATGCCTCCCATATATTGGTTTGGAAAGAGGCGGTCTGCCTAAGACTTTGATTTGAAAGTAGGCTACTTAAAACCAAAATTAAAAATCAGTATCTTTATGAAAGAGAAGGCTTTACCAGGCCCAGTGACATGCATGTGGTCACCTGGTTAATGAGAGAAATGCACCTGTAATTGCCCATGTGGTTCTCTCTTCTTTGCCTGTGTCTGTCCCAGCGACTGACACAACAGTCTGCCTGGCTGTAGCCACAGGGACGCTGTCCTTTCTGTTAACTCTTTCAAAGAGGAGATGGTTATCTGCCCTTTTATTAATATTTAAGATGTTTAAATAGCGATTTCTTTGTTTCTGAGGTAAGTATAGTCCTTCAAGAGACAGTTTTAAGAGTGAGACATTTCCCTCTAGGGCTTAAGCTTGTTCTGTTTGATGCTATATTTGGTAGAAAAGGATAATGTTCACTTGCCATCTCCCACAAAATATTTTTTATGTACTTTGAGAGTATTTATTAATACTTCATCCTGTCTTTTATTCTTCAAACTAGAAAACATCAGTGTTTTGAATATGTAACCCCTGATTTGTCTCTCTTTCTTATACAGCAAATAGATTCTGCACTTTAATTGGCTCTAAGTCAGATTTTTTTTTTTTTTTTGTAAGAGTCGTGAAGATGACCACTTATTTTCACTGAGTCATCTCTAACTTAAGTGTATGGTGGTTTTGGCTAGGGAATAGAAACAACCAGTAATTTTTGCTATTCTTAGCAGAGTTTTATTATATTCTTCAGATTGGCATTCATCAAGTGATTATTAGCAAGTGTTATGACTACATCTGCATTTCCACATTTAAACTGCTTTACAAAAGTCTTTCTGCTGAAACCTAAAAATCCTATACCCACTGAAAAATCAACAATTATTTTTTGAGAGCAAGAATCAGCCCTAATTTATTTTTATTTCCCACAGTGCTAAGTATTGTGTTTTATACAGAGTAAACAATCAATGTATGTCAAACAGTTGAATGAGTGAAATGTCCTAGTACTTCTGCATATCCACATGGAGTAGTAAATTTTTGATCTTTTATTTAGTGCCTTCCTTTAAATTATTATGTACTGTCTTAGTCCATTTAATATTGCTATAACAGAATACCTGAGGCTGGGTAATTTAAAAAGAAAAGAGGAGGTTTATTTGGCTCATGGTTCTGGTGGCTGGAAAGTCCAAGAGCATGGCAGTGGCATCTGCTTGGCTTCAGGTGAGGGCCATGTGCTGTGTCACAATATGATGGAAAAGCAGAAAGCCAAGTGGTGTGTGCAGAGACCCAACACAAGGCAATCTCACTTTATAACAACCTGCTCTTGTGGTAACTAATTCAGTCCTGCTAGAGTGAGAACTTACTCCCTTGAGACTGCATTAATCCCTTCATGACCCAAACACCTGTTAAAGGTAACATCTCCCAACACCACCACATTGGCCATTAAATTTTAACGTGAGTTTTCTTGGTGATGAATCACATCCAAACCATGGCATCCTAGTTTTTTCTAAATTAAAACTAGGATGCCATTTTTCTAGATTAAAACTAGGATGCCATTTTTCTAGATTAAAACTAGGATGCCATTCTGAGAAAAAACTGCTATCCTAGTTTTTTCTCAGAATATTGCCACTTGTTTTAAACTTGTTTTTTGGGTAGAAAAACTTAGGCACAACGCTTTATGAATTGCCCGGTTGGTCCTTGGATTAGGATTAACTGCCAAATTAAAATGGAGAATTGGTAGGTCTTTTTCTGGAAAGTAAGACAGGTTTAGGAAGAATTCTAACAGGTAAGTCTAAGTTTTTTGTGATGAGGAAACAGAGCTGAAGCACTAGTCTCATAAATTCATATTAAAATCTGTCTGCTGCTCACTCAAAATATGTAAATTACAAAAAAACTTAAGGTTTGCACAGACAGTATACTGTAAAGCTTGAAACATTTGGTTTAGAAAATAGTTTAAGTTCCATGGAATTCAGAATTTATTGGGTAGTACAATGATGGCTACGGGAGTAATTATACCTTTTGTTCAAAAGGCTATTGTTTTTGGGGCTTATGGGCTGATGTTATTTCGAGGAAATCATGGTCCATGGCTCAGGATGTGTCAATAGGGGACCCTCTTGGTATCTTAGGTAGTAATTCCTTACAGTTGACATAGTTTTGCATTTTGCAGCATTTAGAACAGCTACACCTTAAACACTAAATCTTCACATGGCATTTGGGCAAGCAAAAATGCCTTGCCAAACTTCACATGCCCACTGGCCAGTGGTACCAGTCCTAATGGATGCTACTGGAGGCTAAATTATGTATCTGTGAACCACTTGAAGTAATTCAGATAAATATGTCAAGTATTGGGGGTAGGTTTTTAAAAGTTTGGTGGTCCTTTTTGAATAAATGATTTAAATCACTGTACTTATTTCTGGGCAATGAATACATGGCCTGTATGTTAGACCCAATTGTACAGTGGGCAGAAACCTAAGCTTGTCCACAGCTAACTGATTTACATTATTAATATGAAGAAAAAGATGTATTGGCAATAAGATTTTCCTTATTTTAGTGGAAAAAGAATAAACTGGGTACTATTTATATAAATGAAAGCTTTACCAACCCAAGGAAGAAAGAATGAAGCTTCTAGTTTATCATGAAATGATTCAAGTATACGTAGCGTGCAGCCTTCCTTCTTACATAGATAGACTTTCCTCCGTGTGGCTGCCAGGAACACCTGATACCAGCGTTTCATGTTTTGTTTTCAGGATCAGTTCAGTGATATGAGAATCAGCATAAACCAGACGCCTGGGAAGAGTCTTGACTTTGGGTTTACAATAAAATGGGATATTCCTGGGCTCTTCGTAGCATCAGTTGAAGCAGGTAAATGATATATTCAACTCTACTGAACTTTCTTCTCCTTTTTCATCTTTCATTGTGGGGTTGGGGACCACAGAAATTAGTCTATTTAACATAGGAGGAGAAAACGTGTGAAAAATGCAACTCTAAGGCCACAGAATGCATCCTCTTCCCTGAGATTATTAGTTGAGGTTACAAATTCCATATTGTTTATTATTCTTACCTAATTAATTTTAGTTTTGAAGAGTCTTAATTTGGTGATTTTACAGATTTTGTCTATTTTGGACATTATATTTGGAAATACTAACAGCACTTAAGATTCAGAAAGATCTTGCCATGATCAGCCATACTTTGCAGTAGATATATATGTGCTATTTAATAAGGTGATTTTTTTTTGAGTGCTCTAATATACATTGCCTATGAAGTCTTCAGGACTTCTGCAAAAGGATTACCCCTCCTCCATCCAGATCTATACCATGTCAAGCCTGGGGAACTCTTTTCAAAACATTATAAGGTCTAAAATTAAAATGAAAGCTGTTGTATCTAAGAGGAGTTTCTTTATTTTTACTTTTATTTTTTTACATATCTCAGCTATATAAAATTGTATGTTAACAGCAGTTTTTTCTTTTACATCTTAAGGTTGCCTTAGTTAGATAATGGTATTTTAGTTATGGAGTAATTTTAAGCAGTTTTAAATAGCTGTGTTTTCTTCTGCTCCATTCCAAAATGTATCTGATTTGCAAGCTCAGTTAAAATGCAGTGTATTTCACATTTCAAATTTAAGAATTACTTAATTTTTTTGTTCTTGGGAGGTTAATAAAGAAGTTTTATTGAATATATTTTTCCTTTAATTCTTAACAAAGATGCATTCTGTAGAACTTAAAAACTAACTCTAATGCTTTGCATGTTGTACTTCGATACTTGATATTAAAAAAATAGTGACCTTTCTCCACCTGAAAAAGAGAGAAATGGTTAATTGAAATTAAGAGTCATTTTTCTTAAGCTTAAAGCAGCAACTGGTAGAACATGTGGAATTTTTCCCAGCTGGTTGTTTAATTTGTTTTGCATTTTTAGGTAGCCCAGCAGAATTTTCTCAGCTACAGGTAGATGATGAAATTATTGCTATTAACAACATCAAGTTTCCATATAAGGATACAAAAAAGTGGGAGGAAACCATGGCTAAGGCTCAAGAAACTGGAAACCTAGTGATGGATGTGAGGCGCTATGGAAAGGCTGGTGAGTTTGTGTTACCACCGTGTCTGGCCTTTGAAATTGGGGCCTGGCCCTTGGCAAGTGCTTCTAACAGTTTGCTTCAATAACTTTTTATATTTTTCACTTTACTTATGCTTTGGCATTAAAGGTGTTTTGTAGTCACATCGTGACAAATCTTGAACCCTCCCCCTTTGAATATTCTGTCTGGACTTTTCACTAGCAAATTTACTGAATTCTACATTATTTATTGAGTGATTTATATACTGGTCTGACTGAATGCAAATATCAATTGAAGACAAATGTATCTGCATCCAGGAGTTATTTAAAATACTGAGTATTAAGAATTATGCTATGATTTAACTTTCTCGGCAGCATCAGAACCATACTGGTATAAGAGAGAGCGAGCCTGGTAGGTCATACTCCTGTTTATTCTCAAATAACTTTGAATGTGCATTTCATTAATGTGTTTCTTAGTTATAGAGGTTAGATGGGAAAGGGCATTAAACCTCTGCAGACCTACCAGCTTATGATATCAAAATAAATTAATTTTTTTCCTGGTCTATGGGAAAGATTCAGCAAATTTGCTAGTTTTTTCATTACTAACGTGATTTAACCCTTGTGTTTTAGGAAGGTGGTCTGTTGGTAAAAAGTCCTAAACTCTTGATTTATTTCACACACTGTCTGATTTGTTTGTCTTGTCTATGTAGATTTTTTTTAATATGTGTATTCAATGACATTATTCTTTCCACTTCACCATTTATGTGTACTCATTTGATCTTCATGTGCCAATCAGACTGGGGCAAAGACCAACCTTCCCTGCCATTTATACGGCATAAAACCCTCAATCTCACCAGTATGGCTACCAAAATTATAGGTTCACCTGAAACAAAGTGGATTGATGCAACTTCTGGAATTTACAACTCAGAAAAATCTTCAAATCTGTCTGTAACAACTGATTTCTCCGAAAGCCTTCAGAGTTCTGTGAGTATTTAGAGAAGTAGGAGTACTGGTGTGGAGCAAAGCGGCTGTTACAGTTGTGTATGGAAGAAAATAATTTATTTTGTTTGTGCAATTTTGATACGACCTTTAAAATATAAATGATTGAATAAGGTAACATATAGTAAAGAGATATAGTAAAATATATTTTTGAAAACCATAGGTATTCCTCATACAGTCGTTGTGAGTTATATAATGGTAAAACCAAAAGATCCCATAATGTTGTTTTGCAGGTGTTTTCCACCAGCCTTTCATCATTAGACCCACCTCTAAGATCTTTGTGAGCATAAAGTAGCAATTATATAAAATTATACACTATAAATTCTTTATGCGTTCCTTAGTCTTGACTGGCAAATAAATATAATAGTTGGGTGTAATGTAAAACTTCATGAAGCATTTTTTGTTTTTGTGTAGGTGAATTTGTTGGGTAGACTTACATATGTGGTTAAGAGAAATCAGTTTCATTAATTTGATCAAAACTATAATGTAGAAATTTTTCTAAGTGTCAAAGGAATTTTTTATATAGACTTTGAAGTAATGTTTTTAGTTATGATACAAATTGTTTAAGTTAATAAATTTAAATTTCAACTAAATATTGTGCACTTATACTCACTTCTTAGATTGTGTTATTTTTATTATCAAGTCCAAGTAACTCCTTTTATTTAATAAAGAAATCTTACTATATTGTATAAGAAAGGTTTAAATGTTTAATAATCCAATATGACTGTTTTGTGTACTCATAAATATAAGCCAAATGGACTAATGATTATCGAGTTGATTTTATTTCTTGGAAAATTAATGATTGATTCAACTTAAAATCATCCATGCCTGCAGCTGGTCATTAATTCTCCCACAAATATTGAAGTATAATGAAAAAATTTAAGTTTCTACTACATGTAAAAGACTATAAGAAATGGATCAATATCTCGAGAAACTCATCTTGTTAAAATATATATTCACTAATGAGAAATGCATTATTTAAGCCCAAAGTCCAACTGGAGAGAATATTAACTAGCACTTTTATCCTTTCCAGAATATTGAATCCAAAGAAATCAATGGAATTCATGATGAAAGCAATGCTTTTGAATCAAAAGGTAAATATCACTATTATAACTTACATTTATAATACAGGAAAAGACATAGCACTCAAATTCTGCTATTCTAAAAATTAATATCTGTGAGTGAAAGAAAAACTGATCCGCTGCAAGTTGAAACTAAAAAGGTTAGCACGCAGATCCAATTGCAGCCAGGTGGAAGGGCGTTCAGTTCCAGTGCTGAATAGTTCAGGAACTGCAAACAAAGCTTTGGCAGCATGTTCCGGAGCTTTGAGTGCCTGCCTAAGTCAAATAAGAAAGACTGGTTTTCCCGAGGCTGTCAGCTTTCTTGCTATGGTATGCTAGCTACAGGGAATCTTAGTTAAGCATGAAACTATGAATGAAGTTTCCTTTCTTCTTTATTGTGAAAGGGACAAGCTTGAAGGCTGTTAGCCGTAAGAGGGAAATGCTAGTGGCAATGAAGTCGTTAGCAGATGCACCCATTTGTAATGAAAAAGAAGGCAAAGTATCTAGGGAAATTTTGGAGTTATCTCCATCTTCCTTCTTCGGCCTATCCAGAAATAATTTAGCTGCCATACATTGTGTGCTATTCCTTGGGCACAGAAAAATAAGAATAGACCCAGTCAGTGCAAGCAGAGGAAAAACACAAAGAAGGTGAGACTTCTGCCGTGAACCTAGACTGCCAAGAATGGGACTGGGTTTTCACAGTGCTTTGGTGGCTTTAAATCTACATTTGACAGTTTATAATACATTATCTTAAAGCCAACCTAAATATATAAATTTCCCTTTTCTTATCGATTATTTAATTTCATATTTCATTTCTGATAGATAGAAATGACTACATTTTGTCTTCAGTTGCATTCTTTATCAAAGAAGTTTTTGAAGCAAACTTTGCTTATTTTTCTCTGTTATGTTACATATAAAGCACCTGGGTCCTGTTCTGCAGTAGCTCAGGTGAGACAGCTGATCAGACATCTAGCTTTTCGATGACTAGGGGACTCTACGTGGGCCCTGTCATCGGAAGGTTTTGTTTAGATAAGTAGCCACTAACTAGTATCAAGTAATAATCACATATATATTTTATGCCGTAGTCTTTGACAGATCTATGGGAGAAGTCAGAATGTTTTTCTTTTGTTTTCTTGGCTGAACTCCATTTGCTTTACTTAATATTAGTAGCTAAGAGATCTTGAAAACCAGGTCAAAAAATTCTAATTAGAAGAATGTTGTTTAACTTTATTATTTGGTTTTATTTGATCTTTCTCTGGGTATCATTTTTTTTTTTTGTTTTCTTCCTCATTACTTTTCACTTCTTATTCATAAGTGTTGTGAAAACTGTTATAGACAGTTTTCCATGTAGCAGACAAGATTATGGATTGTTTAAACTAAGCAAAAACTATTACTTTCCTTTTCCCTAAAACAGTGTGATGTAGCATGGAAGATGGTACTTTGGCTTTACATAGCTATGATGCTGTGTGCTGAAATTTATTAATATAAATATTTGTTCCTTCTAATTTGAATGTAGTGTAGGCTACTAAAATTGCGTGTCCCTGTGCCTTGAAATAATCTATATCTTCTATGGCTATCAGTTTGTCCTCTTTTAAAATATTTTGCTACAGATAGGAAAGGTTTATCAAGTATCATTTAATTTCCCAGTGGTGAGAAATCAAAATGAATGACATGGTGTTTATTTTTTTTTCAACTAGCATCTGAATCTATTTCTTTGAAAAACTTAAAAAGGCGATCACAATTTTTTGAACAAGGTAAACCACAAAGCTAACAATTCATGCACTTCCTTGGAATTGTTCTCACTCTCCACTCTTCCTCCTGGTCTGTGGTGCTGGGCACTGAGCCTCTTCAATTTGTGTGTCATTATGACCAAGCAGCATAACCCATTTCCATTCTTTCCCTAGGGTCATCAGGCTTTTCTTACAGCTCATGGGTCTACCTCTGTGGTAATGGGTCTTTGTGTGTCCTTTGTATACCTCTAAAGGTTTTACTTTTTTTTTTTTAAACTTTGTAAAAAAAAAAAAAAAAGGGAGGGGGGGAGATGTTCTTAACACTTCTTTCCACTGGGTAACAGTAAGAAATGAGGAATTTCATCTAAGCCTTACTGCTTACTATAAATTGCCTAATATTAGATTACACCAACATGCAATTGGCTGAGTTTTTAAAAACTCTAACCTGTTTTTGATTGTTGAAAATACTCTTAATAAAGAAGAGTTATTTTTGCTATGGGTTGGTGGCTTTGGAGTGTTGATTTGATTGCCCTGTTGACTTTGAAGTAAATGCAGAGTAAATACATTTTGGTTGCATCTGAGAACAGGTGCACTTTGAGATTCTCTGTGTTGGTGTAATTGGGCAGGGCCGCCTCAAGATGTGCTGTGCATGTGACATTTGCTTCCCTGTAACGTTTGCCCAATGCTCTGTCTCATGAATGCTGTTCAAGCTCTGTTTTGCTACTAAGAACTTAAAAGTAATAGTCAACATTTGAGATGCAGTGGTCTGAGGATATCGTGCTGTTGCCATCAAAAATGTTAGTATTTCTTACTTTTAAGGTTATTAACATGTTGATAAACGTGTCTTATAACACAGTGCTTACTGAGTTTGTATATTTTGTGTTAATCACCTAATATATTTCCTTTGTCAGTATCCTTAGTGGTTTTGGTTTATATTTTAAAATAAAATTCCTGTTTGTCTATGGTTATTTGACTGAAACATTATGATACTCCTTGCTAAAACTGGCTAAAATAAAGCAGTTCCTTTTCTTTCTCTGTTCTAATTTTCTTCCACTTTTCTTCAACAGGCTATTCTAGGGAAGAATATTTTTCTAGGTCTCAAAGCAATTTTCTTTAAAAAATTGTATGTGAATTATTTATTTGACAGCTGAGATTTCAAGAAAATTTAAAAGTACTGTATGATAGTATATTTTCTGATATTTTACTTTTTAAATAATCATTGTTCTATGTAAAGGTATACTTGTGTAGGTCCCCTAAGAATAAAAAGAATAAGACTTTACCCATAGGTTTATACATGAAGTTTGAATATTTGTGTTTCAAATACTAGGAGCAGAAAAAGGAAATATTCCTTGAACATGTTTGTTGCAGTGCCTTGCTTATAAAAGGTGACTCATTAGTAAGAAGACTAGAAAAATGTGACTTGCAGCTGTCATGATGTAACTGAGTAGTGGCAAGTAAAAAATTGGGATTTGGTAGATGTTGTAACATTTGAAATTCTTTTTTTTCTCCTATTAGGCCAAACTGTAAGATACTGCCCAGTTTATTAATAAAAGAACCTTGAAGCTTCTTCAGAAATATCCACTGATCCTACTCTAATACCTAGAGCTAGGGTTTATTTTGGCATCTGTATCTTCCTTTTACTAACTTTGAATTTAAAAGATGGGTAACAGACGGAACTGTTACACCTAGAGAAAAAAGGATTTACTGACTGTTGTTCAAGAAAACATTGTCACTTAGTATACTGGCATAGAGACAGCTAATGATAGAAGTTTCTGAAAGAAATTGTTTCATAGGAATGAAGACTTACATTGTATATTTTTCTTCCTCGCCCACGTGCTGCCACACAGGAAGCTCCGATTCTGTGGTTCCTGATGTAAGTAGCATTCATTTGTCATTTGGAATAAGGTGAACTTGGTGGGACTGAATTAGTACACAGTAGTGTGCTTACCATGATTTTAAGTTGCATAAGAGTTTATCAGAGAGTTACCCTTCCAAGTTGAAAAACTTATTTTAAAATACAAAGCCAGATCTCCCTCGGTACAGTTTAAGCAAACTGTGATATGAATAATTTATGTGTGCAAAAGTGGTTCAGTAGATGACTTAATGAAGTTGTTCTCTATTTGTGTCTCTTCTCTGATAACTGGTTAGCTTCCAGTTCCAACCGTCAGTGCCCCGAGCCGCTGGGTGTGGGATCAAGAGGAGGAGCGGAAGCGGCAGGAGAGGTGGCAGAAGGAGCAGGACCGCCTACTTCAGGTAGCTCTGGCTCACGTGGATGGGTCGGAGCTAGGTTGAATTTCATGGCTTTTCTCCAGTCTGCGTCAACCAGTATTGAGACACTAACTTTAAACTCAACAGTCTCACAACCAACCAATATTTTTGTATGCAGTACATTTTCCATAAAACAATTACTTTTCCATTTTGAAGATTTCCAGAATCATTCTTTAAAAATCATTATTTATTAACCCCCGTGTATGTTTTTATAGAGTATGAAGGGCACTCACTTAGGGAGTGTGAAGTGCGTGACTGTGCTGACTTGGTTCCCATAAACTGTTTGCTGGGTCCATTGCAGAGTATTCAGCCCCCGTTACAGTTTGCTAGAGGCTTTAATGAGTTACAGCCATGGTAAAGGGTGGATACGGGTTGAATTCTGTGTCTATCTTATCTTTTACCCCAGTGTCTGCATTTTAATTCAATATACACTCTTTTCTACTTTAGGGACTAAACTCTGATTGGCTTATGAAAATAAAATCATGATCTTGAAAAGTTTGAGGTTGAAGGTTTAGAGATCATAAAAATTCTAATGAAGAAGATTCTTAATGTGAAGAGTTAAAGAAGATTCTTAATGTGAAGAGTTAATCTGTCATTTTAATATATGTCGTATTTTCTTATAGGAAAAATATCAACGTGAGCAGGAGAAACTGAGGGAAGAGTGGCAAAGGGCCAAACAGGAGGCGGAGAGAGAGAATTCCAAGTACTTGGATGAGGTAGCGTTAGAACATGCCTGTTTAGTTTTCCTTCTCTTTACCTTGTTGGTGGGATTAGCTGAGAAGCAGGAGACACTTCATTTCTCTCTACCTTTGACCATATGTTCACCTGTGTAGCTTTTTGAAAAATCCAATGAGGTCTGATTTGTTAGAATTTTGCTTGGATGTTTCAGCCTTTCTCCTAGTTTTTGCAGCACATCATGAATGAATTATGTTAATAGAACTTAAGTGCATCTTCCTCTTCTAAGTTACATCTTAGTCACTCGTGTGTAGCTTTTTTGTGGTAAAACTCTTTTTTTTTTTGGATGGAGTCTTGCTTTGTCCCCGGGCTGGAGAGCAGTGGTGCGATCTCGGCTCACTGCAACCTCCAATTCTCTGGTTCAAGCTGTTCTCCTGCCTCAGCCGCCTGAGTAGCTGGGATTACAGGCACGTGCCACCACACCCAGCAAATCTTCGTATTTTTAGTAGAGACGGGGTTTCACCATCTTGGCCAGGATGGTCTCGATCGCTTACCTCGTGATCCACCTACCTCGGCCTCCCAGAGTGCTGAGATTACAGATGTGTGCCACCACGCCTGGCCTTTTAGTGGTAAAACTCTTAACATGTTTTTTGAGTGGAGTCCTGGTCCAACTATAGTTAGTATCATCTGAAACAGAATATTTATGTCTATGCGAAATTATAGAGCTAAACAGATTTAGATGGATTTCTCTTTTCACTGGTCACCTAGGAACTGATGGTTCTAAACTCAAACAGCATGTCTCTGACCACACGGGAGCCCTCTCTTGCTACTTGGGAAACCACCTGGAGTGAAGGGTCCAAGTCTTCAGACAGGGAAGGAACCCGAGCAGGAGAAGAAGAGAGGAGACAGCCACAAGAGGAAGGTGTTCATGAGGACCAAGAAAAGAAGCCACAGGATCAACTTGTTCTTGAGAGAGAGAGGAAACGGGAGCAACAGCTTCAGGAAGAGCAGGAGCGGAAGTGGCTTCAGGCTGAGGCTGAGGAGCAGAAGCGCCCTGCGGAGGAGCAGAAGCACCAGGCAGAGAGAGAGTGGGAAACATCAGTCAGAATATACCAGTACAGGAGGTCCGTCCCCATAGCCAGAGGGCACAAGGGCTGTTAGGGTAGCTTGGCTTAGCTGTATCCATTCCCCGCTTCCAAGGCTCCCCCTTGCTCTTCCTGCTTCCTACCATCCATTCTCCACACAAGTGAATACAAGCCACCAGAGAACTTTTAAATTATAAACCCTGTCATGTCATCTTGCTTCCCCGCCCAGAACCCTCCAGATCACTTCCTGTCACATCAGAAGCCCATCCAGCATCCTTGCCATGGCCTAGAAGGCTGGCGTGAGCTAGATTACTTTGCGGTACCTCCACTCTTCCCCTTACTCTGTTCCAGCCACACTGGCCTCCTGTTTCTTCCTTGAAAATGCCCAAGGACTGGCATTTTCTAGTCCATCTGCTTGGAGAAGTCATCGAATGTTTGTGTGTCTTGTGTTCTCATTTTCTTCTAGTCTCTGCTCAAACATCACCTCCTTAGACTTTCTAGAATCCCTGATTTAAAATACAGGCCCCTTCTCAGTCCTTCTCCCTGTATACTCTTACCTTGTTTTATATTATGCGTTTATTTCTTTACCTGTTGGCCTGTCTGCTGCAGTAAGATATAAGTGCTTGGTGGTTACTCATTGAAATACCTTTGTATGTTAGTTTTTAGCCCAAAGATTATTTGCATACAGGCTAGAATGACATTATTTTGATACCCTTTTCTTAAACTCAGGGAAGGGCTTAAAGTCTAATGTTTTGACTACAAAATCTTTTTCCATCTTTTAGGCCCATTGATTCCTATGACATACCAAAGAGAGAAGAAGAATCTTCAGGTTTTCTTCCTGGTGACAAGTATGTAGAGGATGTTATTGTAATTTAATTGATGATAACTGGCTTCAAATAATATTCCAGGGCTTGCCTCGATTTGTAGAACTACTTTAGCCCTTTGTCTGTGGGACATAAAGAGGAATTGCTGGTTGATCTTTGTATCAGTTAGCTTTTGCTGTGTAACCAACTATTCCTGAATTTAATGAATTAGCTTATGATTTTGCAGGTCAGCATTGTAGGCTGAGCACAGTTGGGCAACCTTTTAGTTGACTGGACTTGCTCATGTATCCGCTCCCTATTAACTAGGCAGCCCTGCTTTTGGGGGTTGGCTGGCTGTCAGCTGGGACAGTGAGAACAACTGGGTCATGTGTCTTTCAACATCCACTGAGCCAGTGAGGTCTTATATATATGTGGTGGCGGGGGCAGAGGAAAGAGAATTAAAGAGAGGAAATCCACAAGGCATCTTAAGATTTTAGTTGTTGACTAAAGTCACAGTCACAGGTCACGGAGAAGAGAAGAACACAGCCTCTTTATGGGAGCAATCACATTGCAAGGGAAATGGATGTGGCTGGGAAAGGACTGTGTCAATTTTCTGTAATCCAATGTAATCTTTCTTTTAAAAAGGTTTTCAATAATGGCTTAACATTACTCCCAAAAGGGTTATGTATGGACATCTGAAATGGAAATGGTGACCTTTGAAAGGGTTATATATGGACAGCTGAAATGGAAATGGTTCCGGCAGTTTGGCTGGAACTACTGGTCGGTTTTGGGGAATGAAGATAAAATTTCAGATATCTGAAAAGATATACATGTCTTAAAATTTCCTAAAACATTGTTTTAATGTGTTAAAGTAATTTTTAAAATACTTTGCAGTTTTGAAATCACTAAGGACTTCTAACAGTCTGTCTACAAGTATCGAGGGTAGGGCCTTTATCTAGTGTTTTCAGAGCTGAAATTTCTCCTTTTGTCTTACTTATTAGATATAAGGAAAGACTTGTGTCTACAAGCAACCAGGATGACTGAATAGGGCTCAGAATAGAAGGGGAAAAGGAAAGGAACAAACGAGTAGTAACGGGCCAACAATAAGCTAAAGAAGAATCTAGTGATAGATGACCTTGTTTATAATCTCTCAGGGTAACAGTAAATCATTCAAATTTTTATCTCCTTTTAAAAGTTACAAATTTACTTACATATTTATAAAAGCTTTATTTATATAGCTCATTACCTTGGGAAAAATAATTAAAATGCAGAGAAAGGAAACTTAAGGAAGCCTGGGAAATATGAAATACCTGCAGGCAATCCTGATAGAGCATACCCTAGAGGCATTGAGGAGTGTGGCTAGGCATCTGGTAATAAGTGTTTTCTTCTATGTAGATACAAGTGAAAGTATTCACAAGTGTAGCTGTCTACCACTTATGACACGTTATTATGTATTATAGATCATTGGATTTATGCATATATATGTATATGTATGTACATAAGTATAATATTAAAGATTATTTTATAATGTATATTATACATTGTTATCACTACTATTATTTTCTTTTCTTTTTCTTTTTTTTTTTTTTCTTGAGGCAGAGTCCACCTGTGTTGCCCAGGCTGGAGTGTAGTGGGGTGATTTCGGCTCACTGCAACCTCTGCCTCTTGGGTTCAAGTGATTCTCCCTTCCATGTAGCTAGGACCACAGGAGTGTGCCACCATATCCAGCTAGTTTTTGTATTTTTTGTAGAGATAGGGTTTCACCATGTTGGCCAGGCTGGCCTCAAACTCCTGACCTCAAGTGATCCAGCTGCCTTGGCCTCCCAAAGTGCTGGGATTACAGGAGCAAGCCAACATGCTGAACCACTACTATTATTTTCAAAGTTCAGTGTGTATAGCAGAATGGGAATGAGATTAGCATGTGTTGACTTATACACCTAGTGTATTGGTACAAAGTTAAGGCATTTCCTGAAGTTGACTATGCTGTATGCTTTAGTACCTCTTTGGAGCACTAAGATGGCATTTGGGAAATTAATGTTCCACAGTAGTCAGTGGCACCCCAATGCCCAAGAAGTTGACATTATAACCCTGAGCAGTGTGGAGGAAGTGGGACAGTCTGACTGTAGGTGATCTGATGGCAGATGCTTTGTAAGCCTGATGAGATTTAAGGTCTGGATCAGAGTGAACATTGACAAAACTTGACCAATAAATTATAGTCTTAATTATCATACAAACTGGAGAAGTACTGTCGCATGTCTGTGTGTATTTCCAGCATACCACTCTTCTCTTTTTTAGGGATGTCAAGATTTTCTTTTAGTTTGTGAAAGATGAAACTTTTCTTGTTTTAGAAATAATTGCTCTCAGAAGACATACAAAATAAATCAAATGCTTTAAAAAGCAATCTCTTTGGTATTTTTACTTCATAAATTAAAAAGATGTTATTAATGAGACATATTTAATATATTGTGTTTTGTATTTTAGGAATAAATCCAGATCTACTACTGAACTGGATAATTACTCCACAAATAAAAATGGTAAATGCGATTTTTCCCCCTACACTCCTTCACAATTGCTTATTTGTGCTATGTTATGATAAGTATTTTTTAAGCTCAAGATATTTCAGATTCATTAAGATTACATAATTAAAATACTTAGTATTTTAACCTCTGTATATAAAAACAACAAAACAACTGTCTTGTGTTTATTTTGTCTTTATTTTATATTGGAAAAAATATAGGGAGATTAAAATGGCTTTTACATTGCTAATGAAATATGTGGGAATTTTGCAAAGTGGTGCTGATGCAGTTGCATATAGTAGATTTTGTCTTGCAGCTGAAGAAATGGTACAGAAAAGATTTCTATGAAATACTGGAGGACTTAAAAATTGCATACTAATTTGAATTATGTACATGCCAAAATATCAAAAAAAGAAAAAATTATCACTTCACTAATTGTGCAAAAACAATTAGGACTTGACATTGTTAGTATAAAATATGTTTCTGAAGAATGCATATAACTGAAATTATATACGTATGAAAAAAACCCTAAGCAATAATTACCATTTTAAGCAGGGTTTGCATCTCAGGATTTGCATAAGCAGGTGGCTGGTCATTTATATGAATGAATGAAGGTCCAGGTAAGGCTGAGGTAGACATGCCCATCAAGGTGGACAGTCACTGCCCAGCTCCAGCCTATCATTGCCATGCTGGAGAAGACAAGCCTCTGATTGCTTACTCTTCCTGTTGTAACAGAAAAGTAAAAAAAAAAAGTATATATATATCTGTTTTCATGTGTTATCTTTTATGTGCTGCCAAGAGATTTTTTAAAAAAGTAATATCCTCTGTGAGCAAAACAACCTATCTACAGGCCAAATACTCTAGTGGCAGCTAGTTTTTAACCTCTGGTCAAAGCTTATAAAACTTAGTTTTTATTGAAATTTACAGTTCTATGATTATCCCTTTCTTCGAACAGTTAGGACCTTTGTTATCTGGTTCTAGTTTAACTTTCCAGAGGAGCGATTTTTTCCTTAAGGCATCCCTTTTTTTTATTGCACTTTAGGTTCTGGGGTACATGTGCAGAACATGCAGGATTCTTGCATAGGTACATACATGGCAATGTGGTTTGCTGCCTCCACATCCACCATCACCTATATCTGGCATTTCTCATGTTATCCCTCCCCAACCTCCCTACCCACCGCTGTCCCTCCTCTATGCCCCCACAACAGACGCCAGTGTGTGATGCTCCCCTTCCTGTCTCCATGTGTTCTCATTGTTCAACACCTGCCTATGAGTGAGAATATGCAGTGGTTGATTTTCTGTTCTTGTGTCAGTTTGCTGAGAATGATGGTTTCCAGATTCATCCATGTCTCTACAAAGTACACAAACTCATCGTTTTTTATGGCTGCATAGTATTCCATGGTGTATATGTGCCACATTTTCCTTGTCCAGTCTTTCATTGATGGGCATTTGGGTTGGTTCCAGGTCTTTGCTATTGTAGACAGTGCCACAACCAACATGCGTGTGCATGTATCTTTATGATAGAATGATTTATAATCCTTTGGATATATACCCAGTAATGAGATTGCTGGGTCAAATGGAATTTCTATTTCTAGGTCCTTGAGGAATCGCCACACTGTCTTCCACAACGGTTGAACTAATTTACACTCCCATCAACAGTGTAAAAGTGTTTCTATTTCTCCACATTCTCTCCAGCATCTGTTGTCTCCAGATTTTTTAATGATCGCCATTCAAACTGGCATAAGATGGTATCTCAGTGTGGTTTTGATTTGCATTTCTCTAATGACCAGTGATGATGAGCATTTTTTCATGTTTGTTGGCCTCATAAATGTCTTCTTTTGAAAAGTGTCTGTTCATATCCTTCACCCACTTTTGAATGGGTGTGTTTTTTTTTCTTGTAAATCTCTTTTAGTTCTTTGTAGATTCTGGATATTAGCCCTTTTGTCAGATGGGTAGATGCAAAAATTGTTTTCCATTCTGTTGGTTGCCAGTTCACTCTAATGATTGTTTCTTTTGCTGTGCAGAAGCTCTGGAGTTTAATTAGATCCCATTTGTCTATTTTGGCTTTTGTTGCCAATGCTTTTAGTGTTTTAATCATGAAGTCCTTGCCTGTGCCTATGTCCTGAATAGTTTTGCCTAGGTTTTCTTCTAGGGTTTATATGGTGTTAGGTCTTGTGTTTAAGTCTTTAATCCATCTGGAGTTAATTTTAGTGTAAGGTGTCAAGAAGGAGTCCAGTTTCAGCTTTCTGCACATGGCTAACCAGTTTTACCAACACCATTTATTGAACAGGGAATCCTTTCCCCATTGCTTGTTTTGTCTGGTTTGTCAAAGATCAGATGTTTGTAGATGTGTGGTGTTGCCTCCAAGGCCTCTGTTCTGTTCTATTGGTCTGTATCTCTGTTTTCGTACCAGTGCCATACTGTTTTGATTACTGTAGCCTTGTAGTATAGTTTGAAGTCTGGTAGTGTGATGCCTCTGGCTTTGTTCTTTTTTCTTAGAATTGTCTTGGCTATGTGGGCTCTCTTTTGGTTCCATATGAAGTTGAAGGTGTTTTTTTCCAGTTCTGTGAAGAGGGTCATAGGTAGCTTGATAGGAATAGCATTTGGGCAGTATCGCCATTTTCATGATATAGATTCTTCCTAACCATGAGCATGGAATATTTTTCCATCTGTTTGTGTCCTCTCTGTTTTCCTTGAGCAGTGGTTTGTAGTTCTCCTTGAATAGGTCCTTTACATCCTTTGTTAGTTTTATTCCTAGGTATTTTATTCTCTTTCTGCAATTGTGAATGGCAGTTCATTCTTGATTTGACTCTGTTTAAGTCTGTTATTGGTGTACAGGAAAGCTTGTGATTTCTGCACATTGATTTTGTATCCTGAGACTTTGCTGAAGTTGCTTATCAATTTCAGGAGATTTTGGGCTGAGACGATGAGGTCTTCTAAATATAAAATTGAGTTGTCTGCAAATAGAGACAATTTGACTTCCTCCTTTCCTAATTGAATACCCTTTATTTCTTTTTCTTGCCTGATTGCTCTGGCTAGAGCTTCCCATAGGGTATTGAATAGGAGTGGTGAGAGAGGGCATCATTGTCTAGTGCCAGATGAACTTGCCTTTAGCCACCATTAAAATTATAGTTTAAGTACTTCAGTATTCCATGAAATATTTCTAACCTGCAGTGATTATCTCTCCTGAACTTAAACACAAGACCTGTTAGTAACAGCAACTGTGAATCTCCAGAATAATCTTGTTAATATTTGTGACTTGTATCATTAATTGGATTATTTTGTATGTATGTTTCCCCCCTTCATTAACTCATTGCAAGCTCTTAGATAGCAGGCAGTGGAAATTATTAAATATTTGATTGAAAAACTTGGTTATACCAAAAAGACATTTTAAAAAGAGGCTGGGTACAGTGGCTCATGCCTGTAATCCAAGCACTTTGAGAGGCCAAGGTGGGCAGATCACAAGGTCAGGAGTTTGAGACCAGCCTGACCAGCATGGTAAAACCCCGTCTCTGCTAAAAATACAAAAATTAGCCAGGCCTGGTGGGGCATGCCTGTAATCAAATCTACACAGGAGACTGAGGCAAAAGAATCACTTGAACCCGGGAGGGCGAGGTTGCAGTGAGTGGAGATCATGCCACTGCACTCCAGCCTGGGCAACAGAATGAGACTCTGTCTCAAAAAAGAAAAAAAAATAGACAACATTTATTTAAAGTCTGACCAAATTGATAAGCTTTGTATATACACAAATGTAAATACAGTTATATAAGAAACATTTGATCTTGCCCATTTGGTCAAGGCATAGACAAACAATAAATTTCGAAAGAATGGCAGCTGCAGTAAATATAGAGAAAGAAAAAAAATAAATTCTTAGATGAGATTTCCTAATCCAGATGAAGATGGGAATGATATGTGAGAGTTGTGGGTGTTTTATCCCAATCAGAAACTAATCACCAAATCCAAGAGACAAAGTCCTCAGGATAAAACCTGATTTAATTGTTACGAATAAATTCATTCAAATTATATTTGTATCAGTTTCTTAGAGTAGAAGCAACATAGTCATCCATAAATGTTATCATACATGATGCTGATGTGAATGTGGTGAAAAGGGAACACTTCTACACTGCTGGTGGGAATGTAAACTAGTACAACCACTATGGAAAACAGTGTTCAGCTTCCTTAAAGAACTGAAAGTAGAACGACCATTTGATTCAGCAATCCCACTACTGGGTAACTACCCAGAGGAAAAGAAGTCATTACACAAAAAAGATACTTGCTCACTCATGTTTATAGCAGCACAATTCACAATTGCAAAAATGTGGAACCAACCCAAATGATATACACGATAACATTTATGGATGATTATTTGGACTGCTTGAATATTTTTCCTTTTCACTAAAGCCATTTCAATGATTGAATGTGCTTTTTTTCTTAAAATTTTGGTTGTCACTTACACCATGCACACTTGGGTCATGTCAGCTAGAAACGTGCATTTATGTCCTCTCTCCCCAGGGGAGAGCTACATTTGTTTGAGAGAAGAAAACTTCCTGTTTCCTTTTAGAGTTGTCACAGCAAGCATTTGAGCATGTTCTTGATTGATTTAATGTGGGAAAGGAAGAGTGGAAGAAAAACTATTTCTAGATGAGCATTTTATAACTAAGTAATACCGAAACGAGTACTGATTGTTTCCTTTTTGAGTGCACTTGTTCATTTTCCTGAGTGTGTTCTGTGGTGTGGCTCTGGCTGTAGAACTGGACCTTCTGGAGTAGGAGACAGTTATTTTATGTTCTCATGCAGTACCCTCATTGAGAATTGGTAATGTTAGTACACATGCACAATGCCACATTTTAAGCTGCAATACAATTGGGTGACTTATCCACTGTCACTTTTTATTTATTTAATTATATTTTGCGACTGCAATTTCAAATACGTTTTATTTCCTTGTTATATCACTTCTATCTCTCTCTTTTTGTATTTGTATTTTTTATTTTTAAAATTTTCTATTTCCATAGGTTTTTGGGGAACGGGTGGTATTTGGTTATATGAATAAGTTATTTAGCAATGATTTATAAGATTTTGGTGCACCTACCTCTTAAGAACTATACACTAAGCTGAATTTGTAGTATTTTATCCCTCACCCCCTTCCCGCTATTCCTCCCTGAGTCCCCGAAGTCCATTGTGTCATTTTTATGCCTTTGCATCCTTGTAGCTTAGCTCCCATTTATAAGTGAGAACATCCGATGTTTGGTTTCCTATTCCTGAGTTACTTCACTTAGAATAACAGTCTCCAATCTCATCCAGGTTGCTGCAAATGCCATTAATTCATTCCTTTTTGTGGCTGAGTAGTATTCCACGCACACACACACATCACATTTTCGTTAGCCACTCATTGATTTATAAACATTTGGGTTGGTTCCACATTTTTGCAATTGTGAATTATGCTGCTATAAACATGAGTGAGCAAGTATCTTTTTTGTATAATGACTTCTTTTCCTCTGGGTAGTTACCCAGTAGTGGGATTGCTGAATCAAATGGTCGTTCTACTTTCAGTTCTTTAAGGAAGCTAAACACTGTTTTCCACAGTGGTTGTACTAGTTTACATTCCCACCAGCAGTGTAGAAGTGTTCCCTTTTTGCCACATTCACACCAGCATCTATTATTTTTTGATGTTTAGATTATGGCCATTCTTGAAGGAGTAAGGTGGTATCACATTATGGTCTTTATTTGCATTTTCCTGATCATTAGTGATGTCAATCATCACTGTCACTTTTAAAATGTACTAATTTGGAAGCTTTTGATTTGTTTTTAATTTAGGAAGCAATAAATATTTAGACCGAGTTGGGAACACGACCACTTCACAGAGGAGTTCCAAGAAAGAACAAGGACCATCAGAAGCAGAGTTGGAGAGGCAACAAATCCTTCAGGAAATGAGGAAGCGAACACCCCTTCACAATGACAACAGCTGGATCCGACAGCGCAGTGCTAGTGTCAACAAAGATCCTATTTGTGTTCCTGGGGTCATGAGAAGGTGCGAGACATCTTAGGAGTTGCTTTCTTGTCTTTACTAAGAGGGAACTATTTAATTTGTAGACATGCTGGTGCTTTGCTCCGAGAGCAAACTCCCTGGGGGACTGTTATGTGTCAGCCAGTTGCTGGGTTTACATGACCTCATCTAATCTGAGGTAGGGATAATCTGTTTTTTTCTTTTTTTACTATGAGGAAACTTTGGCTCACGCAGGGAAGACACTGACAAAATCCCATGGTTACTAGGTTGCAAATCTGGCTGGGGACCTCTGCAGTGAGGGTTCAGATGCTTAAGTAATGCACACTGCTCTTAGAACTGTCTTGGCTGCTGAACTTCAACAAATAGAAGTTTCATCTTTTTATATTTATAATGAGATAATGATTAGATGGGAATCATGATAATTGGGTTGAAAAAGTGATAAACCTAGTTTTTATAACTTTATGGAAGATAAAGATAGAGATATTAATTGGAAATGAATAGGGGAACATTTTAAAAGATGTATCTTATGTAAATGAATCCTGCAGCTACTCTGATTGGGGAATCAGACTGGGGAATACTATGTGTAACATATCACAGAGAAAGAGCTAATTATTTCAATATATTAATAACTTTGTAGAAATCAGAAAATTATTCCTGCAAACTCTATAAAAAATAGATGTGTGCCTGTAATCCCAGCTACGCAGGAGGCTAAGGCAGGAGAATCACTGAAACCTGTGAAGTGGAGGTTTCCATGAGCCGAGATCACGCCACTGCTCTCCAGCCTGGGTGACAGAGCAAGAGACTGTGTCTCAAAAAAAAAAAAAAAAATTGACAAAGGGATATGAACAGACAGCTCATGGGAAAAAGAAACACAAAGCCAATAAACATAAAAGATCAATACTACTCCTAAACCAAGAACATATCTCTTTTGCTTACTGGATTTGTAAAAAGTTAAAATTGATTAAATTTGGTATTGACAATTGTATATGGAAATAGGAATTCTTGTTTCCACTTGGTTGGACAGTTTTTTAGTATGTATTAAGCAAGAATGTATACATCTGACTCTCTGAGCAATGTAGTTTCTAGTACTCTGTCTTCTGGATATATTTGGATAACTATGCAAAGGTATATTCAAGGATGTACACATTATTTGTTAATGGCAAAAGAAAAGAAAATCACAGTGTCTCCTAGTAAGAAAAGAAAAGCACTTGTCTACTACAAGAAAATCACTATTTACTGAATACCCACTAGTTATTCGGTAGATAGTGGCATATTGATAAGCTAGAAAACTGTAAAATTATTGAAGAATGAAAGAAAAGTGTTGCTACATAATAAGCCACCTCCAAATTTATGGAGTTAAGACAATAATTCATAATCTCTCACAGTCCTGCAGATTGACTGGTCAGTTCTTTGCATGATGTGGGCTGGGGCACTTGAGCAGCTGCAGTCATTTACAGTAGGTGTTGGTAAGATTTTGTGCATAAGGACCAGATATTAGGGTTTGCAAGCCACATAGGTTTCTGTCACATATTCTTTTTTTTTTTTTTAAGACTTCGAAAATGTGAAAAGTGGTCTCAGCTCATGAGCTCTGTCTACCTTGGCAGCAGGCTGTAATTTGCTGTCCCCTGTAGCTGTAGAGGCTTCATTGAGAGCTCGGCCAGAGCTACTAGTTGAGGGGCCTGTGTTCTGCATATGGGCCTCTCCACATAGTTGTTTGGGCTGCCCCATGGCATGGGGCTTGGATTCAAAGAGGCAGAGCTTGCACCAAGGCAATGGCTAATAAGCAAGTGCTTATCAAGCCGCCACGTGCATCATGTTTGCTGATGCCCCATTGGCCAAATTAGTCATGTGACCAAGCCCAGAGTTGGTGGGAAGGGACTACATAAGGGCATGGATACCAAAAGGTGTGGTTCACTGGAGGCCACTGAAGTATAGTCTATCATTTGAGCAGAATGACGAGAGTTCTAAGATAATACATTTTAAATGGAAAAGAAGTTATCGAAACTGTGTTGTGGAGTATTCCATTTGTTTAGACTGTTAAGCACATTGCATATGTATATAGACACATCTGTACTTACATATGTAAATTTGCATGTGTATGTAAGTATGTGCTGGCATGTGTGAGAGAAGGTCTGGAAGGACACATAGTTAATGCTGGTTACCTCTGTGGGTTAGGGCAGGTGAGTCGTAAGAGAGGAAGGACTTTTCTTCTCCCTCAGATGTCTTTCTCTGCAGTTTCAGTCTTTCTCCTTATGATAATGTATCACTTTCATAATGTTAAAATTTAAAATATCAAGCTTGGGATAAGAGAAAGTTTTGAAAGCAATAAGAACAAATTTGACGAGGTAGACAAATTTTCATAATTTTGAGTTCATTTTTGTACGCAACTTTTAAGGGAGATTTTCCCAAAAGTTGTATTTAAATCCATTTGGGAGCTAAATCTGATTTTAAAAGCATATGTACTTTAAGGGATGTGCATGATAAATACTCCTATAATGTAGACATTAAACAGTTGCTAAATTTAGGGATTCGGTGGTACATAAATGAGATCTTCACAGGAGGCATGGTCTGTGGTTTGAAAGCCAGTGCTACCATTGACTGGCTCTTCCTCCGAGAAACTCTCTTCTATGAGATTAAAAAAAATCTTAATGTTGTGAAGATTCGATAAGTTTAATATTTTTTGTGAAAGTGTCTAACCTAATGCTTATCATATTTAAGCTTCGAAAATGTATTTCTTTGAATTTTTAAAAGACTTTCTAGTTGATATGTGTCAACGAAGATTTAAAGGATAAGTATCTTCTTAGACTTCGCAGAGCATTAGCTTTTATTTTTAAATATTTTTCTTAGTATTTTTCTTTCTTCTTTGGTTGGTATTTATTTTTTTACCTGAGCACCAAGTAAATAAAAATAAAAATAAACAAAGGTGTTCTCACTTGTGAGTGGGAGCTAAACATTGAGTACATGTGGACACAATGAAGGAAACAGTAGGCACCAGAGCCTACTTGAGGGTGGAGGGTGGAGGGTGAGAAGCTGAGGATCAAAAAACTACCTCTCTGGTACTCTGCTTACTACCTGGGTGATGAAATAATCTACACCAAACCACCATGACACTCAATTTACCCATGTAACAAACCTCCACATGTATCCTGTAAACCTAAAATAAAAGTTGGAAAGAAAAGCAGATTAAACAAAAAAGAAGAAAGTTGATTAACTATGAAACATGATGCCACTGATGATGAAGATCCACTTTGCTTGTTAAAGGTAATTTTACAGGTGGGTCGTCGGCCTTCAATGGTTCAACTTAAGATTTTTGACTTTACAATGATGTGAAAGTGATAAGCGTTTGTAGAAGCTATACTTTGAGTACCCCATGACCAGTCTGTTGTTTTCTTCCAGTACGGTATTCAGTAAGTTGTATATTTGACACTTTATTGTAAAATAGGCTTTGTGTTTGTCGATTTTGCCCAACTGTAGGCTAAGGTAAGTGTTCTGAACATGACTGAGGTGTGTGAGGCTTAGTTACGATATATGGTAGTTTAGGTGAATTAAAAGCATTTTTGACTTACAGTATTTTCAACTTATGATGCATTTATTGGGACATAACCCCATCATCATACATCAAGAAACATCTGTATATGTAACTAGAATACTTAGGTTACTACCCTGATATAAAATATATAAAATGGCTTTTCAATGAATGGAGTGATGAATCAAATAGCTTTCTAGTTGAATATATCACATAATTTTGATGAGTCTCTTTTGTGTTATATAAAATATATAAAATGGCTTTTCAATGAATGGAGTGATGAATCAAATAGCTTTCTAGTTGAATATATCACATAATTTTGATGAGTCTCTTTTGTGTTTCAGAGGCGAATCTTTAGATAACCTGGACTCCCCCAGATCCAATTCTTGGAGACAGCCCCCTTGGCTCAATCAGCCCACAGGATTCTATGCTTCTTCCTCCGTGCAAGACTTTAGTCGCCCACCGCCTCAGCTGGTGTCCACATCAAACCGTGCCTACATGCGGAACCCCTCCTCCAGCGTGCCCCCGCCTTCAGCCAGCCCCGCGAAGACCTCCACCACGGGTGTGGCCGCCACACAGTCCCCCACCCCGAGAAGCCACTCCCCTTCAGCGTCACAGGCAGGCTCTCAGCTGCGCAACAGGTGAGGCCCTCCTTGTTTCTCTTTCTTCTCTTAGCCTTGGGTATTTTTTCATTGAAATATCCCCGAAATCCTGTCCAAGTTTTCCAACGAAAAAGAAAAGCCCTTTTGAACGTGTCAGACTTGGTATTCTTGTATGAAAGTAATGAAGGCTTGCTCAATCCCGATCCATGCAACTCTAACAGCATTTCTAGATGTCTTGTGAAGCCACCGGAGACCTTGAAGACGTCTACCTGTTGCCACTGTCTCATTTGCCTGTGCTTGTGGTCAGTGTCTTGGATGTAAGACGTACCCGAATACTTCTTGGTGTGGAATCATGAAAACATACAGCAGCTCACGAACGCTTCTCAAATTTCTGAGGGAAAGCAGTATTGTCAAATATCTGACTATTTTCATGATAGTGTCATACAGACTCGTAGGAACTGAGTGTGAAAGAAGAGCATTACAGTGCTTTTCCGGGCATGCTCCATTGTCTGGGGGACTTTTAACTAGCTGGATTAAAGAAATGTGAAGTCATTTAGATCTTGCTTTTGGGGTTTTGGATTGCCAAAATCATTGCTTGGCCGTTCTGTTTGCCCATGTTTAGTTCAGGCTACATCAGCTGGATTCGGTAGGGCATATGGTGTGGGAAGTGTATATGTTGTGATAGGGTGTTATTTTTTTATGTGGAGTGAAGCTCAGATATCAGCCCTGCCTGGGTCTTTAGATCTGGATAGCTTCTCCACAGATCTTTCATGCCTCACGTAGGTACATCAGGCAGTGCCTCTCATCACCACAAGAGAGTGCTGTTGTCATTTACTCCTTTCCACCACAAGTGGAATACTTAAAAGTAGAAACACACTGATTAATATTGGGACTTTTAAAAGTCATTAGATAAGAGACTCACAAGAAAACATGTTTTATATAAATCCAAAATAATTTTACATGCACTGGGATATAAAGTGTGTATCAATGAGCTTGAATTGAGAGAACAGAGGTGAGGTTTTAGGGTAAATTTGGGTATGGTGGGGAGGTCCAGTCTGTGGGAATAGAGAAAGGCAGAGGAGAGGGGACCCCTTTACTGGCTGAGAGGACCACTCTGGGAGAGCAGAGGGATGGGCTGAGGGCTTTACTGACCTAAGAAGGTCCTGATCTAGGAGGTGGCCCTCTGAAGTGCTGTGCTCATGCTGTGGGGGTGCAGAGGTGTGGAAGAGCAGGCGCCACCTTACCAACCGGAAGAGGAGAAAAGATCATTATCCAAAAGTAAGAGTAGAAATCCTCCTTTCCTCTGTCCATGGTAGCTGTCAGGTACTTTTCATTTTCTTCCTCACAGAGACAGTCCTGTAAGCCAGATGGACAGCGAAGAAAGCACTGGCATTTCCGTTTAACTAGAAAACTGGGTGACCAAGAAAGAGGGTGAAAAATAAGGCTGAGAAAACAGGTCATAGAGGACTTGCAAAGCCTCTCGAAAGAAGTTGAGGCCACTCTTTTGTTGTTCTGAGGGGGTTAGAAGGACACGATCAGCATTGTGTGCTTTGGTTTAACTGGCAAGAAGACGTAGGTAGATGAGACGAAGGGAGACTGTTGCCGAGTACAGAGGTGATCAAAGGAAGGATAGCATCAGAAACTGCCGGATGGACTAATTACACTGAAATTGCTCATTTTATCTGAATAGGTTTCAAGGGCCTTGGAGCTGCCATGGAGATGGTTTAAGGTTAGAGTATAATCAAGGCATTCTTTAGTTAGCTGGTAAAGGTTATTCTCCCACAGATACATGTATAGAGCTTTTCGTAAGTTATTATCAATGTTAATACCAGAGTGTGACTTTAAAGAAGAATCTTGAGCTGCCCAGGTGAAAGCCTCCATTCCATTCTTGTTCTGCATCTAGGTCAGTCAGTGGGAAGCGCATATGCTCCTACTGCAATAACATTCTGGGCAAAGGAGCCGCCATGATCATCGAGTCCCTGGGTCTTTGTTATCATTTGCATTGTTTTAAGGTGAGACTGAGACAAACAGCTTGCAGGCCTGCAAAGCTTTGCTTGGAGAGCGCATGGCTTCTTTGAGCCGCTGGGTGTAGATGTGCCACTAACAAGCTAGGTGCTGTATTCGTCAGTCTGTGCTGCATTTGAATCACAAATTGCTTGCTACTCCCTAGTTCTCAAATCTTGAACCTTGTTTTAAAACTGAAATCTGGAAAAATTTTGCATTTTCTATTTCTAATCTGTTAGAATCCTATACATTTACAGTACATAAGTTGCTTTCTCCAAGATGTTGTCAGAGGCATCCTTGAAATATAATTTACCAATAACCTGCTAGTACTGTTAAGGGCAGGAACACATGCAATTATCATAGTGTCTGAAAGCCTAGCTTTGAGTAAGAGGAATATATAAGGAAAACCATTACTATTGTAGCTGTTTTTATAATTGCACAGCCTGTTTATACCTGGTAGGTTTTTCTTTCTAGGAAGAAACTAAGGCTGTAACTGGTTTTGTAATACCTGTCTGTAAAGACATAGCTGTTTAATTCTTGAACTTGCACCAGGCCAGAGAAGCATTCTGGTTATTGATCCTGGAGGCCCGCAGACCACAGCTTGTTTAAGTTTGTACGTTGCTGGCTTGGGCTGTTCCTAGGCAGAGCAGAATGAGTCAAGATAATTAGAGTTTGGGCACGTGGAATCAAAATACCCAGCCTTCAAGTGAGGTGCTGTGTGAGAACGCTCGCTAAGCTAGTGCAGCAGAGGCACTGGGAGCGGCCCACCCCAGGGTGGAGGGCCAGAGCCCCGTCTTCATTCACTCTGGCCAGTTCTTTCATGGGGGGCCTTATCTGCCATTCCTCTAGGGGAAATTTAGTTTTTTATACTAAATTTCTTTAAGTCAATCAGCAAATTATTTTTATTTTGGGGGAGTATATTTAGACTGATCATCTTGGCTCTTAATATTGGCTTTATGAATTCTTTAACATCCTATCTGGCAGGCTTTATTTTAATCTACTAATCATCTTTTGGCCTTTTTTTCTTTGCTGAAATGTATCTAAGAGCTTAGAAGTAGCATTCTGCTCGTTCCCCCCCCACCCCAAGGAGTGCCCCAAGCTTTCTTGAGCTGTGACTGATTGTGGGTGTTTTTTTTTGTTCCCCAGTGTGTTGCCTGTCAGTGTGACCTCGGAGGCTCTTCCTCAGGAGCCGAAGTTAGAATCAGAAACCACCAACTGTACTGCAATGACTGCTATCTCAGATTCAAATGTAAGAGAGCAAATCAGAGAGAAAATTTCTTGCCTTTTAAGGAGACCACGGGTTCCCATGCATTTCCCTGAACCTGCAGCCAGCTCCCCTTCAAGTTCACTGCCGTAGGAGTCCAGGTTTCAGGAATCGTAGTGTGTTCCCTTCAATGCTGTGTATAGAATGGGTCACTGTTCAGGGTTCCAGCTACACAGGAGTGGCTTGTGGGGCCAAGGAATGGAGAGGAACATGTTCCTGAAAGTCAGGATGGTGTCTTGTGTCATCTGCCCAGGATCTGTAGAGACCTTTAATGACTCAAGAATACAAACCAAAAGAGTTAAATGAATCTCCTGTGTAGGCTATAGTCTTAAAGATTGGTCTCTCGTCATCAACTTATTTCTATTATTTAACAATGGGCTTTGATTATGTGATTTAGAATATGACCAACTTGAAAAACTATTGTTCTATGTAATACGAAATAAGTCAGCTTATGCTTTATGTTAATATATATCAATATATAATTTTAAAAGGGAAGTATTAACTATGGTGTTTCGGTGTCATTTTTGAAAACCTCAAATGCTACCTTGCCTCTAAGCATGTGTTTGTGTGTTATAAAAGGTAGACTAGCAGAACTAGGTTGTGTATTGTGTATAACTATGGCAAGACAACCATTACTGCTGTTTATATTTTCAACCTTGATGCTGGTAACGTGTGTTTCTTCCTTATTGTGAAAGGGTGTTACAAGTGGTATCAGCAAAACCATTTGCTTTTGAGCTCTGAGGTATTTGTATGGCCCCTATGTGAAGAGTGCTTTGGAAATGCTTTAAGCCCAGTCAACTCTCTCTTATCTGTCGGTGGGTTCTGAGCCTTCCCGCTGCAGCTGTCCAGTCCTTTTCTGGATGCTGATGCTGAGGTTGGAAAAAATCAGGGCTGGGCATGTACTGGTGGGTGTGTGTATGTGTGTGTGTTTTTTTCTCTCTCATCAAATTCCAAAGCCAAATAGAAATGATTTCTGGAATCATCATTGTAAAATTGCCCATGCCTTTTCTCTCCTCCAAAACAAATAATAGAGAGTTGACTGTAATTTATTTCTATTGTGAGTGGTTCTTTTTTTTTTGAGATGGAGTCTTGCTCTGTCACCAGGCTGGAGTGCAGTGGTGCAGTCTCGGCCCAACGCAACCTCTGCCTCCTGGGTTCAAGCGATTCTTCCACCTCAGCCTCCCGAGTAGCTGGGACCACAGGCATGTGTCACCATGCCTGGCTAAGTTTTGTATTTTTAGTAGAGACGGGGTTTCATTATGTTGGCCAGGATGATCTCGATCTCTTGACCTCGTGATCCACCCCCCTCGGCCTCCCAAAGTGCTGGGATTACAGGCGTGAGCCACCGCGCCCGGCATGAGTTGTTCATTTTTACTCCATTTTTACAAATAAAGAATTCCGCAGACCAGACACTGAGATTTGCCTAGCTTTATCCTAGGAGTGAGTGACAGGTGACACTTTCTACCTCACTGGGCCACTTTCTGAGTGATGACTGCTATGTATCCCAGGTGGCAATATTCACGTTTCTGAATCTAAGCTCTTTTCTTTCTTCTCTCCTTGCCCGATCAGCTGGACGGCCAACCGCCATGTGATGTAAGCCTCCATACGAAAGCACTGTTGCAGATAGAAGAAGAGGGGGTTGCTGCTGATGTAGATCTATAAATATGTGTTGTATGTCCTTTTTGCTCTTTTTTTTAAAAAAATAACTTTTTTTTTTTTTTGCCTCTTTAGATTACATAGAAACATTGTAGTCTTTGTAGAGCTTGTAGTTTTGTTGTTTATTTATAAGGTAATTGTGTGTGGGGAAAAGTGCAGTATTTACCTGTTGAATTCAGCATCTTAAAAGCACAAGGGAAAAAAATGAGAACTTAAGAATATTTTTGAGGCAGATAATGATCTAGTTTGACTTTCTAGTTAATGGTGTTTTGAAGAGGATATTTTATTGTTTTTTTTTTTTAAAAAAAAGGTCCTTAAACATTATTTGAAATAGTTAATATAAATATGTAATTGCATTTGCTCTGTTTATTGTAATGTATTCTGAATTAATGCAGAACCATATGGAAAATTTCAGTAAAATCTATCCCCAAATGTGCTTTCTGTATCCTTCCTTCTACCTATGTATTCTGATTTTTAAAAATGTAGCTAATGTACCATTTATTTGCTTGATGAGGGAGCTCTATTTTCTTTACCAGAAATGTCGCTAAGTAATTCCCAATAGGAAGCTGCTTATTTTCGTTAATGAAAAATAACCATGGTTTGTATACTAGAAGTCTTCTCCAGAAACTGGTGAGCCTTTCTGTTCAACTGAGTTTGTAAATAAACTTGCTGATGCATTTAAGGAGTGGGTCTTCTTTTTCTTTGGTGTGTGTGTCTGACTTTAGGCCTTTTCGTCATATTTCAGTATGTGGCCTTTTTGGATGTTATGTTTTAGTAGCTTTACAAAGATATGATTGATATAATAAAGTGCACATATTTAAAGTGTATAATTTGACAAATTTTGACATGGTGTATACCTTTGAAACTAAGCTGCAGTCTTGATGTGTTTACTGAAACATTTTAATAAGGAACTTTATTTTTGATAAAGTTACATGTTTTTGGATACAAACATTTGTATGGTGAGAGTGATGAATTTTTGGATTATTTGAATAAAATATTTTCTTTTACTACCTCGTGATAAAAGGAGAAAACAACAGTGAGTATAGAATATCTATTTTATATAGATATACTTTATATATATATATATAAAGTAGTGTCTTGTTTCAAAAATCTGGAGCAGGAATGCAAGAATACAAAACTTTAGCATGCTTTGGGCTAACATTTAAATTTACTGGAATCTCTTATAATGTAAGTGGAATAGACAATTCTAGGAACTGAGAACTGTGTTGGAATAGTTTCAAAATATATAAGAGATGTTAATGTGGAAGGCAAAAATTTTATTTAGCACTTACTCTTCTGATTATTAAAGTAATAATGTATTCCTTGAGGATAACTTGTTAAATGCCCCAAAGCATAAAATATATAATTCTGAATCCCAAATTCCAAAGACGAGCTCTGTGTTTGAATTCATTCTGCATATAATTATTTACCTGTAAGTATCTATGGATTGTGAATTTTTCCATGTTCTTAAAATTATTTTTACCTTTTTTCATGGTTGCATAGTGCTCCATTGTTTGGCCCTGGTAATATTTAGTTGATAATTCCATTACTGTGTATTTTTCTAATATGGAAAATTTTAATATGCATGTTACATATATAAACATAAATTCTATGATACTCTATGTCATCTCTATTTCTTTATATTATTTTCATAGACATGAAATAGTTTCTCAAGATTATGCATTTTAAGATACTCATCGTATATATTGCCCACGTGGTTTCCAGAAAGGCACTGCTGGCTTGGGCTCTGATAAGCAGCACATGGGCTTGTTCATTTCATGCATGTTCATGAAGATATGTTTCTTTTGCCTTGTTCTCTGTTTGACGTATATGCAGAGGTAGCCCTCAGTATGCAGTGGTTGAATAAATGAATGAAGAGACCACTATCAGTTTCTGCCCTGTTGATTCTGTTTTTCACTGTCCTCAGAGCATGCCTTAATTCTCCCATCATTTTGGTTTTTTTATCCAACATCCTTTCTGATCTTTGCTCCTTTTCATCTAAGCCTTTTGTCTTTTCATCTGCTTGTTTTCTTATGACTTTTTTTTCATTTTTCACATTGTCTTAGTGGTAACATTTCCGTTAGTACAAATTATAAGTACAGTTTTCAGAGCTATTTTCTTCTAGGATACTGGCTCTACATTTATGTAAACCCCTGGGTATTTGTTTGTTTTTTTTGGTGAGTTGGGGGAGTTAAACCTTTAATGAAAAAAATAGAAAAACTTTAAGGTATATAGTCATAATAAAGTATCACACCATGTTAATGGTAGAATGTAAGTGACGGATGTCTGGATATTCACCATATTCTATATGTATATACTTTAAGTTCTGGGGTACATGTGCAGAATGTGCAGATTTGTTACACTGGTGTACATGTGCCATGGTGGTTTGCTGTATCCATCACCCCGCCACCTACATTAGATACTTCTCCTAATGCTATCCCTCCTCTATCCTGCCACCTCTTGCTATCCCTCCCTGTTCTTGGGTTTGCTGAGAATGATGGTTTCCAGCTTCATCCATGTCCCTGAAAAGGACATGAACTAAATCTTTTTTATGGCTGCATAGTATTCCATGATGTATATGTGCCACATTTTCTTTATCCAGTCTATCATTGATGCGCATTTGGGTTGGTTCCAAGTCTTTGCTATTGTGAACAGTGATACAATAAACATACGTGTGCATGTGTCCCTGGGTATTTGTTACTTCACCTAGGCACAAGGGAAGGGTCCAGCCCTTCAATAATTTTTTTTTATTCATTATTTATGCTCCAGGTACTGCTTTAGGCACCATGGGTAGAACAGTGAAGAAATACAAAGTCTTGGCTCTGAGTGGTCTTATTTTTCTGGTTGAGGGAGGTGATAAAACAATACATGAGAAAATAACATTCAGGTTGTGATGAGAGCAACACAGAACAAATACCGGATAAGAAGGATGCAAGTGCTGGAAACGGAAGTTTGACAGTGCTTTTCTGTACAGGTGCTCAGGGACAGCCTTTTGATATTTGGGCCAAAGCCTGAAGAAATGAGGGAGCAAAACAGAGACTTGATGGAAAAACGTTCCAGACACAGGCAACAGCAAGTGACAAGTCTTGACACAGGAAAGTATTTGGTGTGTCCAAGAAGCAAGCATGGTTGAGTGGAGTGAGCGTGAAGGGTTTAGGAGCCGTGGGGAAGTAGAGGGCACAGAGCAGCAGTCACTACGGGACATGGGCTCTTACTCTAAATGGAATAAGAAGACACTGGAGGATTCTGAGTGGGGGAAATGAACTGACTGAGGTATTAAAAGTCCTGCTAGAGACTGCTGTATGAACAAGCCTGCAGAAGGACAAAGGCAAAGGCAGGGAGGTCGGTTTGGAGCCTATTGAAATTATCCAGGCAAAAGATGACATTTGCATCAACAGGGTGGGTGCAGGGGAGGTAGTGAAGAGAGGGAAGATGGGTGTGTGTTTGTGTGTGTGTGTGTGTGTGTGTGTGTGTGTCCTGAAGGAGAAGCTGCTAAAATTCGATCATAGATTGGTTGAAGCAAAAGACAGGGCAGAGTCAAAGATGAATCTGAAATGTTTGCCTGAGGGGCTGGAAAAATGGAATTGCCTTTTTCTGAAATGGAGACGGTTGGGGTAGAGTACATTCAGGTAGGGTGATCAGAGGTTTGGTTTTTAAAACTCTTGAGTTGTGAGGTTGAGCCATCTATTAGATATCTCCGTAGCAGTGTTGAGTAGGCAGCTGGCTGTGCCAGGGAGAAGCCCAGGCTGGGGATATAAATGTAGAGTCATCGGTGTGTAGACGGACTTTCAGCTGAGAATTGGGAGGACATCACCTGGAATTTGACTGTAACTAGAGTGGAGGTGACGTCCAAGGACTGAATTCTGAGGCCCTCCAGCACTAGAGATCAGAGATGGAGAAAAGTGAGCACGAGAGAGAACCAAGACCCTGGTGCCCTAGAAGCCAAGTCAAGTCCATATTTTAAGGAGGGAGAGACCTGTCATGTCAAATGCTTCCCAGAGATCCAATAAAATTAGGCCTGAGAGTTGACATTTGGAGATCAGTTTGCAACGTGCTTTCCCCCCGGTCATGCACATGTTTGTGTCCTTCTCAAAGGTTCAGTTGGTGGCTCCTCGTATAGACGGTAGCTGGCCCAGTTTTCAGTGCCTGGCTGTCTTTAAATGGATCTGATGTTTTTGCCTAGTTTTCTCAGGGAGATGAGCTGAAGGAGAACATAGAAAACCATCTCCAGGCCACTTATTGTGTGCATCCTTCCCTGTAATGTACTAGCAACTTTCCCAGTGTGTTGTATGTCACCTTAACACATAAGTGATTCTTCTCCTCCTCCCTCTGCCCTATAACTTCTGAGGATCTGAGAATATTGTAGAAATAAAGATTTGGGGGTTGAGGCTATCCTATCTGCCTCAGAGGTGTGAGCTGGCCAGCTGGGGCGCATTTCTGCTCTGCAATGTTCTGATGCAAACCCTAGGTCTTTTAACTGAGATAAAGGCTGGTCTGTTGATTTCCAGCTACAAACAAGCTTTGGTCCTTAAAGTTTCCCCCCGCCCCCCGCATTCCTTGTGAATACATGGTCCTTAAGTTTTGACACAGTTCAGAAACGTGGTAGTTGATGGAAACTCCCTCTCAATTCTAGAATTAGTTTGCCAATTTTAAATCTTAGCATTAATAATTTTTTACTTTCAATGTGTTTATGCTTTGTGGGAAGCAGGGAGAAGCTGAATAAAAAGTTGCTATCTAGATGTTATATTAAGGCATAGGCTACTTTTGTGATTGATTGATTTAGAGATAGCATTTTGCTCTGTCACTCATGTGATCACAACTTACTACAGTCTCAAACTCCTGGGCTCAAGCAGTCCTCCTGCCTCGGCCTCCCAAAGTGCTGGGATTGTAGGCATGAGCCATTGCATCTGGCCAAGTTCTGTGTTTTGGGATGTCATAAATATTCCTGAAACTTACATCTTCCTATCCTTGACTTAGAGGCAGTAGGTACAGGTGTATTCTTTAGCCATTCATTTCTTCAGTTGATATATTTGAGAATGACATGTGTAGGTAATCAAACCCATCTTCCCTCAGTGCTGAGCTCATTGGGAACCTTTTATAGGCAGTAAGGATGGAAAATATCAGCTTCTTTTCTGTTGGACAACTTCCCACTTGGATGGAGCTTAATGATGGAGCGTCGAAATGAAGGGCTCTTTGTCTCTGTACTTGTGGGCTAACCAAATGGAGGAGAGAGGACTGCATGTGGCGCGTGGGCAAGCAGCTTCGAAGACAAGGTCAAAGAATAGTTGAGGGTGCAGGCCACGTAGGAGTGGCCACTTCTTTTTTTTTGAGACAGAGTTTTGTTCTGCCACCCAGGCTGGAGTGCAGTGGTGTGATCTTGGCTCACTGCAATCTCCGCCTCCCAGGTTCAAGCGATTCTCCTGCCTTAGCCTCCCAAGTAGCTGGGACTACAGGCGCGTGAGGAGTGGCCCTTCTAACATTCATTGTGTCCCAAAGTGGGTAGTGTTTGTCCTTCTTCCCTCTATGGGGAGAAACAAGGGAGCAGAGTAGAGAGAAGAATGATTTCTTCTTCCAGAATTCCTGAGAAAACAAATGTTTCCAGGTTGGCATGAATATAGAGGAGGAGAGGAGGTGATTTTACCCTCTATGTGAAGGCATGGGACATCTGCCAAGTTCAGGAAGGGAAGCATAAAAATTGAATTTGTTCTGCTAAGGAATTTAATCTTAGCATTTTACTTGAAATGTTTATGTAAGAGTGAAAACTAGCCAAAAAAGGGTGAAACTCTCTGAATTCTGATGCATAGGCACAGAATGGTAATATACTGCCTGATGGTTAGAGTTGAGAGACAGGCCTGATGGGGTGTCTCAGGGTTGGGATTTCACTTGTTTCATTTTGCACTTTAACATCCATCGTTGCAATGTGGAGGAGGGATTAGAAGGCATGCTAATGCAAGACCCAGTTCATGTCAGTAAAAATGACATTAAAAAAAAAAAACTAATTTGTGCCTAAAACCCATGCATAGGAGGTAGGAAAACAACTTCCAGATTCTTCTTCATAAAATGTGTAGATACTCGGAATTTATATGATTAATATAAAACAATCGTTATTCTCACAGAGAGAAGAGAGGCACATCCCCGAAGTATCCTAGTACCTGGCAGAAGAGACGAGGCCTCTGAGAGACAGTGTGAGAGAAGGGAGGAAGTGACCTCACAGCAGAGTTGATGTTTAAACTACATATTTAAGTGCAGATACAATCTTAACAGAGCACGTGGAAAGAGCAAAATGTTATTTCTGAGTTAAACATCACAGTGGTTCTTCCCTTACTTTGTATTCCTACTAAACCTACAAAGTTAGCCTGTTTTGCAGAAGAATGAGCAGGTCACTAGAGATATTCTGGGTTGGGGTCCCCAGCGACCTCGCTGTGGACTGGTACTGGTCTGTGGCCTGTTAAGAACTGGGCAGCATGGCAGGAGGTGAGGGGTGAGCAAGCAAGCACTGCTGCCTGAGCTCTGCCTCTCGTCAGATCAGTGGCAGCATTAGATTCTCATAGGAGTGTGAACCCTATTGTGAACTGAGTGTGCAAAGACTCTAGGTGGCACTCTCATAAGAATCTAATGCCTGATGATCTGAGGTGGAACAGTTTCATCCCGAGACCATCCTGCCCACCCCATCTGTGGAAAAATTGTCTTCCATGAAACCTGTCCCTATTCTGAAAAGGTTGGGGATGGGTGTTCTGGGTGATGATGTATCCATCAACTGGACCAAAAGACAAATGAATGAATATGTTTGGGACCTGAAGCCTGGGTAGTTCAGATATTTGTTGAGGGTGGAGATAAGTCCTGTGGTGGATAGAACATACCGCAGGGTGACACACATTTAGAAATGTCTAAAGGTAGCTGGAAATAGGGGATTGGGTTTAAACAGTAAAAGAAATATCCATTAATATATTCATTTGCATGCTCAAATTGACTTTAAAAAGTTTATTTCTTTACCTAAAAGGAAGTCGAGAAGGCTCATTCATCCAGCAGTTCAATAAAGTCATTAAAGAAGGATATTCGTCTCAGGCTGTTTGCCCATTCTCAATGTTGTCCTGATTCTAAGCCTAGTTACACCATGGTTGCAAGACAGGTGAAGGGCTTCATGCTTCCTCGTTAGCATCTGTTGGGAGAGAGATGGCTCAGTGCTCTCAAGTGTGTAGGAAAACTTCCTAGAAGCTTTCAGCAAAGTATTTTTGTTCTCATTGGCCAGACTTGAGTTATTTGTCCATTTTTGAACCAAGGGTAATCTCATTCTCATGGCAATCATGACCTCTTTCAGCGAAGACCAACTTATAATCGTGCCATTGCTAACCGACGGGAGTGTGATGAAATGAATGTTGGGGTCAAATGCAGTGTTTACCCTTGTCAGGCATTATGAATTATCTCAAAAATATTTACTGAGCATTTGCTTTATGCAAGAACTTGTCTTATTTCTAATGAGTTTCTTTTTTAAAAATTTATTTATGATACTTTAAGTTCTGGGGTACATGTGCAGAAAGTGCAGGTTTGTTACATAGGTGTATATGTGCCATGGTGGTTTGCTGCATCCATCACCCGACATCTACATTAGGTATTTCTCCTAATGCTATCCCTCCCCAATCTCCCCAGCCCCTGCTATTTCTCCCCAGGCCCCACCCTGTGACAGACACTGGTGTGTGATGTTCCCCTCCCTGTGTCCATGTGTTCTCATTGTTCAACTCCCACTTATGAGTGAGAACATGCAGTGTTTGGTTTTCTGTTCTTGTGTCAGTTTGCTGAGAATGATGAGTTTCTTAAACAATATAGAGAGAACAGGAGCGGGGACAAGGATCTTTCCTTCAATTGTACCCAACAAATATCATGTGTAGGAGTAGTTACTTGATTGAAAATTTGATGTGTTCTAGCAAATATAAAAGATCAGCTTATGGTAATAGGTGAAAACTTGGAAACCTGGTAATTTGTGAATACTTGTAAAGCATGAGAAATATCTCATACTTATTCAAATTTCTTTTTTAAAAGCTCATGAAAGCAAATCATGAAACTAATAATCATCCTTTTGTGATTAAATTTTAAACACTATGGATTTTATCCCATGGTATTGTTTAACACAGTTTTAGGTGACCTATTAAGTGACTTGATTATCATTTGACAATGCTGTGTGAAGCTCTTTTCTACTTTCACTGTAAAAATCCTCAAACCTCTTTATAGAGAAGTATTTTTCACAACACTATTTCTATGGAAGCTTATCATCACTCTTGGCCATTAAAATTCGATTGGAGAAGAAATAGGACTTACTCAAAATTCCCTACCAGAACCAATTAGAATCAGGGAAACAATGCAGCAGTTTTTCTACATTACATCCAGGCTTCTAACTCAAGATATTTTTTGATGCTATTTACTGTTCCTGTTTCTTTTTTCCCCCTAAAGTGCTTTCTTAGATCTGTAATGAATCCAGTGTCACAGATCTTCATGCAAGGCACTGATCTGACTGTTGCCATTTCAGGCTAAAATAGGGAGTTCTTCCTGCATTTGTCAGAAGCTCATTTGCCCTTTCAACCTGTTTCACAGCAGCAGGAAAACATCCATCAAAGACGGCCAGAAGAACTTCTGGGTCAAGCCCTCCAGTCCTGTATGCTCTTGAATCCACTCCTACATCCAAATCAGACCAGCTGTCTAGTATCTCCTAGCCATAAAATGCTGGTTTTGAAGCTCTCTGAAGTTTAAATATACGATCAGGTTTAGAATGTCCGCGATGCCTTCATTCTGCATATGTGCAAGCCTTTCTCTCAGGAATAGAGCTCACAGCGCAGAGGAGACAGGAAAGATCCTCTAGCCCTCCTGAGTTCACCTTAATAGGTGTTTTTTTGTTGTTGTTGTTGTTGTTGTTGAGATGGAGTCTTGCTCTGTTGCCCAGGCTGGAGTGCAGTGGCGTGATCTTGGCTCACTGCAACCTCGTCCTCCTCGGTTCAAGCGATTCTCCCTCCTCAGGAGCCCACCAGCAAGGTGGTATTTTCATACTGCATTGCTAAAATTATGAACATCAACATTAACAAAGTTATGAAAATTAGCACTAACTTTTCTATACTTGGACTTGATACCTGTTTGGAGTTCCATTTCATTGGAAGGCAGGGCACACAAATCTAGTTTTATCTATTTCTTTTCTACAGCTGCTTCTGATTTAAATCCAGTCAAATCAGACTTTTTCCTCCCTCTCTCCTTCCCCCATGGGTGGCTTCTAATCACTGGGTATGTTTACATGGGGACAGTGTCATGGGCCTGTGGAAGCCCTTTGCTCTCCCTGGTTTCTATAGCGATGTTCACTGCAGTACCTACTGATTTGTGTGGTCTTTCTAATGGGTCAGCCTTTCATGACATCCTCCTGTGGGGTGTCCACTTTCCCGTCTGGCCCATGGCTAGAAAGCGCCTGCAGCACAGCCTACCCAGTATGCAGGGTCAGCATCCATTCCTTCACCTCCAGGGTGTGACTCCTTTGGGCCACCAGGCCTGCTCTGCCAGCAAAAGGCCATCTCTACCCTTAGATCCTTTACCACACCTACAAAGTCCCTTTGCCATTTGAGGTAACAGATTCACAGGTTCCAGAGATTAGGAGGAGAACATCTTTGGAGAGACATTATTCAGTTTCCCACAGTCACTTTGATATTTACTGACTAAAGGCACGAGTATCTTCCCTCCATGGCTCTGCTTCTTTAAGGAAAGTACATTAGAATGATTTTGAATAAATATTAATATTTTCCTTAAATTGTCTTTATTATAAATGTGTGCTCGTCACAAAGAGTTATGATGAAATGGCACTTGTAATCTCTGTAAGACCAATTTTCAGTGGGATAGTGATTCTTACAATGACCTCTACAATGCCTGTTTGGTCAGTACGTAACTCATTTCTGATGGTCATTGCTGTCCAAAATGAAGTGTAAGACTCGATGGCACTTGATGAGACTATGTTTCTAAATCTGCTTTTATTGTTGATTTTCTAAAATGGTGTCAGTCGTGTTTGATCTGGAAAGCTGAAATAAAGTTTTTAAGAAAACAGTATAGGTATTGTTTCTTCCCAAAAGCTATGAGTTAACATCTATTTCTATTTTCCAGCCACCTTTCCAGGAGTTTCATGTGAATTCACTCAGCTTATGGTCACAAGAAGCTCATGAGAGGTGCTGGTAGTGACTCCTGTTTCCCTTTTGTTTTACACGTGAGGGAAAGTAAGGCCATCAGGTTACAGGTGCAGGAAGCCACTAAGCCTCTGATAGTGTCACTCTCAAACTGCTGTCTTCACCTTCCATGCCAGCCTGTCCCTCATTCTAAGTGCTAATTGCCAGAAAGACAATGCAAAATAATTAGAAAACTTCAACCCTTGAGGAGTTGGGAAACAAACAGCTTTTTGAGAGAAAAAAAAATTAAGAGGAGACAGTGTTATCTGATGATCACCAACAGCTTTTCACATGGAGATTTGTGTACAAGAGTTTAAGATTCTACTACAGGTATAACAAAACCAGCAAAAGAGTGCATCCTACGGCCAATGCTCCAGTTCTCCAAAGGTGCGAATGTGTTTTAATACAGTCCTCTTCACATGGAGTCATAAAGATACCTTACAAGAATGTAAGCTGGGAAGACCAGACGGAATTAAAAGACACCTTCATCAGTTCACTTCACTTTTTAGGCTTTCCATTGCCAGGTTGTTAAACATTTAAAACCCATCCTTTTAAACAAGGCACCTCGGTTTAAAACAAATAGAGATGCCTATAGCCCCCAATATGCATATTTATGTATACATCTTATACAAGCACTACCTTTTGTGTATATCATTAAACTATGCTAAAAAGGTAAAAAAAAGACCAAGATAAAAGCAGTATTTTAATGATTTATAAGCTTTATACAAAACAAACTTGCCTCCCTCAAAATTATTTTAATTTTTGCACAAGTAATATGATTAAACAGTGTCTGTTTTTACAAAATATCCTGGTTGATAAAGATTAAAGACTTGGTTGTGAGCTAGTATGTGGGCATCCTTGGTCTGCATGGCTATGGCAAAGGGATACAGATACAAAAATGAGGTGAATGGAGTTGGTCTGTGGCTGGTTTACTAAATCATGGCGCTCATTATTCAATGACATCTACCAGTTAAGTGGAGGCTTTGTTAAAAAAGAGCTAGTAAATTTCCATTCCAGTAGAGTCACTGACTCTTCCTTTTCTGTATATTCCCATAAATTTGTTCAAACCCTGATAAAATATACCATTTGAAAATAGTTTTAAACATTGATTTCTGATGAGAATTTTAATGCATATTTGTTTGCAAAAAATGTATAACAGTGGGAACTTTTTAAGTATTAATTTTGAAAACATTCTATCACATTTCATTCACAATGTTTTCTTATTTTTAAATGGTGACAATTATCTGACAAGAAAACATAATTAAGTTTATGTGGGGTTTTTTTTTATGTTTTATGTTTTCTTCTGTTTTGGTTTTGAGATGAACTCTTGCCCTGTCGCCAGGCTGGAATGCAGTGGTGTAATCTCCACTCACTGCAACCTCCCCCTCTTGGATTCAAGTGATTCTCTGCCTCAGCCTCCTGAATAGCTGGGACTACAGGCATACACCACCATGCCAAGTTAATTTTTGTATTTTAAGTCGAGATGGGGTTTCACCATATTGGCCAGGATGGTCTCAATCTCTTGATCTTGTGATCCACCCGCCTCGGCCTCCCAAAGTGTGGGGATTATAGGCGTGAGCTACCGCACCCTGCCCATGTGTTTGTATATGCAATATCTGTTAGGAAAAGTATGACAACTATTTATCAAGGAAAAGGTCAACAAATTTGGAAAGCTTTTTTTTTTTTTTTTGAAAAAGAAAAAATGCAGAACATCTTCAACTATGGCCAAAGTAATGAAAACAAAGCCATCAAACAATTTTGTAACAAAACAAAATGTTCAAGGTCATTCCTCATCTCGTTTCAAAGTGTTATTCTACTCTAGTAAAGACCCTGTTTTTATAAAATTAATCACATTTATAAATTTCTGGCTTCCATTTCTTTGGGGCTAAAACTTGCAACAAATTATACAGTAAGGATAGCGTCTTAATAACGATAAAATCTGAGGCTCTCTAAAACTTCATTCTGGAATCTTTGTATTCCAAAATAGCTATTCCATCAATGTTACAGTAAGCTTATAATTTTATTATAAATTGTTTTTAATACAGAAGTAATTTATTGTTTATATTTGGCTTCTGGAATGTTTTTCTTTGGATGGCTCATTAGTAGTAGCAGTTCTTGTATTTTGTCAACAGAATTTTGCAAATATCATAAGCTGAGATACGATAGGGATAAACGCACTGTGTAGCAAACCTCCCACACCGAATTATTTGTTCTCATACTCATTTTTCCCGGATTTCAGTGTTTACTGTGAATCTCCCAGCAAAATTTGCTGACAAAGGCATCTCCATGTTATTTTCAATATGTTATTTCAGTCATTTTAACCTCATTTCAGGTTAATGGAAGGAAGAGCAAGGGTATTCACCTCTGTCATCTGCTACTGCATAATAAAATATCAGAAGCTGCTAAGCATTTATCCTTATAGATAGTAAATTATATCCTATCAGGATAGGTTGAAATCTTTCTTGACTTTAAACATCACTGAAAAATACTGTGGGAATTTTTCTTCATGTTTTTCATGCTTAGTTTTTAAAAATGTTGCTTGCAAGGTGATGCCACAATATATCACAACATGCTGAAAGCAAATGATCGAGAGAGAGCACCTGTATTAACCTCTGCACAGTGTGGAACTCCCATTTGCCTTCAGAATATGTCATGTTCTCTATACCATGTGTGACAAACCCAGCCATAAAGACAGACATATGTGTGTCAGCCCTTCCATGAGCTATTAGAAAAACTTAAAATTTTTACTTTCAAACATATAAATACACATAAGTGTTCTAATACTTTCTTCCTACAAATACAAATCTGCATTTCTTTGTGAGAATTTTGATTTTGCAGGTTCTTCGTATTCGTAACACTAGGTGGCAGTGTTAGCACAGACGGGAAAAAAAAATACTGCGGGTTTCCCCATTTCCCCCATTTCCCTTTCCAGTTTTACAAGTTTTTAGTCCGCCTTTGAACCACTGATCACTCCATATTAGTAGTCTGGGGACACCTCAGCGCCGAGTCCTGCAGGACACTGGCTGAGGGATTAACAGGACATTTCAATGATCATGGCCTCGTAGGAGCAAATGTAGTCCATTGCAATGCGGAGGAACTACGTCCTAATTTCTCTATCAGAGGCTTGCACAAGGCTGTTTTTCTGCACGAAAGCTGATTTAGGAACGCTTTAGCTCACTATGCAGCGGCCTGGAGAGTCCTTGATTTTCCCGGAGCGAGCTGGCAGCTTTGACAGAGGCTGTCACGTTTCAGGAATCTCAATGATCCCCCAGACAATAAGCCAACGACCTTTGGCGGGTGGGATTTTGCTGAAGTCATTTATTTCTCTGTGACTCTGTGGGAGAGGCAAGTATTTGCCAGGTCACTGGGGTCTTGACTTTAAAAACTGCCAGTTTTTAAACTAAAAGTTTTGTTCTTTTTAGATGACTACCCGGGGCTCCTCTGAGAAAAACAGGAGTAGATTTCCTGGAATTACCATTGGTTAAAATGAAAGCTGGGATGACCTGGCTGGACAAAGGCATAGGGACCTAGGAAGGTGAGAACTCCTGCTCCTTCTCTGACTTGGATTTTCCTGGTTATTGAGCCCAGATCAACCCTTCCATTCCATGGGTTTGGATATCTATCTATCATCTATCTATCTATCTATCTATCTATCTATCTATCTATCTATCTATATCATCTATCTATCTCACTACATCTGTCAATCATACCTCCTTAAATCTGCATGCACACATGTACATATCTCACATTTTTGTTTATTCATTCAACCCATAAATATTTGAGTGTCCACTGAGTGCCAGTCACTGATCTCAACAATATAGATGAAGCAGTGAACAAAATATGATGTCACCCCTCTTATGGAGCTTATATGATATTGGGGGGACACATCGGATGGTAAATACTGTGAAGTAAAGTGATATAAAAGGATAGAGAGTAGTGAGGAATACAGGGGATTCTATTTATTTTGTTTTATTTTTAATTACTATGGATACATAATAGTTGTACATATTTAGGGGGTACATAGGATGCTTTGATACAAGCATACAGTGTGAAATGTCAAATCAGGGTAACTGGGGTATCTATCACCTCAAGCATTTATTACTTCTTTGTGCTGGGAACATTCCAATTCCACCCTTTTAGTTATTTTTAAATGTACAACAAGCTATCATTAACCATAGTCACCCTGTTGTGTATTTCTGTCTAACACACCCTGTTGTGTATTTTTGTACCTGTTAACCATCCCCATTTTATCCTCCCCACAGCCCTTCCCAGGCTCTGGTAATCATTATTCTCCTCTCTGTCTCCATGAGTTCAATCGTTTAAATTTTTAGCTCCCACTTATGAGTGAGAATATGCAAAATCTGTCTTTCTCTTCCTGGCTTATTTCACTTAACATATTGTCGTCTAGTTCCATCCATATCGTTGCAAATGACAATATTTCATTCTCTCGTATGGGTGAAAAATATTCCATTGTGTGTATGTACCACATTTTCTTTATCTATTCCTCCATTAATAAACACTTAGGCTGATTTCCTATCTTGGCTATTGTGAATAGTGCTGCAATAAACATGGGCGTGAACGTCTCTCTTTGATACACTGCTTTCCTTTCTTTTGGATACATGTGCAGCAGTGAGGCCGTTGGATCATGTGGTAGTTCTATTTTTAGTTTTTTTGAGTAACCTGCATACTGTTCTCCATAGTGGCTATGCTAATTTACATTCCTTCCAACAGTGTACGAGGGTCCTAGGGGATTCTATTTCAGATGGGAATTTGCTTGGGAAATTGCGTATGCTGATGTCTTAGCAGAAACCTGAATGAAGTGAAGGAATGAGATGTGCACCTTTCTAGGGGAAGAATATTCTAGGCAGAAGGAAGAGCATACGGGTGCTCTGAGGACACTGTCGGGGTAAGGCTCAGGTCAGGCAGGGGCAGATACAGATTGATGGAATCTGAAACTTATGAAAATTTGTCACCTTCTTTAAGAGAGAATACAGTTAGGTGCAAATGTGAATATTTAGAATAAGAAAATCCCATGAAATTACAAAATTCAAAAAGCCGATGAAGGTATATGCATCAGAGTCCAGTAAGGACATTTTTATTCATTAACTGACTGACACTTCTGTAAGTATCACTTTTTCCTACAGTTCTGGCGACACACTCTGCTTCTTTATACGTTTCCGACGGATAATAGGTAATTTAGTCTTTCTCTTAGCATAGTTCAGCCAAATATTGACAGTTTATGCATTTCTTTCAGCTTTAGACTTGTTTTTCGTTATGCCATGTAAATTTCTGAGATTCTCAAAATTGGGAAAACATCTTAGAAATTTTCTTCACATATGAGCTGTAATATTTGGAAGAATTTTCATAGATTAGCTTCTGATTTTGTTCATTTCAAACCCTGTTTTCTCCTACTGCTGAACAGTCCTAAAGCAGGCTGCCATATTTTTATTCATAACTCATTTGATTTCTGCCTTACATCTTCATATCACAGTATTGCAGGGTGGGTCAGCACAGAGGAAGACAGGCATTTCCTTGAAACCATTCCTGTTCCTAGACAGCTAGTAATACACAGAAGTGACTGCAAGCCACATGACCACGTCTCACTCACACAAATGACACATCTTTAAATCAACTTCTGCTTCTCCGAGAAAGTTGCCCACGGCCACCCCAAGATGATATACAAGAAGGAAGGACAAGAAGGAAGATGTAATAGAGGGAAAGTCGAAATGAAAAGAGACAGGGATCTCAACTGATTGTGGTTAAGATGTTTTTCTTTTGCAGACTTTACAAACTCTTATGACTTTGTCAATTCATCAGTGTCCAATTAAGGGGCCTAAACCTTAAGATTCATGAGCTCCATGGTAATCCGCCTCTAGGGGAATGGGGAGATATTCCTGCCCTTCTGTTAAGTCATTGAGGGAAAAGGAGATCCGGAGCATAGGATTTGTTTGGGAGAATAACTAAATATAACCCAGTGTTCAAAATACTGAATAGACCATAGTGAACAGATTTCCCGTCTTTTACATTTGTGCTTCACCAACAGGTATGTCATGAAAACATGGGATAAACGCCGTGGTTTTGGGAATGATTTCACTGGAAGTGTGGTGGTGAATAAAGGGGAGGCAGGGTTAGGTAATTTCACTGCTAAGTTACTAGTCATCTTAACATTGAAATATTTTTTAAAAATGGAATTCTCATTTGTAAAGTATGCAGATTGCATGTGACTTTTTTTTTTTTCGAGATAGGGTCTCGCTCTATCACCTAGGCTGGAGTGCATTGGCACATTCTCAGCTCAAAGCATCCTCGACCTCCCAGGGGGCTCAAGCCATCCTCCTGCCTCAGTCTTCCAAGTAGCTGGGACCACAGGTATGCATGATCAAACCTGGCATTTTTATTTTTTGTACGGATGGGGGTCTTACTACATTTCTCAGGCTGTTCTTGAATCCTGGGCTCAAGCGATCCTCCCACCTCTGTCTCCCAGAGTGCTGGGATTATAGGTTCGAGCCACTGTGCTTGGCCACATACGATTTTTTTTTTAAGCTAAAACAAACTTCCAGGAGAATTTGTCCCTTGCCTGGGCCTGCTGTAGGGACATCACCTCTTCTTCAGTTAGGGTTTCTTCAGTAGAAAATGTAGACAAGTTGGATCCTATAATAGCCTATGACCCTTTGTCTAGCGGGGTGACACTCCCGACAACACTGGAGCTGACTGTTTTTCTTCATAGTTACACTTACTTGCACGAGAAACAATCTAACAGAGAGGGCGAAAAGTGCAGGTTTTGGCACCAAATTTCCTGTCCTGGACTCCATTGCTCACTCTCTGGGCAGTTAATATCTCTGTATCTCAGTTTTCTTCCTCTGTAAAATGGGGGTCAGAAAGTAGTACACAGATCACGCAGTTGTTATGAGCATTCACTAAATTCATTTCGGACACAGGACAGTGACTTGGCACAAAGTAAGTATTCAGTCCTTGCCAGCTACTTTATTTTTTTAAGTTTTTAATTGACAGGTAGTAACTATGGATATTTATGGGATACTATGTGATGTTTTGATGTATGTTTACCTTGTAGAATGATGAGATCAAGCTAATTAAAAAATCCGTGGCTTCACATACTTATTTTTTTTTTTGCGTGGGGAAAACATGTAAAATCTAGTCTTTTGGCGATTTTGAAATACACAACACATGATGATTTACTGTAGTCGCCATGCTGTGCAATAGATCACCAAAGCTCATTCCTCCTGTCTGACTCAGACTTTGGACTCTTTGATCAACGTGTCTCCTTTCCCCATTATCCCTCCCCCAGCCTCCCGTACCCACCAGCCACCTGCTTTAATGATCTCTCCGTGTTTCTTCTCAGCCTTTTCCCTCTGTGATCCTCAGTCCTCATGATAAGAGAATTGGTTGGGATTCATGATGCCACTTCTGGAACATGTAAAAAGGCCCAACTAATCAAGATCGATGTGTCTACCAGGCCTCATAAAGATCGCGGTCATATTTTCAAAAAATTGTCTTAGAGCAGAAATTTTTTCCCCATATAAAATCATACAAAGTGTGGATGCTTAGGTTGATCCAGAGAATCAGGGGCTCCCAGAAGCCCGGCTACTTATCATCCTCCTAGTATCACCAACCCTCCAAAACCTTATTGTTTCACAGAAAACAGTTTGAAAACCCTAAAACTTGGAAAATTCTCTTTCCTAAATTTCAAAAGAAAAAGCAGGTATTTGTCTCCCTACAGCCAGGCCATCTTGTCATGTGAATGGATCTGGGTTTACTAAGGGCAATTTACCCACCTATAAATCTGCAGAACTGTGTTTATGTTGCCTTTAATCTTGTCTACCAACCAAATCTCTGACAAAAATTTCAAACTGACTGACTTGAGTTTCATCTCTAGTTTCTGCCTTGCTTATTTGTATGGTTTTAGGGAAGACAATGAAGGAAGAAAATTGAGGGTTGGTTGCTTTCATTTTAGATTCAACTAACATTTCTTGAACATAGACGATGCGCCATGAACTCTCATTACTAACCTGTAAAGTGAGTATTTATATTTTAAGATGAGTAAAGTGAGGCTCACAGAGGTTAAAAGCCTTGTTCAGAACAGAACTGAGTTACAGACATTTACTCAAAGTTGTAGATTTTTATCTACAACCCACTGTATACTGCAATGTGAAAATGGTAACATCTTGCATTTATATAAAGCTCTGTTATGTATAAAACAACCTTTCCTTTTGAAAACCTTGCCATTTGGTACTCAGATATAGTTCTTTTTTTTCTTTTTTAGCTAAGTATTGGTTCTCAAAGGCAAGATGACAAAATGTCATCTGTGAAGATTAGTCAAAGATCACTTAAGAGACGTTCAAGCGATTCAGACCAGTTCATGTGGCTGCAAACCATTCCCAGCTCAGACCCCAAGGTGAGAGCCTTTAGCTTTTCTATTCAACCCCCGTCACTTTCCTCGTAAAATATGTGCTTGGTGACCCCTGAATCACGATTTAAAAAATATGCATCAACTTGGCTTCTTTTGCCCCAAGGGAGCTCAGCATTCTCTGATCACAAGCACTGCAAGCTTCCCTTTGTTTTTCAGAAACCATTTCATTTATGCCTGGCTCCAGGTGCTGGGAGGGCCGGCTGTTTAAACTCTTTCATTACACAAGGAAAAAGAGCCTTATTGCATAAGAGAGGTGATGGGAGGGACATCCGTACTTTGTACCCATTAAACGTCCAGCTTAAACTTACCTCGGATCTCTGAAACCCTGCTGTAGTTAGAAAATAACACGAAGAGGAGTGCCACGACCTGGACTCCAGGACCGCCTTTTAAAACACGGTGATCTTGGGGAAATCACTTTACCTCTTCAGCCCTTGGGTTTCTAGTCAATAAAATGAGATGTTCGGAAGTGTGTCTGAAGTAGGCTTGTCTCACCACTAGGGGGCAGGCAAATACAACCCCTGGGTGCTTCTGTATCTCACACAGGGTTAATAATGAAAAGTTTTAATACAAACCTAAAAATTCAAAAAAATTAAGTAAAACAAAATCCGGGGTTTCTGATAGGGCCTTTGAGTGCTCTCAACTCTGGCCCTTAATGTTGTTTGGGTTCAATGACATGCATTTCATGCCGCAATACTGTCTAGCATTTATTGAGTGCTTACTGTGTGCAAGACACTGTGCCATACGTGTTACCTCTAATCACCACGACAGCTGTGCAAGGTGGCCATTATCCACATTTTAGTCAGAAGGATCCTGAAGCTCACGGAGGTTATGTAGCTTGCCCAGCGGTTACCCAGTTAGCAACTGGCAAATCTAGGAGGTAATGCAAATCAGACTGCTTCTAAGCCAGACTGCTTTTATTTTTTGCTGGTTCCCAGAATTCCTCCTTCTCACAGCCTCCTGGGTGAGTGCATATGGTCCACTCTATTGTTATAGTCATGAAGGATAATGCCATGGAAACATTTTTCTCTGTGTTTGAGTGATTCTGATTTCATGAAATGATAGAAATTAAACTTATGTTAAATATTGTCGTAACTTTACTTCTGGAATAGTATTTGATTAACTTGTACTGTCTCCATTCATCCCACAGAACTCTGAGGCCCACATTCCACACTCCTTTATCCTTCCTGGAGGCTGTTCTCCACCAGTGCTTCTCCTATTCTCTCTCTCTCTCTCTCTCTCTCTCTCTCTGCAGCTTACAGCTACAAATGCCCATAGGAATCAACAGAAACTCTCCTATCCAGCCTCTACTGTTTGCCATTTTCTCCTTCCCTAACTCACCTTAGCTAAGGTTTTGCATTGACCTGCTATTTCTAACTACGTCAATCAATGTATGTTTCTTAGCAGTGTCCACCATTTGAAATATTCTTCTCTCATACTTGCCACATTCAGTTGCTTAGCGTTTTTAACATGAAATTCAAGATGTCTCCTCCAAACTACTTTCCTTGAATATCACTACCAAACTCTGAACATGGCTCTGCTTAACTTCTATTTTGTTTTATTAATTTAATCACCTTGTATTTTGCCTCTCAGATCTCTCATGTGTTTACAGTGTATTCCTAACTAGATGCAAATTTCTTGAAATCACTGGTATTTGATTTCTCCAAGCATTTAGTTGAGTATTAATCATAAAACACTGAGCTGGGTTCCATTTCTGATTCTAATTAATGAGGCAGGGAGCCAATCTGGTGTATCATTTCATAGTTCAGTCTTCAAATATTAAGTGCCCCTGGGGGATATTGTGGGAACCTATAATATGCCAGATTCAAGCTTTGTGCTTTAACGTGTGGTCTCAGAACATTCTCCCAAAAAACCCAGTGGAAAAAACACAATTGTTATCATTCCCAATTAACAAATGATATAGCTAATAGCCCAGAGTCTTTCTTATTCAAAGTCACAGTGCTAACCAGGGTGGGATTTAAATCCAGACAGTCTGACCCCAGACAAAGCTCATGCCTTTAATCACTCCTGTATCCCACCTAATATCCAGACTTTGGCGCTGTTTTGCCTTGAGGTTGCAGAATTGGGGGCTAGGAGACAGTACAGGAATAACAATGGGGAAAGTTATGAGAGTGGAACTGGGTGGCTGGGTGAAAGTCTGTTTATTCCATGGTGTGCACCTCCCTGTAACCACAAACATCTTGAAGAAATCAATTCTGCCAAATTTCATGAAATACTTTAGAGCCATGTCCTTACAGAAACTCCGGGAAAGTGCAACGTAGCTCGAGAAGGTGCAAAAGTCTTGGTGAAAATTCTGATTTTATCTAGATTTCTAAAAGAACTGGGTGCCTCAGCTACTGTTTGAGCAAAAGTTACTAGTCTGCTCAGCAGTCTCTAAAACTAAACCAAACCAAAACAAACTGCAAACATCAGAAAACCTGTATCACTTAGAACTAAAATTGACTCAATGAGAGAACATGTTTATGTCAAACAAAGGTAAGTTCCCAGCCGAGGATCACTAGGCTTCTGTGGTCTCCCCAAATCCACTGCAACATGGTCACTGTGAGGACTGCTTGTGGCCTTGGGAGTGCACAAAGGCTGGTACTCTTCCTTATTCTGTCCCTTGTTCCTTGGCGTCTGTGATAGTTGCTGCAGAATAGCAAGGTTATCACTCACAATGGCTACACATCACTCACTCATTGCTCAGTACCAGCGTGAATATTGAAAATACGGAACAACTGGCCTTGCTTAGGTCGTGACCATCAGAACAGATGATCATTACAAACAACCCATGTAGACAGTAAGGGCCAATTAATAGATTTGATTAGTCCACTGTACTGTTTCTCTGATCGCTAGCAAACAAAGAATAGGAGGGCTGTGGGCTGGACTTCAGGTGGCATGGAAGACTAGCGTTGGCTGCTGACATTGGCAACTCTGGTAGGTTTTCAGAAAAACACCAGAGGGTGATTAGACCCTATGGGACATTCCAAAAACAGAAGGTTAAGTAAGTGGTACCTAAACCTCTCTGATTATTGGAATTACCTCATGTGTTAAAAATAATACAGATCCTAGGCTCGCTCTAAGACCTATTGAAACTTTAGTCATGAGAGATGAGAATTGCATTAAAAAGTAAAAATTCCCCAGGTGATTTTGGTAATCATTTCGAGGAACAATTTATTTGTGGACACATCTCATAATTGGTTTTTATTGGTTGTTTTTGAAACTTCTGCTGTTCATTTTTTGGTGGAGATCCAGGACTGTTTTCATGGTTACAAAGGTCAATTAGTTAAGCAAAGGAATAAGTGGACAAAGTGTTCAGAGGGATTTATAACGTGTTTGTGTGTGTGTGTGTGTGTGTGCACACATGCGTGATGCATTTGAAATATAACTTAAGGTCTATAAGCCCAGTGAACATGTAGTATTTTAGGGTTTGGTTTTATTATGCATTTAATATGTGAAATGACAATAATTATAATATAATAAAAATGATCATACTCAGAACCCATCTCAACAGTGTCGATTATGCCTCACTGCCAAGTGCATGGCTATTGTAGGGAGCTTCAGTTTCTTTTTTTCCTTCTAGATTAAGAGAATCGCAATTTATTTTCTTCTAAATGTAGTATCTTGTAGACTTTTCAAATATTGAAAAAGACCAGTATAATTCACATAATGATGACTGCCCTTTCCCCAAATTTTCTATTGTAGGGCAGTGATTTTTGAGTCCAGAGATTGGCCAGTAGGAAGTCTATACTGAAATCAGCGTCGTGCCTGTAAGTTTGCTTCAGGATCACCTCAGTAAACTCTGGGATATATACTTCTTTCTTCAGAAAAATCAGTCATATTTTTCTGTCATGGAGCCAGTTGTAAGAGAAAGGACTATGTCACTGGTTATAGCACTATTTTAAAACTAAGTAAGGTAAAATGTTCTTAATTGTCAGAAAGTGACGAAAAATAAATATAATGAGTAGATATCCATTGTATGCATCAGACACTCTGATGCAGAGGAACCACTATTGGAGATTCTGCAATTGCTTTAAAAATAAACTCAAAATAAAAAACATAAAAGCTAGAATTCCCCATTAGGTGTCTTTAAGTACTGTAATGGAAAGGATATAATAATTTTAAAAAATCAAAATTCCTAATAAAAAGCATATTTTTACTATGAAAAGTCTAAGTAAGAAATTATTTAACAGGCATTTATTGGGAAACAAAACTTTAAAAAGGCAGATACAGAAAGGTATAAATGGAAATAATAAAATTTTGAAAGCATGAAAGTGTTGAAAAGTGTGCTTTAAGATGTTCATTACCTAAAAAGAAACTGGATTCCTTGTATCCAATTTTATTTTGTAACATAAACTTAACCATATCATTTAGAATAGTGGGTCTCGACTTTCTGAAGGCACAAAATTTCATTTATTTTTCAATAACCCCTACATAATAGTATTTGTACTTTTATCATGTAATGATTGTGGCAATCCATAATTAGTAGACCATAATGAATTTGATAGCACTTCAATATTGCTATTTCATAAATCAGAGCAGTGCATATGAATCACATACAATTTAAAACAGTAGCAGCTCTATGTATAAGACATTTATGCAATCTACAGACATTGTTTGAGTATATATGCTCTGAAAATATGGATTATTTATCCCTTCTTATATCAATTCTTCAAATCTCCAGGGGACTCATGGCCCACATATTTGGGATCACCATAGAGTAAAAACAAGAATAATGAATCTCTCTCAGAGATGTGTTGTCAAAGGCCTCCAGGCTGAAATGTATTCTCTCCGACAGGTCTGCACCGAGCACCACTTACATCTGATGGAGCCCATCTTGCTGACCTGGATCCCTGACCACATGTGTCTGAACAGTATGATGTGGAAGGGGGCTGGAGAAGAGCAACCAGTTGCTAGTGCTGAATTAGGATTTGGGGCTAATCATTTTGTCTCCCTGTTTATTTGCAAAATTAAGACTCCAATGTTCTTGTTATTATACTATTATAGGATACTAAGAGGAATAAAGTTAATGTGAACGAACAGTCAGAAAGCTTTGGCTGAAAAGAATTATTTAAACCACTGGAGAAAACTTGTCAAGTTATGAAGAAGGAAGTAGAACTGATATAAACTTGCGGGTTTTTCCATTTATGTAAATCAATGACAACAGGTCTGGAACATGCAATTTTTTTGCACATATTTTATTCTTTCACAAGTAGATAGAAAGAAAGGCACCCAGCCTGCAGGAGAAAGTTTGGAATCACAGGTCTGACATAACTCTGCTTGTTGTTTACCCTCTCCTGTGGCTAGCCTGACCTGTAAATCATGCTTTAGATTCCAGCTGAACCTCCTCCAGTGCCATGCAATTACTCAGTGGTGTGTAAAAATTCTTTGGAAGTTACTTAGATGAATATATAATAACTTTTCATACATTCAAAATACCATTTCTTTATTTAACTCACAAGAGAGGGACTCTAATCATGGCAATATTAAGTACTATAATGGACCACAGGGTAGCAGATGGGCCCTAGGGTAAACAGTTTCTGTACTATTGATTCACTTATTTGATTTCCTTGTAAAACGTTCATGACCTGGACCATTGCTGTGGAATACAAATGCAGGTTTTCACAACAAGTCAGGCATGAAGATTATTTCTTTAAAAGAATCTGAGTGTTCTCTGGCAAGCCAAAAGAAGACTAGTTAGTGTCTTGGGCCCTGGAAATCAGTGTTTTGCAGTCTGATCAGGTTTGTGAGAATGATTTCTCGATAGAGAGTGCCACAAATTCTATCAAGACACTGTCCATTTTAGAAACTTCCATTTAGAGCTCACTGTCTGCATGACATTCTGTTGTATATGTTTGTGACCTGAAGATATTAAGATATGATTCTATCCTGAAAGAAGTATACAATATTTACAATAGCCATATGATTACAGAAGACAGTCAAACATATAAGATGCAAACTTAAATGCCTCAGGGCCCAGGCAGATAATGTCACTGTGTGGAGCTGCCTGCTATATGACAACAGGGAGTGGTGGGGGCTGTGCCCAACTGGGACATTCATTACCCTCATAAGCTCAAATTCATAGTTTAAAAAAACTGCTCTGCTTGTCAAGGAAAAATATACATGGGGACAACATTCATCCTATTGGACTCTTTTTGGGTGCACATACTCTTGTTCGAGTGTCTACCTGCCATGTGAAGTTGACTTAATTGACACAATTTTGCAAATAAGGTAGAGGCTCTACAAGGTCAAGGTCTTGACCAAGGTGACTTGATTAAGTAGGAGGGCAAAGATAAGAAGTTGAAATTCTATGGACCTAAGCCTGGTTATTTATTATATAGGATATATATATATATATATATATATATATATATATACTATTTTATTGCACTTTAGGTTCTGGGGTACATGTGCAGAACAAGCAGGATTGTTGCATAGATATATACATGGCAGTGTGTTTTGCTGCCTTCATCCCTGTCACCTATATCTGGCATTTCTTCCCATGTTAACCCTCCCCAACTCCCTACCCTCTGCTGTCCCTCCCCTAGTCCCCCCCAACAGACCCCAATATGTGATGCTCCCTTCCCTGTGTCCATGTGTTCTCATTGTTCAACACCTTCCTATGAGTGAGAACATGTGGTGTTTGATTTTCTGTTCTTGGGTTTGCTGAGAATGATGATTTCCAGATTCATCCATGCCCCTACAAAGGATACAAACTCATCCTTTTTTATGGCTGCATAGTATTCCATGCTGTATATGTGCCACATTTTCCTTGTTCAGTCTATCATTGATGGACATTTGGGTTGGTCCCAGGTCCAACTGTTTGCTATTGTAAACAGTGCCACAATGAACATGCGTGTGCATGTGTCTTTATAATAGAACAATTTATAATCCATTGGATATATACCCAGTAATGGGATTGCTGGGTCAAATGGAATAATTTCTCTTTCTAGGTCCTTGAAGAATTGCCACACTGTCTTCCACAGTGGTTGAACTAATTTACACTCCCATTAACAGTGTAAAAGTCTTCCTGTTTCTCCACATCCTCTCCAGCATCTGTTGTCTCCAGATTTTTAAATGATTGCCATTCTAACTGGTATGAGATGGTATCTCAATGTGGTTTTGATTTGCATTTCTCTAATGACCGGTGATGATGAGCATCTTTTCATATGTTTGTTGGCCTCATATATGTCTTCTTTTGAAAAGTGTCTGTTCATATCCTTTGCCCACTTTTGAATGGGTTTGTTTGTTTGTTTCTTGTAAATCTGTTTTAGTTCGTTGTAGATTCTGGATATTAGCCCTTTGTCAGATGGGTAGATTGCAAAATTTTTTTCCTATTCCATTGCTTGCCAGTTCACTCTAATGATTGTTTCTTTTGCTGTGCAGAAGCTCTGGAGTTTAATTAGATCCCATTTGTCTATTTTGGCTTTTGTTGCCAATGCTTTTGGTGTTGTAGTCACAAAGTCCTTGCCTATGCCTATGTCCTGAATGGTTTTGCCTAAGTTTTCTTCTTCAGTTTTTATGATGTTAGGTCTTATGTTTAAGTCTTTAATCCATCTGGAGTTAATTTTAGTGTAAGTTATCAGGAAGGGGTCCAGTTTCTGATTTCTGCACATGGCTAGCCAGTTTTCCCAAGATCATTTATTAAACAGGGAATCCTTTCCCCATTGCTTGTTTTGTCAGGTTTGTCAAAGATCAGATGGTTGTAGATGTGTGGGATTGCCTCCAAGGCCTCTATTCTATTCCATTTGTCTGTATCTCTGTTTTGGTACCAGTACCATGCTGTTTTGATTACTGTAGCCTTATGGTATAGTTTGAAGTCAGGTAGCATAATGCTTCCAGCTTTGTTCTTTTTGCTTAGAATTGTCTTGGCTATGTGGGCTCTCTTTTGGTTCCATATGAATTTTAAGGTGTTTTTCTCCAGTTCTGTGAAGAGGGTCAGAGGTAGCTTGATGGGAATAGCAGTGAATCTATAAATTACTTTGGGCAGTATGGCCATTTTCATGATATTGATTCTTCCTAACCATGAACATGGAATGTTTTTCCATCTGTTTGTGTCGTCTCTTATTTCCTTGGGCAGTGGTTTGTAGTTCTCCTTGAAGAGGTCCTTTACATCCTTTCTTAGTTGTATTCCTAGGTATTTTATTCTGTTTGTTGCAATTGTGAATGGCAGTTCATTCTTGATTTGGCTCTCCTTAAGTCTGTTATTGGTGTATAGGAATGCTTGTGATTTCTGCACATTGATTTTGTATCCTGAGACTTTGCTGAAGTTGCTTATCAATTTCAGGAGATTTGGGGCTGAGATGATGGGGTCTTCTCAATATACAATCATGTCGTCTGCAAATAGAGACAATTTGACTTCCTCCTTTGCTAATTGAATATCCTCTATTTCTTTTTCTTGCCTGATTGCTCTGGCTAGAACTTTCAATAGTATATTGAATAGGAGTGGTGAGAGAGGGCATCCTTGTCTAGTGCCAGATTTCAAAGGGAATGCTTCCAGTTTTTGCCCATTCAGTATGATATTGGCTGTGGGTTGTCATAAATAGCTTTTACTATTTTGAGCTATGTTCTGTAGATACCTAGTTTGCTGAGAGTTTTTAGCATAAAGGGCTGTTAAATTTTGTTGAAGGCCTTCCCTGCATCTGTTGAGATAATCGTGGTTTTTGTCTTTGGTTCTGTTTATGTGGTGGATTACATTTATAGACTTGTGTATGTTGAACCAGCCTTGCATCCCCAGGATGAAGCCTACTTGATCGTGATATATAAGCTTTTTAATGTGCTGTTGCAATTGGTTTGCCAGTATTTTATTGAAGATTTTTGCATCTATGTTCATCATGGATATTGGCCTGAAGTTTTCTTTTATGTTGAGTCTCTGCCAGGTTTTGGTATCAGGATGATGTTGGTCTCACAAAATGATTTTGGAAGGATTCCCTCTTTTTGGATTGTTTGGAATAGTTTCAGAAGAAGTGGTACCAGTTTCTCTTCGTATATCTGGTAGAATTCAGCTGTGAACCCATCTGGACCTGGACTCTTTTTGGTTGGCAGGCTATTAATTGCTGACTCAACTTCAGCCCTTGCTATTGGTCTATTCAGGGTTTCAACTTCTTCCTGGTTTAGGCTTGGGAGAGTGCAAGTATCCACGAATTTATCAATCTTCCAGGTTTGCTGGTTTATATGCATAGGGTTGTTTGTAATAATCTCTGATGATGGTTTGTATTTCTGTGGAATCAGTGGCGATATCCACTTTATTGTTTTTTATTGCATCTATTTGATTCTTCTCTCTTTTCTTTTTTATTAATCTGGCTAGCAGTCTGTGTATTTTGTTGATCTTTTCAAAAAACCAGCTCCTGGATTTATTGATTTTTTTGAAGCATTTTTTGTGTCTTTTTCTCCTTCAATTCTGCTCTTTTCTTAGTTATTTCTTGTCTTCTGCTAACTTTTGTGTGTTTTTGATCTTGATCCTCTAGCTCTTTCAATTTTGATGATAGGGTGTTGATTTTGATCTTTCCTTGCTTCTCATGTGGTCATTTATTGCTATAAATTTTCCTCTAGACACTGCTTTAAATGTGTCCCAGAGATTTGGTACATTGTGTCAATGTACCAAAACAACCAAAAACAACATTCTTGTTGGTTTTGAGGAACATCTTTATTTCTGCCTTCATTTCATTGTTTATCCAGTCAACAGTCAAGAGCCAGTTATTCAGTTTCCATGCAGTTGTGCAGTTCTGAGTTAGTTTCTTAATCCTGAGTTCTAATTTGATTGCACTGTGGTCTGAGAGACTGTTCGTTATGATTTCCATTCTTTTGCATTTGCTGAGGAATGATTTACTTCCAATTATGTGGTCAATTTTAGAGTAGGTGTGATGTGGTGCTGAGAAGAATGTATATTCTATGGATTTGGGGTGGAAAGTTCTGTAAATGTCTATTAGGTTTGCTTGGTCCAGATCTGAGTTCAAGTCCTGGATATGCTTGTTAATTTTCTGTCTTGTTGATCTGTCTAAAATTGACAGTGGAGTGGTACAGTCTCCCACTATTATTGTGTGGGAGTCTAAGTCTCTTTTAGGTTGCTAAGAACTTGCTTTATGTATCTGGGGGCTCCTGTATTGGGTGCAAATATATTTAGAATTGTTAGCTCTTCTTGTTGCATTGATCCTTTTACTATTATGTAATGCCCTTCTTTGTCTCTTTTGATCTTTGTTGATTTAAAGTCTATTTTCAAGATTGCAACTCCTGCTTTTATTTTGCTCTCCATTTGCTTGGTAAATCTTCCTCCATCTCTTTATTTTGAGCCTATGTATATCCCTGCACATAAGATGGGTTTCCTGGGTACAGGACAGGGATGAGTTTTGACTCTTTATCCAATTTGCCAGTCTATGTCTTTTGATTGGGGCATTTCACCCATTTACAATTAAAGTTAATATTGTTTTGTGTGAATTTGATCTTGCCTTTTTGATGCTAGCTGGTTGTTTTGTCCACTAGTTGATGCTGTTTTTTCATGGTGTCAATGCTCTTTACCATTTGGTATGTTTTTGGAGTGTCTGGTACTGGTTGTTCCTTTCTATGTTTAGTGCTTCTTTCAGGAGCTCTTGTAAGGCAGGCCTGGTGGTAATGAAATCTCTGAGCAATTGCTTGTTCATGAAGGATTTTATTTCTCCTTTGCTTATGAAGCTTAGTTTGGCTGGATATGAAATTCTAGGTTGAAAGTTCTTTTCTTTAAGGTTGTTGAATACTGGCCCCCACTCTCTTCTGGCTTGTAGGGTTTCTGCTGACAGATCTACTGTGAGTCTGATGGGCTTCCCTTTGTGGGTAACCTGACCTTTCTTTCTGGCTGCCCTGAGCATTTTTTCCTTCATTTCAACCCTGGTGAATATGATGATTATGTGCCTTGGGGTTGCTCTTCTTGAGGAATATCTTTGTGGTGTTCTCTGTATTTCCTGGACTTGAATATTGGCCTGCCTTGTTAGGTTGGGGAAGTTCTCCTTCATAATATCCTGAAGAGTGTTTTCCATCTTGACTTTATTCTCTCTGTCACATTCAAGTACACCTGTCAAACGTACATTAGGTCTTTTCACATAATCCCATATTTCTTGGAGGATTTGTTCATTTACTTTCACTATTTTTTCTCTAATCTTGCCTTCTTATTTTATTTCATTGAGTTGATCTTCAGTCTCTGATATCCTTTCTTCTGCTTGGTCAATTTGGCTATTGAAACTTGTGTATGCTTTGCAAAGTTCTCCTGTTGTGTTTTTCAGCTCCATCAATTTATTTATATTCTTCTCTAAGCTGTTTATTCTTATTAGCATTTCATCAAACCTTTTTTCAAGGTTCTTAGCTTCTTTGCATTCTGTTAGAACATGTTCTTTTAGCTCAGAGAAGTTTGTTATTACTCACTTTCTGAAGCCTGTTTCTGCCAATTCATCACACTCATTCTCCATCCAGCCTTGTTCCCTTTCTGGTGAGGAGTTGTATCCCTTGGAGGAGGAGAGGTGTTCTGGTTTTTGGTGATTTCATCCTTTTTTTGCTGGTTTCTTTCCATCTTTCTTTTTGCACTGGTTTCTTCTCAGCCAGATGTTAGCCTGAGCTCTCCTTTATGAGGTGTCTCTTTGGATATACGGGGTCAGGGAGCTGCTTGAGGAGACAGTCTGTCCCTTATAGGAGCTCAAGTGCTGAGCTGTGAGCTCCATTGTTCTGTTCAAAGCTGCTGAGCAGGTACATTTAAGTCTGCTGCAGCAGAACTCATAACTGCCTTTAATTCCCAGATGCTCTGTCCTGGGAAGGTGGGGCTTTATTTATAAGTTCCTGACATGCTGCTGCCTTTTTTCAGAGATGCCCTGCCCAGCGAGGAGGTAGCCTAGTCACAGTCTGCCAGCACAGGCATTGCTGAGCTGCCATGGGCTCTGCCCAGCTTCTGTGTAAGCTTCCTTGCAGTTTTGTTTATAGAAGTATAGTTAGAACTGCCTCGGTAATGGTGGTCTGCCTCAGTAATGGCAGACTATCTCTGTAATGGTGGACTGCCTTGGTAATGGTGGACTGCCTCAGTAATGGTAGACTGCCTCAGTAATATTGGACTGCCTCAGTAATGGTGAACTGCCTCGGTAGTGGTGAACTGCCTCGGTAATGATGGATGCCCTTCCCCCAGCAGAGCTGGACCATCCCTGGTTCAGCTCTGCTTGCTGTGAAACTCTCAATCCACAGCATCTCAGATTGCTGGTCTTTGTGGGGGTGGGACCCACTGAGCTAGATCAGCTGGCTCCCTGTTTCAGCCCCCTTTTTTTTTCAGTTGAATGGATGACTCTGTCTCCCAGGCATTCCAGGTGCCAGTTGAAATGGCTGCTCAGATTTGTGTGAGTTTTTGTGTGGAGACCCGCCGCACTGGCTGACTGGAGACTTGTGGTGCTTTTCTGCTGGTGAATCTCCTGGTATGTAGGCAGTAAAAACTCGTTTGGAAATGCAGTGAGATCACTCACCCTCTGAGTTCTCACTGGGAACTGCACTCCAGAGCCATTCCTATTTGGCCATCTTGGACCATCTCCACCTGGTTATTTTTATAAAAAACTAGTAGAAGCAGGAAAAAGCCAGAAATGGTAACAAATTATTTTGCATTTACTCACTCTTCTAATATCTGACTCATTATTGAAGGGCTCCTCCAGTGAGTTTGGCTTGCCAGTTTCTCCATATTTTCATACAACATTAAAGAACATGGCAAATGTGGATGATCCCTGATAATCAACATGCTTCTGATATGTCAGGGGTCTCTAGGTTACATTCAACATATTCACTGATTTGCTTTCCAAAGAGAGGATGAAGTTGCTGGGTAAAATAGCTTCACGAAAAAAGGGAGTCACTACCCTCTGAGCAGGGTGGTCTATCCAGAGTGGACTCAATACAGAGATACAGATTTCTAGGGATTTCTGAGCAGGATGCCCAGAGTGAGTGTGAGACTTGAGGCCTTATCTTTAGACCAAACAAATATATGAACTTTGGAGTTAAGAAAAGCTAGATACAAAACCTCTGGTTCTGGGTGACTTTGTGCAATCTGATCAAACCTTTAATATCAATATTTTTGTTTGAAAATGGAGAAAAATATATCATGGGGTTAAATAAGTGAATACATTTAAGCCAGGTGTTGAGTGCAGTTATTAATATTAGTGAATCATAGGTATTCACTAATGCTGGTTCTCATCTCTTCATCTCTCTTTCCCCCAGCTTTGTGTCCAGTGGAGGAGGCTTGGGCCCATGCTGATAAAATGAGAAGTTAGGGGAGGATGTCCTCAGAGAGCTGAAAGATCACATCCTCATTGTCACAACCGATACAGTGTTGATAGGGACAACATATGCCTTGGAGTGTTTCAAATACTTTGCCACCATTAAGGGACACTGAACAGAAACTCAGTTTTGGAAAACAAAGTGGAATTTCTGGAAACTGCTAGCATAAAAGCTTTGACAGGGTCGCATGCAGATTAGCATAATTTTTATTACATTTTCTATTTTAGTCCTGTGAGATACTAATTTGGATTTCACTGTGCCCATTGAGCGGCTTTTGTTCTTTGGCTGTGAGTTTAATTATTTAGTTATTTATGAGTGCATCTGGGCATAAATGCCACAGTTTTATTTCGGTGACAAATTTATGGTCAGTGAATTTTAGTAATTAATGAATAAATTATTTCTCCTCCATAAATGCCTCTGCAATTTGTGATTTTCATAACAATTCATAATACTTAAGAAAAGTTCTTTGTTAGTTGAAAAAGCCAATGCTAATGGAATCAGGCAAGGGAGATTTCAAATTGCTTTAATGAACTGTATTAATTAGTATCCACCATATGTAAGATATTGAATTGGCTTTGGTTGTCTCTCTTAGAATTTAGTTACCTAAAATCTGTCTAATATATGCATATGCTGTGTGAAAATAAATTCAAATTCTTTTGTGAAATAAATGACAAGAATAAAAGGATCTCCTTTATAATCTTTAATTCATGGTGTATCCTCAAGTCAACATTGAAATTTGCCACAGATAAAAAATCTGCATATATAAACAAATGCATATATTAGCATTCTAAGAAAGAAAACCATCAGCCACTTTTTAATGTGATTTGAAGGAATTAGAGAAGTTTATAACAGTTTGTATGTTTCAAATTTTTTTCAAGCAAAATCAATACAAAAAAATTTATTAAACCCTATTCTCCACAAATTAATGCACTAAGTGGAGTGGGGCAAGAAATGATGAATAAGAATAACCCCCGCCCTTCTGGAGCTCATGGCTGAGTGGGGAGGATGGAAGACATGGTTATTCTAATGATTAAAGGAGTTTGCTGGAATGTATGAGTAGGAGCATGTATAGAACTAGTCCTCACCAGTGCTCTGAAACAGAGCCATGCTCCTTGCTTTGCAGGGCTTGGTTTAAGTTTTACTCTAGAAATGTCAAGCAACAGACTGTTTCCTTGAGGATAGGGATTCTTGTAGGTTTTTACTTGATTTTTCTTTTCTCTCTCAAAACAATATCCATTCCATCAATAATTCCTGTCATCTCTACTTTCAAAATATGTATAGTCATGCGTCGCTTAATGAAGGGGATATTTTCTGAGAAATTCATGGTTAGCCGCATCTGTCGCTGTGTGCCCGTCACAGAGAGGACTTACACAAAGTTAGATGGCATCGTCTGCTACACACCTAGGCTCTATGGTACAGCCTGTTGCTCTTAGATCACAAACCAATGCAGCATGTTACTGTACTGAATACCATGGGCAACTGTAACACAATGGTAAGGATCTGTGTATCTAAACATAAGAAAGGTACAGTAAAAATACGGTATAAAAGATACAAAATGATATGGGCACTTTCCATGACTGGAACTTGCAGGACCGGAAGTTGCTCTGGGTGAGTCAGTGAATGAGTGGCCAGTGAAAGTAAAGGCCTAGGACACTGCATTACTGTAGACTTTCTAAACATTGTACAATTAGGATATGCTAAATTTATTTAAAATGTTTTTCTTTCTTTAATAATATATGAATCTTAGCTTACTGTAGTTTTTTACTTTATAAACTTAAAATTTTAAATTTATTGACTCTTGTAATAAAATTTAGTTTAAAACACAAATACGTTAGTTTTACAAAATATTTTCTTTATGTCCTTTTTTCTTTTTTTTTTTTTTTCCCCCTGAGGTAAGGTTTTACTCCCATTGCCCAGGCTGGAACGCAGTAGCACAATCTCTGCTCACTGCCTCAACTTCCCAAGCTCGGGTAATCCTCCCACTTCAGCCTCCCCAGTAGCTTGGACTACAGGGGCATACCACCACAACTGACTAATTTTTCTTTTTTTTTTTGAGACGGAGTTTCGCTCTTGTTACCCAGGCTGGAGTGCAATGGCGCAATCTGGGCTCACGGCAACCTCCGCCTCCTGGGTTCAGGCAATTCTCCTGCCTCAGCCTCCTGAGTAGCTGAGATTACAGGCACGTGCCACCATGCCCAGCTAATTTTTTGTATTTTTAGTAGAGACGGGGTTTCACCTTGTTGACCAGGATGGTCTCGATCTCTTGACCTCGTGATCCACCTGCTGCGGCCTCCCAAAGTGCTGGGATTACAGGCGTGAGCCACCGCACCCGGCCCAACTGACTAGTTTTTTTTATTTCTTTTTTTGTAGAGATATGGTTTCACCGTGTTGCTCCTGAGCTCAAGCCAGCCACCCTCCTTGGCCTCCGAAAGTGATGAGATTACAGGCGTGAGCCACTGCGCCCAGCCGATGTCCTTATGCTATAAGCTGTTTTCTCTTTTTAAATTTTATTTTTTTTTACTTTTTAAACTTTTTTGTTAAAAACGAATATACAAACACACATGCTAGGCTAGGCCTACATAAGGTCAAAATCAGGATCATCAATATTACTGCCTTCCACTTCTACATCTTATTCCACCAGAAGGTCTTCAGGGGCAATAACACACATGAAGAAGCTGTCATCTCCTATAAAAACAATACCTTCTGGAATGCCTCCTGAAAGACCTACCTAAGACTGTTTTATAGTTAATTAACCTTTTTTTTTTTTAAGTAGAGGGAATATACTGTATAATAATGATAAAAAGTATGGTATAGTAAATATGTAAACCAGTAACAGCCATTTATTGTTATTATCAAGTATTATGTACTTTACATCATTGCATTTCAGCTTTGTAATAATATTACGAGACCACCACTGTCTATGTGGTCTCTCATTGAACGAAATGTTGTTATGAGGCTCATGACTGTATGGAGTCTGCACACTTCTACCACTGCCTTTTAGTCTAAGCCTCTGCTAAGACTTTCTGTTTCCTTTTGATTCTCCCCAGTCAATTCTCAACCCAGTAGCCTCAATGTTTCCCTCTCTGATCCAGTCATGTAGAATTTTTTGTTTCTCCAACATGGCCACTCTTATTCCTGACCCAGGGCCTTTGTTCTCACTCCTCTCTCTGCCAGATACTTTTCCTCCGGATACTCTCATGTCCCATTTTCTACCTCATTCAGGTCTCTCCCTACTCAAATGTTGCCTTCTTAGGTTTACCTGGCTCTTTAAAACATCTTTCCTATCACCTCCACCAGACTGTTTTTCCATGGTACCTGTATTGGTCAGGGTTTAAGCAGAAAAACTTGATCTGCCTGTCTGTCTGTCTATATGTCTGTCTGTCTGTCGATCTATACTGTTTTTCTCTTTCTCTCTCTAGCTGTTGCTGGAGCTTGATGTCCACAGGACAGCAGTCAGGAGAGAAAAATGGATGTAATAATGGGTATGTGGTAGAGTGATCAGGGACTCACTGGAACCCACAAACATGAGCTGAAACTCATGAAGACAGACTGAAACCTGTGTTGTTGTTGTTGTTTTTGCCTTTGGCTTTGCAAAGAGGACATCCTGCAGAAGTTGGGGCCCTTTCTCAATAAGCTAAATACATACACCTAGCCAAGGAGTCAACCTGGCCCAGATGTTGAAGCTGAAGGAGGATTGGGGAAGGTAGTCCCGGCTGCTGCTTTATGACAGTGAGGTCAGACCAGGAACAACATGTGTGAGCTATGGTAGGCTGCTGCCTCCCTCTGTCCTTTATGTCTCTCAAGAATCTTCCTTGTGGCCTAACCAGAAACACACAAGAAATGGAATTCTAGGAAATGGAGTTTAGCTCAGCCAAACTGACATGTTACAAAGCCATCACAGCACCTGCAGTACCTAATATTGTGCTATATATTTATTTGTTTCATGAAAGCAGATTTTTAAAAATATGCAACATAATAGTACTTGGCACATAGTTGCTATTCAGTAAATGTTTGTTGAATGAATATGGTATCTAAAGACATTTTTTAATTACAGCTGAATATATAGTCGACATACTCCTTGGTCTGAGGATAAGAGCCATGATCAAATCAAGAGGTCGGGAGAGCAGGCTAAGTCAACTGGCAATGCTGGTTTATGGAATGAGCTGGACCCTATTTAGACTGAGCAGGAAGCAACTGCCTCTTTCTCCTGCTGCCCCTTCGAACATACTGTCCAGGGCAAGATCTTCCCATCACAAGACAAAACTTTAGGCAAGTCCTGTAGCATTTCTAATATTCTTCAGCCATGAGAACAGTCTCATTCATGAGACTAACATTAAATCTTTAAACTTTTAAGCAGGATAAAGCTTCCCTTCACCCCAGGCTGGTCCTGTTTTGAGCATGGAAGCCTGTGCTGAGGAAGGAGGGCGTTGCCAGCTTCTCTTCTTGACCCTTCCTCTCCCACTTACCTTTTACTGGAGGCTGGCTTTGTCCTTCCAGTGTTGAGTAATGCAGGACAGAGGATTAGGCTGTAGACTTCTGGGTGGGTATGAACTTAACCTGAAATCCTTGCCCTCTGGATGCAAGACTGTGATGTATTTTCTGGTTCTTTCTTTCATGAGAGCTTTTGAGGGTTTTCTGACTGTCTCTCCTGCATGGAACTGCCAAGCAAAATTCTGATAATAATGCCTTTTCTTGCTGGTAGCTCTGGGAAATGTGCACCCTGCCTGCTGTCACATGTTCTTTGCTTACCTTTGCAGGCCCATCAGTTGCTTAGTATTCAGACTGTGGAAGTGAGTCAGATCGAAACCTCTATGGCCTTCACACCCCAGAGGACATGCCAGGCTCTCCAGGTGGAGTGCTTCTATGACCGGAAATTGAGGGGAAGCAACCCCTTTTTTACTCTGGAGGAAGAATTGTGCGCATAGCCCTCACACATCTCTCTCCAAAAGAGCCCGCTTTTCTGGCCTCTTCTCCCCTCCATTAATGAATTGTTTGTTTGTTTGCACATAGCCTGGTGGTGACTGGTGGAGTAATGCTGATCTGATTGGTTTGAAAATCCCTTCACCCATCCTTTGGCCTTCGTGTGCGATCTAACACTCTGCTTCAGGACATGCAGGTACCTGCCACTTTATTATTCATGGAACGACTGCAAAGATGTAGAGTCAGAAGCATCCCATTGTACTAACCTATTATAAAGAGGAGGAGGTTAACTTTGGTTTCAGATATTGCAGCAGAGCCTTCCTAGGTCATTACCTGATTTCCAAACACCTTCTCCGTCAGCCCATTGCTGTTGCCTAAAATGCTAACAATGTGGAGCCTTTCCTTGGTATGATTAAGAATTTGTCACTAATTTAACAAAGCCACATGACCTCTTCATTCAATTGCTATGAATGGGATTGCTTTTGTGTTAAGCTTTTAACAAAGATTTTATTCTGTCCTCACAACTCTGAAAGTAGATGTTATTATTTGCATTTTACAGATAAGGAAAACATAGGGAGGTTGATACCACAGTGAGGTTGCAAATCAGATAACAGGGCCCTTTAGAGTTTGAACCCAGGTTTCTCTGATTTCAGAGCTTGTTCTATTAAACTCTGTATGTGGATAATTATAGTATGAATTTTGGAATAATTCAGATAATTGTTATTCCTTTGAAACGCAGGAATCAGTCACCAGTGTCTGGGGTCTACTGTCCTGTAATGTGAGGCGGGATGAGAAGAGGGTAGAACCTAACAGTCATGATGTAGAGGTATATCCGGAGCTAAACTAGTCAAAACCAAACAGAAGAGGCAAAATCCAGAAGGGGAAACACTGTAACACGTGTGATTTTAAAAAATGAGTAAAAATCACTCAAGGGTTTGGTTTGCCAGTGGGAATTAGTGACTTAAACTGGGGCTAAATACATATGGATTGGAGGGCAAATCTAGGAATAAGTTTGTAAAACCAGAGAAAATGACTGAGGTGAGTCTCAAATCAATTTAGAGGCTTATTTTGCAAAGGTTGAGGATATGCCCAAGAAAAAGAGACATGAGCTACAGTAGGATCTGCGGTCCACAAGTTTTTCCAAAGAGGATTTGGAGGGCTTCAACATTTAAAGGGAAAAAAGCAGACAGGAGGAAAAAGGAGAGAGACAAAAGAGGGCAGGTGAGGCTCTGTGTCCCCACCCAAATCTCATCTTGAGTTATAATCCCCAGGTGTTGAGGGAGAGACCTGGTGGGAGATGATTGGATTTATGCGGGCAGTTTTTCTCATGCTGTTCTCATGACAGTGCGTGAATTCTCATGAGATCTGATGGTTTTATAGACGGTAGTTTTTCCTATCTTGCACACTCTCTCTAGCCTGCTGCCATGTAAGACCTGCTTGCTTCCCCTCCTGCCATCATTGTAAGTTTCCTGAGGCACCCCCAGCAATGCAGAACTGTGAGTTGACTAAACCTCTTTCCTTTATAAATTACCCCGTCTCAGGTATTTCTTTATAGCAGTGTGAGAATGAACTAATATGGGGAGTATGGTCACATACCTGTGAGGCTTTGATTAGAGCTCACCGAATTGACATGTTGCATGAAAAGGAGGGGTAAAGGGAACAGTCAATTATGTATTCATCTGGCACTCAGTAAATCTGCACTTTAGAGGATGGGCAGGGGGAGGGGATGATTTCTAGTCTCCTCTTTTCCTGTACCATGAAGATAAGCTGTTAATTTACATTGTCTGGGTGAGGGAAGCGACCTGTGGAGATCTGTGGCTTTCTATCTGTAGCTATTTTATTTAGGAACAAAAGAAAAGGCAGGGTTTTTTGCATGACTCAGCTTCCAAGCTTAACCTTTGCCTTTGGCATAGTGAGTTTGAGGTCCTGGGATTTTTATTTTCCTTTCACAGTTCCTAGGTAGCCAGAAAGGAGTTGAAACTTGGATGATGAGCCAAAAGTGCTGGTTCTTAAAAACTATCTGTGTTTTTATTTTCCTTCCTGGACTCATAGATGAACAACATTTTCCAGATCCCTGAAAGTTAGTTTGGGGCCATTTAACTGTCTGATAGAATCTGAGTGAAAGTGATATAGGCCACTTCCAGGCCTGGCCCATGTAAAGCTCCTGGGCATGACCCTCATTTGTTTTTCAGCAGCCTTGAAAGTCACATTGAAAGTAGCAGCACTTCGAGGTTCATGGTGTCTGGGTGCTTGAGTTCTTCTGTTATCCACTGCTCCCCACTTCTTACTGTCCAACTCTCCACCATGGACTAACGTTGGACTGTGGCATGAGACAGAAACAAACCTTATCTTATGAAGTTGTCAAGAACACAGGTTTTTGGCTATTTAAGCTAATGTTACTTATCTTGTAAGAAAAGCATGCGCAATGGCCCAAGCTGAATTCTGCTTAAAGTGTCAGTGCTGTTGCTCTCTCGTTTTATTTTCAATCTCCAAACTCAGAGGTGTCCGTGTGGCTAGTGAGAATCAGAACTTGGACGCTTGACGCCCTAGAGTCTGGGTGTAAACAGAGTTTATATTCAGTGTTTGTGTCTGTTTTGGGTCCTTGAGAAAAATAGTGTTCCTCTGATGGGGGCAAGAATTGGAAATTCTAAGAGGATTGGTGACTAGATTAGAGATGAGAGGATTGAGGTGGCAAATCACATCACCTAAGATTTTATGTCTTGTGTAGACCTATGCTGGTGGGCGAAGAGTTGATGACACAGAAAACAGAGAACTTTCTGGTTTTGGAAAATTGCAACAATAAATGTGGTGTATAAAATGAGTGGATCCCAACCAAGAGCAACCAGAAATGGTGTAAGAGTTAAATTGTGAGATGAAACATTAATATGAAGCAATTGATGCAGAGAAAAGAAATCAATCAAGAGATGTTTTGAAGAAAAAACAATAAAAAAAACTTGCAGTTGGTGACAATAAACATTAAGTATGGGAGGGAAATGAATCAAAGATAACTCAGAAGTTTTAAAGTTTGACAGTCTGGGAAAATGAATGACAGTGCCATTGGCAGTGAAAGCAAATATTTCGGGAGTGTGACAATTTTCTATGAAAATGTGATGAATTTTGTTTTGAATGGATTGAGTTTGTAGTGATTTTGAGACATTCAGAAATGCCCAGTAGGCTGTTGATAAAGTATTTTCTCATCAGTCTGACTTTCCTTTTTAATTCTAGTACAGTAAGAATTAGGCCTCTAGTTTTTGAAGTCTTTTTGTTTTTGTCAAAAATTAAGTCAAACTATCTCGGCACTTAATATATATCTTATGAAGGGGGAGATGTTTAATATCTCCATGATTTTTCTGTTTTCTCTTGTTTTATTGCCTTTCCCAACACAATAATTAGGGAGTCTATATTTTGCTCACACGGCTAATGTATTTACAAAGCATGGCCCAGCTGCTCCTGTATGCCCTTGCTAGTTGCAATTTATTTTCTGCCTTGGCCTTTCTGACTTGGCTTCTGCGTGTGTCAAATTGTCTTATACAGGTCCTTGATCTTTTGCCCTACTAACATTTTGCATATGATTACATTTCAGAGTTTAGAATCTTCAGTCATGCAGTGAAGAGTGATGCTGCATAAATTTTAAATTCAAGAGATTAAAAAAGAGGTCAATTGGGAGGTAGAGACTGAGTGAGTTTCTGTAGAAGGCAGAGTGCCTTCAAAGACTGCATTTTAGCCAAATGATTTTCTGGTCCAAAATGCCCTTGATATTCCCTAACTTTAGGTCTCCAAGGGTGATGAGTAACTGACCAGTAGTGACACATTAATTTGTTAAATGTGTTAAGACCATGTGGTTGATAATCAGGGAGTGAAATTAATGATTTGGAGGTGACAGCCAAGTTATCACATTACTACTCATCAATTTCTCATCACCCTTGGAGACCCTGAAGTTAGAGAATATCAAAGACTTTTTGGACCAAAAAAAGCCTTGAGGTTGAAGTCCCCACTGGGCCTCCAGCTTGTGCCAGGGAAGCGTCTGCCCTGAAGAACCAGTTAGTACTTCATCATTTCCCTACAAATGAAAACATTTGGGAACAGCTCCCTCCTCTCTCCAAACCCATCCTACAGAAACCTCACTAGGCTTGGAGTTCGATGCTTTTTCTTTTCTTCTATGTCTTTCATATGCACAGAGCAATTCCAGCCATACCATTAGTACCTGAGTGGGGTGATTGCTAGAAGGTGGAAGGCATGTCCCTTGGTTGGTATATTTGATGTGCTTGTTTCAGTATGCCCTCTTTCCACTAATGTTTATGGAGTGATCTCTAACTCCAAGGCTAGCCTCTTGCTTCTACTTAGAAGGCAGGGTGTATTCTTCCTCTCGCCATGTTCCCATGTTATGACAATGTAGAGGTGAAGGGTTTCCCTTTTCTCACTTCTCAGGCTAACTCCCCAGTTACAATTGGAAACTGGTAATGTTTCTGGCCTGGATTGTATGGAATTAAAAGTAAAGAGATAAAAGTGATGATTAGTACTAGTGAGCATAGGGTAAAATAATATGTCTGCAATGTGAGCTGAGCTGTGCAGAAACAGATGCACAATATGGTTTTCCAGACTATCTCAGTGAAAATGCAGCTTAGCAGAATAAACAGGGGGGCTCTTCTTAAAATGTTCATACCTAGGGTACATTTTCTCAACCTCCATGACAAGTAAGGACAGATGATGCAGCTAGCAATGCACTGCATATATGACCAGCACAGAGGAGAAAAAGTTTTGAGCACCAACGCCTGTGTAATTGATTCAAAAAAGTTAAAAAATCACGATGAGGTTGAAGTATTTATTGATAACAGATCAGAAGTTGAATATGAAAACCAGGCCAAATATCCTCCTAGAATTCAGCATTTCCAAGTTATATGGACTTGGAAGTAGATTGGGCTTCTTCATGCCTGGAGTTTAACAAGATTAGAAAAATATGTAATGATTGTGCATCTTAAAAGAGAAGGAATAATAATATTTACCATGTGGTTCAAAAATTCTCATTTCATGGAAAACAGCTCTGAGGCCTAGAGATATGATGACTTTCCATGGTCAATGTGGTCTAACAGGAAAAACCTAGATTTTATAGACACAAGAGTCTGGGTTTGATTTTTTTTTTTTTTTGATTTGCCGTTTGACATTGAGCTAGTTTCTTAATTTTCTTTAGCCTTGGTTCCCTGATTTGCAAAATTGGGGTGTTAATACCTGTCATTCAAGTTTGCTGTAGAGAGTAAATAAGCTAAAATCTCCAAAACAGTGTCAGACATGCAGCCGACACTGAACAAAGGGAGCTGCTATTATTATTATAATACGTACTTAGGGAAGACAGAACTGGCAATATCCATGCTATAGGATACAGGTTTTCTTCTTCTACATCATATAGTTCCTAAATCAGTTCATAATAAACTCTTTATAAATGAGAATGAGAGGACTTTCACATCTGGTACTCATGAAAAAAGGAGGGGCCAGTGTTATAATCTAGCTGTATTTGTAGGGGACAATGACTTTGAGAGGTTAAATCACTTGCTCAATAATGCTAATAAGAAACAGCTGAGACTGAACCCAAACCCAAACCCAGGGCTCCTCCAGTGCCAACACGCTCTAACTTCATTCCTTTAAAACCAAAGTTTTAACAGGTCACTGTTTTCTCCATTTCTTAATTAATGGGCATTATTAGTGCTCCCCAAATCTACCCTCTTCTTTTTTTCTTTCTTTGAGATGGAGTCTTGCTCTGTCACCAGATTGGAGTGCAGTAGTGTGATCTCTGCTCACTGCAACCTCCGCCTCCTGGGTTCAAGTCATTCTTGTGTCTCAGCCTCCCTGGTAGCTGGGATTACAGGAGCCCACCACCATGCCTGGCTAACTTTTTGTGTTTTTAATGGAGACAGGGTTTGGCCATGTCAGCCAGGCTGGTCTTGAACTCCTGACCTCAAGTGATCCACCTGCCACCGCCTTCCAAAATGCTGGGATTACGGGCGTGAGCTATAGCACCCAGCCCCTCTTTCTTATACTATATACACACACATAAACACACACACACACACATTTCTGAAATGGTAATGTGATTGGTATATTGAATGAGTTGAACTCTATAGGATGCAAGTAGAAAATTTTATTTTTTCTCAGTATTTTCCTTTTAAACACTGTTGATATTTAATTTCTGCAACTGGGATGAAATCTCATCTAGCTTCTAATATGTCTCCAGGCACTCTTGGATAATAAAATGTCAATGGGCCTTCCAGCCATGAGGGTAACTGGCACTTGACTAGTTCTCCCAACCTAATTAACTGGAAATCTAGACAAATGTATATGAAGCAACTGTTTTCAGATTATGGGTACCAGACAGCAATGGACTGTAATCCTTGAGAAAAAGAAAACCCATGAGTTCCGTGATTACCTTAGATTTCTCACTGAAGGCCCTTTCAGATCATGGTGCAGAATGTAAAACCCAAGTAAAGCAAAAGAGTCTCACTGAACTGAGGAGGTAGAGTTCAGGGCTTGAACTTGCAGAGAAGGATGCCTGAAACAGGGAGAGCTGTATAGAAAAAAAGCTTCAGATATCTGCACAGAGGGCTCCTTAAGACTTTGGCCAAATACTAAGCTACACTTACAGAGAGTATGCAAGACCTGGCAGCAAACAGCTATTTGGGAATCTCTGAACTGACTTGAGTATTTGGAGAACACAGAGTTCAGAGTGGCATTAGAATTCTGACCAATCAAAGTAGAGATATTTTGCTGAAACTGCAGACATTCAATTCAAACCTCATAAAGGTCACAACTCAAAGGTAGGGCTACTCTGATCTTAGAGAAAAAAGTAGGAAAGTATGCCTTATAACATGCAGAAGAAAATAATCAATCAAAACATATCAGAGATGACAGAAATGTTGGAATTAGCAGAGAATAACTTAAGAGCTATTATAAATATATTCAATGATTTAAAGGAAAAGATCATATTTAATAAGTAGATTAATTATTTCAGTAAAGAAATTGATATTAAAAGGTAAAAACCAACTGGAAACACAAGAACTAAAAAAAATGAAATATATAATATGAAAAATTCATTGGATGAGCTTAATAGCAGACTGAAAAGTGTAGAAGAAAGTGACTTATCCAGATCAAAGTAGAGGAAGAGAACCTGAAAAAAGAAACATCCTAAGAGATTTGTGGGGTAACAACAATCAACAACAATAAACAAATTTATGTGTGACTGGAGTCCCTGAAAGAATGAAGGGTGGGATTGGAGCAGAAAAGCAATGGAGAAATAATTACAAAAAATTTCAAGTTGAATCCCTATGTGTGGGAACAAGGCAAAGACATTCACTCTCAAAACTTTTTTTCAACATTATACTGGAGGTATTAGAATTAATACGTGAATTTAGCCAGGTTGCAGGGTTCAAGGTCAATATACAAAGACAATTGCTTTTCTGTACACAAATAATGAAAAATAGGAAACTGAAATTAAAAGTCAATTCTAACAATTAGTAGCATCAAAAAATATAAAGTACATAGGAATAAGTTTAATGAAAGACATATAAATGTTTACATGAAAACCAAACAAAACAAAAGATTGCTGCAATGAATAAAAGAAGACCTAAATGCATGGAGAAATATACTATTTATGGATTGCAGGATTTAATATTGTTAAGAAATCAATTCTTTCCATATTGTTCTATAGATTTAATACAATGCCAATTGAAATCTAAGCAGTTTTTTAAAAATTTAACAGAAACCAACAAGCTGATTTATATGGAAATGCAAAGAACTTAGGATAGCCAAAACAATTTTAACAATGAGGAGCTTATACTATCTGATTTCAAGACTTACTGTAAATTACTGCAATTAAGATATTGCTAGTGATATTAGGGCAGACAAATATTATAGATCAATAAAACAGAATAGAGCCCAGAAATAGATCTACGTATATATGGCATTGTGGTTTTGAAGATGACCATAAATTCTTAGATATACTTCCTCTCAGGATGTAGGGTTCTCTTGAATCTAAACAGGCTTGTGATTTCTCTGACCAAAAGAATATGGAAGTGACACAGTATAATTTCTGACAGTAGGTCATGTATGGTCACACACCTGCCAGATTCTTTTAGGTCAGTCTTTTTTGGGGAAAGCCAGTGATTATGTAAGAAATTTGACTACCCTCTGATTGCCATGCTGGAGAAGTCACCTGTGGATACTTCGACTGACACCTTCACCTGAGCTCCCAGCAACCGGCCAGCATGCCAGGCAGTAGAGGAAGACATGTTTGACATCCAGCCCAATTGAGGCTTCAGATTATTGCAGTCCCATGCAACACCTGACTGCAGCCAGATGGAAAAACCCCAAATAAGAATTGCCCAGTGAAGCTTTTTTTTTTTGAATTCCTAACACAAAATAACGAGCAAAATAAAAGTTATTTTAAGTCACTATTTTTTGTGGTAATTTGTTGTGCAACAAAAGTTGTTGGATAATTCACTGGGCAAATGAGAGTCTTCGAGAAACTTTTCAGGAACAACTGGATAGCTGTATGAAAAAAAAAAAAAACTTCAATCCATAGTTTGCACCTTACATAAAACCATTCAAATTGGAAAACAGACTTAAATGTAGAAACAAAATCTGTAGAAATTCTAGATAAATATACTGAACTATATTTATGCAATGGAATATATTCAGTAATAATAAGAAAAAATAACTAATGGATATGTGCAACATTATGGATGAATCTTGGAAACATTATTCTGAGCAATATATGCCAGCCACCAAAGAGTATGTACTGTGTAAATTCATTTACACAAAGTTCTAGAATAAGTAAAGTGAATCTATGGTGATGTTAAACAGTAGTTGCCTCTGAATGGGAAATGAAATCTGGTACCTTCTACGGCAGAGCTCCAAGGATGATTACCTTTCTGTCAGGAGCTATTATTGTAGCTTCCATAGAAATACTCCCACTGGAGCTCTCTATTTGTAATTCTTATGAATTGAGCCTCAGCCTCTGGGATATTCAGCAGTCACAGAGAATCTTCCCATCAGTCCTCTTTAAGACTGCTCCAGCTAGGTTTTCTTCTCCATGTGACCCAAATCTCACAGAGAAAACACTCACCTCCCCTTGTCTCACAAAGAAGAGTACCTTGTTCCCAGTGTAGTTTTCTACTCTGTGACTATAAGTTTCAGATTCTCACTTTAGACTTTTTCAGGCATAGTCTGACGTCAATCGTAAACACTACATATACCAGGTGGTCAAGATCAAAGTCCCTTAGCAGGTCACTAGAAGCTTCTTTTGCTTGCTCTCTTCCCCTCTTCTGTGATGGAAAGAGAAAGTATTATAGCACCTTATAACTTTCTGGAGTAATTCTCCCCCTTTTAAATTTAATCCTTTTATACTCTCAAGATGGTTGATGAGTGAATCATGACAAAACTGACTTATTTGCTTTGCAAGTTCTGCAGAAGTGCTCTTGCCCTTTACTTTGGAATGCAGGAACACTTAGTACCTCTTGTTTGCTTTCTTCGGTTTTAGACTGAGCCAGGAATAGTCCAATTTTAACATTCTGTTACAGAAAGGGGGCATTTTGATATCCTGGGAGCTGACCTTTAGCTGACATTCTTGGCTTTCCAAAGCAGAGCACTTTTACTAAATTATTGGCTACACAAAATCTGTCAGAAGATTCCGTTTATCGACAATTAACTTTAATGTCAAGTGTGACAGCTGATTTTTGTGATGCTTTCAGCAGTGAAAATTCTCTTGTCTCACCAGTCTTTCTGCCACCCACAAATAAAAAAAGCTGACTGTCAATGTGTGTAAGCTGGTTATTTTTCTCTGGTGAATAATGAGTTCCCACTTTATAACTTTATTTTTAAATAAAAAACAATATATCTAATAATTTGATTGGATAAGTCATAGTCTCATTGCTGTTAAGAGAAAGCTTTAAAAATGACACTTGTTATTGGTCTCTAGTACATGTTGCAATTACAGATCTCTGGGACTGAAGTAAAATGACCTCCTTGTTAACAAGTTATGCCAGATGAGATGATTTAGTCATGCGTTTTCTGAAAGAAATAGTAGCCAGTGTGAAAAGCAAATAAGAACCCAAGAATGTGTAGTGACTACTATGGTTTTCTTTTTGAAGAGCAGATTTTCTACTGAGTAGTTGAATCTCTTTCTTCTCCTTTTCTTTTTATTGCTCTTTAAATGTCATCTTTAGTTGCAAAATTGGCTTTTTCATAAGAAGATTCTGTGACTTCCATTTTGAAGAATACACACCTGGTATTTCCCTCCTCTCCTTTTGTCTTGCCCAAAAGGAGCAAAAAATAATGATGAATAAAAATATAATATCTACCTCCAATAAAAGTGGAGATAACATACCTTCTAAATAACAGAGTAAAACAGAGTAGTATAATGATGATGGCAATCAAACAGGGGGATATGAGAAATTAGACAGTCCGTGTAGGTAGATCTCAGAAATATGTGTACTCTTTAAAGTTAGGGGCCTCACTTAGACAAGTAAAACTAAAGCCTCTGTTTGGAAATTGGAAACAGGCTCATTGGCTGTCATGGAAATTTTCCCTTGGCTTGGTTTTGTTCTGAGAATTGAGAAGGGGGCCAGCTGAAGAGTTATATTGGTAATGCAATTGAATGATGCAGAGTATGTTTCTGGAGATCATGTTGGAACTGCAGGGGTTTTTACATTATTAATATCCCTACAAGTGACTAACTTTATGCCTGGGAAAATTAAATTCTCAAAAAGCTAGTGGATGTTAATACGGGATATAAGAAAAATTTCTGTCCTTAATTAACCCTGTCCTGGCTCCTTCCCCACATGACCCTCATATGTATAACTGGTTTATGAAAAAAATTACCATAATCAAAGATGAAAAATAAAAAAGAAATCAGCATAGACATAAAGTCATTACTATAAAAACAAGAAAGGAGAAAGAGAAACAAATTTTTTATGAAGAATATATACTGAAAATACATTGCAGATGAAAATTATAAGCAGATATTTCACCATTCATTAAAAAATTAACTAGACAACCACTCTAATATAGTAAAAGTACTAAGCAGAAACATAAGGGCTAATGGAGAGGTGGTTACAGAGTACGGGGAGATGAAATGTGGACTGGCAGAGATCAGGAAAAAGTAAAAGCAAAAACTAAACAACAAAAAATAAATAAAGCCACTGCATAACAAAGGCAACACTATTAGCAGCATAACAGAGATGAGACACTGATGAAAACACAGAAAGAGACATGATAAAAATGTGCACATTGAAATGTAAGCAAAAAAGGTTAGAGAAAAAAACTATCCAGGCAAAGGTGATATACATAATCAATGTCCCAAAGAGGAAAAATGGAGACAATCGTTCATAAAAATGTGTGCATTTAGCATATTTTATGGATTAAAAAATCTATCCCTTGAAAGGGCATGCTATCCCCAGGAAAATTTCACCTAAAATGGAGATAAGTGTTAATGTATAAAAACAATTATTTGTGGGAGGCACTGAATCCATATAATTTCACAAAACCAAACATGGGGAGTATGGCTGTAGACTATAACACAAATGTTATAAATTCTGACAAATATAGAAAAGGGATAAAGGAAGAGAAGAATGGCTTATTACTATTTTTCTGTGTTTCTTGTCTGGTACAGTGGAAAAAAGTGTAGATAAAGCCAGTGAAGTGCCTGATTGAGGCAGACACAGGGGGAAGGTGATGGTGGGGTGGACTGCCATTACACGGCAGGATATTTTATCACTAATATTATATTATTGGTGCATGATGGTAATGATGATCAGATTGACTTACAGATGGTTTTATTACTGTTTTAAAATTTTCTAAAGAACAATGCACATTCTTATTAACAGCATCTGGCATGGACAGCTCCCATAGCCTCACCCTTAGTAATCTACTGGCTAAGGTCCAAGTATATTTACCATTACAGAGCAAGCACTAAAAAGACAATATAATCAGCTAAATGAGGAAGCAGAGTAGAGGGAGGCAAAAGGAAAGGTGAAACGTGTGCTAATTTAATCTTTGGTCATTGTCTGGAATTAATTGCTACTGCAACAAATATAGGCTTTTGAATAGGCAAGATTTATTTAAGAAGGATCCCTGCAGCACAACCCATAAAGGAATTATTCATAGCTTATGACAATTAAAATCTTTGATTCCTTAAATGAAACAAAGGATTAAATATACTATGCAAAGTTGTAGATATGAATGTAGTCACTAGGAAAAAAATCTTAAAAGTCTTCAGCAAAACTCAGATATAAAACAAAAAGAAAAAGAAACAAAAGCATGCAGTGTAGGATTTATTTTAAGAATGATTAAAGTTTAAGACACCTTTTCCCCTAAGAAAAACGAGAAGTTCTCTTCCCCACAGCTGTCATAGTCTCATCCCTTCCTGGCTCACTTTTCTTACTTTGTTTCTTTTCTCTCCATACTTTGCATGCAGAAGCCATGAAAAAAAAATACTCATTTCTCTTTGGAAAGGCTTGAGGTAGGGGGTGTTGTTGGCTCTATAGCAGAGAAACACAAAATTTTATACCCGTAACTATTATCATCAATTGTTGCTATTACATTGCTTGGCTTTTAATTACGTCCAGGGGTTGATCAAGGCTTAGATCAAATATCTAGTTGTATTACTGAACTATCTCAGTGTGAGGTGTGGCAAGACCACAGGCTCTGGATAATATTTCTAAGTTTAAAATGGACTTTTTTGGCCAGGAACTGTGGCTCATGCCTGAAATCCCAACACTGCGGGAGGCTGAGGAAAGCACATCACTTAAGCTCAAAAGTTTGAGACCAGCCTAGGCTACATGGCAAAACCCCATCTCTACAAACAATACAAAATCTTGCCAGGCATTGTGGCACATGCCTGTAGTCTCAGCTGCTCAGGAGGCTGAGGTGGGAGGATGGCTTGAGCCCAGGAGTTGGTTGCAGTGAGCCAAGGTTGCACCACTGCACTCCAGCCTGGGCGACAGAACCAGACCTTGTCTCAAACAAACAACAAACAAAAAAATGTGCTTTTTCCATTTACTCTCCATATGGCTTCATAACCTCTCCAGAAATATTGCAGTAATATACACCTTGCAAAGTTGTCACGTGGATAATAAGGTAACATCTCTTGAGCACTTACTATCATCCTAGCTCATTCTAAGTATCTTACATTGTGTTAACAAGCGACAATGGATATTCTAGAAAAGTAATTCACCTTTGGTAGCAGGAATAATAAGCAGGGAGTTTGGAGCAGATGTCCACGGCAAAATAGCAAAATCAGTCCCACAGAAGAGAAGTAGTCTTGAAAAAGTGGCTTCTAGGGAGGGAGCTGGAATATATCAGGGAATGGCTTTGCAGCCATTTTGTGGGCAGTGACCAGACTGAAGGGCTTCTAGAACATTCTATCCTGAAATCAAAGGATACATAATTAATTTAATGCATGATGAATGGAGTTAACTGACATTATTTCAACTAGAAAGTTTTAATACGTCGTCAGTGATCTGAATAGCTAAGTCTCTCCTTTGATCCAATAAATATAGTAGGGATATACACACACAATCTCTCTCTATACACACACACACACACACACACACACCCCAAATTCATTAGGTTGTAGGTCCCAACCTCCACTGATCTGGTTTGGCTCCGTGTCCCCACTCAAATCTCATCTTGAATCGTAATTCCTGAGTGTTGAGGGAGGGACCTGTAATCCCCATTGGTCAGGGAGGGAGATGATTGGATCATGAGGGTGGTTCCTCCATGCTGTTCTGGTGATAGAGAGTGAGTTCTCACAAGATCTGGTTTTATAAATATTTGACAGTTCCTCCTTCACACACACTCTCTCCTGCCACCTCGTCAGGTGTCTGCTTCCCCTTCCACCATAATTGTAAGTTTCCTGAGGCCTCCCCAGTCATGTGGAACTATGAGTCAATTAAACCTCTTTCCTGTATAAATTACCCAGTCTCAGGTGTTTCTTTAAAGCAGTATGAAAACAGACTAATACATCCACCAACTTTTTAACTGACTTCTGTCTTAAGAGAAAACTTCATCAATCTGCCCATGTTGAAATTCTTTTCACTCTGTGTTTAATTCTGCCATTCAACAAGAGATTGCAAAGTTCTACTGAGATCATGGGATCTGACTTGAAATGGAAAGTGAAAGTTCAGAAGAAATAACATTGCTAAATGCATTGCACATCGAATGCAAAGGCCTATTTTTGGATCTGGAGATAGAGGTCTTTAATCCCTTCACTCTGCCTCAGCCCAGGTGCCTGCTGGCAGTATAGCTTGTGTAACTATGGGCAGAGAACAGAGACCTTGGTCTTCCTGTAGTTCCATTTCTTCAAAGCTTCCCAGGAAGAAAAAAAAATCTCATCCCATGCTCTTAAAGATGAGCTGTTCAGCTCATCTCAACCACTGCTGCCATCCATTGTCAAGCCACCAGTCTCTCTGTAGTTATGACTCTTGATTTTCATAGTCCAAGTAATTTATTCATGTTTCTCAAGCACCATTGTGTCCCTACGTGGTAACAGCAGTTGTTATGCTGTTTGCCAAATATGTTTATCTCCAGCCATGCTGCCGAGCTGAGCTGGCGAAACAGATGCATTCTTAATGCCTGGTCTCTTCCAGGTAGGCTCTCTGTGGCTCTCTGGCTCCTGCTGAGATAACCTGGGTGGTGCACAAGGCCAGTACAGTCGGAGGGAAAGCTCTAGGTCCTCCCCATCTGGCCTTTCAAATGCAGAGTCAGATGGGAGTAGAGCTGCTTCCTAGCAGTAAAGACCCTCGTTGGCTCCCACTCTCCTATTCTTCCCAGGAGAATGTGTATGCTTCAGGAGGTGACAGAAGTGGTTACAAATTGTCCTGAGCTTCCAGGGCCCATGGTGAGCTGCTGCCTTTCACTGTAATTATCCTCCACACTGTTGCTGTTCAGCAGGGCTGATTGGCAGTTGGAATAAAATGAGATTCTGGATTTAAAGGCACATGAGCATGAAATGATGTGGTAACTGGGTCATGGGACTGTATATAGTCCTTGCCACCTCTGTACCTCAAGCCTTTTAAGAAAGATGCTGTCAGTCTCTCAGTGTTATTTCTGGAGTCTGACTTAGAGCAAGCTCTATTGGTTAATGCTATGTGGGTGAGACTGAAAACTTTTATAAGATGGGGTCAGTGGGTACCTGCAGGGCTTGGAAGCGTCCAAATGTTTCTCTGCAGCAGGCAATATTTCTTTGTCAAATGACACTGAATGTATTGTAAGCTCAAAGTAGGCACTAGGCATATTTGTGTGTTTTGTACTTTTTTTTTTTTTTTTGAGATGGAGTCTCGTTGAGTCAACCAGGCTAGGGTGCAGTGGTGCGATCTCGGCTCACTGCAACTTCCATCTCCCGGGTTCAACCAATTCTCCTGCCTCAGCCCCCTAAGTAGCTGGGACTACAGGTGTGTGCCACCATGCCCAGCTAATTTTTGTGTTTTTAGTAGAGACAGAGTTTCACCTATCTTGACCAGGATGGTCTCGATCCCCTGACCTGGTTATTTGCCCGCCTTGGCCTCCCGAAGTGCTAGGATTACAGGCATGACTGTTTTCTAATAGTTATTGTTTTTTTTAAATCTAGACAGAGAAAATGAATTAAATGTAGCAAATTTAAAAAATATGTAGAAAACATGCCAGAGGAACATTAGGAAAGAGAACATGAACTCAAACGTGACTTTATCCGAGAAGCGTTGGCCCTGCTGCTTTTTGGTGACTGAGACCCAGATGTCAGGGCTCCCTGGGCACACTTTGCTTGTCACCAGAGAGCCAGTGCCAGGAGAGTAGAGACAATGCTGTCCAGTCACCAAGGGGGATAAACAAATATTCCCCCATATTTATGGGCAATTAATCAATATTTGTTGAAAGAATGCCTCCATATATCCTCTTTGCTGAAGATATGTAATAATGGATTATTCTCCTTCAAATATTAATGTGATCCTCATGGATTGCTGTATCATCAGGGGACCAATGCTATCTTCACGTCAGGGAGAAGCAATGGCCATAGCCCATTGATTTTCTGGCCCTCCATAATTGAATGCAGAAATTGGACTGACGTCTTAGCCTTAGATTTCCCAGAGTTCTTGGTCTATTCAAGAGGGAGATCCTCAAGCAGACACCAGCTTCCCTAGTGAAAAGAAGCTTGAGCAGGTGTTGCTGCGGGTTAGTGAACAGCAGATAAGCTCACATCTTCACACAAGCCTCTGCTGCCGTTCACTATGTGCACATGCTGAAATCAATTCATAAACTTGATACTTTGAGTCAAAGCTTGTTGAATCAGGCCTAGGATTAAGAGGGAGATTCCCCACCATGGATAGCATGAAACAAGAACTACATAAGACATTAGATGAGAGCTCAGCCTATGGCCTATAAAAAAATTATTTTTTTAGAATGTTCTGCAATTTCATAGTAAGGAGAAATTATTAACTATTATCAAAATTTACTAAAGGCCTTGTGAAGTTCATGTTTTATAACTATGAATAGTAAAATGTACATATCAAAGATGTGGCCTTTAATTCTTAAGCCAACTTTTGGACCAGCTGAATTAAAGACAGTCCTTTAGGTTTTGTTATAAGATAGACACCTGAGTCTCATGGATGCCTACAAGGTGTTGAATGTGTTGGGCTAGGGAAGCTTGTGTCCTTACAGAATTTTATCTTGAAAGAACTTCCTTCTGGTTTGGTATGGAACCCATTAGTTTGGAACTAATTAACTATGGAAGGCTAAGGCAGTGCTACAATGCTCATGTGTTACTTATCTGTAATTCTTTAAGACTGATGGCAGGGGTTGCAATGCTTTGGAGTTGCTGGGCTAAGACCTTAATTATCATTTCTGAGAGATGGTGGAGGGATTGGATTGGGGTAGGTGCCATTGCTCTCTCTCAGGGTATGACTTTGGAGGAAAATTTGTGGAACAGATTGTCCTGTGGCCTCTTTTGCTCTGTAATTGGTCTGGGAGGAGGAGTCAACTGATATCAGCCACAGTAGTAATAACATTTGGTATTTATTTCATATCCACTGTTTTTTTGGAGGGGGGTGTTAAGTATTTTCTACATATTATCATATTTTAAATCTTAATACAACCCTTTGACTTTAGTAGTACATAATTTTATAGTACAGTACAACTTACCATGAGGTCACATCCAGATTAACCTATTATAAAGTGAAGATATAGTAAGTCGAAAATGCACCTTTGACTTATATTTTCAGTTTGTGATGGGTTTACTGGGATGTAACCTCATCATAAGTTGAGGAGCATACTGGATAAAAATTGCTTTTGGACTACTGTAAAGTTGAACCATTGCAAGTTGGGGGTCCATCTTGTATGATGTCTATTAAGTGGATGGGAGAATCAGGAGCAGAGGGATTTAGAACCTTGACCATAGCTGGAAGTATGGCTGGGACCTCACCAGCTCTAAGCTTGCCATGACTGCCACATGCTGGTTTTTCCAAGCACAGTCTGTGTGTAATACCTGGTTGTAGTTTTAATTGAATTTGGGATAATGGAGGATCCGTTGTGGAGGATGAGTGGAGTGATGCACAAGTGGAAATAAAGAACTTGTGGGTAATTTCCCGTCAGGTTTAATAATATCAAATAAAAGTGATTTTGTGTTACCATAGGAATGCTTGAATAACAATTGGAACGTGACACGTGGCACTTGTTTCCCAGAGTAGCACTCTTCTGAAATGATTCCCAGAAATCAACAGTAGAACATTCCCCTTTTAAGTCCACAAATGGAAGGCATGTCCTTGCTTTCCTTCTGAAATAAGCTCTGAAAAAAGGCTGTTTCAGAGCCGAGGACTAGGGGTTGAAGTGGCATGCAGCTTCACTTGTTCTTTTTGCCAAGCTGCCTAGGTTTTATTTCACAGTGGTTATTTTTCCAACCCATTCTGAAATTTCACTTATGGGGAAGCAGAAGGAGGGGGAATAGTGATGATATTCAAAGCAGAAATCAAACTCTTTTTTAGAAACCATGTTGTAGTGGTTCAATTTCTCTTTTCGATTAACTAAAACAAATCAGTGTTTTAGCTCCATCTCTAAAAGAGATTAATCAGATAAATAGAAGTTTATTTGCCAGAATTTCTCTTTTTTTTAGAAAAAAATTCAGTAAGTTTCTTGGTATGGAGAGTGAGACCCAATGGACATGTCCGGGTAGTAAAAGACAGTCCCTTAACCACAAGGTCTAAAACAAGAAAGGAAACTTGTATGGATCACAGAGGGAAAGGGACGGCATCAACAAAGTGGATGCAAAGGAAGGAAGGAGGGGATCCAGAGTAGGAAGCTCCATGGTAGCTTGGCAGTTAGAAGATTTAAGGTAAGAGACATGCCCTGTAAATGATCAAGTTGGTCATTGTCTGTGCTCTGTTAACTCCCTTTTCTCAGCTTCTGCCCTAAAACTCCCCAACAGAATAATCATCAGTGAAACTGACATGTCTCACTCTTTCTTTAGGACATTTTAGTGCATTTCTTTCGAGGAAATTTGAAGAGAGGCTTTTCTGTGTTTGGGTCAAGATTGGGCAAAACAGAGATGGCAAGTGGGGATACCTAGGAGCGACTAACATCTGCATTACAGAGTGGCAAGAATGACAATAACTTACCTTAGCAACATTCATATTTTTGTAATTTAGAATGCTGTATTTTATATTCAGAGTAGCTAAATTTAACTGAATTTGCCCTTGCTTATAATCCTATCTTTTTCTTTCTATGAAGTTTCTTATCTGGTTCCCTCCAGAAGAGAGAGGTTAATTACCTGTTGGTAGACAATGCCATTTATGGGTAATTTCCTGTTCTCTCTCATGTATTTTAGTCTTTATGTATTTTTCTAAGCACATTCCATGGCTTGGCAAGCTGTCAAAACAGTCCCCTATAGCGCAGCATGCAGAGATACTACACACTTTTCTGGCACTGGATGGAAGTAGTTCTGAGTTGCAAAAATATGAAGATAAGGTTACAAGAGAGAATGAATTGTTCATGGCAAGAGAGAATAAACATAAAGGTAGATGGGAAAAGAGCTGCTTGCCCTGTCTGTAATAAAGCACTAGAGACACTGTTGAGGATAATATCCTTAACATTTATACAGCTCTTCATATTTTTAAAGTGCTTCCTGGTAATTAAGGGTCATTAATCAGATATTAGCTGCAGGTCACTCAGTGAATTAACTATTGATTTAGATTGGGAGCTGTGCATAATTCTGGGGACCAGAAACAAACGTGATTCATTCTACGCATCTCAGAAACTGTTACTTTCTTGTGCTCAATGAGAGTTACTATGTGTGAGTTCTAATTATGAACACCAATACCTACTTAATATTGCATGAATTCACAAATTATATGGAATACTAATTTATAATTTATTATTTTGACATTTACAGCCACATTTATGGAGACAAGGCTGTGAAAAGAAAACCTAAGTTGTTAGAACTGTCACAGAAAAAGCCATCAGAGAACACTCCCTCTATCTCAACATGGGAACATGCTGGCATTCCGTAGCCAGCAGAAATACACAATGGAGTCTCCTTCCCTCTCTAAGTTTTAACATCGGTTTTTACTTGGATGTACCAAATGGTTCTAAAGGAATTTGGATTAAATATCTATTTCACTGCAAGTGAATGCCTTGTCTATTTGGGTAGTTCTATAAATCATAATTCAGTTTATCTTTAGTCTAACCAGAAAACCAATTATACATATGAGACTGCTGTTTATTTGGCATGTTTATGTCTAAATATCAAGAAACGCTAGTTCCCCCCTAGAATTTCTCTGTACTGTTCTTTGACAAATAATCAAAGTAACTGAGGTCTGAGAGAAGCCATAGACATTTGGAGTTGGATTTTTAAAATATTAATGGAGATCATCCTGGCTAACACAATGAAACCCCTCTACTAAAAATACAAAAATTTAGCCAGGCATGGTGGCAAGTGCCTGTAGTCCCAGGTACGTGGGAAGCTGAGGCAGGAGAATCACTTGAACCTGGGAGGCGGAGGTTGCAGTGAGCCGAGATCGCGCCACTGCACTGCAGCCTGGGTGACAGAGCGAGACTCCAACTCAAAAAGCAAACAAACAACTGCAGAAAGTTTAGATTTCTTTCATTTCTCCATTTCAAAAAACAAGCAAACAAACATTGCTACTGGTAAACTTCAAGGAACAAAAATTGTCTAAATTTGGGGCACTATAAAAATCTTTTCTTTGAAAGTACCAGAGTGTGAGTGTTGGACAGGAGATTTTGTGGTGGCTATGAATTTATTGTTGAGATGGCAAAAAACTGAAGGGCCAGATTGGGTTTAGCGTCTCATGAGCCATGCCCAGCTCACTAAGGGTTGTTGAGAGGTGTGTTTGAAGCAGGGAGCTTTGAAGGTCTTAGAAAACTACTCTAAGGAGGGTTTTAAGCTTCACTCATACCCTATTTCAGTGTGATACAGATTGAGGAAAGGTCACCAGCCAGCAGCCAGAAAAAGAGAATAATAGAGAAGTGATTTGTTTAGGAATATCTAAAAATTCTAAAAGTAATTTTCATTGAGTAAAACATTTCAAAAGTTATACAACAAACTTTTTTTTTTTTTTTTTTTTGAGACAGACTTCAGGCTGGAGTGCAGTGGCGTGATTTCGGCTCACTGCAACCTCTGCCTCCCAGGTTCAAGCGATTCTCCTGCCTCTGCCTCCGAAGTAGCTGGGACTACAGGTGGGTGCCACCATGCCCAGCTAATTTTTTGTATTTTTAGTAGAGATGGGGTTTCACTGTGTTAGTGAAGATGGTCTCAATTTCTTGACCTTGTGATCTGCCCATCTCGGCCTCCCAAAGTGCTGGGATTACAACAAACTTTGAAAAGAGCAAGTTTTATCTACAAAAAAAATTAGAAAATAACAGGCTATTAAAATTTCTAGAAGATTGCATTCTATTTAGGACATTTTTCTTTGGAAGCAAAAATATCACTATACTTGTTGAATCATACAAATGAGGTCAGGAAACCAAAGTGTGCACCACTGACATTTCATCCTTAAATCCTTTATAAAACAGTTACTTTTATCTAAATTTCATAATTTCATTAGTTAATACATATCTGATATTTCTTCCAAAGATTTTCTCCAAATCCCTCCACCTCCCAGGTTCAAGTGATTCTCTCACCTCAGCCTCCTGAGTAGCTGGGACCACAGGTGCATACCATTATGCCCAGCTAATTTTTTTGTATTTTTTTTTGGTAGTAACAGGGTTTCTTTGTGTTGCCCAGGCTGGTCTTGAACTCCTGGGCTCAAGTGATCTGCCTGCCTCAGTCGCCCAAAGTGTTGGGATTACTGGCATGAGCCACCATACCCCACCCCTGCATCCCCACAGTTTGGGAGATTATTCCTCCTTCACCTCCCAATGGTAACTGATCTCTGTTCTGTATCAGTGCAGTATCCTGAAGCCAAGAGAGCCTCCTCTCCCCGCAGGGCGAAAGGCTTGTGCTCCTTTTACTTCTTCCTCAGCCTAGCGTCTCTGAGTGAGGCTCCTACTGCCTGTTACTCACTGCCAGGCTCATAGTGGAGACAGGAAGGACCTGCCCCCACCTCGGTGACAGGTGACATTTGCTTTAACCCCTTTCTGAAAAACAGGGGATTTAGTCTGAGAACTGGGTGGGGATGAGGTGGGAATATTTCCTCCCTCTCTTGTTACCATGTAAAGCTTTTGCTTCTGTGAGAACCATCTGGTGAAGTAGACGAGGCTTCACAGCTGACATGGTTTGGCTGTATCCCCACCTCAATCTCATCTTGATTTGTAATTCCCATAATCCCCACCTGTCAGGAGGGGCCTGGTGGGAGGTAATTGAATCACGGAGGTGGTTCCCCCATGCTGGTCTCGTGATCTTAAGTTCTCACGAGATCTAATGGTTTTATAAGCCTCTGGCATTCCCCCGCCTGTGTTCAGTTTTCTGTCCTGGTGTCCTGCTGAGAGGTGTCTTCTGCCATGACTGTAAGTTTCCTGAGGCCTCCTTAGCCATGTGGAACTGTGAGTCAGTTAAACCTCTTTTCTTTATAAAGTACTCAGTCTTGGGTAATTCCTTACAGCAATGTGAGAACAGACTAACATAATGACTGTAGACAAGAAGGAGGGTTTCTTGTTGACAAAACCTGTGGGCCTTCCCTCCGTTTTTGCTGTTAGTACTCAGTGGAGGCCTGCAGAAATGGCCTTGTGAGTAACTACAGTTTCCCCTGTGTTAGGGCTCTCAGGGATTTCTAACTGGTCCTCTGTTAGGCCACATTCAGTTTATCAGAACTCATTACAATTACAGCTTTTTTTTTTTTCTTAACTGCTTTTACTGTAGTTTCTCTTCCTCCCAGGATCTGCTACAAGTGAAACAGTCATGCATCTTGTTTATCCTGGGAGGAGTTTTCACCCTTTGTATTCCACCTGGGGACTCTGACGGGCTCAAGGAAAGTTATAATTTCGAAGATTATTTGACTTTTTTCAGGTTGTTAGGGTGAGAGCAATGTTCTCTGTTCTCTTGCAGCTGAATGAATTTTAAGCAGAAGCCAGGGTTAAATTTGAAGTCCTCATTGTGCTGTAATCTTTTAAGTTTCTATGACGTAGGCAGAAAATGAGAAAAAGGCAAGAGTTCCAGAAATTTAAGGGACTAAGCAGTATTTCACCCAAACAAAGGTGTATACTCTTTCATTTTATTAATGGTGCATTAATAACTATGTCCTATGCTTTGTCACATGTTCAAAAATTTCTCCTTAGCTAGCCTTTTCATGTGGAATTAATTACAAACCTGAAGCCAAAGCTGCTTCAGTTTGGTCCCAAATCACTTTTCTCAACATCGCCCATATGCTCTGCTCCACCTTGGGCTTCAGCCACATGGGTTGGCAGGCCTGGGAGGGGAGTCAGACTTCCTGCAGTGGAATCCAGACTGTCCTACTTATTAGCTCTGTGACCCGGGGCTACTTAACTTCTCTGCGGCTCAGCCTCCTCATTGTAAAGTGAAGAAAGTCATAATACTTATATCGTAGGTTTGTTATAAGCTCCCAGGCTCATTATTTCAGTTTCTCCAAGAACTCTTCTGCAAAAGCAGAATATACGAAATACTAATATTCAGCATGGGTTTAAATTGGTAGTCACCTTTCCCTTTCCTAAGTTTAACTTTTCTGAGCACCTCAGAAAGTTGTGCCATCTTAGATAATAGGTGATACATTTCATCCCCTAAGGTCAGAAAGTGAGTTGCTGCACCGGCCTAGAACTCTTGGTTACTTAAGTGTTCTGGTTAATTGAGTGTTGTTACTATGAAAGATTAAACTGAAAATGCATGTTTCAACCATTTGGCTGAAAATCACCAAGTCTTGGCTTTCCTATTATAGAGAAAGTAGTTGAAATAGGTTTCTTTGAGGGGTCAGTTTTATTAATACTATGGCTTACTCTATGTCTTATAGTCAGACTTCAAAATTTCAGTTAACATTTTAAAACACTGAAAATTGAGACAACATGTGGATTAAACTTAGAGTGACTTCAGCTTATACCTCAGAAGAAAAGAGGCAATGTGATTTAGAGGATCATTCATCAGATTTGGAGCCAGAGATACCTAGATATAAATTTCCGCCCAGTATTTACTATATGTGTATTTCTGGGAAATTTACTTCGTGTTCCTCAGTAGCCTTAGTTTCTTCATCCTCAAATATGAATAAGAATGTATGCCTTATATATTCTTTGATTTTATTTCTTTCTGTCCTTTTCTTGAGGAAAAGTCTTGCTCTGTTGCCCAGGCTGGAGTGCAGTGGTGTGACCTCACCTCACTGCAACCTCTTATGGCAGGCCAAGTCTCACTAACGCAGGCCTCGATAACAACTCATTCAGCATTGACGGAGTGGTAAAGTGAAATATTAAAAGCTGATAGAGCCGGTTCCTTTATACAAAGGCTGAAATGTATTAAGCCCACCAAGAGTTTTGCCTAGGCTTTTCCTAGGCCTTAAAGCATGACAAAATAATGAAGGAATTCTTAACAGGACCCGTTTAGGATTAAACAAGTTTTATTAGGGGTCTGAAGAAATGCCCCAGGCCTCCACAAACAAGTTTATTAGAGGTCTGAAGGAACTCCCCAAACCTCTGTGATTTAGCAGGAGACAAGATAAGGGTAATCAATCCAGCACCTATATCCATTTAGATTAAGTAAATTTACTGGGGCTCCAGAGGAAAGACTTCAGATCTTAGTTATAGATTAAAGGAAGTTAATCACTTAAGTCTCTAGACAAATGCACACTTACATGTAGACACATAGCTTAGAAGGTATATAAGCTCTGGAAAACTTTGTAATTTTGAGTTAGTCTGGTGATGGTTTCCAGGTCTTCTCCCTCTAACCAGTTATAGAAATAAACTCCCTTCTCTCCCAGGTCACCTGCATCTCATTATTGGGCTGTGAGACTAAGCAGCCTGACCCTGGGTTTGGTCTGGGAATGCTTTGCCTCTCAGGTTCAAGCAATTCTAATGCCTCAGCTTCCTAAGTAGCTGGGATTACAGTCAAGCACCACCATGCCTGATTTTTGTATTTTTAGTAGAGACAGGATTTTGTCATGTTGGCCAGGCTGGTCTCGAACTCCTGCCCGCCTTGGCCCCCTAAAATGCTGAGATTACAGGCATGAGTCACCATGCCCAGCTTGTGTACTGTTTAATCATGGGATGACCAGATGAGATCTTGTGTATGGTGAGCCAGGATACAATATGTACTCAAAGAATGATCACAGGCTGGTTGTTAGCATTCTTGTTTCCATCATCTGTTTTATTTTGTGATTAATTACTCTTATAAAAGTCATGAGTGACCTTATGGTTTAAGAAGATAGATTGATCACAGATGTTTATCTCCTTTTTTCTCTTCTGAGTCTGCACTAATAGGATAGTAAAAGAAGGGAAAAAATACAAATTAGGAAGAATAAAGAGACAAATAGGAAAATGGACATTGTGGGAATGAACATTTTAACAATTTTTTGGACAGAAATAAAACGGAGGATAATTCAGAAGGCGGGAGAAAGCCACAACCTGAAATTAGGCAGAGACATAAGCTTTTTAAGAAATAACATTATTCTCCCAAATTCAGAGAGGCTTGGAATTTGGACACTGGGAAGAGTGTAGAGTGTGTGGTTGAAAATAAGGACTCCAACTGAAAATCGGGAAGCAAAACTATCCTCTCACTCCTTTCCTGCTGTGTAGGCAATTAGAACTGCAGCACTGGGTTTCTACTCTCTAGTTACGAGAGCAAACGTTTCTTCCCTAGAAACTTTGTACCGTGGAGGTGTGGGACTTACAGATTTTTCAGATGAAAACATTTAGTGTGGGGCTGAAAACTGGGAAAAGTAACAATCTGTACCTAGTACCTTCTCCCTTGCCCAGAAGCCTCAAATTCAGAACACCAGCAGTGCGGCTACCATTTTTACTGACCTGGATGTGCATTGTTCTATGCTGAAAGCCACTGTTGACTTTCTAGTGTTACATCCTTGTTGTGATTTTTGGCAGATGACAGAAAAATGCCAAATGAGTTCATGATGCCAATTTTCTAACACGTGGATATAAGGTGTCTTGAAGGTAGGCTGTTTCCTAATCACAGACATGTACTTGTTGGGCTGGTGACCATTTTCAGTCATCAGTTTTCTGTGATATCCCCCTGCTGTTCACACCACGTTACACGCATAGAAGACCGAAGAGTTCTTCTCCATAATTGCATGGCTCTGGAGTGTAAAGAAAACAATCTTTGCAAAATGTCTTCAGGAGAGACCAATTATCAAAATACCCCCACCTACTCATCCTAAAATGAAGCCCCGTTCAAATGCCCTAGCCTTTCAATCACTTCTTTATTTTTTTGTGGTCTCACTATGTTATCCAGGCTGGTGTTGTGGTGTTGAACTCCCAGCCTCAAATGAAACTCTTGCCTTGGTCTTGCAAAGCACTGGGATTACAGGTGTGAGCCACCATGCCAGACCCCAATTACTATCATGTGAACAGACAACCTATAATGGTGCTATATTTGGGGAATCCTTCAGATAGAGGATAGATCTAAGTAAGCAGAGAAAACAGATGAATCAGAAAAAAATGTAAGAACAGGAAAAAACAGGGATAACCCTCAAAACCTCAAAGTAGAGATGTAGACTATTATGAACAGAATGGCTAAAATAAAGAGATGTTAGAAATTAATATGAAAATTTCAGAAGGGTTTATATATAGGTTAACCCAGTCTTGTCAACAGTGGAGCACAAAGAAGAGAAAGATTAAAATATCTAAGAGAATGAATCCAAGAGGTTGAACGTGCTAGGCAAAAAGCTTCAGAAAGGGAGAGTAGAGAGAATAAAGGGGATGGGAATGTACATTTTAGAGTAATAACAAAAGAAAAATATTGAACCCTGAGTGGGCTCAAAAGTATAAACAGGTATTTATATTAATTTAAAATACAAGCATGACAAGGAGCTTAATGGAATTTTAAAGCATCAGAGACAGAGAAAATACTAAAATTTCCTTGGAGGTAAAATGGGTTGCTTATAAATGACTAAAAATTAGTTTGCACTAGACACTTCAGCAGGTACAACATGCTATAATACGTGAAACAAAGCATTGACAACTACACAGAAAATAATATTCCACTTAGAATGCTCCCACCAACCAAACAATAAGATGTGAGGGATATTTACAGGGGAAAGATACTCAAATTTAAGTTGTATCTACTCTTAAGAAATTATTTGGGGGTGTTCTTCTGAAAAATAAGTGAACAGAAAGACGGAGATAAAATTCAGAAAATAGCAGATCAAACTCAAAAGAATGATAAAGTTCCAGGATAGCAACTGTGCATCAACTCTAGTGAGCCAAAGACTTGCTTGTAATAAAAGGAGAGAGAATATCATGCTTGTAATAAAAGGAGAGAGAATATTTTGGATTTCCAAGGAAAAGGGATACTCAATAGAATAGTGGCAGATGTGTTGCTTGGCCGGACAGAATTAAAAACATGTTTAAAAAAAGGACTGGGGAGCAGGGGGCAGGGAAGAGAAGAAAAAAGGCTAGAAAAAGAGGCAACTAGAAACTCCAGAAAAAAACAAAAAATTTCTACGAGATATACAAAATATTCACACTATACTGCTTCTTAGTGAAAAATACATAGTTATAATGGTCACATTCATTTAACTAAAATAATTGTATAGCAATTTGGTAGGGTGGGAAAGGAAAGTAAGAGGTAGGTATAAGAGAACTAATCCCCATCAATCATAACCAGAGTCAATAACTGACACCAAAAGCTGGTAAAGTAATATGAACAATATTCACAAATGTTGAGGTAACTTACAGAAAAAAATTACTTGTAGCCAGTACTCTTGGGGATTGGGGAAGGATGAGACAGAAAATAGATTTTTTCATTATAAATTCAGTACTGTGTAATCTTCTTTTCACTATGTGTATAAATAAGGGGGATAAAATTAAAAAAGATGAGCATGACTTGCATAGAGGAGGGTTTTATCATTGTTTGAAATTAAATGATTTAATTGAGGGCTATAAGTATTTACGTGTGCATATGTACATATGTATATATCTGTGTTTTATGAGCTTTGACAAAAATATGGAAAGATATACTAGTTTCTCTATAGTTTCATGAATTATGTTTGGGGAGAGAAGTGAAATGTATGGAGAGAAAAAAGGAAACATTTGTCTAACAAATAATTAAACTATGCTCTCAAATTGCAGAAATTTTTAAAAAGTCGAAGAACCACTGTAATTATTTAGAAAAATCTAGAAAGACTTATAAAATTTAAGGAAATGTTAATATTGTGTCCTTTGCCAAAATATATTTAGTTTTCTCTAAGTGGCATTATGCATAAAACTCTTCCAGAAGTTAGCAGACTTCCATTAATATACACAAAGGACAGGATTAACTGTACTGTTCTAGTTTCATTGGAATCTATCACAGTTACTTTATGCAACAAAGTTTTGTTATTTTTCAAAGCTTTGAGAAAAAAATGCAAAGTCAGTGTATTCACACTATTTGAATGAGTTCTGAAAAGGAATTTTACTTGTCTTGTTGGGAAATGTTAAGAGTCGGATATGTGCTTCTGACTTTATTCATATTGGCTCTTTTTTTGCAGAAGGCAGAATTTGAAAATGAACTTTGTCTCAGTTTTTCTCAGTGCCAATTTCTCTACCATTTATTTCTTTCTAGAATTATGTTAGACTCGCAAACAATCCCTTCTTTTGTGAATTATCTGGTACCTATATATTTTAGACACTTACTGTGAAGCATATGTCTCCTCAGTTATATACGAGGAGGTATGGCTTAAACAGCGTGATTTGCCCAAGAGCAATACATTAATAGTGACAAATTAAGAGTCAAACCTAAAATTTGTGGTACCCTGTACTTCAATGGAGGGCTGCATATAAAGGTAAGGTTAGTAATCCCTGATTTAATTTTATTTTTCCAAGAGAGTGTTCCCTCCCACAATCTTCATTCCGGAGTATATGTTCCCACATACGACACATGCATGCATTTGTTCAAGGTACCGTGGAGAGACCAGCCTCTGGAGATATTCTGGGTGGTAGTTAGCTATTCTTGCCTAAATGACTTCAGAATATTGGGGTGTACTTGTGGAGCATTTTATGTGATAAAGATGGATTATGAAAGATTCCTAACATTGATTTGTTTACTGAAAAGCTAATAAGCCAACAAAAAAGAAAATACACGTCAAGGTTATGTTGAAGCATAAGCAAAAATAATAAAGTTAGCTTCTTAGGGCTAGAATTGCAGCCAGGAATAGGGTGGCATGTAAACTTTACTGAGACAAGGAAGGTTCATTGTTAATTAGCCTTATTGTGGTGACTATATCACAAGGTATATGTACTGCAAATTATCAAGTTTTACGCCCTAAATATGTAATTATTATTGACTCTACCTTAATAAAGCGGGGAAAAAAAATCAGTGTGCTCATTTTTAGATCTTTTTCAGTCTAGGTGTGTGCTGGATACACAGTAGTTCTCTTGGCTGTCATAGCATGTACTCAACAAACATGTTGCTTCATTGATACTTAAGAGAGCTGGCTTAGTTGGTCACAATAAAGAAAACCACAAAAGGCTGAAAATGAAGATCATAGTCTAAGAAGGTAGCTATCACTTACGGAAAATTGACCATGTGCCTGTCACTGTGTTAAGGGTTTTATGTGGGATGATTCACTTTTCAGGACAACTAGTTGAGTAGATAACATTGTTACCTCTTTTTAGTATGAAGTGCTAGTGATGGAATCGATTCTGGAGATTATGCTCTGGTGAGGTCTAGAAGAGAGTGAACTGAAGGAGGGTTAAAGGATCATCACTTTGCTTTTTACTATGTCATTGTAACTCTCCATTCTAAAGATGAGAATACCAATGGTCCCTGTATCTGTATCACCAAGTGTGCAGAAGAAGATTCAGCTTACTTATGGAGTATTTAGATTCCCATTTATGGAAAGACGTTAGGTAAATTCAAGAAATTAATGTCTTCAGCTTGCTAAGCCATAATTCATTCCTATAATATGTTCCCCATTTTTAATGCTTAAAAAAGGGAGAACACTTCCTCTATCATTAATTAGAACTGTTAGAGTAACCAATCTCTTCACTCATCTCATTTAATTTCATCTCTTGTTACTCTCATCCTTTTTGAAATCTCACTCTGTTGCTTTCTGGGCTCAAATGAACTTGTGACTGTTTCCCTCTGGAGTATTTTTTGGCCAACTGTACTTATTTTACTTTTATTTTTTTATTTTTTTTGAGATGGAGTCTCTGTCACCCAGGCTGGAGTGCAGTGGCGCAATCATGGCTCACTGCCACCTCTGCCTCCTGGATTCAAGTAATTCTCCTGCCTCAGCCTTCTGAGTAGCTGGGATTACAGGAGCATGCCACCACAGCTGGCTAATTTCTGCATTTTTAATAGAGATGGGGTTTCACCTTGTTGGCCAGGCTGGTCTCGAACTCTTGACCTTGTGATACACCCACTTTGGCTTCCCAAAGTGCTGGGATTAAAGGCATGAGCCACTGCACCTGGCAACTTATTTTACTCTTGTTGGGTTTCTTTATTAGTCAATCCTTCCACCTTGTAAATTGTTTTGGGCTTTATTCTGAATGGTTTCCCACGTTAGAAACTTTCCAAGGTTGTGGTTAGAAACGTTTCAGAAACAAATACAATATTTTCTAGGGTTGTACAGAATTGGGCTTGGGGAGAAGCCCAAAGTGTGCATCTTATTTCTATCCTAGGAACTGTTGTAGGTTGAATTATATTCCCCCAAAAGATATGTTGAAGTCCTAACCCATGATACCTATAGTGTGATCATATTTGGCAATGGAGCCTTTGCAGATGCAATCACATTAAGATGAGGTCATACTAGAGTAGGATGGGCCCTTAATCTAATACGACTGCTGTCCTTATATGAAGAGGAGAATAAGAGACACAGAGGCAGACAAAGAGGGAAGGTATGTGATGATGGAGATGGAGTTTAAAGTCTACAAGGTAAGGAACGTCAAGGTTTGCTGGCAACTGTAGTATCTAAGAGGAAGGCATGAGACAGATCTCCCCCTAGAGCCTTTAGAAAGTGAATGGTCCTATCAACATCTTAGACTCCTAGTCCCTAGAACTGTGAGAGAATACATTTTTGTTATTTTTTTTTTAAGAAAAAGGAAGAAAGAAAGAAAAAAAAGAATGAAGAAGAGGAAGAAAAAGGAAGAGAAAGAGGGAGAGAGAATGGGAATATTGCTTTATTGCCCAGGCTAGAATGCAGTAACATTTTTGTTATTTTAAGCCACAGAGTTTGTAGTGATTTGTTATGGCAGCTCTTGGAAGCCAATACAAGGACTGAGACATTTTCTGATTTATCAGCACCCTCACCTTAATTGTAATAGCATCAATCTACTGAGTACCCAATATGTTCCTGGTACCATGCTAAGCATAAGCATAATGTCATAGCTAATTTAATCCTCACCAGCCATTCCAATCTTCTAGCATCATTTTCTCAGTTGTACACATCAGGATACTAAATATTGGTGAGGTTGAATCTACCCTAGTAAGAAGTGGACTTTGGTATGAATCCAAATGTATATAAAAGTCTAAAACCTGTACTGCAAATCACTACACTATGATCCCTGTTAAGCAGTATGATCATCTTCCTTGCTTTTCCTCCCTGGCTGATCTACCATTTTGAAGATTATGGTTTCTGTCTAGTATTCTCACTTAATTCTCAATAGGATGAAAGTCCTTTTTATTATTTCCCCATACTCAATTCCATTTCTAACATAGGTACCATCCTCTGGTTTTTACTATCTCTTCCCATTTCCCCTTTTAAGCTAGATTTTGTAACTAGGAAAGCTACAAAATCAGATTAGGAGAAACCTTGTTATTATATGTTTGTGTCTCTGAGAAAGAGTACAGGTTAGAACAGCTTATCTGAAGCTTTTCAGGGAGAGATGTATCTTGCAAGACATAAATATGCTGTGTCTGCTTTTCCTTCAAGTTGTAATTTGGTTCAAAAATTATTCTTGACTGAAACAAGATGCAATAATCAAATTCCTTGGCTCCAGGCTTTAAGGCAATATTTTTAAAAGCTGCTGAAGTGACCTAAACCCTTTGGCATGATTGAATCTGGAAAAGGAGGGGCCCTAGAACTACTTTCTCTTTCATTTTGGCTATTTGATTGATAGTTGAAACATGAATTCTTATGTCATAGGTAAATATCTTACAGCTTATTTTATAATCTATAAATCACTTTTATACATATTGTTTCATTTGATTCTCACATTTTGGATGTATAGGCAGGGCAGATACTATTTTTCATTTTAGAGATGAGAACATACATTTGTAAGAGAAGGTATGTTTTGCCAAAGGTCACATAGACAGTCAATGGAAGTAGCGTTAGAAGTGGAATATTGTTGTTTCTAACTTGTCCAGTTAAATTTTATAAATTGATGCAATTTAGCAATACAAACTATCCGATTCAATATAGTATTGAAAATCCTGTTTTGCCCAACCTTTACCCAAACACAGAGAAGGCTCTCTTCAAATTTCTTCAAAATAATGCACTATAATGCTCTAGAGAAAGAGAAATTTCAATTTCACTGATGATTATTCTGTTGAGGAATTTCAGGGCAGAAGTTAAGAAAAGGGAGTTAAAAGAAAAAGACATAAAGTGCAATGAAATAGAAAGAGAGGAAGTCCAACTATCCCTATTTGCAGATGACATGATTCTATATGTAGAAAACTGCATAGTCTTGGCCCAAAAGCTCTTTCAACTGATAAATAACTTCAGCAAAGTTTCAGGGTACAAAATCAATGCACAAAAATCTCTAGCATTATTATATACCAACAATGGCCAAGCTGAGAGCCAAATCAGGGATGCAATCCCATTCAAGATTGCCACAAAAAGAATAAAATACTATGAATACAGCTAACCAGGGAGGTGAAAGATCTCTAAGAATTACAAAACACTGCTCGAAGAAATCAGAGATGATAAAAACAAATGAAAAACATCCCATGCTTCTGGATAGAAAGAATCAATATCATTAAAATGAACATACTGCCCAAAGCAATGTACAGATCCAATGCTATTTCTGTCAAATTACTAATGACATTCTTCACAGAACTAATAAAAACTATTTTAAAATTCATATGGAACCAAAACATTAGCCACGGCAATCCTAAGCAAAAAGAACAAAGCTGTAGGTATCATGTTACCTGACTTCAAAATATACCACAGGGCTACAGTAACCAAAACAGCATTGTACTGGTACTAAAAACAGGCACATAGACCAATGAAACTGAATAGAGATCCCAGAAATAAGGCCTATGCACCCACAACTACCTAATCTCCCACAAAGCTGACAAAAACAAGTAATGAGAAAAGGACTTCCTATTCAGTAAATTGTACTGAGATAACTGGCTAGCCATATGCAGAAGACTGAAACTTGACTCCTTCCTTACACCATACACAAAAACTAACTCAAGATGGATTAAAGACTTAAATGTAAAACCCAAAAACTATAAAAGCCCTGGAAAACAACCTAGGCAATACTATTCAGGACATAGGAATGGGCAGAGTTCATAAGGAAGATGCCAAAAGCAGTCACAACAAAGCAAATGTTGACAAATAGGATTTAATTAAACTCGAGCTTCTGCACAGCAGAAGAAACCATCAACAGACTAAACAGGCAACCTACAGAATGAGAGAAAATATTTGCCAACTATGCATCTGACAAAGGTCCAATAATTGGCATTTATAAGGAATTTAAATTTACAGGAGGAAAACCAACAACCCCATTAAAAATGGGCAAAGTTCAATGAACACTTTTCAAAAGACATACATGTGGCCAACAAGTATTTGAAAAAAAGCTCAATATCACTAACCGTTAGAGCAATGCAAATCAAAATCACAACGAGATACCATCTAACACCAATCAGAGGGGCTATTTTCAACAAGTCAGAAAATAACAGATGCTGGCCAGGTTGGAGAGAAAAGGGAATGCTTAGACAGTGTTGGTGGAAATGTAAATTAGTACAATCATTGTGGAAAGCAGGGTGGCAATTCCTCAAATAGCTAAAAACAGAACTATCATTTGATACAGCAATCCCATTACTGGGTATATACTCAAGGAATATAAATCATTCGAACCTAAAGACACATGCATGTGAATGTTCGTTGCAGCACTATTCACAATAGCAAACACAGGAAATCAACCTAGACAAACTGGATAGAGGAAATGTGGTATATGCACACCATGAAATATGCAGCTATAAAAGGAGATCATGTATTTTGCAGTAACATGGATGGAGCTGGAGGCCATTATCCTTAGCAAACTAACTCAAACAGAAAACCAAATCTGCATGTTCTCACTTGTAAGTTGGAGCTAAATGATGAGAACACATGAACACAAGGAGGGGGAACAACAGCAACACACACTGGGGCCTATCAGAGGCGTTGGATAGGAGCAGGGAGAGGGTCAGAAAAAAATAACTATTGGGTACTAAGCTTTGTAACTGGGTGATGAAATAATCTGTACAACAAACCCCTGTGACACAAGTTTACCTATGTAACAAACCTGCGTGTGTACCCCTGAATCTCATAATCCTCATAACCACACTGTAAGGTAGATTTCTAGAATTGCTGTTTCACAAATCCCTGGAAAGAGAAAGACTTAAAGTTTAAGAGGGTTGAGTAAGTAGCCTGAAGTTCCATGGATGATAATGATGGCGCGTATTTGAATTTACTACAGAACACACATTCTTAGCTGTTTTAGTGTATATTTTCCCCAAAGTAAGCCTTTGTTATGGGAAGGTAAAACCTTGGAATGGTTTCCTGAGTGATGATCACTAGGAAGTTTAACCTTAGCATGAAATCAAAACTAGACCTTCAATGAGACAGGTGTATGGAAGAGTTGTTGTATCATTTGAATTAAAAGGGCTATATTTATTTTACATTGAAATTTTAGTTTGATTCATATTATTTTGGTTCCAAGGTCACATCCTTTAAAAAATCTCTACTTTGATCGAGTACTTAAAAGAATTTACTTAAATTTTTATTGAAACCTGTATGCATACGCTTTCTTCCCTTCTCAGCATTTGCTCAGGTACCCTGATGGGCTTGGAAGAGTTGAAATCTTTAAGTGATGACAGCTCTATGCTGTTAGGTGACAGCTCTCAGGATCTGACAGACAATCCAATTTGTGTTACAGTGATCAGACTCTTAAGAAGCTAAAATCACCTTCACAAATCACAATGAAATATAATGGGGAGGTTTGAAAAAACAAAAAAGCAGCCTTCCAATTATTTTGTCTCTCAAATTATTGTTATATGTACTGACTACTTCTTTTCCCCCCACAGTTAAATTTCAGCGATAAACATTTTTATTTTCAAAAAGCAAGGGTTAGAAGTTAGAAACTTTATCTGAATGTTTCATAGTGAGCAAGTTTATTTGGACTCATTTAAAAAATTGAATAGAATCTTATTTAAAAAAATGAGATGCTTGACACAAAACCTTTGCACACTCACCAACAATTTGTTGACTTTTTAGTATAATTCTTAGTACATACTGGAATATTTCCTTAAAATCATTTATCAAATGACTTTAAAGAGAATTTAATCCTTAGAAATATTTAGGGGCTTCATTTGGAATGAGGAGAGAGAACCAATTCACTGAGAAATGTTTTCTCCAAATTTGAATGTGTCTGAATTATGTTTACCATCACACATACCATTGAATGAAATATTCAGAGTAACTTTGAATTTTCCAGAGATAACTACATTTAAATAATTTATTCATTTGTAGAATCAGGCATTGAACTATTTCCCAGGTCAAAATCTTTTCGTCTCAATCTCAACTTATTAAAACAGCATCCATTAAATTCAACATTGAATAAATGATTTCACTAATTCATACTATATGTAAATATGTAGTTTAAAAGCTTAATGTTGAGAAAGATATCTATAAAATTATTTTTTTCTTGAAGATTTTATAGTAAAATCTTTAGCTTTTAGGCTATTTGGTGATTTCTGTTGCTTGTCCTAGCGACCTGCTCTCTATATCTGCTGGATTGGTTGGAAATGTCTAACTCATTGTTCCTGAGAGTAGACTTTGATATAATTGAATGCAGTGTTATAACATCTCTTTATACTGAAGAATTTGTTGGCCATCACTGCATAATGATGGGTTTTCTGCATCTGTGTTTTGATTGAGTCTACTTATAGATGAAGGATCAATTTAAATGAAGAGATACACCTCTTTATTTGATCAGTGATAGACTACAGTTGAAAATAAACCCAAAATTTAAAGTGTGATTAGTTTAGAAAAACAAAACTAGAGTCATGTTCTGATTTTTTTCCCCTGGGGCTTCTCTTTTGATATATAATTTTCCTCATTTTTCTTTGTGCTATATACTATTTATCAAGCTTTTTTTATGTAATGCAGATCTGAGGTCACATTTAGAGTTTAGTTTCCATGTTTAATATGAGAATCTCTCATTTTCCAGGTTTATTCTTGGGATTCGATTAACACAATGCTTTAGTGTTCTCTTGTAAGATTTAAAAGAAAAGAACTTTTGCCAAGCAAGACCCTGGATTACCTGGGTTAGGGTACCCCTATGGGGTATAGGCAATACTTGGGGTGCTTTTTTGGAGGCTATGAAAACTCATCCCAAATGGAGTCAGTGGCATGCATCCGGTACTGACTAGTGATTCTAGGTGCAGGCTTTGTCATGGTATTGATCTACATTTGTGTATTAGTGGTTTGTCCACTGGCAAGGTAATTGCTTAGCCTTTTAAGCCTCAGTGTCTTTATAAAGTGGAGATAATTGTAATAATAAAAATAGTATGTGTCTCTTAAATATGTTATGAGAATTAAATTACCAAGCAACATGTTTAGATATAGTAGGTGCTTAATAGTACTCTTGTTATTCTTATGTCAGCTAAAGGGGCAGCAGGGATTGTAAGAAGAGTTAAAGCTATCAGAAAATATTTAATTCATAAAGCAATCTATAAATTCAAAGCAATTCCAGTGTCATTCTTCACAGAAATAGAATAAAAAAATCTAAAATTTGTATGGAACCACAGATGGTCCTGAGTAGCCAAAGCAATCTTGACCAATACTGTTGGATTTTTAAATATATTACAAAGTTACAGTAATCAAAATGGCATGATAGTGGCATAATAACAGACTTATCAACCAATGGAACAGGACAGAAAACCCACACATGTATGGTCAATTGATTTTTGACAAAGGTGTCAAGAACACACAAGGGGAGTAGAAAGTCTCTTTAATAAATGGTTCTAGCAAAACTGGGTATTCATGTGTGGAAGAAAGAAAGTGGACTCTTATCTGACCCATTATAGAAGAATATACTATTAAAGACTTAAAAGTAAGACCTGCACCTGTAAAATACTAATAGGAAACGTAGAGGAAAAGCTCCATGACATTGGTATATGCAGTGATTTCTTGGATATAAATCCCAAAGCCCAGGCAATGAAAGCAAAAATAAGCAAATGGGATTGCATCAAACTAAAAAAAGCTGCACAGCAAAAGAAACAAGTAATAGAGTGAGGAGACAACTCAAAGATTGAAAGAAAATATTTGCAAATCATACAGTGGATAAGGGGCTAATGTCCAAAGTATACAAGGAACTCAAACTACTCAACAGCAAGTAAATAACTATTTTAAAAATTAAAATTACATGAGATAGCACATGACACTTGTTAGATTGGCTATTATGAAAAAGATGAAATATAGCAAGTATTAGGATGTGGAGAAAAGGGAAACCTTCTATACTATTTGTGGTATTGTAAATTAATGTAACCATTTTCAAAAACAGTATGGAGAGCCTCAAAAAACTAAAAATAAAATTACCATGTGATCCAGCAATTCCATTTCTCAATACACACCCAAAGGAGTTGAAATCAATATTTCAAAGATATATCTGCACCCCCATGTTCATTGCAGCATTATTCACAGTAGTCAAGATATTGAAAAAAATCTAAGTTTGTCAACTGATAATAAACTTAAAAAATGTATTTATACACAATAGAATTAACAGTTTTAAAAATTCCAGGAAATTCTGCGATTTGTGACAATATGAATGAATCTAGAGGACATTGTGTTAAGTGAAATAATAACAGACTCATCAACCAATGGAACAGGACAGAAAACCCACACATGTATGGTTAATTGATTTTTGAAAAAGGTGTCAAGGACACACAAGGGGAGTGGAAATTCTCTTTAATAAATAGTTCTAGTAAAGCTAGATATCCATATGCAGAAGAAAAAAATGGACTCTTACCTGATCCATTATAGAAGAATATACTATTAAAGACTGAAAGTAAGACCTGAACCTATAAAATACTAATATATAGAGGTATAGAGAGCTAAATACCACACAATCCCACTTACATGTGGAATGTGAAAAAGTTGGATTCATAGAAGTGGAGAGTTTCTACTTCTGGTGGCTGCCGAAGTCAAGATGGGGAAAGAATGAAGGGGGAGACATTGGTCAATAGGTACAACATTCATTTAGACAGCACGAGTAAGTTCTGGTGTTCTATTGAACAGCATTATGACTATGGTTAAAAATAATGCATTGTATATTTCAAAATAGCTAAAAGAGATTTTAAATGTCACCACAAAGAATGATTAAAATTTGAGATATGATAAATATGCTGATTAGCTCAATTTGATCATTCTACATTGTATACATGTATCAAACATATTTTATCCCATAAATATATACAATTATTTGTCAATCAAAAAGAAAATAAAAAATATTCTTTCTGAGGACCCAGGGACTGGGTTAGGCAGTTGAACAGATAAGCATGGGACAAGAACAAGGAGAGTTTCTTCTTTATACGATTCTGTACTTTCCACATTTTATACCATACATTTTTCAGTTTTTTTTAATTTAAACATACATTGTCCTTTGTTATATTACTTCCTGTTAATATAACGCCAGGGAACTGACTCCCTTAGAAAGATTTGACAGGATAATATAGTTCCCATTAGTACTGCAATAGGGTCTGTGAATTACCTTCAGGAGGTTGGGGACATAGTTTAGGAGCCAGAAAAACATGGGCTTGAGCCCAGGCTGTTAACTTGGTGCAAAGTAATTGCGGCTTTTACCATTAAGGTAAAAACCACAGTCACTTAATACATGTGTGGCAAACTGTGGAGTACTGGGAATTTTACTTCATCTTCTGATCTGTAATATAAGAATGATAGTATCTTCTTTGCATGGTTATTGAGAAGGTTAAATTAAGGGAGAGTTTCTATGTAGTCCATTTAACAAAAAGTCTGACCCATAAAATTGATCATGTATTGGTGGCTATTATTAACTGAAAGACTGTTGAGGTCAAATTCCTCTTTTACTGGTAAGGAGACTGAAGCACATGAACGTTACATAACTTTCCTGAGATCTTCCAGTTAGTCTTTCCACTAAACAGGTATTTCCAACATGTCAGTTATTGAGTATGATCTTTGCAATTTTTTTCTGTATTTCTATAACACCCTGGTATTATTTACTTAAAATTTTTCTTTATATTTAATCTTTTTTTCATTTAAATCAATTTGTTTAGAAAGTATTGTTTTAAATATAAATTTTATATCATTTATTATAAACAAATAATTATAAAATTATGTAACAAAACAATGTTATTTAGTTATATACTGTTACAAGCAATTTAAATCCTAAAAAGATAAGAGCTTGGGAGAGAAGAAGTTTTAAGAGACCACAGCGCTTCATGACATCAAAGAATTGGTACACTGGTAGTGAAAAATAGGAAAGCAGTTAGATGTTAAGTTAGGGTAAGGGACTGGCCATTTGTACTTTTGGATGTCAGAAATGGATTGGAATGGGTGATAATGTACAAAGATTGGTCATGGGGGTGAATGCTGAACCAGAGTAAGATAGCATTTCTATTTCAGAAAGATCTGAAACCATCACATACTACTCATCAGATTTCCCAAAAGGATTTGGTTTGTTACACAAAAATGATAACTATGTGAGGCAACATATATGTTCATTAGCTAGATTTAGTCATTCCATAATATGTATATGTACTTCAAAGCATCATGTTGTGCATAATACATACAATTTTATGTCAGTTTAAAACACATAATATTAAAAGTGCCTAGTTTCTTTATTCTAAGTAATTCCTTAGCCATCCATCCCACCTTTATGTAGTTCTCATTTAGGAAGATGTTTTGATATCAGCTGTTGCTGTTACTCTTATACCAATGCATTAAACATGAGTTTTGCAGCAGGAAAATGCTTTGAACATGAGTTTTGCAGCAGTAGGGCAATCCGTTTTCAATGACAGGTTGTAATGAACTGAGAGGGTTACACTATCAAATACTCTTCTGGTTGGAGTGATGGAAGTCCAACGTATACATTTGTCAAATAGTCAAAAAATGGCCTTTTGCATACTGGTTAAAAATGTCTAATATGGCCAGATTCAGAACAGATGGTGTAAGGCATGTTGAAAAGAAACCTTTCTACTAGAGGCTAAGCTTCTAGAGTTTTCTTCAGCAACCTGTGAGTGATTGCTCTCTGTCTCCATCAGTATTGTAGGGAGGCAATTAGTGAAGCAGTGAATTAGTGAGAATGTACAATATTTCTAAAAATGAAGAAGAAAGAAGGAAATTGTCAATATGGCTAAGAAACTAGGAAAGTCTTCTCATCCCTTTAGAACTATTTTTTTCTTTTATAATACTTCCACTTCAATTCTCTTCCTCATTTTTGTTTCCTATGTGAAAAATCTGTTCACATTTTTTCTCTGACAGGTCATCCTTTAATTTTTAAAGAACCTTAGCTCTGTCATCTCCTAGTTTCATTTTGTTATTTCATGAGAACAATTCACAAGGGAGAAAATTTCAGTTTGGAAAAATAAAGGCTTAAAAACATTGTAATCAAAGCCCATGAAATACATGCACAGGGTGGATATTAAGATAAAGCAGGTTACCCCCACATTCTAAAATACCAAGAATATTGTTATTCAGTAAAGCTTAAAAAGAAAGACTTAAGATGAGGAAAAAGAAACAATGGATATTTAAGGAATCTATTCTGAGATTTTTTAATTAAAATTGTTTTTATACTTTAAGTTCTGGGGTACACGTGCAGAACATGGTTTGTTACATAGGTATACACCGTGTGCCATGGTGGTTTGCTGCATCCATCCCCCTGTCATCTACCTTAGGTATGTCTCCTAATGTTAGCCCTCCCCAGTCCCCTCACTCCCCGTTATCCCTCCCCTAACTTCCCCACCCCCGCCCCGACTGGCCCTCGTAAGTGATGTTCCCTTCCCTGTGTCCATGTGTTATTGTTCACCCACTTATGAGTGAGAACATGCCATATTTGAAATATGTAGAATTCAAATTATAAATATATAGAAATGTTTATAAACCTATAAATGAAGCATAACATTTCCCACATCAAATGCAAGAAACTATATCGAACTATTCATGCATTTTCTTTGTACTGTCAATGAATTTCTGCTGATGCCAACTCTCTGAAAGTGGAAGGTTGGCTAACTGGTGGTATGAGGATGAGCAATTTGATAGATACAAAATTTGAGGGAAGGGAAGCAAGAAAGCTATACGTTTGTTTTTGTGAAGCACTTGGTGGTAAATGTATCGATGAAGCTACTCAAATGATCTTTGCTATAGTTTCATTTCTAATGTGATGAGTAATTTTTACACTGGCTGGAACACTAGACAAAGCATTGTCATAAATTGCTTTCTTCCTGTTTCTTTATAGGATATATTATGGATTTATGCTGAGGCTATGAACACTGCTGAACTAGACATTATTTTCTTTGCCTTAGAAGCCTATACTAAGTTTGTGAACCATTTTCTACTTTCTATCATTTAAATTTTCTTTTAACGTCATCATTTGCCTTTGTTTTCAGAACTGTTTTCCAAGGTGTGTGTGTGTGTGTGTGTGTGTGTGTGTGTGTGTTGTGTGAAGTAATATCTACTTCTAGTAAATTGTCCAAACCACACATGTCTGTATCTTCTGGGTCTGGAATACAGTGTTGCCCACATGTATCTGAATTTTTCAACATATTTAAAAAAACATAAAATCAAAGGAGTGCAAACAAGACTGTATGTAACTCATACATTCAGTATTACTAGGAGAAAGAAAATGCAACGAAAGTCAAATGACCTGTAAGTAAAAAACATCGAATCCCAACAGACATAACAATAGAGCTTCAGCAGTGACTTCAGCTAGTGTATACAGAAAGCAGAGTCTAAAGGGACTCTATAAAACTGATGAGAGAAACAGAGCACATACATGAAGTACAAAAATCGTTGCCCAGAAGAGAAAGTCTAACATTAATGCCTAAAGACTGAACTCATAGATTTGGGATTTGGCAATTTACAACACCCGGCTATAAGAAAGGGGCTTGAAAATCAATGAGACCATAGGCAACAACATGGAAGAGTTACTGTTTTTGGAGAACAAGGGAAGATAAATGGAAAAGGGGTGGTGTCCCCTTAAAGATGTTGAAGAGGGTAAGAAACGAACTAAAAGTAGAAATTAAGGATCCTGTAGAAGGAAAGAAGGAGGATATACACCAAACTTTATTCTTCCTTAATCACCACAATCTCTGACACTATCGACTTTAATAGTGTCAAGGAGAAAAATTATATGATTATCCCCATAGCTGTTGAAAAAGCCCTTGATGTAATGAAATACGTACATAATCCTAAAGCTTAATTAGAAGCGAGGGAGGAGAGGCATTTCCACTAACAGGAACAAGGAAAGAATGTCCACTGTCTCCACCACTATATACCATTGTATTGGAGATTGTACTTACTGTGATTGGACAAAAGAAATCAATTAGAGCAGGAGTCCCCAACCCTTGGGCCACAGACTGGTACCAGTCCATGACCTGTTAGAGACTGGGCTGCACGGCAGGAGGTGAGTGGAGGGTGAGTGAGTATTACCACCTGACACGGTTTGGCTGTTTCCCCACCCAAATCGCATCTTGAATTCACACGTGTTCTGGGAGGGACCTGGTGGGAGGTAATTGATTTATGGGGTCATTTCTTTCCCATGCTGTTCATGGGACAGTGAATAAGTTTCATGAGATCTGATGGTTTCATAAGGGGGAGTTTCCCTGCACAAGTTCTCTTCTCTTGTCTGCCACCATGTGAGAAGAGCCTTTAACCTTCTCCCATGATTTTAAGGCCTCCGCAGCCACATGAAACTGTAAGTGAATTAAACCTCTTACTTTTGTGAATAGTCCAGCCTCAGGTATGTATTTAGCAGCATGACAGTGGACTAATATACCACCAGAGCTCTGCCTCCTGTCAGATCAGCAGTGGTATTAAATTCTTATGGTAGTGAACCCTATTGTGAACTGTAAATGCAAAGGATCTAGGTTGTATGTTCCTTATGAGAATTTAATGCCTGATGATCTGAGGTAGAACAGTTTTATCCTGAAATCATTCCCCAAAGCCATCTATGGAAAAATTGTCTTCTACAGAACTGGTCCCTGGTGTCAAAAAGATTGAGGACTGCTGAATTAGAGGCATAGGATTGAAGGAAAAAAAAAAACCTACCAAAATTATCCCTATTTGCAGATGAAGTAGTATACCTGAAAAACTCAAAAGAATCAAAGTAGATCTAACTCAAACAATAAAATAACTCAGTACAGTGGTAAGATATAAAATTGACATGCAGAAATCAATAGCATACATGTACACGGACAATAATCAGTTAGAAAATATAAAAAGAAAATCCCATTTACAATAGTAAGGAAGAAATAATATGTGTAAGAATAAATTTAACAAGTGTTCACAACTCTATGAAATAAATACTCCTGAATTCACAAAAGTAGGCCTGAATAAATGGAAGGATATCCTATGTTCTTGGTTTGGATGCCTTAATATTAAGATGTCAGTTTTCTCTAAAAGATTACTTACACACTATTTTAATACCAATAAAATACCAATAAGCTTTTCTTTCCCGGAGCTAGGCATGTTAATACTAAAAGTTCACCTGATGATTAATTTTGTGCCAACTTGACTGGGTTGAGGGATACCCAGACAGCTGGTAAAACATTATTTCTGGGTTTGTCAGTGAGGGTGTTTCCGGAAGAGATTAGCATTAGAATCAGTGGACTGAGTAAACAAGAGCCTTCCTCCTCACTCACAATGTGGGCCAACATCATCCAGTTTGTTGAGGGCCCAGATAAAACATAAAAGCAGAGGAAAGATGAATTCACTTTCCCTTTTTAGCTGGGACATGCGTCTTTTCTTGCCTTCAGACATTAGGGCTCCTGGTTCTTGGGTCTTTTGACTGCAGGAGTTATACCAATGGCTCTCATTTCTCAGGCTTTCAGACTGCAACTGAGTTATACCATTGGCTTCCTTGCTTTTCAGGACTTTGGACTCAGACTGAATGACCCCACCAGCTTTCCTGATTCCCCAGCTTGTGTACAGCAGATTGTCGGACTTCTTAACTCCATAATCTTGTTAGCCAATGTCCATGATAAATGCCCTCTTAATAATGTGTGAGTGTGTGTGTGTGTGTGTGTATATATTATATATATATATATATATATGTGTGTGTGTATATATATGTATTGCTTCCTATTGGTTCTAATTCTTTGGAAACGCTAATACAGTTCATATGAAAGTTAGTATGCAAGAATGGTTAGGAAGACACTGAAAATTAAGATCTATAATTAAATCAGTATGTGGTATTGGCACATAAATAGACCAATGGAATGCAATTCTAGAAATAAAACCAACCCCGGGTGAAAATTATATGAAAAAGATGTATATCAAATCACTGGTACAAAATGAGCTTTTTAAAATGACTGATATTAAGACAAATGGTTAACCATTTGAAAAGAATAAATTTAGATTAATTTCTCATAACACATATGAGTATAACATCAAAAAGTGGGTAAAGTTGAAAGTAGTAATTATTTTGCAGCCATTATATTAAAAACTGATTCAAGTGAGAATTATTATGGAATGTTAAAACTAGGGAGGAAAATTTAATAAAGAGTACTTAGTTGTCTCCTCACAGATTGCTCATGTTTCAGCTATGCCGTGCTGAAACTGGACAACAGACTGACTTGGGGATCAAAACTGACAACACTAATTAGCAGCAGGTGGACATCCTGTGCCTCTAGATATATTGTTCTGAGAAGGACAAAATATAATCTATGTGGTATTCAAACTAAGGATGCTCAATTTACTCAAAAGGAAATAACAGTTGAACCCCAATTGAGTAACTCTCCATAAAATACTGTATTCTTCAATAGTGTCAATGTCGTGAAAGACAAATGCCAAGGAACTGTTCTGGATTGAAAGAGACTATAGAAAGACATGACAACAGATTTGATATGGGTTCTTAGACTAGATTCTGTGCTGGAGGGAAAAAAGTGTTATAAAATAGATTATTGGATCAATGGAGAAAATTGGAAAAAGGAATATATGTTAAAATATTGTATAAATGTTAAATTTCCTGAATTTGAAAATGAGTATGTAAGATAATTTTCTTGTTTTTAGGAAATTCACTTTTAAGTATCAAGGTTAAAGAGAGCTTGATGTATGGATCACTTTCAAATGGTTTAGAAAGAGGAAATTAAATACACACACATATTATACATACATCTATTTAGCTATCAGAAAGAATGATAAAGCAAGTGTGGCAAAATACTAAAGTTTAGTGGATCTAGATAGCGGATAAACAAAAGTTCTCATTTCTTATAACTTTTTTCGTAAGTTTGAAATTATTTCAAAACAAAAAGTTAAAACACATGTAAAATTTTGAAAATGTTTATTCCATGGATATTCTATTGTATTCTACACAAGGTAGATAATGAAACAGAAAAGGGAAGAAACTGTTATCCTCCAAGTATATGCTGGAGTTTTAGGAGGGAGGAGAGGTATGTATGTGTCCCAGTTGTCCTTTCAAATATAAACTTTGAAACATCAAAATCCAACTAAAAGAAAAAGGAATGCAAAAGGCAGGAATATATGAAGACAAAGAGAAGAGAAAGGAAAGAACAGCATTAGGACTGTGAAAGTTAGAAAGCATATGGTGCCGTAGGAATGGCTTCAGCAGATCACAGAAAGCTGCCAGTGAGGGATTAAGATGCAAGCAGATTCTTGGGGCAGAACCACAGAAATTTGCAGAAATTGGAAGTATGAGCCATCACTGAAAGAGGTGGTCATGAGAGCCACAGAGAGGCTGAATATAGGAAGATTGGTTGAATGCTTGCTAAGAAGCATTTCAGAGCCACAGGATTCCTATTTCATTCCTCAGAGTTGCCTGACTGCTTCCGCCTTACCCAAGCAAAAGACTGAATGCTCTCTGGAGATGCTGAATAAGAGAAACTCAGGGACTGGGGACTCCAGGTGTACCTGAGCTTTAGGTAGTCATACTAAAAGTAAAGGATATATTGAAAGTGTACACACTGAATGATAATATCCCATTCAAGTTATTTGACTTGCCTCTGAGAAATCAGACAGCCAAATTTATATACTTAAGGCAGGATATTGGGATTTTCTTCTGGAAGAACTAACTAGCTCAGAAAGACTTATAACTACTGATATTAAGTGTCCCTGGAAATGCTCCAGCCCAGTGATTTTGAAATGTAGGATGACAGTTGATAAGCTTGAACTATGCATCTACTTCTTAGAGCTTTATGGAAAGCTTTTAATATAAAAAATAGTACAAAAGTAACAAAATTTAGAGGTAAAAGTCAAGGAACAGAGCTTAATGAAACTTCAAAAAATAAGATAGGGAAATGATGATATTGTCTCAATTGAGTAAAACTGAGTACAATAAAAGAAACAGGAAAAGGGCTTTTAAAGACTAAAAATATGACAAATAAAAAATTAAAAAATTTGGATGATGGTGATACAATTTCCCTAAAAGTAGAACAAGACAAAGAGGTAGAAAATAGATAAAAAAGATTAAAAGATTAGTGGAAGAGGCCATATATCCAGATAAAGAGTTTCAGAAGGAAGAGGAAATAAGGTAGAAAATTGTCAAGAAAATAAAACTTTATTTCTAGAACAAAAGGCATGAGTTTCTAGCCTAAGAAAATGACCTGAGTATTCAAGAGAATGACTGTCATCCCTCAAAAGAAGGGAAAAATATACATATGCATTACCATGAAATTTCAGTGTACATGGAGTAAATAGATTATAAACACTTTCAAATGTTAAAAATTGTGTCCAAAAGTTGTAATTGAAAGCCATTGGATATCTGCATAATATGGTTCAGAGGCAGAAGACAATGAAGCCAGGTTTACCGTCTTCATTGTAAAGTGGGCATAAAATATTGTTTTGAGAAATAAGAGAAACATGTAAAGTGTTAGTATGCCTGCCATTACATGGGTTACTACTTCTAGAGGGTGATTAACATTTACATGTTAGAATCATGTCTTACTCGACTCCATGTTTTCCACAGCGCCAACCAATGTATGTGGCTTGGCACATATTAGTACTCTATGTTTGTTGTATCCAATAGGAAGCATGCAGTTGCAATGATGCAGCTAATTGCTGTAGTGAATTTCCACAGAAGAAGTAAAAACACTCCTTCCTGGTTTTATGTGGTAGACTAAGGAGCCTTGGGCTGGAGCTCTGTTTATTTTGTGCACAGTCATGCTGGAAAACTCCCACAGTAGTCTCTGGTCAAAGGAAGTGAATTGGAAGCTCCATACTGGTGAAGCTTTGCATTCTGGTGCTGCTATGCATGGATCCTGCCAAGTTTGTCCTTTGGAGCTCCCAGAAAGAAAGCATATATACATTCATAATAGCAAACAGATTTAAAGGACAAATTATTTGGATAATTTAATATAATTCTTCCTTTCACTTTGTATATTCATGTGATGGTTAATATTCGGTATCTTCCTGGTACTTCCAGTCAACATAAAAAAAAGAAAAAGCAATAAGCTATATATATTAGAAAGGAAGAAACTGATTTTTATTACATATGACATGAAAATTAACTATTTTTAATAAGTTGATAAAATAACATTTTATTATAGACGATGTGAAAAGCCACTAGAAATAGATTTTAGTGGAGATATAATATTGTGTAAAAACCAATGGCATTCCCTTATATCAGAAATAAATTGTTAGAAAATAAAAATTCTAGCTCACAGTAGAAAATGCATGGGAATAATACTAACTCCAAAAGTTCAAGCTCTTTTGCTGGTGAAGTTTCTTAGTCTGTTTGACCTGGTTCACTGCAGGAAAAAACCCAAGGTCATAGCAAACTGTGGCTCGGGTTTTGCAGAGGTTCTAACAACTTTTTAAAGTTGAGCATTGATACCTAGAAGGCTTCCAACTTGGTACATTGACTGCTCCCTATAGTATTTTGAAACCATGGGGCTCCTTTGCTGTGGAAAACTACTTAGTGGTACTAAGTCTCTGTAGGTCTCAGAATCCCACTTCAGAGAACCATCTATGAACCAGAGTCAGCCATCACCAGAACCCAACCATGCTGGCTGCGTGATCTTAGACTTCCAACCTCCAGAACTGTAAGAAATAGATTTCAATTGTTTATAAGCCAGCTAGTCTATCATAAATGGTTACAGCAGCTCAAATGGACGAAAACACTTAATACCTGAGTGTTTGCTCAATTTCTGTAGTCAAAGAAATGCAAATTAAAGCACTGATATACTGTAATGTTTTAGCAGTTTTATTGTCTAAATTAAAAAAGAGTAGAAGAAAGTGTGGAGCAAGGTTCCTTCCACACTGTTGAATGGAATAGAAATGGATACCACAGGTTTGGTGAGGAACTGGGCAAGGCTATGGAAATTTTAAAATGTGCTTGTTGGTTTATCCTACAATGCTACTTCACACAAAAGTAAATTTGTATGTAAAAGTATAATTGCAGATTTATTTAAGTTCCATTTGAGTTCATGTGAAACAAAATATAAATGTGTATCAATAGGAAATTGTTTAAGTTAGGGCATATATGCATATATATGTGCATATAGGTGTCTGTACATACATATGTACATATGTCACCAAAATAGTATACAGCCATTAATAAGAACATGGTAGCTCTGCATGTTCCTGTATAGAGTGCACCTTCAATGTACATTGATGTAAAAAAAAAGTATTACTTATGTGTAAAAGTCATACATTTTTAAAACTTATATTTAAATAATTTAATTATAAAGTATTAATAGAGTATTATGTAGAGAATTACCCAAATTTTCTAGTTTGCAGTTTAGACAATGAGACAAAACTGACAAATGGAGAACAATCATCATGAAACTGTCAGAGGAGTAGCTCTTCATATTTATTTCCACATTACTAGAGACATAAGGATACATTAGAGAGAATAGAGTCTTTGAACCATATTTGACTCACACGGCTAGCTGAAAACCCCTGTCTTCTCACAACGTACTTCACAGCCACTGTGTCATTGACCTTGGGTTAGAACTGCTAAAACAGAGAAGCCTTATGTGGTCCAAAGCTGCATTATGATTAGGGCATTTAGGATGTGGAAAGGTTGATGTGCTGGAGAGGTCTCCTGTACAGAGATGACACCGAAGGATGGCTGTGTCTGAACAGGTAGGATCTGAGGAACTTTGCATCCTCTTCTCTTTCAGGCCCAGGAATACAAATGCTGATGTGATGCTATTCAGATCCTTAAGGCAAGGCAAAATTCTGATTGGAGCAGAACACTTCAGGAATAGTTTTTGACATACACCGAGAAGCTGCTCTGTGGCAGATGATACGCCAAACAGCTGGGAAGCAAAGATGAGGAAGACATGACCCTGTCCTGGAAAAGCTTCGTGACTTGAAGGTAGGGAAAGATCTAACATCATTTTTATATTTTCTGCACCTGTTGCAGACAACAATGTCCTGTACATCTGGCCAAAGGCTAATCTCTAATAGGCTAATTTCTCAATGCTAGTGAGATGAGAAAAACACATGGAATCTCAGCTGATGAATAATTCAGGAAGGTTAACCACTCCATGCTCATGCTACCCCACTTGGTCTCTTTAAAGGGTCTTTTCCTGGGGTTTGGGCTAAAGGCTGTTTGTTTTATTGACCTCAGTGACTCGCTCTGGGATTGGCTAGTCTAGATTCTAAGAATGCTCAGTTTTCTTCTTTCCAAAATGAAATCTTCTCAATATCCATTAAAGAACTAAAATGTTATTTTAAATGCGGTAATCAACAAGCCTGAAGAATAATGATTGGAGTGTTTATGGTTACTTGAATGACTCGTGTTTTCAAAATGTGCTCTTATGGAAAAACCACTTTGAATTTGGATGTTTAATATTTACAAGCTGCAAAGGGATTCAGAATTAATCATATTTCTACAGTAACATTGATAAAAATGCTATTATTATAATGATTTGTTTAATTTCCATTCATAATTCAGCCATGATACTGTAATTCTACGGTTGTATTTATCACCTTCCCTATTTGCTCTTCCTCCAGTCTGTTTCTCCTCCTGTTTTCTACCCTGCTGCTGCTAAAGGCATCATAAACTCTCCCTCTAAGCAGCAAGAATCTGAACATTTGAGGCCTCTTTCTTTGGCTCCTTCCTTTCTTTTACCTGTATATCTGGTCATTATTCAAATCATATCTTGCTGTTTGCCTTCCCCAAATCTATTATTTTATATTTTCTCTGTAAGAAAACCCAGTTCTAAATTATCTGTATGCTGTGCAAATAAAGACTACATCACCCAGTACTACCATATAGCTAGATGTGTTTATGTGTTTTAGTTGTGACCAATGAGATATAAGTGGAAATGCTGTTCAGAAGCATTTGGGAAGCTTCTTAGAAGACAGAGTGGGTGCCATTTGCCATTATCTTTTTGATCTCTTTCTACTATGTGCTCCCTGGCTGGAGCCAAAGCAGCCATTTTGAGACATGAGGCAACATGCTAATAAGCATAGTGGGACAGAAAACTGGGAGAGTAGTTGCTGGCCGATGGAAAGCTGACATACCAGCCCTGAACTGCTTAATTCTGCATTTCCTTCATATGAGATATAAATAAATTTGTCTTTAAAAATCAGTTTTAGGGTGTCAGCTACATGAATCAAATCTAGTCCTGCTTAATACTCTTTCCTTATGCTTCTGTCCCATTCTCACCATTCTCACGATCATTATTAATGCCACCCACAGGAAATTGGAAATCTATGGAATGCAGGCAATATGATGAAGGCTCAGCAGCACAGGCTTTGGAGTAATTTCCTTTTTCAGTCTTTATGTGTAACTTTCCCTCCCTGTGCCTTAGTTTCCTCATTGCTAAATGGAGACTTCATACATTTATTGTCAGGAATAAATGAGATAATGCATATCAAAAAATCATATGCATAGTGCCCGGTGGTAAGAGCTCCATGAAGAGTAGCTCCCTTAATATCATCTTGTTTAGTTTGACCTAAGGGAGATACAGTAGCACAAATGCCACTGGATACAATATACTGATTCAATAGTTTAATAAATATTAACCTGCCATTCACCCTCTTCTCAGCTCAATCATTTTTATAGTTATAAAAATGATTACATTTAAGCGCCTCAGCTTAAATGTAAATATACACATGCCAAATATAGAATTTCAGTATAGGCTATGTTAAATTACAGTGACCATGCTGTACATATTATTGATATGGCATATTTCTCAAAATATTTTTCTGGGATGATCTTTTATAGCATCTTCTTCAGCAGTGGAGCATCTTGTACCCAAGTCTTACATTATTTTCTATAATATTTACCATACCTGGATGTTTAGTATACTTCTATAATATTTACCAAATCTGGAGGTTTATTCTCTACTTTTTCTTTATGCACATATGAGCCTGTGAAACAGAATGTTCTTCAGCAGCAGCTTTATTCCCAGATTAAAATACGTAGCCAAACACTTAGATCTCACACTTTATCTTTTCTTTTCAAAGATCTTTTCAAAATTAAAACCTTTATCCCAATAGTGTTCATGCAATAGCTAAAATATGCAACATTGTTGAATAGTCTTATCCTTCTTTTTTGTTGTTTGTTTTTTGAGATGGAGTCTTGCTCCGTTGCCAGGCTGGAGCATAGTGGCACAATCTTGGCTCACTGAAACCTCCACCTCCCGGGTTCAAGCGATTCTTCCGCCTCAGCCTCCTGAGTAGCTGGGACTACAGGTGCATGCCACCATGACTGGCTAATTTTTGTAATTTTAGTAGAGACGGGGTTTCATCATGTTGGCCGGGATGGTCTTGATCTCTTGACCTCAGGATCCACCTGCCTCAGCCTCCCAAAGTGCTAGGACTACAGGCGTAAGCCACCGCACCCAGCCTGTTTGTTTTTGAGACAGGGTCTTGCTCTATTGCCCAGGGTGGAGTACAGTGGTGCTTTCTCACCTCACTGCAGCTTGATCTCCTGGGCTCAAGCAATCCTCCCACCTCAGCCTCCCGAGTAGCTGGGGACACAGGTGTTTGCCACCTCACCTGGCTAGTTTTTTTTTTTTTTTTTTTTTTTTGCCTTTTTGTATTTTTTGTGGGGAAGGGTTTCATCTTGTTTCCCAGGCTGGTCTTGAACTCCTGAGCTCCAGTGATCTTACTGCTTTGACCTCCCAAAGTGCTGGGTTTAAATTCTTAACAGCGATTTATTAAAATTTTTTTATCTTTTTATAGATTCAGGGGGTACAAGTGCAGTTTTGTCACATGGATATATTGCATAGTGGGGAAGTCTGGGCTTTTAGTGTAACCATCACCCAAATAGTGTACGTTGTACCTATTAGGTAATTTTTCATCTCCGTGCTGGTCTTCCACCTTCCAAGTCTCTAATGTCTATTATTCTACTTTCTATGTCCCCATGTGTATGCATTATTCAGTTCCCACTTATAAGTGAGAACATGCAATATTTGACTTTCTGTGTCTTGAGTCATTTCTCTTAAGATAATGGCCTCTAGTTCCATCTATGTTGCTGCAAAAGACATGATTTAATTCTTTTTTATGGTGGAGTTGTATTCCATGGTGTATATATACCAAATTTTCTTTTTATTGCCTGTTGATGGACATTTAGGTTGATTTCATATTTATTTTGAATTTAACTATAATTCACAATTACCATGATTGGGGGAGGTCCAGCAACTGGAGTAGATTTCAGCATTACTCTAGTTCAAGTGCTCTACTTCTCTGCTTTTCCCATTTTACTTGCTAAGTCCTGTGCATTGCTGTGCAGAACTTAAGTCATTATGTTACTTGAAACTTTGGCTCACACAGTTCTCTTTTCCTAGGCTGTCTCTCTACTATAGTCTCTATTCTTCTAAATAAACTGCATCAACAAACACCAGTAAACCTGATACCTGCAGTCAAAAGTGATATTTCACTATTCAATGATATTTTCCTTGGGCAAAAAAAGCCACAAGCCAATCTTTTAGAAATTATTATATTTTGCCCCCAAATTTTCAACATTCTTATTTATAATTGCTAAAACTAAATAGGAGTGGGCTGGACCCCTTCCCAGACCTCTGCTATGTTGAGTGTTTTCTTCTAAAGGTAGTAAGGAGAGTGGTGAGGCAGGAGGTCAGAAAGCTGAGACCCAATGATTTGAGCAGAGGCAAAAATCATGAACAAAATAAAATCGGAGAAGTCAGAGAAAGAAACTGAAGTTGGAGTTGACCCAAAGTTTAAGTCTCATTGGATTAATGACTGAGTTAAACTGGCAAAGCTAAGGAAGTTGGTGGTGGGTCTTAGGAAATCACTGATTTCTAGCCTCAGTTCATGGTTTTCTGTTATAGGCTGGTGGGATCAGTAGAAAGTGAATGGTGGAATTGCCTGGATGGGAGAAGTAGAAACACAATAGGATGGATTCAGTCTGTATCCTTAAGTGGCCTTTAAAAAATTTTTCCATTTTTTTTTTAAAGCTAGGTGGGTGGTATGACATTATTAGAAGGAGAGGCAGATGGTGTCACTAATTTGGATTGCTTCCCAAATAATGCCTCTTGGCTCTGCTTCTTGGGTTTTGGATCGAGTTCTGTGTGTCTTGGCTGGCCAGCAGCCTCTTCAGGTAACAAGTTGGAAGTGCGGCTTCAGCCAGAAGTGAAAGCCCTTGTTTCTATGGAATGGGGAAAATGTGCATAATTAGCATCCTGGAAATGGGATTTGAGCCAAGCTAATTAAGAGTTCGGCAAACTGCAAGTTCTGGATGTCCCTGCAGAGTTACACTGTGTATTGCCTTAGGAAATTTTCATGGGCCAACTGAGTTTCTACTGAAGGCATAGCTAAAAGCCCTGTGTTGGTTTTTGAGACTGGATACCTTACCTGCTGGGAGCTCCTGCTTTCCTCTATTAGTGTTGTGGTGTCCTGGTGTATTCGTGTGCGTGCGTGTGTGTGTGTAACTTTCAACACAGGGTTTCCTGTGTTGAAAGAATCCTTTCCCCATAGGTCTTTCTCATCTCCCACTGAGAATCTCATAATATTCTCCTAATTAATATATTTCTAGTTCCAGCCTCACTTCTCTGCCTGAAAAACTTGCTAGGTTATGTTCTGAGGAACAGTCCACTGGTGATAAATTATCTTAGTTTTAGTCCAATTTTTTAGAAAAATTCACCTTTTTATGTTTAGAATTCCAAGTTGGAAGTTTTATAACTTTCTGGTTTCTATTGTTTTGTTTAGAAATCAGTCCTAGGGAATGAATTGCTTCTCCTTTTAAGATAATATGTCAATTTTTTTTCCTGTGTCGGCTTTTAAGAATTCATCTTTGTTTTGGTTTACAGCAATTTTACAGTTATACACTTAGGTGTGCTTCTCTTTGTACTGATATAATCTGTGGTTTGCAGGGTTTGATGAAACTGTGGCTTGATTTTTAAAAAATCATTTCTACAAGAGGTCCCTGGTGTAAAAAAAAAAAAAAAAAAAAAAGAAAAAAGAAAAATCATTTCTATCCAGTGCTTCCTCTCCCCTCTCCTACTTTTTTCTTGGACTTCAATACATATATGTTAAACTGTTGTCCTGTAAGCTTTATGTTTATTATTTTTCTATTCTTGTCTCAATGCTTCAAACTGTATGTTTTTCATGTCTTATTTTCCACTTCACTTGTTCTCCTTTCAACTCTGTTTAATGTGCTTTAAAACAAATCACTATTGTTATTACTTTTAAAATGCTAGCATTTTTATTTGGCTGTTACTATTTTTAGTTTACTACCAAGAGCCTCAGACTTTTTATTTATTTATTTTTTTTGTAGGACAGGGCCTCACTTTGTCACCCAGGCTGGAGTGCAGTAGTGCAATCATGGCTCAGTGGAGCCTTGAATTACTGGGCACAAGCTATCCTTTCAACTCAACCTCCCAAGTAGCTGGGACTACATCTGTGTGCTACCACACCTGAATAATGTTTTTTTTCCTATGGGCAGTCTCCCAATGTTGCCTATACTGGTCTTGAACTGTTGGGCTCAAAGCTATCCTCCAGCCTTGGCATCCCAAAATGTTGGGATTACAAGTGCCTCCCACCATGACCAGCTAACATCAGTCTTGTCTTTTATTCTTTGACTAGGGTAACAATATTTAAAATCTATGTCTGATAGCTCCATTATTTGGGTCTTCTTTGAGTCTGTTCCTATTGTTTGTCTGAGTTTCACTTAGTTTGCGGTCACATTGCTTTGTTTACTTATGGACCTGGCCATTTTTGACTGAATGCTGGATATTTTATCTATAATTTATAATTTGAAATCTTGAATAATGGTATCATCCTCCAGAAATAACTTACATTTGTTTCTCAAAGAATGCTTTAGCAGCTTTACTTTCAGCACCTCTTCTCGAACTGGCCAATATGCTTGTAGATACCTGGCCTCAAATGCCAGGCTTAACAACCTGGGTTTATTTCTTTATCCAGATAGTCCTCAGTAGCTTAACACACTGAAGACTTCAAGCAAATTTTTCATACGATATTTCTGGTGGAACGAGAGGGTTGGCCTACACAACTCAGTCTTTGCCAGAAGTAGATATATAAATAATTAAACAATAAAATTAATTATAAATTTATTACAAATTACATTAAATTGGTACAAATTACATAAATCCTAAAATGTGGAGAACATAAACTTCTTTTGTTATTGGTGAAAAGGAAACATGAAACACATTTTTTGGAATATTTCCAGCTCTACTTCTAATCAAACCATTTACCAACAGTTTATAGAGAGGTTACTAGTAATGTTGATTATTCTATCTGACAGGGTGTATACATGAATATGAATTATTGTATTTATCCTTCCCCTTAGGTGCTCTTTCTTGCTATATGTGTTTTTCTTGATAAAAGTATATCTCTAATCCCAATTACAAAAATGTTTTTGATTACTTATTGATGACATTTCTGTCTCAAAGTAATATTTGTGAATTAAAATGACTTCATTAGGTATTGTCAATTACTAAAAGTACAGGGAGGGCATTTGGCTGAAATTTAAATAGACCCATTAAGTTAGTTATTACACTTTCTTAGACTCCTCTTTCTACTCTGGGAAACAAGCCATTTAAATGACGGTGTTCTAGGAAGAAAAGCTCTAGACTGTCCCTGATTGGTTAGAGCCCTATATATAGAGTTAAGAAATATGTAGACAAGACATTACCAACATGGCAGAGTAAGAGATACCAGCCATGGCTGAAGGACTGGGATAGGCCCATTCAAAAAGCCATATTTCAAGGAGGTGCAATACAATTCTTGAGAGAGAAATGACATGTGTTTACAGAGAACTGTAATAGAGTGGACCAGAATAAACGGTAATTCCAACTGTAGTGCAGAGCTGTGCTTGACAGCCCTCTGATGCAGCACCCCAGATTGCTTACCTCCTTATGGATATGATAAAGAAGATCCTGATGGATGGGCATCCAAGTCTCTCTACTGTGGAATCCTCTTCAAGGCTGAATATTTGGAGAAGAAAATGTTTCTTTATGACTGAGAACCATGTGAAAACTGAAGGTCTGAGAGCAGATGATGGAAAGCCCAAGGAATTGGCATTAGCAAGAGAAAATAATGCACTCTCAAGTGACTTTAGTGGTTCAAGGTAGGCCATACCGTTTGGCGCAAAGAGGCATTGCACAGTGACTCGATATGAGTAGATCAATGACTGAACAGTGGTGTAGAAAAACAGAGTTTTGGCCAAAAGAGAAGGATGGTAGAGTCACAGTCATGGACTTGCATTCTGTGTGAAATACAGCCCTTTTTACCCACTGGAGATTCTTAGAGTGACATAAAAAAGAAAGGGTGAAAGCATTTCTATTTCTCCACAGCCTTGCCAGCATCTGTTGTTTCTTGACTTTTTAATAATTGCCATTCTTACTGGTGTGAGATGGTATCTCATTGTGGTTTTGATGTGCATTTCTTTAATGAGTGATGTGGAGCTTTTTTTCATGTTTATTGGCCGCATAAATGTTATCTTTTGAGAAGTATCTGTTCATGTCCTTTTGCCCACTTTTTATTGGGATTGATTTTTTCTACTTGTTTTTTGAATATGAATTATTCTATTATAAAGATACATGCACGTGTATGTTCACTGCAACACTGTTCACAATAGCAAGGACATGGAATGAACTCAAATGCCCATCAGTGATAGACTAGATAAAGAAAATGTGGTACATAAACACCACAGAGTACTATGCAGCCATAAAAGGAACAAGATCATGTCCTTTGCAGGGACATGAATGGAGTTCAAAGCCATTATCCTCAGTAAACTAATGCAGGAACAGAAAACCAAACACTGCACGTTCTCACTTATAAGTGGGAGCTAAGCAATGAGAACACGAACACAGGGAGGGAACAACATACACTGGAGCCTGTTGGGGGAACAAAGGGAGAGAGAGCATTAGGATAAATAACTAATACATGCTGGGCTTGATACCCAGGTGATGGGTTGATAGGTGCAGCAAACCACCATGGCACACCTTTACCTATGTAACAAACCTGCACGTCCTGCACATGTATCCCAGAACTTAAATTAAAAAATAAAGGGTGAGCATCCTTAGTTCAGCTTTAATTATTTGAGGCCTTTAATTAGGACCTGTGATTGGGCAGAGCTTGGGGATATTAGTGTTACAAGTAAACATCCCTGAGGACATTCAGATATAGGGGAGGATAATCCTTGGCAAAGTCCGGGCTTTTTGCAAACCAAGTAGGTGGTAATTCAAAACATCTGTGAATATTGGCCAAAGAAGCTTGAACCCTTTGTAGTACAGGAGAATATTAAAAACAAAATTATACATTTGAAAGATACTTCAGCCACCTTTAGCTCCTGCAAATGTGTTGAATATAGACAATTCACTATGATTTTCAATCTGTCTTCTATAAGTAGCTTCTTTAATTCCCATGAGCTGTTGTTGATTAGAGGAGATTATTGACATTTAGAGTTTTATCAGGGATCAGATTTTTGTTTGACTACTTAGATGTTGTTTCTTCTGAGTAAAATGTCCATTGGTAAACCTTTGTGAGTTGAGACATTTACATGGTCCTTTTGGTAAGAAATTGCACATGTGAGTATATGTTCCTTCTGTTTTCTGCAGTGGGTATGAGGTCATAGCAAGTGACCAAAGGCCACTAGAATGGCTCATCCATAGGGTCAAATGACTGACGTCTATGCAGGACATAGTCTTCATGGGATGTGGAAAGGAACCTATTAGCTGTCTGTAGCCTATCTTGATCTCAAATCCTGTTTTTATTATCAGTGACACAAGCAAATATTTATATAGAACGCCACACAATTATAGTCATTTTGCAGGTAAAATTGGAATTCCCTTTTTTATGCCTCAGAAAGTAAAGTGCTGATGAATCACTAACTTTATTCTTTAATCACAAAGAATATGCCTAAACATATAGTGTTTCAGTCCTAGAGACAGGAGTCAGATAATGATACACCCATAACAGATTGAAGGGGAAAAGCTAAGCAGTGAAACCATCAAGATGACCAGCAGCTTCAGGGGCACAGTATCCATGGTGCCAAGTATAGTAGAATAGGGAGCCAACTGGCGAAATGCTGAAGGAGGGTAGTATTGTGTACCATTAGGACTTTGGTGTTATTATTAAATAATACATCCAAAGTGTTTATAAATGATTCATGTAACAACAATAGCAAATAATTACTTTAACATAAAGACTTCCCTGAAAATTAATCTTCTAAGAAGATTAATCTTCTAAGAAGGAAAGAGAAATGTCAATCATCCTTATTTAAGTGTCTCAGGATAAGGAGTAGGGAGAAAGAAGAAATTGTATGAGAGAAGTCATTCTGGATAATAAGAACAATACATTGATGTGTATTAGATGATCTGTAAGAAATAGAATATCAGAATATTTTGATGGAATCTTGAGTCAGAGACAGAATCTGTTAACTTTAACTTCTTACAGTTAGTCTCCTGGGAGAAAATTTATGGTGATAAAGATAAATAACATGAAGGTAGTGACTAAGAAACCCCTAGGGATGTGCAAAGTTATTCTGTCTAAAAAATGGCAAATGTAATAGATGACCCCTGGTAAAAGGTGATGATCTGAAAATGCATTATGAAGGAATGTTTCCAAAAATCTGCTAAGAATTAATGTTCTTGAAGATTTTCTTTTCTTGATGTGACCATATTTGTAAATGAAATAGTTTCTTATTTTGTACAAACTGAGCAAAAAATGTATTTACCAACAGACATTTGCATGAGGTGAGCCAAGGCTTTCGATGCAGGGCAGGATACAGCATCTGTTTTGAAGAAACATGTAGGAAACATAAGTCATTTTATACCCAACAGGTCATTGCTGTGGAGCTGTATTTCTATGATGAAGCCATAAGCATAACCAGATGAGGAATGCTATTTTCATGCACAGAAACACAATCTAACTTCATGCTAATTCAAAGTTTGCATGTTATCTGTTTTCTGATTTGGAGTTTTGTCCAAAAGCAATACGATTTTGATCTGACCATATTTAAAAGATATGAGAACATCCATCTGGGACAGTTTTTATGATTTTCATCCTGCAACATGGAATAGAATGTCTGATAACAGAAGACACTATATAGATATGTGGTCATTTTGCTGTAAAAGACCATCTGCCTATCTCTGTACAACATGGTTGAAGAAGCATAAAATGAAGACTCAAATCCCTTTATACTCTTGAAGACCAGATGCCTTTATGACATGACTGATGGGTGGGGTAAATTCAACCCAGTTCCCATCCAGCGGGTAGACATTAGGTAATAGGAAAAGGAGCCAGCTGCCAAGACTCCAAAACGCTATAGCATTTTAGAATTTCTGCGTAGAATTTTATTCAAATCAGCAGGAAGTTGAAAATTTTAGATTAATGATTTTATGAGGACCCTTAGAGAAATGTGACTGTCAGACAAAATGTAGGTGCTTAGTATGTTACACTAACTATGGCTAACTCTTTAAAAATGCTGTATTCTTGAATTTGGAATAAGATCAATGCTTCTTTCCTTGGAAAAGCGTGGACTTGGTGTTAAATGTAATGCAATGGACCAAGAGTTCAAGAGTGAATCACGTTAATCCTGCTTCCAGATAGGGTGTGCTCTGTAACTTTGGGCACTACATTTAACTCACATAGGGAAAAGGAAAAGTGTTCTAAAGAAGTTCCCTCCAAGACAGAAGAATTTTACAATGCTTGACAGGGCATTGGGTGAAATGAAAATTAATAACAACGATCGTTCTTCAAAGACATTGCTGAGGTGTTTTAATATCCTGTCCAATTAGAGAAGATATGAGAAATGAGGCTCTCTGATTCTCATGTTTGGCTGGAAATCTTGGCTAGCTATTGGAACAATCTGTTACTGCTGACTATTGCTCTGGGGGTGGGTTAATGCCAGCCATTCAGATGCTCACTAAAATCTATATTCTTGTGGAATGGTGATTTTCTGCTTCCAGTGATCAGCTTCCAATTCTTGCAGCACGAGCAAAAAGACTCGTCTTCCACCCTTCGGCCTTGCTAGAGTCTTGGGCCTGCAGCTCAGACTCCCTGTACTACTTCAGCCTTATTAGTCAGTTCACAGCCATCTGTCTTTGTACCATTAACCCACTCGATTGGACACTATACAGTTGTTTTCTGTGTCTGTTCTGGTAAATTATGTGCCACTGCTGTTATGCACTCTGAGGTACATGCTGTCCTAATGACAGCTCTTTCAGAAAAGATCTGGATGGAGAATACCTCTGTGTGAATCTGAAGCTGTGGCAGTATGGTCCTTGGCTGGGAGGGGCGTGAAGGGAGGGTTTGAAGAAGGGCAATCCTTGATTTTGCCTTAGGAAGAGTGTAACGATGGAAGAGTATCATTCTCTATTGACCAGTGGATTAAATGAGAATACAGGGAAGCATAAGAGAAAATCAAATGGAGGCTAAAGACATTTTCTGGCCTTGGAAGAAAAACAATCGCACAAAGGAGAGTGGTAACATGTGAATAGTTAGCAATAAGAGTATAAGTTTCCTCGCTTCCTTTTCTCTAACTTCATGCATCCAGTCCACGTCATGGGCCAGCTCCCTAAATGCTGCACATGCTACTTGGATAGGATAACAAGAAATAGATAAAATCAGCCTGTAGTTCCCTGGACGGCTTGATATGACTGGGGATGCAGAGCTAGCAACCGTCTTCAGGAAAGAAGACAGCATACTGGGGACAGGGCTCCATTGGATTTTTCTGCTCATTCTCCAGACGCTCTGGAAGAATTTTAGGAAGTGCTGGGGGATGAGAGTACCTGAAGGTAGTACGTGCTACCTCAAGAGAGAAAGAAAGTGTCAGTGGCTGGATGTGAAGTAGTGAAGAGATGTGTGCTTTCTCCTACTTAGTTACGTATTCAATTTTTAATAAATATACATTTATGGATATGTATGTCATTCTATGGGTCTTAGTACAATGTTCTCATTATTTTGTTATTTTGGCTATTGGGAGCCCCTTTAGATTGCTCCCTTGTGTCTAAGACTGATTATTTATATTTTCTATGCCTCAGTCCTGGGTCAACCACTTCTGTAAAAGGTTCCGATGTCCCTTATTAGAGAATGATGTTTGGAAACCAAGATCTGAGGACTAGGATATTTGTTGCTGTTAGGATATCATTGCTTCTTTGTCCTTTGAGTAGACAAAACGAGGAAATATATGTGCATTAAGTCATGCATACACATGCATCTATATTTAGTTCCATATCTGTCTGTACATGTATTGAAATTCATGTTTATACCATTACCTCTCATTCCAATCCAACAAAATTGGGTCCTTTTTCCTTTTCTTTCTTGTAACTTCCTTCCCTGTCAGTAAGAAATTTGACTATCAGTGATGATAATATATTTACTGATTTGTTCAATCCTAGGATACATATAAAGTAGTTTCAGAATTGCTAATTTATGCCTCTGTGAGAAACACATTTACTAACTAGATGACAGTATTTGTGCATAGGTTTTGTTTTTTGGATCTAGACTATTTTGATAATACATTTATTTCCTCTCAAATTTAGTTTTCAAGGTGACCTTCTCCAGTATCAGCTATAGTGAGATAATTATCACTTAAATAGATTTTTGGTGGTACAGGTTATCACTGGAACACAGCAATGTGCATACTGGCTGCAGATAACAAAGATGCTTGTAATGTGAAGGAAAAAAGTTTCACCTACGTTTCCTTGTTCTTAATTGGAAGTATATACTTTTATAACTTTGTGGTTTTTTTTGTTGTTGTTGTTCAGTATCAGCTCAAAAATCAATATCTCTTTGAAGTCTCAGAGCAACATACTAAATTTTTACAGGAAGCCTATACTATCAACACACATTTTAGATTCCAGTTATACAATTAATATATCAAAATGGCCCCAAAATTCACTGCAATTATCCTTTTGAATGGAACTCAGTTTTTTGAGAGTGTTTCGATAGTGGATATTCATACTATATCTCTATGTCTATATTATGTGGCATCTTCCTGCAAGTTATTTGTACAATTTATAACCTCTAAGACTATTTTTTACCTAAGTGGCATTTTTCTCCCAAATCCAAATCATATACAGGCATTTCTTGAAAATCTTCCAAAAATTATAAGAACACAATGACATTTATACCTATTAAGAAGGCAAAGATTAGGTAATAAGAATGAATAAAGGCAATCAGTTTATTCCATATGTAATGAGTCCCTACTCTATGCTAGGTGCTGAGAGGAGGGTTATAGCGAAAATAGACAGAAATCTCTTTCTTTATGGAATTTGTATTCTAGTGGGAGAAAGATGGACAATAACTAAGTATATTGTGTGGTATTGCAAGACAGTAAGTGATACAGAGCAAAGAAAGCAGGGAAGGTGGATAGGGAGCCTTAGGACATGGGTTGAGTTATAAACTTAATTAGGGTGGTCAGGGAAGTTATTAAAACAATGACACTTGGGCATTTGAAAGATGGGAGGGAAGAAGCCATGGGGAATCCGGGTGAACAATCATCAGAAAGATCTCAAGGTAGGGATGTGTCTCAAGGAGCATCACAGAGTTGAGAGTGGCTGGAGTAGAATGAATTATAGGGGGTATTAAGAGATGAAGTTGGAAAGGCAGTGAGGTGAGATTCAGAGGCAAACAATGAGAAGCAGGATGAGGGGAATGTGTTGAAGCTATTGTACATCCATAGCTTTTTCTTTATTTGCAAAGGCAAGCCACTGGAGGGTTTTGGTCAGATGCTAGATGTGATCAAGATCTTGTTATTTCCAAATAACTACAACTCTCCCACAAACTCAACTGCATCCATCTCACTGTCTGACCATGATCTTTTATTTTCCCAATTTACTTTATCCAGAACCCCAACTTCAATGATCCTTTGATCCGACCAGGACCTCCAGTCCATTGATCTCAGCTTTTCTCTTTGTTCCTTATCCCTTGATGTCCTCTCCCTACTTGTTTGGTGACATCCTATGGTAGTCATTATGATCACTCAATTGACTACATCCGAAAGTCCCTTGTCCTCCTCTTTTATTTTTCTCTGTGGTTGCTTAGCAAAATCACAACCCTGGTTCAATTCAACTCTTCACATTCCACACCTACACTAGTGCATCTAAATGTAGCTGGAGGGAAAAACACATCTTCCTGGACTGCTCTGACTTTAAATTAGTAAGAATGAACCTCAAATGCACTCAGTGTCGCCAGGCATTTGTAAGCGGTTTTACTGGGCTGGTCTGACTTTAAATCAGTGATAATGAACCTGAAATGCACTCAGTGTCACGAGGCATTTATAAGAGGCTTTATACTCCCAGGACTTATCATTCACCCTCCTTCTCTCCTAGATGATTTACTATATTCTGTTTCGCCTTAAACTTGAAACACATTTCCCCCATCTTTCCCTCCTTGCTTCCTATCTTACTAAAATGATTAGAAAATCAGAAGAGACCCTCCATAGACTTCTGCATTCTTCTACCCACCACCAGTATCTGCCACATCTTGCATTCTTGCCTGTAAGCAGAGGTGAGCTTCAGTGCCCCAATCTAAAGCCAATCTGTCACATTGTTCACTGGCTCCCATTTGTCATCACTCCATCCCACAAAATCTATCTTTTTACTCACACAACTGGATCATACTCATTAATATGCTATTGTTTCCTTCATTAAAAAATTTTATAAAACCACCTTTCTTCAGCTTCTCTTCCCTCACCCATCCATTACATTGCCCTGCTGTGCAGCACAATTCTATAAAAACTGTCTCTGCTCATTGGCTCCATATTCTCTCTTCCGTTCAGTCTTGCATTTATCTTAATCAGGCCTTGCATTTATCTCAATCACACTATTAAAGTTGCTCTTGTCAAGGCCTTAAGGTCATATTACTTAATTTACTGCTGAATTCCCAGGTTCTTATTACTTGTTCTTTCAGCAGGATTTGTTAACAGTGGATCATTTACTCCTCCCTTCACTTGACTTCCAGGATGCCATACTCAGCTGGTTGTTTTCTTACCTTTTTGGTGGCTCCTTCTCAGGCTCCTTGGCTGATTCCTTTGCTTTTCCTCTACCCTAATAACAAAGATTATTATTATTTGAAATGAAAATAATAGACTTAGTTCATGATTCTCTCTTTTATTAATAATCACTGTCTTGATCTCACCCATTTCATGGCTTTAAATACTCTCTATATGTCATTTACTCCCAAGTGTATATTTCAAACACATACCTTTCTCTCACACCTGATTTTTGAATCAAAATGTAACTTAATGTTTTAAAAGATTTTTATATTTATGAGGAAATTGAAGTATAACGTGTCACCTTTATTCTAAGCAATAGATATATTTCTTGATGACATTTTTCTTATAAGGCATTTACCTTTGTCGAGTGGTGAAAAGTTAAACAGTTTCTCGTGTAGATTTACCAAGATTTTTAATGGCATTTTATAAATAAGCTCCTGCAGACTTCTACTTGAGAGTTCTGTTTCACCTCAACACACTCATGCATGAATGTAAAATCGAGGGATTAGACTTCAAAGCGCTGCTCTGTCACTTATTTCTTGTGTAGTTTTGGTTGAGGCAGGTAACTTAAGTCCCTGTTTTTTCCATTTGCAAAATGCAGATATCGATCTTCTATCTACGTGACAAGGTTGGTGTGAAGATCAAATACAATAATATATCTGAAAATGCTTTGAAAACTATATACAGATTATGCTAATTTAGTTTGATATTATGTCTGCTTCCGCTTGAAGATTATATCCTTAGGCCTTTGTCATCTTCTGATCCCAAAAGTGATGCTTCTCTTTAAATACCAGTCAGTTCTATCTTTAAAGAACTAAGCAATAGAGAAACCTATATTATTAAAGTAAGTGTGAAATCAAAAGATGTTAATAAATCATATGCTTGCCTCCTAAAGATTACTAAAAGATCATCGTAAGGGGCATAATAATCTTCTTACATGCATTTGAAGCACATTTTTAACTGGAAAAAATAAATTTAGCAAAAGTTAAATGAAAGTTTAAGAGCTTCAGAAAAGGACATAGCAGGACAGAGTCACCTTGCCTATTTTTGAATAGGTCTTTCTGAGCAGGTGAAATATGAAATTTATTAATGAAAGATGAAATAATCCATCTGGCCAGCAGTATATAGGAAAGTGTCCCATACAAATAATATCAGAGTCCAGGACAGAATCTTCTCATTAAGCCCCAGTACTTTTGTGAGGAGAATGATTCATGAAAACAGTAATCCAGGTAGGATGGAAAAATGAGTACAATATTAGTTTTAAAATGAAAATAGTTGGGATTATGGTTCTCCTAAGAGCAGATTTATGCAGCACATGTTCCACCATCACAAACAATAGCCAGATGAAAGGGTTTATTGGTCTGCAAGAAATCTTTGCATTCTCTTCAAAGCTGCATATATGTTATGGGTGGTAAAATTTATCAGGATAAAAATAGAATGCATTGTAAATTGAAAGAAGCCAATTATTATTTTTGAAAGGATAACACAAATTTGCCCAAAATTTATAGCTACTGCTGCAAAAGCTATACAATAAAGGCAATGTGATTATACAGTAGTTTAGCTAAAAACAAATCATCCAATGTCAGAGTAAATGGGCAGAAATAAACTGCAAATGGGAATTGGATTTGGCCCAGAGCCAAAATGAACTATAAAAAAAAGGGAGGAAGGCATGCTTTGAGATTCTCCACTTCAGACTGTAACTCTTATTCCTTTCTAATTATGTGCATCTAACTTACTCTGCAATGGTTTCTGAGTGGAAGCAAATGGAATATATCTGCTAAGAAAGTAGGTGATTTGATCTCTTTGAATCTCACATATAAAATGAAAAAGCAGATGATATCAGAAATCCTTTCCAACTCTTAAAAAAACTTTTATTTCCAGCACACTTGTCATCCAGCTTTACATATCAACTTTAGAAGGACTGACTCCCAGTATTTTTATTAGAGGCTGTTAAGTTGATAGTTCTGTAGGATTATTTATTGCCTTTTAGTATTTTAGCTTTCTTCTTTATTATCTCTTGTGTTGGGTCATTTATGCCCGTTAGCCTACATCTTTTTTTCTTTGGCCTAATCCCTCATTTTGCTGGGAAATATTCATCAGTAGGGCCCTGGTGAAAATAAAAATGTGTGGAGGAAAAAATTGAGTTCCTGTATATCTGACAATGACTTTTTTAACCTCTCATTTTGAATTTATTGATGAAATGCATTTGTCTCAGAAATTTGCAAACTTTTCTTTGAGATCTTTTCACTACCCTATTGCCATCTACTTCTTTGCAAGCATTTTTTTTTCTCTCTTTCTCAAAGCCTTCAAGATCTCTTTATCCCTAGAGTGCTACAGGGTGCTTTTTAAAAGTTCATTTAGTTTTTATATTGTGCCTGTTCAGTCTGGATACTCATTCTCTTCAGTTCTTAGAAATTTTTATTATATACTGTACAATTTTCTCCCCATGGTTCTTTCTGGTCTCTCTGGAACACCTACTAATTAGGTGATAGGCCTCCTGGACAGATTCTGTAACTTTTCAGTCTTTCTTCTTCCATTTCCCACCTCTGTTTCCTTGTTTGACTTTCTGGATGTTCCCCTCAACTTTATTTTTTAAGTCTGCCATTGAATTCTTTATTTCTGCCATCTCTTTGTTCATATCCAGTAGCTCTATTTTGTTCTCTAAAAGTTCTCTTTCAGAATCTTCTGTATTTTCTTCACAGATGCACTGTAGTTTTTCATTTCTCTGAGGACCTTAGTTTTTATTTGCTGGGTGTTTTCTTTGGATTTTTCTTTTCCTTTGAGCTTCTTGTAGCTATTTGTTTGTCATGGTTCTTCACATTCCTATTGGAGGCTGTCCTAAGAGGTCCAGGGAACCTTGGATATCTGTTCCTACTTAAGATAAAGGCCTTCAAAACTAACTGGAAGCTCTTTGTATATTTGGTGGAATTTATTGAGGGTAGTTTTGTGACTGCCTGGAACCATTTATTTCGTTGAGGGATTCACAATGGCCAGTTGGTGTGAGGATCCTCGCTTGACCAGCTGCTGGTTTCCTCAGGAGGGGTCTCTCTAACTTCTCATGGGCATGGGGACAGAGTACACTGGGGCAGACGTGGTGGCCAGCTGGCCCTCGTGCTGAGTGAGAGGAAGGAGGCTGGGTGGCAGGGGGGGCTCTCGTTCAAATCTGTTTGAAGAATGACATCCCCCTCTCAGCTGCACCTGGTATGTCCTGAGGCCCTGGGATTGACCCAGAGTCCCTGCTTAAGTAAGAGAGGCAGCTGGACAGTGTCCGATTGCTCTGTCCACAGATTTTCAGTAAACGCTCTGTCTTCAATCTTTCTTCCATATCTATCTTCAAAAGTGTCTTTTGTCTCTAATTCCTGAATTCTTTTAATGATTAATGGCATGGATTTTCATAATCCTTCAACTTTCTTAAGTCAGATGTTTTCCAAATCTTGTTGGCATCTCTTCACTTCTGTCATCTTCTCTTTTTTGTGTTTATGTTTATTTTTCCATTTTCTATCATTTTGGTAGAGTGCTTTATGGGGCAACAGAGTAATCTGTGTTTTTCCTTTTATGTTGAAGCATAAATCACACAAATTCTAGATGATGAAAAAAGCAAATAAAACCATCTACCTCCTACATCTCAGCAATTAGCTCAGTGGAAGCAGATTTTTCTCTATGTAATTGTCTAAATGGGTGTTCCTGCTTTTTGTACATTTTTCCTTTATGTGAGAATCCAGGGACACAGACACCTTTCACTTTACTGCTCATCTATCCGTAATAGTGTCTTTTGTATCAAGATGGCTGAAGTAAAAGTAAACATTGGGAAACTATACTGGCTTTTCAGTACCTCAGCCTGCGATCACAGGTATCGTTTCTTTTCCCACCCATTAATAAAAGCTAGTCACATGGCCACATAAAAGGGATCTGCTGGCTGCCGGGGAGCACAGGGTTTTGCCTGCCAGTTAACCATCTTCTTCAGAGCACTCCCTTCTGGCTACCAAATGTTTATTGGTATCCTTTTCTCTACATATAGCAGAGTTACTCCCTTCTCCAGGAGGATTACCCCAATTCCCCATTTTCTTCCTTTATCTAAAAATTCAGTATCTTTGGACAACACCAATCACCTTCATCAAATCCAGAGGTGACTCCTCAAGGCCTGGTGTTATCTGTTGACACCACACTATGCACTCACATATACCATGTACAGTGGCTGAGTGCAGGCACCCACTTTAGATAAGGGAGAACTGATACAGTGATTTCTATAGCAGTGGCGGGATTCTGTTGGGGAGGATTCAGCTAAAAGAGGAAGTTCCTTATTTAGGTACTCATCCTTAAGTTCGGGAAGAACTCGTGTTTATTCCTCTCCATGGCCGCCTGCACCATCTTCATGTCTATTATCTCCCAGGGGCACTCTTGAAAGTAGATACTGGTGAGCATACTATACTTTGTATTTGCTCAAGGTACCAGCCAGTTTCTGATGATTCAAGTTTGGGTGGGCAATGGGGGTATTGGTGGTGGTGGGGAACTCCCAAAAGCTGTTTGAAAGCCCTAACAGTCTTAGACTGTTTGATGACATGCTTGTGGTTTCTTTGACCAAACATCTGCTTTTGTTTGTTTCTAAACAATTCAATTGCCAGGAATTCTCCCCACTTCTCAAAGTACTTTCCTGGATATGGTTCTCTAATACTCATTATTTCTTTCATTCTTAGTCCTTAAGCCTTTTTCCCATTGTAATGGTGGCTGTCTGGAACCTGTCTGCAATGACAGTTTTGGCTTATAAGGCAACACCCCTAATTAACTCTTTTTTCATAAGACTTAACTCTGTTCAATTGAAAAGTCTTAACATGTTTTTGTTTTCAAAGTCCTTTTATATGTTATCTCCTGCCTATTTGAGATTTGGAAGTACTGAGTACGCAGATTTTGTAAACTTCCTTGCTGCCTGCCTTTCAAAACAGCCAGTTCTTGTCTGAGCTCATCTTTCTTCTAACATCTTGCTAAATCCAGGGATTGTTCAACACAGTATGTGCTGTGTTGCTGCTTTTTAAACATCTTTTGAAATAAAATTCTGTGCTGCTTAAGCTATCTGCTGTGATAAATGGACCTCCAACTTTTAGTAGAAATTCATTTCCTATTTATGAAATTATTCCTGACTGGTGATGACTTTTCTCCATGAGGTGTTTAAGATTCCCTGGCGCCTTCCATCAGTTCTGCCCATTCTCTGGAGTCAGTCAGCAGACGTGGAAAAGCATGTGGAAAAGGCTCATCTGCTTCATAAATGTCCGTGAGAGAGCAACACACACATTTCCACTTCGTCTCTCTTGGTAAGAACCAGAGATGAGGCCCCATGTAGATAGGTGCTAGTGCTCCTGATAAATGGCTTTGCAGCTGTTTGTCTGCAGCAGCTCCATAATGTGGAAGGACAGGGAAGATTTTTGGTAAGTGGCTGTCTGTCTCTGCTACATTCATGGGGAAGACATTGACATATTTTTGTATCGTTTTATTTCAGTTCTAGTATCAAAAAATTTTAATTTCAGAATTCTATCTTCAAAAGGCTTTGCACTTTACTGGTACCAAGAAAGATGTTCTTCTTTCTATTAAAAAAAAATTGTGTTGTATAACTCAGTAAGAATTTTTTTTTATTCCTATTGCATTAGTTGTAAATGAAGCAGTTTGTTTTAATGTTGAAAAACTTAGTTGTAGATGATGCTCTTCACATCTTCAGCTCCTGATATTTCCTCCTTTCATTGGGAATGGTTTTTATAATCTATGACCTGACCTTTGACCACAATTAATTGATAGGACTGGGGATTTTATACAAACTCGACCACATACTTTCTTTTAAAAGATGAAAATATAAAACAGGATTTGTGACTGAGATTCATTAGAGCTGAGTCACTTTAGTGGTAGTTTTCTAGTAATAAACCTGTCCTTGAAATTCTGCACTGAGATTCCCAGAGCTATCTTAATTCCTTTTTTTATGAATCTTTTTTGTTCAATTTCTTCTGCAACATCTTGAGAAATGGCAGCATTCTTTCAATAGATTCTCACTATACCTCATCTAGGCAGATCAGTGTCTGTTGTCTAACTGCAACCAAAAGACTTAATTAGTACCCCAGGGAAGCCAGATTTATTGTGGTATTTTCAATATCTCTTCAGTATCCTCTGGCGTTTTGAAGATTTTTTTCCCTCAATAATTCTTATGTTAATGGCTTAGATTGAAGGCCTTCTCCTCTGGTGTATATGTCTTTTCAAAGTTTGAGAAGTGATTTCCTAGACCTAGAAAAATGTCATCAACCTCTATAACCATTCATTGGTTATAAGCCAGGTTCTCCAGAAACACAAGCTGCTGCAGAATCACTGGCACTCTAGGAAGATGAAATGGCCATTTCAGGGAAATGTGCCTCTCTTTCATAAGAGCCTTTTTCCATCTGATAATCATGATGGTGCCTTTTAACCCAGATGAATCAGCAGTTTCCAGCACTGTCTACTTGATTTGTAGATGTGCTTGTCTGCACTTCATGGGACTCTGATTTGACTTGTCCTGTGAAGAAGAACAGGCATTGCCCGGTGAGATGTAGAATGTGGGCAGGACCGCTTATCTGCCTTGGAACTTCTAGTGGGGTGATGTTCTTTCTTCTTTTGGCTGCTTTCTTCTGAGTAGAGTGAAGCTCACTCCTTCTGCCTGTCTTTTTGTCAATAACATTGTAACAGGAAAATATATGTAACAACAGTTTTCCAGAATACTGGTATTACTGAGAGTAAATACCTTGCTCAAGGTCATGTTGTTGATAAGTGATAGAAATGAAATTTGAATGCTCATCTGCAAGATTTCAGAGCTAAATTTTAAGATCTCTCTATAGGTAACCTTTTTTTTTTTCCTCCTTTTTTTGGTAAAGCTGATTTTTTTTTGCAGAGATCGAGTTCCACTACGTTGACCATACTAGTCTTGAACTCTTAGTCTCAAGCAATCTTTCCACATTGACCTCCCAAAGTGCTTGGGATTATAGGCATGCATGACTGTGCCAGGCCTATATACAAATTTTTATGTGCTAGGACACTTAAATAGATGCTGGCCAATTTAAGATGAAAATTTTTGAAAACTCTGCTCTTTGTCCTTAAAGATCTTATGATTTATCAATAATAGATGATATCATTAAAATGTGTTAAACACAGGAGAGGTGCGTATGGGTACTATAAGAATGTGAGAAAGAATCTTGCATCTCAACATGGAGTTTAAGGAATGATTTCAGTTGAGAAAAGCTTTGAGCAAAGACTTAATGAATAATTAAATGTTGGCAGTGCACAGATATGGAAAAAATGAGAAAGGCCCTCTAGCAGGAACATCGTAAGCAAAGATACAGAGGCATATTATTTGCTGGTCACAAAATACTGAATACAGACCAGGAAGCAATGGAAAGTTATATTTGATAGGCTGATATTGATCATTTCATGGAGAATTGAGTATAGCTAGTTTAACTGTTTGGATTTAAGGGGAGCATACTGTAGTAACCAGGAACATAGGTCCTGGAATCAAACTGCCTGAGTTTGGATCCTGGCTCTGTGTGATCTTGAGTAAATTCCTTGACATCCATGTGCCTCAGTTTACTAATCTACAAAATGGACACAATAATATTACTGTTATACAAATTACATTAGTTAATGTTTTTAGGAACTTAGTCCAGTGCCTGGAAATTAGTGCTACATAATATTTACTTTTATTTCAATAAAATTAGTAGAAATTATGTGGAATGAGAGAAAAGTCTTGAATGACATCAAAGTTTCTGGGTTTTTTTTTTTTTTTTTTTTTTTTTTTGATGGATGTTGCTGCCATATCCTAAAATAAAAAATGTAGTAAGAAAAGCAAAATTTGTCAAGGAACATAAAGAGTCTGGGTATTTAAAGGTGATTTTGATAATCTTGTGAGTCATCCATTTGGACATAGTGTGCAAACAATGACTTTACCAACCTGAAGTTCAGTAGTAGATTCAGAAATAGAGAAATCCTCATCTAGATATTGATGAGACAATGATGTTAGGCAGGATAATCCAAGATAAGTGTGTGCAGAAGACATGGTGGAATAAGGATGGAGCTCTGGGAAGTACAACCTTGGAGGGGTGGACAGCACGATACAGCTCACAACCAGAGATGGACAGAGCTGCGTGAAGGGCATGAGGAGGAAAAAATCCTACCAAAGGCAAGAGAATCCACAGTTTCAGTGAGAACCTGGTAACCAGTGTAGAATACAACTGAGAGAATCAGTAGGATAGGACTGAGAAAAGTCTTCAGGATTTGGCAGTATGGAGGTCGTTATACTACGTACTGCAATTCAGTGACACGATTCTCAAAGCATTCAAGATTTTTAAAGGAGAGTGAAACAGTGCGATTAATGAGAGAGTGCCCCCTTGAAAAATGTAAGATGTTCAAAATAAATTGTAGTTGAGAAGACTGGAGGCAAAATGGTAGAAGGAGAGTTTGTTTACTTGGGAATAGGGTTTCTAGGTGGCATAGGAGAAGTTTTGGTAGTGAGAACTTTGGAAAATTGATTATGGAAGAGCGTGCAGACATTAGTATGGCGAAGAGATAGGTAAAAGAGATCAATGCCTGGAGGGGCTTACATCTCAGGTAGGGATCAATAACGTTAGGGATGTTTATCTTCCTCGGATTAATGTTGCAAGGTTATTCACAGCAATTTACTCTTAGGGTGGGGTAGGAGTTGGTGAAGGAAGTCTTACCTCTCTGGAAAGTGTCAATTCTTTAAGCGATTATTACAGATGCCATCAAAATTTTATTTGTGTCTCATCTCCATTTCCTAGTTTTATTTTAAGTTTACAACAACTCCAGGAAGAGCAGGAATTGTTTTTTTTTGTTTTGTTTTGATTTGTAATCAGACACACTGAAGTTCAGGTTAGTGAAATGCTTTATGTGTAAGGTCATGCAGCTTGGGCAAGAGCTGTGACATAATATAAGAATTTGGACTCAGAATACAGTGTTTTTTTCCTAGTGCAGCATGGAAGCTATTCCGTGAATTAGACATTGTGAGTAAAACCTCCACATCACATATTCTGACTGAGATTGCGAGAAGAAGAATACTTTCCTACAATGTGGATCACAACATCATGTAGTAAAAGTTTCCAAAAAGGCAATTGGCCTTTATACGAACATGATTATTTATTCAGAACTTTCATTATCAGAGATTTGTATGAAATTTATATATAATCATAATATAATGTCTATATAATGTATCATGTATATATAATGGATATATATGTATATAAAAACATATTTATGTATTATTTCTACTTTAAATTTTTTCCCACACACAGCACTACATATAATTTATATATTTTAAAATACTTTATATTTTAGAGAAATTTTAGGTTTACTGCAAATCTGAGCAGAAAGCACAGAGTTCACACACACACATACACACACACCCCCACACACACACCCTCCCTCCCTCCCTCCCTCCCCACCTCCTTCCCTCACAGCTAATACCTCAAACCAGAGCGGTACCTTTGTTACAAGGAATGAACTAACATTGACACATCATTATCACACAGAGTCACACAATGGTTATAATAATGTTTATATTAGGGTTCACTTTTGGCGATCAACATTTTATGGGCTTTGATAAATGTATAATGACATATATTCATCCTGATGGTATCATACAGAATAATTTCACTGCCCTCAGTAATGGATATTTTAGTGCTATTTATGATAAAAATTTTTTTGAAAAGAACCTAAACATAGAACATTGGGAGATAGGGTACATATTTTATTACATGATCTAATACTATGCAGCCATTCAAAATACACTTAACAGAATATCTGATAACATGAGAACACATTTTAAATATGTTATTAAATGAAAAAGGAATCAGGTTGTGAAATAATTATATAATACAATATCAATTTTATGTTATGTGTACACATACATGCATCCATACAAACATAGTTTAGGCAAAAGACTGGAAATATGTACATCAAAGTATAAAAGACTATTACAATAAGTCTATAATAGTTCCACTAAAAATGTTTTGGTGTTTTAGATTAATACTTTAAGAGAGAATCTAAAAGTGGGATCACTGAGTTAAAGGGAATGACAGTTTCATCCTTACATTCATTTAGTATTTTTAATTTTCTTTCCAATTGGATTGCATATTCCTTGACAGTAAGTCCAAATCTTATTTATGGATGCGTTATCTTGATTCTTGAAAGAGTAACTTGAGTGTATTAGATATAAGGGCCATTCCTTCAACTTTTTCCAGGTTGACTCCACTTCTCCGTAGAGGTAATTAACAATTTATATCTCTATTATCGGTGTCTGGTCTGTAATAGATGCTCAAAATTTGTTGAATGAATGAATGATCCTAGCTTAAAACTTTGTTCAATCTATGTTTACTGTGATCAGGAGCATGAGCCTATGCCCCTTCTCTTCAACTCCATTGCTTCTAGGAGCCCGGTGGATATGTTGAGCCAGGTAAAACTTTAGGGGATTGGCTGTTGCTTTAAATTTCCTCTCTTGATGCTTGCCTGAGTTAACTGATCATCACCTTGAATTCATTTATTATGGGGTTGGCCAAAAGATTTGAATTCAGACTTAGGAAAAAGTAAAGGTCTCCTGCTTTAGATTCAGGCCTGAGCTGTGGGCACTAAACCATCTTTTACCAGAAAGCTCTGTACAGTCATGCACCACAAAATGATCTTATGGCTAAGGACGGACAGCTTATATGATGATGGTTCCATATGGTTATAAGACTGCATTTTTACTGTACCTTTTCTATGCTTAGATACACTAATACTTACCATTAAGTTATCCTTGCCTACAGTATTCAGTACAGTAACATGCTGTATAGGTTTGTAGCCTAATAGCAATAGGTTATATCATATAGTCTAGGGTTGAAGTAGTCTATACCATCCAGGTTTGTGTAAGTGCGCTTTGATGTTTGCACAATGGTGATATCATCCAACAACACATTTCTCCAAATGTGTCCCTTTTGTTAGATGACACCTGCCTGTATTAGGGAATTAGGCTCTGACTTAAATTATGACAAAATGGTATTTTTTTTTTCACATTGATCACTGCCTCTGTGTGTGTGTGTGTGTGTGTGTGTGTGTGTGTGTGTGTGTTTCTACATCCCTTAGGAAGCATGAGGAGGGGGAGTAGAGATTTTTGTGGAGGTGAGGTCAAGGTATTATTGGGCATTGGTTGTGGTAGCATAAATCTCATCTTTCTAACAAAAATCGTGCAAAAACACTTTTGGATTTAATATGTTTGAATCCAGACAAATTTAGGATAGGAGTAAGTCAGACATCACTGAATCTGTTTGGAGGGTTATCTAGGGTATATGCAGACATAAGCAAAATTTATTTTAGAACCAGTTTTGTTTTAACATGTTTTGGAGAATATCCAAGTTCGACAGAAAAACAAAATGCTGAACTAATTTAGTGCTGAAATTGAACAGTTTATATGTCAATTACCATCAAAATAATGCTTCAGCCTGTTTCCATTTTAATTCTTCCACTGGTGGCATAAAACTTCATGTTGTGGTTCTCCTCCGATGCACTCCTTTGAGTGTGGTCTTGCAAACTCTGGATGGCTTTGTCTTTTCATGAAATTTCATGAACTATGGAGTTTGCTTCAACATGGGTTGCATCACTGTTTATTGCATCAACAATAAAAGAAAACCTATTTCTCTTAGAGGAATTGCCACATTTTTGCAGTCTAGTTTATAGAAAGAGTAGACTGGGACAGATAAAAACAAAATGTAGCAGAGAATTGGCCTGTTTTAGCTCCCATGACTTTCCCTTCTGCTATCTGTAGCTCAGCTGGACCCTCAGTTGTAATAGTGAAGAAATGCAGAGTGTGCTAGGCAAGAGGACTTGAAAAGAGATCGAAAAGAATTGAGAAATGAGCTTGATCATGTGAGGAGGAGGACAAAGAGACTGAAGAAGGAAAGATGTGATGTTTTGAAGAAAATTGTATTTCTTTCTCTATCTCCCTGTCTCTCTCTCTACTAAAGATATGAAAAAATTTTTCTTATATGTATTTTCTCTTAGATGCTCTTTTGGTATTACAATAAATTCTGAAATTTGTGATGGTTACCAAAGAAGGAACAGAGGAATATTAATTGTTCCTTTGTTACACAGCCCCCAGTGCACAAGAATTTTAGCATAAACATGCAGATAATGTTTTGATTGGTGTACATTTTTAGAAGACCATATAAAATAAATCCAATTCTCTTCTATCATATAAACTAAGTGATGTTTCTAAATCAATTTAACCTATTTAAAAAATGGACATATCTCATTTTGTTCAGTATTAAAACACCAAGGGTAGCATATTTGTATATGAGTGTGTGTGTGTGCGCACGTGAGAGAGGGGGAGAGAGGTTTTTCATAAATGTAGAGTTAGTGGATTTCTCTTTATTTTCAATTTAAATGCTAACTAGATAAAAATCTAAATGAACTGAGAAAAAATTGGTACAATTAATCAGACCCCGAGAAAAAGTTTTATAGAATCCTCCTTCCTTTGCCACCAATGTCTTTAGTTAATTAAGTTTAACTCAACAAACTTTTGTTGGGGCATACCATGTGCAATGTGCCTTGGCTAGACGAAACACAAAGCCAACTCTCAATGTGAGCACTTTCAAATTAGGACTGCTGCCAGGTTGGTATAAAATCAACTTTTCATTTCATTCATTGCTTCTGAAAGGCCTAAGTAGCATATCTCTATCTATTGGATCTACTGTCCAGGTTATAGTTAGAATATAATACATAATAAAACTAAGCATATCTTTTTGATTTAATAATTTGGATTGACTTGTTTAGTAATTTGGAATTTCCTTTGGAAAATGAAATATCTTCTCCAAAAAAAAAAAAAAAAAAAAAAAAAAAGGAAAGCCTAAAACAATGTGTCAACTTCTTGGCTCAATCATTTTGACTGATGAAAAAAAGATTTTGACTACCCACTTCAGTGAAAGTGCTCTAGCAACTTGACATTTCGGTATTAAACAAGTATTTTTGAACATTTACTAAGTGCCTAATAATGCTAGACACTGCAGATAAATTTAGAAATGGTATCAACAGAACCTTAGGGAAGTATTTAATCACCAAAACTTGCTTGAAATTCATATGAAATTTGTCATGTATCAATCAGACTCTAATAATCAATGCTCTAAAACATTTATGTAGTTTTGTAAATTAGTCCTTTTAGGTGGGTGTAGCTTAAGAATACCCATTGCCTATGTTTGAAAATTGAGGAATTCTTCAGATATCTCTTTGTATAAATCTGTAACTGTCTTACCAAGAATCATACTCCACCATTAAAAGCAGATTACTTCTCATTATTAGTTTAATTTCACAAATACATACTGGACACCAATTATTTACCAACCACTATGTTAGATATTAGGGTACTCATGAATTACTTAAGTGTCCATGAATATTAGTGAGTTTCGAGAGTCCTGAAGAGTCCTTAAAGAGAGTCCTCATATGCCTAATGAGAGGATGTAATGACTTATATCTGAGAGCAAGAGAGAGGTAGGAGTTCTGCCATGGTTGTTAGGAGGATAACAGCCAGAGAGGGATTTTTTAGATTACAAAGCTAAATCTAAAATCCCAAAGGAAATGTTGCAAAGTATCCCATTTTGTTTAATATGGTGACTTCATTTGCTATATTTATGAGTCCAATAATCTGAAAATTCAAGAACCTGTTGAAAAAAAAAAAACCCTCTCCTACCTTTGGCAGTTCTAATATGAATTATAAACTTTTTATATCATCTAATTTAAAAAAATACAATATAATTACTTGATTATAAATAATTATCAAAAAGCTCAATAACAGAATGACAATAGTCTCTTAACATAATACCATCACTAAATTTTATCTGTAATAATAGATGACTAGAGGTGAAATTATTCATATATAGACCATTAGAGGTAAAATTAATCATATTCATCAAATTTGACTGATTTATAGTTAATTTGTAACAGTAAGGTCATTTTTACTTAATTTCCATTTGTTTCTTCAAACTCTGTTGCATAACTTCCAGTTCATCTTGAAGACATCAGTTCCATATACATACAAAATGGAAAGTCATGCATTTTTCAGTAGCAATGCAGTTATATTAGGTATTCTGACTTTGGTTGTTTACATTCTACAAAAACCCATCAATTTCTCTGAATTGTCTCAGCCAAATTGAAAAGTCTTAAAATATTAAAAATAAGACAAAAAAAATGCCTTCTTATATTGAAGCTTCAGCTTTCAAATTAATATGTTTCAGCTTCTTTTCGTAAAAGCAAAATAAATCTGGACATACACGTGTGAGACCACCACAGATAAGTTATTCTCCTGTTGGGTGACTAACATGCATTTTATTAGGTCTGTAAATATGAATTTACATTATAGATGCTAATGGTTTTTGAGGAAGTTGTTAAGACCTAACAGATTCATGATTCTTAAATTTCTTAAACACATATTTGCATAATATACCTTTCAAATTTCATAAATGCAAATTTATAGGATAGACTAGGGTTGAATATTTTATTACCAATTCTATGCTTCATAGTATAGAAGCCAGATTAATTTATTGGTTCGTGCATATAGCTCTGGGGACACTTGTGACTATAGTAAATTTTTCATTAGTCAGAAGCCAGCTAGCTGGAAGACTTCAAATATTTAGTTTCTCCCATTTATGGGCATGTTGTACATAATTTTATAAAAGGTGAGTCAATAAATATGTATTTTTTACCTACCTACCTGCTATGTGCTAAGCACTGTGCTGGAAACTGTAGATGCAAAATGAATAAGCATTGACTCTCCCTTTGCCAAGATGTCATTTAGTTGGCAAGTACGATAGATAAACTGATAATTGTATAGTTTTATTTTCTAAAATCTATTTAGGAGAAAAAGGCATATCTTAAAAACACTGAAATAAGATCTTTATTTAAAAATTGGTTTCTAAGGTATGTTCTAATATCACAAAAGCTTTTGCCCTTTTCTGGACATAAGGTATGTCCATCTATCATACTCTGTTGTGAAAATTGCCAGCCACAGCAGTGACCTGAAATTGCAGTAGAAGTCTAATACAATGTGTGTTTTCTCTCATTGGTTGTTGTAAGCACTGCTCACTTTTTTTTTTTCATATTTTTTTATGTGTCTTCAAAGTTTCATGCGTGGCTTAATTGCTGTGGTGTTAGTTCAGATCAAATTATTTCAGTTGAATTTAGCAGAGTATAGTGTAGTTCTGATCAACCTAGTTCAACTTCCCCATGGTCTACATTGAGCAGCATTTGCCTTCGGTTCTTCATCAGTTTCTTCTTTTAGGAATTGTCCTCATAATATGTTTATGTTTAATTTAGGCAACCATTGACCTAGTTCTTCTTCACAAATGTTCAGTTTTTGCAGAATTTTCTTAAGACGGTGTTCTAGAAATTCTTTTTATAACCCTACTTTCTTAAAATTATATGCCCTTATCTCTATATACCTTTAAATATATGAACATATAAACATTCATTTATATGTTCATATTATGTTAATATTATATTGACATATTTTTGAAGGATAAATATGCAAATATGTGTTTATATGTATGAATATGTTTATAGTAGATAATACATATATATAAGAGACTCTGAAGACAGCACATTATGGTAAACATAATTTAACATTATTCATTGGTTTCTTAATAATCCAACAATTTTACTCATTTCCAAATACTGAACTTCTTTGCCCTGTTTCCTCTCTACCTCTACTCTGTTTTCAAATTCTAATTCTAAACAGTGGAATCTTCCAGTGCCTTAATTTGACTATGGATAATTTCTTGTTTAACAAGTGCTATTGTAATCACTTTAGTTTCAAACCATGTTAAATATGTGCAGTTCAGTTTACGTTGGCAAATGTTGTTCTATTGTCCTTTAGTAAGCAAAGTACCATCGATTTGGGGTTTTTTAATGTAATTTAGGTGAGTGAGCCTCTGTGTCTTTATCTGCGAATATGTGTAAAGAAAGAGGCCCTAGGAAGCTCCAGGAAATGTGCTGACATTTCTTTTCTTCATTCCAAAATTTTAAATTCTGTGTCTGTACATTTTTGACTTACAAATGACAGGTTAAAAACTTTAGGATTGAGAAGACTCTCAAGAGGAATAAGATGCCGACGTGAAGGTGTTAGCAGAAGATTTAGATAATAAATCCATGCTCCTCTCCTGGTTTCCAACAACTTGGTTAGAGAATGTATTAGATGGCAGAATTGTCAGTAAATGGCAGAATTGAAGGGATTCTTGAATGGGACTGAAAGTACAGGGTATAAAACCCAAGTTTTATGACTAGCCAAGGCCAAGTTAGATTTTTGACACCTGACTCCTTCATTTTCCTGACTGTCCGGAGTTATTATGAAAAGCATTGCTGTTTTCTGTGAAAAAATTCACACAGACCTGCTGGCTGAGATTTTCTTTCTTACTGCATTCTGCAATATTTACCTCCATTTTTTCTTATTTCACATTCTAACCTAGAGATGTTGAGACATTGGCAGGTGGCTTCAGTGATACCATCTAATCTTCTTTTGTTGCTTGTTAAGCTATTATTTCAAGATTATTTTATTCACCTGAAACTCACTCTTTCATCTAAATTTCAATTTGTTTCCATGTTTTTCATGCCCCATTTTTTAGTAAGCATTTATGAGAGATCATCTCAAATACTCAGCATATGAAATTTCTTTTGGATTAAAAACTGTTAAGTTGTTTATGCACTCCTTACCCCGTCCCCCAGAAAACCCTCATGACCAAGAAGGCAGATGACAGCAAAAGAATAAGCCTAAGAAATAAAAACAACCATGACCCAGGATCTAATTGAAGATCACTTACTGCATTTCATTATCATGTCTCTTGAGTCTCCTTCAATTTGAAATAGTTACTTTGTGTTTTTTATGACTGTGACATTTTTAACAAATACAACTATTTCGTAGCATATACCTGAAACTGGGTTTGTCTGATATTTCTTCATGATTAGACTTAGGTTGTGCAGTTTAATTTGTTGGGGGGGAAGTGGTAACACAGAAGTGAGGTTGTCTTTCTCAAGGCATTAGCAGGCACGTTGCTTCATTTCACTAAGGATGATAGTGTTAATCTTGGTAAGATCATTTCTGCCAAGGTTCTCCTCTGTAGAGTTGCTTACTTTCTCTTCATAATTTTTCAGTATTTTGTAGAGCATACATGTTTATGTAAATGTCCTGTTTGTCATTAAACTTTCACCTACTAATTTTAGTGCCCAAGTTGATAAACGTACGATAAAGACTATTCATTAGATAATGTTATTGCAATGCTCATTTTCTGATGTTGATAAGTTGTACTGATTTATCTGAGAGAATGTCCTTGATTATTTTAGGAAATAAACAATTTAGAATGAAATGTACAAATATATGATTACTAATTATATTAGGAGACTAAAAGGGGCAAACAGGTTACAGTGATGGAGGATCATGAGAAAAATCTACTTATATAGAATGATCAGGAAAAATCTCTCTATGGAGATAATATGTAAGCCAGATTCAGCATGAGATTGAGCAATTTAGCCAAATACAGGAGAGTTCATGTGCAGAGATCTTACAAGAAAGTCATCTTAGTGGGCTAAAGAAAGCAAAAAACATGAACCTTACTGAGTGAGGGAAGAAAGGGGCAGGTCATGAAGGACTGTGTAGGCTTCAGTAAGGAATTTGGATTTTATTCTAAGTCCAACAGAAAGGTGATGAAGCAAGGGAATGTCCTGATCTAATTTCCATTTTAAGAAATGTGTTATGCAGAATAGATTTGAGAAGACATGAGAACATTACTAGGGAGACTGGCAGAAAGCTCTTTTGGAGATAGAAGACATTGTTTTGGAAAGAGATAAGGAATTGAAGATGAAGAGAACTGAGCAGATTCAAGACATATTTTGGGGGTAGAATTATGAGAAATTTATTAATGCATATCTCAGTTTAGGGAACTGGTGAGGGGGAAAGAAAATAACTCCCAGATTTCTGGTTTAAGAATGGTAGAGAATAGAGACATTTGATGAAATGGGGCAGACCTGGAGTGGAAAAGCTGAAGTTTGATTTTGTGCACGTTAAATATAACATGCTATTAGAGAGTCAAATGGAGAAAGAGCACTGAGCTATGTGAGCTTGGAGTTCAGAATACAGTGTTGGCAAGGGAGTCAATGGCAATGGAGATGGTATCTAAAGACACTGAAATAGAAGAATGGTGAGATAAAGAGAACCAAGGCTTTGAAGAGCCCTGTATTTGGCGAGAAGTCTAGTGGAAGAGGAGGAGACTGCAAAGAGATCAAAAAAATTGGAGAGAGAAATGGGATGCTATTCACATAGCTGGTGAATCCAAAGAGGGAGAGTGTGCCAAGAAGGAGATGACATTCAATTGTTTTGAAATTTATGGATAATTTGAATAAGAGAAGATTTAAAATGTGATTGGCCAAATGGAAGCCACGGTGATCTTGGCAAGAATAAAGGAGAAATGTGTAGAGAATTCATTTAGGAGTGAGTCAAGCATACTATGGGAAGTGAAAAAGTGGAGACAGAATGTGTAGACTAATATTTTTAGGTGTTTGGCAGTAATAGCAGAAAAGGAATAGAATTAGAAGTGTGTTTGTGTGTGAGAGAGAGTGTGTTATTGATAAGGGAGTGTTATATCAGGTTTGCATATTGATATGAACAATCCACTGGGGGTGTTGAAAATGTTGAGGTAGAAAAGACAAGGAAGGGCTAAAGCTTTTGAGATGATTAGAAGTATTGGGATCACTGGCACTGATACTTGATAGGGTAAGGAGCACTTCCTAGAATTTAAAACCTAGATTATACCCAGGGAAGACTCTGGCAATTTGAAGCTAGTAAAGAATATATAAAACATTTTTCTTGAACTAATGGGATAGTAAACTAACTAGAGAAATTTGTTGTTTGTGATCACCATTTCAAAAGGGAATCTGTGTGCTATGTAATGTAATTTTTCTCCAATTATGTTCTGCTTTTCAGATGTCATGTAATGAAGTCAAATAGTTTTAACCAACAATTTAAAGTGTATGTGTGGACCAGCAGTATTGATATCACCTAGAAGGTCATTAGAAGTATATACTCTGAATCAGAATCTGCAAATTAATAATATAGACATTGAAATTTTAGAAGCAGTTTTCAACATCTCCTAGCATTGGGGTTTTTCCCAGAGAGTTGAGCAGATGTGCCTCATCATACGTACCTTGGATTTACCACGTACTAGCTTTAACCTTGGGTAGGCTGCTTCATTTCTCTGCATTAAATATCTTATATGGAAAATAGGGATAATGATAGTTGGGTAGTTCCTACCTGATAATGTTGCTGTAAAATTAAGTTAGATAACATGGAAAACAATGCCTGCCATGGAGAAAATTCTGAAATAGTGACTATTAGCATCATTGTTAATGTCATGGAACTAGGTGACTCTGGTGGATTAGACAGAAAGCTCATTGGCATTAAGAGGAAAAGCAGCAGATAGAACAGGGGTCTAGTGGATTATTTGTATGAGTGTTGAGTTTTCCATGAATGGCAAAGAGAGTTGAGGTGGGTAGAGCTAATATAGGAAGTAAAACAGAGGGGAGGCTGAGGCAGGAGAATTGCCTGAACCCAGGAGGCGGAGGTTGTGGTGAGCCGAGATCGCGCCATTGCACTCCAGCCTGGGTAACAAGAGCGAAACTCCGTCTCAAAAAAACAAAAAACAAAAAAAAAAACAGAGGGTAGTGCATAGCTGACAGCGTGATAGAGAAAGGGTTACATATGCAGATTGTGTGAACTGAAAGGAGCAGTGGGAAACATCAGAAATCAAGAAATAAATGGCTGGACATTATCATTTGGAGAGCAGCAATGAGGGCCCTCTTCCCATCTATGAGTCCAGAGGAGTTTGGGTCCTTTCACTGACTTTTACCAGGCAGGATGATGTTGCCTCTTTCACTGGAGTTCTCTGAACTTCAGTACTTGAACCTGTGGATGCTATGATGAATATCCTCCGTTTTCCAGGTGCGATGGCTCCCACAGTGCTCTGTTAATACCATGAGTGTAATATTCACTGTGAGATATGTAATTATGTTTTCTTACCGGTCTCTAAAGCAAGAGGTTCTGAAAAATAAAACCTTTTCATACTAATTGCTTACAATTGAGTACTCAAGTTTCTTAACACCAAGCCTCAAAAATATAAGCTAATGCAGAGTATTGAAAAAGATAGACTTGACTGATTCATTAAATGAAACAAATGATTTGATTAAGATAGCACATCATTAAAAGAACTGATTAAACCAATTAGTATAAATAATATTTGCTGAATTTAAGAGCACATTTTAAAATCATTCACCACAAGAGTTTTCCTAAATGCAGTGATAGTTTTATATCAAGAAATCTATTAATATAATTCATGATATCACTATCCCCACTAAAAACAAAGCTGTTTATGTAAGAGCTGTAACTACTATAAATAAAAAAGCAAATTAGGATTTGAGTCAAAATGACTGTATGTAATTGGAAATTTCATAAGAATAAACTAAATTCTCAGCAATAAGGAAGAAATACAAGATAATAGATACAAAATAAAAGTTATCAACACATAAACCATTTACAAGTAATAGTTAAAAGGTAAAATGGAAAACATTTCTATGCCAGTAACAATGAAAATCTTAAATAGCTAAAACTAACCTTGATGAGAAATGTGCAGGAGCCATTGGATTAAACTATAAAATTTTATTAAGGAAGATAAAGAAGATTTAAGTAAATGGAGAAACATGATTTTCTGAATAGGAAAAACTAAATGTTATTAATTCTTTTAAAGAAATACTTTATAGTTGTAAATGATTCTAATAAGAATTACAAAAGGGTTTTCAGTTTTTTAAAATTATGATATACATGTGGGAAAGAGTATGATGAAAGCATAGCTAAAAAAATTGGGGGAAAAACTTGTTTCTAATTTCTGTTAACATATTTTATACATATGTAACAGTTCTAACATGTTTTGGTATGAGAATTAGAAAATAGGTAGAATAAATTTAATAGTTTTAAGCAAATGATAGCTTATAAATGAGGGAGATTGTGTTCATAGTGGCTGGTTTATGCAGTAGTAACATTAACCCTAAGACCTGATTGCTTAAGATAAAAAGGTTTATTACTTTCTCAGCTATGTTTCTTGAGAGACAACAGGGAGCTCTGCTCCACATAGTCACTCAGGATCCCAGCCTGATGTAGGTTCCACGAATCTGTGACTGTATGATCTGAAATATCCACAGTCACTGATAGAGTGGAGAGAAGAATGGGAGAGTCCTACTATAACCGCTGAACACTTGTATCTGAAAGTAACATGTATCACTTCCACTTCAATCAGTCATGTATCACTTCTACTTCAACCAGCCCTCACCACATTGAGCAAGAGTGAAAAACAAGAGCAGAACAAGACATTAATGAGAATGAGTAATTTCTACTCCACCTGCATTGCCATAATAATGTAAATACTAACTATTGGCTTCACCAGCATTTATAATATGATAGCAGAAGTGTGGATTTGAGCAATGCTGGGGAAAAGCAGAAATGCTAAATTATTATTTACCATAATAAGAGGCCAATAAAGGATATTCAAAATGAATGCATCAAGTAATAGCAGTTGTAAGCACATTATTTTTTAACTATGGAGGCACACATCAGAAAAAAATCTTAAAATAGTTGAAAGTGATTGCCTATGGGGATAAGGTAAAGTGAGTAGAAGGCATGAGGCAGGGGATGGCTATAAAGTTTTTATGTTAAAAATTATTTGAATTTTGGTTATGTGCATGCATCACTTTCGTAAAACTAAAAAAGTGAGAAAGGGATAGAGTTATTTAGAGTTGGGAATATGATAAGCAAATGTTGATTACTAATGTCATACGATGCATTAAGTAAACTCCAGTGAGATTTGAGTTAAATGTAAAATATGTAATTATCAACATAAAGGAAAATAAGTATTAAATGAATCCTGCAATGACGAGAAACACTGAGACATAAAGCTTTGAGCAAAATAATAAATGAAAAGACAGATAATTCTGACTATAGAAAATTATGCAAAAACACAGTAATTTAAAAGACAAAAATCGAGGTTGTATTTACAAGTTTATGTAAATATATTATATAATTTTGAAAATCATGAAGGATAAACATCCCTTCAGAAAAATGATCAGGGATCTCAAATAGGAAACTTCAAGGAAAAGACACATTAACAAGGCATGTATGAAAAATTTCTAACTCACTTGTGAAAAATGAGTATTAAAATACTGTTTTGACCATTCAGGTTGAAAAATATTGACAAGACTGCTTAATGCTAGCACAAATGTAGTGAGATAAGATTTTCATATATGATTGCTGAGTGAAAACGAATTTTTTTACGGGGAGAACTTTATCAGCATTTATTAAGAGCCTTAAAATAATTTATTTCAAAGATCCTGGTTATAAAGATAGTGGAATAAGGTTGAATAACAACATCTCTTTTCTATACTTTCAGACAAAACTCAGAAAAAAGTTTGCCTGTAGCAGCAATATATGTAAAAGGATAAACTGTGTTAACCAGCATTCTACTCTATGTAGCTATGACTTTTTTAGATTTCACATTACAAGTGAGATCATACAGTATTTGTCTCTAGTTAACAGAGGCTGGAAGGGGGAAGGTGGATGAGGAAAGGGGATGCAGTTAGGCAGGAGTCAGTTCTGGTAATCAATTGCATAGCATGGTGACTGTAGCTAATAATGTATCATATACTTCAAAATAACTAAAGAAGGGATTTTAAATGCTCTCAACACAAAGAAATGATAAATATTTAAGGTGATATGTTAATTAGCCTAATTTGATTATTCCACAATGTATATGTTTATTAAAATATCACATTGCATCTCAAACACACACACACACACACACACACACACACTCTATTTGTCAATTAAAAATAAAACAATGCTTTGTGTACTAAGCATTGAAAGAGATTAATCTAAATGATTGTAGCACAGCTTGGGGAAACTCTTACTAACACGCTGCCCTCAAATATGCACACAGTTTCAGAGTGGGAAAATAAAAAAGAAATCGACAAACTCTTAAGAATTTTCAAGGATATAACTGAATTTGAAATAAAAAGTAGGCCACAAATATAAACAAATTATCAACAAGTGTTTAGTCCTCTAAACAAACAACAAACAACCCAAACTAAAATAACATGAATTAGTTTAATAAAATCAGACTGTCAAGGCAAAGCAATAAATTATTAAATGAGATGAAAATGTTTATTGAAGGGATGAAAATGTATGTTAAAGAGCCAAGAAAATAAAATAAGAAATCAAAACTAGTACCATAAACAACATAGGAAAAGCAAGGAACTAATAGACAGTATATGTTGAATAAATAGATAATTGGGTGCTGGCTGATGTAGGGAAAGTCTGAAGATAATCACAGTGAATGCAGAGAAAAATGCCAAAACCGTTATTTAATTAGAGAAGATGGTGGTAATCCAAAACACAAATATCCATTGTGAAAATAAATGACTTATTTCTAAAGTAGAAAACTTTACAATTGGAACAAGGAACACATTCATAGACGTGTAAGTTCCTGAAACGAAGAAAGAATCAGATCTATATGTCAGTTACACCTTCATTTAGAAAAACTTTAAAGGCTTTTGTTTAAACTGTTGAACTTCAAGAATAAGCAATAATTTTTTAGGATTATTAATTTAGTGCTAAACGTGAGTTACCTTCTGGGAGCAAGAGTTGAACTGGATTCAGTTTCTACATAGCAACACTCAGTGGTGAAAGATAATGTGGGAATGTCCACAGCATTCCAAAGGAAAGAAAGTTAGGTCTAAGAAAGTCGTATATATGCAAATGTTTTTCAATTTCAATGAAACTTAAAGCTAACCTTAAAAATGAATGCGTCAATAATTCAAATTCCAGCCCTTTATCTTGAAGTAATTGGAGCTATTGATAATCTCATAGGGTAATTTACAACAGAGATAAATAGTTTAGATGTGGTTGGCAGTTAATCAATATTATTGAAGCATGAAAGTCATTATGAAATATAGGTAAACGGTAGGAGACTAAAGCATACATATGAGCCCAGGTTCACAAAATATTTTTATAAAGTCTGGAGTGAAATATTGCAAATATTAGTGGTTATGTCTGCTGGAATGGGAAGTGAAGCTTAGTATGGTGATTTCAAAATTTCCTCATTACATTTATTTTCATTTTCAAATGTCTATGATGAATATGGGTTAAATTATAAAAAGTATTTGACTATTCAAGATGTAACCCTAGATTATAAATTCAAAGGATGGGATGGGTGACTCCTCAATGATTTTAATCTTCAATAAGTATGTATTACATATCTCTGGTCCTGTGGTAGGTGCTAGGCCTGTAAAATGGATCCTTTCTCTTTAGTGTGTTCATTTGGGGAGGAACACGCATATAAATAGTAATGACCAGCAAATGTAGTCAATACTTAATAGAAGAAGGTATAAGATGCAGTGAGTTACCAGAGAGAGGGCTGCTGTGCCCTCTGGTCACTCTCCATTACAGCATTTGTCATATGATCAAACCTAGACCCTTCCCGTGGCTCTCTATCCTCTTGATGACTCTTCTGGTCTGTATCACCGTCATCTTTTACCTAGATGACCTGTGTAGCATGCTCCTGTTTTGCAACTCATCAATTTTCCTCTATAAATCGGGGAGAAAGATCTTTCAAAATGGCAAAATATTCATGAAACTCCTCTGTTTAAATTTTAGCTATTTCTGATTAAAGCTTGAAATGACCCCCTGCTGAATAAGACCCTCTGTAATCTCTGCCCCTGTAAACCTCTCCATTCAACGCTTGGCTGTTGTTTCTCACTCAGACTGTACTGTAGCATATTGCCTGATTTTTTTCTTTTTTTTGGTTCACTGAATGTGCCCATAGTGGGTTGAATAGTGAGTGACACCCTCTCCACCCCAGCAGCTGCCAAAAAAAAAAAAGTGCATCTGGAACCTATGAATATGATCTTATTTGGAAAAAAGTCTTAGCAGTTGTGATTAAGTATCTTAAGAGGCGATCATCCTGGGTGAGGATGGAGCATAAATCCTATGAGAAGTGTTCTTATAAGAGAAAGGGAGGGGAGAAGGTGATGTGAAGATGGAGGTAGAAATTGGAGCGATGAATCTGTAAGGAAAGGAATGTCAGGAATTGCCAGCAGCCACTGGAAGCTACAAGATGAATGAATTCTGAGAGTCTCCAGAAGGAACCCACCCTGCTCACCTTGATTTCTGACTTCTGACCTCCATAATTATGAGCGGATACATCTCTATCATTTTAGGCCACTACATTTGTGGCAATTTGTTGTGGGAGCCGTCAGAAACAAATACAGCACTGCCACGTCGTTTTGCCTCAGGGGAAAAGGACACACTTAGTTCCCTTCTCATTATCCTTTGCTCAGTTAAACTCTCTCATCTTTCATGTATCAGCTTATTTCTTCTGGAAAGCCTTCCCTACACCCCAGACTGTTACCTCTTCCTACCTTGTACTTCATGGTATCCTATAGATCTTCTGCGATGAAACTCACCCATTTTATTTAATTATTTTGATGACTCACCTTTTGTGTGTTCCTTGTTTATTTCAGTATCCTGTAGAGACTAGTAAAGTGCTTGACACATAGGCACTTAATAAATATTTATTGCTGCACAGAGAAGAAAGGATGGCATTGGAAAAAGTTAACAGGAGTTTGCTAGAAGCAAAGTGGGATTCTACTTTAGAAGAAAGGGATCTTGCAAAGATACACAGGAATAAACACATATGGTCTAATGAGAAAATGAGTTCAGAATAAATAATCTGGAGAGGTGGGGAAAGAGAAGAATAAAACATTCATCTGGGTCAGTGTATGAAGGGCTGGGTCTCCCATGCTAAAGCAATAGCACTTTATTTTTAAGGCCAGAACTTATGAACCTTAATTCTTATAGGTGGTATTAAAGAGTGAAGTGTACAAAGCACTTCATTTTCTTCTTAATTATACTCTGAGAACAATAAAGACCATAATGAACAGCATCTGACTGGGAGGACAAAAGAGTCATGGAAAGTGAAGTAACTCAGGAAGCATGTGCTCTGTTTATAGGCAGCAGGGTTTTCAGCTTCTGCCTATTTCCATGTGGGAACATGGACACAGTGTTGTCAGATATTATAATTTTTTTCCAAAAGAATCCACAAACTTAAAATTTTATATAAAAAAACTGGCTTGTAAATTTGGCCAACCATTGCATTTATTTAAAAGAGTGTGCATAACAATAATGAGAGGACCTAACAATAATGAGAGGACCTAACAAAATGTATCTGTAAACTGCATGTAACTTGAGGAACACAGGTTTGTGACCCCTTTTAATCAATTAGAAGAATAAATACCTATGAAAAAAACTTCACTAATATTTTCTATATGGGGTACCTAGGTCTGGCTAGATAATCTAATCAAAGAATTAGAATGTAATGAAATGTGACTAATAAAATTGTAATATAATGTGAATGGCATTCTACCTTTGAGGATTCAGAAGGCATTTTAGGGTCTTGTGAGCCTCCAGAGTTATAATGATGATAACCAATTTTGGCTATGTTACAGAACAGAAGTGCTCCTGCTCTCAGTATAAAATGGGAATTAATAGAAAGTGATACCATTAATTTTTTATTGACTAATTCAAAAATATATTTACTGAGTGCATTCTGAATGCCAAGCACAGGAGAGAGCACTGACAAACACAGCAAAAATCTCTCCCCTCAGAGGACTTTTCATTTGATAACGCTTTTTTAAATTGATGGAGTCATCATTTCTATATACTTCACCACACAGCCACATGCTTTAAAATAGCATTGGTCCCTTCAAGTGATCCTGTTTAGAAGGATAATTATGTTCTGTTGGCCTTTCATTAGCTTTCTCTAATGGTGTTCTTGTTTCCTGTGCTCAATTTATTAGCCTCTGTTGATTAGAATTCCAGAAATATCCTTGAATATACTATAACTTCAATTTTATAAATAAAATTATTGGTTGCATTTTTATTTATTTTTCATTTATTTGACACATATTTATTGACTATCTACCATATGCTAGGACTTAGGTACATGGAATCCTAGAAAAATTACAGTCAACAAAACAGACGTGGTCCTCACAAGGCTTTTCATTTAATATGGGAGACAGACATTCAATGAATAATTATATACTTAGACATTTTGTTACAATTTTGTTTATTTTTAAGTGTGCAGGAAGCATTTTATTTACTTCCATACGTTTTTGAGGGACAGGTGGTATTTGGTTACATAAGTTCTTCAGTGGTGATTTGTGAGATTTTGGTGCAACCATGACTCTTCAAGCAGTATACACTGAACCCAATTTATAGTCTTTTATCCCTCACTCCTCTCCCACCCTTTCCCCCGAGTCCCCAAAGTCCATTGTAATTTATGAATAGCTTTTGTGAGGTGGACTGTAACTACATGTGACTGTTGAAATTTTTTGACTTTGACAAACTGTTAATGTGAAATTAACTTTATTTATAAAATCTTTGAATTAAAAAGGAAGTCATAAATATTTTACAGAAACGTTTTCTTTAATAGGTCTAAAATGGGTTGGAAACAGAGATTATAGGAAATAATTATTACTGGAGGCATAATAGGACAAAATCTTGAACATGGGGCAGGAATAATGGATATATTTCTTCATCTGTTTATAGAAACTTCAGGTTTAAAGAAATGTCCTTCAAATCAGTTAAAGGGGGAAGTTCTTTAGAATTACTTCAACAGACTTAAATGGTTTGTTCAGTCTTGAGAAGAGAAATATGAATAAAAAGTAATACTCATAGCTCTATATATAAATAATCAAGAAAGGTCACAGACGTGAGATGCCATGGTGTATAGGTAAACTGAATTCTGAAACAGTTTGGATAGCTTGGATCAGCAGTTATATAAATGGGTAAATATCTCCCTCAAGTTCTCTGTAATATCTGACAGAAAGACACAGGAGTTAGCTCAGAGGGCTGGCCTGGAGCTAGTGTGGTAGCAGGAGATAAGGAAAGGAGCAAGACAAAGGAAAGTAATAGAACACGCATTCCAAAATGTGGTGTGGAAATGGGAAGCACCAGGCCCTTGCTTCGCTTCTTCCCACTCCTTCCCAGAAGCAGTTACTCTCAATACTTAGCTATTTTTGCTGATATTACTGCCAATATTAATGGTAAACTCACTTCCACTTATTGATTTATCAGTTTTAGACAATAGCTAATATTTTTTATTTCGGCAGGTGAGAAACTTGGTTTCTTATCCAACTTCTCCCATCCCATATATATATTTGATTAAATTAGTAGCTGGTGTTTATATTATGGATGGCTCAGTTTATTATTGAGCGAACTGGTTTACTGTGATCTGTTTTCTTTTCCTGAGAGTTAATATTTGAATTTTTCATTTGTATATGTTTCAGTGTTCTCTGGTATTAATCTATTTCCTAAATACTCAAAAAATTTGATAGAACCAAATATACACTTTTCAGTGGTGTGTTTTTTCTTGACAATCCCTCTAGAGCCTGATAACTTCCTGCCTCAATCTTGGTAGCCAATCTCTTTGTCTCTTGATCTACTGCTCAGATAGTACCTTAGTATTTCTGCTTATTGTTTCCTGGATCTTTTGTCTTTTAGTCTCTTAGATTTTTAATCCTTGTTTTGCTGGAGCACATCCTCCTATAACTTCCAAAAAAGTGATACAGTTAATGGAAAGCTTTGGTTTGAAGAATATGGAATAAGCTCTTCATTCATTAATTCAGCAAATATTTTTTGAGCACTAGCACTGTGCCTGGTATTCAATCATTTCTCAGAAAAATTGATCTTATTAAGACATAAAGCAGATCATGCCACTGCTTTGCTTAAAATCGTTCAGATGCTTCCTCTATGACTTGTCTCCACTTCCGTGGCCACTCCTTTCTCTTGCATCCCATGTTGTAGTCACTCTGGATAGCTTTTGGTTCCAGGAACATACCTGGCTCTTGAGTACAACAGGGTGTTTTCCATTGCCAGAGTGGCTCTTTCCCTGGCTCCTATCATATAAGATTGAGCTTAAATGTTATCATCTAACAAAGGCCTTCTCTGAATACCCTCTCTAAAAGGTCTCTTCTTTTAATCCTTTTCACCATGTCTTATTTCCTTTCTGGGAGTAATAAATATTTTCATAAATACATTGATTTAGTTACTTTCTTATTGTCTATCTCCTCTGTTAGAATGTAATCTTGATGAGGGCAGGGACTTCTTTGATTTATTCTTTATTGTGTTCTTGGAGACTAGTTCAGTGTGGGGAACAAAATAGCCTCCAAATAAGTATTTGTCGATGCATAAATGGCTGTAATCAACTGAAAAATTTAACTGAAATGATTGGCCAATAAGACTCTACTATTTAGGGTAAGGTGTTTAGAAAAATGAATATTTCTTCTGTATACATGTTTCTTGTGTCTTACTCTGATCTCTTCTCTCATAACTGGGCCTCATGGGCTCAGCTGCACTGACCTTGCTGTTTTCTTCAGTAAGCCATATGTTCTGCCTGGGGTCTGCAACACAGCATATTCTCTGATGTGCCTGACTGATTTCCCCTTAATCTCAAATCATCTAATCAGCTTTCAAGTTTCTATTCCTCTGTGGAATCTACCTTGACTTTCTAAGGGTGAGTCGAGTAGTTGTTTCCTCAGTTCCCATATTCTCTGTGTTACCTTTAACAGTTCTTAATACATCATCATAATTGTCTCTTTACTTTCTGTTGTTCACCAAAGAAATAAACTCCAGAAAGAGAGACTGAGTCTTGTTCACTCTTTGATCAATACACACAATGGGTTCCTCAAAATAGCCTCTCAATATTTGTGAATCTTGGTAAAGAATATGCTATAGAAAAAACAATATTTCAAGAAAAATGTTTTAGAGATGTAATGGGTAAACAGCAACCTGAAGAGATAACTTTTTTATTTTTATGGGGTGATATTCAGGTAGGAAGAGCATAGCCTGAAGAAAATGACAATAATAATGTTGTATAACCATATAAGAAATGATGGTATGTGTAAATGCCCAAGCCACTTCAGAAAGTACTTTCTACTGGGAATGAGATTTCCGATCTTAATGCAGGAAGGGAGGCCAACTCTCAGATGCTTATGTTGATGAACACAAATGTACCCATGCACACGGTGGTAACAACAGTGGGAAATTTGATGCAAGTTACTATTATTACTCTAATATATTCTGGGAATTGCTGTAGTGTGTTTTTTGTATATTATCTCTTCTAAAACAATAACTTACTATTATCTCTACATTAGAGATGAGATGTAGGGGAGCCATTTCTGGTTTCTACCCCTGGCAGATTTCAAAACTTTTGCTCTTCTCAAGTGAAGAATATTGAGATGCAAAAAACCACACAAAAGATCAATCCAGGGTTTGTTTTTTTAAAAGAATAAGATTGATATATTGCTAACTAGACTGATAAATAAAGACAAAAGTTCAAAATAAACACAATTGAAAATGACAAAGTGAGCATTTCTACTAACCTTATGAAAATACAAATAAGTCTCTAACATACAGTGGGAAATTTAAGCAGAAACTACTATGAACACTTCTATGCACATAAACTAGAAAACCTAGAAGAAATGGATAAATTCCTGGAAACACAATTTCCCAAGATTGAACTAGGAAGACATTGAATCCCTGAACAAACCAATAATCAGTTCCAAAATTGAATTAGTAAAAAAAAAAAAAACCAACGCCCTATCAACAAAAAAGCCCAGGATCAGATGGATTCATTGCTGAATTCTACCAGATGTATAAAGAAAAGTTGGTACTATTCCTACTGAAACTATTCCAACAAAATTGAGAGTCTCCTCCCTAACACATTCCATGAGGCCAGCACCATCCTGATACCAAAACTTGGCAGAGACACAACAAAAAAGGAAAACTTCACACCAATTTCCTTGATGAAAATACATGCAAAAATTCTCCAAGAATGCTAGCAAACTGAATCCAGTAGCACATTAAAAAGCTAATCCATCATGATCAAGTAGGCTTTGTCACTGGGTTATAAGTTTGGTTCAACATATAAAATCATTAAATGTGATTAATCACACAAACAGAACTAAAGACAAAAACTACATGATCATTTCAATAGATGCAGAAAAGGCTTTCAATAAAATTCTAGGCATTGATGAAACACACTTCAAAATAATGGGAGCCATTTATGGCAGACACACAGCCCACATCATATTGAATGGGCAAAAGCTGAAAGCATCTTCCTTGAGAACCGCCACAAAACAAGGATATCCTCTCTCACTACTTCTATTTAACATAGTACTGGAAGTCCTAACCAGACCAATCAGGAAAGAGAAAGAAATAAGGCATCCACATAGGAAGAGAGAAAGTCAAAATATTTCAGTGTGTAGATGGTATGATTCTATAGCTAGAAAACCCCATAGTCTCTGCCCAAAATCTCGTAAATCTGATAAACAACTTCGGCACAGTTTCAGGATACAAAATAAATGCACAAAACTGGTAGTGTTTCTACACACCAAAAATGTCCAAGCTGAAAACCAAATCAAGAACTTAATCCCCATTCACAATAGCCACAAAACAATAAAATACATAGTAATACAGCTAACCAGGGAGGTGAAAGATCTCTAAAACAGTATTTACAAAATGCTGCTTAAAGAAATCAGAGATTACAGACAAATGGAAAAACATTCCATGCTCATGGACAGGAAGACTCAATATTGTTAAAATGGTCATATTGCCTGAAACAATTTGCACAGTCAATACTATTCCTATCAAACTACTAATGACATTCTTCACAGAGTTAGAAAAAACTATTTGAAAATTTATATGTAACCAAAAAGACTGAGTAGCCAAGGCAATCCTAAGCAAAAAGAGCTAAGCTGGAGGCATCACTTTATCCATCTTCAGACTATACTATACAACTGTAGTAACCAAAACAGCATGGTATTGGTACAAAACACATATACATAGACCAATGGAAAAGACTAGAGAGCCCAGAAATAATGCCACACACCTATGACCATCTGATCTTTGACAAAGCTGGCAAAAACAAGCAGTGGGAAAAAGGACTCCCTATTCAATAAATGGTGCTGGGATAACCAGCTGGCCGTATGCAGAAGATTGAAACTGCACCCCTTCCTTACACCATATACAGAAATCAACTCAAGGTAGTTAAAGACTTAAATGTAAAACCTAAAGCTATAAAAACTCTGGAAGATGACCCAGGAAATACTATTCTGGACATAGGCTGTAGCAAATACATCATGACAAAGAAGCCTAAAACAGTTGGAATGAAAACAAAAATTGACAAATGGGATCTAATTAAAGAGCTTCTGCAAAGCAGAAGAAGCCATCAACAGAGTAAACAGACAACAGAGTGGGAGAAAGTATTTGAAAATCACACAATTAACAAAGGTCTAATATCTGGAATCTAGAAGGAACTTAAACAATTAAATAAGCCAAAAACAGCCCCTTTAACAAGTGGGCTAAGGACATGAAGGAAGAGATACTATTCAATGGAGACATACATGCAGCCAACAAGCATATGAAAAAATGTTCAACATCACTAATCATTAGAGAAATGCAAATTGAAACCACAGTGAGATATCATCTCACACCAGTCAGGATGGCTGTTATTAAAAGAAATAACAGATACTGGTGAGATTTTGGAGAAAAGGGAATGCTTATACACTACTAGTAGGAATGTAAATTAGTTCAGTCATTGTAGAAAGAAGTTTGGTGATTTTTCAAAGAACTTAGAACTACCATTCAACTCAGCACTCCCATTAGGTATTCACATTGAATACCCAAGGGAATATACATCATTCTACCATAAAGACACATGCATGCATATGTTCATCACAGCACAATAGCAAAGACATAGAACCAACCTACATGCCCATTAATACTAGACTGGATAAAGAAAATGTGGTACATATAGGTCATGAAATACTAGATAGCCATAAAGGAACAAGATTATGTCCTTTGCAATCATGTTTTCTAATGACTCAGAGGTAGACTGGATAAAGAAAATATGGTACATATATATCACGGAATACTACATAGCCATAAAAGGAACACGATTCCATCCTTTGCAATAGTTTTTTTCTAATGACCTTTATCCTAAGCAAACTACCACAGAAAGAGAAAACCAAATACTACATGTTCTTACTTATAAGTGGGAGCTAATCATTGAGTATACATGAACACACGGGAACAAGAGACACTGGGTCTTTGAGGGCAGAGGGTGGGAGGGTGAGGATTGAAAAGCTACCTATTGGGTACTGTGCTTATTACATGAGTGATGAAATCTGTACACCAAATCCCTGTGACACACGTTTTAACCGTATAAGAACTTGAACACGTACCCCTCAACCTAAAATAAAAGATAAATAATTAAAGACTGTCACCTTTTCTTTGCATTTTTAAAAGTTAATTCTGGTGATGGCAACAATGTGGATTTGTTCCTGAAATCTATTCTATGCCAGTGACCTATTTGTTTATCCTTGTGTTAATATCATATGGTCTTAGTTATTAGTGTTTTATATAAGCCTTGCTATTTTGTGATTTAAATTCAATTGTTTTCTCATTTTTCTCCCCATTTACTTCCCCTCTGTATTCCTTTTTCTTCTCCTTTTCTTCTTAGTCTTTTTCCTTTCATAGTCCACATTAGAGATTATCTTGGCTACTCCTGACTCATTGCATTTCTACATAAATTTTGTAATTTCATCAATTTTCACCAAAATTTCTGGAAATTTTATTGAAATTAGAGAATCTGTAAAACAATTTGGAAATAACTGACTTCTTTATAAAACCAAGTCTCTACGTCTATGGATATGGGATATTCCTCTCTTCATGTAGATCTTAATTTTTCTTATGTATGTCTTTAATGTTTTATGGTTTTCTGAATGTATGTTTTGCATAATTTTCTTCCATTTATTCATAGTTTCATGTTTTGATGACATTGTAAACAGTTTTTAACATTTAATTTTAAAAATTAAAATTAAATATATTTTTAATTTTAAAATATCTAATTATCACTATAATTTATTTGTTGCTTATAGATATCATGTACTCTATTTGCTGGCTCTTTCCACTGGCTAGAATGTACACTTCTTACATTGTAACTGTATAACTACAATAAAGTAGGAGAGTATTTGTTTTGGTTCACTCATGTATTCCACTACATAAAATAGTGCCCTATATGTAGTAAGCACTCAAGGCATATTTATTGAAGAAATAATGAATTGTTGAACAGACAGTAAATCAATGAATAGTGCATTTATTAATTAGGAGCACATATTGTGGAGTCAAACTAACTGGATTCAAATCTTGCTGTTATCCTTAATTAACTGAGTATGCAAACACATACACAAATTTATATTTTATATAAATTTGTATATATATTTATATACATTTATATATGTTTATAATAGTATCTGACACATCTCAAGCACCTGGAAACAATCTTTTGAGATAAATGCTATCTTTGTTGACTTTTTATAATGGGTAGATTGAAACTTACAGTGGTGAACTGATAAGAGGCACACAGTAAATGGCAGAGCTGGGAAACAAATTCAGTTTCATTTGACAATAAATTTAATACTCATACTTTTCTTTGTGCTTTATAATACTTTTGAAATTTTATTTTCTTATTTCTCTTATGTTTGCTTTAAATCTTGTTACACTGACCAGAAATTTTAGCTCTAATGATAGTGGTAAGGAAGCCTCCCTGATTAATATAGGAAGTTTGGGTCATTCATGCAAAAACTTCAAATGTTTATTGTTAATTGCTATGTTGATTTGAAGTATCCATTCTTCATAAGGTTTCAGGCCTATCCTCTTCTTCTAGAGTTTTAATTAAATCAACAAAGTTTAATTTTATCAACTATCTGTATATATTTAAATGATCTTGGAAGGATAAATAAGGTAGTCATTGTGAATACCTGTTTAATCTTATGAAGAAAACTGCTCATAATTGTAGGTACCATAATATAGTGATGATCTGAGGTGTGCCTATTGCTATAATATCAGGGATACTTTGATTTAAACTTCATTTGTAACTATATGCAGTAATTCCCAAATGCTATTTGCATTTCCATTTTTGTTGATAGTACACTGAGGTGCAATGGATTCTGTATAGTCATTGGATCTATTAATTTTGCTCAATTCAATGATTATTTCTGAAGCTTATCTGTAGATGTTCTGAATTTTCTATTTAAACTATCTGCAAACAATGACGGTTTTATTTTTCCTTTCTAATTCTTTGTACTTCTCATTCCTTTCTCTTGTTATTCTGTATTGACTAGGACAGTGGTTCACAACCTTTTTGGCAACAGGGATGGGCTTTATGGAAGACAGTTTTTCCACTGACTGGTGATGCGGGGATGGTTTTGGGATGATTCACTCGCATTACATTTTTTGTACACTATGTTTCTATTGTTATTACATTGTAATATATGATGAAATATCTATACAACTCATCATAATGTAGAATCACTGGGAGCTCTGAGCTTGTTTTCCTCCAACTAGCCAGTCCCGTCTGGGGTGATGGGAGACAGTGACACTGGAAGTGTGTTGCTTATGTCCGGTCTACTCCATAATCTCATTTTGGTTGCTGTCACTGCAGAACTCCCTGCTTCACAAAGACAGGAGGTTGGAAGTGGAAGCAGACTTTTCAGTGCTTTTTTGGCAATCTCACGATATTCTGCTTTGACTTTCATCCACAACGTATGGAGATTTGAAGTTGCCTCAAACATCCTTTTAAGGTTATCATCACTTATGATCTCAAGCAGCTGATGCTCTTCTAGCACAGACAAAGTTGATTCACCTGGCTTATTACACAAATGGATTGTGGATCCATTCCTGCCCAGTTCAGGCATCTTTTGTATTGGCATGTAATGTTCAAGCCCTTTTGGAAAACTGAGACAGGTGATCATGCACCACCTAGGGGAAAGAAGGTCCTGGGTCCCTCTTTTTGGAAATCTTTGCTAATGTTTGAAACATGTCAGAAATCCCAGTGATCACTTGTTGCTCCCATAATCCCAGCTTGGCTTTGAATGCAGCCACTTTATCTGCCGACTTGAGCAAGTTTTCATTCTCCCCTGACACCGTTGTCATTCTCCCCTACATACACTGAATTTCTTGAGCAGGTTGAATATGTCACACAAGTACATGAATTTTGTGACTCATTCTGTGTCACTAAAATCTGCTGCTGGTGGTAACTCATTTTCTAAAATCTTATGAGTGGCCCTTTTAACTAAAAAACTATGGCCAGTGATTTACTTTTAGAAAGCCATCTCATTTCTGTGTATAAGAGAAAACCTGTGCTCTGCATCCATCTTCTTACAGAGCTGAGCAAACAGACGTGAGTTAAGGGCATGTACTTTAATGTGGTTGATAATTTCATCACATCCTGCAAAATGTTAAGTTCAGGTGACATTTTTTGGCTAGCCAGCATTTCTCTATGGATGACGCAGTGTGTAAAGTCACATACATAAGCCATCTCTTTGACTTGAGTAGTGAAACCAAAAAGTCCTCCAGTTACAGCAGCCTCTCTGCGTATGCATATACTCACACAAAATGACCAGTTTCATTTTCCTGATATGTAATTATTCAAAGACTTGAATAGTTCTGCAGCTGTGGCATTGGTTGGCAACAAAAGTGCACATAACAGGTCCACATGCATATCCTCCTGAAAAATATATTGCACAAAAACAAGCATTGTTGCCTTGTCAACATCAGTAGGCTCATCAACCTGGATTTCATACCATGCTGACTCATGAATCCTCTCTACCAATGGTGCCTCAGTATCTTCTGCTACTTCATCAGTTCATCTAGTTATGACAGTAGCCAAAAGAGGAAGACATGTCACCTTTTGAAGGGCATCCTCTCCTAGAGGTTCATGACAAATGTTCTTAGCAGCAGGCAGGATCAGTTCTTCACTATACTAAAGGGCTTCTTAGCTTTAGCAATGTGGTTAGCCACTAAGAATGATGGTGTTAGTGAAGACACACCTGATGAAGTGGTGGCCTTCAATAATTGCTTGTGTTCACTGGTTTTTTTTGAAGAACTACAAAGGCTTGTCTTTTAATGCAGGGTGCTTTGTCTCCATGTGGCAAAGCAATTTTGAAGGTTTCATGGCTTTGTTGGCTAGCAAATCACCACGTATTAGACAAAGTGAGCTTGGAGAATGTGACCATCTGTTGCAATGAACACGTAATTTAAGTAGGACTCTTGCTATTTTCTAATAAATGCAGCTGCTTTTGGATTGGCAGTCTTAGAGTCTTCTGCTGGCTCATCATTGGGTCTTTCCCCCTTTTCAAAGAAGCTCTCCAGGATGTTTTTTTCTCATTTTGGCTAAGGTTAGCTTTTGGACTTACCAAAACTGTGACTGAGACAAGTGTGCAGTGTGGGAAAGAGGTGCAAATGGAAGTGGTAAATAAAATAATGGGCTAAGATAAATGTTGGATTCTGACTTAAGACCTGCCAACACATGCAGCTGTACAATTGAAGTACATCAACTCGCTTGCCACTAAAAAGCCTGCCACCAGATATGGTTTGTCACTTGCTACTCACTGATAGGGTTTCTATGAGTCTGCAAGCGCTTGATTTATTATGGTCACTATGCAATCAAACCTCTCTGCTCATGTCAGTCTGTATTTGTAGCCACTCCCCACTGCTAGCATCACCACTTCAGCTCCACCTCAGATCATCAGGCATTAGATTCTCATAAGGAATGCACAACCTGGATCCCTTGCATGAGCAGTACACAATAGGGTGTGTGCTCCTATGAGAATCTAATGCTACCACTGATCTGATAGGAGTCAGAGATCAGGTAGTAATGTGAACGATGGGGCACAGCTATAAATGCAGATGAAACTTGCCTTGCTCACTGGCTGCTCGCCTCTTGTGCGGCCTCATTCTGGTAGCAGCCACTACTGGTTCATCGCCCAGGGGTTGGGGACCCCTGAACTAGGATGTCCAGAACAGTGTTAAATAGAAGTAGTAACAGATTTTTTCTCAGTCACAAGGGGTAGTGTTCAATTGAATATAAATAAACTTTGCTTAATATTTTATAACTATCTTAGTTTGCTGAACTGTATCATAAATAAGAAATTAATTTCATCAGTGTTATTTCAGCATCTGTAACAGTATTTTTTCTCTCAATTTTAAGCTGGTGAATTGTGCTAATTTTTAAAAATGATTAAATCAAACCATACTTGTTAGTAACATTATTATTTATATATACATCATTGTGTTTAGAATACTAAACCTTTGTTAAGAGATTGTATCTTCAAGAAGGATATTGATCTTTTTCTTTTTTCCTTTCAAGGAGTAATGCTAGAAAAGAAAAAGAATAAAGGGAAAGACAGGGAAAGCAGTTGAGGTATACTTTATAAACAAACAGAAGGAGCCGCTCAGGGGAGTATTAGCTGCCTATCATCCAGGCAAGGAAAAGTCCATTCCTTGGCTTAGTCGTACTTAGTCCATCACTGATCCTTTTGTGCCTTCTGGCCAAATGGGAATATGAGGCTGGACAAGAAAGAAAATACTTCTCCTTTTAAAAAAATCTCTTTTCTATCTGTGATGTTCAGGGGTGTTGTAACAACTCTGTTACAAATTGAGGTCACATCGAAAGCACATAATTAAGTTGTTTTCTTCTTTCATCCTTAAATAGCTATGTTAAGAGGGAATTTAAATTTTTACATATTTAAATTTAATTTGCATATACTTAAAGGGTAACATTGTATATATAACACCCTTACCTAAATTTCTGAGACATTCATTAGCATTTTCAATAACTTATTCTTGGAAAGTCTTGTTTTGCCAAAAGTTGGAATTTATTTCAAAAGGTTTCAGTGTAGTTTAGAATTTTTACCTACAAGAGTCGAGTATGGTATAAATATGGTAAACATGCCACTCCCCGTTCCTACACAGAGCTGTAGTGATGTGCTGCCAATCAAGTTGGCAGGTGCAACTCTTGAGACACATTGTATATTATATCCACTTTGTGGATGAGCATGTAGCCGAACAGGTTTAAGTTAACACCATATAGAGTCACCCCTTTTTGTCTGCTACAAAGAAGAGTTAGGAAGCAAAGCTGAGAACTAGGAACCTCTGTGTGAGGGGTTGCCCAATCTTGTCTTTTATGTATAATTTTAAAGATTCTAAACTCTTTTATTAAAGAGTCATTGCATTTTTTAGAATTTAAAATTGCCCTCCTTATTTTACTAATTCTAGCCTTCAATAACAGGATGAAAATAATATAGAAAACCGTAATGACCTAAGCAAAAAATTTTTAAAATCTTTTCCTTTTTTTAATGACTTTTTAAAAAAGCAGTGAATAATGCTATTTTTTGTATCCACAAGGGCACAGAAAATTCAAATAATGGGCTATATTTTTACCTAAGCAAGGCTCTTTTTTCCTTCCCCAAGAGGACTTCATTGATCCAAATACAGTAAACATACAACAATAAAGTTCTTATTGACTTATTTCGTTTTCTTAGGGAAGTAAACAATCTGAAACTCTGCTACCTTGAAGAAATGACTATAAGTTGTGATCAAAAGTTCTCACAATTTTTAACACCAGTAACCACAAATTAGGAAACTTGAGCAGCCTGTTAGGCTGACTGGGTCTTTGACAGACACCTGCAGCCTCACAGAATACCTGACCTCCTTGGCAGTGTCTTTATCTCCTTTGTTCTCAAACTGTACTCACATCACTGCCCCCCCACACCATAATAAACATTTGATGTTTAAAGTATATCAAGGTTTGCACAATATGTGCTGTTGTTTTGAGTAAATGTATTTTCAGTGGGCTTAATTGACATCGTATTTTTTATTTATAAAAAAGATTATTTCTTGATGCCATATGGAAACCTACTTCACTACTTATAACAGCTCCTTTAAGAGATTTTTGAACCAGGTTGCTTCCAATTCTTTGCTACTGCAAATAGTTCCACAGTGAACATCTTGGTACCTGAGATCTTAAGGAGCTGTGTGATAATTTCTTTAGCATATATGCACTCAGAACTGAAATGGTTGCTTAAAATATGCTTAATATGATTAAGTGGTGCCAATTTGTTCTCTAGAAGGGCCATACTCCACACTACTATGATGTATAAAGGGTCTGTATCCCACATCCTTGGCTAAATTTGACTTTATCAAGCCAATATAATTATGCCAGCACAATAGGTGTAAAATGTTCTTTCACTATTGTATTTCTCTGATGTATTTGTGTTTCTCTGATTAATATTTTCGAGCATATCTTTAGATGCTTATTTTCTGTCCTCTACATATTGTATGTTTATTTTCTTTGCATGTTTTTCTTAAGTTCTTAGTAAATTTGCAGAAATTCCTCATGTAATTTTGATATTAATCTCTATCAGATATCACCAATATTTTCTCCCATTCCAGTAATATCATTAACATGGTGACCAAAAGACAGAATATGTAGTTTAAATAAATTGTGGTAAAATATACAGGAAAATGTGGCCATCTTAACCATTTTTGTATGTACATTTCAGTAATGTCAAGCACATTCACATTGTTGTGTACCAATTTCCAGAACGTTTTTCATCTTTCAAAACTGAAACTTTATACCCAAGAAACAACGATTTTCTCTTCTCTTCTCCCTCTAGCTCCTGGCAACCACCATTTTACTTTCTATATCTTTGAACTTGGTACCTCGTATAAGCAAAATCACATAGTATATGCATTTTTTTTGCTGGTCACAGAAAGCTTTAATTTTGATATAATCAAATCAGTGCATTTGGCCTTCGTGATTGTATATTTGAAATTTAAGGGGCCCTTTCTCTTAGGTCACAAAGATTCTTTTACATTTGTTCTGAAACAATAAAAGCTATATCTATGACAATTTTAAAAAGATACCTCGTAGTTTTACATTATTCATTTAGATCTTTATTTCATCTACAGTCTACCTTCAGATGTATATGGTTTTACTCAGGCATCCAATTTTATTTTCTCTAAACAGCTGGTTTTCCCAACATAATCTATTGAACAGTCATTTATTTTACTATTATTTGTAATCCCACCTACATTACTTCCATATCCATTGTCTTATCTATAACTTACATTTTGTTCCATTGGTCTGTTCATCTGTTCCTGCACCAAAACTATATTGCTTTATTTTAATAAAATGACTATTCATGCACCTTTATTGTTCCAAATAAATTTCATAGTAATTTTATCAAGTTCCTCAAAACATTTATTTAGAATTTTGCTTAGGTTTGCTTTAAATGTGTAAGCGAACTTCAGTCATTCTGTTCAAGTGTGTGAGATGTCTTTTCATTAATTCAGCAAATCTTCTATATCCTTTGCTAGCATTTTAGCATTTTCTCCATATTGCCATAGTCCATTTAGGCTGCTATAACAAAATACCAAAAACTGGGTAGCTTATAAATCATGGAAATTTATTTCTCACAGTTTTGGAGACATGGAAGTCCAAGATCAAGATGCTGGCAGATTGAGCATTTGTGGAGTGCCTGCTCTCCGGTTTAAAGATGGTGTCTTTTTGCTGTTATCTCACCTGACAGCAGGAGCTAGGGATCTCTCTGGGACTTCTTTTATAAGGGCACCAATCCTACCATGAGGGCTATGTCCTCATGACCTAATCACCTCCCAATGTCCCACCTAATACCTTCAGGATTAGGATTTTAACACATGCATTTTGGAGGGATGCAAACATTCAGATCACAGCAGAGATTTTTAAAATAAATTATTGTTAAAATTCCTAAATATATATATGGATATTATGTATTAAGTATATATATAAAATAATAAGTTGTCTCATGCTGTTGTGGAGTCTGACAAATCCCAGAATAAGTCAGCAAGCTGAAGACCTGGAAGAGCTGAAGGCTGGCAGGTCTGAGACCCAGGAAAAGTTGACATTTCTGAGTCCAAAGGCAGGGGAAAAAGTCAACGTCCCAGTTCAACACAGTCAAGTGGGAGGAGTTCTCCCTTACGTGTGGAAGTGTCAGCCCTTTTCTTCTGCTCAGTCCTTCAACTGATTGGATGAGACTCATCCAAATTAGAGAGGGCAACCTGCTTTACTCAGTCTACTGAATTAAGTGTTAATGTCATCAAAAACATCCTCATAGAGTTACAAATAATATTTGACCAAATATCTGGGTACTTAATGGTCCAGTCAAGGTGACAATAAAATTAACTACCTTGGTCCTTCACTTCTTGGCATCATCTATGGAATATTCACCTGCATGCCATCCTTGTTTGAGGCTCTAGTTTTCAAGCACCATTTGAGCTTAAGACCTCCATACAGTATTTAATATGTAAAGTAAGGCTTTGATTATGTGGATACTAATACTGGGCTCTGCAAGAGATTTATGATTGTTGTAATTACCATTTGAGTCATTGAACAATAATAAAATGTTGTATATGCATATATATATATATATAGTTCCTACTTTTAGCTATAGAATTGCTGTATGTGAAATAAAATTCTTGCATTTTCTAGGCATTAAACCCATGGACACTCTTTTTTGAAGGAAAGGGTAACACCCAAGAACATTTCCAATTTCTGCAATTACCCATTTTCCAAGGCAAAAACCACTGGAGAAGTCATTATAATGTGAGGAGAGGAAGAAAACATATCAAATTCTTTGCTCTAATTTGTCATGCTGAGCTTAGCTAAATTTATCCTAAGAATAGCCGCACAATGCTGGTTGCTAATAAGACCCATCATTAACATTAGTGGTTGGAACAGTCACATTTGCTTTTATTTACTGAATGAAAGAAAAACTGTTAACATTTTTGAATAACTCAACTTGGTCTATAGATTAAAAGCATTGTACTATTTAACATGTTTGCAATAGAAAAGTTTATTTTTCCTAATTGACAGTACTCTATATACATTGTTGTTTTACCTTCATATGAATTTTAAAAAGAAACATAATTTTCTGATCTTGTATTGCCCCATTACGTTAGGACTGCTGACAAGTGATAGTTATTATATGGTAAAAATACTGCAATACATGCAAAAAGAATTATATTTTGCTCTTGCATACACTTGACCTTTTAAGCTGCCTATCAATTGAAGAGATTTTTAGCTCTTGGCAATGCTGACAAGTCCGTTTTGTAGCTGACTGCTGGGGGATGTAGCAATCATTGACACCAGTTAACCTCTGACATTTCCTTTATATCATGCAGTGTTATTGTCTGTTGGTTGAAAGCAATTTATTTCCACTTCCAGACTCTTGTTTTACCCAATCATGCTTATACAGTAGTATTTAGAATGAAAAGAAGGAAGCTGTGCTACATTCTGCTAAAGTTTAGATTTGCCTTGAAAATTTCTGAAGATGCCCTGTGCAAATTGATGTTTGCTATGCCACTGAATAGTTTACTCAAAGATGAAATAGTAGGAGCACCTTTAGTGTCAATCAGAGGGTGATAGCCAGTTGCCACTTTCACTTTCTTTTGCTCTAGTGGCTCTGAGGTGTAGTGGATTTTTTCCTAATAGAAGTTTATAAGAATGGCTAACAAATCTCTGAAATTATATTTTATTCTGTAAATGATCAGAATCTCATTGAAACGATGTCAGGCCCAAGTTGAGTTCCTTACAGATAATAGAAAAGGAAATAAATCTTTAAAGTGGTGAAAACCCACCTAGATCAGTCTTGTTGAAAGCCAATTTAAATCTAATCTAGATTTGATTAAAAGTACCAGCAAGTAGAGTGACTCCTAGTTTGTCTGTTATGCAGATGCTAATTATTAAATGTTGTCAAGAATTTTTTTGTTTGCTATAAGAGCTATTTTTGAAGGTGAATGATAAAACGGGATAGTAGGAAACACACAGGTTCTTGGGTCAAATCTGGGTTAAAGTTTTGACCATGTAATTTACCTTCAGTGTGAACTGGAGTGTATGATTTAATTTATATGAGTATAGTTTCTACACCCATAGAAAAGGTATTAAAATACATAGCTTACAGGATTGCTGTCAAGATAATTTATGTAAAATAGCTGGCGCAAAGTAGGTACCCAATTTTCAGTAGCCATTCTTAGATTTATCATTTGAAGTTAGCCAGACCCTATGTGTCTTGGGGGCCCTGCAGAGCTGAGTGACAGGCAGAATGACCTCCCTATTGCATTTTTGTCATGGATGCCAATTCTGTAATTACTTGTATTCTTCCTGGTCAGTGTCATTCCTCTACTTAGATAAAGGATATCCACACTTGCAGATAGTCATCTGGACTAAAGCATCATAAGCCAAGTTCACGGGCATTATTGTAGCAAGTGTAAAATTCTTTAGTGTTTGGTTTATACCATCAAAAGATTTGAATATTTTTAGCTGCTATCTTCGTAAATGATCTCTTCATATATTAGTCATTATGAAGCTCTACTTTTTCATTTAATAATTTATATGTTTATTCTTTATGAAATGGCTCTTAACAAAAGCGTATAAAGAATGATCATGAAACATATACTTGTGTAGCTACCCAAGCTTAAAAAATAAAAAACAGTAACAGTGTATCTGAAGTTTCCTGTATTATTCTTCAGTCTCTCATTATTCAAGCTTACCTTGGTTCTAATTTTTGGGTGAATGATTATTGTCTTTTAAAATTAATTTTACTATGTACTGACATACCTGCCATAAACAACATGCTGCTTACTTTTCTAAGGTTATACAAGTTTTTAAAGAGTAATCATAAATATGCAATGACTTGTAGCAATTTTTTTTTATTTTTTAAAATCATTAGCTGGGCATGGTGGCTTGCACCTGCAATCTTCTTGATTTGGGAGGCTGAGGCTGGAGGATTGCTAGAGGCCAGGAGTTAAAGACGAGCCTAGACAACGTAGACCCTATCACTAAAAAATTAAAAATAAATAAAATCATTGAAATAGTTGAGATAACCTTTTAATGTCTTAATTTGGTGAATTACATTAAATGATTTTCTAATGTTAATCCAAACTTGCAAATACTTATATAAATGCAATTGATGCATGATAATTCACATCTTATATGTGAATTATTGGGTTTGATTTGCTCATATTTTGTTTAGAATTTTTGCTTCAATATTAATGGCTTGTATTGACTCAAATTTTCTTTCTTATAGACTTTTGTCTGTTTTCAAAATCAAGGATATATATTTGCCTATTCAAAGGAGACAGAGTACTTCCACTTTTCTCTTCTCTGTAATCGTTTGTATAAATTGGATTTTTTTTTCATTGAGGTTTGATTGTGTTCCACTGCAGAACCTTGTTTTATTTGTGGAAGATATTTAATCACTGCTTCAATTACTGTAAGAAATATAGACCTTTTCAGGTGGTACTAATTTTTTTAAAGCTATTTTCATAATATTTTCTAGGAATTTGTCTATTTTATCTAAGCTTTCAAATTTACAGTCATAAAGTTGTTAATAACATTTTCTTAGGTTTAAACTGCTTAATCTATAGCTCTAGTTACTTATTTCTAATACTACTTATTTAAAATTGTGCTTATCTTTTACCATAGTTAAACCAGTTTATGACGTTCTTGAGGCTGTATATTTTTGTTTTCTGCTTTTATTAATGTTAGCCTTTATCATTTGTATTGTGTTCCTTTCTCTATTTGGGTTCAATCTGTATTCTTTTTCTAATTTTTTAAATTTGATATTTAGTTCATTAATTTCTAGTATTTCTTGTTTTCCATTTTAAGAACCAAGTGTATAAATTTTCCTTTACACGTCATTCTTCAAACTTACATATGCAATATTTTTTTGCTTATGTTTTCTAATATCTATATTAGTTCTTTTTTAACCAAAAAGCTATTAAGAAGTGTGCTTTTTCCACCCTTAATGTCAGAATTTTTGAGATTGCGTTTTTCTTGTAGGTTTTTAACTTAACTACATTGAGATCAGAAAGCATGCTCTTCATATGAGTAATTCTTAGAATGTTTTTGAGAATTGGTTTAGAGCACATGGAGTTTTCCTAATGTCCTATGGATGATGAAAAGTATATGATTTTTCAAGTTTTACAATGTAATATTCTGCCTTTGTCCTTTGAATTAAGCTTAATTTTGTAAAAAAAAAAAAGTATAAAAGTTAGTTTTGCTTTTCTTTCCTGCTTAATCTGTTACTGACTGAATGAAGTAAGTAAAATTGCTCCACTTTTATAGTGGACTTGCTTTTTCTTTGTAGTTTGCTCACTTTGTGTTTAATACATTTTGAAACTAGGTTTTCACACTCAGAAGTTTAGAATCGTTACATCTGTTTGAAAGATGAACTTGTACTAATATGTAATGATCCTTTTAATTACTAGCAGTATCTGCCTTTTAAATGTATTTTGTCTAACCTTAATACAGCGTTAGCAGCTTTTGTATGACTAGGGTTGGTTAGGCATTTTTTTTTTTTTAAGTGTGCTTTCAATCTTTATGTGTATTTATGTTTTAGGTTGGTGGCATACAAATAACATATTTCGCTTGACAATGTCTAATTTTTTTTTCTTTATTGTACTTTAAGTTCTGGGGTACATGTGCAGAACATGCAGGTTTGTTACATAGGTATACATGTGCCATGGTGGTTTGCTGCATCCATCCTCCATCATCTACATTAGATATTTCTCCTAATGCTATCCCTCCCCAATACCCCCACCCCCTGCTATCCCTCCCCTAGTCCCCCAGACCCCAGACCGGCTTTGGTGTGTGATGTTCCCCTCCCTATGTCCATGTGTTCTCATTGGTCAACACCCACTTATGAGTGAGAACATGCGGTGTTTGGTTTTCTGTTCTTGTGTCAGTTTACTGAGAATGATGGTTTCCAGCTTCATCCATGTCCCTGCAAAGGACATGAACTCATCATTTTTTATGGCAGCATAGTATTCCATTGTGTACATGGGCCACATTTTCTTTATCCAGTCTATCATTGATGGGCATTTGGATTGGTTAAGTCTTTGCTATTGTAAATAGTGCCACAAAGAACATACATGTGCATGTGTCTTTATAATAGAATGATTTATAATCCTTTGGATATATACCCAGTAATGGAATTGCTGGGTCAAATGATATTTCTGTTTCTAGATCCTTGAGAAATCACCACACTGTCTTCCACAATGGTTGAACTAATTTACACTCCCACCAACAGCATAAAAGTGTTCCTATTTTTCCACATCTTCTCCAGCATCTGTTGTCTCTTGATTTTTTAACGATTACCGTTCTAACTGGTGTGAGATGGTATCTCAATGTGGTTTTTAATTGCATTTCTCTAATGACCAATGATGATGAGCTTTTTTTCTTATGTCTGTTGCCTGCATAAATGTCTTCTTCTGAGAAGTGTCTGTTCATATCCTTTGCCCACTTTCTGATGGGGTTGTTTGTCTGCCTCAGAAATGACACCACACATCTATAACCATCTGATCTTTGACAAACCTGACAAAAACAAGCAATGGGAAAGGATTCCTTATTTAATAAATGGTGTTGGGAAAACTGGCTAGCCATATGCAGAAAGATGAGATTGGATCCCTTCCTTAAACCTTAAACAAAAATTAATTCCATATGGATTAAAAATTTAAACATAAGACCTAACACCATAAAAACCCTGGAAGAAAACCTTGGCAGTACCATTCAGGACATAGGCATTGGCAAGGACTTCATGACCAAAACACCAAAAGCAACGGCAACAAAAGCCAAAATAGGCAAATGGGATCTAATTAAACTTAAGAGCTTCTGCACAGCAAAAGAAATAATCATTAGAGTGAACCAGCAACCCACAGAATGGGGAAAAGTTTTTGCAACCTACGCATCTGACAAAGGGACAATCTCTACATTTTAACTTGAAATTTTAACCCATTTATATTGATTTGGATTACTTATTTATAATTGTTGTAATTATCAGATTATTTATTACACTCCATTTGAGTTTTTTTTTCCGGAAATGTTTGTGGTTTTATTTATTTTGTTATTCTCTCCTTGCTCCACCAACACTAACTAGTGTGGATATTACTTTATTTCCAATCTTTCAATAGCTACTCTACAAACTTTAACATGCATTTTAAACAGCTCTGTCGAGATATATATCATCCATTTCATCCTACAAAGTGTACAGTGGCTTTTAGTATACTCACAGAATTATGCAACCATCAAAACAATCATGGTTACGCTATTTTTATCACCCCCGAAAGAAACCCTACATCCATTTTAATAGTCACTCCGCCCCTACCAGCAGTAAGTCACAACTAATATAGATTTGATTATTCTGGAAATTTTAAATGAAATACAATATGGTTTCTTTCAAAACTGGCTTCTTTCACTTTGTGTAATACTTACAGCATTTATCCATGTTGTAGTATTTATCAGTCCTTTGTTGTGTCTTAAGAATGTTCCATTGTATTGTTATGCTATGTGCTGTTTTTCCATTCATCAGTTGTGCTGGACTTTGGCTTGTTTATGTTTTAGCTCTTATAAATAGTGCTGTCATGTACTAGTATTTGTGTGGACTTATGTCTTCATTTCTCATGTGTATATATCTAAGAGAAGAATTGCAAATCATATGGTAATTCTTTAACTTGTTGAGAACTGCCAAACTTTTTTAGGTTAGCATTCTTCTGATGACTAATGATGTTGGGCATCTTTTTACATGCTTGCTGGCCATTTGTATCTTGTCTTTAGAACAATGTCTATTCAGCTCCTTCACTCATTTTAAAATTGGGCTATTCATCTTTTTTTTTTCTTTGAGTCATAAGAGTTCTTTATATGTTCTGAGTACAAGCTCCTTGTCACATAAATGTCTGCAAACATTTTTTTTCTACTCTAGGTTTTCTTTTCACCTTCTTGATGATGTCCTTTAATGCATAAATTTTTATTTTGATTGAGTTCAATTTATCTAAATTTTCTTTTGAAACACAGAGGTGGTACCTACGATTGTAATAGTTGTTGCTTGGGATGTGGAAATTTAGTGTTTTATATAAATTTATTTTGTTGAAGATACAACAATTAATATAGGAATAACTGCAAATAAATATATCACGCTCCCTGTGTCTTAGTATTTTACAGCCTAGCTAGGTAGAAATATATTTGCAGCTAAAACATTAAATAAGATTTACACTTATTTAAGCTTTTAGTATTGGCTTCAGAATCTTGATAGTTACTTATTAAAGTCCTTGCCACCACCAGTCCTAATTAAGAGTTTATTTACACCTAGTTCTGGACCCGCCTGAATGTTTTTCAGAGGTATTTTACCTAATTAAAAAAATCTACTTCAGATTTTTGATTGTAAAAGAAATGGCAGATTATATTTGCATTGCTAAGAAGTTCACAGTGTCAAGCTTTCTTTGAATTTTATGATTTGGTTAAAACAAAAGCAAAATTTGCTGATTTTATTCTCACTTTTTTTCTAGTTTCAAAATTTACTTTTGACAGCATTCTAATGTCAAACAAGATGCTCAAGCATACAAGTAGCCAAAAGATAGAGAATCAGAGAAGTGCCTAACCTGGGGAGATTTTTGATTTTTTTTTTTTTTTTTTTTTTTTTTTTTGAGACAGAGTCTTATTCTGTCTCCCAGGCTGGAGTGCAGTGGCCAGATCTCAGCTCACTGCAACTTCCGCCTCCTGGGTTCAAGTGATTCTCCTGCCTCAGCCTCCTGAGTAGCTGGGATTACAGGTGCACACCACCATGCCCAGCTAATTTTTTTTGTATGTTTAGTAGAGATGGGGTTTCACCATGTTGATTAGGCTGGTCTCAAACTCCTGACCTTGTGATCCGCCCGCCTCGGCCTCTCAAAGTGCTAGGATTACAGACGTGAGCCACCATGCCCAGCCCTGGGGAGATAATTTTTATGTAAACAGGCCCAGGGATATCTTTAGAGAGGTGAAAAGAATAGCTTCATAGAATAGTTCTGCCAAGACTGAACATAGATATTTCCTTTTGCTACTGTGTGTGTGTGTACACACCTGTGTGCACCTACATGTGTGTGCTTCCAAATTAAATGATTTCCATGGCTAGGCTGGCCCTTGGGAAGATAATCAGCAGCTGCTAGCCCAGAGTAGGAGGAACATGAAATAGTTGGGTGCAGTTCCACCCAACAAGAGTTATTAGATATGCTAGATACCAGGGGCATGGAGATAAAAAATAAAACACATTTTTATTTCTCTAAGCTGAATTAATAGAGGAGGAAGAAAGAGAAAACCCCAGCTTCACTATGTTTTGATGAGTGCTGCAGAATCTTCCTGTAGTTTGCTAAGACAGTCTTACAGAAAATAACATAATCACAAGAGTGACATCCTCTCACCTTTGACAGATGGTGTGTGTTAGATGCAAGTCTTAGGCTCTGCCTAAATGCAAGAAGAGGAGATTATACAAGGGCGTGGCTCATTGTGGTGTGTCCATCCCAGTGGGAAATGCAGTTTTTGGTTGTTTAGGCTCTGTCATATACAAACTGGAAGAGTTGTTAACAGAGCCTATCTGTTGTTCCTCCAGCCTTATGTTTCAGGACATAAGGAACCTGTGTGGCTGGAACCTAGGACCTCTAGGGATGCTTCACTATGGATAAAGCTGGAGAGGTAGGTAGGACCCCAATTATTAATAAGGTATCTGGTTTATCACAAAGGGGTAAGGGAGGCCTGTAAAGTCTTTAAGCAAGAAAACAATAATCAAATCTGAATTTTGAAAAGAAAGTGCATTGGGTTTTTAGTACTATGCAGTGAGTTAGCATGTACTTAGCAGTGTAAAACAAGCACATTTAATAGCTCACAGTTCTATAGATCAGAAGTTTGTGTGGGCTCCTCATCCTGCCCATTAGAGTCTTAAGTAACAGACTGGTTAATAAATGTCCTTTGAGGTTCCTGTATTAGCATATCCTGATACCTGAAGGGGGTTTTAAGAAGACAATAAAAATAATTGTATATGATTGAGCTCAGGCTCCATAATGGGCAATCACATACAACTTCCTACAAATGATATGCAGTATGTATCTATATGAGTTCTAACTCTGCATCACTGAGTACTTGGTGTTTACCTCTAATCCCGGTAACTGAGAGGCAGTCTTGGATCTGGGCCTGAATTGAGTTTCCCAGTCCTCCCCTGCTCTTCTTTTCAGTTGTCAGTGCTGGAAAGTCAGATTCTTGGTTCCTGGCCCTCATTCCCCAGTCATGACCTTTACTTCTGCATTTGCTCAAAACATGGTCTTTAATCACCAAGTCTCATGGGTTCCTTTGCTGTATCCAGCGTGCTTTGCAAAGTGATAGCTTCCACTTCACGTCTAAAAACCATTTTCCTTCTTTGTTACACTCGATAGCTCAACAGTGATCCTTTTTCCTTTTAAACTGAAGAACATTGGCTACACCTACAAACACATTCCATAAAGTGAAATGAACTTGACAACTGAAACAGGAATAGAAAAATGATTTCTACAAATATATATTGTTTTACATATTTCTAGAAGTCCTTCTTTTTATTCTCAGTCTGCTTCTCATTTCACATAGTCTCTTTTTGTGTGTGCATCTTTGTGATAACAAAGGAAACACTTCTATTTATTTATATTTTATACACGGCCCTTCTTCAAACCTATTGTTCCTACCAACTGTTACTTGTAGTGGCTTACACTGTGACCTTAGATTTATTTGTGAACGTATTGGCTCTGGGGCTCTAACTCAAGCTAGCTTTCGTTTAAATAGTATGGCTTCTGCTATTACAGATGGCTACCAACTTGTAACTGCATTTGTCTGCTTTGAAGATACTGATTGGCTCAGTAGGTGAGAACCAGGCAGTCTTCCTCATCCCTCTGCTAGTCCAAGATTCTGAATTCCGACAGGGATTCAGAATCACTACTTTGCCTTAGTTCAGACCCTTGCTCACTTTTTGTCCTTTTTGGTGGTGATAGAGGGTATTCCTAGTGAAAGCTATGATGATTGTGCAGTGGGAGGGGCCATTTAGCATCTCAATGGACATAATGCTATATCAGAATAGGGCCTTGGATCATGCAGACACAAAGCAATGATTACATTTCATTTGTGATACTACTAAAGATTTTCTTCTGGCTGCAATAACTCAAAATATTTTACTTATTTCCCACTTCATGCACATTGATTTTTTTGGTAATGGTAGAAGAAAATATGTGATTACCAAAGGAATGTCCATCAAGGCATTGATGTTAGTGAAGCTTCTAGAAGAAGAAGAAAGCTGAATGTGTTTTTTATTTTTATAAGACATAGCCTAGTTGTGCAGAAGAGAAACACTTCCTATTCATTGTTAATAGCAAAGGCCTTTTATTCATGTCACATTACATTTCTAGAAAAGTATTTTAATAGGAATAATTATTTTGACTCTGATTTTCTATAATAATGCTATATAAAAATACTTCAGATTTGATATTTAAAAATGTTCTTCCATAATGTATTTATGGGCATCTAGTAGAGGAAGGGCAGAATTGGTTTTCTCTTCTGTTGTGATTGTCTGAACATCTCATATATTCTTAAAGAAATTGTGTGCAATAATTAGCCTCTGAGGGCATGAACTATATTTTATTCATCTTTGTATCCCCATATACTTTGTATTCCTCGATCCAGTGCCTGGCATACAACAGTTATGCAATAATTATTTGTTAAATAAAAAGCCAAAGAAATATCTGCTTAGAAGAACTCTCTGTAAAAATAAAGTTTATGATTAAAAAGGAGGGAATTTATTAGCACTAAGACATTTTTCTAAGCAACAAAATTGTCTATCTTCGCATTACTTCTTTCATATCTTTAGTCACTGTAGCTTTGAATATGAATAGAAAATAAACCTCAAATTGAATTATGAGTGAATAGAAATCTCCTTAGGGAGAAGCTGAAAAAGTTTTAAAATTCAACCAGCGTTACATAAATAAATCAGTAAATACAAAACAGAAAAAAAATCTTGAGACACTTTCTTAACATAAATTTAAGTTATCTCATTAAAAAGTTTTGGTCAATGGAGAGAGAACTGAGGGCTAAACCAAATATCAGTTGTAAAGCTTTAATCATGTCTCAGAAATCAAGAATTTTGTTTGTATAATTATTAGGGACCTGTGAAGCATTTTCGAAATTCCTGGGGTGTTCGTAGTCTTGTTATTTTCTTGTTTTTTGTCAGTGGAAAGGTCTTTGAAATTTTCTATTGTGAGGAAAATTGACTCCATTGCTGTCAATCTTCTGTATTTTTCCTTTCATTTTCACATACATACATGGAAGCACACAGTCTGTTAAGAAAGTGCCCCTACCAAGTCCCTATTTTGTGTGTTTTCAGAGTATGCGTTCTGCACAAAGATTATAATTTCTTAGACTACTTCTTAGAAAGGAAGAATAATGATGTCCAGGGTGGGGAAAATGATTAGATGTGGAGTTTTCTTTTTCATCTTTTTTTTTCTGAAAAAAACCCTGTTACTAGACAGGTACCTAGCTGCTCCTGGAATTAAGTCACTGGACCAATAGGGATGATTATTAATTCTTATTTTCTTAAGTTCTTAAAAAATGAGTTCTCGATGTGTTGTTGATGTGTTGTGATGTGAGGTGGTTAGAATTGTGTATAATTCTTGTACAAAATTCACTCTATCTGAACTTGGATACTATCCTCTGAAATTCTTGAAGATTCCATCTTCCAAGAATGTGGTCAGGTTAATTTTATTTTCTGAGATTCAAATTCTCTGCTTAATAAGTTATCTTGGTCAAATATTATTTCTCTTTTGTGTCTCCTGCAACTATTTGGTCACTTCCATCAATTCACAGAATCTAAGAGTTGGAGGGAATATAGATCACATAATCCAGATTCCCAGAAAATATAACCTTGGCTCTATCACAGCTCTGCCAACTGCTGCTTTGCAGAGTAACAGAAATACTCAATCCATTCAATGGAAAGTTGGCATTAATAATTTTAAAATATAACTAAACCTGAACTTTAACCTGCCCTTCCTCCACTGCCACCTATTTATTCTGGTTGTGCTTTGTGTTCTGAGTCTGTTAGTCAAATTCTTAGCTTTACATAATCATCAAATTTTATCACTCACGCCCATATATTCACATATTGTTGCTTCTACCAACTTTGAATTTTCATAAAATAATGTAAGCCAAGGTGATCTATAAACTGTAAAGTGATCCTTGAATGTAAATTATTGTTTAACTTATCAGTATAGAATAAGGTATCACCTTTTTAAACCTAGGTTTATCCTTTATATGAGCTTTGGGTTTCCATCCTCTTTATCCTCTTAGTTTCTAGAAACAGATGAGTACTTATTACTTTTGCTATTTGTCCTCTAGATCAAAGGACTCCAATTACATACTACTGACAAGACTCCAATTCTTGTCAGTAGTATGTAAAGAAACTAAATTAGTCAATAGGGTTTTGGTTTACTGATAGATTTCGTCTCTGAATCTAAGTCATATTTATCCAAATATAAGCATGGTAATAACATATAGTACATTTTTTCGCCCCATTTTTTCCAATTTTTATTTGAATTATTAAATTGGAAACAGGAAGATTGGGGAAAATACCACAGTTTAATTCTCAAAAAAAACTTTCAGCCAGGTGCAGTGACTCACGCATGTAATCCCAGAACTTTGGGAGGTCGAGGCAGGTGGATCACCTGAGGTCAGGAGTTTGAGACCAGCCTGGCCAACATGACGAAACCCTGTCTCTACTAAAAATACAAAAATTACCCGGGCATGGTGGTGGACGCTTGTAATCCCAGCTACTTGGGAGGCTGAGGCATGAGAATAATTTGAACTTGGAAAGCAGAGGTTGCAGTGAGCTGAGATTGTGTCGCTGTACTCCAGCCTGGTGGATAGAGCAAGACTCTGTCTCCAAAAAAAAAAAAAAAAAACTTTGTTAGGTAGGCATTTATATTTCCATTTCACAGATGAGGAAATTGACTTTCAGAGAAACTTCTAAATTTGCCCAAGTTCACATATCTAATAAGTAGACTGTAAAAAAAAATCTTGAAAAATAAGAAAAGGAACAGTAATGTATCTGGAAAGCCTATGAAAACACCAAAACATAAAAGGAAATGTGACTAAGTCTCATATCTTAATCAATCCTGGGTAAAAAGGCAAGTCAAGATTATAAAGCTATAAAGATTATAAAGCTGTGAGTGATTCTTCATTTAAATACCAATTTGATAATTGTATCTACAAGATTCCTGAAAGGAAAATAAGTGGAAGAAGTAGAAGAACGTCCTCTTCCATGCCGAACTTCATGAAGGCATCAGGTCACAGACAGGATAACGACAGTAATACTTACTAAATTATAAAACTGTACAGTTCTAGCAAATACTAATACGAATAAATATTTGTGTTTTGCTTCTGTAATTTATAAATTTATTTTTAATATATTCATTTATCAAATTAACCATTTTACAGAAACATGAGAATTGAAGATGGATGAAGCAAAACTCATCAAATATTGCATGTGTGATCCATCCTCCCTCCCTCCCTTCCTCCCTTGCTTCTTTTCTTCCTTTTGCCTTTCTTCCTTTCTTTTTTCTGAGACAGGGTCTCACTCTGTCTCCCAGGCTGGAGTGCAGTGGTGTGATCAAGGCTCACTGCAACCTCAAACCTCCTGGGCTCAAGCAATTCTCTTGCCTCAGCTCCTCAAGTAGCTGAGACTACAAGTGCTTGTCACCATGCCCAGCTCATTTTTGTTTTGAATTTTAGTAGAGATTTAGGTCTTGCTATGTTGCCCAAGTTGAGCATTTGTGATTCTTGATGTAGAAATGTGTGTTCACAGTCATATTCCCACAGCCTACAGGAAAGACAGTCTAGTGACTGTTGACGGGGTGCATGTGGGGAAGAGCCAGAAAATAACTAAAGATGATTTTTAAACAAATTTCAGAGAGTCTGATAGACTATCGTTTATAATAAAAATGTGTATATATTATATCATAGCAATAGGAAGAACCTGCTCATCTTAATAGAGAGAGAATGAATTTGAAGTCAGGAGGTTTGGTTTCTGATCTTAACTAATTCTTTAAGTGATAGAGAATTCTTTGGTCATTTTTTTTTCATCTGCAAAGTAAGGGGTTAGGTAAGATCAGTGGTTCTTAGCTGGGAGTATGTTGCCCTCCTTAAGGTGTGTTAGGAACTTTGGCCTTTTTTTTTTTTTCTGGGAAGACACTCAAGAAGTTTGTCTGTGGCTTGGGGAACATTGACTGTTGGTGTTAAGTGCCAGTGGAGCTTTCTGTGTGACTTAATGCTAATCACATCCACTTATTCAGGGGTTACTTGTCTTTATTAATTTACTTACTGAAGGAGGAAACTATGGAACAGAGTATAACCAAGAAATTGCTATTTTTTCTGTCTAACTTTAAGAAAAGCTAGGCAGATTTCTTTATGGTAAAGCCTAAAAAACTCAAATGCCTGAAAAGGGAAGGAGAGACAATGTGTGCCTGTACCATAGGGCATTCCAGTGACTCCGAAGAAAGGATCTGAAGCGAACAGGGCCAAATTCCTAACATTAGTGCTGCCTGGAGAATCTCAAGAGACCAAGATACCAGGTTCTCTTATCAGGTTAGACCTAAGTGATCAGCTTTCTGTTATTACTTTGTTTTGTTAATTTCCACGTATGTCTCTAAACCAAATGATTCAGCCTTCAATTTCTCAGCCTTTGGAGAAATTGAAAAGTATCTTCAAGCACCGTTAACTTTCACTTGGGTTTGCCAAGCAAAATTGTTTACCAAAGGTTACACACTTGACTGACACTCTGAATGGATGGTTTGAGCTTCACCTGAAGATGCTGTAAGATTTTCAGGAAGTGAGACAAGGTGCACTTCATAAAATGAGACATTTTTCTCCACCCTGTGATTATTGCTGGAGTTCACAAATCCTAATGGTATTTAAGTTTGGAATGTTTCTTATGCTTTCATTCTTTCTGAAGTGCAGCAATCAGAAATAATAAAGGTACTTGAGCATTGCCCTGGCTTGCTGGAATATTTCTTGAGAAATTTGGTTGCTAAAGACTGCTTCCCCAATGTTGGAGAAGAAAAGTAATTTAGGATAAGTCAAGATAAGCATCTACCCTGGTAGAAATTTGTGTGAACCAAAACATCAGCTTCTAGGAGCCTTATCCTTTGCTAATTAAATCATTTTAGGCCTCAAATGTCTACTGGATTAATGTAACTCAGTGGAGAAGCAGCCGTTTTGCCTGTGAGAGTTGACAAAATAAAATTTCATAGATTTATAGTGATGGGTCAGCATTAAGAATGTAAAGTATCTAAAAAGGAAAGTGAAATTCTAAAAACTCTGTACCCCATCAAGTTTTGTATAATGCAGATTTAAAGAGAATAGATAATCACTCTGTAATTGGTTTTACTTTTAGATAACTTGAAATACCAGTAGGAAAAACAGATTTCTCTTTATTTTTGGAAGTGAGTGTTTCTTGCAATGGTTGGAAGAGGTTTCTTAAGGGTTTTCGGAAATTATACCTGAAAAATGGGATGAAAACAGGGATTTAGCAGTAATGCTTTCTCTCAGCTGTCCCTGTACTGAGTCATAGGCAGCATAGAGTACCCTGGTACTCTGGAAAGTACCATCTGTTTGTCACCACACTGGAAGGTAAACAGGGCAGTCCTTGGGCAAAAATTGTCTGACACAGAAAGTAAGATTTTTAAAAAGCATCTTAAACTTATTTTCATATATTGGGAGGATTTTGCTTAAAACTAGTATTTTCTGCATTGAGGAAGCTCGCTCATCTTCTGCAAGAATACCCAGAGGTGTGCTTACACATGTGCTCCTAATTTGTTATTTTCAATTTAATGTGAAGGAGTGAGAGTTAATATATCTCTTTTTCTGTAGGGCATTTGTATGTGCAACTTTCTCAAAACCTTCATTCTAACATCAGGATGCGAACACCATTAAGGCAGGGGGTATTTCTGAGGTTTTGTTCTCTGTCTTCCTCAGAGCTCTGCATGTAGCTGGTGCTCAGAAGCACTTGCTCAGTGGACTTGAATTACAATTAAATTATTCAGAGATAGAATCCCTGCCTCTGTCAGTAATCTGGTTTAGCCACCTTAGGAATTGGGGTGAAGAACAGAAAAGTTGAGGTGAACAATTTTAAATGACTTTGCAAGTACATAAGGTGAAATCAGTTCTACCAATTGTAAGTTAAGTTTCAGTTTGTTATGCCACATTGTGTATTATTGAGATAGGGAAGAAAAGTGGGCGCTGACCACTGGTGAACGTCCCTCCACACCTGTAATCCCAGCACTTTGGCCAAGGCGGGCAGATCACTTGAGGTCAGGAGTTCAGGACCAACCTGGCCAACATGGTGAAACTTTTTTCTATTACAAATACAAAACTTAGCCAGGTACAGTGGTTTGTGCCTGTAGTCCCAGCTACCCAGGAAGCTGAGGCATGAGAATCACTTGAACCCAGGAGGTGGAGGCTGCAGTGAGCCAAGACTGGGCCACTGCACTCCAGCACGGGCAAAAGTGAGACCCTGTCTCAACAACAACAACAAAAAAACGAAAAAGAAAGAATATTCCTCCAGTCTCAGTGCCTCTTGGTTCTGTGCCAGAGGGCCTATGCTATGGGTGGATACAGAGCACGATACTGAGATATCCCACATCTAATCTGTTTTGTGGGTCACTGACATTGCACCTCACTCCCGAAACTGGAGATGTCCTAGGTGAGAACTTCTCCTCTGCTGCTTATTCTTGGTCTCTCTCTCGCACGCCTCAGCATTTTCTCCCTTTCATCCACCGTCTCTCACTTCCCTGCTTTTGTGAGGCTCAGGCCTTTGCACCTAATGTCTCTCTTTCCTTTCTTCTGCTCCAAGTCCCCAGGTCTGGGAAACAAGAGTGTGATCTCATTGCGAAGTATATATCATATGTTCTGTATCTCTGTTTCTCAACATAGACTGCAAAACTTTCAGCACTAACTATCGCATATGGAAATTACGGTGACTTCAATTCCTTGAACACTGACTTTCAGAGAAATATTATGAATTTCATCCTTATATCAAACTTGCAAGATCAGCATTTTTATTATTGAGGAAATCTGGACAAAGAAGAGTTGCTGGTTAAACCCCTAGTCTTTTAGATGCTATAAAACTATTCAGTTATTTTTAGCCAGCAGACTTTGCTTCTCCGCTAGACTAAATTGAAGAGGCATTGTTGAGAACATTAAAAAAAAAGGTCTAAGAAAATTGGTTTCGTTTCTTACAAAGAGTTTTCTTCTGCAGAGCAAAGGAATAAAATTGATTTTTAATCTGATTTACCTAAATTGTGCTAGATAAGTTCAGAATGTTTATAAAAGAAATGTTTTCTCTTCAGAAACTTGTAATTAATGATAAGGAAAAGTGATTGAATGGTCTTTCAGTTCCCATTTCATTTCCTCTTCCTTCATTGATGTTTCGTGCCGGCTCATCCGGTCAGTGAGGCAGGGTTTCTTTGTCGGCGTCACATTGCCCTAGTATCACCTTTTAATTCCCTCCTGTTCACTCATCCTCCATGCAGTTACATGATCCCACAGAGGCCCTGTTGTGTGAGTGGAAACCAAAGACTTCACACTGGAGGCCACAGGGTTGATCTGACCTTTGAGTGTGTTTTATTTAGTCCACATACCATATTATTTAAAAATAATGAGCCAGTAGTTAAATGCTAAGAGAGTTTCCATAGAAGTCCCGATTTCTAGATTTTTTTGGAAAAAACTGTGCACACATGCTACAGTGAGCTAGAAATGAGTATCTGCTGACCTCTTTGTTCCAGACACATTCTTTCCAACTGGCCATAGTCTCTACCATATTTTGTTTCTGACTCTGAGATGAAGCATTCCTCTACAGTATGGAAAGTGAATAAGATGACACTGGAATATAAGGATTCTTCTACGAGGTCCACTCCACTCTATCTGTTACCCTATGGTGATCAAAGTCTGCAAACTGCAGTAACAATCTCTGCCTCTGGGAAAAAGCAGTTGATTGGTACTGCAATATATTTGCTTAAGATGGACGTCTGAAATGTTTCATTCTCAGGTAATACAGTAATTTTGTGTATTGGTCTCTTTTGCATTGCTATAAAGAAATATCTGAGGCTGGGTAATTTATAAAGAAAAGAGTTTTATTTGTCCCATGATTCTGCAGATTGTACAAGAAGCATGGTGCTGGCAACTGTCTGGCCTCTGATTAGGCCTCAGGAAGCTTTTATTCATAGCAGAGGCTGGGGACCCTATGTGCCACATGGTGAGAGAGGGAGCAAGAGATGGGGGATGAGGTACCAGGCTTTTTTTAAAACAACCAATTCTCACATGAACTAATAGAGTCAGAGCATACTTAACTATTGCAAGGACGACACCAAGACCATGGGATCCACACCCAAGACCACACACCTCCCACTGGGCTCACCTCCAGCATTGGAGAGCACATTTCAACTTGAGATTCGGAGGGATAAAAATAAAAACTACATTTCCTGGTGACCTTCACTAACTGAAAAGTCATTTTTCAGGAGTAGTGTTTTTTGGTTTTTAAGATGAAGTCTTGCTCTGTCACCCAGGCTGGAGTGCAGTGGCACCATCTCAGCTCACTGCAACCTCTGCCTCTAAGTTCGTGATTTTCCTGCCTTAGCCTCTCTAGGAGCTGGGATTACAGGTATGTGCCATCATGCCCAGCTAGTTTTTGTGTTTTCAGTAGAGATGAGGTTTAACCGTGTTGGCCAGGCTAGTCTCAAACTGCTGACCTCAAGTGATCTACCTGCCTTGGGCTCCCAAAGTGTTGGGATTACAGGTATGAGTCACTGCACCCAGCCAGTAATAGTATTTGATGCCACTCTGTATGTTAATGATGCAAGATCACATCACTACAGACCAAGGTTTGCCTCAAAGATGTGCATTCCATCTGTTTCCCACAACCTCTAAATCTCAAAAACCTCTGTAGGGGTACAGGAAGGCATTTGAGGATCCTCACACTTATGGTTAAGGACCTGGCTCAAAGTGACACAGTTGACAAGAGGCCAAATCAGTATTCAGCCTCAGGCATTGATGCTCTAAATCACTATGCTGGGAGTTCCAAAGGTATTTGTTAAATGTATGAATAAATCTGTAAAATGAGGTCTCATACTGTCTATTTCATAGGGCTATAAAGATTAAGTTGGAACACCAGAAATTTGAGAATTGCCCTGGTTTCTTTCTCCTTATCACTAATGAGTAATCAGGTTCACTTTCATGATATACCTCAAATCTCACCATTCCCTCCATCAGTACAGTGGGCACCTGAGTCCAAGCTATTACCACTCCTCCTACTTGACTAGACCTATAGCATCTTAACTGGTCTCCCTGCCTCCATTTTGTGCCCTCTACAGTCTGTTTTCCACATTGCAGCCATAGTGCCCTTTACTGACATCATAAATAAGATCTTCTTCCTCTGCTAAAAAACCTTCAGTCCTTCCTTAGTGCCCTCGGGACGTAACTGTGAGCAGCATGGAGTTGTCCAGCCACTGCAGGCATCCATCCTGGCACAGCTCTGTGCTCCCTGAACCCATAGCCTCAGCCCAGCTGGCCCTTCACTTCCTCCACAGTCGCCCTTTCTGTTTCAGAGACTTCCCAAATATTGCCTGGAATATTCTTACTGCCCCCTTTCTTTGGCTTAACTCAAATTGATCTTTTTCATATTTCCTTAGAGAGATTTTTCATCATCCATCATTTAGTTCTTTGGTTTTTCTTATGTATTTCACTCTTTGTAGCTGTGTAATTAATTGTGTCACTATTTTGTTGTCAACTTTCTGAACGGGGTCATATCTCTGTTGCTAACTATCGGTGCCCAGCACTAAGCATGTACTGTGTCCATCATAAATGTTTGTTCAGTTGAATTGTCTAAGATATGTGCAAGGAAATGAAGAGCAGAAAGCAGATATGTGGTTAAGGGACCATTGGTCAGACTCTGATATTTTTCTCCAGGAGAGATACAATATTGCTAATTCTGAGTTTGGTTCAATGTTCAAGAGTGCCCCCAGAATAATAGGAGCTCTGACTAGAAAAGACCATGGCATAGCAGAATTGGGTAATTTCTTGGACTGTGCATGTGTCCTTGCAAGTGGGGGGAAGTGGGTACCTTTGAGGAAATACTGCTGAGTTTCTGTGGGATGAGATGTGAAGGCTGAGAGTGCTAAATCAAGGCTGACTCTTGTTTCTGGGTTTTCTCAGTTACTCTTCATAATTCCTTAACATGGGCAGTATTATCCTCGTTTTATACTTCGGGCTGTATGAGTACCATTTCTGGCAGCTTTGTTCTCCACTAGAGAATCTACAGCCGGAGAAGGGCTTGCTGATCTGGGCTGTCTTTTGGTGTGCTCACCTCACTTCTGAGAAGTGTATGTCTTCCTGGCTAATTACTATGAGAACTTAAGTCAACCTGCAGGTGTATTAGGGGCTACGGAGAAGAGCAGGGCTGTCTCTTTGAGCTATTCTGTAACCCATGTGAAACGTTAAAGTATTTTTAAAAAATCTAAACACTATTATCTGAGATACAGTAAAAGTTTAAAAGGTAGTTAAAAGTTCTAGGTTGTACCCTTGCCAGAGTAATGGTACCCTCGTCTTAGAAAGCACTTGCTAAAATATGTGTCATAAAATAATTTTTCATTTTCCTGGTACACAGAGCTGAGAGGCGTTAGGTATCTTTGAACCTTTACATTTCCTCTCTGTTCTTGTGGCACACTGTAATTTATCCTGTTAGCATGCCCCAGATTATTGCTGACTGATCTTGGTTGTGTGCATACGATAGATGGAGTAGAAATTTGAGGCTTAGTCTCTTCAGAATTATGACCTCCGTGACTCCTATAAGGCTCCTAGTAAGTTTCTTGACTTGCTTGAAAGTCTTTTAATGTAAATGGGTAGACTTCATTAAGAAAACAGCACACAATGTCAAGAACAGTAGAAGATATCATTGTTTACTGTTAAAAAGAAACTAGCTTCAGCAGCAGTTAAATGAACAGGTTCAGAAACCGTTATGTGACCATGAAAGATAAATACAGCTACTAAGATTTAAGTTCTGTTAAGCCTAAGAAAGTTAAGTTCATAATAAAATGAGTAAAATTTCTTTCAATAATATTTATGGGTGAAACAGAAGTTTCTAGTCACACTATTTTCCTATGCGTGTGAAGTTTTTGAAACGATCATTTTCGTATGCTATATAGCCCTTAAATTGGTTTGAATATATGTATGTACACACACATACATACACAATTAGCCCATTTCTGTGGGTTCCACATCCATGATTCAACCAGCTGTGGATGAAAAATACTATGAATAAAACAATACAAATAACACAAAATAAATAATATAAATTTTAAAATGCAGTATAACAACTATTTACATAGCATTTACATTGTATTAAGTATCAAAAGTAATCTAGAGGTGACTTAAAGTATACAAGAGGATGTGTTTAAATTATATGCAAATACAATACCATTTTATGCCAAGGACTTGAGCACTGTGGATTTTGGTATACCATGGGTCCTAGAATCAATCCCCTTCCTGATAGATACTGAAAAGTAACTGTATGTATATGTACACACTTAGTAACTGACTTCTGTCTGGATACCTTACGTATACGATGACACAATCTGAATGTAAATCTTCAATGGACTTTGTTAGCCTTGCTTTCTTTGTTCATTGCACAGAATGCAATAACCCAGTATGTATAAACAGCACCAGAGTAGTCTTCATTTAGTCATCTAGGTGAAATGGGAAGGGTTCCCTTAATCCCCCTCACAGGGTGTATGATGGGTTGTGTCTCGCTTCTTCAGTACCCTGCTGCTCTTACCTCTAGAGGGAGCACGCAGCTGAGCAGGTTGTGGGGCTGCGACTCCACAGCACTGTCTAGTGGCGCATATTTTACAGCTGAAGCCCCAGTGGGCCTGTGTTACAGTGCTCTTTCAGTTCTGCCTTCTGTAGGGGGCTTGTGTTAGCTCAGTTAAACCCTTTCCTTAATCACAAGGACAGAGGGCTTTCTGTATCTTGGGTTCTTGACTCGGTGTGGCTTGGTGAATGAATGCAAGGTTTTATTGACAGTGGAAGCTCTCAGCAGATGGATGGGGAGCTAGAAGGGGAATGTATATACACCATGGAATATTATGCAGCCATCAAAAACGATGAGTTAGTGTCCTTTGTAGGACATGGTTGAACCTGAAAACGATCACTCTCAGCAAACTGACACAAGAACAGAAAATCAAACACCACATGTTCTCACTCATAGGTGGGTGTTGAACAATGAGAACACACAGACACGGGGAGGGGAGCACTACAAACTGGGGTCTGTTGAGGGGAAATAGAGGAGGGACAGCAGGGGGTGGGGAGTTGGGGAGAGATAGCATGGGGAGAAATGCCACATATAGGTGAAGGGGAGGAAGGCAGCAAATCACACTGCCACGTGTGTACCTATGCAACAATCTTGCATGTTCTTCACATGTACCCCAAAACCTAAAATACAATTTAAAAAGCCAGAAAAAGAAAAAAAAGAAGGAGAATGCAGCTGGAAGGTGGTTTTCCCTGGTGTTGGCCACTCAGCAGCTGGACACTCCTCTGACCGGCCCGGTCAGATTCCCATCCTAATTATTCCACAGGTCAATGGCTTGCTGTGTCTGCTGGTGTGTTCTTCTGCTCCTCTCCATGTCCAGCCGCCTCTGTGCTCTTCTGCCAGTGTGTTCCTCTTGACATCCTGCTGCTTGTGTCTCTGCCTGCTAGAGTCTTGGAATCTTTATAGGCACAGGATGGGGATGTGGTGGGCCAGGGTGGTGGTGGAAAATGCAACATTTGGGCTGGAAAACACAAATGCCTGTTCTCACCTAGGTCAGTGAGCACAGGCCTGAGGGTGGAGCCATAGCCAGGGACCTGCCTTTCTCTACACAGCACTTCCCTACTACCCTCTCATATCATAGGGACATCTTTATATATTCATGAATATTCAGCATGCAAATTTCTTCATGATCATTCTTAAAAAATATTATGAAAGATAAAACTAGGTGAGGGAGAAATAAAAGACATTTCATTTTTCAAAGAGAGTCCTTTGCACAGTAACAAAATTAACCCAATCTTCATGTATGTTTAACTGAGTGTTACTGTTAGGGGATTTGCAGGTTTTTTTTTTTTTTTTTTTTTTTTTAATAATACTTTAGGTTCTGAGGTACATGTGCAGATTATGCAGGATTGTTGCATAGGTACAAACATGGCAATGTGGTTTGCTGCCTCCATCCCCCTGTCACCTATATCTGGCATTTCTCCCCATGCTATCCCTCCCCAACCTCCCAACCCCCCTGCTGTACCTCCCTTGGCCCCCCCAACAGACCCCAGTGGTGATGCTCCCCTCCCTGTGTCCATGTGTTCTCATTGTTCAACATCCACCTGTGAGTGAGAACATGTGGTGGTTGATTTTCTGTTCTTGTGTCAGTTTGCTGAGAATGATGATTTCCAGATTCATCTATGTTCCTACAAAGGACACGAAGTCATCATTTTTTATGGCTGCATAGTATTCCATAGTGTATATGTGCCACATTTTCCTTGTCAAGTCTATCATCGATAGGCATTTGTGTTGGTTCCAGGTCTTTGCTATTGTTTACAGTGCTGCAGTGAACATACGTGTGCATGTGTCTTTATAATAGAACAATTTATAATCCTTTGGGTATATACCCAGTAATGGGATTGCTGGGTCAAACGGAATTGCTATTTCTAGGTCCTTGAGGAAGTGCCACACTGTCTTCCACAACTGAACTAATTTTACCCTCCCACCAACAGTGTAAAAGTGTTCCTATTTCTCCACATCCCCTCTAGCATCTGTTGTCTCCAGATTTTTTAATGATCGCCATTCTAACAGGCATGAGATGGCATCTCAATGTGGCTTTGATTTGCATTTCTCTAATGACTAGTGATCATGAGCATTTTTTCATATGTTCGTTGGCCTCATATATGTCTTCTTTTGAAAAGTGTCTGTTCATATCCTTCACCCAGTTTTGGATGGGTTTGTTTGTTTTTTTCTTGTAAATCTGTTTTAGTTATTTGTAGATTCTGGATATTAGCCCTTTGTCAGATGGGTAGATTGCAAAATTTTTGTCCAATTCTATTGGTTGCCAGTTCACTCTAATGATTGTTTCTTTTGCTGTGCAGAAGCTCTGGAGTTTAATTAGATCCCATTTGTCTATTTTGGCTTTTGTTGCCAATGCTTTTGGTGTTTTGTCATGAAGTCTTTGCCTATGCCTATGTCCTGAATAGTTTTGCCCGGGTTTTCTTACAGGGTTTTTATGGTGTTAGATCTTATGTTTAAGTCTTTAATCCATCTGGAGTTAATTTTAGTGTAAAGTGTCAGGAAGGGGTCCAGTTTCTCCTTTCTGCACATGGCTAGCCAGTTTTCCCACCACCATTTATTAAACATGGAATCCTTTCCCCATTGCTTGTCTTTGTCAGGTTTGTCAAAGATGAGATGGTTGAAGATGTGTGGCATTTCCTCCGAGGCCTCTGTTCTGTTCCATTGGTCTATATCTCTACTTTGGTGCCAGTACCATGCTGTTTTGATTACTGTAGACTTGTAGTATAGTTTGAAGTCAGGTAGCATGATATCTCCGGCTTTGTTCTTTTTGCTTAGGATTGTCTTGGCTATGCGGGCTCTCTTTTGGTTCCATATGAAGTTTAAAGTGTTTTTTTCCAGTTCTGTGAAGGTCAGTGGTAGCTTGATGGGGAGAGCATTGAACCTATAAATTACTTTGGGCAGTATGGCCATTTTCACGATACCGATTCTTCCTATCCATGAACATGGAATGTTTCTTCATCTATTTGTATCCTCTCTTATTTCCCTGAGCAGTGGTTTGTAGTTCTCCTTGAAAAGGTCCTTTACATTTTTTCTAAGTTGTATTCCTAGGTATTTTATTCCTTTGTAGCAATTGTGAATGGGAGTTTGCTCATGATTTGGCTCTCTGTTAGTCTGTTATTGGTGTATAGGGATGCTTGTGATTTTTGCACATTGATTTTGTATCCTGAGACTTTGCTCAAGTTGCTTATCAGTTTCAGGAGATTTTGGGCTGAGATGATAGGGTCTTCTAAATATGCAATCATGTCCTCTGCAAATAGAGACAATTTGACTTCCTCCTTTCCTAATTGAATATCCTTTATTTCTTTTTCTTGCCTGATTGCTCTGGCTAGAACTTCCAATACTGTATTGAATAGGAGTGGTGAGAGAGGGCATCCTTTTCTAGTGTCAGATTTCAAAGGGAATCTTTCTAGTTGCCATTCAGTATGATATCAGCTGTAGGTTCGTCATAAATAGCTTTTATTATTTTGAGATATGTTCCATTGATACATAGTTTATTGAGAGTGTTTAGCATAAAGGGCTGTTGAATTTCATCTATGGCCTTCTTTGCATCTATTAAGATAATCATGTGGTTTTTGTTTTTGATTCTGTTTATGTGGTGAATTACGTTTATAGACTTGTGTATGTTGAACCAGCGTTGCATCCCCAGGATGAAGCCTACTTGATCGTGATGGATAAGGTTTTTGATGTGCTATTGCAATTGGTTTGCCAGTATTTTATTGAAGATTTTTGTATTCATCATGGATATTGGCCTGAAGTTTTATTTTCTTTTGAGTCTGTGCCGTGTTTTGGTATCAGGATGATGTTGGTCTCATAAAATGATTTTGGAAGGATTCCCTCCTTTTGGATTGTTTGGAATAGTTTCAGAAGGAATGGTACCAGCTCCTCTTTGTACATCTGGTAGAATTCAGCTATGAACCCATCTGGACCCTGGGTTTTTTTGGTTGGTATGCTATTAATTGTTGCCTCAACTTCAGTCCTTATTATTGGTCTGTTCAAAGTTTCACCTTCTTCCTGGTTTAGGCTTGGGAAAGTGTAAGTGTCCAGGAACTTATCCATTTCTTCCAGGTTTGCTGGTTTATGCACATAGAGTTGTTTGTAGTGATCTCTGATGAGGAGTTTGTATTTTTGTGAAATTGATGGTGATATCTCCTTTACTGTTTTTTTAATTGCATTTATTTGATTCTTCTCCCTTTTCTTTTTTATTAATCTGGCTAGCAGACTATCTATTTTATTGATCTTTTCAAAAAACCAGCTCCTAGATTTATTGATCTTTTTTGAAGGGTTTTTTTCTGTCTCTATCTCCTTCAGTTCTGCTCAGATCTTAGTTATTTCTTGTCTTCTGCTAGCTTTTGACGTTTTTGGATCTTGGTTTTCTAGCTCTTTCAATTTTGATGATAGAGTGTTGATTTTAGAACTTTCCTCCCTTCTTTGGTGGGCATTTATTGCTATAAATTTCCCTCTAGACACTGCCTTAAATGTGTCCCAGAGATTCTGGTATGTTGTATTTTCGTTCTTGTTGGTTTCAAAGAACATCTTTATTTCTGCCTTCATTTTGTTGTTTATCCAGTTGACATTCAGGAGCCAGTTGCTCAGTTTCCATGAAGTTGTACAGTTCTGAGTTAGTTTCTTAATCCTGAGTTCTAATTTGATTGTGCTGTGGTCTGAGAGACTGTAATTTCCATTCTTTTGCATTTGCTGAGGAGTGATTTACTTCCAATTATGTGGTCAGTTTTAGAGTAGGTGCAATGTGGTGCTGAGAAGAATGTGTATTCTGTGCCTTTGCAGTGGAGATTTCTGTAGATGTCTATTAGGTCCACGTGGTCCAGATCTGAGTTCAAGTCTTGGCTATCTTTGTTAATATTCTGTCTCATTGATCTAATATTGACAGTGGAGTGTTAAAGTCTCCCGTTATTATTGTATGGGAGTCTAAGTCTCTTTGTAGATCATTAAGAACTTGCTTTATGTATCTGGGTGCTCCTCTATTGGGTGCATATATTTTTAGGATTGTTAGTATTTCTTGTTGCATTGATCCTTTTACCATTATGTCTCTTTTGATCTTTGTTGCTTTAAAGTCTATTTTATCAGAGACTCGGATTGCAACTACTGCTTTTTTTTTGCTCTCCATTTGCTTGGTAAATCTTCCTCCCTCCCTTTATTTTGAGCCTATGTGTGTCCTTGCATGTGAGATGGGTTTCCTGGATACAACACACCAATCGGTTTTGACTTTTTATCCAATTTGCCAGTCTGTGTCTTTTGATTGGGACATTTAACCCATTTACATTTAAGGTTAATATTATGTGTGAATGTAATCCTGCCATTTTGATGCTAGCTGGATGTTTTGCCAGTTGACACATTTTCTTCATTGTGTCGATGGTCTTTACCATTTGGTACATTTTTCGAGTGGCTGGTACTGGTTGTTCCTTTCCTTGTTTAGTGCTTCTTTCAGGAGCTCTTGTAAGGCAGGCCTGGTGGTGATCAAATCTCTCAGCAATTGCTTGTCTGTAAAGGATTTTATTTCTCCTTTGCTTATGAAGCTTCGTTGGCTAGATATGAAATTCTAGGTTGAAAGTTCTTAAGGATGTTGAATATTGGCCCCTGCTGCCTTCTGGCTTGTAGGGTTTCTGCTGAGAGATCTGCTGTGAGTGTGATGGGCTTCCCTTTGTGGGTAACCCGATCTATCTCTCTGGTTGCCCTTAGCATTTTTTCCTTCATTTGAACCCTGGTGAATCTGACAATTATATGCCTTGGGTTGCTGTTCTTGAGGAATATCTTTGTGGTGTTCTTTGTATTTCCTGGACTTGAATATTGGCTTGCCTTACTAGGTTGGGGAAATTCTCCTGGATAATATCCTGAAGAGTGTTTTCCAGCTTGGATTCATTCTCTCCATCACATTCAGGTACATCTATTAAATGTAGATTAGGTCTTTTCATATACTCCAATATTTCTTGGAGGCGTTGTTCATTTCTTTTCACTTTTTTCTCTAATCTTGCCTTTTCATTTTATTTCATTGAGCTGATCTTCAATCTCTGATATCCTTTCTTCTGCTTGGTCTGTTCAGCTATTAAAACCTGTGTATGCTTCATGATGTTCTTATGCTGTATTTTTTTAGCTCCATCAAGTCTTCTCTAAGCTGTTTATTCTAGTTAGCATTTTGTCAAACCTTTTTGCAAGGTTCTTAGTTTCTTTGCATTCAGTTAGTACATGTTCTTTTAGCTGAGAGAAGTTTGTTGTTACCCACCTTCTGAAGCCTGTTTCTGTCAGTTCATCAGATTCATTCTCCATCCAGCTTTGTTCTCTAGCTGGTGAGGAGTTGTGATCCCTTGGAGGAGGAGAGATGTTCTGGTTTTTGGTGTTTTCATCCTTTTTGTGCTGGTTTCTTCCCATCTTTATGGCTTTATCTACCTGTGGTCTTTGTAATTTATGACTTTAGGATGGGGTCTCTGAGTAGATGTCCTTATTGTTGATTTTGAGGCTATTTCTTAGTTTTCCTTCTAACATCAGGCCCCTCTGCTGCAGGACTGCTGGAGTTCCACTCCCGACCCTGCTTGCTTGGGGATCACCTGCGGGGGCTGCAGAACAGTAAGGGTTGCTGCTGGTTTCTTTTTCTGTTGTCTTTGTCCCAGAAGGGTACCTGTCAGATATCGTCCTGAGCTCTCCTTTATGAGGTGTCTCTTTGGGTATATGATGGTCAGGGAGCTGCTTGAGCTGTTCCTTATAGGAGCTCAAGTGCTGTGCTGGGGGTCCATTCTGTGCAGAGCTGCTGGGCATGTACATTTAAGTCTGCTGCAGCAGATCTCATATCTGCCTTTTTTTCCCAGATGCTCTGTCCTGGGAAGGCAGGGTTTTCTTTATAAGTTCCTGACATGCTGCTGCCTTTTTTCATAGATGCCCTGCCCAGTATGGAGTTAGTCTAGTCACAGTCTGCCAGCAGAGGTGTTGCTGAGCTGCTGCATGCTCTGTCCAGCTGCTGTGTGAACTTCCTTGAGGTGTTGTTTATAGAGGTACAGTTAGAACTACCTTGGTAGTGGTGGATGCCCTTCCCCCCACTGAGTTGGACTGTCCCAGGACCAGCTGTGCTTGCTGGGAAACTCTCAATCCAGTGTTTCAGATTGCTTGTTTTGTTGGGGCGCTACCTGCTGAGCCAGATCACCTGGTTCCCTGACTCAGCCCCCTCCCTTTCAGTTGAAAGGGCGGCTCTCTCTCCCATGTGTTCCAGATGCCAGTTGAAATGGTTGCCCATATTTGTGTGAGTTTGTCTGCCAACCCACGGCACTGGCTGAAACAGCCATGCTGGAATTTGTGCTGATTTTCGGCCCAGGAATCTCCTAGTCTGTGGGCAGTGAAAACTCGTTTGGAAGTGCAGTGATCACTTACTCTCTGTGTTGTTATTGATGGGAACTGCACTCCAGAGCTGTTCCTATTCGGTCATCTTGGATCTTCCTCCTGATTTGCAGGTTTTAAGTGATGTTCTTGGAAATCTGCAGTCTTCTTTGGAAATTATAAAAATGACAGGCTGAAATTAAAATTTCAAAATAATTATGTGAGAAGGAAAATATAGGAAAACAGACGAATAGGACAATATATATGGTTCTGAATAGTATTATTCTGTCTAGTTATCAAAAAGGCTTTTGTTATATTGAATAACACTTTACTCGTGGGTCCACCGAAATTCCTCCTGAACAAGTTCAGGAAAAAAGTGAACTTTTATGCAGTACTTTTTATAGTGTACTATTTGGCTTTAGAGTTGTTACAGAAACAACTCTAAAATCCACTTATCTTTTGAGTTTTAACCAGATTCCCACTGAAATTGCAGCTTGTCCAGGCTTTGGCTAGCTGAGAACTAGAGCTGGTTGTGGTGATATGTGAGTTGTGCTGAACTTGCTGTGGAAGAAAGGAAAGCAGTGAGGTGTACTTTTTGTTCCCAAGAATCTTAAGATTTGATCATGAGATAATTTGTCTCATCTTTGTGCACACGTGCCCTTGAGCGATCCTTGAAACAGGAATTAATTAGTTAGTTAGTGTTCACTAGGGAAGAAAGAACTATGTTTCCATATTCTGAAAATTTCACAAATCATGAACTTACAGAATGTCAGAGGAGGAAGGGACCTCATGAATCATTCTAATCTATCCCTTGAAGTGCCAATTAGGACAATAATTTATTTGAAAGATTATGAAGGAAAATTTTTACAATTTTTTTGAAAAGGAAATTAGCAAGTTATCTAGGATATTAATTTATTTTATGTGAGCCGTTTTGAAGCAACCAAAATATGTAGGCCAATCTGAATGCCAAGTACAGACAGATTTTAATCAGAGGAACTTGAGTCCTTGCCCTTGTTTTGTTGAGCATACAGGAGAGGAAACTAGAGAATTAATCTTAGAGTAATATCAGTGTGAATTACATCTGTCCATTTTCCTGAAAATTGTCGTCCATGAAATTTGACTCAGGGACTGGCATAATTGGCATATTAAAATTAGGAAATTATAAAAGAAGTTGCATTTTATGTTATACACTAATTTAGAATCATTGCGTTTTCCTGGAGAACTTTTTAGCAAATCTGGGGTTGTGCTGTGCATACCAGTCTTATAATGTGATGTTACTGTGCTGATAAGGAAAAGACATCTCAGAGAGGTTAAATAATCTCCAAGCTTACAGAACTTATAACTGGCAGAGCCACCATTTGAAAATACATCTGCCTGAGTTCCAAAGCCAGGGCTCAGCACACTGACTACAGTGAACGCATTCCTAGCATCTAATGGACTACCTCTGAAAATAGCCTTGCGTGTGGCAGAAGACTCCCTACTTGCCCACTTTAGGGCTTCTGGTTGCCCTGAAGCCTCTCAGTCTTTGCAAGCCAGATGGAAAAAATGATTTACTCACTATAGATTTGGTGGTACTTTGAACTCTGATCTTCCTTCCTGACCCACCTGTTATTTTTTTTTTTAGCATCTTCAAATGCTTGTTCTTATTATGATGGAGTGTGCTTACTCCATCTTACTCAGAAACAGATCTCCTTACATGAATTTAAATACACTTGTAAACAATAGAAGGAGGAAGAAATTGGGAAGCAATCTGTTCCAACTCTCTGCCTTTAGGTAGTAGAGTCACAAGCCTTCCAGTCCAGAGGCTTCTTTCGTCTTAGAAATTCTCCAGGGAAGGGGTTTTCATATCCTCCTTTCCTGTTTCCTTCCAGTGGTGAACCACCCTGATGGTCAGAAAATTAGGTAAATGAGGATAAATTCTGTTTTATTTATTGGTAAAGTAAATTCTCATTTAGTGACGTGTGTTTCTTTTAATACACGTCACTAAATTTTGAGTGCCTATGTAGCTGAGAAACCAACATTTTGACTAAGGGAGAATGTTCTGGTGGTCAGCCTCCCTCTGCCCCCTGCACTGCCTCATAGATGGCTCCAGCTCTTTCTCAATGTCAAGGCGGCCAAGTTGATTGGGCTTTTCTTTGAAGATATTTGTACCGATGCTCCAGTGCCCTACTCTCTTGAAGTTTTCTCATGCTGTTTTCAGTACCTAGCAGGACAAAGGTCCAGAATGTGCTTCTAAACTTTAGATTAATTGTTTCAAGGCCAGAGCCTTGATAAATGTGGCCCTTAATTTAAAGAAAGCTGGGAAATAAGAACATTTTAAAAGACAGAACATATGGACATATGGAGGCTTCTTCAATGTCCTTTCAGGCATAGACTCCATTCTAGAAACTTTGTTCATTGGAAGTATCCTTACACTAATTTTTCTGAATGCATAACGCATTTTGTGTTTTCCTGTTTCATTACAAATGGTCCTTTGGATACTATATTTCGACTATTGAGAAAAATCCATTGGTAGATTGAACTCATTTGATTTTCAGCTACACTTATACCTCTGTTTCAGATTCTTTCCTTTTCCTATTTCAATAATGCTTAGCAATTCCAGGGTTAATCATGTCAGTCGAAGCTGATGTGTCAACTTGAGGAGAGTGATGGGGAAACAAATAGAAATGTGATTTGGTGTGACCACATGTGGAAATAACTTTAGCTTCAAGTGATGCTCTGGTTACAATCTAATCTAATCTCCCAGATTTGCTGTCTTCTTTGTCCTTATTCATTTTCACATCTTTCATCTTTTTCTTTGAGGGGAGTATTATCTACTACCTATGTATATGTGGGAAGATGCTTGTACTTACACAGTATCTGATTATTTTAATCATCAAGGCAAAAACATGCATGATATTTTTTTGTTGTGCAGTTTAAAGTAAGCATAAAAAATAGTGCATATCACAGACAGGCAGTCCCTGCTGAACTGCTGCTTGTGAGCCTTTTCCAGAACAATGTGTAAAAGCTGAAAATTGCCTCTCAAGTTATTTGTTTTGCTTGGACACTGCATGGAGTGATTAATATTTAAAACCTACTTTTTCTCAATTCTGTTTAATCTGAAGAGAGTAGACCTATGGAAAAATGAGGTTAAAACAAAATTTTGTTTTAGATTTCTAAGGATAAGGAAGTATTTCTTTTTTAAAGGGTGGTCAGAAAAGTCAGTCATTAATGAGTGAAAATTTATTTATTAAGATCTTATGCTAATTTTCATACTTGCATTTGAAAAAGTCTTCTCCTTTCTGTGCAGTGAGAAAAGCGGGGAAAAAGCTGCTTGAACTGCTAAGTAACATTTAGTTACTTGGTTCATTTATTACCGATCTGAAAGCTAAATTGGGGGCGGAAGAGAAAACCCTTATAACTCATTGCTAGTAGCAGCCTTTTTGAAACACTGTATAATTACAGCACTCAGGCCAAAAATATTCCTTAAATTTGTCCTGAAGTATGTTGCCTCGGGTTAAGTAGTTACAGACACGGTAATAACTATGGTTTTTATGAGCAAGCCTCATACCTTGCTTAGGAAGGAGTAGTTCCTTAGGAATGTGTAGATTCCTTAGGAATGTGTAGATGCTTAGTTTGGCACTTGGATGGAAGAGCAGAGAAATGTACACCATGTGAAAGCTCATGACAAGGTAGTATCTGACAGTCCACGTCTTGGAAACGATACAATGTTCAGTTCTTCTTAACCGCATGAGAGAGTGAGTGTTAAGTGTTGGATGCTGTGTTTTACCCATGTTCATACATTGAAGCCCTGCCCCTTGGTGTGATGGTTTTGGAGGTGAGGCCTTTGGGAGGTAATTAGAGCCAGATGAGTTCATGAGGGTGAGGCCTTATAATGGGATTAATGTCCTTATAAGAAACTGAGAGATCAGAGCTTTCTCGCTTCCTGCTATGTGAGGATGCAGCAAGAAGGTGGCCATTTACAAGCCAGGAAGAGAACTCTCAACAGGAATGGAATCTTTTTGCACCTTGATCTTGAATTTCCTAACCTCCAGAACTGCAAGACATAGATCCCTATTGCTTAAGTCACTCAGTCTATGCTATTTGTTATGGCAGCCTGATCTGACTACTGCAGGGAGTACAAAAGTGAAAATATAATAAAACTGTTTAAAATTATGACATGCTTGTTAGTTCCTGGCTTGACTGGAGTGTTATATATAAAGAAAGAAAATTGTAAGCTTTTAAAGCTGCTTAAGTGAAACCTTAAAAATTCAGAGAAAAATGATTGATACATGTTGAATTGTACATGACTGTGGACAACTGTTAAGCCTTTAACTTTCAAATAATATATCAGACAGTCTAAAAACCTCAAAGCAATGTAGCATAAATTAATTTTCAAGTTTAATTTTTTTTTCAGAGTTTTGTATAAGATTTTTTATGGCATTTGGTAATTTCCAATTACTTCAGTACAGACTGTTAAAAAAAAACTGTTATTTCAACTGAAAGTGAAAGGGGAAAATGCCATTCTAGAAATGTTTTATTTATATGAACAACAGTAATGTATTTTACATATGTATCAAGAATGGATGGAAAGATATATAGAATGAGAAACTGAGAAATACCCTTTAAATCAACTTTCTTCAGGAGCTTTACATTGCATTCATAATTGAAAAATTCAAGATTTTCAAGAAAAAAATTAAAACATTTCTCAAGTCGATGTTGACCCCAACCTCAGTTTCATATGCTGAAAGATATTTCCCTTCATTTTTTAAAAGTGAGAAATCTTCTTAAGCTTCCAAACATTGCATCAAATTTTAATTCAGCTCAGATAACAGTGCATAGAGAACTATGATTTCTATGAGTATTTTTGTAGTAGGTTCAGGACCAACCAATTTGAAGGACTTTTTTTCTGAAAGTTCAGTGATTCCCCAAGGATCACCTGATTTAATTATTGAGAAATATGAGCCAGACACTGACTTCTGGTGTGTGTGTATGATTGTGTAATTTCCAAATATGTGGGCACCTTATATAGATACTTGTAAGACTCAACAGCCACCTTAAAACAAAAATCATTTAGCGATAGACTAGACAAGGAAAATGTGGCACAAATACACCATGGAATACTATGCAGCCATATAAAATGATGAGTTTGTGTCATTTGTAGGGACAGGAATGAATCTGGAAACCATCATTCTCAGCAAACTGACACAAGAACAGAAAATCAAACACTGCATGTTCTCACTCATAGGCGGATGTTGAACAATGAGAACACATGGACACAGGGAAGGGAGCATCACATACTGGGGTCTGTTGGTGGGGCCAAGGGAGGGCCAGCGGGGGGTGTGGGGAGGTTGGGAGGGATAACGTGGGGAGAAATGCCAGATATAAGTGACAGGGGGATGGAAGCAGCAAACCACATTGCCATGTATGTACCTATGCAACAATCCTGCATGATCTGTACATGTACCCCAGAACCTAAAGTACAATTAAAAAAAATTGATAACAACTTTATACAAAGTTGGAATATCAACTGAAGGCATATACGCTAAACAGAATAACTCTTCTGCTTCTGTGTGAAGCTAAATGACCCTCATTCTGTGCTGTGGATCTTATTCCTTGTTTGCTGACTTGACTCTTATAATTTTAATTTCTCTGTCTTGTATCATCAACTTCTTCCTGTCTAATGAAACACATCTATTAGCTTAAAAATGGCATATTTCCTATCTTTGAAGGAAGTTCTTCCTGCTTTTCCTTTTCAGCTATTGATTAATTTCTCTGTTCTTTATGGAAAAATTCCTTGAAGGAGCTATGTAAGCCTACCACTTTGACTCCCTTATTTTCTTGTCTCTTTGTCCTATTTCACTTAAGCTTGTGCCTTCATCACTCTAACCACATTTATTGCTGTCCATAGTTAATTCCAAGTTCTTACTTGATTTCTCAGAAACTTTTTGCCTTCTCCTAATTAGTATGTAAATTCTTTTTTTCCAGCTTTGAGACATAATTGATAAATTTATGTGTATTTAAAGTATACTACTTGATGTTTTGATATTCATATACATAGTGAAACGACTTCTTAATCAAGCAAATAACATATACATCACTTTAAATAATTACCATTTTCTTTCTCTCCCTTTCTTTTTCTATCTTTTTTCTTTCTTTGGCGAGAACACATAAAATCATCCCTTTTGGTAAATTTCAGGTGTGCAACACTATATTGCCACCTATAGTAACCTTGCTATATATTAGATCTCAGATCTCCAGAACTTACTCATCCAGCATAACTAAAACTTGGTATCCTTCAACCAGTATCTCCCCATTTTCCCCTCTCCTCCAGATCCTGGCAAGTTCCATTCTGCTCTCTCTCAGAGGCTTCTGACATTATTTTTGCTTCTTAAAAAATTATTCAGTTGGCTTCTAGGATAAGATCTCCTGAATTCTTCTAAAATAAGATCTCTTGAATTCCTTTTCATTTACTCTCTCTCAGTCTCCTATGCTGGTCCTTTCTGCTGTTCCTAATGTCTAATTGATGGAATGCCTGAGGGTTTAGTCCTTCACCAATTTTTTAAAACTATTGTCACTTCCTAGGAGATTTCATCTACTCCATGGTTTTAAATAATAACCATATGCTTCTGACTTCCACATTTTTATTTACAGACTTGATTTCTCCACAGAGCTTGGATTTATATATTTAACTTGCTATTCTACACCTCTATTTTGAAGGTCAAACAGGAACATCAGTCTTAATTTGCCTGAAACTAAGACCTCATATTCCCTCTCCAGACTGCTTCTCCTCTAGTCTTTCCCAACTCAGAATTGAAAATTTTATTTTTCTGTTGCTCAGGCAAAAAACACTGGGGACATCTCGACTGCTCCTCATTTCCCAATATTTTCAAGACTCGCTGACTCCATTTTCAAAATATATCCTGGCCCCAACCTGTTTCAGTCATTTATTGTGTGACACTAATTCAGAGTCATTCAGATATTTGTCTAATTTGCTCTTTTTCCTAAAATGTATTTTTGTACTTTAAGTTCTGTGGTACATGTGCAGAACGTGCAGGTTTGTTACATAGGAAGGCACGTGCCATGGTGGTTTGCTACATCCATCAGACCATTATCTACATTAGGTATTTCTCCTAATGCTATCCCTCCCCTATCCCCCAACCCCATGCTATCCGTGCCCTAGCTCACCACCCCACCAACAGGCCCCAGTATGTGATGTTCCCCTCCCTGTGTCCATGTTTTCTCATTGTTCGACACTCACCTACTTTTTAAAGCAGTTTTAGATTAAAAGAAAAATTGATTGGGAACTATAGAAATCTCCCATATATTTTGTTCTTTTTTATCTTTTCCGTTTAGTTTAGGTCTTTGATACTTCTGAAGTTTATTTTTGCACATGGTATGAGGTTGAATTTTAATTTTTTCCTTTGTCTATTATATTTAGCAAGTTTTCTGTTGCCTTCAATCTGCCGCCAAGGCACTCATCTATAACCAGTTTTTCAATGGTATTTTAGTGCTCTTGCTATGTGATGATACTGCAAACACTGGGAATCCAGTCACGGAGCTAGCAAAGCCAGCAACTGGCTTATCTCAGTTTCTGGTTGTGAAGCTGTGTCTTTGTTGCCCTGTTGCCTGAGGCATGAGTGAGCGTGAGTCTTGTCCACTATTTTGTGCAAAACTCTTTTAGTCCTCATTGATCCCTAGAAATACTATCCCCATCACTACCATTGACAGGAGGCCATGAGGCCTGCACAGAATTCCATGAAACCTGGACATGAGGTCCACTATTTCTGTTTTGTATCTGATCCACTGAAATGTCCAATATTGTCTCCTACTATTTGTGTGTTCATATGTTTTCTGTATTTTGTTATTTGTTTCAAGCAGAAGAGTTGGGTGAAGTCAGGAACTCAGAGCTATCTAGATTGAAAGACAAAGATGATCCTTTGGCAGTGGCCTTTGATGACAGTGCTTTAAACAGTTAGTTCCAAAGATGACATTTCCAGTTCCTAAAGTAGACCGATAATGTATTGTGAACCAGAAATAAATTTACATGCCTTCTTATAGCATGTAGACAGTATCTCTCTGATCTCAGCAAGAACGCTTAAGAGTACGTGGCTGATCTGAGCGAAAGAAAGAAGGTAACGTTTTCTTCGACAACTACTGTTTTCATATATGTTTTTGAAAATGTTATTAATGATATAAAATGACCTCAGGATAAATGACTTTGGATTGAGTCTTAGTGCATTATTGCTGTGGCACAGTAGCAATGGCAGGGTTTTGATTTCTAAAAGTTTTATTTCTAAAATATCAGTTGAAACGCATGGAACAGGAGCTCTGCGTGGTAGGTGTTTTCAAATGTTACATATTTTTATCATTCTTTATAAGAGAATTTCAAAGCATTATGTTACTTTCTTAGCTGGAGTAGTCTGGATTTGACCTATAGATTTCTCTTTATTTCACCTTAATGTACTTCCATAGATGAGAACATGAAGCAGTGGCTTTACAACAAAGGATGCCTAATTAGGCCGATATTAATTTCTTTCCCATTTGATTTAGTGCTCACTTATAAATCTTTGTTGTTACCATTCCAATATTATTAATTCTTTCATTCATTCATATGAATGAATGGTGCTGAGTGTCTGCATTATGCTAGACATGCAGCTACAAGGTCAAAGAAGACATGGTCATTTAGAGTAAATGAGACAATTATTCTTTCCTTTGAACATGGCTGATAAGAGTGAAATGTTTTATACCTGACACTAAAATGTATATGTTTTCATCCTTGAACCATTTACAAGATATATTTACCTGCTGTTTTATATATAATTGGCTAATGGCTTAGTGAACAGATAAAAACCCTTTAAGGCATATACTTAACCACTGGAAGTCATTTTCAAGAAAACAACATTTTAGGTGACACGGAAGGTCTATATTAAGAATGTTTTTGTGAACTTGTCAAAACAAAATTGTGCACTTGCAAATAAGATGCTCCGACGAGCATCCATATACACACACACACACATATATATATCTGTAGAGCATTTTGGATGCATATGTACATATATATATGTATATATAATGCAACCTAAATACTAAAATAAATAGCATGGCTCCCGTGCATACAAAGTGCCTTTGAGGTGCAGAGAATGCCTGACTTGTCATTATTTTTACTAGCACCTTGGCACCTGGTTGATACTCAAAACAAATGTATAGAATTTTTTGAATGGATATTTAGTGTTGTTGGTTGAATGGATTAACTGGAAGGAAGATGGGTGAATGAATTGTCGTCTGTATTCATACACAACCCTCTACAAAATAGCTAACACTTCACTGTGGGTCTTTAGGGAAAAAAACCAACCCTGACAGTTTCTTTGGGGCATGTACTTTATATCTGGCTGCTTTTATCCTCAGATTGTGGAAGCATGGAGCCACAGATAAATGCCAACTTCCTCTTTTGTATCTGGCTGCCAGGCAATTTCTATTACAATTTGAAAGGATCTTCATATTTTTAAAATATTTTTCTGGTTTTATCTGCTTAACTCATTGCTTAGATAGATAGGTTGTCAACTAGAGCTTGGAGCTATTTTCTTGGACTTACCACTACAGTGGTCCTTGATATAACATGAACTATGTACTATAGATGAGTTTCTTAAATTGTTGGATGAATATAAATGATAAGGAGTTGTATAACTTTTCACCTATGATGAATTTTTTCATTATATTCATACATATTACTTAAACCTGAAAATAAGCTGGTCTCTTTTTAAGTTTCAGATACGAAAATGAAATGCAGAGAGGTGAGGTGATGTGTTTACTGTCATTTATTTCAGCAGTTGTGCCAGACACACTCTTGAGTAGGAAGGATTCAGTAGTAACAGAAAATCATTGCTTTCAAGGACTTTATAATTTTGGGCGATGGGGAGGACAAGTAAAAAGGTGATTATACTACAATAATTGTAACTGTATTTAATGGATAAACAGAGTACCTTGAAAACATATAGGATGTATATTTCTTTTTTCTTTTTATTTATTTATTATTATACTTTAAGTTCCAGGGTATATGTGTAGAACGTGCAGGCTTGTTACATAGGTATACACGTGCCTTGGTGGTTTGTTACATTTATCCCCCATCATTTACATTAGGTATTTCTCCAAATGTTATCCCTCCCTGATTCCCACACCCTCTGCTATCCCTCCCCTAGACTCCCCACCCCTCGACAGGTCCCATTGTGTGACGTTCCCCTCCCTGTGTCCATGTGTTCTCATTGTTCAGTTCCCACTTATGAGTGAGAACATGTGGTGTTTGGTTTTCTGTTCTTGTGTCAGTTTACTGAGAATGATGGTTTCCGGCTTCATCCATGTCCCTGCAAAAGACATGACCTCATCCTTTTTTGTGGCTGCATAGTATTCCATGGTATATATGTGCCACATTTTCCTTGTTCAGTCTATGATGGGCATTTGGATTGGTTTCAAGTCTTTGCTATTGTAAACAGTGCCACAATAAACATTCGTGTGCATGTGTCTTTATAATAGAATGTTTTATAATCCTTTGGGTATATGCCCAGTAATGGAATTGCTGAGTCAAATGATATTTCTATTTCTAGATTCTTGAGGAATCGCCACACTGTCTTCCACAGTGGTTGAACTAATTTTCACTCCCACGAACAGTGAAAGCGTTCCCATTTTCTCCACAGGATGTATATTTCTATAAACAGACAGAAGTCAGTGAAACTTGAAGCAAGTTTATGGTTTCAAGTCCAAAGCTTTTTCTGCTAAAACAAGCCCTTTTCTCTTTTATCTCTGATGTTATCCTACACATGTTGGAAGCTGGTTAACAGAAATTAGTACATGAGAAATTCAACTTCAAATGAAATGAAGAGCTGGGTCTTCACAATGCTCAACTTTTGGTATTAGAGACTTCTAGAGAGGCTTACAGAATGGAATACAAGAGTTTGTTAGGGGTGATTAGAGAGTGGGACCTTATTGGAAGATCAGCTGCCAATTTATCAATGTGGGTTCACGATCTCTCAAAGTGATGGAGTGGTCAGTGAAAAGGAAAAAAAAAAGACAAACAGTTTTCTTCAAAGCTAGGCCCATGGGAGATACCACATAGAACCACTCTTTGGATGTCTAAAATTCCCCTGAAAACCTCAGTTCTTTATTAGACTCTTTCAATAGGGGAGGGGGAGTGGGGCTACACAACTGATCACGCAAAAAGAATACATTTGCAAAACTGGTGCACAAAAATCACAACGTGGTATTATAAAAGCAAAACAACATAAAGATAACTCTCTGTGTGTCAGCATAGAAATAATACACCTTAGCAAGAATAGAGGTTAAACAAAAACTTATAATTATCAGCAAGAATATATTGGGCTCACAGCTGCAGGGGGAACGGGATCTGACACAGGACAACCAGCCTGACCACAAAGCTGCAAGAGGAGGAGGCTCCATGCCGGCCTTGAGGAGCAGTGGGAGAAGAAAGACTTTTACATCCTTATCTCAACCACAGAGGTTTTTCTTCGCGACAAACACCCCTCATGCATCCGTTTATAGGCTCTCCATAAGGGTTGCATTCCCTTTCCAGGGCGATAATCAATATGCCTTTCCTGGGAAAGGGATCTGGGTAATAAGCCTCTCCATTACTCGTCCGTTTATAGGCTCTTTGCAATGAGAAGCTTATTATGTGCTGTTGTCTCTCTCCAGCAGTCAGGCTACGTGGTTTGTCCCTTTCGTAGAGTTCCTGTTTTTACAAAAACAGCTCAGCATAGCCAAAGTTACAAGTTACAGCTCAACAGAGCCAAAGTTACAAGTTACAGCTCAGCACAGTCAGAGTTACAAGCTACATTTTAACTTTTCACATTATTCTTCATTTTCTCAAATACAATCGATACAGTAAGTAACAAGGATAACAAAGCAAATAACTCATTTCGGGGATACCAAATTCTAAGAGAATTTACAATTAAAATTCACCAACAATTTCTTCTTGTTGTTTCAGATAGCTTGGGTTTTGCCAATTTTTCCAGAAACTTGGGGTTGCTCAGTCACCTCTGAGGGGTCCACAGTGTTCCCAGCAGGACCTTCTAGCAGTAATACTAACAATTGATTTCCAACTCCAGGCTCTGCAATCCCAAGCACTTGCTTAGGAAAACCTATCCAATCTTTCAACACATGTACTAAATAGACACAAAGATTTCATGATTAATAAAAGGTGAGGTGCATACTTATAGCTCCTTAAAAGTAGATAGCTGATTCTGATGATTCTTCCTACTTCTTAATTCACATCAACTCCTAATTAAACTAGGAAGACTTTTGATTTCTAGGATCTGTTGAGTGGAAATAAAATATTCACTATAATGGTTCTGAATAACAGAAATTGAATGTACTGTGAAGATTTTGATAATGAGATTAAAAATAAAATTTTAACTGGGGATTAATATTAAAATATTCTTGCATAATATTTGACCTTTATGACTTGGAGCACCAGAGCTTCTTTATCATGCATATTTCCATTTCTAATATCCTGAAGCTATTTCCTGTGTTTGTATTTCATAGTTCCTCCATTGTTTAGCTGTTTTGTCCATATATTCCCTCAAATGTGTGTTCTTTCATTATCACTTAGCAAACCAGAGTCAAAGTCAATTGCAGGGTAACTTAAATTCCAGTGTTCAGTTTTCTGGTTTCCTGAGCTTCAGACTTTTCCTCCTTGGTTTCCTCTGTGTCTTCCCTTTGTTTCCTGGAGTAGCTAATACTTTCTTCATAGATAAATATTCCCAGCTTCGCTCATTTTATCTTCTATCTAATTCCCCATATGTGGCTGTTGCAGTGATTTCTTCTCTTTTCATGATCTTCCCTTAAGTCATGCTCAAATTTTTGTCATGTCTTAAGAATCGGAACTTTTACCAAAATTGACGAATACTGTAAAAGATTTTCCACTTCAATGAAATATTTATTACTTTATGTCTGAGTCTGTGGATTCTTTTTATATAATATAAAAGTTACCTGATGTCATCATTATCAAAGTTACAATTTCAGCATCAGTTTGTCAAAAGCGATATAACATACAATTCCTTTTCTTTTTTTTTTTAGAGACAACTGCTTAAAACCAAAGCTATTTAGTATTCTATGCATTTTTTATAACTTAATAAGGTATAAGTTACGTACTGTAAGACACATATGTTAAGAATAAAGTCAATGAATTTTGGCAAATATGTAAAACCGTTCAACTACCCAATAGTCAAGGTTCAGAACATCTTCGTCACTTCCAGAGCGCAGACTCATATCCCTTCACAGTCAAACATCATATTGTGAACCACTGGTCAACTCTCATTGCTATAGTTTTATTTTTTCTAAAATATATAATGGGGTTCATACAATATGTGTCCTGTTGGCTTCTTTCAGTTAGCATAATACTTTTGATGTTTAATCATGTGTATAGCAATACTTTTCTCTTTATTGAGTATTTTTATTTCCTTGTGTGGCTTTTTCACATTGTATTTACCCATTCACCAATTGATGAACATTTGGGTTGTTTCATTCTTTACCTACCAGGAATAATACTGCCATAAATATCTGTTTAAAGGTCTTTGTGTGGATAAACGCTTTAATTTTTCTTGGGCAAATATCTATGAGTGGAATTGCTGGTTCATATAGTTAATTTACATTTAACTTTGAAGAAACTGCCAAACTGATTTCCAAAGCGGCTATAAAATTTTACATTCCCACCAGCAATTTGTAAGAATTTCTGTTGTTTCACCTTGTCAGCATTTGATATTGTCAGTTGACATAATTTTAGCTATTTAGTTGTATGTGCAATGATTTTAAGGACATTTCCTTTATAACCTGTGATGTTGAGAATCTTTTCACTGGCTTTTTGGCCATTCATGTCTCAGTCTCTCTCTCTCTCTCTTTCTCTCTCTCTGTGTGAGGTATCCATTCAAATCATTTGCCAATTTTATTGAATTGCTTCTGTTATTATTAAGTGTTCTTTTTATGTTCTAGATACATTTTGTCAGATAAATGTTTTGTAAATATTTCTACCAATCTGTATCTTTCTTACCAGTGCCTTTAGATGAACAAAAGTTTTGATGAAGTCCACTTGATAATTTCTTTTCTCTTATTGTTCGTGCTTTTTTATTTTATCCAAAATGAGTTTGCCTATCTCAGGATAATAAAAACTATCTCTTGCATCTGCCTTTAGAAGGCACAGTTGTAATTGTTATATATGTGTCTCTTTCCCGATGTCTATTGAGATTACCATTCTGGTTTTTCATTTTATTTTGTTAATACTGTCTGTTACATTAATTGATTTTCAGATAAAATCACTAATTTAATGTCCTTGCTTATAGAGGTCCGTTTTGATTTTTATTTTCTTCTTGAGACAGTTTTGGTAGTTTTGTGCCTTTTAAGAAATTAAGAAGATAAAATTTTTGGTATAATTTGTTCATAATTTTCCCTTTTCATTCTTTTAATGTCTGTAGAATCTGCTATGAAGATCCCTCTTTCATTCTCGGTACTGATAATTTGTCTCCTCCCATGTGGGAGGAGCCATCTGTAGATGTCAGTTATGTCAAATTAGTTGATAGTGTTGTTCAAATCTTCTATATTCTTACTGATATTTCGTTATATCTCAACTTTATTGAAGCATAATGGACAAATTGAAATTATATATATTCAAGCTGTGTACAATGTGATGATTTGATACCTGTGTACATTGTGAAAATAATTATGATCAGATTCATACATTCATTATCACAAATAGTTCTCTCTTTCTTCTGTATGGTGCTAATACTTAAGATCTCTGTTAGCAAATTTCAAATAAACAATACAGTTTATTAATAGTAATTATAGTCACATGGTGTATATTATATCTGTTCATCTTTGGTATGTTTAAAAATTACTGAGAAGTATTAAAATCTCTAATAGCTTTGTTTTTTCAATTTTGTCAGTTTACACTTTTGTATATGTTGAATGCTTATGTATTTAAAGTTGTTATATCTTACTGCTGCTTCTTGTAGGCAACATATACTAGATATTACTTTTTAATTTAATATCCAGTGTATCTGATACTGTTTTTTTAACTTAGTATTTCTATTTTATGCCTTCTTTTGCTTCAGATATTTTTAGTGTATAATTTCAATGTTCTGTTGTCTTTTTACCTACATTTTCTTGCATTTTTCAGTAATTACCTTAGGGATCATGACGTTTATCTGTAACAAACTATTCCAAGTTACTACTGACTTTCTTTTGGTAAAATACAGAAGCTTTCAGATCTATCCATCTAACATTGAAACCTTGATGTTTTATGAAAATTTTTGAAAACTCTAACAAGCCTGAAAACAGTTTGAGATAATGATACCCTAAAATAAACGACATTTTTACAGCTTAGAAGTGTTAAAAAGTTTTGTAGCTTTCTTTACAGTTATGAACATGTCTCCTCAGTAATCACACACACACACACACACACACACACACACACACACACACACGGAAATAGGGGCAATATTGACCCACACATGTACTTGATTTATTTTAGAACAGTCTTGTCAAATCATTTTAGCAAAGGGTAGTGGTGCAAAGCATTGTTCTTGTGTTGTAAAGAATAAAAGTAGTAGAAAACTTGTTATTTGTCTTTACAAAATATTTTGTATAAACATAATTATTCAGGAAAAAATGTGGTAGGTAAAAAAAAGGAGTACAAAGAAAGTATATTGGGTACTCAACAGATACAGGAGGAATTTGAGATGTAGGTAAGGGTTTCCTTAAAGCGATAGCTTTTGAATAGATAGCCTATGATGGGTGGATAAAAGTTCGATGGGTGAACAAGGAGGCAACTGACTTGCCAGCCAGAGAAAACAACATGAATAAAGCTAGGGAGGAAGAAAAAAACAACATCACACTGTGTAGAGAAGCTTGCTTCAATAAATATTTGTTGAATGAATGGAATTTTAATGCCCTATTTATAAAGCAAGTGTTAATAAGGCAAATATTTTAAATGGATTTGTAGTTAAACTGTGAAGCCTGAAAGAAGCTTGAAAAAAATGATACCCTAGAAGAAATAAGCATGTTCCTCGGCATGGATGGAGTTTAAAGGAATTTTGTAGTTTGTTTTATAGTTAGGAACATGTCTTTTCAGTAATTACATAGTGACTAATTTTATGATAAAGCTGAACACTTCACTTGAAATGTGTTTGATTCTGCAGATCGAGTATAGACTAAGAAGCTTTGACTAGAAAGCTAAGTATGAGTTACAACAATAAGCAAAAAATGAAATCTACTTTGAATTCTTACCTTTTATTCAAACAAATAACCAGCCTGTATGATTTTAGTGACATTCACTTCTCTTTAAAACAAAACAAAAACTCCAAAATAACCAAAATTATTTACTTAAACCAGACTTTTCCCTCATCTCTCCCTTGATCACCTTGGAGACTCAAGCTAACACACTAACTCTTACTTTCACAAATGCTGTTTCTTCTTCCTGTAGTTAATAATATCAGGTGGAGTGTGTTGTAATAAATACAGTCGAAAGAATCTCAAATCACTGCCTGCTCATGCAGCTCCTTGCCTGTGTCTGAAGGACCTCCCTGATCCACTCCTTACCTGTCTCATAACTGCTTTATATCTTTCAAGGCTGAGTTTTTGTATATCTTCTTGGAAAGCTTTCCTTGACATCCCACCTCAATCAGAGTTAGATGTCCCTTATTTGTGCCTGTATTATAGTGCTTATATGGAAAACATTGAATTTATATATTGATCTCCACCATCAGATTGTGAGAAACTCAAGGGCAGAAATTTTTACTTGTTTATGGATAACTTGTTCTTGGATCTTATAGGTTCTTAATACAGTTTAGTTAAAATACTAAAACATTAAACTGATTATTGCATTGATGATTTTCTTTCTTGTCTTTTATGTTATTCTTCCTTTCAATCTCAGTAGCATGCATTATAATGCTGTATCTGTTCCTGGGAACTGAGGTTCCATATGTATTTTGCAACCCTGTGCTTGTCCCTTTATATATCAGCCCATGATGACCTTGTCCTACATCTCCAAAGACCTAAAGCTAAACATCCTTCTAGCTCAAGTGAAGAGGCTTGTTTTATCAGAAATAACTTCTCTGAAATCCCCAACAGAGTAGTATTCTGAATTTCCATGATAATTTTTCTATAGAACTTTAATGTTCCATTTCCTGGATCCCATGTAGAAGCAGAATTTATATTTCATATAGTTTGTATTCCCCAGGAGGTATGAGGTACCTTTGCAATGGACACATACTCAAGATGCATTCAATGGCCTTTTATTAAGCATTGACCATTTGTTCAATAAATATTTACTCAACAAATGGTTTACTCATCACTTGCTTTGGAGGAAAACTTCAGCATAACACGATGTGGGTGAACATGTATTTGGAGGCAGAAAAATAAAAAGAAATGAGTCCAAAATATATCTTCTGTAAATTGCAGAATTTCACAAAACCATTTGTAATCTTTCTTTGTTTATGAAAATCTCCACAAAACCTAGCAAGCAGTTAGATTCTAAAATCAATTTGAAAAAGTGACACCCTAGAAGAAATAAATGTTTTCCTCAGGATAGAAGGAGTTTTAAAGGGTTTTGTAGTTTGCTCTATAGTTATAAACATGTCTTTTCAGTAATTACACACTAATTTTATAGTAAAGCTAAACATTTGAAATGTATTTGGTTCTTCAGATCAAGTATAGACCAGGAAGCTTTGAATGGAAAGCTAAGTATGAGTTATAACAATAAAAAATGAAATCTAGTTGGAGTTCTTTCCTTTTGTTTAAATAAATAATCAGACGGTATGATTTTAGTGACATTGACTCCTCTTTCTCTCTTTCTTCTTTCCTTTCAAAAGCATTTATTTAAATCAGACTTTCCTCTAATTTCTCCTTTGGTCACCTTGGAGACTCAAGCTAACATACTCTTATTTTCACAAACTCTTTCTGGTTCTTACTCCTGGCAAAGCAGAAAGCATTTAGCCAACTTAATGTGGCACATCCATATGGGCTCTGTTTCCACAGCAAAGAGCTTTCATGTTAATTTCACCAGGATATTGCAAGTGTGCAGCTCTACTTACCCTCCAAGGTAATTGCTAGGGCATCTGAGTCCAGTCTACTCCCAGGCTGAACAAGCAAGCCTCTAGAGAAAATGATCATTTGGAAGTCAGTTTAGTTTGATACACCAATAATGAGGCTCTTATCAGTAGTTGTTGAAGGAATGGTGATATACTGGCTGGCACAAGTCTTCACTTACTGACTTTATCCATGTTTTCAAGGAGAGACTACAAAAGCACTTTCTGTACAGTATAATGCTTCTCCAGGTACAGTGAGTAGACACTTGACTGTTTTCCTATTGTCTAACACTGGGTGTCCTTTTAGCTAATATGTACTTCCTCTGTTTTCGCCACTGAGGCTTCTTTCTTCTAGCCTTCCCCTCAAAAATGAAAGAAATTTCCTATATCAAGTATCTACTGTTTTCCTTTCGGTTGATTGCCCATTTTCTCTACTTGGAAGCTAATTTCGAAGAGGCAGGGAGCGCAGGTGAAATGTTCTCTGAGCTCTTCAGTGATGACAAAATAGAGGTGCTAGCACGTTGTTGATAGTTCTATCTTACATACATTTGAAAGCCTCCATTTTCAGGTAAGTGAACTATGAAGTAAAATAACTGCTTCAGTGCTGCAAGAGAAAGCTGCCTGATGCAAGGGGAAAACTTCACAAAGAGAATGTAAGTTCAGAACAGGGGGCTTGTGTGGAGAAAGTGTTCAGCGAATGTTTGCTGAATAAATGAATAAATAATGAGAGAACGAGAGTTAGCACTGCTGAATACACACGATGGCCATTCATATTTTATAACAGAATCCAGGACTGTAAATATCATTAACATCTGGCAGACTGTATCCTGATGAGGTTAATATGGTCTCAGCCACAGTGGTTTGGAGAAATAACTTATTCTAAACATGTGGCCAACTGGGAATATGATTCTGAGTAAAAAGCTAGTCTGTGACTTTGGATCTCCTTTAATATTTTCTTTAAAAATGATTCTATTTTATGTTTATTATTGTAAACATCTTTTATTTTTTTCACAAGTAGATGAGAAATAAATAATTAACTCCATGATGTAAAGGCAGAATATGTAAAGAAACACTGCCTTCTGAGGTTGGCCCCAGAGGAGAATCTTGCGGTAGGGATGTGAGCTTCACAAAATGCTCTTGCCATCCCCTGGGCATTGTCTGCTATCCCCATTACAGGTTCCAGGGGTGCAGCTTGCTCTTTCCTGCTGGATCAAATTTTATTATTGTTTTACTTTAGTTTAATTGAGGTTGAGTGCTTTTCTATATGGATTCCAAAAAATCAGGAATAAAAAGGAAACTCAGGAAATATAAGAAATCTGGATAATCCAGAAGATTTGCATCTTGGTCTTTGCATCACATATTGGCAAACATTTTCTATAAAGGGGCAGGTAGTAGGTGTTTCAGACTTGTGGACCATACTGTCTCTTTGGCCACTGCTCAACTCCGTAGTGGTAGTGTGAAAGCAGCCACAGACAATATACAGATAAACGGCTGAATTCCAGTAAAGCTTTAGAAAGACAGGCAGAGGCCGGGTGTGGTGGCTCACGCCTGTAATCCTCGCACTTTGGGAGGCTGAGGTGGGTGGATCACCTGAGGTCAGGAGTTCAAGACCAGCCAGGCCATCATGGTGAAACCCCATCTTTAAAAAAAAAAAAAAAAAAAAAAAAAAAAGAACCGAATTTGGCCTGTAGGCCAGTAGTTTGCCCACCCGTGCTGTATATTGGCAGACCTAATCTATTCCCTTGGGCAAAAACACATTCATGACAAGTTCTGTCCCTTACTAACACCATCATCTGAGCATGCCCCTTTGGACACCTGCATCTCTCAACCTCCAGACGAATGAGAGAGGTTAAGGATGATGATACCTTGAACTTTTTATTTGGTCTGAGGTCCTACCTCTTCCCTGATTCAGTGACATCATACGTTACCTGTATCTTCAGGGGCTTCTCATCCTCTACTATCTAAAGTGGGCCCACTCTTTGTTAAGTCTAAAATATAATATATTTGTAGCTTTCTTGACAGTTATGAACGTGTCATCTCATCATCATAAAACATAAACTCATCTAATTACTAACCAGAGACTCATTTCCTCCTGAAGTTTTTAGAAACATAATACAATTATTCTTGTTACTATTGGATCTGTTTATTCACAGCAGAGAGGGTACATAGGGGCCTATGTTTGCTTTGTATTGCTCAGTGAATCCTACATAATGCAAAAACAGTTTCCTGCTCGGGTCAGAGGCAAGTATTGTACAAAGTCCTGAAAGGAGCAAGATGAAGGATGGGAGAATGGAGTTATCTATATCACCTCCACATATATTCTACCGACATTCCCACATCAGCTGTTATTGGGACTTTTGTGCAAAAAAACTTACTTCTTAAAAGATCTCTCCTTTAGCAGAATAAATCACAAAGCCCATTTTTCCTCTGCTGTCATTCCAACTGAAGAGTCTGGGTCAGTTTGGGATAAGAGCCTTCTTATTCCTCCCGGTGCTTTTTGAAGTTGAGAGTATAACTGGGCCATGGTGATGGTCAGATAACTTTTTGCATAGTTCCTGTAGTTGGTACATGTATGCTGATCTTATTCCAGACAGGCAGTCATTGGGTTAGCTCATAAGATCATGATGTTCTTCATCGGTGGTGTGCCGTAACAGTGCAGCCTTTGGTCTGCACTCCTGACATTGTCTGTTACAGCTGTACATCAGACATTATCTCTTGAATATGCATGTCTGATGTTCGCTGTGTCCCACTGACATATCTCCTTCATTGTGATTTTTGAGGGCACTTCCTCATTCTGCCACTACACAGTGCTCCAGGCTCATCTTTTTTTTTTTTTTTTTTAATTGCATTTTAGGTTTTGGGGTACATGTGAAAAACATGCAAGGTTGTTGCATAGGTGCATACGTGGCAGTGTGATTTGCTGCCTTCCTCCCCTTCACCTATATCTGGCATTTCTCCCCATGCTATCCCTCCCCAACTCCCCACCCCGCTCTGTCCCCCCCTCCCCCAACAGACCCCAGTGTATAGTGCTCCCCTCCCTGTGTCCATGTGTTCTCATTGTTCAACACCCACCTATGAGTGAGAACATGTGGTGTTCGATTTTCTGTTCTTGTGTCAGTTTGCTGAGAATGATGGTTTCCAGGTTCATCCACGTCCCTACAAAGGACGCGAACTCATCGTTTTTGATGGCTGCATAATATTCCATGGTGTATATGTGCCACATTTTTCCTGTCCAGTCTGTCATCGATGGGCATCAGGCTCATCTTTTAAATTTACTGTCTCAATCCTAGAAGCGACCATTTCTACAAAGAACACTGGTTTCTTTTATTGGTTAATCTGGCTATATTTCACAAGATCTGGATGCAAAGTGTGACAAATAGCATTTTTCATGTAAGATTGCAAGAAGGTGGACTCTCTTAAGATCTTCTGTTGGGCAATGTCTTTCAACACCTTTCTTCAGAATCCAGGGGTTGGTGGGAGGAAGCTATATATTCATAAATGTTAAGGAGTTTTGCAAGAGGCACCATCATTGTTGAGAAAGTGCCCTTGCCAATGGAACATTTCTCATAGCTGCTTATGAATAAAAACAAAGGAAGGACTATAATCTTGGACTGTCTGCAAGCTGCTTCTACCACTGGCCTCAGCATTTAGCATGGTCACAGATATGATAGTAGGTGGTGAGAGCTGCCTCGTGAGACAACTTAGACTTGGAATCTTTAAACCAAGGTGCTAGGTGAGCCTGCATTTTGTATACCTAATACCTATTTTGAGCTTTTTGTAACCTACACAGGATAGAGTAGAACTTATGATTGGATTCAGCCTCCCAATTTGGTGGTTACTGTGGTGATTAGGGTGGGGCCACAGGAATGAAAGGAATAATGAGTACAATATTATGAAAGAGAATTGGTGACTTATTACATATAAGATAAATGGGAAAGGGAAGAATAAAAAAACAAGAGTTTTCTGGTTAAAAGTGGTTAGTGATACTGTATAGGAACATGGGATATTGATGCAGGTGCCTACCAGAAAGTTGGAAATGTGCATCTCAAACTCAGAAAAGAAAATCTGGGTGAATGGATTCAGGAGCCATTTTCACAGACATCATAATGAATTATTTTCTTCCATGGGTCTGACACATGCCTTGAAAACTGTATGTGTGCTGTGAATACTAATACATGGCTGCAGTTTTCTTCAAAAAGGGATAATGGGTTGAATATGAAGTTATCTCTAAAGAATCAGACTCGGTCTATTCCCTCATGTTCTTTATATGAATGTTAAAATCAGGATCTAAATAGCAACAACAAAAAAAGACTAGTTCGATAAACTGCCAGACTACAAAGTTATGAGCATGTGCTCTATGCTAATATGAGAATCACTGTGATTGTAGGAGCTCTTAGTAAATTGCATGTTTTACAAAGTATAAATTTCTATTCCTTTAGAAATGTGAAAGCTTTTTAAGGTTATATTTGTATTTCATTTATAAATTATTTTTCCTGAGAGATGTAATTCTTATTTTGGCTTCTATTTTCATTTTATTTAAGAGATAGCAGTAGTTAACGCTTTATAACTGCAGCCCACCAGTGTTTCTGGTAAGAGGAATGAATTGAGAGCTGTGGTTACATCTATGCTCATTGTTCATGTGAGCTACATTCACTGTGAACTGTGGAGAATCTAGTAAAATCTTTTCTGTATCATATGTTGGAAATGTTGGAGGGCAATTTTGATATAAGTACACAAAAGGAGATAACCGAAAAGTTAGAAATTTTACTTCTTTGAAGGACATTAACAGTTAGGTCCTATATTCATGGGAAGGAGGTTTCAAGATGGCTTTTATTTCTCTGTAAGGCATCCTTGAACAGGACAAAGAATGTGGTTTAATTAAGTCTATTGAATCCACAATATAGGGAAACTAATTGATCTCTATTCTTTATGTGCCCATAATCACTCTTTCAGTCATGTCATTTTCTGAATGTTGGTGATGGCACAAATATGTGACAAATATTTGACTGCTGCTTCCTTCTGCTGGACATAGAGTGGGCATAGTCAAATGCTCACTGGAACTCTGATGGTCCCTGCTGTGGATTCAGAATTCTTCTCTACACAATGATTGAAATGACTGTAATTGAAATGTTCAGTATAACCTGTAACTCTCTTGTGCAAGACGAAACAGAAGTTTGTAGGAACACTGACCACTTTTACTATGTAGATTTGGAAACTTCCAGTTAGACCCATCAAAGACAGAAATGTTTAAGAAACAGGTGGGTTCTCAGTGCAAACCTTTGCTGATCACGCTTTGATTCAATTACTGTAATTTATCTTTGTGCTTTTGAGTACTCCTCTTTAAATATCAGTACATCAGAATTGATAGTTTAATGGGTTTTTGAAAAAAAATCTTGTTAATCAACTTGTATCATTACCATTTTTGGCAGAGTCCTGTTCACATCAGTTTTTGTCGTGGTGCAATGAGTTGGTCTTAAATAAGAGCATATCATAAACCCAGGACAAAATCAGCCAGAATTTCTCAGTATGTTAATTACAGTTTGCACATCAATGAAATAGTAAACTGAAAGAAAAGTAGGGAAGAAAAATAGTAACTTGATGGTGTTCCCCACTGTATGGACTCAACACCCTTTCTTCCTCACTTCAAACCAAGGATGGACTCTGGCTTTGACTGCGACAGACCTGAGGCACAGTGCCAAAGGGATCTAGGAGATTCTGACTTTCCAAATGTGAATCACTATAAACCTGTGGTCAGGAGACCTGGGCTTCAGCTGTATTCTTGATCATATCATTATCAAGGTTTTACATGCCTCATTTTCATTATCTATAAAATAAAAGTTAAATTATTATCCAGAATAGATTATTCTATTTCTTAGTTCCTCTTGCCTTTTTTCTACCATGTTCTCTTGGATAGTCCCTAAGCTCTGAAGTGCAGAGAACTACCCCAGGCCTGAAACTGAGGGATGATACAAAGCCTTTCCCTGCCCTTTCTTCATATTCAGTACAACATAACTGACATGTTATGTTGCTTATTCCACCTTAAAGCAGTGGGAAAGATAAATGTCAGCAAACAGAGGAAAGACAAAGATGAAAGAGCAAATTTCCGAAAACTGAGAAATGAGCATGAACAAAACATTTATAGAAGAATAAATATACGTGAGCATATACGTGGGCTTGTGTCGAAGCTCACTGGTCATCAGGGTAATACCAACTTATATTCTTTATCATTGTTAAAGCACCAAAGTAACATTTTTAAATATGATAGTAATAATGCTTTCAGGGTATAAATTGTTAGAATATTTATAAAAATAATTTAGCAACATGCACCAAGAAGCCCTTGAACCCATTGATTTCCCTTTTAGGATTTATTCAAATAATCTATTTAGAAAGTTGAATAAATATTTCTGTAAAAATGTTATTAGTAAGAGTGGAAAACTGGAAGCAATATATGAAATGACAGTTAAATAGATTATGGAACATCAATGGAATGCCATATTATATGGTTATTTATAATGAGCCATTAAAGAATAATGAATATTAACTTATAAAATCATTATGCAGTAGAATCTACCAGAAGCATATTGTCTTTTCAGTTATATAAGTGTGTGTGTTTGTGTGTGTGTGTGTTCGCATATGTAAGTGCATGTGTGTGTACTGGAAGACATTACATAAACTTCAGTCACTGTTAAGAAATTTCAAAAAAGTTTTATCCTTTGCCTTTATTCTATGTTTGCTAATAAGACAATAGAATAGTTTAAACTTTCTTGAGAAGGCATTGTGAAATAGGCTAAAAGTACTATTTATAATTTCTAAGTACAATGATTTTTAAGTTGGTAATACATCAAATTATGACATGCTGAACAATTTCAGTAACATATTTTGTCAGATGTTTTTCTAGTTTCAAAACATACTAGCACAAAGTGTCATTTGTTACCACCAGTGATGAATTTAAAAGATATTAAAGAGAAGGGAGGAAATTTAAAATGTAAATAAAAATTGGTATTTCTGCCAGCCAAAAAAAAAAAAAAAAATCACAAAAAGATACTCTGTATTTTCCACTCTGGTTTTCTCTCCGGGAGTGAATCATTTTGCCAGCAATATTGATTCTCTAAGTCAATTGGGATGTCCTTTAATTGTTAAAGTAGCATACTGTGTGCCTGGCATAATCATTTTGAATGAATAATATTTTCTCACGTAGTTCATTCGGAGGAGCATAGATATCACTTTAAGCTTGTTGACTTTCCCTCATTTTCTAAAATAATGTTTAGTATTAATACTTTTCAGTCAAAATGACCCTAACATTGGAAAATTTCACAACTAGTTAAATTCTTAAAAGCAAGTATTTGTTACTTTGTGTTGATTTCTAATTGAGCTTGCATTTGAAATGTAGATGTCTTTAACAACATGCTCCCATTACAAATGAATTGGATGTCTTCACCCCATACCACTTTTAATTGTATGGAATTGCTTATTTTGGTTTACGGTGACTCATTTTTAACTCCAGACCAAATAAAACAAAGAGCACTGTAGATCTAAACTACAGTAACCCAATCTTGAAATTATTAAAAATACATGAACCAGATGGCAGCCCTCCAGGGTACTTTGTCTGCCACAGATATCAGATTAGAACTTTCATAAGCAGACTGTTTAATAACGCACATTTTCTAGACCTCCACAAAAACCCTGCATTTCAGTGAAATTGACTAGAAGCCAATTAGGAAGGGGCCTGACCCAAACTATAGGAAATAAAAAATAGATTAGCCAAGCTGTAACAAACAGAAGGCCCATTAAATTAATATTAGCTTAAAAACTATACACTGCACCATCCATGAAATATGTATTGCCTTATGAAAACATCATTTCACCTTATTGTCGTTTTAATAACAGTGTGTTTTGAACAGTTGATGCATATTGGATGTGAATGTTCTAGCCTAATAAGAAACTTATGAAGGAACCCAGGTGCTGCAATAAATCCATAAGGTAGCTAGAGGAAATGTCGACTTTTGGACTCTCTTTAAGCAGATGAAGCTTTCTCTTCCCTGTTTGCTAGGGACTAAAACAAGATTACATGCTGAGTTTCGTAAAATTCACACAGGGAGTGGCATGAAATTTTGCCTCCTGATTGAACTTTTTCTGACACATCAAATTACCTCAACTAGATCTCAAGTTCTTCTTTGTGAGTGAGCAGCAGTTATGTAAGTTAGTGAGCGCTGGATTCAATCTGAGGATTATTTGTTTAACCAATGTTTGTCAGTTTGCTTCTTTTGGTGGGTCTGTAGTTATTCAGTAGGTTTCTGTTTGCTGTGATATAAAAGACTGTAACATAAAGCTACTCATCTCATCCTGTCTGTTGGTGCAACTCAAACACAATGGGATCATGCAACCTCTCTTTTGCTCTCCTCAGATATTTTTAAAAAATCGATTTGTACTACATCAGCAATGTGAAGTTTATATATATTTAAAAGGAAGCAAAGCTTGTTCAAATTTCTCTTATTTGTGCAATTGGCTATGAAATATATCTTTGGTAATTGAGTAATTGTTTCTTTAATATTTTATGTAATGAACGTAACAAGCTTAAAAGAAGAAAAAGGTCCTAATGTCTTCCTGCTTTCCTGCTTCACAATATATAATGAGCACTTTAACACTTCGTTTGTTTTTGAGATGGAATCTCACTTTGTCACCAAGGCTAGAGTGCAGTGGCATGATCCGGGATCACTGCAACCTCTGCCTCCCAAGTTCAAGCGATTCTCTTGCCTCAGCCTCCCGAATAGCTAGAATTACAGGCATATGCCACCATGTATTTTTGTATTTTTAGTAGAGACAGGGTTTCACCATATTGGTTAGGCTGGCCTTCTGACCTGGTGATCCGCCCACCTCAGCCTCCCAAAGTGTTGGGATTACAGGCATGAGCCACCACATCCAGCCACGTTTTCACACTTTTTAAATGGTTTTGTGACAGTACCATTGATGTTGCATAGTATTTATAGTATGTGTGTTCTTTATTTTATTTAGACATCTCTGTAATAACAAATATGTAGATTCTTTGTATTTATTTTTGGAAGTAATAAGTAATAAAAATTTGGTACTTATATTGTTCTTTGTTTCTATTTTAAAGTAAATTCCTAAAGAAAATATTTATGGGTCAAAAGCTCTGAAAATTTTTACATTTAATATAACTGCTGGATTTATGGAAAGGCTCTGAAAACTTACACTGTCATCACAATATGTTAAGAGTAACAGTCATACCATTTCCATGCCAAAATTCTATATGCTATTAAAATATTACTAGTATTTATTCATTTATAATTTTGCTTAATTTTTTAAATATATTTTTTTATTTATAAGACCTTATATTCTATTAGCATAATTATGGTGACCAGTTTTCTCCTTGGTTTGCCCTGGAATATGTTAGCTTTTTATGTATTTTAATAATTTATTTTTTTGTTAGTTAAACCTATTGACTTTTTTCTTTTGTTTGCTATTGTAGAATAATTTTGTAACTTGAAAGCTCTGAATTCTTCATATGTCACTTTCTAATCATTTTAATATTTGATTATCTCTTTAATACATACACAATTCTGATGTGTTTTATGATGTGGGTAGAACATTGATTTGTTTTTTCATTAGTAAATTTTCCTAAGGTTCCTAACTCCTTTTGTTGAATAGTCCATGTTAAGTTTTTTACTCAAAGCTTTTCAATAATTCTTGAACAATTTTAATCATTGTTCTTTAAACTAAGTTGAATGTTTCTGGGTATTTCAATGAAGGCTGATGCCAGCTAGAAGGAAACAAAAATACTGTAACTTAAAGAGTTACATAAGTGTGCACTATATAGATTGCTTTTGCCTTTTCCTATTTTTTTCTGTTACTTACTGTATTTATTGACAAATCTAATTTTTAAATAATTTTAAAATTATGAACCTTCCCTATATTAACTTTTACTGAGAGAAAGCAAAATTTTCCTAATGTAAATTATTTCTAGTTGTTGTCTCTTTTCTCCGAGATAAAAAAACACACAATTGTGTAATCTTAGCCTTATTCTTTTTGTCTTTGTGACATATTTGATCAATGCCATTTGCAAAGGCTTTGACTGTGTGTGCATTCAGTTGTTCCAGACAGCCATTTGAGGAACTGCTCTAGAGATGACTTTATGAATTTGAAAGAATTCCTTATTTTAACTTATTCTGTGATTAGATGAATATCAGAAATGGTTCTTCCAGGAAAACATCATCCTTAAATATCATGATGATTAATCAGTGATTTTTAAAAATTGCCACAATACATATTGTTTTAAAATACATATATTTTGCTTATTAATAAGATATTTGGGACCATTTTCATGCAACCTAATTTTCTTCTTAGAACTCAGTGTTTAATAGAGGTGAGGGAGCAATTGTCTATCAAGCTATAGTTTTTATTTGCATAGAACTCTGAAAAAGTCAAATTAAATCACTGATTAGGAATAGCTTGAGGTGAAGAGAGTAAGCATTTTAGGAAGCAATTGAAGTCAAAAGATTGAAAAACTACAAATGAGAAGAAAGTCTGAGGGTGACTAGGTCAGTATTCTTGTCACAGGAACATAGTTTTCTTCTGTGTCCTTAATAAAATGATTCTCAGTGATTCAAAATTAGACAAAAAATAGTGCTATGAAATTTGTCTAATTTTTTAATCTTCTTTAAAATATAGAGTTTGAAAGGTCTATAAAGGAAAGCTTTAAAAACTGGTAGGTAGAAACAACATGGAAATTTTTTGCCTATGATTTTTTCCCCCCAAATAGTGCTGAATTTAGAGATAGGCACCATTTAAGCAATGCACATTTGACTAAAGCAATTCAGTCCATTTGTCCTATTTTAGAAGGTAGTTATGGAATCTGGATTATCACATTTTCTCTTGTCAATGTTGAGATTTCAGTCAGATCCCAGTAATGCCTTCTATTGCGCACAACAGCAAGTAGAGAGAGGAGACTTAAGAGCAAAGATGTTCTCTTTCTTGGATTCCTTATGTGAATAACAATAACAACAACATTCATCGAATGTTTATTATGGACCAGGCATCATTCTATCTACCTGCATGTGTGGGTATATACATCTATATATAGTTACAGACCCACACGTGTGAGTATATACATGTATATATAGTTACAGACAGTTTATAATTAAACTGTATATATAATTTATGTATATAAATTAATACTTATCACTATCCTGTGAAGTAGATACTATTAATATCTCCATCTAACAAAAAAGAAGCTAAGGCTTACAGAGTTAAGGGACTTGTCCAGGGTAATGCAGCTGATAGTGTCGTTTGAGTAAACAAAGCTGAAGCCTTCCATTAAAATAGATGAACAGTAAAATAAGAAACAAATTGTAATGAGAAAATAGGTTTTGAATAAAATGGTTGTAAGAACTCCCGTTAGTCAACTTTATGTCTCTGGTTATAATTCTTAATCAGTGAATACTGATTTTGGGGGACAGGATATGCGGAAATGAAATGACCAGTGAGAGACTTTAAAGCTCTCAATATTTCTAGGCGAATATTCTCTCAGTGAATAGTGAATCAACAAGCCTGAAAAAGTAAATTTTAATATATTAAATGAAAGAATAACTTTCGATATTCAGTGTTTTAAATACCTATTTTAGTTTAGTTTGGGATTGAGGATATATCCTACACTGCTCTTAGTCTCGTTAGGACTTGAGATAACCGCACTGTCTTTTATAATGCTGCTGTTTTTGTAACGATACTCAGGAGGCAGTACACGTCTCCAGCTATTGACATTTGGTCATTGCCACAGTTCATATCCGCATTTTAGACATCATCCTTTTCTCTGTCTCCTTTTAATATTTTAGAAAAAGTACATTTACTCACCTCTCCACATTTTGACCAAAAAGAAAAGGAGAGACAAATATAAAATGTGTATCAAGGCCAAGTTTGGGGGAAGTAATTTTAATTATTAGAAGTAAACAAAGATTTTCTTAGCTAACTAATATTACATAGTGCAATATTATTCTATAAAAGACTTGGAAATATATTGACAATGGGGCTTGTGCTTTTCTAGTGTAAAACTATAGATATTTAAAAACAATAAGAGTTCTCTTTAATTGAGCCTCATTTTTCTTTTCACTTTTCACTTTTTTTTGGTAACAAGGATTTGCTTTGTTCTTCAGAAATTGAGTTAGAAGAGCAGTTGCTGGATAATAGGATCTTAATCTCCTACCATCAGGCTTAGCAATGATACATCCTTGATATTCAGAATATCAACATGCTGCTTGACATATGTTGTCAATTCTATGGCAGCAAATAAAATGATATTAATATCTCACTTTTGAATTTTACAATTAAGTTAATACTATGGTAGATGATTAATTAAGATGTGAATTAATATTGAATAGTTCCTTAAGACCAAAATAGATACATCAACCAAAATAGATACTGAACTTTTTATTCTATATACTTCTATATTTAAATATAAACTGTTTTTTTAAAAATAAATTCAAACAATACATATAAACTAAAAATATAGTCTTATTTTACTTGTCCACCTTACCCCATCCACTCGTTTCCTAGCAGTTAGGGCTGCTATAGAAGAATAGTACTAGATCAGATGTCTTAAACAATAAACATTTATTTCTCATAGTTCTGCAGGCCAGAAGCCTGAGATCAGGGTGCCAACATGGATGGGTTCTGGCAAAGGCACTATTCCACGTTGCAGGCTACTGGTTTCTGGCTGCATCCTCCCATGGAAGAAAGAGGGTGAGAGAGCTCTCTGGGATTTCTTTTATAAGGGCGCTAATCCCAGTAATGTGAGTCCTATCCTCATGACCTCATCATCTTCCAAGCCTCTTCTCCATAATACCATTCTCTTAGGGGTTAGGATTGCAACATATGAATTTGGGGATGACACAAGCATTCAGTCCATAATAGCACCTTTCTAGAACTTTTCATGGAATACAGACAACTTTTTCATGGCATAAAGATACAGATAGAGATGTAAATATAAATATATTTGTAAGGTATATTGCTGAGTCAAAATGAGGAAACTGAGGCCAGTGTGAGAAAATGAGAATCTAATTTATTCAGCTCCCGGGTGAGGTTCTGTGGTCCAGGAAGGGGCCAGAGAAGTCACACTGGGCTTCTCAGGGTGTGGGGTTTTATAGGGAGTGGAGGTAATTGATTGGTCTTTAGGGAAACAAAGAGCAGACAGTTGCATTGGTGAGGAGCGTTGATTGATTGTTAGGAAAACAAAGAGCAGACAGTTTCATTGGTGAGTTTCATTGGTGAGGGGGTTTGATTGATTACTAGGGAAACAAAGAGCAGAGAGTTTTATTGGTGAGGGGAAGTCAAGGTGCTGATGGGGCGAGCTGCCATTGGTTGCCAAGCGGGACTACTGGTGGGCTGACCGGCTGGGGAGGTCAATGTTAAGCTGCCGTTGGACAAATCTTTGGCAGACTTTTTAAATTTTGAAGGAGTCAAGTGAGGAATGCAGGAGTGGGTGTGTGGAGCCTGCATAGAGAGACCAGATAGGAGTGGGTGTGGGGAGCCAGCATAGAGAGGCTGGCACGGGGAGAGATAAGTGTGTCCATTTAACTCCCGGTGAGGCAGCTGGCCTTTACAATATTTATTTATATTAAATATATTTAATAGCTATGTAGATCTTGCTTTAAAAAAATGAGATCATACTATGTTTTTCTTCAAACTGTTTGTATTAAAAAGTTGTCTTGGTATTTGAGAATATACATATATATTTTAAGTGCTCATTTTTCTTTTTATGGATGACATGGTTAAAGTTTTTCTTTCTGTGGTGGATGTCTCCATACACGCAGACCCTATGAGAATTTGGGAGAATTCTCTGTTCTCACAGATCCTGTGGAGAAGCATTAATGAAAATGGAAGCTCTAGCAGAATCAGTGCTACAGAGCACTAAAGAGACTATGAAGCATAGATTCTGTAGAGGTGCACTCTCATTTCAGACTTTAGCAACTGTTATTCCTTTCTCTTCACATGCTATTAAATCATAACCTGTCTCCTGCTCTAGTTTCTTCCAGACATCTTCCATAAAATATTTGATCAATTATTGCAGGCTGCAGTAATTTTTATAATGCTCTTGATTTGTCAGAAGACTTCCGCAAATCCCAAATCACCTGTTAGTCTTTACCCTCCAACATTCTTTAACATTTCCCAGAAGGCAACTCAAGCCATGATAAACCTTGCATTTTAACATTCAACCTGATGCATTTCCTTTTTGTTTCCCTTTGAAAGAGGTCCAACATTTTTACTCCCGTGCTTTTCATATCTGTTAGTGTCAATATTGTTTGCCAGATACAAAGTAAATGGCAGAAAGAGTGGCCAAAGCTGAGTGAACGACACTTGTTGCAGAATATACTCAACACTGGATAAAATGGAAGAGCAATCTGGCTGAGGCATTTAGAGCTTTGGCTGAGATTTTCAATAGAATATGCTTTGCCAAGTTCTCATTGACTGGAAACTCAAGGCATAGAGAAAATACAAATGCATGTTTTTTGATGCAGACATACTGTTTGTTGTAAAGGATTGTGATACACACAGATCATATGCTTGTGTTTATTATGTATTAGTAAAATACTTCAGAGATAAAATAATAGTGTTGTGTGGGCATGGCCAGTGGATTATTTATTCATACATATCTTTGTGCATGTAAATATGTGTGTAGCATAGACTGATAAGAGTGGAAATGCTGGGAAAGAGATGTTGAGGGACTTAGGAAGTTGGAACTTCAAATAGAAACTAATCTTTTCAATGCTTATTTCATTACATCTATGAAACATACCACCAATATTCCGATGAAATCATCCAGCATTTCAGGGGATATATAGAAATGTACAATTTAAATCTTACCTTCAAAGATATTATCACTTAAATAGGGAAGGTAAACACTTTACATTAAAAAACTTTAGATAAAAAGTATTTTTAGGTGGCATTGAATATGAAATTATAATAGAAATTTAAGAGTATGAAAAGTTAAAGGCTCTAGTATCAAAGAAAGCTTTTCTTTAGAAATTTTAAATTCACATAGGTGGGGATAGCTTTTTATAGACCAACTTTCTCCAAGGAGACTATCTAGAAAATCTAGACAAAATTAAAATTGTCTGTCAAAAAGGATTAGAGAGCTACCAAGAAGGCTTGAGGAGCCAAGAGCTCAAAAGAGGAAAGGAGTAACATTAAGCTGACATTTGGTACCACTTTTTCTCATCATAGCACCTGCCCATTCTAAAGGGGTTTACTGAGATGGATAGAATAAGAGCAAAACTGTCAGTCTCAGAAGGCTATAGGATCAGAAACTGGAGTCCAGGGACTACCAAAAAGGTGGGCCTCATATACTCTCAAGGCTTCCACTTGTATTCCTGGAGGACTTTACCCTTAGAGTAAGAGTGACTGTCTTGGTCTGTTAAGGCTGCTATAACAAAATACCACGGACTGGGTAGCTTATAAACAACAAATGCTGGGAAGTGCAAGACAGATGCAGTGTCTGACAGATGCAGTGTCTCCTGAGGGCATGCTTCCTGGTTCATAGCTGTTTTGCTGTGTCCTCACATGGTGGAAGTGGGTAGGGATCCTTAGGGGTTCTTTTATAAGGGTACTAACACACTTCATGAGGGCTCTGCCCTCATCCTCTAATCTCCTCCCAAAGGTCCCACCTCATAATACTATCACCTTGGCAATTAGGATTTCAACATGTGAAATTTGGAGGACACAAAATTTTGACCATAGTAGCTGCCTTTCACAAAGAGCAGCCTTCACAAAGCACAAAGCTTTGCTTTGAAGCAGTTAAAAAATAGCTTGATTATGTTTTGACCATAACAGCTTGCCAGATATCTCATCCAGAGACTCAAATTAGCTCTATGAGATTTCATGTAAAATCCTCATTTCCAATCAAATTACTAAGAATGGAAGGAAATGACATTACATAGCTAAAAACTATGGAAAAATAGATGGAAAATAGATGCAGATCTACAGGACATCCAGACGTTCATAAAAATGAACAAGGACTTTAAGATACTTATGAGCTCCAGTTATTGCAGTTAGCACCATTTAATGTGGTATAGACGTACGCTTTCTTGGCTACTTTCACAAGTTCCTGTTACCTGCCTGGACTTTTCAAGCCATTTCAGTTTACTTCTCTTGCTTAATTTAGGTGTTGCTTTCTGTTTTGAACTGCCTTTTTTTTTTTTTTTAAGATATAGTCTTGCTTTGTCACCAGATTGGAGTACAGTGGCATAATCTTGGCTCACTGCAACCTCCATCTCCAGGGTTCAAGTGATTCTCCTGCCACAGCCTCCCAAATAGCTGGGACTACAGGCATGCACCACCATGCCAGGCTAATTTTTCTATTTTTAGTAGAGATGGGGTTTCACCATGTTGGCTAGGATGGTCTTGATCTCTTGACCTCATTATTATCCACCTGCCTCAGCCTCCTAAAGTGCTGGGATTACTGACATGAGCCACTGCGCCCAGCCGAACTGCTCTTCTTACTACATTTGGTATGCATGTTGATAACTTGGTAAACCACACATGAAGACAACTTTCTATAAACTGCCAGTTTATCTCCCTTGCTCAATTCTTCATTTCCCAAGACTCTCAGAAAACTCTTCCTTCTGAACCTATAATCCTTCTTCCCTCCATTAAAAGTAAGAGTGGTGGGAACCTAAAGGAAGATGTATAACTCAACCATTTAAGTTGGAAAGTGTCTTGGATATTTTTTGCTGAATTTAGGTGTCATACATAAAACTACACAAAAGTGGAAATTAGGGATCTCAGACACTTCATCAATTTGACATTTCTTGATAGTAACGTTGTCTTATTTGGACACTGAACTCCAGTCTCTTGACACAGCTGGGAATTAAGGCAAGTTATCTTCTCCTGCAGGTCATGGCCTAGGACACCTTCTCTGTTCTTCTGAACTCATCTCCACAAAGTAAGAACTGTGGGGGTTTAGTTGAGGAGCTATGGTGCCTGCTGGTGAATTGTCAAAATCATTTTTTCAAGGAGAGCAATATGTTGCTCCCACTTACATAAGAATTATAGGTAACTGAGGCTAATTTTAAAATGTCCATGACCTTCAGATAACTTATTATTTACAGGTCTACTGGCTAGAAGGGGATATCTAAAGTCACCTTTGTAAGAGAAAACATGCAGTTGACATATTTGTACTGTCTGTCTAACGTGCTTTTCTCTTTTAGTCTAGCATTAGCAGTAGAAACTCATTTCCCTCAATGAGGGAAGAGGTCAATGAGAATACCTTGTCTTTCTGGTCAAAGGGATGGATATCTAAGTCAGGGCTGGCCAAAATTGAGCCAGTTAGAGACTCCTTTTACTGATACATTTATCCATCCTCTCTTCTCCTGTACATGCCCTCCCGCTCACACCCCCCCAGCCCCCCACCACCAAAACAGGGAGAGAACAGTGGGTTTCTTTTTCTTTGTTCTGGGACTAAGTAAAATTGTCTATGGTAATACATTGCCTCCTGTTCATCTTAGGGAAGTGATCACAATTCACAGATGGGGAACAAATGGCAAAACTCATATATAAACATCATACGAGGGGATAGGTATGCTAATTTGCTTGACTGTGGTAATCATTGACTATATCAAAACACCATGTTACATCAAATTTATAGAAATTTTATTAAAAGTTTATAAAGATACAAAGAAAACCTAAAACATATGTAAATACACATAAGGAGAGGGAGGCAGACAGAGAGAGAGACTATTTTGGTCATTTTACCTCTGAATCTAGGTTTGACATCATGTCAGGTTTTAGTTGCCTTTTTGTCACTTGCACTGAGAGAGTACTTAGTAGTACATAGGAGTGGATGTCAATTACTCAAATTAGCAAGTCCCCTTGAATATGCGCAACAATATAAAGCTAATTAAATGTGAAGCAACTCTAACATAGCTTCATGTAGAGTTTGATTTTAAGATCTTTATCATGATCCTGCTAACTTAGAATATATGATGCTTATAAAATATGATTCATATTCTTTACAAGTATAATCTTAAAATTATTTTTCTTGTCCCTTTTAGTGAAGGAGAATTCAGAATAAAAATGGACCCCAAGAGATATATTATTTCAGCATGCCTTGGAATTATGTATCAAACAATGAATTACCCTGTTAGGAGGGTTTTATAATTTGAAAATAACTACACCATAGGGATTATTTTAAATATTTTTGAAGGATTAATATTTACTTATTTGTACCCTAGTGTGTATTAGTTCTTAATATAATATTTAAGGCAAATGAAGCTGAATTGCTTTAGAAATATTGTACATTTGAAAAGTTTACCATCACAGTGGACTTTTTCTCTTTTGGAAATAGTGGAATTCTACTCTAATATATTTCAATACTTATCTTTTCTTTGCTTCTGAGGAGCAATGCTTTAATATCCCATAGAAGATCTTATGTACATGGCATTTGAAAATGCATTCTTGACTGAAATTACTCTATCTGAAACTATGAAACACAATATTTGTTTATTTGGTAACTTCAAGAAATGACATGCTAGGGATGGAGTAAGATAGATAAATAAAAGGCTCCACGGATAATCCTTCCCTCCTCCTACAACCTGCAGGAACAACAAATTTAACAACTACCTACACAAAAAAGCAACCTCATAGGAATGGAAAATCAGATCATCAGGTGATACCTTTGAGTCTGCAAAAACCACAGCATAACTGGGCTTGGAGTGCTCCTAATGCACACATGGCTTAAATAACCACACGTAGGTCCTTTCAAATATCTGGAGAGCTTTCCCAAGAAGGATAGGTACAAACAAACCCAAGCTGCAAAGACTGCAATTAGTACCTAACTCTTCAATGCCCAGACACTGATGAACATCCACAACCATTGAGATCATCCAGAAAACATGACCACACAAAACACATTAAATAAGGCAGCAGAGAACAATCCTGGAGAAACAGATACGTAATCTTTTAGGTAGAGAATAGAAAATAGCTGTTTGTAAATATACAATCACGTCATCTGCAAACAGACAATTTGAATTCTTCTCCTCTTATTTGAAAACCCTTTATTTCTTTCTCTTGCCTGATTGCCCTGGCCAGAACTTCCAATAGTATGTTGAATAGGAGTGGTGAGAGAGGGCATCCTTGTCTTGTGCCAGTTTTCAAAGAGAATGCTTCTGGGTTTTGCCCATTCAGTATGATACTGGCAGTGGGTTTGTCATAAATAGCTCTTAGGATTTTTAGATACTTTCCATCAATACCTAGTTTATTGAGAGTTTTTAGCCTGAAGGGCTGTTGAATATTGTCGAAGGCATTTTCTGCATATATTGAAATAATCGTGGTTTTTGTCATTGGTTCTGTTTATGTGATGAATTACATTTATTGATTTCTGTATGTTGAACCAGCCTTGCATCCCAGGGATAAAGCCGACTTGATTGTGGTGGATAAGCTTTTTGATGTGCTGCTGGATTTGGTTTGCCAGTATTTTATTGAGACTCTTCGCATTGATGTTCATCAAAGATACTGGCCTGAAATTATATTTTTAGTTGTGTGTCTGCCAGGTTTTGGTATCAGGATGATGCTGGCATCATAAAATGAGTTAGAAAGGATTCCCTCTTTTTCTTTTGTTTGGAATATTTTCAGAAGGAATGGTATCATCTCCTTATTGTACCTCTGGTAGAATTTGACTGTGAATCTGTCTGGTCATGGACTTTTTTTGGTTGGTAGGCCATTAATTACTGCCTTACTTTCAGAACTTCTTATTGGTCTATTCAGGGATTTTACTTCTTTCTGGTTCAGATTTGGGCGGGTGAATGTGTCTAGGAATTTATCCATTTCTTCTCAATTTTCTAGTTTATGTGCATAGAGGTGTTTAGAGTATTCTCTGATGGTAGTATGTATTTCTGTGGGATTGGTGGTGATATCCCTTTTATCATTTTTTATTGCATCCATTTGATTCTTCTCTCTTTTCTTTATTAGTCCGGATAGTGGTCTGTCTATTTTGTTGATCTTTTCAAAAAACCAGCTCCTGGATTCGTTGATTTTTTTGAAGGGTTTTTGTGCCTCTTATCTTCTTAGTTCTGCTCTGATCTTAGTTATTTTTTGCCTTCTGCTAGCTTTTGAATTTGTTTGCTCTTGCTTCTCTTGTTCTTTTAATAATAATGTTAGGGTGTCAATTTTAGATCTTTCCTGCTTTCTCCTGTGGGCATTTAGTGCTATAAATTTCCCTGTAGACACTGCTTTAAATGTGTCCCAGACATGCTGGTATGTTGTGTCTTTGTTCTCATTGGTTTCAAATAACATCTTTATTTCCATCTTAATTTTGTTATTTACCCAGTCATTCAGGAGCATGTTGTTCAGTTTCCATGTAGTGGAGCAGTTTTGAGTGAGTTTCTTAACCCCGATTTCTAATTTGATTCCTCTCAGCCCAAAATCTCCTTAACCTGATAAGCAACTTCAGCCAAGTCTCAGGATACAAAATCATTGTGGAAAAATCACAAGTGTTCCTATACACCAATAACATACAAACAGAAAGCCAAATCATGAGTAAACTCCCATTCACAATTGCTACAAAGATAATTAAATACCTAGGAATACAACTTAAAAGGGATGTGAAGGCCCTCTTTAAGGAGAACTACAAACCACTGCTCAAGGAAATGTGAGGGAATGTGTTCTCCAGGGTGCACAAGGGGCCATAGTTTTAAGGGCAAGAACTGATTAGAATGGATAAATCCAGTGATGCAAAATTAACTTACAAAAATCAGTAGCATTTTTATATGCCAGCAAGTAACAATCTGAAAAAGAAATCAAGAAAGTGATCAGTAGATCACAAGAAGGTTGTCAGTAGCTACATATAAAATGCAATAGCTAGGAGTTAACCAAAGAAGAGAAGATCTCTGCAATAAAAACTGTAAAACAATGACACAAAAAATTGAAGAGCATCAAAAATAGGGAAATATATGCCATGTTTATGAATTAGAACAACCAGTATTGTTAAAATGGGCATACAGTTTCAATGCAATCCCTATCAAAATGCCAATGACATTCTTCACGGAAAGAGAAAATACAATCCTAAAATTCATATGGAGCTACAAAACACCGAGAATAGCCAAATCCATCCTTAGCAAAAGAAAAAAAAACTTGAGAAATTACATTTCCTGATTTCAAATTATGCAACAGAGCTACAGTACCCCAAATAGTATGGTACTGGCATAAAAAGAGAGAAATTGACCGATAGAGATTAATATTCTCTATTCTCAACACATTAGAGAACCCAGAAGTAAATCCATACATCTACAAGTGAACTCATTTTCAACAAACGTGCCAAGAACATACACTGGGGAAAGGACAGTCTCTTCAATAAATGGTGCTAGGTAAACTGGATATCCATATGCAGAAGAATGACACTAGACCCCCATCTGTCAGCATATACAAAAATCAAATAAAAATGGATTAAAGACTTAAATCTTAGACCTCAAACTACAAAATTAGTAAAAGAAAAGTTTGGGAAAACTTTCCAGGACATTGATCTGGGCAAAGATTTCTTTAATAATATGCCACAAACACAGGCAATCAAAACAAAAATGGAGAAACAGAATGATATCAAATTAAAAACCTATGCACAGCCAAAGAAACAAAAAAATGAAGAGACAACCCACACAATGGGAGAAAATATATGAAACTATATATATATGGATCTCTGTACAAAAATCTAATACAATTTAAAAAATGGACAAAAGATCTGAATGGACGTTTCCCAAAAAAAGACATACAGATGTCAAACGTGTATGAAAAGGTGGTCAGCATCATTGATAACAAGAGAAATGCACCTCAAAACTACAGTGAGGTACCATTTTACTGCAGTTAAAATGGCTTATATCTAAAAGGCAATAACAAATGCTGGCAAGGATGTGTAGAAAAGAGAACTCTAATCCACCATTGGCAGGAAAATAAATTAGTACAACCACTATGAAGAACAGTTTGGAGATTCCTCAGAAAACTAAAAATACAATTACTGTATTATCCAGCAATGAAACTGCCAAGTACATCCCCAAAATAAAGGATTTCAGAGTATCACAGAGATATCTGTACTGCTGTGTTTATTGCAACACTGTTCACATAGTAAAGATTTGGGAGCAATCTAAATGTCCATCAACAGATGCATGGATAAAGAACATGTGGTACACAATGGAATACTATTCAGCCATAAGAAATAATGAGATTCTGCCATTTGCAACAACATAGATGGAAATGTAGGTCATTATGTAAAGTGAAGTAAGCCAGGCATAGAAAACAAACTTCACATGTTCTCACTTACCTGGGGGAGCTAAAAATTAAAACAATTGAACTCATGGAGATAGAGAGTAAAAGGATGATTACCAGAGGCTGAGAAAGGTAGTTGGAAGAATCGGAGGGGTGGGGGGAAGTATACTGGTTAATCTGTACAAAAAATAGAATGAATGAGACCTAGTATTTGCTAACACAAAAGAGTGACTGTAGTTAAAAATGATTTAATTGTACATTTTAAAAATGAAAAGAGTATAATTAGATTGTGACACAAAGGATAACTGCATGATGTGATGGATACCCTATTTACACTGATTTAATTATTCCACATTGCATACCTGTATCAAAATATCTCATGTAACCCATAAATATACACAACTACTATGTACCAACAAAAATTATGAAAAGGAAATGACATGTTAATTTATTAAGAACTGAGGTAAAAAATCCCTTTAGATACTAAACATATTTTGGGGGTTATTTACCAAGTTTGATGGATATGTTTCCAAAATTAATAATTTGTAATAACTCTATTATATGGAATAGTTTGAACTTGAATAAATGAGTTTTGATTCACCATGAACATAATGGTAAACACTAATGCCCTCGACTTAGGATGGGGCTATGTCACAATCCATCATAAGCTGAAAATATTTTTGACTTAAATTTTTTTAAATTACAGTGTGCTTAACTGGACATACCCATTGTAAGTTGAAGAGTTTACTAAATTGGATATCACTTTTGCGTAGTTGTAAAGTCAAGAAATTACAAGTCAAACCATGGTAAGTTAGGGACAATCTGTATCAGTTATTGTGTAATAGGTCCATGATCTCTACTGTTCTTCACATGTATAAGTTTATCTCCATTTTAAATTTCATACTGGTTTTGAGGTGTTTACTTCTATGATTTTCTATCTTCTTCATTTTGAAAATTTCAACTTCACTTCTTACTGCTGTCAATATGCTTTTAGCCATCTCTCAGTTCCCTCTTTTCTCTCTTCTCTGTCTTTTCTTTCTTCTTTGTGCTCTCTGTCTCTCTCCCATAATTCTGTAGTCATCACATAAACTTGCTAATATCTGTTTTTGCTACTCATGAGTCTTTTTGGCTAACTTGCTGATTCTATAAATTGAGACTCATAGATAATGATCCCTGAATGAATGAAGGTACCACTTTCTTTTCAATAATAAAAAATACTATTACTTGTTTTCAGATATCTATAACTGGCAGTTGAAAAATCTATTCAGATCAGTTTAAAAAGAGTATTTCAGCACAATGTATAAACAGAAGACATTCTCAGTACTTATTAAATAAAGGAAGGCTTTTGGAAAGTTTGTTTCTTTTTCCTTTTGGTTTGAAAGGACCTAAAAGTAAGGGCCTGTTATAACTACATTTCTTAAAAAGCTAAGAGCACATGAACATTTCCCCCAAAAGGAATGATGAATAATTCAACAACAAGGAGAGAGATTTGTAGAATTTAAAAACTTGTAAAGCCAAAGGATAACATGATCTAGAAATTGACCAAGGGAAAACTAAAATGACAAATTTGGTTCATCACCACCTTGCAAATGTACAGTTTTAGTGATTACTTCATTTTTCTAAAATACAAACTGTTTTAGTTAGCCGAAGACATTGACATATGGAAGGTGTTTGAGAATTTATTCCAGTTGAATAATTATTTAATAAATCAATGAACAAGTTATTGTTGGACATTCACTGTGTGCACAGCATGTCCCAGGTGGTGTGAGGGAAGTGTTAATCAAGTCATATCATGATGTTGCTGTGCTCATGTGATATTCTATTAGATTACAACAGTTTCCTGCCAAAAAGAAGTACCTCATGTTAAAATGACTGTCATGTAATTCTTTTTTCTCAATTTCTAAATGGGGTACTAGGGATAGTAGTAGGAAACAGGAAGATGGTAAGGCAATGTAGCCAAAGACAAATATTTATTCTAAAATGTGTCTGATTTAAAAAAAGGTCTCTGTAGATCAAGAGGTTTAAAACTGCAGATGGTCAGCGTGAACCTAGAGGATTTTTGGATTTGTCATACAGGGACTTAAACTGGTGAAATGTCTTATTCTTTGTAACATTAGGGAGATGGTGATAGCAGATGGTTTGAACGTGTCCCTCAAAGTTGATGTGTTGGAAACTTAATCACTAATGCAACAGTGTTAGGAAGTGGAAATCATTAAGAGGTGATTAAGTCATGAGGGTTCTGCCCTTGTGAATGGACTAATGTTGTTATTGTGGGACCGGGTTAGTTATTCTGAGAGTGGCTTTCTTATAAAAGTGAGTTTGCCCTTCTCTTCTTCAATCACTCTTGCTTTCTTTCACTCTTGTACTTTCTACCATGGGATGACACAGCACAAAAGCTCTTGCTAGATGCCAGTGCCATATTCTGGAATTTCCCAGCCTCTGTAACCATGAGTCAAATACATTTCTGTTCATTGTAAATTACCCAGTTTGTGGTATCCTGTTATAGCAATGTAACAGGATTACAAAAATAAACAAAAGAAATTATTTACCATCTGCTCTCTTTTATGTTCCTGATTGCGTTTGGTTAGCCTCTCAAATGAAGGTACATACTTGTAGTCAGAAGGAGAAGGGGCTTTTTCTCTGCAAGAAAAGCCTGTCCTGATCAAGACAGGCCAAAAGGGTTTGAAGTTCTTATAGGTTCTTCAGGCAGCAAAAAGAAAAATGTGAAAAATATTAATAATGAGTATAGGAAAATAATATTTGGTGTGTTTCCAGCAATATCAGATACATTAACTATCCTAAAATAGCCTTGACACAAAATAAATGGAAATGTTGAATGAAATACAATCTGCATTCTTTAAATAGATAACTGGTCTAGGAATAAATATTGGAGATTAATAGTACATATGATAAAAATCAACTTGCTCCTCTACACAGAAACTGAAACTAGGCTGTTCTGTGGGATTTGGGGAAGTATGGTAGATTTCAGCAACCAAGGTGTTTGAGTAGTAATAGCTACATGGAAGTGTGTATTAGTCCATTTTCATGCCACTGATAAAGACATATCTGAGACTGGGCAATTTACAAAAGAAAGAGGTTTAATTGGACTTACAGTTCCACATGGCTGGGGAAACCTCATAATCACGGTAGAAGGCAGGGAGAAGCAAGTCATGTCTTACATGGATGTCAGCAGCAAAGAGAGCTTGTGCAGGGGAACTCCTCTTTTTAAAACTATCAGATTTTGAGACTTATTTACTACCAGGAGAACAGCATGGGAAAGACCTGCCCCCATGATTCCATTACCTCCCACTAGGTCTCTGACAACACGTGGGAATTCAAGATGAGATTTGGGCAGGAATACAGCCAAACCATATTAGAGTGGGATGGAGATAAGGTTTTGAATTCTTAGAAAAATGAGAGTTCAAATTATCTTCAAAAATGCTGGGATCCTTAAGAAACAACACCTTTTATGCAGAACATCTTCTCACACTGGCTAAGGAAGATGACAGTCAAGTTTTCCTGTTATGACTTGTATTTTAGAAAAATTTTTCAAAAGTCTACTGTGGTAATTTATCATCCTAGTCCTATCTTCATGTGGATTTGAACTTGGAACTTTTGTGTCCCTGTGATCTTATCAGAAGATAAAAATTATATTTAAAAAGGGTTCTTGAATTGCTATACTCCTGAGACACCTAGCAAAAGCAAATGCAAAAGAAATCTGAAGAACTCACTTCAATGCAGGCCCCCAAGTTTTATGTACAAAATTTCATCAAACGTGAATTTACGGTCTAAAATTAAAAATTCAAAAAGAAACAGGAATCCATTAGCCATAGTCATTATTGACTGCAGAAAGCGTATTTAGAACATCAAGGCCTTCAAGTAATGAGTATTATTAGATATCAATTATAAACTATGTTTAAAATAATACAAATGATCATAGATTTAATAAAAATAAAATATGAAACAGAAAAAATAACAGAAGAGATTTCAAAAATAATATAGCCTTTTAGGAATATGACATAATTTTTAGAGCATAATCAAATGTACATATATTGATGTCTGTATCTAACAATTAAGGAATAGACACATTTTTTTGTTATCCTTTCTGTTGATATGATGTATCACATTTATTTGCATATGTTGAACCATCTTTGTATCCCTGGGATAAATCCAACTTGGTTATCATGTATGACTTTTGGAATGTTGTGTTGAAAATAGTTTGCTAGCATTTTATTTAGGATTTTTGTGTCAATATTTATCAGAAATACTGGCCTTAGTTTTCTTGTTTTGCTGTGTCATTGTTTGGTTTTGGTATCAGGGTAATATGGGCTTTATGGAATGTGTTTGCAGGTGTCTACTCTATTTGATGGAATAGTTTGAGTAGGATTGGTTTCAATTACTTAAATGTTTGGTAGATTTCAGCAGTGAGGCTGTCATGCGCCAGACTTTTGTTGTTGTTGGGATACATTTTTTAAGGGCTTTATCTCATTACTTGATGTTGGTCTGTTCAGGTTTTGCATTTCTTCATGGTTCAATCTTGGTAGGTTGTATGTATGTAAGAAATTTATCCATTTCTTCTAGATTTTCCAATTCATTGGTATGTAGTTGCTCATATTGGTCTCTAATGATCCTTTGAATTTCTGTGGTAGTGTTTGTAATGTCTTGTTCATCATCTCTGATTTTATTTATTTGGGTCCTCTCTCTTTTTTTTCTTAAGTTAGTCTGGGTAAAGTATTCACAATTGGGTTTATTTTTTCAAAAAACAGCTTTTCATTATCTTTATATTTTTCTTCTTCCAATTTCATTTATTTCTGCTCTGATCTTTATTGCTTTTTTTCTACTAATTTTGGGTTTGGTATGCTCTTGCTCCTCCATTTCTTTAAAATGTATCATTAAGTTGTTTATTTAAAATAATTTTTCTTTTTTGACCTAGATGCTTATTGCTATATGCATTACTCTTGGTGTTGCTTTTGCTATATTCCATTGGTTTTGGTATGTGTGCTTTAATTATCATTAGTTTCAGAAATTTTAAAATTTTATAATTTCTTCATTGACCAACTGGTCATTCAGGAGTACATTGTTTAATTTCCATGTGTTTATATAGTTTTCAACAATCCTCTTACTTTTCTACATAGTTTCATTCCATTGTGGTAAAAGAAGACACTTGATATAACTTCAATTTTTTTTTTTTTTGGATTTTTTTCTGACTTGTTTTGTAGCCTAACATATGGTCTATCCTTGAGAATGATCTGTATGTTAAGCAAAAACATGCGTATTCTGTTGCTGTTAGAAGAAATGTTCTGTAAGTATCTATTCGGTCTGTCTGGTTTATATTACAGATTAAGTCTAATGTTTCTTTGTTGATTTTCTGTCTGAAGGTTTTGTCCAATGCTGCCAGTAGGGTGTTGAAGTCCCCAGCTCTTACTGTATTGGGGTTATTTGTCTCTTTAGATCTAATAATAATTGCTTTGTATACCTGAGTGCTCCAGTATTGGATGCATATATACTTACAATTGTTATATTCTCTTGCTGAATTGGCCCCTTTATTATTATATAATAATCTTTGTTGCTTTTTTTTTCTTCAGTTTTTGTCTTGAAATGTACTTTTTCTTCTGCTACTGTTTTTTTTTTCATTTGTATGAACTGTCTTTTTCCATACTTTTATTTTAAATCTGTGCATGTCTTTATAGGTGAAGTATATTTCTTGTAGGTAGCAGATTGTTGAGTCATTTTTTTCAAAAAATCTATTCATCTACTCTGTGTATTTTTATTGAATAGTTTAGTACATTTACATTCAATTATATTCGGCTTGTTTTGTTGTCTTCTCTATTTTCTAGTATTCCTTTTGGTGAATATTATTTCCTATGGTGATGTTTTTAAATTTCTTGCTGTTTATTTTTTGTGTATTTATTTTCAGTTATTTTTCTTTCCAACTTTTATTTTAGGTCTGAGGAACACATATGTATGTTTCTTGTATGGGTAAATTGCATGTCACAGGTATTTGATGTACAGATTATTTCATCATCCAAGTAATAAGCATAGTACCTGATATGTAGTGTTTTTATTCTTACCCTTCCCCCATGGTCTTTACTCTCCTGTGTAATCTCATTGAGTGGAGAAAAGGAGTCTCTCCTAGATCTGTAATCCTCATAGCCTGGGGTTGGAGGAGAGGTGATATAAGCACTTTGTTGGCTGACCCAACTGGTTTCTCACTAGGTTATAGTCCTTGTGGCCTAGACAGCCTTCAGTGTTATTGGGGATCCCAGAGCACTTTAGCCCATGGTGGCTGGGCTTGCCAGAACACAGGTTCTGACCACTGGGTTTGATTATTAGTCCTGGCTAGGGCAGGTCTAACTGCTCCCTCTGTGAGTACCAGTCAGTTTCTTCCCATGTTGCTTTCTGCTGTGATGGGCAGTACTGAGTTCTAATGCAAACTTCCACAGACTGCACTCTCCATCCCCACCACTATCATTGCTGGGGGATGGGAAAGGGGTGGTGTTGGCAATTCAAAAGTGTCTTTTCTTCCCTCTTCAGTACCTCTTTCCTTGATATGATGTTTAAGTAAATATACTGTCATTACTTAATTTTGGGTTCTTACAAAGGCAGTTTGATGTGTGGAGAGCTGCTCAGTTTGGTGTTCCTGCCAGAGGACAAGAACTGTAGGGTTCTATTCAGCCATCTTGGTCTGTCTCCTCCAGAATTTTTTCTGATTTATCAATTTAATTATCAGGCTTCTATTGAAGCAATTTTAGGAATAGTTGTTTGAATAATACCTCAGTTTGCTCATCTGTTTTATTTTTATTTCTATGTAGTTTTTAGTCAGAATTAGCAATTCTTTAGTAAATCATTTAAAATTATCACAACAGTAATTTTAAAACATTTTATTTTTGTCATGCACTATTGGAGGATTGGTCCATAGATTTTGTTTACCACTTGAAAAATTTGCTTATAGTTTCAAAATTTCAGTAAATGCTCAAAGAGCTAGCTCTTAGACTTAATTCTGCTATGTAATAGGTATATTTCTGTTGTAGTTTAGTAATTATTTATCCTGTTTTAGGATTGATTATAGTAGATACACAAAAGATGAAAAGTCAGGAATCAAAGCATAATACTTGAAAAGATCACCTAAGAACAAAGGAAGACAGTAAGAAAGGAAGAAAGGGTCTACACACAACCAGAAAACAAGGAACAAATTGCAGTCATAAGGCCTAACCTATCAAGAATTACATAAAATGAAATTGGATTAAATTCTCTAATCAAAAGACACAGGAAGGTTGAAAGGATGTAGATATGGTTTAGCTTTGTGTCCCCACCCAAATCTCATAGCTCCCATAATTCCCACATGCTATGGGAGGGACCCAGCAGGAGATGATTGAATTATGGGGATGGTTCATTCCTGTGCTGTCCTCATGATAGTGAATGGGTCTCATGAGATCTGATGGTTTTAAGAATGGGAGTTTCTCTGCACAAGCTCTTTGTTTGCCCACTGCCATCCATGTAAGACCTGACTTGCTCCTCGTTGCCTTACAGCATGATTGTGAGGCCTCCCCAACCATGTGGAACTGTAAGTCCATAACACGTCTTTCTTTTGTAAATTGCCCAGTCTCAGGTATGTCTTTATTAGCAGTGTGAAAATGGACTAATACAGTAAATTGGTACCAGGAGAGTGGGGCATTACTGAAAAGATACCTGAAAATGTGGAAACAACCTTGGAACTGGATAAGAGGCAGAGGTTGGAACACTTTGGAGGGCTCAAAAGAAGATAGGAAAATGTGGGAAAGTTTGGAACTTCCTGGAGACTTGTTGAATGGCTTTGCCTAAAATGCTGATAGTGATATGGACAATAAAGTCCAGGAAGAGGTAGTCTTCAATGGAAATGAGAAACTTGTTGGGAACTGGGGCAAGGTGACTCTCATTATGTTTTAGCAAAGAAACTCATGGCATTTTGCCCCTACCCTAGATATTTGTGGAATTTTGAACTTGAGAGAGATGATTTAGGGTATCTGGAAGAAGAAATTTTTAATTGGCAAAGCATTCAAGATGTGACTTGGGTGCTTTTAAAGGGATTCGCTTTTATAAGGAAAGCAGAGAATAAAAGTTTGGAAAGTTTGCAGCCTGACAATGCAATAGAAAATACAATGCCAGCTGGGCGCGGTGGCTCACGCCTGTAATCCCAGCACTTTGGGAGGTCGAGGTGGGTGGATCATGAGGTCAAGAGATCAAGACCATCCTGATCAACATGGTGAAAACCCGTCTCTTCTAAAAATACAAAAAATTAGCTGGGCATGGTGGCACGTGCCTGTAATCCCAGCTACTCAGGAGGCTGAGGCAGGAGAATTGCCTGAACCCAGGAGGCGTAGGTTGTGGTGAGCCAAGATCATGCCATTGCACTCCAGCCTGGGTAACAAGAGCGAAACTCTGTCTCAAAAAAAAAAAAAAAAGAAAAGAAAAAAAAAGAAAATACAATCATTTTTCTGAGGAGAAATTCAAGCTGGCTGCAAAACTTTGCATAAGTAATGAGGAGTTGAATATTAATCCCCAAGACAATGAGAAAAACGTCTCTTGGACATGTCAGAAGTCTTCACAGCAACCCCTCCCATCACAGGTCCAGAGGCCTAGGAGAAAAAACGGTTTCGTGGGTTGGGCCTAGGGACCCTGTGCTGCATGCAGCCTAGAGACTTGGTGCCCTGCATCTCAGCTGCTCCAGCTATGACTAAAAGGGGCCAAGGTATGGCTTAGACCATGGCTTCAGACAGTGCAAGCCCAAAGCCTTGGCAGCTTTCAGATGATGTTGAGCCTGTGGGTGCACAGAAGTCAAGAACTGAGGTTTGGGAACCTCCACCCAGATTTCAGAGGATGTATGGAAGTCTGGATGTGCAGGCAGAATTTTACTGCAGAGGTGGAGTCTCAGCTGTGGGAAAAGGACCACCATCATCCAGACCCGAAAATGGTAGATCCACTGACACCTTGCACAGGAAAAGCCACAGACACTTAATGCCAGTCTATGAAGGCAGTTGAGAGGGAGGCTTTACCCTGCAAAGCCACAGGGGCAGAGCTTCCCAAAATTATGGAAACCTACCTCTTGCATCAGCATGACCTGGTGGTGAGACATGGAGTCCCAGAAGATCATTTTGGAGCTTTAAGATTTGACTGCCCTGCTGAATTTTGGACTTGCGTGGGGCCTGTATCCCCCCTGTTTTGCCCAGTTTCTCCCATTTGGAATGGCTGTATATACCCAATGACTGTACCCCCATTGTATCTAGGAAGTAACTAACTTGCTTTTGATTTTACAGGCTCATAGGCAGAAGGTACTTGCCTTGTCTCTGATGAGACTTTGGACTATACAATTTTGAGTTAATGCTGAAATTACTTAAGACTTTGGGGGATTGTTGGGAAGGCATGATTCATTTTGAAATGTGAAGATACGAGATTTGGGAGGGGCCGGGAGGTAATGATATGGTTTGATTCTGTGTCCCCACACAAATCTCATCTTGTATCTCCCATAATTTTCAAGTGTTGTGAAAGGGACCTGGTGGGAGATGACTGAATAATGGGGTGGCTCTTTCCTATGCTGTTCTTGTGATAGTGAATGGGTCTCACAATCTCACAGATCTGATGGTTTTAAGAATGGGAGTTTCCCCATCATTCTCAGCAAACTGACACGAGAACAGAAAATCAAACACCACATGTTCTCACTCATAGGCGGGTGTTGAACAATGAGAACACATGGACACAGGGAGGGGAGCATTACACACTGGGGTCTGTTGGGGGGAAATAGGGGAGGGACAGTGGGGGGTGGGGAGTGGGGGAGAGATATCATGGGGAGAAATGCCAGATACAGGTGAAGGGGAGGAGGCAGCAAATCACACTGCCACATGTGTACCTATGCAACAATCTTGCATGTTCTTCACATGTACCCCAAAACCTAAAATACAATAAAAAAAAAAGAATGGGAGTTTCCCTGAACAAATTCTTTCTTTGCCTGCTGCCATCCATGTAAGATGTGACTTGTTCCTTCTTTCCTTCCACCATGATTGTTAGGCCTCCCTAGCCATGTGGAACTCTAAGTCCAGTAAGCCTCTTTCTCTTGTAAATTGCCCAGTCTCGGGTACATCTTTATCAGCAGCATGAAAATGGACTAATACAGATATTTTTAAAAGACCCAGTCTTCTTACAAGAGATTCATTTCAATTATAAGGATACTCATAGAATGAAAGTGAAGAAATGCAAAAATACATTCCATGCAAATAGAAACAAAAAGAGAGCAGCGGTAGCTATACTTATATCAAATAAAGTAGAATTTACATCAAAAACTGTAAAAAGAGACAAAAAAGGTCAGTATAAAATGATAAAGATGTCAATTCCTCAAGAAGATATAACAATCACATGTTTTATACAACATTATAAATTGAATCAGTAATAATTCTCCCACTACCTAACACTGGAGCACCTAAGTACATAAACCAATGTTACTAGGTCTGAAGTAAAATATAGACTATAATACAATAATAGCAAGGGACTTTAAAATCTCAATTTCTGCTATGGACAGATTATCAATACAGAAAATCAATAAGGACTTACACTATACTTTTGAAATGGACCTAACAGATTTATAGAACATTACATCTAACAGCATCAGAATCCATATTCTTCTCAAGAGCAGATGAATAGTTTTACATTATGTATCATATGCTAGGCCAGAAAACAAATCTTAACAAATTTAATAAGTTTAAAATCATATCAAGTACTTTTTCAAAATACTATTATGTGGATTCAGATTAATAAGAAGAGTAATTTCAAAAACTTCACAAATACATGGAAGTTAAACAACATGCTCCGAAACAATGGGTCAAAGAATAACTAAAAGGGAAATTATTTTAGGTAACCTAACTGAATGTCCTGAAAACTGGGCCAGGTATGTGAAAGGAAAAAAGACCCCATTATTGCCTGCCAAGGCCATGGTGCTGGGACTGCCTGTCTTACACAGATAGCACCTTTCTTCAGGAGTCTGAGGACTACCTGTGACCCCTGTCAGGGCTTGTGCTTACACATACCATTGACATGCAGGCCTCCTTGGTCTGGCTTCACCCAGCTTCCCCACTTCATCCTATGCAAAAGGTGGAACCCAGGCCCTTGACTGCTCTAGGGCACAACCCACTACCAGGGACCCTGGAGCACTTTTCTGGGTATAAAAAAAGGTCCAGTATAAACCCGATTGCTACCACTGAAGGTGACTCTTTGCTTCAAGCACCACTTATGTAACCCAACAGAAAATCTGCTGACACAAGTGCAGAGCACTTGGGAGTGAGATAGGCTTCTTGTGACTTCTGCTATCACCATTGTCCACACAACCTTGGATTCTCAGAAGTTAGTGAGCCCACTCACTTTGCAGTACACTGCAACTGGCATTTGAGAAAACCACCACATTAACCAAGAAAATTATACAAAGTTGTCACTACTGAATGCGCCCAGAAGCAAAACCAAATGGCTCTATCCAACATAAATCATTATCACATCCTTAAGAAAAAAGTCCCACCCTGGGTTGGTCCATTTGTGTGGTTATAAATGAATACCTGAGATTGGGTGATTTATTAAGAAAATAAGTTCATTTTGCCTTACAGTTCGAAAGGCTGTAGAGGAAGGATAGTCTTGGCATCTGCTTTTCGTGAGGGCCTCAGGAAGCTTTCACTCACAGTGGTAGGTGAAGGGAGAGTGGGAACATCACATGATGAGAGAGGGAGCAAGCTGGAGGGGGTGCCACAGTCTTTTAAACAACAACTCTTACGTGGATTACCACAGTGAGAACTCACTTATCACGGGGATGGCACCAAGCCATTCAAAAGAGGTACATCCTGTGACACAAACATCTCATACTCTCCATCCACTCCAATATTGACAATCACATTTCAACATGAGATTTGAAGGAGACACATATCCAAACTATGTAACACCCTGATAAATTAAAAAATAAGAATTGACTGTTTCTTCAGATGTGGAGAAATCAGCATAATAATTCTGAATATATGAAAAAGCAAGGTGTTAAGAAATCTTCAAAGGAGCACAGTAATCTCTAGCAATGGAGCCTAACTAAAAAGAAATGTTTGAAATGTTATGTAAGAATTTAAAATATTAATTTTAAAGAAGCTGAATGGAATATAAGATAAATCAGAACAAATACAAATAAAATCAGTTTGGGATATGAATGAGAAATTTCACGTGTTTTTGATTTGTGGTTTTTCAGTGATCAGTGATGTTAAGCATTTTTCACATGTTTTTTGGCCACATTTGTGTCTTTTAAATATTTATTTTACTTTAAGTTCTGGGATACACGTGCAGAAAGGATGGCTTGCTGCACCTATCATCTCGTCATTTAGGGTATAAGCCCTGCATACATTAGCTTTTGCCTCTCCCCTCGCCCCTGCAAGCCCTGACAGGCCCCGGTGTGTGTTGTTCCCCTCCCTTTGTCCAAGTCATTGTTCAACTCCCACTTATGAGTGAGAACATGTGGTGTTTGGTTTTGTGTTCCTGTGCTAGTTTGCTGAGGATGATAGCTTCCACCTTCATCCATGTCACTGCAAAGGACAGCATCTCATTCTGTTTTATGGCTGCATATGTACCACATTTTCTATTATCCAGTCTATTATTGATGGGCATTTGGGTTGGTTCCATGTCTTTGCTATTGAAAACAGTGCTGCAATAAATACAGCAGATGATGGTGATGTTGCAGAGAAAAGGAACACTTTTACACTGTTAGTGGAAGTGTAAATTAGTTCAACAATTGTGGAGGAAAGTGTAACAATTCCTCAAAGGTCTAGAACCAGAAATACCATTTGGCCCAGCAATCTCATTACAGGGTATATATCCAAAGGAATATAAATCATTCAATTATAAAGATATATTGGTTTGTAGGTTCTTTGCAGCACTATTTACAATAGCAAAGACATGGAATCAATCTAAACATTCATCAGTGATACACAGGATGAGGAAAATGTGGTACACACACACCATGGAATACTGTCAGCTATAAAAAGGAATGAGAACATGTCCTTTGCAGGGACGTGGATGGAGTTGGAAGCCATTGTCCTCAGCAAACTAACACAGGAACAGAAAAAGAAACGCTGTGTGTTCTCACTTATAAGTGATAGTTGAATGATGAGAACACATGGAAAGATGGGTAGGGGGACAACACACACTGGGTCCTGTTAGATAGGGCTTGTCCGGGCAGGGAGAGCATCAGGAAGAATAGCTAATTGATGCTGGGCTTAATACCTAGGTGAGGGGATGATCTGTGCGGCAAACCCACATGCCACACATTTACCCAGGTATCAAACCCGCACATCCTGCACATGTACCCCTGAACAGAAAAGTTGAAGAAAAAAAATGACAAAAAGAAAATATATTGTATATAAAATTATATATAAACAATTGAATACTGTTCAGCAGTAAAAAATAAATCATGCCATTTGTAGCAACACAGATGGAATTGGAAGCCATTAACTTAAGTGAAACAACTCAGGAACATAAAGTTCAATATCAAATGTTCTACCTGTAAGTGGGAGCTAAAAAATGTGTACACATGGACATAGAGGGCAGACTGATAGATATTGGAGACTCAGAAGGGTGGGAGGGCAGAAGAAAGTTGAGGGATGAGAAATTACATAATGGGCACAATGTATATTATTTGGGTGATGGCTGCTCTGAAAGCCTACACTTAACTACTATGTAATCTAAGCATTGTACCAAACTGCACTTGTACACCTTATATTTATACAAATGAAAAACGGGATCTTGTTTTTCACCTCTAATAAAAATGAAAAAGAATGAAAACAAAGCAACACGAAAGGAAATGTGTAGAAGAAATAAAGAAAAATAACGAGAGATTTGGTTTACTTATATATAGGGTGGGGATAAGCTATTTTAATAAAAATAAACATTAAATATCAACATTAATATTCACTTAAAATGAATGTATTTGTGTTTAGCATTGCATATTAAAGGGAAGAGCCTATATGAATTGTGAATACCAAGGCAAATGAAATTTGGGGTATCCATGTTACAAAGTAGCAAGAGTGACTCATTCATTGTGTAGTTAGAAAACTTCCATAAAGGTAATATAATACTAAGGGATGTATTTCAGTTGTGTTTGGATACTGGCAGCATTGTTGGAGTAACTTTCCAAGGTGAGCAGTTGCAAACTTCAGATTATTAGTTCTGAGGGACAGTAGCCAGTTAAGTCAAGCAAAGAATTCCTGAGTATACTCCCAGCACTTTCATATAGAGCTCTTTGTTTAATATTTCCTTGTGTCTCTATTCTTCCCAGCCGAATACTGAATGAAGTTGAGGTTTCTGTTTTCTTCATATATTTGCCCATTGCCAGATATGGAGTAGATACTAAAATAAATTTCTGTCGAGTCATCAATACATTTTTATTATAGACTGGGAAGCCTGTGGAAGGGCACATACCCATGTAGGGAACTGTTTTATTCTTTTGAATATATAGTTTGAGTGGATCTGTCATTGTAAGAATTTATCTGTATTTTTGAATGAAAGGGAAAGAAAACTCTGAATTTTGAAAGTGGAAAACCACTAGCCTATTAATTGGTGCTTACATTAAAACTGACATTTATTTTAACAGTTTGAAAATTATTTTAGCGGGTATCAGAATATTATTTTAACCAAAAAAGAAAGACTCTGACGTGATTGTCCAGGAAAGAAATCCAGACTCTAAAGCAATCATATATTCACTTAAAGTTTACTAATAACTTACATAGTCAAGATGCTTGTGGAGAGATGTGGAAATAAAAATGATATGATCCAAGCCTTCAGAGTTCTCACGGAGGAGTGGCAGGAATATACATGTAAGTGAATCCTCATGAAAATATGGAATAAGTTTAATAATATGCAACCCAAAAGCAGTAGACACATATCTATATGCTAGAATAGTTATAGTCAGTTACCTTTGAATTATAATTTTATTGCATATAAACATAATTTTTTGTGTATACTTTTTACTAGTAAGGGCAATCAGGTGAACAATTTAAAGGCATCTTCCAGTGATGTACTGTCCACATGTATTATGCTTACAATAAGACTCATAAAATTATTACTGATTAAACTTGTTATATAAATGTGTAATGGATTGTTATATAAAATATTTGAAAACAAAATTCTTTTTATAATACATTTTTGGATATGCTGTTAGAAATTCTAGAGTTAGCTAAATAACTGCTTACTATTGTAAACCCTTTCACGTAATTTAACATTCTGCATTTTACTGTGGTAATTCATTTCAACTTTTACCATTTAGTTATTATCAGGTTACCTTGGATACCATAGCATTAATTGAAAAGTATGCCATTTTAGTATTTCATTTTACTGAAGGTTTTTTTTTCTTCATTTGTACTGCAGTTTGAAATAGAACACAATGAATTATAAATTATTTGCAAAAGAACCATAGGATTTCCTGGCCTTTAGAAATGGTAATAGTTGCCTGGAATCTATAATCACAGGGGTTAAATCACAGTCCTTTCTTTGTGGTTAGACCATAAATACTTTTCATTTTGTTGCATAATTTTTGACCTGCTTTCATTTTCTGATGTTTATTTTTCTCTATGAGAAATTTAGAGATGTTTTAGTATAGTTTTAAGTTTCTAGATGGAATTCTGTTAATGGTTTTCTGGAAATTTAAAAAAGCTGAACTACTTAATTATGAGGCACTTGGCTACTTTCTTATCTGAAATTTCACTAGCTGCCATAAACATTAATGAAGCTCAATTTTATATATGAAGGAAAGTGGCTTGTAGTATGTCATATTTAAAATGTTTGTGTTTTCCCACAAAAGAGCTCATATTCTAGTATAAGATATTTTAAAAGTTGTTTGACAGACGTATCTGTGTGTGTGTCCATGTGTGTGTTTTATGATGAGGAATTATCAGGCAAACCATTTAATATTACATTTTTTAAAAGTAGGGACCATCTTGGACAAAAACTGTGTATAACTTCTCATCCTAAATGATTTTTAATATTTGCTTCTTAGTCATTTAGTGAAGAAAAGAAGAAACACATAAATAACCCTTTTATTAGCTCTATTAAAGACAGTAGCAGTAACTAGCTTTATTTTGGATAATGAAATATTGAGGCTTTAAAAATTAAGAAAAAAAATTGTTTAAGTTATTTAAGAAGTATCTATAATAGCATGACTCCCAATATTTTTCAAATAGACTCAAAAATCCAAGGTTTTATTATATTACCACTAAGTATGATTCATCAGCAGTACCTGAGAGTTTGTGAAAGTATAGAATGTCAGGTCAGATCCCAGATCTACTGGATTATTCTATACATTTGAATAATATTTCCAGGTAATAAGCATGCACATTAATGTTTGAGAAGCATTGATTTGCTTGATAGTATTATATAAGATACCATCCATTAAAGAGAAAATAAATCTATAAGGGCCAGCCTCTTACGTATTACCTATACATACTTGTTTTTTATATTATTTATTTAGACTTGTTTTACATTGAAACAATAATTTTTAAAAAGTCCTGGAAAATAAAATGAATACATTTATAGGTAGATGATTTAGAGTCTGTCTATAATTTGAACATTTAGGTCATCTTGATACTGACATCCTTATTTTATTTTTTAATTAAAGTATACAGTGTGATGTTTTAATATACACATATAGACTGAACTGATTACAGTCAAGTGAATTAACATCTTTATCTCAACGTAGTTTTCTGTGATAAGAGCACTTAATATCTACTTTCTTAGCAAATTTGATGTGTACAGTAAAATATTATCTGTAGTACCCAAACTATACATTAGATCATTGGAACTCATCCTACATAATTGAAACATTTTACTCTTTGCCCAACATCTCCCTATTTACACCAACCTTTTACCTCTGATAATCACCATTCTAATCTCTGCTTCTATGAATTTAACTATTTTTAGATTCTACTTACAAATGAGATTGTGCCATATTTTTCTTTTGTGTCTGGCTTACTTCACTTAGCATAATGTCTTCTGAGTTCATCCATATTATTGCAAATGGGATTTTCTTGTTTTTAAGGTTTATATAATTTCATATGTATATGAATATTTTATGTATCACATTTTCTTTATGCATTCATTTGTTGATAAACACATAGGTTGTTTCCATAATTTGGCTATTGTGAATAATGCTGCAACAAACTTTGGAGTGCAGGTATCACTTTGACATACTGATTTCATTTCCTTTGGCTAGATACCCAGAAATGGAATTGGTGGATCATGTGGTAGTTCTGTTATTAATTTTTGAAGGAAGCTATTCCGTACTGTTTTCTATAATGGCTATATTAATAAACCTTTCCATCAACAGTGCACAATGGTTCTGTTTTCTCCACATTCTCACCAACACTTATCTCTTATGTTTTTAATAATAACCAACTTATCATGTGTGATATCTTATGATAGTTTGATTTGCATTATCCTGATTATTGGCGGTGTTGAGTGCCTTTTTTTCTAGTTATTGTTCATTTTTATTTGTCAAAAACAACAAAATTTACAATACAATATTATTAAATATTCATTTCAGTCCTGCTAATTACATTGACACTGTTATGCTACATATTGCTAGAATTTTTTTTTATATATTTTATTGCACTTTAGGTTCTGGGGTACATGTGCAGATCATGCAGAATTGTTGCATAGGTACATACATGACAATGTGGTTTGCTGCCTCCATCCCCCTGTCACCTATATCTGGCGTTTCTCCCTGTGTTATCCCTCCCCAACCTCCCTACCCACTGCTGTCCCTCCCTTATTCCCCTGCAACAGACCCCAGTGTGTGATGCTCCCATCCCTGTGTCCATGTGTTCTCATTGTTCAACACTCGCTGCAAAACATGTGGTATTTGATTTTCTGTTCTTGTGTCAGTTTGCTGAGAATGATGTTTTCCAGATTCATCCATGTCCCTACAAGGGACACGAACTCATCCTTTTTTATGGCTGCATAGTATTCCATGGTGTATATGTGCCACATTTTCATTGTCCAGTCTATCATCGATGGGCATTTGGGTTGGTTCCAGGTCTCTGCTATTGTAAACAGGAGCACCTTTTCATAAACATATTGGCTATCTGTGTGTCTTCTTTGGATAAACGTCTATTTAAGTCTGTAGCCTGTATTTAAATTGAGTTCTTGTTTATTATTATTACTTTTTGCTATTGAGTTGTATGGGTTTCTTACATATTTTGAAGGTTAACTCCTTATCAGATACATGGTTTGCAAATATTTTTCCATTCTGTAGGTGCCCTTTAAATTTTGCTGATTGCTTTATTCATTGTGCAGAAGCTTTTAAATTTGGTATAACTCCATGTATTTATTTTTGCTTTTGTCACCTGTGCTTTTGGTGTCATACCCAAAAAATTATTGCTGTGATCAATGCCAAGGAGTTTGTTCCCCATGTTTTCTTTTAGACATTTTACATTTCGGGTCTTACATTTAAATCTTTGATAACTTTTGAGCTGATTTTTGTGTATGGTGTAAGATAAGGGTCCAATTTCATTATTTTATGGTGAATGTTTAGTTTTTCCATACCATTTAATGAAGAAACTATCCTTTCCCCACTGTGTTCTTGGCATCTTCTTTAAAATTATTTGACTGTACATTCATGGGTTTATTTTGAGATTTCTTTCCTGTTCCATTGGTCTATGTGTCAGTTGTCACGTCAACACCATGGTGTTTTGTGTATTATATTTTTGTGATGTAATTGGAAATCAGGAAGTGTGATGCCTACAGTTTTGTACTTCTTGCTAAAGATTGCTTTGGCCATTTAGGTCTTTTGTGGTTTTACATAAATTTTAGTACTTTTTTTTTCTCCTATTTTTGTGAAACATGCCATTGGCATTTTGATAATGATTGCATTGAATCTGTGGATTGCCTGGTATATTAGTCAGTTTTCACACTGCTATGAAGAAATACCAGAAACTAGGTAATTTATAAATAAGAGGTTTAATTGACTCCAGGCTTAACAGGAAGTCAAACTAGGAGGTTTCAGGAAACTTACAATCATGGTGAAAGGTGAAGGGGAATCAAGGACCTTCTTCATGTGGTAGCAGGAGACAGAGTGTGTGAAGGGGGTGAACTGCTGCACACTTTTCAACCCTCAGATCTCATGAGAACTCATTATTATGAGAACAGCTTGGGGGACCACCCCATAGTCCAATCACCTCCCACAAGGTCCCTTCCTTAAAAGATGGGAGAATTACAATTCAAGAAGACAATTCTTCCAGAATTACAATTCTAGAAGAGATTTGGGTGGGGACACAGCCAAACAATATCATTCTGACCCCAGCCCCTACTAAATCTCACATTTTAAAACACAGTCATGCCTTCCTAACAGTTCCCCATAATCTTAACTCATTTCAGCATTAACCCAAAAGTCTAAGTCCAAAGTCTCATCTGAAACAAGCCAATCCCTTCCATCTATGAGCCTGTAAAATAAAAAACAAGTCAGTTACTTCCAAGACACAATGAGGGTACAGGGATTGGGTAAATGTTCTCACTCCATGGGGGAGATATTGGCCAAAACAAAGAGGCTGCAGGCCCCATGCAAGTTCAAAACCCAACAGGAGACTCATTAAATCTTAAAGATCCAACATAATCCCCTTTGGCTCCATTTCTCACATCCAGGGAATGCTGATGCAAGAATTGGGCTCTGAAGGCCTTGGACAGTCCACCCCTGTGGCTCTGTAGGGTATAGCCCCATGGCAGCTTTCATGGGCTGACGTTGAGTATCTGCAGCTTTTCCAGGCACATAGTGCAAGCTGTGGGTGGATCTATTATTCTGGGGTCTAGAGGATGGTGGTCCTCTTTCAACAGCTCCAGTTGGCAGTGCCCCAGTGAATACTCTGTGTGGAGACTCCAACACCACATTTCCCTTCCACACTGTCCTAGCAGAGGTTCTCCATGAGGGCTCTGCCCCTGCAGCAAATTTCTGTCTGGACATCCAGGTGTTTTCATACATCCTATGAAATCTAGGTGGAGCTCCCAAAGCTCAACTTTTATATTCTAGGTACCTGGAGGTAAAACACCACATGGAAGCTGCCAAGGTTTGGGGCTTGCTCCCTTTGCCACAACTGCATGAGCTGTACCTTGGCCCCTTTTAGCCATGGCTGGAGCTGGAATGGCTGGAATACGAAGATTCACAGAGTAGTGGGGCCTTGGGCCTGGCCCACAAAACCATTATTCCCTCCTAAGCCTCTCAGCTTGTGATGAGAGGGGCTGCCTCCAAGATGTCTGACATGCCATGAAGACATTTTCCCCATTGTCTTGGTGATGAACATTTGGCTCCTTATTACTTATGCAAATTTCTGTAGCCAGCTTAAATTTCTCCCCAGGTAATGGGTTTTCATTTCTACCACATGGTTAGGCTGCAAATTTTCCAAAATTTTGTGATCTGCTTCCTTTTTAAACATAAGTTCCAATTTGAAGCCATCTCTTTGTGAATGTATGTAACTGTAGGCTTTCAGAAAAAGCCACGTCAAATCTCAAATGCTTTGCTGCTTAGAAATTTCTTCTGCCAGAATAACCAAAATCATCTCTCAAGTTCAAATTTCCACAGATCTTTTGGGCAGGGGTAAAATGCTGCCTGTCTCTTTGCTACAGCAGAACAAGAGTGACCTTTGCTTCAGTTCCCAGGAAGTTCCTCATCTCCTTCTGAGACTACCTCAGCCTGGCCTTCATGGTCCAAATTGCTATAATTTTGGTAAAAACCATTCAACAAATCTCTAGGAAGTTCCAAACTTTCTCATGTCTTCCTCTTTTTCTCTGAGCCCTTCAACCTATTCCAACCTGTGCTTGTTTCCCAGTTCCAAAGTGACATCCACATTTTCAGGTATCTTTATAGTAGTACCCCACTTCTCTTGGTACCAATTTTCTGGATTAGTCCACTTTCACATTGTTAAAAAGAACTACTTGAGACTGGTTAATTTATAAAGAAAATAGGTTTAATTGACTCTCAGTTATGCATGGCTGGCAAGTCCTCAGGAAACTTAACAGTAATGGTGGAAGGTGAAGAAAAAGCAAGGCATGTTTTACATGGTGGCAGGAGAGAAAGAGTTAAGGAAATTTGCCATATGCTTTTAAATCATTAGATCTTGGAGAACTCATTCACTATTGCGAGAAAAGCATGGGGGGAACTGCCCCCATGATCCATTCACCTCCCACCAGGTCCCTCCCTTGACATGTGGGAATTGCAATTTGAGACGAGATTTGGGTGGGGACACAGAGCCAAACCATATCCTCTGGGCATTTTGGATATTTTAACAGTATTAATTCTGGCATTGACATCTCTTGTCATTTTTCTCAAGAATTGGTTATATTGTCTTGGATCTTTTTATGTGCAATAAATATGAATTACATTTTAAATATTTTGCTGTGAAACTTTGAGTAGTATTAAAATTCTTTGGAGGATGTATGTGTGTGAGAGAGTGTGGGTAAGTGGGGCATGTTGTGTTTTGTTAGATTTAGTATATAAATTCTGTTTAATCTGCTTTGGCCAGTGGTTCCAATATAAATTTAGTTTTCAAAGGCTTTGTCATTTTTGTTTGGGTCTATTCTGGAACTCGGGGTTTAGTCTGAGACTTGCGTACTGGTTTATATTATAGATTATTTTTAAAATATTTTTATGCTAATGTGCATCTGTTCTGCATATACAGTATGAGGGTGAGCCCAGAACTTGAGCCAGTTCAAAGACATAAGTAGGGAATCCTGTTCTCCAGTTCTTCCTCATCCCCAGGAGTTTCTCACTCAGCATTTTAATTTCCTGCACTTACCTGTAATTTTGTATGACTTCAAACTTCAGGAAAAAATAGCAAGAAGAAAGAAAAATGTAGGAGGAACTCCCCCCTGCCCCCTACCCCTTGGGAACATAGGGCCTCTTGGTTCCTCTGGCCAAAAAGGATCTTGGATTTTCCTGTTGTTGCTGTTTAGAATTTTAGGTGTTCATGTTGCTCCAACAGCAGTGCAGCTTTGTGAGTAGGTTAGGCTTCCAACAGAGCTGGGAGAAAGAAGACTATAAAACAACAAAAACACATGGTGGATTATCTCTACCCTTTGGTCCACAAAGGGCCTATTTCCCAAAGAATAATTTATTTCAGAATTTTTAAAATTTGTACCTGCTATGCAGTTTTGTACCCCATGCAGCCCTTCAAAAGATAAAGCGTAGAGAGAAATAAACAAAAACAAAAACCAAATACTGTAACCTCACCTCCATACTGGTTGTTCTTTAAGTTTTGACTTACTTTTCAGTTCTTTTGCTATTGTTGACTTTTCAGAGCTCTCATGTAGTTGCTTTTCATATATTGCCTAGAATTCTTTGTGTAATCATGGGAAGAGATAAGATTCATTGGGCTTATTTCATCTTGACAGAAACCAGAAGTCTGTGGGAATATTTAAATTTTTAAAATAATGTCCTTAATACATATAAGGGAATATATATTTTCTACTTTTGAAACTTTGTTGGTAGTTATTCCAGTGTTTTTAAACTTCCAAAATTTTTGTTGCAATGTCAGTTTTAAGAACAAGCAATGGGGAAAGGATTCCCTGTTCAATAAGTGGTGTTGGGAAAACTGGCTAACCATATGCAGAAAGCAGAAACTCGACCCCTTCCTGACACCTTACACTAAAATTGACTCCAGATGGATTAAAGACTTAAACATAAGGCCTAACACCATAAAAACAATAGAAGGAAACCTAGGCAAAAACATTCAGGACATAGGCGTAGGCAAGAACTTTATGACCAAAACACCAAAAGCATTGGCAACAAAAGCCAAAATAGACAAATGGGACCTAATCAAACTCCACAGCTTCTGCACGGCAAAAGAAACAGTCAATAGAGTGAATCGGCAACCAACAGAATGGGAAAAAATTTTGGCAGCCTACCCATCTGACAAAGGGCTGATATCCAGAATTTACAACGAGCTAAAAAAGATTTCCAAGAAAAAAACAAACAAGCCCATTCAAAAATGGGCGAAGGATATGAACAGATACTTTACAAAAGAAGACATACAAGAGGCCAACAAACATATGAAAAAATGCTCATCATCACTGGTCATTAGAGAAATGCAAATCAAAACTACATTGAGATACCATCTCACGCAAGTTAGAATGGCGATCATTTAAAAATCTGGAGAAAATAGATGCTGGAGAGGATGTGGAGAAATAGGAACACTTTTACACTGTTGGTGGGAGTGTAAATTAGTTCAACCACTGTGGAAAACAGTGTGGCGATTCCTCAAGGACCTAGAAATAGAAATTCCATTTGACCCAGCAATCCCATTACTGGGTATATATCCAAAGGATTATAAATCGTTCTACTATAAGGACACATGCACACGAATGTTCATTGCAGCACAGTTTACAATAGCAAAGACCTGGAACCAACCCAAATGCCCATCGATGATAGACTGGACAGGAAAAATGTGGCACATATACACCATGGAATATTATGCAGCCATTAAAAATGAGGAGTTCGCGTCCTTTGTAGGGACATGGATGAACCTGGAAACCATCATTCTCAGCAAACTGACACAAGAACACAAAACCAAACACCACATGTTCTCACTCATAGGAGGGTGTTGAACAAGGAGAACACATGGACACAGGGAGGGGAGCACTATACATGGGGGTCTGTTGCGGGGGAGTGGGGGGGACAGTGGTGGGGGGAGTTGAGGAGGGATAGCATGGGGAGAAATGCCAGATATGGGTGAGGGGGAGGGAGGCAGCAAATCACACTGCCATGAATGCACCTATGCAACAACTTTGCATGTTTTTCACATGTACCCCAAAACCTAAAATGCAATAAAAAAAAAAAAACTTTTTATTGTTCTTTAAAAGAAAAAATGTGTCTTTTTTACCTGGTGTTTTTGAGATTGGCTGGGTGTGGTGGCTCATGCCTGTAATCCCCGTACTTTGGGAGGCCGATGCAGGTGAATCATTTGAGGTTAGGAGTTTGAGACCAGCTTGGCCAACATGGAGAAACACCATTTCTACTGAAAAAAAAAAACAACCCATATATAATTGACTGGGTGTGGTGGCACTTGCCTGTAATACTAGCCACTTGGGAGGCTGAGGCAGGAGAATCACTTGAACCTGAGAGGCAGAGGTTACAGTGAGCCGAGATTGCAACACTGTACTCTAGCCTGGGTTATAGAGTAAGACTCTGTCTCAGAAAAAAAATTTTTTTCTCATTGTACCTTTTCTGCAATAGTTCCATTATTATATACTGTATTTTTCTTTGTTATTAAGCTGTTTGGATTACACAGTATATCTCACATCTGTGGCCCTTTTTATTTTTACAAAATTCTCAGAAATTACTTCTTCAAATACGGCTTCTGATGTGTACTCTCTCTATTTCCTCTGTTTTTTTGTCTGTATGTCAGTTTCATATATGTTAGACCTATTTGCATTATCCTTTATGACTTTTAAGCTCTCTCTTTTGTTTTGCTTTTGTATTTGCTCTTTGAGTTTCAGAATGGACTTTTTCCAGGGACCTATCTTCCAAATTACCAATCCTCTCTTTAACAGTGTCTCATCTGCTGGGAAACTAATCAACTGAGTTCTCATTTTTAGCTGTTATATTTTTATGTTTAATAATTTTGACATAATTATTTTAAGAATTATAGCTCTTTCATGAAATTTTCCATGCTCTTCTTGGAATGTATTTGTTGTAGTTATTTAAATGTCTAATATCTAATAATTCTAAAAACCAAAACACTTGTTGGACCTTTCTATTTTCTTTTTTCCATTTTATCAAATAATGTGTTTTTATGGTAATTTTCAATTAAATACCAGCCACATGTATAAAAATTGTAGATGATCTGGATGATGCTGTCTCTTCCTATAGATTATTTCCTTCAGGATTTTGATAGCTAAGAAATAGATCACCATACTATATCTAGAATTGAATTGTTTCAATCTTGACTTTCTGTGTTTTTGTGTTCTGTTATAGGTATATTTTTGATTCATAAACACTATAGGGTGTTTTTCTTAGTAATTTCCTTTCTTTTTTTTGGTGGGGGAGGGTGGAGATGGAGTTTCACTCTGCCACCTAGGCTGGAGTGTAGTGGCGTGATCTCAGCTCAGTGCAACCCCTGACCCCTGGGCTCAAGCAATTCTCCTTCATCAGCCTCCTGAGAAGCTGGGATTATAGGTTTCCCCCACCACACCCAGTTAATTTCTGTGTTTTTAGTAGAGATGGGGTTTCACCATGTTGGCCAGGCTGGTCTCAAACTCCTGACCTCAGATGATCCACCTGCCTTGGCCTCCCAAAGTGCTAGGCTTATAGACGTGAGCCACCACATCTGGTCTTCCTTAGTAATTTCTACCTGAAAGCTGGAGTATTTACTTATGTTATCTCACCTCATTAGGCTCTGACTGCCAATATTTTTCCTTCCCAACCCATAGCACTGCTTACAGCTCTGCTTATTTTTCAGCTTCTCAATTTCTGCTCTTGCAGTGAGAAGAAAAATAATATGGAATGTTATTCTTTCAGTGAGTTTCCCTTTTCTTTTTAACTGGTTCTTCAGGTGCTGACTGCCATCATAGTTTCCTAATGTCTTCAAAGAGATAATTTTATATTTTGTCTGCTTCTCTTTTTCTTTGTGTGAGAATTGGTCTACCATGAATTAGTCTGTCTCTTCCAGATATGGAAATTTTAGAAAGAATTTTTTTCTTATAGTTCTGTTCTTATGTGTTGCTCTATAATAAATACATTGGTGTGAACATATATATAATGGCAGATATATGTCTATGGATATATGTGTATATGTCATTGACATATTTTATGTTCTGATGCCAAAATTGGTTATCTTTAACTTTTATGTATACTTTACACTCCACGAATTTCAACCAATCACTGTCAAAACACTTATCATTTTAGCAGTTCTCCCTTAGCAGTCTCACAATCACATTTTTCCACATGAGCTTGGTGGAAGGCTTAGACATATAGGCTTTAGGACACATGGAGAAACTAATGCTCCAGAACTGTCCACATGAGAGATACTATTCATCAAAAGTACTTTGATTTTCCCTAGTGAAAATACCCAATATTTTTCACTTTAAATGATTCTATAAGTGTTAAGTTTCTTGATTTTTTTCTTAGACCTCTTCTTTGCTCATCATTTTCTGGTGATTGATATATAAAAAATATGGACTTGCCTCTGTAACCTTCCATAGTTCTTTCTTGACCAAAATATTTTCGGCCTAAAAAATGTGTTGAGGCATCCATTCTGCACCTTTTTTAATTTTGACTTTGCTGGCCTTGCACCATACTGCAGTTACCAAACATTCTGGCATTCTGTTTTATTTGTAATGTAATCAATCATAAACTCCATGTGACACACAAGTCAGACATGAGTTGTGCCAGGAAAATGCCACATACCTGGACACAATTGCATTTAGTCAGATGTTCTTTAAGAGTTTAATTCAATTGTTTTCCCCTAAATATTTTGATGTTAGAAGATATGGGGAGTAAAGAGTCACAACTATGATACAGAATAAAGCAGTGTTGTATCATTAGTCCTGTTATAGTTTCAACAGATTCTACCAACTTTTTGTTTACATTAGATAAAATTGAATTGGAGAAATGAACATAATAGTAGTGTAGTGTTTGAGCATTATGCATCATATACTGGAAAAAATGCATTAGGTATTTTGAAAGCATGTCAAATTCAAAAAAGTAACAACTTGTTTAAATATAGAGTAACATTTTTTCATTTGCATATCCTTTATGGGTATTTTCTCCAATGGTTAATTTTATGTCTCCTACTCATAGCTGTGTCACTGTCAGCTGGAATCAGTACATAAATTTAGTGTAGATTTGTGCTTGTGTTTACAGAGTACGTCTGTCATTGAAGTTTATATTGTTAGAGAAATGCAACTTTTCTCACTGTTAAGAATTATACGTAATGGATCTACATGCTACATTTGTTTTGAGGGTCACTTTAGAGAAAATATATTTTGTGACATTTATTGTAGCAATAAAAAATTTCAAAGTGATGCACAAATTTTGTATCAACTAGACTGGTTTAAGGATTGAAGAATCACTAGAAAGAGGAAAGACAGGCTTTAGTAGAAGAAAGGTATTCTAGGAAAGTAGTGGAGAAAATTCTGGAGGACAGAATTATTACCAGTAATTGATACTCTGGCAAGAACCATCTTTCAGTTTGATCTATGCAGGAAGGAGAGAGAGGAACTGTAAGCAGACGCTGAAAGAATGGTTGGTATGTATAATCCTTATGAAAATTGCAACTGCAAGAGTGTATTTTGTGAAAGTGTGAAAGTTAAGGTGTTGCGACCAGAGAGAATTCTAGAAGAAATTCTCAAGTCATCAAGCAACTTCCATGCCATGAGATTTGGTCACATACATCATGAGAGAGCAGCATCCATGGTGGAAAATAGTTCAACAGTGAAAAAATGCCTTCGATTAATTTCAAGGACAATAGTAAGAGAATGAGGCTGGAACAAAAATGAGAAAAAATAGTAGACCACTGTGGTTTCTGAAGAATATAGTCTTGAACTCATTACTTTGAAGATTGTTTCTAGCTAGAACAATTTCAGCTGCAAATGTAGAACTGTATTTGAATTAGTTCAAGGAAAAGTAGAAAAGTTATTGGCTCACCTCAGTGCAGGAAGGTAGGGTGTGTTTTGTTTTAAGTGAGCTCTCAAGAGACCTCTGTATCCAGGAACTGAAAAAGTTCCTACTTTTCTACTCCTCTATATCCTTCTTCACCCTTGTCCCTACTCTCATATATTTACTATGATTGTTGTTTTACAGTTGGAAAATAATCTATGAATGTTTTATTAAATTAAGTGTGCATGTGTGCACGCACACACAATCCTTGTCCTTAGAAATCCTACTTTTGTGAAGCTGTGCTACAGAAATAAATTAGTAGATAATAAAGAATATATAGATATATGCTTTAAATAGATAATGCATTATAAGATGAGAGTATGTGTATGCATGCTTTCATATGCCTAAAATCATTCCAGAAAGATAGGTATAAAACTATTAATAGAGATACTCTGGGAAAGCAATGACTTGGTGTGGGCAAAAGGAGAACCTTCCTTTTTTTGTGCTCTACAGTCCTGCTTGGATTAATTGTATCGAAATGAAAAGTATTTTTCTATCTTCTTGTGTCATTTTGAATTGTATCCTTTTAAAAATGTGTAAGGAAATTTTGAAAATCCTTGTGTAATTTAAAAAGAAAAGTAGTTTAAGATTTGATTAGGATTTGAGCAGAGTTTATAATTCAAAAATCTCATTGCATAAATATTTTTAGGTTAGCTTTTTTTTTTTTCCTTTTTTGAGAGAGAGTCTTGCTCTGTCACCCATTCTAGGCTCACTGCAACCTCCACCTCCTGGATTCGAGCAATTCTTCTGCCTCAGCCTCCCAAGTAGCTGGGATTACAGGTGTGTGCCATCGTGCCTTGCTAATTTTTGTATTTTTAGTAGAGACAGGGTTTCACCACATTGGCCAGGCTGGTCTCAAACTCCTGACCTTGTGATCTGCCCGTCTCAGCCTCTCAAAGTGCTGGGATTACAGGTGTGAGCCACTGCACCCAGTCTTAGGTCAGTTTTTTACCAAATACATAGCGTGAAAATGTTGATGTGTATTAAACAGCCTCAGTGGTTGTCATGGTGACATTATCTAATTTGTTTCATATGTCGGTTTAATCACTAATGCTACAGAGACTTGCCTCTAGCTTGTTTGGCATCTAGAAAGTGATTGAAAGACAGATTCATGGAGAGACAAACAAATACACAAATTAAATATGACTGTTACTCCCTATTTTCTCTTCTTCCTTTTAGTCATTTTTGAAGCACTAGCTGAGTCCACAACTGACAGAGACATCAATAGCTTCCACAAGTCTACTTTAGCACATTTTTTAAAAGGGGGAAGCATACCATTTGGGCATTAGATGATTTCATTTCTAGTCACAACTGAAATGAATTTCATTTCTAGTCACAACTATCACCCCCATTTTAAAGATAAGAAATCTCAAACAAGAAAGGTTAAACAACTTGCCCAAGGTGAAAGCAATTTATAATTGGAATTGCAAGGGAAATGACACAAACTTGGGTTTGTAGACCTGAAGCTGAAAGCTTGTTTCAAGATGCTGTTGCCCAGTAGACCATGCCTTTTACAAACAACACTTAAAATAATATATTAAAAAGTAATAGGGTGAGGCCGGGCATGGTGACTCACACCTGCAGTACCAGAACTTTGGGAGGCCAAGGCGGGGAGATCACCTGAGGTCAGGAGTCCAAGATGAGCCTGGGAAACATGGCAAAACCTGTCTCTACTAAAAAATACAAAAAATTAACCAGGCCTGATGGTGGGCACTTGTAATCCCAGCTTCTGGGGAGGCTGAGGCAGGGAGAATTGCAGAATTGCATGAACCTGTGAGGTAGAGGTTGCAGTGAGCTGACATTATTGTATTCCAGCCTGGATGACAGAGCAAGATTCTGTCTCAAAAAAGGAAAAAAAACCAATAGAATAGGGTGGATATGTGCAATATTAATATAGATACTAAATAAGATACATATATAGATCAAGGTAGCATTCAAGATAAATGTATAAAATAGGACAGAGAATAATAAGGCACTAAAAGCACAATCTTGAACTAACTTTCTATCTCTTCTACTTTCCCTTCCCTCCCCTCCCCTTCCCTTCCTTATTTATTTATTTTTTTAAATAACAATATTTGAATAAAGTTTTTTATTCAGGAATAGAAGGCTGTTTTCTTCAGAGTATGTAAAACCACAAGCTATGATTGCATTTAAAATTAATGAAAGCATTCCCAATAAACTCTCATAGACGACAAGTGTTGCTGCTATTGCTGTTGTCTACCATTGCCATGGAAGATCTTGACAAGTGATTCTTAATTTCCTTGACTATTGATTCTCACTTTTCTGGCATTGTGCACTCTAATCATCTAGAGCTTTTACAAATATAGTTAGGCACTGCAGAATAATGTTTTGGGCAACAAACCACCTACACGATAGAGCTGAAAAACTGATCACCTAGTGATGTTGTAGCCATGCTAACATCAAACTACAATGCATTAGTTATGTAATGATAAATTGATAAGTTGTCAGTTGTTGCAGGATGCAAAATCAACATATAAAAATCAGTAGTGTTTCTGTGTACTAATAATTGCTGAAAAAGAAAAGAAAATCCCATTCTAAAATGCAATAAAAGAACTTAATACTCAAGTGTAAATTTAACCAAAGAGCTAAAAGACTTGTTTACTGAAAATTATAAAACACTGATGAAAGAAATTGAAGAAAACACAAATAAATGGAAAGATGGATTAAAAAATTAATATTGTAAATTAAAAAATTAATATTGTAAAAATGTCCATACTAACTAGAGTGATCTACAGATTTAATGCAATCACTATCAAAATTCTAAAGTAATTTTCACATAAATAGAAATAAATCCTAAAATTTGTATAAAACAGAAAAAGACCCTAAATAGTCAAAGCAATCCTGAGCAAAAGAACAAACCTGGAGGCATCACAATACCTGACTTTAAATAGTCTACAAAGCATAAAAACACAGATAAACCAGTGGAAGAGACTATAGAGCCCAGAAATAAATTCATGTATTAATGATCAATTGGTTTTCAACAAAGAACTCACAATGGGGAGAAGGCAGTTTCTTCAATAATTGGTGTTGAGACAACTGGATATCTACATGTAGAAGAAGGAAATTTAGACACTTGTCTTACCTTGTATACAAAAATCAACTCAAAATGGACTAAAGACTTAAACATAATATCTGAAATTGTAAAAGTACTAGAATAAAACTTAGCAGACAAGCTCTGTGACAATTGAGCATTGATTTTTTTAAAAAAATATGAACCCAAGACACAGCTAACAAAAGCAAAAACAGACAAATTGTATAGCATCAAACCAAAAAGCTTTCGCAGAGCAAGTAAGACAACTAACGAAGGAGGCGACAACTCACAGCATAGGAGAAGATACTTGCAGACCAAAATGTGTAAGTATCTCAGCTCAGTAGTGAGAAAACAAAACGATTAAAAAATGGGCAAAGGATCTAAACAATAATTTCTTCAAAGAAGACATTTCAAATGGCCAATACATACATGAAAAGATGATTAATGTCGTTAATTAGGAAAATGTAAATTAAACCACAGTGACTTGTAACCTCACAGGCTTTTATCAAAAAGATAAAAGAGAGGATGTAGAAAAAAGGGAACTCATATACTGTAGGTAAGAATGTGAATTAGTACAGTCCTTATGGAAAATAAGCTCCTCAAAAAAACAAAAAGTAGAACTAGCATACAACCCATTTGTCATATTTCTAGGGATATGTTGAAAAGAACTGAAATTAATATGTGGAAGGGATCTCTGCAATTCCGTGTTAATTGTAGCATTATTCACAATAGCCAAATTATGGAAACAAACTAGGTATCCATCAACAGATAAAACAGACAAAGAAAATGTGGTATATATACACAATGGAATAATATTCAGCCTTATAGGAAAATCCTGTCATTTGCAAGAATATGGATAAATCTGGAGGACATTATGCTAAATAAGATAAGCCAGGCACAGAAAGTAGAATACCACGTGATCTCATTTATATGTAAAATAAGTAAAAAAGCTGAACTCATAGAAATAGAGATTAAAATGATGTTTACCAAGGGCTGGGATAGTGAAGGGGAGGGAAACCCGCACTTACTGATAAACAAGTACAAAGTTTCAGATACATGAGCAATGGGTTTTGAGATCTATTACTCAGCAACATTTTTATCATCACAAAATAAAGCCCTTTACTCATTAAGGCTTCACTTCTCATTCCTCCCTTCCCCAAACCTTGGCAACTACTAATCTGCTTTTTCTATGAATTTACCTATTCTGGATGTTCCATATACAGGGAATTATGTAGTATGTGGCCTTTTGTGTCTGTTTTTTTTTTTCAGCGTATTGTTTTTGAGGTTCATCCCATTTGTAGCATGTATCAGTACTCTATTCCTTTTTATAGCTAATACTCTTCCATTGTAACAAATCCACTCTTAACTATTATTTCATTATGATGAAACACTTTTTTTTTTTTTCCCAAAAAATTACTTTCCATTTATCAAAAACTCTGAGAGAGGACTCCATAAGAAAATGTGAGCTTTTTTGAACTTAATTAATAGGACCTAGAAGAAGAAGGCATTAGTTGGAAGATTCCAGGAAGAAAAATCCTTTTGAAGAACATGAAGTTTTCAAAAACTGAAAAATATATGTTTTGTGAGCAGTAGTCCCCTGGAAGTCTGTCCATTTTTCTTTCTTATTAGTAGTTTTTAGTTGCTTAGTATTTTTTTTTTCCATTTTGTTTTTTGGCTGCTTGTATTTTTTTTCTAGGATTTTCATAGTTGATCTTCTAGTCTTACTGTCTTCAGTGCTTAAGTAATGTGATTTTTGAACTTTATCTGAAGCTCTGCATGCTGAAATTATAAAAACAAAGGCCACACAAAAAAAGCGATTTCTAAAATTAAAGTTGTAGTCTTAAATTGAATGACTAAGAAATATATATATATATTTTTTTTTAAGTAACTGCTGGGTATTATGCTTACTATCTTTGTAATGGGATCATTGATACACCAAACCCCAATGACATGCAATTTACCCACAAAACAAACCTGCATATATTTTTGAGGTCAATTTATGTACAGTATAATGTACCTATTTAAAATATACATAGCTAAGCAATGACGCAATTTTAACAATGGTGCAAATATGTTTATGTAACCACCTAATCAATTAAGAGGCAAAACTTTCCATCCCCAAAATGTTCCCAGTGTCCTTTTGTAGCCAGCCTTATCTGCTCCTTCACCCTCAACATAAAATAACAAATACAAGCCAAATTAAACAAGGCCAAAGTGTTTGGAAAACTGCAAGATCAAAATAGAGATTTATCATGGAGAAATGTCATGCTCTTACTCACATCTGTAAAATTAACTGTTAGGAGAAATGGAAGTTTCAGTTATTAATGGTGGTATAAAATAGATATTTCTCCTCAAAAGTATAGTGGGTTTTGATGAACTTACACTGATATTTTGAGAATAGGAATCAGCAAAGTATAATCACTCAAATTATTTGACTCAAACATATGATCTATGAAATTGAATTCATCTGTTATACTCAAAGGTTAATATTAATGGATTACACATGGATACATGTATAAATGGTGCCCCCTTACTTACAGAACACCAATGAAAAATAAATTCCCTAACATAAGTTTGGCTCTTTGACTTGTTCGAGCAATGACCTGTCTGGGGTTAAAGTGATGAGTGAGGAAATAGAGGAGCCTAAAAATTTATACCCAGTTTTATCCTCCTCATGCTAGCCTCACATATGCATTTATCCTGATTGTTCCCCCACTCCAAAAAAACACTTTAAAAATATGTTACATTTCAAAGTTTCTCATAAGTGGTTAGTTTTGCTTGATCCAACAGTCCTAAACATTTTGAAGAGGTAAAGGAATTCTCAGTGCTATAGATAAGACATTGCCTATGCTTTGTTTATGTTCACATATATGATATATACGGGTATATATATTATAAGCAATCAACAGTCATTTCCAACAGTTGGCTTTAATTGCAATATGCTACATGTCAGAAGCATTTGGAAAAACACATTTTATCAAAGGTAACTTGTTTAAACACATCTTGAAAATGACAAAACCATCAAATTTCAAAAGTTAAGAATGTGAGTAATATTAATGTGGACTAGTGTTGACTCTTTCTCTTTTCCATTAATCATTCTTCAATACTTTTAGATAATTATTTGACATGAGGAGCATGAAAGAGATTTGTAGGACAGGTAATTGACACTGGTTATGATGAGATCAAAACAAAACAAAAACCTATTTATGTGTGAGTGTTTGCATACATTTACTCCTTGGTAGAACTGGGAAACAGGTTAGTTTTACAAATTTCAAAATCATTTTTATTCCACTATTTGAAAATGCAATCATGGTATGTCGAGTAGAAGCTAGTTTAGATTCCATAATAGTGTAATTTCCTTTTTATAATATCCTTGAAAATCATCATTTACTCTCTCCTTGGACTATCAACTCAAGAAGGGAGAATCAACATGCTAAGTGAACCCATTCCATTGTTAGACAGTTTCAGATGATAGAAGGTTCTTAGGTTCTTCTGTCTTTTAGACTTCATTTTGATTTTTGAGCAGTTAAGGCCAGATAGTCTCTTGTTTGACATCCTTTTAAATATTTGACATAATCATTATTGCTCCCTTTGGGCTTCTTCTCTGCCCAATACAGTTGCTAGTTTCTTCAGTAGTTTCTTTTAATTAAAAATTTCCATATCCTTCATCTGGAAAGAATGTCTTAGAAGATAATCACTTTGTGTCTTATAATGTGGTATTCAGAATTGAAAACAATGCTCTAATACCATGTAAAAAGTTCAGAGAAGAGTGAAAGTCTTATCTACCATGATTTAGACACTACAATTCTGTCCATGTAGCCTAAAATTGAAGCAGCGTTGTGGTAGCCATTACACTGTTGAATCATATTAAACTTACAGTCAACAAGACTTACTTGAAGTGCCAGGAAACCAAATATTTTCCCTCTTTCCCTATACACTTAAAAGTTGATCTTGTTTTACACCCATTAGGATGGCTAGTATCTAAAGAATGGAAAATCACAAGTGTGGCGAGGATGTGGAGAAGTGGAAAATGTGTTACATGCATTCAGTGGAATATTATCCAGCATTAAAAATAAAATATTCTGACTCACCCTACAACATGAATGAACTTTGAGGATATTATGCTAAGTGAAATAAACCAGCCACAAAAAGACAAATACTACATGATTCCACTATCTGAGTGGTCAAACTCACAGAACAGAAAGTAGAATTGTGGTTGCCAAGGGATGGCGGGAGAAGGAAAGAGGAGTTAGTGTTTCAAGGGTATACAGTTTCAGTTCGCTAGATGAAACAGTTATAGAGATGTTTTACAACTATGAGAATATATTTAACACTACAGAACTCTACACTTAAGTATGACTAAGATGGCAAATTTAATGATAATGTGTTTTTTTACCAGAGCAAAAAAGAAATTTATCATGTTTTAGTATAATGTTTCAGATTGTTCAACTAATTACCATAGCATTTATTGTAGTATGTACTCCTCCAAACATTATTCTTATTTGATAAATTTTTGTGTCTTAATAATTCATGGAAAAATATTAAGAGAACAGAGACAGGGAGAATATCCTGTAACATTCTGTTATAGGTACTCTGTCAGATTGAAACTAAGTAATTAACAACCTTTGGATATTATTCTTCAACAAATCATGGCTCTACATATCAGTGCATCTTTTGAGCCTATAATTTGCCCTCTACAATGACAGCTTAGAAGACTTTGTAAAATATTAGCTGAAGTTAAAGTAGCTTGACTTACTAATTTAAAATAATGAAATGTTCATCGAAGTCTTCTCTAAAATATTGATATTACATCTGTTTAATCTTTTTTAAACTGACAGGAATTGAAAATAAGCTATAAGTTTAAATTGAGTGTCTAATTTTTAAGCCTTTTAAAAGTTCCCATTGTTACCTTTTATCTATTTCCTATTATCTATTGCTGCATAACAAATTACCCCAAATTTTTAGAGGCTTAAAATAATTATTATTTCATTATATCTACCAACTTTGAACTCTGAAATTTGAGCAGAAGTTTGCTGGTGATCCTTCTGTTTCATGTAGCATTGATAGAGGTCATTTCATGAAATTTAGCTTGTCTAGAGGGTCAAAGAGGGCTTTACTCCCATATCTGGCACCTTGGTCAATATGTCTGGACTTAGTTGGAACTATTTACCAGAGTGCTAACACAGTGAATTTGTTGCGTGGTGTCCAGGGAAGTCAAATTTCTTCTTACGTGGCTCAGTGCTCTAGAGCAAGTGTTTCAGACAATTCCTTCTGCAATTAATTCATGCAATGACTGTCTATCAAGTCCCCACTATGTACCAGGTATTGTGTTAGATGCTGTCAGATGCGGTAATAAATACAATACAAAGTGTCCCTGCATGCATGGAGCTTATAGTGCAGTTGGAAATAGGGTCATTAAACAAATAATGAAATTTGGGAAAAAAGAGGTTGAAAAGCATTGTAATAAAATATTTGCATATTTGAAAATATCTTCCAGTGTGTAGCTTCTTCCCCAGAACAAGTAAGGTTAGCATTAAAGAATAACATTCTCTTAGACAAAATGTTATTTACTCTTCTGAGATACAAGTGAGACAATTGAAACTCACTTTTTGGTCATCTATGGGAGATAAACAGTAAAATATCTATCTTAAAATACATTTTATATACTAATGATTGGTTTAAAATGACATATTCTTTAATGTTCCTTCACAGTGCAATCCATTTTGCATTGCCCTTCTATTTTTCAATTTTCCACTTCAATATTTCTTTTTAAGAGAAATATCAGATTGTTCAAAATCCTTATATATAAGCAGAACAACATAACTCACCATAGTAAATGTAAAATGCCATAAATAAATTAATATGATTATACATTGCAGACTATTTTCAGCCTTTATGTAATTTTATTTTTCATATGAATTTGTATTTAACAAATAATCTGAAGCCAGTTTCAGGAAAGGTGAAAGGTTGTAAAGAAAAATATCAGACACTTAACTTCCTCCTTTCTTCATGCTGATGCTGGTCCATTTTTCACTTCAGTCTACACATTGCTACATTTCTCATTTAAATAAAGAGCAAGATTAGAAGTGCTAATGTATTGTTTGCTCGAGAGTAGTCTAGGATGGAAAATGGAAAATAAACTAATTTTCATTATCTAAAAGCCTAAAACATTAAACTTACTATTGACCAAGAAGAGTCATATACTATTAAGTAATGAATGACTTACTTAAAAGTAAAAAAAAAAAAAAAAAACCCAGAGTCCTACATAAAAGGAAATAACACATCAAACATACATTTTCTTGATCTTGCTATATTTATAAATTGGTTCCTAGGTGATTTTAAGGGTGTATATAAGATAATCAGTTTACTATACTATGTCGTATTCTAACTCCATTCTTAATTTTTTTTTTTCTTTAACAAACACAAAGCTTTAACTTTTGATGTGTTTATGGGATTAATTTTCTAGTAGTTTAATGAAATATTACTATTGTAATAATTATTACTAATTATTAATATTGTGATGATAGTATTGTAATAATACTATTGTAACTATTTGCTTACATGAAGATATAACTTCTTAAGGGTTAAGGAGAGTCAGAACCAAAGATCTAGTAAGTAGATTATCTTTATAATGTTCACTTAACAGAGCAGTTACTTATTAACAATGTCTGATTAAAGATATATTTTTTTTCCTCCAAGTCTGCAGGTTTTTAGATAGCTGAAATTAAAACCTAGAGTCTGTAGAAAGTTTGACTTTCACCAATGTTTTCTTCCTGGCGAACTCCCTTAGGAACCATAGATCATCATGATAACTTAATACATAATATCTTTCTAATTTGCTAAATCAAATCACTTGAATTCTGTAAACCATTTATGTCAATATAGTCAGAATGAGACTTGCCTTACACAGGGAATAATCAAAGCAGTTGCAAGTTAGTATAGCTCTCTTTAGTTCCTAACCTTTAACATTGGGGAAGTAGAATAAATTACATTATTCTCTCCATTAGGTAGTATAGCCTTGGTCTCTCTATTATAAAAATGGTTAGGCCAGGCTTGGTGGCTCACGCCTGTAGTCCCAGCACGTTGGGAGGCCCAGGCGGGTGGATCATGAGGTCAAGAGATTGAGACCACCCTGGCCAACATGGTGAAACCCTGTCTCTACTGAAAAATATAAAAATTAGCTGGATGTGGTGGCATGCGCCTGTAGTCCCAGCTACTCAGGAGGCTGAGGCAAGAGAATTGCTTGAACCCAGGAGGCGGAGATTGCAGTGAGCTGAGATTGCACCACTGCACTCCAGCCTGGCACCTGGCGACAGAGCAAGACTCTGTCTCAAAAAAAAAAAAAAAAAAGGTTGATATACATTCAATAACTTCATACTTAACTTGCCGAATCCATTTTTAGCTATTAAAGAAAACATGAAATTTATAATGTAGGATGCTGGTATGGAAGTTGTAATTAAAAGATGTTATTTTTAAGATTTGCTTTATTTTTATTGTATTCATTTCCTTTATTTACTTTTTATACATTAAGTTCTAGGGTACATGTGCTGAATGTACAGGTTTGTTACATAGGCATACACATGCCGTGGTATGTTTGCTGCATCCCATTACTCTGTCATCTACATTAAATATTTCAACTAATGCTGTCCGTCCCCTAGACTCCAACACCTGACAGGCTCCAGTGTGTGATGTTCCCCTCCCTGTGTCCATATGTTCTCATCATTCAACTCCCACTTACGAGTGAGAAGATGTAGTGTTTGGTTTTCTGTTCTTGTGTTACTTTGCTGAGAATGGTTTCCAGCTTCACCTATGTTCTTGCAAGGACATGAACTCATCCTTTTTTATGGTTGCATAGTGTTCCATGATACATATGTCAAATCGTATTTCTACTTCTAGATCCTTGAGGAATTGCCACACTCTCTTCCACAGTGGTTGAACTAATTTACACTCCCAACAGTGTAAAAGAGTTTATGTTTCTCCACATCCATTCCAGCATCTGTTTCCTGACTTTTTAATGATCACCATTCTATCATGTGTGAGACGGTATCTCAATGTGATTTTGATTTTCATTTCTCTAATGACCAGTGATGAGCAATTTTCATGTTTGTTGGCAACGTAAGTGTCATCTTTTGAAAAGTATCTGTTGGTATTTTTTGCCTACTTTTTGATAGTTATTTGTTTTTTTCTTGTAAATCTGTTTAAGTTCTTTGTAGATTCTGGATATTAGCCCTTTGTCAGATGGATAGATTGCAAACATTTTCTCCCATTCTATAGGTTCCCTGTTCACTCTGATGATAGTTTCTTCTGTTGTGCAGAAACTCTTTACTTTAATTAGATCTGTGTCTTTTAATTGGGGTATTTAGCCCATTTACATTTAAGGTTAACATTTTTATGTATGTGTGAATTTGATCCTGTGATTATGACGTTAGCTGGTTATTTTGCCTGTTAGTTGATGCAGTTTCTTCATAGCATCAATGGTCTTTACAATTTGGTATGTTTTTGCAGTGGCTGGTACGGATTGTTCCTTTCCATGTTTAGTGCTTCCTTCAGGAGTTCTTGTAAGGCAGGCCTGGTGGTGACAAAATCTCTCAGCAGTTGCTTGTCTGTAAAGGATTTTATTTCTCCTTTGCTTATGAAGCTCAGTTTGGCTGCATATGAAAATCTGGGTTGAAAATTCTTTAAGAATGTTGAATAATGGCCCACACTTTCTTCTGGCTTGTAGGGTTTCTGCCAAGATATCCACTGTGAGTTTCATGGGCTTCCCTGAGTGGGTAACCTGACCTTTCTCTCTGGCTGCCCTTAAAGTTTTTTCCTTCATTTCAACCTTGGTGAATCTGATGATTATATGTCTTGGGGTTGCTCTTCTTGAGGAGTATCTTTTGGTGTTCTCTGAATTTCCTGAATTTGAATGTTGGCCTGCCTTGCTAGGTTGGGGAAGTTCTCCTGGGTAATATCCTGAAGAGTGTTTTCCAATGTGATTACATTCTACCCGTCATTTTCAAGTACACAAATCAAATGCAGATTTGGTCTTTTCACATAGTCCCATATTTCTTGGAGGCTTTGTTTGTTTCTTTTCACTCTTTATTCTCTAATCTTGTCTTTTCATTTTATTTCATTGAGTTGATCTTCAGTATCTGATATCCTTTTTTCCACTTGATCTATTGAGCTGTTGATACTTGTGTATGCTTTGCAATGTTCTGGTGCTGTGTTTTTCAGCTCCATCAGGTCACTTGTGTTCTGCTCTAAACTGGTTCATTTCATTTATTTATTTTACTGATTGATTTTTAAAGTGACACATAAAATTGTATGTAATTATTATAAGCATGATGTTTTGAAGAATATATACATTGTGGAATGGCTAAATCCAGCTAATTAACATATATATTACTTCACATAGATATCATTTTGATGGTGAGAACATTTAATCTCTCTTGGCATGTTTCAAGAATACAATATATTGTTATTGACTATGGTCACCATGTTGTACAAGTACCCTTGAATTTTTGTAACATTTCAAGATAATTTATAAGAGAACTCAAAGAGAATACAGAGAATTTGATGAAATATTTCTTCATAAATTCTACCTGCCAAGCCACTGGCTCATAGACAGTGAGAGTGATGGATGAGTCAGTATTAATAAACACTAAACAATTCCTTGATGATTTCAATACTAGCTCATTAACTGAATTTTATAATATACTGGGAAGGGCACTTGAATTTTCTTTCTTTTAGTAAATGTTGAAGTATGAGTATGATGTTCAGTACCCTTGGCACTTGTTATAAATTCCTGCTAAAATATTACTTTGAAAGTTGTTTGTAACTATAAATGCCATAGAAAATTATTTGGAGAGATTAATTCTCCAAATAATCTATAAAATATTGTGGGAGACTATTTCATCAAAAAATCCTAGCACCAAATGTGTACCTTGTCCTTGATACTTGAATGGACATCTAGTAGAATTGTGAAATGGGCCACTTGTGTGTTAAGCACTCTGCTTTTTCCTGTCTATTTTCATGTTTTGTTCTTAATGGAATCCATATACCTTTTCTAGCCACTTGAAATTCTCTTTGCTATGTCAAACTTGCTTTCACATAGCTCACAAATTTAGGCATTCTCTGATTTTAATTGAAAACCTCAAGCTAAACAAATAAAATTAAAATCAGTAGGTAAATGATGATTTGGAGGAGTCTTTTGTATGCTCTAAAATAATCCCATGGAGGCAGTGGTCTAATCTAATTTGTAGAAAGATAAAATATCCAGAAAACACTTTATAGTGCAATATTGTCCCAGAGAGCGCAACATTCAAGAACTAAGGAGATGACATATAATATACATTTTAAGCCTAGGTTTTCCGAAGAAATTCTAGTTACACATATCTTTTACTTTATTTTCTTAAGCACACTTGATCTTATAAGAATTTCATAAGGAAGTGTGTTGTAATTTTAGTTTTTCATTTTGGAAAGATGTATTCACCACTCACTTTGCCAAGAGGTCGGTTGGTCTTGGCATCAAATGTTACTTATTGACCAATTGGTGACCCAATTCCATTCTAATGAAGTCTTTACAAACATACTTTTGTAATTACTTTCCATCTAATTAACTATGAAAGAGTAGCTGGCCATCATGGTCTAGGAAGCTTCTTGCTGTATGACTGAATAAGGTCAGCTATAGTGAAGTAGATTACAATCAATCATCACAATTTATGCTGAATGTACTTAATTATAAAAATTTGATCTGTTCAAGTTTTGTTATACCAAACTAACCAGATGAAAATGGAACTTTATGAATATTTGCTTAAAAAGTTAAGAAGAAATAATATCTTTATTTTTACTTGACTGAGATTGAATGATATTCAACACTTTTAGGCTAAATGTGTGGTCTATCACAAATCATTATTTCCAATAAAACATTTATGTGGGCCCTCTAAAATAAAAATGGGTTATGATATGTAAAATACATTATATTTTTACTATAAATTCATAAGAGGTAGGCTTTCAAAGATTGTTCTCATTGCAATATAGAGTTTATACATGAAGGACAATATGCTGACCTTTTAAGTAAAAAAAATTTTAAATTCCTGGATATATAGCATTTCACTAGAATTTTTTATTAAAATTCTGAAACAAAAGTGATCCTAAATAAAGTGATGTAGTCTATGTATTCATTTTATCAATTAGAAGGATTAGTTTAAGATGAATCAAGGATAGACTTAGTCAGCTTAATAACAGATGATTAAGCAACGGACTGAATAAAGTCTATAAGGTAAAGTGAAGCCACTTGAGTTGAGTTGAGACATCTCTCTATGGTTTTAGGAGCACTTGGCCTGGCTATGTATGGTTGAGTGCAAATCAATAAATGTGATCCACCACAAAAACAGAATTAAAATAAAAAACCATATGATAATCTCAATTATATGAAAAAAGCTTTTGATGAAATCCAATATCCCTTCATGAAAAAAACTCTTAAGAAGTGAGACATCAAAGGAATGTATCTCAAAAAAATAAAAGCCACCTATGATAAACCCATAACCAACATCATCCTGAATGGGCAAAAACTAGAACCAGTCCCATGGAGAACTGACAAGGATGTCCATTCTCATAACGCCCATTCAATATGGTTTTGGAAGACTTTCCCAGAGCAATCAGGAAAAAGAAAAAAGTAGAAGTCATACAAATAGCAAAAGGAGGGGAAACATCTTTTTGCTGATGATATGATCCTATTCCCAGAAAACCCTAGAGACCTCGTCAAAAGACTCCTGGAACTGATAAAGGACTTCAGGAAAGTTTCAGAATACAAAATAAATGAAAAAAAATCAGTAGCATTTTTATACACCAATAACGTTCAAACTGAGAGTCAAATCAGGAACATAAGCTCTTTTACAATAGACACAGACACACAGAGACCCACACGCAATACCTAGAAATACATCTAACAAAGCAAAGAAAGATCTCATAAAGAGAACTACAAAACACTGCTCAAAGAAATCATAGATGACACAAACAAATGAAAAATACTTAATGCTTATGGATAGGAAGAATCAGTATCATTAAAATGGCCACACATTCCAAATCAATCCACAGATTCAATACTACTTCTATCAAGTTACCAATGTCATGTTCACAGATCTAGAAAAAACTTCTAAAATTCATATGGAACCAAAAAAGCCAAAGCAACCCTAAGAACAACAAAGCCAAAGGCATCATATTACCTGACTTGAAACTATACTATAGGGCTACAGTAACCAAAATAGTATGGTACTGGTATAAAAAGAGACATATAAACCAGTGGAAGAGAATAGAAACTCAGAAATAAAGCTTCACATCTACAGCCGTCTTATTTTTGACAAACTTGGAGTCTGTAGCCCCTTTGTTATGGCCAATTTCTCCCATTTAGAGTGGGCATATTTAACCAATGTCTGTACCTTCATTGTATCTAGGAAGTAACTAAGTTGCTTTTGATTTTACAGGCTCATAGGTAGAAGGGACTTGCCTTGTCTCAGATGAAACTTTGGACTTGAACTTTGGGTCTAATGCTGGGATGAGTTAAGGTTTGGGGGACTGTTGAAAAGGCATGAGTGTGTTTTGAAATCAGAGGCCATGAGATTTGGGAGAGGGCCAGTGGTGGAATGATACTATTTGACTGTTTCTCTATCAAAAATCTGATGTTGAATTGTAATAATTTCCACATGTCAAGGGCAGGATCAGGTTGAGATAACTGAATCATGGGGGCAGTTTTCTCTATACTTTTCTCATGATAGCAAGTGAATTCTCATGGAATCTGATTGTTTTTATAAGGGCTTTTCCCCTTCACTTGGCTCTCATTTTCTCTTACCTGCCACCCTGTCAGAGGTGTCTTTGCTCCTCTTTTACCTTCCATCATGACTGTGAGGGTTCCTTAGCCATGTGGAACTATGAGTCCATTAAATCTCTTTTTCTTGATAAATACCCAGTCTCATGTATTTTCTTCATAGCAGCATGGGAACAAACTATTGCACTGGGTGTTTTCACTTATTCAGAGCTAAACAGTGTGGACTCATGGACATAAATATGGCAACAATCGACACTGGGGACTACTTCAGGGAGGAAGGGGGCAAGGGTTTGAATACTAACTTGAGTAGTGTGCTTAGTACTTGGGTGATGGGATTAATCATATCACCAAACCTCAGCATCATGAAACCTACCAGTAACAAATTTGCACATATACTCACTGAATCTAAAACAAAAGTTGAAAATATAAAGAAAAAATATAAATTTGGATTGGATTTGTTCAAAGAAGAAAACTGTCTCCTTAGAGAAGTTACCATGATTGAGAAATCTTACTACCTTATTTATTCCACCAATCCACATATAATTGGATTGTAGAAACTTCCATAATGACTATAAAACTGACTTATGCCAGCCTGATTCCAAAATGTTAATATCATGTGAATCATACATGAGGGAGAGCTTATGTTCTCATTTACTTGCCATTTGAAAGACATTTATAAGAGTTCTGGAAAGCAAAGAATGCTGTAGGGTACTTAGTGTTCATGAGTTTTCTTTGCTTTGCATATTTTCATAGATGCTTTAGTTAAAGTTTGTTGTGTATCAAATGAACAGAATGAATTAACTTTTCTTATTGCCAGAGTGGGAGATGATTATTTTCCATAGAGAATTCAGTCATTAATGACCAGAATTGAAGGTTCTGCAATGTTACCGCTTCCCCTCCATTGTTTTCTGGTTGAATGAATCATGGTCATGACAAAAAAGAAAAATCTGAATAGATGTTTTTCAGAAGACATACAAATGGCCAACTGATATAAAAAAAAAGTTTCACATCTCTAATCATCAGTAAACCAAAACAACAATGAGATATAATCTCACCCAAGTTTAAATGGGTTTTATCAAAAGGACAGGGACTAACAGGTGCTGGCAAGGACATGGAGAAGGGGAAATCCTTGTACATTGTTGGTGGGAATGTAAATTAGTGGAGCCACTGTAGAAAACTGTATGGAGGTTCTTTAAAAACTAGAAATGAAAGTACCATGTCATTCAGCCATTTCATTAATATCCCCCCACAATTAATATATTGAAGATGTAACTGCACTCTCATGTTTATGGCAGCACTGTTCATAATAGCCGAATAGGTAATCAACCTATGTGCCTGTCAGTAGCTAAATGAATAAAGAAAATGTATATATACAGAATGGAATACTATTCAGCTATAAAAAATAAAAACCTATCATTTGCCACAAAAGTTGATGGAACTGAAAGTCATTATGTTAATCGAAATAAGCCAAGCACAGAAAGACAAATATTGCATATTCTAATCATATGTGGGAGATAAATAAGTGGATCACATGAAGACAGAGAAATTAGATCAGTGGTTACCAGAGATCAGGAAGATTAGAGGGAAGGGAAGATGAAGAGAAGTTGATTAATGGGTACAAACATACAGCTTGATAGAAGAAATTAGACCTATTAAGGGTAACACACACACACACACACACACACACACACACACACACACACACAGCCCTCAAAAAAAAAAAAAAAAGAAATTAGACCTACTGTTTGATACATAAGTTGGGTGATTACAGTTTACAATAATCTACTGTATGTTTTAAAAATACTTGAAGAGAATAATTTAAACTTTCCTTGCATAAAGAAAAAATAAGGTGATAGATATCTTATTTACACTGATCTGATCTTTACAAATTATATGAATGTACTAAATTCACATATGCCCTGAAAATATGTACATCATTTACATATCAATTTAAAAATAAAGAAAAAATTAGTGAGCTATATTTATTTGGGTCTATTTCTGGTCTTTCTGTTCTGTTCCATTGATCTGTTTGTTTGTTCTTTCACCAGTGCCACACTCTCATGGTTACTGAGTTTCATGGTGCTATCCAATATATAGACCAAGTTGAGAAGAATTGATATCTTAACAATTTCCAGAATGACTGTATCAAGATTTTATTTCCACCAAAAGTGCATAAATGTTCCCTTATCCCCACATACTCACCAAAATATTGGCAATTTCTAGTTCTCTAATTTCACCTATTTTTTTACAGTGGTAACGACATATTTCTTTTTGGTTTAATCTTCACATCTTGGATTAGTAATGAGTTTAAGCATTATTACCTATTTAAACTTTTTTTCTATGAATTGCTTTTTGTGGCCTTTGTTCATTTTTAAAATTGGGTTTACTTTCTTTTACTTATTTTATTAGAGTTCTTTCTATAACAGATATTAGTTATTGTTTGCACCTTTGACATACCTCCTTTCCAACTGCCATCTTTCTGTTAATTCTCACTGTGGGATTCTTCATTAAACAGAAATAATGAATTTTGATTTATGAAGCAGGTATCTCTTCAGCTCCATATCTTATGCTTTTGGAGTATTCGTCTTCAAGAAATATTTCCAATTTTAATTAACAAAGATATTCCCTTAGGTTTTTTCAGTTTGGTTTGTAGTTATGTCTTCTCTTTTTCCATACAATAAACAAATTTTTAAAAAATTAAATCTACCAAATTACCCATCCCCACAGTTATGAAGTGCCATGTATACTATATTTCAAGTCTCATGGGTCTTGCACTGGACTTAATATTCTGTTTCATTTTTTTCCTACTTCCCTGTTGCTGGGGTAGAAATGCTGATAAACATATTCTGGTTCTGAAGTTCATGAGCAAATTAGGGGAAGGAGCCAACATCCCATGCTTATTTGCCATTCCAACATAAAAACTGTTACCAGATTGATCTGAAACAAATTTTGGACTGTGTGAAACATCTTCACTTTATCTTCATGGACTACCATTTATTGCTTCAATATGTAACCCAGCATTCAACATATTCCATGGCCCTAATACATTCTCCTAAATTTACTTCCCATTATTAGTCCATCTCCTTTCTGATACCTCTAATGCTTTCTTCAACAACCCCTCTCTCTTTAATCTGCCGGACAAAATCCTGCCCTTCTTAAAGGGATTGAGTGCTACTTCTCCATCAAAGCTTTCCTTAATCCTCTTAGTTTAAGTGAACTCTTTATTTTGTAGTTTAACATAAAACTCTGCACCTCTCTTTCTGAACTCGGATTCAGCCCTGGACTGTGGCATTTATGTCATATAATCTCCCTCCTCCTAAAATGTATGTGTTTTGCAGAGAGGAACAATGTCATTCCTTCTGGTGCTTAGTACGTTAAATACACTTGAATAACATTTGAGTGAAGCCCTGGAAGTGATTAACAAATCAAGAGTGATTGGCAGCCTATCCTTCCATAGTTCATGTGTGCTGGGGTGAAAGAGACAGGCCCTGCCATAGTCTGTCTTCTTTTTTCTTTAGCCCAAAGTAAACGTCTTGAAAGTTTGCCATAGTTTCTGTTATTTGATAACTAATCTTGCTTCCTCATAAATTGAAGGTGGTAACAGATCATTGCCATTTTTTCCCCCAGATGTTAAACTGATCATACAGCTGTTAGAAAATATCACCATAAAATATACATATTAGACAGAATCAAATAAGAATCAAGCAGAAGTCCTAAGAATCACTTGATATTTTTTACTTTCTTTTTTTCTTACTTTTCCCCCTAAACCCAGATGCATGAGTGGGCAATGTCTATATGTGTTGATGCTGGTGACGGAGCCAAGAGGGAGAAATGAAGGTGGAAATAGTATATCATTATTAGGTTCATTACAAAAACAGAGATTAGGTAGAAAATATTAGAATATTGTTGCTAAATGGAAAGTAAAAGCACTGTAGTTAAAAGACATGTCACTCTAAGCAAAAACTGAACTGCAGAAATGAAAGAGGGGGCTGCTATGATGTGCTGGCTAGGGGCCAACAGAATGCGTAACACTGGTAATGAAGCAACAGTAGCTTCAGGGAAAACGAATATTTTGCTGTATTCCAGGCCCCAGTCTTTCTGAGAGATAGGCGCTCGATGAGTTAAACATTAAGGAGACATACCCTTAGTTTTTAAGAAGGTTATCCTGTTAGAATTTGGAAAATAGATGAAATGTGAATTACTGACTCTGATTTATCAGGGGCAGAACACTGTAAATCAAGACAGAAAATACTATGGTAGGTTTAGTATTTTAGTTTTGTGCTTTTTTTCTTATTTGTTGGAATACTAATATTTAATAATGCATCCTTGCTGTTGCTGACCGCTTTTTTGTTTTTACTATAGTTCAGTAAATCAGTATAACCTCCAAGTATTGTCTTAACCAAAATTTAGTAGATTAAGTGGAAGTACCACTGTTGCAACTTGTTTCAGTCTTAAATATTTGAGAATAAAATATAATAAATACTAAACATAGCCATTGTGTACCCTGTGGGTAAAATTTAACCTTTGAATTCAAAAGATATTTTGGGTTCATATTTTTAAAAAGAAATTTTAAATAATCACTAGATTACATTTAAGGTAAGAAAAGTCCAATGGCTAAGCTTGCTTTATGAGGTTGGATAGATCTGGGACTGAATGCTGATTCATTTTTTTTTCTTTTATTATACTTTAAGTTCTGGGGTACATGTACAGATCTTGCAGGATTGTTGTGTAGGTACACACATGCCACGGTCGTTTGCTGCTTCCATGCCCCCATCACCTACATTAGGCATTTCTCCCAATGTTATCCCTTCCCAACCTCCTCACCCCCTGCTATCCCTCCCCTACCCCCTCCCTCCCAACAGGCCCTGGTGTGATGTTCCCCTCCCTGTATCCACGTGTTCTCATTGTTCAGCACCCACTTATGAGTGAGAACATGTGATATTTGGTTTTCTGTTCTTGTGTCAGTTTGCTGAGAATGATGGTTTCCAGATTCATCCATGTCCCTGCAAAGGACATGAACTCATCCTTTTTTATGGCTGCATAGTATTCCATGGTGTATATGTGCCACATTTTCTTAGTCCAGTCTATCATCGATGGGCATTTGTGTTGGTTCCAGGTCTTTGCTATTGTAAACAGTGCCACAGTGAACATACATGTGCATATGTCTTTATAATAGTACGATTTATAATCCTTTGGGTATATACCCAGTAATGGGATTGCTGGGTCAAATGGTATTGCTATAATTAGATCCTTGAGGAATCGCCACACTGTCTTTCACAATGGTTGAACTAATTTACACTCCCACCAACATTGTAAAAGTGTTCCTGTTTCTCCTCTCCAGCATCTGTTGTCTCCAGATTTTTAAATGATCACCATTCTAACTGGTGTGAGATGATATCTCAATGTGGTTTTGATTTGCATTTCTCTAATGACCAGTGATGATGAGTACTATGCTTGATGTCAGTAAGGCCACTGAATCATTCCAAGGCTCTGTTTGTTCTTCTATACAATGGACATTGTATATATGAAATTATTTTATTATAAGGGTTACATATAGCATATTATAGAAAATATTTAATATGGTTTCTGAATCATGGTCTTTAATAAATGGTATCTACTATCAGCAATATCATTATAAGTATCGTAATTATCATCAACAACATGACAATCAAAGCTTAAGACTGACAAAGATTAAGTTGATTCATACTTATTTCATGTCCAGACACACATGTTGTTCCAATCACTGGAGTTATGCATGTATGATCTGTCATGTTAATGTTCAAATAATGCAAACCTGTGCAAAATTAAATTGGTAACTTCAGAAAGACTAATCATAGTTGTAAAGAACAAAATATCTAGCAACTGCTTTAAGAAATGCAAATCTAACAATATTTACACCCTCCTTTGACTGCCCTCAAGTTTACTGCCCTCCCTTGACTTCTCACTGCACTTGAATAAAATCTAGAGTCTTTAAAGTGCTCTTCAGTGTGCTACAAGATTTGGCTCCAGCCTCTCTTGGCTTCACTTCTTTGCTTCCCTCCTCTTCCTTCACTCACTCTGTTTACCAGACATATTCCTTTTTTGCTTGTTTCTTTGTTCCAGAACATGCCCAGAGTCACCTTGACCAGGTCACTGTTTGATTTGTTTTTCTTTTCCTGGCACTTATGACTACTCAACGCTGTCTTGCGTCTGTGTGTGTTTGTGTATGTGTTTGCTTGTTTATTGTTTTCTCCTGACTTGTGGAATGGGAGCTTTATAAAACTGAAGGCAGTTGACATAATTCACACATTTTCCTGTCTTTAGTGTTGAGAACATTGACTGTCACATGGTAGAGATCAATAATAGGTAAAGGTATAAATATGCAGAGATGTGGTCAATTCATTTATATCCTAATTTGGTCCTAACCTTAAAATATTTTCTCCCTTTTATTATTAAGCAAAACAACAGCAACAGCAAAACAACCCTAAAGTCATAATTTATAGGACTATTTTATTTTTTCTACATTATTTTCTATTTGGAACTTTATTTTAACATGTGAATGAATTGTAAGATTGTTGTAGGATAAAACCTACTTTATACATATTTCTTCATGCTTTTAAACTCAAATACGAAACATCTAAAAAGTTAATCATGATGCCTTTTGTAGTCAAAATTGTTAGGCATGGAGGCTCGGGGACAGGTTCTCACATAATTTTTCATAAAAGTAATCTCGCAATCATTTAAAAATGCAAAGCTCAAAGCCTATTATATTTTTTCTCTTTAAAATACATGCAATTTTATACTGGATATAGTTGAGAGTATAGCAGCAGAACATGTATTTCCATAAACTGGTCCACTTGAGGGGATTTTAAAGCTTTCTTTTCTACCTTTTCTATATTGCTGGTTTCAGAGGGTCAAAAGATTTAGGGTTCAAAACAGTGATCTCCTGAGATTATGGATTTGTCACCATGACAACAAGCAAACTAAATCGGTAAGCAAGGACGGGGGAAAGATTCTCTGTTATTATTTCACAGCAAGAAAGATCAATAAAACTGTGCTCTTTTAGGCAGATTTATAATTCTATTGTAAAGGTGACTAATATTCATTGCGAATTTACTAATTTCTGGTAGTTTCTGACCCTGACCTAAAAATGGAAATGTTTAGGTAATAGAATGTGAGTTTTGAGAAAGACCATTCTTCAACTGTTCTGAATTTCAATGTCACTTTCAATACCTACTTCTAACCTTAATATCCAAATTATTCAGGGTCAGAGTAAGTCTAGTTGGAGGCTAATTACTTTTCATCTATGTGGGTTGAAGTATAAGAAGTAGACAAGACTTTTAAATTAGCAAACAAAAAACATCAGAAGCCAGAATAGTGCTTTACAAAACCTGCCCTTGAGGACTCAGTGAGGAACGCCCAGAAGTATAGTCACCTGGATGGAGAACATTTACTTACCTGAAACTAGGAGCAAAACAACCAGACTAGGATCTGGGAATTCTGCCTTCTCTCTTCATTGCAAAGCCACCTGCCGGCTGATGTCAGGTCTGGTCTGCCTCATCAGGCACACAGGGAAGCAGAGTTGAGGTTGTGACATGGATGAGGGTAGGAATAAGCACTGGTATCAGAGCTTTTAGGAGAGCATGTGACACATTGCACTGTATGGCTATCTACGTTTTGTCACTCAAGTCTTGATTGTGAGGTCCATGTGGGAGGAAATCAGGTATTATATTTTTAATATTAAATACTTATTCACAATGCCTGGTATTTAAAAGTTGTTAAGTACATATTATGGAATCAGTGAATAAAATGACTGAATAAATAAATTCCATCTTGGATTCAATACCTTCTGTTCACTTCTGCCCAGTCTTTTGTCTTTGATAACCACATCCAGGGACAAGTTATTGAAAGATATGGATTGGACTTTAATGAGCTTACCTAGTTCACAGTGGATTATTAAAACTCTTATTTCAGTGGTCCTGGTTATTAAAATTCTGTACTGCCATTTGTCATATTTGTTGAATAGTTTTTAATTGCTATTTTCTTTTTCTACTTAAATAGTAGACTTTGTAAATGAAAAGAATATCTAGCATTTTTCCCTTTTGCATTGCACATTTAAAATGAAAATGGTGACCTTGCTTTGAGCAACGAGTTGTGTTATTTTTCTTTCATCGTGTGATTTCCTTCCCTTTTTGAAAGTGTCAACTACAACTTGACTCTTCATGAAATCATCACCGTACCTGTTGTCTTGGGGTAAGAGGCTAAATATAAAATTTATTTCCTCCAAAAACATTTTTTAAAAGATGAAGAGTTTGATTTTGGCGTTGTCCAAAATTGAATTTAATATCTGTGAAGATTTTAAAAACTCAAATTTAAAACATGAGATTAAGAAAAAAGACAATCATATTGGTGAGGATGTGGAGAAACTAGAACACTTGCACACTGTTGGAGGAAATGCAAAATGGTGCAGCTTTTAGGGAAAATAATATCGAGTTTGCTCCAAAATCTAAAAACAGAACTATCATGTGATCCAGTCCTCCCATTTATTGGTATATAGCAAAAGGATATGAAACCAGTATACTGAAAAGATATTTGCAGTTCTGCATTCTTTGCAACACTAGTCACAATAGCCGAGGTATGCAAACAAGCTAAGTGTCCATCGACAGCTAAATGGATAAAGAAAATGTGGGAATACATACAATTAAATACTCTTCTGCCTTTAAAAAGAAAAATTCTGCAATACAAGACAACATAGATGAATACTGAGGATTTTTCTGCGTTGGGAAATAAGTTGGTCACAGAAAAAGACAAATACTGCATGCTTCCACTGATAATAGATATCTAAAATAGTCAAATTTGTAGGAAAAAAAGTGGAATGGTGGTTACTAGGGGCTGGGTGGAGAGAAAAATTGGGAGTTAATCAGCAGGCATAAAATTTCAGTTAAGATTAATAAGCTCTCGATAGTAAAAAATAATGTACACTTAAAATTTGTTACATGGGTAGATCTCATGTTAAGTGTTATCACAGTAAAATTTAAAACACAAAGTGAATAAAATATTTCACTCTCTCTAGCTTTGAGGGTTCATACACAGCAACCAACATTGATTCATTTTCACTATTCCAATTTCATGTTTGTTGGTTCTTTGAAGTAACCTTTGCTTTTTGAGGGGCAATTAGATAGAATTGAATTTTTCTTTGTCATTAAACTGTCATTTCTCTTAAAGACTAAGATTTGCCTAATATAAATAGAATTCTGACACTTTTGACCATGATTAAAAAATTCATTTCAAATACTGAGCACCTGCTGTAAGGTAGGCTTTAGGCTAGGTATGGGGTATAAAGTGCTGATCTCAACAGATCCGTTTTCCTTCCCCATCATGTTCCTGCTGTGAAGGAAGACACTGACAATGGTCAAATAAACACATAATTATATAATTACCACTTGCCATAAATATTATAAATGGAAACAGCAGTGGATAATAATAGGAAATAATACCATGGCACTTATCCATAGGATAATAAGATAAAATCTCTTCATAACATCAGCTGAGACCTAAATGAAAAGTCAGGTAGGTGAAGAAGGAAAAGTGTGATATTCCAGGTGGAGTAAGCTGTGTCCCTGGGGGCCTTGAGGTAGGAAACACAGTATGTATAGTCCTGGCACTAACAGGGTTCCAGTACAGTGGCTGAGAAGAGGGGAAGATGAGTTGGAAGAGCTGAGTTGGTAGGCAGAGGCCAAATGATGCAGGGGTTGGTAGTCCATGATACAGTCTGTTTGTTTTTGAAGTATAATGACCTACTATTGGAAAAATGTAAATAGCAAAATAGCATGATATAATTTTTTTCTTTAAATGATTAATTTGTAGGAGATAAGTGCTTTGAAGACAGAGGTAGGGAGTGTAGGAAAGCTTTCCTATTGAGCAGATAAATCAGAAGGTACATCTTTATTTTATATGGTTTGATTTGAGGACCAATGAATACTGTATGCATCAGAACTTCTGTTTTCTGTGGATGTCATTTAAGTTACTTATATTTTGCTGATTTTAAATGTTTTTATGTTTAGTATTCATAAGGAGTCTTATTTTCTGTTTTCAATTTACCTGAAAATCTATAATCATAATACCATATATATATACTTTCATCTGCTCCTAAAATAAAAGTTTATTAAGTACACACTATGTGCTAAGAATTGTGCAGAGATGAAGACATGTATAGCAGTCATCATCTCTCACCCTGTCTCTGTCTCACACCTGTTGTCTTTTTTGCCTTTGTGGGTCACTGAGCTGTAAAATCACTAATCATTCATTATGTTTCTTCTTTATATCTCTTATTCAGAAACATCTACTAAGGTAGACTGTCCTTTAAGCTGCTGGGCTTGAGCTAATGTTACAGAAAAAAATACATTTTATTTCATTCCTTAATTATAGCCCAGAGTATTCTCTAAGTTTTGTGCTGCTTCTTGCAAATTATAAGCAATTTCAACAAGAAAATGAAAATAAGTCTTAAAAGTTAAAAATCAGCATATATATTTGATATCTGATTTCTAACTCCATATAGCTTTATATATATATACACATATATATGTATCTATATCTAATATATAGTATGTGTGTGTGTGTATATATATATACACACACACACAAATATATCTTGAGAGAGAGGGAACCTGATACACATATTTTAAAAAGGTACAAGTCCAATGTTATTCTTAAAATGGACAAACGAAGTCCCTAAAATTAGTGTGCAGTTGTGCATCCCTAATGTTTTGATAGGTTTCTATGAAAACTAGTTTCTTTTCTAATTTTGTAGATGCATGCACAATATCTAGTTTACCATTTTTTATTTTGCTTTTGTCACAGATTAAACAACTTCTCATTAAAGTTCTATCCCCTTGTCCATTCAAAGTGCACACACAGTCACTCTTTAGAAAATGTTTTTTTTAGGTTACTGCTTACAGTCTTGTTAAGTAATGAAAATTCCCCACAGTAATTACCAAGCATTCTGAAGTTGAATTCTATAAGCAACCTTCTGAGTTCCTGAGATGATCTTTCTTCACACTTCCCTCAATATTTCTAGATTCTCTTTTTTTGGAAGTACTGAAATCTATTATTTAGCAAAACAAGGTAAATTCCTTGCATAAAATTATTTGTTTTTATGAAAGTTTTGTGTTGAATTTAGGAAAATGAGTTCAGATTAAAGCAATAAACATTGAGAACTTGTGAATAAAGATCTAGTCATATAAATGTTTTTCATAGTTATGAAAAGGCCAATTTTCCATTACAGATATAGATTATTCTTTTTCCCTAATCTAGATGCAAATATGATCAATTTTAAAAATAAGTCTATATATGTTACTTGCTTGAAGGTAAATTGATATACATACATCCCTTTCATCGTTAAGATGATCTTTATTGTTGAAAACATAGATAATGTATTATTAGTATTTATAGACTGGAAGGGGCTTAATAAAAACTAAAACAAAATAGATTCATATTTATTAAATTTATCAAATGTATAAAATCACTCCATTTTTTTCTGAATATGGTCTAGAGGAAAAGTAATATAATACAACATGTGTTCTTAGTATGCTAGCCTATTGATTTGAGAAGTGGTTCCTTTAAGTTACATAAATAAGGAAAGTAACTTATAACCAAATAAACAATACACAATTAAAAGTCACTTGCCCATTGTTTTCATATGCAGAAATTCAGTCATTAGTTTGACAAATACAAATATTAAGGACCGGATACTAATGAATATAGGTAAAATTGACAATCTTATTGATTTCAAAACCAAGAAAATATTTTTATTTGACAGAAGGGCTTACATTTGTTTAAATAAGCTAAGTTGCCTAACATACTTTGACTTAATTAAGTTACTCAGTAAAATTCGAGCACCCACTGTGTACTGTCATTTACAACACGTGTCACAGTTCTATCCCCTTTCTCACTTCCTGACTTCTTCAGATGTGTTTTCCCAGGCAATACATACATTATTACCTCTGAAAAATGTTGACAGAAAGCCAAAAACTAGTAATCATATGTATAAGCACCCTGGCTACTCTTTATTTGAAGAGTGCATCCAAAGGGTTGTTTTTTCCTGATTATGCTGTAAAAATTTAACCTACGTTTATTTTTGATAATGAGGACAGTAGTAAAAATGCTTAGTATTTGATCTGTTAACTCAAAGTGATGCTTTCTAGATCATTGTAACTGTGATCTAGTTAATTAGTTCTTATGACAACCAAGGAACCTTTTATTATGCTTAGCCCCGCACTAGAGTGTGCCACCTAATTAGTGGAAAGTTTGAGGGTAAGTTGCCCAGTCAGCAACAGTCGGTGGATGATGCTAACAGGTTAAGGTTGAAGAGCTAAACACTCAAGACCTGTCAGTGTAAAGGTCAGTGATCTCAATGCTGGCTGCACGTGGGTTCTTTTAACTTGTTCTGATATTCAGGTTGGAAACTCAGATTAATTCAAACAGAATGTGGGGCAGAGGGACCCTAGACACAGGCGTTTCTAAAACTTATTTGGGGGGGGTGGTTCCTAATGTGTAGACAGTGTTGAGAAACTAGAGAGTGACTCTTATTTTAGGCAGAAGGAGAATTGTGTCACTGATTTCACTTGCTCTGTGGGCAGATTTTAGTTACAGGGGCTTTAACTTGTGCTTTCATTCATTATGTTCTCAGTTCTTAAAGTGATTGGGAAACCAGCAGCATCAGCATCTGAGAACTAGATAGAAATGCAGGTTTTCCAGCCTAACACTGAACTTATTAAAACAGAAACTGTGGGGTTGGATCCTAGAATTCTGTGTTTTTAACAAACCTTCCAAGCAATTCTAATGCACATTAAAGTTTGAGAATCATTTTAGGCAAAGCCTAGGCTAATATGGATACATGGCATCTAACAGTTACAGCTCTCCCCATTCATAGGGAGACCCCATCTCCCAATTACATAGGAGGCACCTGGTCAAGCAATCCAATGCACATGTTCTATGAACTTCCATTTCTTCCTTGCCAGAGTGAAGTAGGTGACTTAGATAACATTTTTATTATTCTAAATGCCTTCTAAGAGTAACGAATGACATGTTATAAATATCCATATCCAAAAAATAAATGCTCTTTTAAAGAATGTTCAGGAAATACATATATCTATTCCTTGGTTATAGTCACTGAAAAAAAAAAATTCCCAAAGTCTGAATAGATTTATGTATGAAACTGCTTCTTCTCTGTTAGTCAAAATTAAACAGAGTAATAGTTTCCCAGGTTTTCCTTTCTTGTCTGAGTAACAAAATTGGTATTGAGATAAGAAAACATATTTTACACCCAGCTAATGAATAAAATAAGACTTTCTAGAGCTATAAGGATAATTAGATTTTCTATCACTACTAGATTTTGTCTTTTTCCGATATTTTATCTGTTCAAGGCAATCATTTATAATTTCTCTCTGGTCTGGAAGTTTATGATATTCTTCTAAAGTTACTCTCATATCTGCTTTTTTTTGACATGAAAATGTTTTTCCAACACATTTCTACTGTCAACTCTTTTAATTTTTATGTAGAGTAGAATCTTTTCTATTAAGTTTTATCTTTTTAATAAGCTATGACCTTTCATTGTTGCAGATCATAAGTCCCATCTTACCAAGTTTCAATAATATTTTTCTGTTCATGTGTACTTCCTTAAAGATCTGAATAGACATTTCTCAAAAGAAGACAGACAAATGACCAACAGGTATATGAAAAAAATGCACAACATCACTAATCATCAGTGAAACACAAAACCATAATGAGATACCATCTCACCTCAGTTAAACTGGCTATTATCAAAAAAAACATGTTGGCATTGATGCAAAGAGAAAGTGGAATGCTTGTACACTGTTATAGGAATGTAAATGAGTACAGTCACTATGGAAAATAGTATCAAGTTCCTAAAAAAAGCAAAACAAAACAAAACATAAAATAGAGCTACCATATGATCCAGAAATCCCACTGCTGGGTATATATCCAAAAGAAAGCAAATCAGTACATCAAAGAGATAGCTGTACTTCCATGTTTACTGTAGCACTATTTACAAGAGCCAAGATACGGAATCAACCTAAGTGTCCATCAACGGATGAATGAATACCAAAAATGTGGTACATGTACACCATGAAATACAATGCAACTAAAAAAGAGAATGAAATCCTATCATTTGCAGCAACATGGATGGAACTGGAGGAGATTGTGTTAAGTGAAATAAGTGAAGCACAGAAGGAAAAATATTGCATGTTCTCACTTATGTGGGAGCTAAAAAAAGAAAATTGGATCTCATGGAGGTAGAAAGTAGAATGGTTATCAGAGGTTGAGAAGAGTAGGGGCTAGGAGGGATGAAGCGAGATTGGTTAACAGGCACAAAATACAATTAGATTGAAGGAATAAGTTCTAGTGTTCAATAGCACAGTAGGGTGACTATATAGTATGTGTACATGCTATATATATGTAATATATAGTTACATATTACAAAAATTTATAGTATATTTCAAAATAGATGAGAAAATTTGGAATGTTCACAACATAAATAAATGATACATGTTTGGTGTGATGGATATCCTAATTACCCTGATTTGATCACTGCAAGTTGTATGTATGTATCAAAATATTTGTACCCCATAAATATGTAGAATTATTATGTATCAAAAAACTACCATTTACATTAAAAAGATTCAAAATAGAGATCAAGTACTTAGCTTGGGATTTCAAATATTTGGATATAGATATCTGGATCTAAATACTAAAGAGTTAAATACCAAAGAGTTAAAATTCTTATTCTGCCCATGGAATCCAGAAATACAGGACTGGGAGGCACTTTGATTTCAGGTAGTACTGAAAACTATCTGTTTTGTGGCTTTTCTTTTCATGTAACAATCATTATTTTACCTAGTGATTATTGATAAATTTTACACCAGTTATTTTTGTCTCTGTCCTTCAAACCACAGTTTAAATACATTTCTCTCAAGCTGCTAATTATCCTGCCAGAAGTACATTGTTGGCAATAGAACCCAGAATCTGAAAATTATGTTTGTCAATAAAAAGAAGGTTCACTTCTGTTCTTGTCGACATCTATTATGAGGAAGAATCTTATCCTTCAAGTGGAGTGATACCATTATCAAATTTCCATCCTTTCTTTTTTTTATTGCACTTTAGGCTTTGGGGTACATGTGAAGAACATGCAAGATTGTTGCATAGGTGCATACGTGGCAGTGTGATTTGCTGCCTTCCTCCCCTTCACCTATATCTGGCATTTCTCCCCATGCTATCTCTCCCCAACTCCCCACTCCCCGCTGTCCCTCCCCTATTTCCCCCCAACAGACCCCAGTATGTAGTGCTCCCCTCCCTGTGTCCATGTGTTCTCATTGTTCAACACCCGCCTATGAGTGAGAACATGTGGTGTTTGATTTTCTGTTCTTGTGTCAGTTTGCTGAGAATGATGGTTTCCAGGTTCATCCATGTCCCTACAAAGGACGTGAACTTTTGAAATCTGGATGGTTGCCAAATTTAAACTGGGCCTCAGAGTCACCTGGAGGGCTTGTTAAACTTGAAGTCGAACTTAGATCTGTCTTAAAAAAACAGATTGCTTGGCCCACACACAGAGTTTCCGATTCAGTAGGTCTATCCAGGGGCTCAAGAAATTGCAGTTCTGACAGATTCTCAGCTGATGCTGCTGACCACATTTTGAGTACCATTGATAAGGTGTTCTGTCCTAATGAGATGAAAAACCAGTGGCTATCAAATGTCAAAATTGCTCTCAAATCCACCCGGTGTTCACCGTTTCCATTTTCTACTTCCTGTCAGTTCTCCCCATTGTAGCCAGGCTGATTATCTTAAAATATGAACCATAAAGGATTTTTGAGCTTGGTTGTCCCTCTGCCCAAAACCTATTAGAATTCTTTACTGTTAAGGTAAAAATCCACTTCCTCCCTAACCCTCCAACGTAGGTTTCCAGGCTCAGCATGATCTACCTCCATACCATCCTTATTTCAAGCCCCATGCCCCATCTCTGGTCCTTTTAACTGAGCTCGTTCCATCTTGGGTCTTAATTAGTTGGTCAAATTCCAGGGATGCTCTTCTATTAATTCTGAGGCCGCTCAACTCTTACTCTTTAGCCTCTCTCACCTCTGTCTGGCCTCCCTGCTATACTTCTGTAGTGAGTAACTCTCATTGTTTGCCCATGACTGAGGGGTTTTTTTAGAAAGCAAGACTTTCAGTGATAAAATCAGGACAGACTTGGGCAAACCAGGAAGATTGAGCATGCTATCTATCTCCCAGCTTTCAATTTTGTTTTCTTTATAGCACTTACGTAATTTATAATTGTATATTGACGTGTGATTTTTTTGAGCGCTTGCCATCCTTGTTAGACTACAACTCCATAAGAGAAAAGATGGCAACTCTTTTGTCCTCAGAGCCTAGCACTACACTTTCACAAAATACTGGCTCAGTATTACTGCTTTTGAAAAAGCTACATGTGTTATTGGTTACCTCTGCTACAAAGGGAAATGGAAAGTGCTGAATGTGAGTTATAAAACAACCTGCAATATTTTCCTCACCTTATAAAACATATGCTATCTCATCAGAAAATTTTGGAAATAACATTTCATACATTACTCTCTTCCCATTGGTCTCTAGACATTGCTAACGTGTTTTAGTTGGCTTGAGCCCTTCAATTCCATTTATGTCCCAGACCTTTCCACTAAGAGGGGCTGCAGCTAAAAAAAGTACCCATATCTCTGATCTAGAAAGTTGATACCCAATGATGCTTTCTCAGTAAAAATTAAAAATTAGTAACTATTGAGTACTTGTTATATATACCAAGCTCTGGGCTAAGCACTATGCCTATGTTATCTCTTAAAAATGTACATCTGGCTGGGCACAGTGGCTCACGCCTGTAATCCCAGAATTTTGGAAGGCCGAGGTGGGTGGATCATCTGAGATTTGGAGTTCGAGACCAACCTGGCCAACATGGTGAAACCCTGTCTCTACTAAAAATACAAAAATTAGTTGGGTGTGGTGGCACATGCCTTTAATCCCAGCTAGTCAGGAGGCTGAGGCAGGAGAATCACTTGAACCTGGGAGGTGGAGGTTGCAGTGAGCTGAGATCATGCCATTGCACTCCAGTCTGATGAAAGAGTAAAACTCCATCTCAAAAAAAAAAAAAATGTACATCCTATGAAATCGATATTTTTATTATCTTCACTTTACCAATGAGGAATACAGAGAGAAAATAAGCATTGTACCCAAATATATTAAGTGATTGAGTCAGGATTCTAACTTGGACCTGGCTAATTCAAACAAGAGTGCAGGCTTTTATGTATTCCTTTAACATGAAAATGGGCAGGATGGACACCCTCTTTTTTTTTTTGGATTGACTCTTATCAATAGGGATTTCCGTGTCTGGATTAGGGTAACTGAATAACTGGTCCAAATTAACTGTCTTTTGAAAAGTAACTATACTGGAGAAATATTATTAATCATCACAAATGATATTTTCTACTATTTACATAATAACTTGTGCTGTTTTACACCTTTTATCTCTGACAGACGGAGGCATAAAAAGAAGATAGGGAAAATGTTCCTAAGGTCATACAGTTTTTAAGCAATGGAGTCTGGATTGACACCAAGACCATTTGATTCCTAAAATATATGTGTAATCTATATCCTTTTCCTCAAATTCCCAAGCTGACCATCAATTGAAGCTTTGTAGCAATATTTTTCAGGTGTCTTTTGTTTATTTCCTTATTACTTCACACAACTGGATGCCAGCATCTATGAAACATTCCCTCTCATGAAAACTTAGAAACGTTCTTAGTAAAGACCACCTCAAAGTATTCGTTTTTATGCATCACTTTCTCAGGCAGGATTTGAGCAAAGCTTGTAATGCTTTTATTCCTCTAGAGAAAATCACCAGAACCTTTCCTCTTCAAAATAGCTCATGGTCAGATAAGTGTAATTGGAGTCTGAGAAAGAGGTTAGCACTTCATCTTCAGGTATATATGACAGCCTTCTAGATAATAACCATTTCTTCAATATGTATTATACCCCAAAAATATACAGGATTAGTCAATTAACTTTAATAGATGGGTTGAAATATACAATTGTCTCAATCCCATGTTGTTACCTGAGAGCAGACCTTGGTTGTGTTCTCTTCTTACTACTTAGAAATTTGTAAAACTTCTTCCAGCTCTAAGATGGATTGATTTGTATTTGCTTGTGGCTGTGAACTGTAGATTAATATACTTTAGAAATACTTGGAAAAATATTTTTCTCTAAAAAAAGTAGAAAAGTAATGTGTGTGTATTATGTTTTCAGTTGTTTCTTATATCTTTATTGTATCAAGAACAGAAACCCTGGGGCTTTAAAAATGATACAAATGTCATAATTCATCTAAATTAAATAAAACATTCATTTGTTAACATTATAGATTGGATCTAAAAACACATTAATTTTAAGCTACCCCCATTTTTAGTATATTTTTCATTCACTTTCCTTTTCTGTGGAGAAGTTTCCTTTTCCCTATAGTTAACATATTTAGAAAATGATGTGAAGCAAATAAATGTTGCCAGTGTTTACGGATTCAATCAAAGTCCCAGAAAGAAACAGGACTCTTTTTAACATATGGAAGGAGTGATCAAATGTTCATGGGCTCAGTGCACTTTCACTAAAGCCAGAGTTTCTTGCAAAGGGAGTGCTCTGCAATCTTAAATTGGGAGAAAAAACTGCGTAGTAAGCAGTTACTCTTAGTGGTTGGCGTGAGATTGAATAAAATTCTTCATAGCAGGATCAAATGTCTTCGGTTTCACTCAACTGTCACACACACAACCCACACAATAGTAATTGGCTCTGCTTGGCACAACAAAGATGCTCTTGTGATTGAATTAAGAATGAAATAAATTTCTTCTTCCTTGTTCAGGGAGGGGAAACAAGAGTGAGAAGTAGACAGTCAAAATTAAGCCATTTAGAGGCTGAGGCGGGTGGATCACGAGGTCAAGAGATCGAGACCATCCTGGTCAACATGGTGAAACCCCGTCTCTACTAATACAAAAAATTAGCTGGGCATGGTGGCGCGTGCCTGTAATCCCAGCTACTCAGGAGGCTGAGGCAGGAGAATTGCCTGAACCCAGGAGGCGGAGATTGCGGTGAGCCGAGATCGCGCCATTGCACTCCAGCCTGGGTAACAAGAGTGAAACTCCGTCTCAAAAAAAAAAAAAAATTAAGCCATTTAGAAATAGTTTTCTCATCTTCTCATCTAAAGCATTTAGGCAACATTTTTAGTACTTAGTATTGAGGGTAACATACTTATTACCTTAAAGGAAAAAAATGGCTAACACTTATAGTGGAAATTGCTCAGATATAGAATAGATGTTTAAATAACAAATGAAAGCATTTTTTCCAATAGAAATTCCATTTGGCTCAAACAGTCAGCAAAACTGCTTCTAGTTTTGACAGAAGTCACAATTGTTGACTTTCCATCTGGGTCTGAGAATGACTGATGTTGAAAAAGCAGAAGTCACATATTTAAATGAGCTTGGATTTACTTCAGTTTAAGCTTCAAATACTTCATCTTTACAGAAAATTCATAAATAAGATGAATATTAAAGTCATTGCAGTTTGGATTGGATACAGATATCCATGCAGCATTGGGATCTATTGCAAGAAGGATTACTCAGATTGGCTAAGAATCAAATTAAGGAGTTAATGTAAAATGATCTTCAGTCCAGAGAAAAGTTGGAGACAGAAAATAGAAATATTTTGTTAAGTCTTACTATAACTATTACTTGTGGAAACATAAGGATTTTGCTCAAACATAAAGATATTTGCTACATATTTTCTCTGAGAGACTAAAAGCAATTGCTTCTTAATAAAATAGTGATAGTTTAGAAATTTATTTCTTTTTTTTCTCTTATGTAAGAAAATAGTAATTTAAATAACATTTTTGTGTTAATTACACATTGGTTTCTTAGGGCTGCATAACAAAGCACCAAAAACTATCTGGCTTATAATAATAGAAATGTATTATATCACAATTCTGGAGGCTAGATGTCCAAAATTAAGTTATCACTAGGGTTGTTTCCTTTGGAGGGTGGTGAGGGAGAATCTGTTCCATGTCCCTCTCTCAGCTTCTGGTGCTTGCTGGCAATCCTGGACTTGTAGATGCATCACAACCATCTATGCCTTCATCTTCATACAGCATTCTCCCTGTGTCTCTGTCTTGACATCATCTTCCCTCTATGCATGTCTGTCTCTATGTCCAAACCTCCTCTCTTTATAATGACAACAGTCATATGGGATTAGGACTCATCCTAATGATCTCATTTTAACTTGATCATTTCTGTAATGAGTCTCTCTGAATAGTCACATTCTGAAGTACTAGAGGTTAGAACTTCAGTGTTATCTTTTTCTTAAAGGGGACACAACTCAACTTACAGTAGAGTATTACCAAGAAATTCATGTTTTAAGGAAATGTGATTTCTAATGTTTTACACAATTGGAAACATTGTTGCAAATCCAGTGCAGTGAAACAATGCAAATTCTTTACCTAGTAGGAGTTTTTTGAAACCATAAGCCCATGACACCTGAAACCTGCTAAGTATAGTTATTTGAGATGCTGTGCACTTTGTTGACAGTGAAAATATATCATTTCCTGAAAAGTGCCTTTTTGTAGAGAGAAACTGTAGAAATTTACCACTACAGAAGACAAAGTAGGTTATTCCTTCTCTTACTTGTCTAAATTCAAAGATAGCTGGAAAGAGACTCGTTGCTCTCCAGTGCTGTTCCCTGGATGGCATGACTTTAGCCCTGCGCTCAACTACCTAACAAAAGACTTACTTGTTTGAATTTCATACCTAAACTATCCTTTCTTTACTTTGCTACCCTCCATGGCCAGTGCTCATGTACCTCAATTATAACTACTTCTACCTCATAGTATTTCTTTCCACTCCCTTCCTTTTCTTGGTACTATACTTAGATTTGCTGGAACTATCTCACCTATGCACAATTCACTGTTGTTTCTATTCACCCATATATATATATACATATATATATACACACACACACACATATATATATATACACACACACATATATATATATATATACCTATAGAGATACAACTGCTCATTCATGTATGTGGTCAGTATTCAACAAGTGTTAATTTCTTGCTCTAGATGATACTGGAATGGTAGTTTGGAGATACCCTTGGGAAGTTCTTATGCACTGATTCTTGCTGTTTAACTCTGTTAGTGCTGTGAAACCAAAAAAGGTTTTCAATCAGGTTACTAATTGAAATTTACAAATGTTAAACTGGAAGCAAGACATTGGAAGGATGGGAAGGAGACAAAAGCTAAAAGAAGTAGACAAATTAGGAAGGTATTGAAACATCTAAAAGATAAATAAGGCACACTAAGGCAAGAGTGATCTCAGGAAAAATGTTAGGAGCAGAATAGATTGTAAAGCCCTTCGAGGTAAAAAAAAAAAAAAAAAAAAAAATTCAAAACATAAGACCTGGAAATGTAAAGAAAAGCATGAGGAGGAATCAACCTTAGCTTCAAATTATAGGCTACAGAAATACACACACACACACACACACACACACACCCACACACACACACATATCAAGAAAAGGGTCTGGCTTGGGGCACAGAACAGACAGTAAGTTCTGCTTTGGACTTTTAGAGTTTTAGGGACCTGTAGGTCAGTGTTCAAATGGTAGACATATATTTGGGAGTCAATCATGTAGAGGTGAAACTCTGGAAATGAAAAGGCACATGATTAAAATACTACAAGCATAAAAAGAATTTCAAGGGCACAACCTTGAAGAATACATACATGTTTAGGATGGGAAGAAAAAATAAGTAAAGAGTTTTTAAGGTCGTTAGGCGGATGAAGCCAAATATAAGAAAATCTAGTGTGGAAGAATTCACGGAAAGGTGGCTAAGCATTTTTAAATGGACCAGGGACTGTTTCATTTTCATATTTACAGCACCTGGCAGAGCTCAAAAATAAGTATTCAGTACATACCTATTGAATCAAATCTTTGTGAAAAGGAACTTAATGAAACTCTTAGTATCTAAACATTGCAAGTAGCATGTAATTGGTTTATTCTGTTGTCCAGTATTAGATTTAAAAATAATATTGTCTTCTACTTCTCCCTTGGAAGCCAAAATAATAGATCATTAAATAGCTGGTAACCTTCAGTCCTCCACCACATGACTGTGGTACAAAGTAGGGACCACATAGCCTATTTCACACTGAAGGAGTTGCAGCTCAGGTACAGTCAGCAAGTGGTGAAACCAGGATTCCACTGGGTGTATGTGATACCAGCACCTGTCTGCTTTTTTATTGCCATGTTATCAACTCTGGAGCCAGACAAAACCAATCTGCTCCTGTAACCATCTTTGAATAGTTGGACACCTTAGTCATCTATTGTTAAAGCAAATCTTTTCTAGTTATCTAAAATATTCTCTGAAAATTACGGTATATGCATGTTCTCACTCATAAGTGGGTATTGAACAGTGAGAACACACCAACACAGGGAGGGGAACACCACACACTAGGGTCTGCGGGGTGGGGGCTAGGGGAGGAATAGCATTAGGAGAAATACCTACTGTAGATGACGGGGCGATGGATGCAGCAAACCACCACCTTGCACATGTATACCTATGTATACATCCTGCATGTAACAATCCTGCATGATCTGCACATGTACCCCAGAACTTAAAGCATAATAAAGAAAAAAATTTATAGTATAAAGAATTGGCACTATTATTGTTACCCTCATCCATAAGAAACTTTTTGGAAAAACTAGGTAAAGACTGAAAGTAATTTAATAATAACAGAGATTACACTTATATCTGGCTTCCTGTATTTCTAGTGCTATTCTAAACTCTGCATATATTATGTCAATTCGATAAAAATTGAATGAGATAGATATTAACTTTTCCATCTTGATGAAATTGGTAGGTTAAGTAATTTGCCCAAAGTTACTCAGATAGTGTAAAATAATTATTTTGTGATGCAAATTAGTTTGAAATATATTTAGGCAAATTCATGTAAACATGATTAGTAAAAAACAACAAAACCAGAAAACCTTTAGTAAAAAATTAATCTGCTCTAAGCCTTTTCAAACATAAGTGATTATACATTTCAGATGAATACATGAATGAAAGTTTCAGTCTGTCTTTGGAGATAAACAGATCCTTTGAGTCATCAATGTGTTCAAGATCTAGTAGAGCATTTAATCTCATAGGGACCTCAGTAGTTACAGAAAGATAAGGTAGTATATCACAGTTCAACCAGAAAAGCAGAACCATTAGGATGTCTACTTATCCCATCTCTATTGCTGTCTCTATCATCTCTATCTCATGTGTGTATATTTATATTTACATATCCATCCATCTGTCTGCATCTATTACAAATAACTGACTTAAGCAATTATAACGGCTAACTAAGTTAAAAGCAAGTCAAAGCTATGCAGGGCAGGTGGTTGAGAAGGGAGGTCATGAGCAGGCTGGAATCCAAGGGTACAAAGCTGATGTTTGTTGTCCACAGGCAAGAGTCTCCACCTAGGCAAGGCCTGAGCCCTCTTCGAAAGATCTTCCAAGTGAGTAAGTCTGGCTCACCTAGATTATCCAGGACAGTTAATCTTTTGATAAAATGAAAGTCAATTGATTAGGCATTTTCATCACATCTTCAAAACCTGATCACAGGCAGCATATAGATTAGTGTTTGATTGAATAACCAGGAGACAGGATGTGCATGTTTCAAAATGGCTTCTATTGCCTTTTTTTTTTCCTCCAACTCTGTAATGAATATCTCTTGCAGCTCATCTTACCTGAAAACAATCATGAAAGGGAATTCGGGAATTGTTGTTTAACTTAGCTAAGAGGACACATCAAAAGCCATTATAGGCAGTTGAGGTTGTCAGCATGATGGTCCATATTTTCCACGTTTTGTTGCCTGGTGAAACTATTTAAAGAATAATCTATACAAAATATGGCTGATAAAAACAAAATTTAAGAGTGACAAGACAAAGGTATAAAGGAGATTATAATTATTATAACATTTGACATTGTTAAGTATAAATACTTAGATATGGTAGACATAAGTAATAACAAATATTTAAGATATAATGAAAACAACAGTTCATATCTTGCTTAAACCTTAGTCCTTTTAAATAGAAGATATTGGGCTCTTTATGCTGTATCTATCAAATTCATATTAACTGGAAAGAAAATTGCAATTAATAAGCATGCTCTTTGAAACATTAAAATTTGATCAGTAAAATTTGGGGTGACAAGAGATCATGAATGTGTTTTTGAAAAGAGAAAATAAGATACAGTAGATTAAGATAATAATAAATACTATTTATTCACAGTCCAACTATGCACCAGGAACTTAACCTTCATTATCATCAACCTTCATATACACCGAAAGGTCACTCAGCTGAGAAGTGGCTTATCTCGGATTTAACCCAGGTCCAACCCATTCTGTACTGTACGTTGCTTTACCTAGGCTCATTCATGTCACTTACCTATTGGTTATGTGTTTTGTTTTGTTTTCTCCCTCTCACTTCTCTTAATACTCTCAAGGCGAACTTAATACTGTCATATAGGATAGTTGATAGTTTATGCCTTTTTCCTAACTGTGGAACATAAAGATTTCTTTTTCCTGGTTTAACCCTCTTTGTCATTGGTGGATGAACAGGCAAAGGGCAGTTTGAGGTCAAGGGCTTCCCTCCAGGTGCCTTTGGATCCACTATGTGTCTACGCCTAAGTCACCCCCACTCTTTTCTAGGGGACTTGATTTTGATACCAAGTAATTTGCTCATTTGCTCTCTTAAACTGTTTAAGAGATAGCTTGACATTCTTAATTGGCTAATTTATAAAATTACTAACTCCCAAGTTGAGTTATAACAATATTCTCACCTATAAATGTTACTCCAAGGAAATGTAAAAACCTGATTACCCTCCTCTTAAAAAATAGCTCTATAAGTTTATATATTATATTTAATTCAGCTTCACCAATGCCTGTATTGAGAAAATGTGGTCTTCTAGATTAGCTGACATTTCTTTTTATTTATTTAAAAGAAACTGAAAGGGATTTAATTAACATTATATAAGTAGACTTTGGAAAGGGAAGAAAATGGGCATATGATTTGATTTGGAGTATAAAAGAAGACAAATAAATAAGTAAAACAACCCCCAAAGTTAGAGTTGGAAATTTGTAGCAAATTAGTAGATGTCAGAAAACTTGTCACAGTATGACAAGTGACCTACAGTGGTAGGCACCAAGAGGAGAAGAAACCCTATAGGATATCCTGCCAGCATCCAGAGGTGCAAGAGGTTTATTGTACATATTTGAAAGCCCACGTGCTCCTTTCTTTGACTTAACTACAGTCTAAGCAATCAGCAGCCAGGTTTTATCTTATTTATGATTATGGGTATTCTTATACCCTTGAAATAATCAAGATTTCCAAGACCCAGGTTCTTTTCCCTGCCTTGTTACCCACTCCACTGTATCCTTTGTCAGTCAATTCCCTTTGTCATTCCTTCATTTTCTCATTTACAAGTGTGAAAAAACGATGCATGCCATGTCCTCTTTCAGCATGATGCAAAGACCAATGGGATAATATGTTTAAAGTCTATTAGACTCCTTGGAAACAAGGTACCACATATGCATCACATTTTATCTTTATTCATTTCTAGTTTGAGGGGAAATGAGGTGAAGTGAACACAGCCGGGGCTTGGGTTGGAGTATCACTTGTGAAACACTTACTTTGGTACAGATTTTCTATTCAAGGACCATGACAATGAGACCCTGAACATTTTTCTTCCCTAAATGATTGTCTGATTGTGCGATTTTCCCTGAAGCCCATTGACATCTTATAGATTCCTTGTAGCATGTTAAGTTTGTGCTTTTCCTAATAACATAGAAACTTTCTTACAGAAAATGGAAAACTCTTACAAATAAAAAGTGGCAAGATAAGGTATGCAAGATAGCTTTTATGAAAAACAATGGTGTGGTGGTTCCTCAAGGATCTAGAAGTAGAAATATAATTTAACCCAGCAATCCCATTACTGGGTATATACCCAAAGGATTATAAATCGTTCTATTATAAAGACACATGCACATGTATGTTCATCACAGCACTGTTTACGATAGCAGACTTGGAACTAATTCAAATGCCCATCAGTGATAGACTGGATAAAGAAAATGTGGCACATATACACCATGGAATACTATGCAGCCATAACAAGGATGAGTTCATGTCCTTTGCAGGGACATGATGAAGCTGGAAACCATCATTCTCAGCAAACTGACACAAGAACAGAAAACCAAACACCACATGTTCTCACTCATAAGTGTGTGTTGAACAATGAGAACACATGGACACAGGGAGGGGAACATCACACACTGAGGCCTGTTAGGGGGTGGGAGAGCTAGGGGAGGGACAGCAGGAGGTGGGGGGATTGGGGAGGCATAACATTAGGAGAAATACCTAATGTAGAGGATGGGGGGATGAATGCAGTAAACCACCATGGCATGTGTATACCTATGTAACAATCCCGCACGATCTGCACATGTACCCCAGAACTTAAAGTATAATAAAAAAAAAAAAGAAAAACAATGGGAAAAAAGTAGCTTCCATCAATCTGTTCTTTCAAGGAATAACAATCACATGTTAATGTCTGGGACTTTTGAAATTGTAGGTGTACCTATTAACACCAAAACAATTCCATTTCTGAGAATAGAGCCTAGGAGATGTTTCTACATGGATTATTGGTGTGAGCAAAATAGAGAATTTATTAGGAGGTACCTCAAATCTGTCACCTTCAGCCCTAAGTGCAGGGGTACCTTTAGCAAACTTTGGAGCTAATGTTTTATTGAATGCTTACTATGTTCCCCATATTTACATGTATTGTCTTGTTTAATATTCATAACAATTCCATTATTTCCTTCATTTCCAATAATAGGTTAAATAACTTGCCTGATTTTATACAACCATGAAGTAGAAGAGCCTGGATTGAAAGTTATCTGGCATAAATCTGTGCCTATCATTATTATACTGTTTCTGAGAAGGAATTCAAAAGCTGATCCTGTATTCAATGAGCATTTTTTTTTCACATGTATATGTTACTAATTCCTCCACTAGGCTCCAAATTATTTCAAGGGCATTGAATGTGTCTTACTCGTCTTTGTGGGAAACTCAATCTCAAGCCTTATGTCTGTACATAGTAAGGATGTCTTAAATAAATATCTGAAAAAAGGGTATTGTTATCTCCTTGATGTGGATGGGAATACTGAGGCTTTAAGATGTTAAGCAGTGTGCCCACAGTTCTTTTTTTTTTTTTTTTTTTAAATTATAACTATGCCCTTTCAGTAAGTTTGGCTGAAGGAAGACATTTTGTATTTTTTGTGATATGGATAGAAACAAGAAGGGACAAGGCTGATCAGGTATTTGAGATGAAGAAGGCCAGAGCCTGTTCTGTTTTGCAGAGTTGATAAATATTTGTGAATTTATGGCTACATTGAGCAAAGTTGAAAGGATAGAGTGATGAAAATCAATCCATAACTAGGATTAATTTTAATAATTTCTATACCATCTATTGGTGTTTCAAATTTTTTTCGGAAGGAGGGAGAGAGGGAGGGAAAGAGGGAATGAGGGAGGAAGAGAAAAAGAGAAGAAAGAAAGAAAAAGGGGGAGAGAGAACAGGAATCTTGCTCTATTGCCCAGGCTGAATGCAATCTGAAAATAGGTATTAAAAACCTCTTTTATGCCAATAATTGTGCTTAACAGTGAAGACAGGAAGGAATAAGGGAAGAAAATAACAAACAGCCAACCAATATTTCATTTAAGTCTATGAAATGCTATGCAAATGCTGAAGAGTGATTTACTTTCAATTATGTGGTCACTTTCAAAATAGGTGTAAGTGATACTGAGAAAAATGTATGTTCTATGGACCTGGGGTGAAGAATTCTATAAATATTCACTGAGTTTACTTGTTCCGGGTCTAAGTTCAAATCATAGATGTCCCTGTTAATTTTCTATCTCATTGATCCGTCGAATATTAACAATGTGGTGTCAAAGTCTCCCGCTATTGTGCGGGAGTCCAAGTCTCTTTATAAGTCATTAAGAACTTGTCTTATGTATCTGGGTGTTCCTATATTGGGTGCATATATATTTGTGATCATTGACTCCTGTTGTTGCATTGATCCTTTTACCATTATGTAATGTCCTTCTTTGTTTCTTTTAGTCTTTGTTACTATTAAAGTCTATTTTGTCAGAAACGAAAGTTACAACTCCTGTTTTTTTTTTTTTTTTTTTTCTCTCCATTTGATTGGTACGTCTTCCACCAACCCTTTGTTTTAAGTCTTAATATGTCCTTGCTTATGAGATGGATCTGGATACAGTGTACCGATGGGTTTTGACTTTTTATTCAATTTGCCTGTCTGTGTCTTTGATTGGGGCATTTAATCCATTTAAATTTAGGATTAATATTGATATTTGTGAGTTTAATATTGTCGTTTAATGCTAGCTGGCTATTTTGCCCATTAGTTGATATAGATTCTTCATTATGGTGATACTCTTTACCTTTTGGTAAGTTTTTGGGATGACTGATACTGGTTGTTCCTTTCTGTGTGTAGTGCTTCTTTCAGAAGCTCTTGTAAAGCAGGCCTGGTGGTGATGAAGTCTCTGAGTGCTTGCTTGTTCATGAAAAATTTTATTTTTCCTTCATTTATGAAGCTTAGTTTGGCTGGATATGAGATTCTAGGTTGAAAATTCTTCTCTTTGAGGATATTGAATATTGATCCCCACTCTCTTCTAGTTTGTAAAGTTTCTGCTGAGAGATCTACTGTGAGTCTGATAGGCTTCCCTTTATGGGTAACCTGATCTTTCTCTCTAGCTGCCCTTAGAATTTTCTCCTTTATTTCAACCCTGGTGAATCTAACGATTATGTGTCTTGGGGTTGCTCTACTTGAGGAATATCTTTGTGGTGTTCTCTGTATTACCTGGAGTTGAGTATTGTCCTGCCTTACTAGGTTAGGAAAGTTTTCCTGAATAATATCCTGAAGAATATTTTCCAGCTTGGATTCTTTCTCTTCATGACATTCAGGTACACCTATCAAATGTAAATTAGGTCTTTTCACATAGTCCCATATTTCTTGGAGACTTTGCTCATTCCTTTTTACTCTTTCTTCTCTAATCTTGTCTTCTCGTTTCATTTCATTAAGTTGGTCTTCGACCTCTCATATCCTTTCTTCTGCTTGATCAATTCGAGTGTTAAAACCTGTGCATACTTTGCAGTGTTCTCGTATTGTATTCTTCAGCTCCATTAATTCACTTATATTCCTCTCTAAATTGTCTATTCTTGTTAGGATTTCATCAAACCTTTTTTGAAGGTTCTTAGTTTCTTTACATTGGGCTAGAACATGTTCTTTTAACTCACTGAAGTTTCTTATTATCCACCTTCTGAAGCCTAATTCTGTTAATGGAATGCACTCATTCTCCATCAGGCCTTGTTCCCTTGTTGATGAGGGACTGTAATCCCCTGTAGAGGGAGAGGCATTCTGATTTTGGGTATTCTCAGCCTTTTTACGCTGGTTTCTTTCCGTCATTGTAAATTTATCCACCTGTCATCTTTGTAGTTACCGACTTTCAAATTAGGTCTCTGAGTGGATGTCCAACTTATTGATTCCCAGCGCCCGGAATCTGAGCAACCCACTGTGCCAGCTAAAACAGCAGCACTAAGATTGATGGTGCTTTTCTGCCTGGGAATTTCCGATCTGGCTTCCTTCTTGAGTCCCTTTTTCAATCAGCTGAATAGGTAACTCTGCCTTCCAGGAGCTCCAAACGTCAACCAAAAGGGGACCCAGTCCCATTTATTCTGCACTGGGAACTGCCACACTGGCCACAAGAGTCACGCTGGTGACCCATGGGGCTCCTCTGCTGGAAATTTCCTGGTCTGTGAGCGACAAAAATTTGTCTGAAAGTGTGGTGTCTTCTCATTCTCTGCACTTTCACTGGGAGCTACGATCCTGAGCTGTTAGTAATCAGCCATCTTGGATCTCTCCATGCCCACAGTTCTGCTGCAGCAAAGCCTCCTTCTGATTTCAGTCCCTGACTCTTCCCAGGATGCTGCAGCCTCCTCTAATCTTTCCCCCTTTCTGTTGCAGGTTTCTAATTTTAGTTTTTGATTGTATCTTAAGCTCTTTGCAGGGGAATCAAGGAAGGCCCTCTGTTCATTGAATCAATAGACATTTCTGGACTTCAGTAGATAGAGCACTAAGTAGGGATTTATTGAGTTACTACAAGGTACCAGGCATATTGCTAGATGAATTACCAACCTCATATAATTGAATCTTATTAATTATCCCATGATGTAGTGACTATGGTCCAATTTTATAGACGAAAAATCTAAGTCTGAGAGAGGTTAAATTACTTGGCTAAGGTCAGGCAACCATTTAAACCCAGGTCAGCCTGATCCTGAAACCCAAATGCATTCAGCTACACCAAAAAAGGTGGCATAGTATAATCTCTCTCAAAGCTTTATTTTAATCTAATTCTATGATGAATGACTAAAACTATTTCTGTTTTCCTTAAAAGAATGAGATCTTATTGGATCCTTTGGTTGTTGTGAATGCTATTGTCAAAACAATACCTTGACTGAAATATTGTAATGTTATCATTACTTGTTAATGAACTGAACAGCAAAAATCATTTTGAGCTTGTAATAGGAACAGTGGTTATTCAGAGAAGGCCAGAATTCTTGGTTTGCGTTCTTTTGCCTTCTGCCAGACTGCTATGCGCATTCACCCAGAGGACACATCAGGTCTATCGTAAGTCCCACCTTCTCACCAGCATCAGATAATGACTGGTTTTCATGTTTCCATTCAACAGGCCTTCCTATTGCAAATCACTGACATTCTTCCTTTCAGTAAGAGCCAGTAACTCCAGTTTCTTTCTGACCTCTGCTTCATCTTTCTTTTAGTTTTATACAGAGAGACTTAACCACAGTTAAAGAGAAACCTCCTGTCAGGATGTAAGTGGATGCCAACTCTGCTGCTGCTGCTGGCCAAGAGCTTAGGCCAGTGACAGTTGGGCTAGAATGAGATTCCAGGCACACCTGGGAAAGAAGCATGTTAGGGCACAGGGGTGATAATGACAAATTAAAATTACTGCTGAAACAGAGTGGAGTAGCCCCTGGTTCATGGAAGATGTCATTAATGTTCTAAAAATAATCTAAAAGTATGCTTTGAAAATGTAATCTATTAAATACAACTCACATACTGAGAATTTATTTTTATGGTTGTCTTGCTGCAGAAGGAAGAGATGAGATGTCATGTTATCTGCCAGGTTGTGACAAACTTTCAAAATTTCGAGCATTTGCTTCCTTGATTTTGGATGTGGATCATAGTATATTACATCTATGTGGATTTGGCATGTCAAACTATAAGTTAGAAAATAAAGAACCATTCTCAGCTCTCAAAATGAATGCTCAAAACCTCTTGTGCCAGGCTCCAGGATCCCCACATATTCACCAGAATCGGGGTAGGGGTGTGGTGAAGATGAGGAAATAGTTCTAAATCCTGTACCCTTTATGACATAGCACTCAGAGCAAACCTGCTGAGCCTGTGAAAAGCCGTAACTGCCCCCAGAACTGGCCAGGAACAGCCTCCCAGGTTGCTGGGTCTCCTGGCTTGGGAGCTGTATTTGGGGCTACCCTACTGAAAGTCTAGTAGGACTTTTCTACTTGCTTAAGCTGGAGGGCTCTGGGATGAGAAGAAGAAAAGCAATCCATCTTAGTTCTCCAGCGCTATATTTGGTCACACACCATGCCAAAACTGAACTGGGGTTTCTTACATAGAGTTTTTAAATCCTTCTATCTAGAATGAAGAAGTGTCTATTGAAACCAAGCCATGTTTCCTTGCCAATTCAATATTGCTAAAGCCACTTCATCTCTTCTTGCCCCAAACTTGTGTATTATAGGAAGTTTCTTCTCTCTTAGCTGTTCATCTGTAGAGATAATTCTATTTCCTACTGCTTCACTCAGTCAAAAAATTTCATACTAAGCCAGCCAGGTTTATACATATTCAGTTATTCTAATTCCCTAGCACCAGCAGCCCTTAGGAAGACTAACTCCAGACATGGAGTGTTGGTGTCCAATTGCCTCCTCAAGCCAGACATTTGGTGTGATAAGAAGGCAGCCTCTAGAATTAACTGACTGGTTTCAAATGCTACCCTGCCACTTACGAGTTCTTTGACTTTGGTCAAGTTACTTAAATTTTCTGAGCCCAATCTTCCAGTTTGAAAACAAAAATAATAATTTTCATCCCATAGATCTTGGTGGTGAAGGGTGTTAGTCACTGTTGGATACCATTGGTAGTACTCTGAATAGCAAACTGAACCCTGGCAGCCTGGTCTCCACCCTGCCAGGCATGTGTAATCTAAATAGCTGTTAAATTTTGCCTTCAACAGCTTAAATACACTGAGCTTGGCAGATAAGAGAAAATGAGGCCAGCATACATACTAACCAAGAGAACTTGTCAGGCTCATAAAAAACCCTAGCTACATGTATTAGTCCACTTTTGTGTCACTGTGCCTGAGACTGGGTAATTTAGAAAGAAAATAGGTTTAATTGGCTCAGGTTTCTGCAGGTTATAAAGGAAGCATGGTCCCAGCACCTGCTTAGTTTCTAGTGTGGATCCCAGGAAGCTCCAATCATGGTGGGAGGCAAAGAGAGAACGGGCATATCACACTGCTAGGGTGAGAGCAAGAGAGAGAAGGGGTAGGTGAAACACTCTGAAACAACCAGATCTTGTATAAAGTCACCGAACAGGAACTCACTCATTACTGAGCAGATGGCACTAAGCCATTCATGATGGATCCTCTAAACCCAAACACTTCCCACCAGGCCCCACCTCCAACATTGGGGATTACATTTCAACATGAGATTTGGAGGGGACAGACATTCAAACTGTATCACTATGTCTACTCAATCAATCCAACATACCATTCCTGGAAACATTTGGGAGAAATTGCAGCTGCAAGGGGGATGTAGTACATAGGGGGATGAAGCTGAATAAATACTGTATTGTGACTATTACTAATGCTAGCTATTCTGCTTTATACACCCAGGGCTGTTGCAGCCTTTGAAGCCTCTGTTGCATATTTATGCAGCTCAGCCTGTCCTCAGTCATTTAATGTACAGTCATTAGTTCCATAGAGCTCCTTTAAGATGGAAAGATGAAACTGCTAAGCCAAACCATATGATTTCCAGGAATCAACAGTACATAATAGGCTTTTCTGTTTAGTATTACTGCCTCCCTCTAACATTTTCATGTTCACAACTGTGATTGGTTCATACTGAAATTTAAGGAGAATGAAGAATCAGCAAATTCAAATAGACAAACAGATCCAGATGATCTAAATTCAAATTATATTTTGGATCATCTGTGAAATGGCTTTGACTTGTTTCTACAGCTGTAAAATGGACAAATTAGAATCTACTCTGTAATTTTAAGGAATATCAACAAAGGACTATAAAGTGCATTTAAAATGAATTTCTTGCCCACTTTAATTTCCAGGTTTCAGCACAAAGTTGATACAAATAAGGCATTACATGGTTTGTTTCATGAGTAAAATAGTATCATGTGGGGTATGTAGATTTTGGCTTACTCAGGGATTTCTAAGTGGAGCAGAAAGAATCATTAATTGGGAGTCAGGAAACCTGGATTCTAGTCCCAGAATGACCTTGTGCTAATTGGAGACTTTTCTTTTTGGAGCTTCACTTTCTTATTTTCCAGTTGAAGGAGCTGATGCTCTCTAGTTTCCCTTCTGTTGCTAACACTTTAATGATTTAATTTAATCAATTTTGTAGCAGGATTATAGTATCAACAGTTCTCTCCTGGGATCTAGTAGAGGTCAAGTGTTTGAGAAGGCAGGAAGGGAAGGAAAAAAGAAGGAGGGAGAAGAAGATGTGGAACAAGAGGAGGAAACAGATGTGAAGAGGGAGAAAGAAAAGGAAGATTCCATTAAATGTCATGGGGCAATGCCAGCCCAAGTGTAATTGTGAAATAAGTAGGGCTTGTCTTGATACTTCTCACCGTTTTTTTAATTCATCTAGTTTCCAGTTTCCATGTTTCTTTAGAGGTCTAGATGAGCAAAGCCTAGCTGATGATCTAATCTTACCACCCTTCCAATATCTACTCTGGCTCCAAAGTACAAAATAATCTCTCTCTCTCCTTTCTCAGTCTAACCACCAATGCATCTGAACTCAGCTGCAAATTGGGAGAAACATAATGAATCAACACCAAAGTAAGAATGATTTAATTTTCAACCTTTTTTCAGATAGTTATGTTTTTTAAAAATAGAGGGCTTGCAAATAGCATGTTAGGCAGAGAACAAAGTGAAGAGCTAAATCCAGGAGGTTTGGAGCAGAGTTACATGGCTACCACAGCAGCCTCCCAGGTCCCCTGAGATCCTGCTCCCTATGGCCATTTCCAGAAGCTCTTCTGGTTTTTCTTAGGCTCTTCCCAGCTTTCATATCTGAACACATAGGAGCTAGGACATCAGAATCTTATTACAGCAGCTCCTATGGGGCACCACAAATTCACCATAAACTAAATCAGCATATAAATAACCAAACATAACCGAACAGATGAATTAATAATGAACAGCTTCCCTGGCGATGACACTAGGAGCAGTGCCTATGGGAGTAAAGGGAGCAGAGTGCGTGGCTTCTTTGTAAGTCAAGGAATACTTGGATGCATCAAACTGGGAGAAAGGAGGGTAACTAAAGTTACCTAAAGTGGGGAGTAACACAAGTGATTTCTTGGACTATCTACTTTTGATCTGAAGCCTGTTTATTCTCAACTAGGTGTTAAACTTCAGAGTGAAAAACAAGGAACCAGAGTTTTCTTACTTTCTCATCCAGCTTTTGCTACAATTTCCAAATCCATCTCAGTAGGAGTGACTTAGGCTAGAAATGCCGTCAATGCTGCAACCACAGAACAAGGACCCCAGCTCCCAGACTACATTAGAGGGAAACTCTCTCCTTCCTTGCCCCACTGAACCAATGATGAATGCAGTAGCAGCATTTGAGTGGAGACCAGGATTTTCTGGGACGCTTGACTATTACCATAAGGCTTAGACCACAGACCTTGGTTACACCCGGAGAAGTGTATCTCTAATGATTCAGCTAAAAGCCAACAACTTGAGGGCTGTGTTTTTCCTCCAGAGCCTGAACAACCCCATCTGCTGTTGCAGAGTGCAATGGCCTAAGTGGGACACCACATCCTCTTGTCTGTGTGTGTGTTCCCAGGGATGTTATTCCAGAAGCCTTTGTGTGTATGCTGCCTGGTAATGTCCTTTGCCTATACATCAGGGTATAAAACAAATAGTTCATCATCTAGTTTACTACTCTTAAAATGTTTTAAACTCCCAAGAAAAATGTCCACTTACTGTTACAGAAAATCTCACATACAATTTCCAGAAGTTCAGGGCTGAAGATGGGTTCAGTGGATCCTTGGACAAGAGCCCCGATGGACTGAGCCATCCCTGCTTGAGACAGGCAGTGCTTGAGGTATCGGATGCCTCCATTGGAAGAACATGTGTGGCTGAAGCAGGCACAATCTAGAGGGGTTACAGATACAATGAACATTCCATTGGCTTTTCTTCCTGTACCCTATCTGAAATAATACCTCTCCCTTTTCTTACAATTCTGTATTCTTTCACTACTTATTTCTTCTTCAGAACACTACTACATGATATGAAGGGTCTACAAAAAGTTGGGAAACAGGGCTATATTTGTATTTTAAAGCGTGTTGGCTATATTGTATAATATTCTCAGTATGTTTTTCTCCAGTTCTTAAACACCTCTTCAGGTGGTGTTTCTCTAAATGTAAAGCAACAGACCCATTTGTTCATTTCAAAAAGTACAATGAAGTATTTTTCTCAGTGTTTTTAGACTTTGGGGGGCAGTCTTTAGTATGTTTATTGTATTGCTAGGAAAGAGATAAAAAGCACATTAGTATGAATGCATGTCTATTTGATGTCATCATTAACATTAGTTACTACCTTCACGGATATGACTGGAATATATAATCTCAAGTCCCATTAAGTCTTATTCTTCTAGTCCCAGCAGGCTCTTGTACCAACTAATTAACACAAAGGTCATTGTTCTCATTTTTGAAGAATAACATATTGTAAAAACACAACACTGATTATGCTGCTAGGTTTGAAATGACACAGCAGGAACAAAATCTTCTGCTTCATGAGAAGGGAGGAGTAGGCTCTTTCCAATCCTGTCTCTGCATCCCTAGACTTGACTGAAGGTGAGAGGAACCAATCAAAATATCTCTGGATAGAAAACATCGCTGTGAATGCACATCCAGCTGCCTGTGGAATCCCCAAGTTCCTCTCAATGATGGTGGCCCAATATTCCATCTCAGCTGAGAAATGATTCAGTCAACAAACTGTCACATATCTTGCTATTATTGATGTGCTGGTGGAGTAACACATTGGATAGGGAAGAACTCCTCTTCTTTCAGTTGTTAACTTTGAAAATAGAGACAAACTACTTCATTATTATATTAGGCAGAAGGTTAATACACACCAAAAAAGATTCAGGTTAGTTTCAATTGCAAGATAGAAAAGGGGAAAAAGAGTACAGGAATACTTCTAGCTGGGGAGGAGTCAGGAAGGGCTTGCTAATACCTAGCTGTGTAATAAACACACAGTATCTCAAATATGAAACAAATGACCAAATCCCTGCTGCAAGAGAAACCTTTAAATTGAATCTTGAAAAGGAGAAAAATTTGAATATACAGTGATGGAGAAAAGTGTATTCTACTTCCTGAGCAAAGGCATACTACAGATGATCCCCAGAGCTGTCGAGCACCATGTTCGTTTATTCACCAGTAAGCTGCTTGTTATTTCTGCTGTCCTGATTCTGGTTCAGACATCTGTCTCATAGGTTGTCCCTAGCTTGGCAATGGCAGTAGAGACCAAGAAGAATTCTTCATTAATGCAATATGATGCTTCTAACTACTTTGCTGATAAATGCTGGGAAAAAAAAAAAAAAAAAAACAGATTGCTGAAGGCTCTACACTATCACAGAAGCATAGCTCAGAATACCATTTAGTGTAACATTTAGTTCTGGAGAGAATCTTGGAAACTTTGCAGTCAGGTAGGGAACTCAGCCACAACTAAAGGTGTTGGCCTGCTTTCAAGTGCTAGAATAAAGTAAATAATGATTGAACTAGGCAGATGGAGAGGACAGCTCCTTGAAAAACGACTCTGTGATAGTTGAATAAAAGCCAATTTTCATCCATTGGCACTAAAGTTCAAAGGAGATTTCACAGGAAGAGCTCATACATGAAACAAAATTGATCAGTTCAGGGAGCTCAGTTTCTAGAGATTATACTTTGAACACAGGAAGAAACAGAATGCGTTTCTGGTGGTGTAAGAAACTGAAAAATAATCCAGATTTTTGCTCTCTTGATGTTGTTTGAAATTCAGTATTACTCTATTAAATATGCTTGTGCTTTTAAACCTTTCCAATCCCCCCAATTTCTTTATAAATATATTTGTGTACATTAAGATAAATGTAAACTTTTATATGAATTCATAAATTTAATTACTGTACATATACTTTTTAAGGTATAGTTTTTTGTTTTTCTTTCTCTCTGGAATCCTTGTGAATACCTACTATGTGTTATTCCATATTATCTGTAAGCTCATGTTTTCATACTTTGCATATGTGCAAGTATACATGTACAGGAAGTTTTATAGTAGTTTGTTGTACATAAAAACCAGTATCATACTGTTATCCTTCTTTATGCTATTTTTCCATTCACTTTTTTTTTTTTTTTTTTTTTTTTTTTAAGGCAGAGTTTCGCTCTCCTTGCCCAGGCTGGAGTGCAATGGTGCGATCTCTGCTCACTGCAACCTCCCCCTCCCAGGTTCAACCGATTCTCTTGCCTCAGTCTCCCAAGTAGCAAGAATTACAGGTATGTGCCACCATACCTGGCTAATTTTTTGTTTTTAATAGACACAGGGTTTCTTGATGTTGGTCAGGCTGGTCTCAAACTCCTGACCTCAGGTAATCCACCCGCCTCAGTCCCCCAAAGAGCTGGGATTACAGGTGTGAGCCACCGTGCCTGGCCTCCACTCACCATTTCTTTGTGGAAGTCACTCCAAGACAAATGGTTTACCTCTCATTCATTCTTTTTATGACTGCATTATGTCTTATGGTGTGGATATACAATTCTAGATAATCAGACTCTGCTTTATTCTTTAAGAGAAAGTTTTTAAATGCCACCAAAATAATTACTTTTTAAGTGCCACCAAAATAATTATATTTCAAATGCCAACAAGATAGGCTTATAAAAGCATGTTTTCACATCAACCATAAATACTAAAAACCTATTTACACCTGAGGACATTACATGAAAAAGCCTGAGACTTCACTGCTCAGACCCTTCCATGTAGTAATTGAAGCCTTCAACATCACCATCTGGGCTGGGGAACAGAAAGATAAAGACTCTCATTTAAATTAGCATTCCCAGTGAAACTGGATTTCAGCTGGCTTCCATTACATACTTACTCAATAAGAAAATTCTGTGTACTTGGCATTTACTCTTTCATACTGACAATTTTTGCCTCCAGTCTACTTCTAACATTCTGTTTTCCTCATCTCTCCTTCTGTTTTATTCAAAGTCAAAACCTCTTTTTGTCCTCTCTGTCTAAGTCGGTTTGGGCTGCTATGACAAGTTGTTACAGACTATGTGGCATAAACAACAAACATTTATTTCTCACTGGTTTGGAGGCTGGGACATCCAAGATCAAGGTGTCTGCAGATCCAGCATCTGTTAAGGGCTCATTTCATGGTTTGCAGATGGCTGTTTGCTGGTTGCATTCTCACATGGCAGAGAGCAGAGTGCCAAAGCAAGGTCTTGTGCTGCTTCTCATAAGGGCACTGATCACACATGAGGGCTCCACCCTTATGACCCGATTATCTTCCAAAGGCCATGGCAAAATATCATCACATTGGAGATTCAGCTGCAACATACAAATTTTAGGGGGACATAAACTTCTAATCCCTAGCACCTTCTATATTTCCATATACTTTCAATCGTTCCCCATCACTGAATTAATCCTCTCTCTGTACCACACTTCCTGAGTGTTCCTTTTAACCCCAATGCTTCCCGAATGTTCCCTGTCCCCTCAGCTCACTTTCTCTGGCTCCTACTCCTCACCACAGGTTCCAACAGAAACCACTTTTCTGAGTTTTATGCAGTTATTAAGTTTGAATGTAAGGATAGAAATTTACTTGCTTTCCTTTTTTATGAGTTTATCAAGTCCCTGCATGCACTGTGTATATTGTCTTACTCATCTGTGTAGACCCAGAGCCAGCACAGTTTAAGAGGCTGGCTGTATGGTGAATGCTCAGGACGTGGTTGTTGGGCAGATGTGGTTATGTATTGGAAAGTTATTCTGCTGACTCACAAAGTCAGTCCTGTCTGACCTGTTGGCTCCACATGTACCTTTTATTTTCTTTTTTGAGACAGGACCTCACTTTGTCACCCAGGCTGGTGTGCAGTGGCATGATCATGGCTCACTGAATTGTAGCCTCAACCTCCCAGGCTCAAGTGGTCCTCCCACTTCAGCCTCCCAAATAGCTGGAACAGCAGGTACATGCCAGTACACCCAGCTAATTTTTTATTTTTTATTTTTGTAGAGAATGGGTCCCACTGTGTTGCCCAGGCTACTCTTAAACTCTTGAGCCATGTGTATTTCAGTCACCAGCTACCCAGGAAATACCTCCATGTTTGTTTCTTCTTTCCCTTCCCTTTCTCATTCCAACACTTAAAGTTCACTCCATATTATATCTCTCCTGGACCACTGTACAAAGGTTTACTGAATGGTAATCCTGTTTCCTGTTTCTCTTACTGCATATATATTAAGTGGAAACTTCCAAATTCTTAGCTCTGATTTTGTCACTTCCCTGGTCAAAAACCTGCAGTGTTTTCGGCCAACTAGATAAAATCAAATCTTTAGAAGTATGATTTGATAAAGGCTTGGTATGATAAAACCTATGGAAGGTAGGATTGATAAAATTAAACATATAAATCTGGCTTTCCAAAGTACTATCCAGGCTTATCTCCACTACACCTCACCCTCTTATCACAGTCATTCTAGACTAGTGTGGAATTTCATTTTCTGTCTTTGGATATTTTGGCTGTTTAATGTGTACTATACTTATTTTCTTTTTGCACCTTAAAAATGGCCTCATTTCTATTTATTGATAACTCACCCATTCTGGAAAATCTTAATCATCACTACTAGGTCCCACAGCCTCTATAAGACCTGCTGTGATTTTCTCCAACCAGACATCTCCCTCTCCACTGGCTCCATTGCTTTTCATTCATGCCACTCTTGTGTTTCCTTTTATTGTATGTACTTGTGGCTCCTCTAAATATATGTATTTAAATATACATTGTGAAAAGTCTCAAATATATATTTATAATATCTAACATAATTACTTATATATGTATATATACATGCAGATACATCAGGCACATATCACTATGTATACATTTGTTCTTTTTATTATTTATGTTTGATTACTGAACTATAAATCCTTTAGACTAGGGACCATGACTTATTGCCTTTTGTTTCTTGCATTATATGCTTCAAATAGGTTTCTTGAACTTAAATTAAAATTTCACAGACCAATTTAGCCATTTCTTACAAAATTCCCAGTAACTGGACTATACAGCTTTACATTTAATAGATGAAAACTAAAGCCAAGTCTTCATGGCTAAATGCATAGAATCATAAATTGTTTGTTATAAGACCTTTCTAAATTTACACCAAAGAATGATTCTCACCTATATATTTTAAGTAATACTCCTAGATATAGAATACTATTTCAGTGAGCTATCCTTGACTAATATAGTGCAAAAAAGAATTTTAAATTTTTTGGCCATATTAAAAATTTTCTAAGATATACTATTCCATATGGCGCATTTATTGTTGAAAGATGATATTTAGACATTACATAAATGCCAGGCCTAGGAATTTCGCTCCAGTTTTTAAAATCTTGTTCCTTTTCAAGGTTTAGTAAAACTCGAGCTGCATTTTGACCTAAATAAAACCGTGTGGTGTATGTTTTTATTGTGTACAATTTTTAAGATATTTTTTAAGAAAAGCAATTTACTTAAATGAATTTTTAATTCTCACCACACTCATTTCATGTAAGTAAGAATTTTATAGGCCAAAGTGAATCAAAGAATAGGAAGCATTTCTCAAGATAACAGGATTGGAGAAAGACTTTTACAAGGTAAGGTCAGAGAGAGAAAGAGAGAAACAGAGGGGCTATTTTTCTATTGACACCCAATCAATTTTTCACTAAAATGTATTGTTTAAAATTGTGCTAACAGATCCAATTTTGATTTCTATATATTAACTGTTTTGTTCATTTTAGGTGATGTCTTTGAATAAAACAAAATCAAAATAGATAAAAATGAAGGAACTCCAGTAGTTGATCTAATATTGTTCTCCTAAATTCCTTCATGTAGCTGGGTCTGACCCAAAGTCAACAACAGGGGAGGGTGGGGCATGGGAATAGTTAATAAATATAAAAATTTAGTTAGAATGAATAATATCTAGTATTTGATAGCACAACAAAGTGACTAAATCAACAATAATTTATTATACATTGAAAAATAACTAAAGGAGCTAAAGCCTTTAATCCCAGCACTTTGAGAGGCTGAGGTGAGCAGATCCCGTGAGCCTAGTAGTTCGAGACCAGCCTGGGCAAAATGGTGAAACCCCATCTCTACAAAAAATAAAAAATAAACTAAAAATGCATAATTGGAATGTTTGTAACACAAATAAATGATAAATGCTTTAGGTGATGGATATCACATTTATGATGTGATTGTTATACACATTGATGTGCCTGTACCAAAATATCTAAAGTACCCCATAAATATATACACCTACCCATAAAAATGAAAAAACAAAACAACAGTATCATTTCACAGAGAATATTGAGAGAATATTGTGAGGTGTGCTTCTGAAATCTTTGAAGTTCTAATCTTTCACTCTTACTCTTACAAGGAAAATTCTAGCAATTAACGAAGTGTTCCACAGAATCTAGAATAAGAAAAATTATTAAATCTTCCTGCATGACTCTTTCACATACCTTAAAATACAAGTCACTGTGTGATTAGTTCCCATCACAGGAATAATTGCTCAAGCAATAATTGCTCAAGCAATACCCTACATATTTGAAATGGCCCAAGACAAGAAGATGGTACAACTTACTTTGATAATTATATTCTTTAATTAAAACTAATTAAAGGATTTTAGGAAGTTTTATATTCTTTTGTTTGGAAGACCAGAATATATTCTCAGCATACTTGGTACTATGGTTTCTCCTAGATCAGAAGGCAAGGGACTTTTCTTTCTTCTCATTACTTAATACCTATTATTGTTTGCCTTTTATAGCATCCCACCTTATTTTGACAACAAACAAACAAGAAACCAAACAAAAGAACACAAAAACCACAGAACTATCCTCTTTACAAGGAACAGTCTTCTATAGCCTATTTAAAGATACAGTTATCATAATGATACTTTAAAGATACAGTTATCATAATGCCAGTATTATATTATCAGACTCTGGATTACCAGACTAAAAATGTGAATTAAAATGCAACTACAGAACAAGATTAAAATTGATGTTAAGCATATACAAAAAGTTGTTATATGTTTAAATCACATTAAATTACATGTTCAAGAACATTTTTATTGCAGAATTAGGTTTAGTGAACATTGCCTTGATTTTTCATTGGTTTTTATTCAAATGCTGTTACTGGAAAATGATTGCAAAGATCATTTATTTTGATATCTAAAATTCTGAGATATTTTCTATTAATTGAAATTTTAACTGGTGATAGATGAGGGATCCTGGAGATAAGTATTTAGGCTTACCTTTGCCCTGAGACTTTGTGATCTCAGGTGTCACATTCCTCATCTGCTTATATGAACATCTGTCAGTCTATTAATTCTATTTTTTCTAGGCATGTGTAAGAAAAACTCAACTAGGGATGTGACTTTCTGATAATCCTTAATGTCATTCTCTTCTCCTAAGCACTATGAATAATCATATCACATCTATTATGTGGTGAATAGCAGAGACTTGTCAGATCTCACTGGGGGTGAAACTTCATTCTCATGATTTTAGAAAAGCTGAGAACTATGCTATCACTTTAATCATCTTTCCTGAGTATGGCTTCATAGCTGGTAACAGATTCATGTCCTAAGACAAGCACAGTTTCACATGGAAAGGCTTAACAACTAGAGTTGTGAATGAACTTTATACCAACTTAGGGTAGGTCTACCCTGCAAATTAGTATCAAACAGTCCCACCAGCCCCAATATTAGGTAAATATGGTAAGTCCTATTTTCCCCAAAGTCTGTGACATTGGGGATGTTTATGATGTTACTTTGAATTACTATGGTATATCATCCAACACCCCCCCAAACAAATAACATAATTATTTATATGTGTTTTATTTATATTTGAATTTTGCTGCATTTTGGCTACTAAACTTATAAGTAATGAGAGTTTGTATTTACCCACTATTTAAGAGTTGGATAGTAGCTATATTAGTCCATTCTCATGCTGCTAATAAAGACATATGCCAGACTGGGTAATTTATAAAGGAAAACAAGTTTAATTGACTCACAGTTCAGCATGGCTGGGGAGGCTTCAGGAAACTTACAATCATGGTGGAAAGGGAAGCATACATGTCCTTCTTCACATGGTGGCAGCAAAGAGAAGTGCTGAGCAAAAGGGGGAAAGCCCCTTATAAAACCTTCAGAACTCATGAGAACTGACTCGCTATCATGAGAACAGAATGAGGGTAACTGTATAATTCAATTACCTCATATCAGGTTCCTTCCATGACATGTGGTGATTATGGGAACTGTAATTCAAGAAAAGATTTGGGTGGGGACACAGCCAAACCATATCATTCCACCCCTGGCCCCTCCCACATCTTATGTTTCCACATTTTGAAACACAATCATGCCCTTCCAACAGTCCCCCAAAGTCTTAACTCATTTCAGCATTAACTGAAAAGTCCAAGTCCAAAGTCTAATCTGAGACAAAGCAAGTCCCTTCTACCTATGAGCCTGTAAAATCAAAAGCAAGTTAGTTATTTCCTAGACACAACAAGGATACAGGCATTGAGCAAACAGACCCATTCCAAGTGGGAGAAATTGGCCAAAACAAAGGGGCTATAGGTCCCATGCAAGTCTGAAATCCAACCAGGGCAATCATGAAACCTTAAAGTTCCAAAATGATCTCCTTTAACATCATGTCTCACATCCAGGCCATGCTGATGCAAGAGGGAGGCTCTCATGGCTTTGGGCAGCTTCTCCCCTGTGGCTTTGCAGGGTACAGCCACCCTCCTAACTGCTTTCACAAGTGGCATTGAGTGTCTGTGGTTTTTCCAAGCACACAGTGCAAGCTGTTGATGGATCTAAATTTCCGAGTTCTGGAGGACAGTGGCCCTATTCTCGTAACTCCACTATGTAGTGCCTCATGAGGACTCTGTGTGGAAGTTCCAACACATTTCTCTTTTGTACTGCCCTAGCAGAAGTTCTCCATGAGGGTTCTGCCCTGTAGCAGACCTCTGCCTGGACATCCAGGCCCTTCCATACATCCTGTGAAATCTAGGCAGAGGTTTCCAAACCTCAGTTCTTGACTTCTGTGTACCTGCAGGCCCAAAACCACATGTAAGCCACCAAGGCTTGGGTCTTGCACCCTCTGAAGCAATGACCACAGCTGTATATTGGCCCTTTTTAGCCATAGCTAGAGCTGAATCAGCTGGGATGCAAAGTACCATGTCTGGAGGGTGCATAGAGCAGTGGGGCTCTGGGCCACACCCACAAAACCATTTTTCCCTCCTAAGCCTCCAGACCTATGATGGGAGGAGCTGTAGTGAAGGTCTCTAACATGCCGTGGAGACATTTTCTCCATTGTCTTGGTGATTAATATTTGACTCCCCATTACTTATGCAAATTTCTACAGCCAGCTTGAGTTTCTCCCCAGAAAATGGGGTTTTCTTTTCTATCTTATCAGGCTACAAATTTTCCAAACTTTTATGCTCTGCTTCTTCTTGAATGCTTTGTTGCTTAGAAATTTCTTCTGCCAGATACCCTAAATCATCTCTCTCAAGTTCAAAGTTCCACAGATCTCTAGGACAGGGACAAAGTGCTGCCAGTCTCTTTGCATAGCAAGAGTGACCTTTACTTCAGTTCCCAGCAAGTTCCTCATTTCTACCTGAGACCACCTCAGTCTGGACTTCATCATCCATATCACTATCAGCATTTTGGTCAAAGCCATTCAACAAGTCTTTAGGAAGCTGAGAAGTTTCCTATGTTTTCCTGTCTTCTTCTGAGCCCTCCAAATTGTTCTGTCCTCTACCTATTACCCAGTTGCAAAGTTGCTTCCACATTTTTAGGTACTCCACTCCACTGGTGCCAATTTACTATATTTACTATATCAGTCCATTTTCAGGCTGCTAATAAAGACATACCTGAGACTGGGTAATTTATAAAGGAAATAGGTTTAATTAACTCACAGTTCAGCATGGCTGTGGAGGCCTCAGAAAACTGACAATCATTGTGGAAGGGGAAGCAAACGTCTTTACTCACAGGGTGGCAGGATTCAGAGATATCAAAAAACACAAAACCAGGGAAAAGCCCCTTATAAAACCATCAGGTCTTGTGAGAACTCCCTCAGTGTCAGGAAAGCAGCATGAAGGTAACTGCCCCTATGATTCAGTTACCTCCCACTGAGTCCCTCCCAGGGCATGTAGGAATTATGGGAACTATAATTCAGGATGAGATTTAGTTGAGGACACAGCCAAACCATATCAGTAGCTCAAATTAATAGAAGTAAGATGGCTGGATCTCATACAACAGGCACCTCATTAGTTCTCATGCACTCTTTGCTCTTTTGATTCTTTAAAATCTCAGTACTACCAGAGAAAGTTTTAAAATAGTTTCTGTAGAATCACCTTTCTTGAGACCATTCAACAATTAGCTTTAGTTCCAAATTTTACAGCATAAAGATAAGCTAATAATTTAAACAACTCCTAAATAAAAGTTGTGCTACCTCTCACTACCAAACTATATCACTTCCTTCTACAAACAGTGCTGCTTTATTTTTCACTCTGACCTTGGGCTGCTTCTCGACCATTTTACTGTTTCCAACCCTCTCTCTTTCTATTTCAGTTTATCCTTAGGTGCTAATTAAAATGGCAGGTGTTAAATTGATCATTAGCATGTTTCAGCTACTGTTCTGAGCACAGAAGCACCTCCAGTGATTCTTTGTTTCTCCCAACACAATCCCTCTTTCTCCAGACATTTTCTTTTCTTTTTCCTATAGTTTTAACTGCTGCTTACAGAGAAAGCCGATAACCTAGCATGTCTGCCCCAGCTGTTCTTCATTTATTTCTCAGGCTTGTTCTCTCTGAGTAAATAATACAATCAGATAATTTTCTTTTAGTAATGGACCAACATCTTATTTTCAGTATTTTGGAGAAAAAATAGAACAAACCTTTGTTAAATGTATCTCATACACTCCTCATTCAAACTTCATTATACCCAAGTAGAGAGCACATCTATGGCACATCTACTTTTTTAAAAAATTTGATTACTTTTTTATTGTGGTAAGAACATTCAATTTGAGGCCTGCACTCTTAACAAATTTTTAAGTGTTCAAAACATTATTGTTAAGTACAGGCACAAAGTTGTATAACAGATCTGTAGAACTTACTCATTCTACATATTTTAAACTTTATAACAGTTAAACAGCAACCCTACATTTTCCCCTCCCTCTGGCCCCTGGCAGCCACCACTATGTTCTCTGTTTCTATGAGTTTGGCTATTTTAGGTACCTCATATAGGTAAAATCATGTAGTTTTTGTCCTTCTGTGTCTGGTTTAGTTCATTTAACATAATGTCTTCCGCTTTATCCATGTTGTAGAATGTGGCAGGATTTCCTTTTCTTGAGGCTGAGTACTATACAATTGTGATTGTGTATGTATGTATGTATGTGTGTGTGTGTATATATGTGTGTGTGTGTGTGTGTATATATATATATATATATGAAATACATAAGAGAGTCAAGTAACTTTTTTGGGGGGGATTGTCTGCAAGCTCTTATATATCAATTAATTAGAGAGTTCCAGGTAGGTGGAAAGGCACGGCAAGAAAAAAAAATTATACACACACACACACATATATACAAACACACACATATATAAATACCACATTTTCTTTAATCATTCATCTGTTGGACATTTAGATTGTTTCTATATCTTGGCTACTGTGAATTATGCTGGAATGAACCTGGGAGTGCAAATATCTCCTCAATATACTGGTTTCATCTCTGTTGGATATATACCCCCGAAATGGGATTACTGGGCAGCATGAGAGTTCTATTTTTCTTCTTTTTGGAGGGAATTCTACCCTGTTTTCTCTCTCCACACTCAAGCACTAGATGTTGCCAACACACTTTCCACCTGTACTGGGTAAGAAGTTGGTTCCAGTCTAGATAGAGCCAGTGTTATTAGGGCTTGTCTGGCCACTGAAGGAGACACGTGAATGGAGGTAGAAAATTGAAGGTTATTTTCCTGCAGCTGATTCAGTAGATGGCTAAGGCATTCAATGTTTAACAACTCCTGTACTTCAAAGGACAAACTGTTGTTCATATTTGAATGATATTTCTGGTTATCTTAGGGCAATGCAAACTTACCTGCACATTGGAATTCCTGTGGGGTGTTCAAATTGTAGTGATGACTGTGTTTCACCTCCAGAGACTCTGATATTATCTGAAGTATGGTATGGATTTTGGAATTCTTTTTTTTTTTTTTCTTTTTTTTTGGTATTATCAGAATTTATTGAGAAGAAAACCAGGCTCAATGATGGTGGGTGGCTAGTACATTTTTAACCTCAGATCTAAACTTAAATCTTGTTGGCTCCAAAGGTCAATGTTTAATAATTATTCTGATCTAGTAGAGTGATGAACATTATTTCCCAGGGTCAGCTTTCACCTTCAGTGTTAAGGGGACTGCTCTCTCCCCTCCACTTGCCAGATTTCTCTCTACTACTCCAGGACTCAGGTGCTCTTGGATATCATTGTCTTGATGTGGCTTCCTTCTTCTCTTCTTCTTCTTCTTTTTAAATATATATCTTATTACACTTTAGGTTCTAGAGTACATGTGCCGAACATGCAGGATTGTTGCATAGGTACGTATGTGGCAATATGGTTTGCTGCCTCCATCCCCCCGTCACGTATATCTGGCATTTCTCCTGATGAAAGCTCTCTGGGAGAACCTAATCTGAAGCACATGTTGACCACTGTAGCTTAATCTCAGTTTTCCCTGCCACTCATGTGGAACAGGAATCAAAACCAAGAATAAGACTTTGGTAGCTACTGCCCAGGTACACACTGTACCTGGGTGTTGAATGTCAAAGGGAGGGTTTCCAATCTCAAACTCTGCTATTAAGATGCAGAGACTCTCACCCATGATTAAATGTGATCCAATTGTTGTTTGGGTCTGACCAATCAGTTTTAGGAACATCTCCTCATGTGGAGAGGAGCCAGTAGGATGCAGAAAGGACTCCAAAGTGCTCCTCCAACATCCTCTTGTGAGTTGGGGGTAAGTGCAAGGTCCCAGTCCTTAGGACTAAGACAGAAATCTGAGGAGAATAGCAATAGAAAGAGCATCTCCCCTCTAAATAGTCCTACCTCACACATGAAATTTATTCATTAAATGAGCACATGTATCAAGCCTTATACATTTGAATCCCATTAGTTAAGTAGTCCTGTAGACTATTTGCAGAGTGAAAGCAAGCTAAACGTACTACTAAGAGATGGATTCATTCTTTCTTTCTGGACAGTCAGGATAATTTGGATTATTTGAAATAAGTGAGAAGTTTTGGCAATCCTTTCAGGATGGAAAAAGCCTTCTGTCTATATCAAATCAGTTAGATTTGGGTAGCAATTTCATTGTTAACTAATGTATTCACTTCTTTAACAAATGCTAATTGAGCATGTCTTTCTGATGAGATACAGAGTTAGAAGTCCTGTCCTTGAAGCATCTCCTGTCTTACAGATTGATGCAAGAAACTGTAATAATGGGGCAACAAACTGCAGATTCTGTGAAAGAAGGTATGGAGAGGACACAGAGGAGGAAGGAGGAACATTTAATAACAATAACACAGAAGGAATTATCATTTATGCATATTATTATCTCATGAAGCAGATTTCCTTTTCATTCATATTTACAGAATAGGAAATTTAGATACAGAGAGTGTAGAGAACATAAAGGAGTGTCACACAGCTTACTATCACTGTGAATAAACCAAGACTATTGGGCCCTAGAGATGAGCTTATTTTGCAGTATTAGATTTTAGTGCCTGATCGTGTGCATATGCACAAGTCTTCATCATAAGATAGTTCTTTTTCCCAGAAAAAAATAGGTGACAAGGGCAATACAGAAAGAGAAAACTGCATGAGAAATAGGTAAGAAAATCAAATAACTTTTTTTTGGGATTTTCTGCAAGCAGTTATATATCAATTAAGTGAAGAGTTCTAGGTAGGTGGAAAGGCACAGCAAGAAAATATAGCTAAGGGTCAGTTCATGATTGTAAACAGTATATCATGGTACTAAAATTAGATTTTAACCTGTAGGTGATACAGATACCTTGAATGAATCTGAGTAGGACAGAGCTTAATCCATTTTGTATCATGCAAGGATGAACTGCAGGGAGCTGAAAATGGCAGCAGAGAAATCAATAAGCACATTCTTGAATTAAGCTGGATTGTGAGGAGAGGCACTGAATTAGGCTAGGAGTCGTGGAGAGGAAGAGTGAAGATGGATAGAATATGTTAAAAGAATTAGAGTTTATGTCTTAGACAGTTTGTCACAAATCAGGTATAGGAGTAACAAAAAGATAGGGGTTTAAAATTATTGAGTGGATTGCAGTGGTATTTGCTCATTCATACATTGAGTGACATAATAAGTATTTTTCAAATGTTTTCATGTGACAGACATGGTACAAAGTGTTGGCATATGGCACTGAACAGCCAAAGAAGTGTCTGCCTTTAGGATCTTACATCCTAGAGAAGTGAAAGAACATATAATAAAGTAAGTAAATAACTAGATGATAGTGACAAGTGCAATTAAATGACTGAATGGGCTGATAAGAAAGTAAAGGGGATGTTATTTTAGCTGAGGAGATAGGGATGAAGAAGGCCTATTTGGGAAGGGATATTGGAGTTGAAAAATAGATAAAAAGAACTCAGCCCTGTGAAGGAGCAGTGGAAAGAAATTGAGACAAAGGAAATAACAAAGACAAAAGCTTTGAGGCGGGACAGATGTCTTGGTACAGAAATAGAATTTATTTGAGAATGTTAAAGTGTAGAAGAGAAAAGACGGTAGAACGTGATGAAGCTAGGAATATATACAGGATCCAGATTATGTAGTCATGTAGCCAAAAATACAAAGTTTTGATTTTATTCCGATGGCAATCAGAAAACTTTGGAGGTTTTTAAGCTGGGTAGTGATATGTTCCAATTTAAGAGAGGAGAGGAAGAGGAGATGCTAGTTCTTGTTATGTTAAGTTAGATTAGTCACTAAGACATTCAGGAACATATACTTAATAGACAGTGGGGATTATGGGTCTGGGACAAGGGAGTTGACCTGGATTGTGGTATCAAATTTGGGAGTGATCACATAGACGCCAAAGAACTGTGGATAGAATGAGAACGGAGTCAATAATGAGTCCTGGGGACACTGACTTTGAGTGGATAGAGGGAGAGGTTATCTTGGGGAAGAAGGCTGGCTCCCTACACAGTAATTGATCCAAATTAGACAGATAACTCAAAAGGGATTAATCAGAATTCTGTCCTAAGGTTGATATATTAAATCTGTTGTCTTCATTAATTTTATCATGTTAGAAAAATGTAAGCCTTAAGCTGATGGCAGCTACAGTGTCTACATTTTAATCGCAGCCTGCATGTCTAATAAAACCACGCAGACGTAAACAGAACTAAGAGATTAAGAAAAAGAACCCCAATGAAACTGACTTTGAGATCCTGAAAAGTTAAGACCTAAGTAAATGAAGACATATTTTGTATTTATATTTGAAAATTTTGGTATTAAGAAGTTCATTCTCTCCAAATTGATCTATAGATTCAGCGAAACCCCAATCAAATTTCCACCAGACTTTAAAAATATATATAGATTAGCAAGTTGATTCTAAAATAAAAACGACCTGGAATAACTAAGAAAACTGGAAAAGAAGATTAAAGTTGGAGGACCAATACAACTTAATTTTAAGAGTTATAATCAAGTTACAATGATCAAACAATTTAGTATTGGCATAGACACACACATAAAGATTGAGAGAGCGCTTCACACATAGAGATTCTCAACAAAGGTGAGGCAGGAGACTGCCAGGAATTGTTTTCTGCCCATAACCCTGCTGACCAAAGCAAGATCTGGACCAGATGAGATAAGAAAATGGCCCAAACCAGCAGATAGTAATGAGGGGGATCCCTAGCTACCCTCATTGCTCATTAACATGGGACACTCCCGCCAGAAACATGGCAATTTACAGATGCTATGGCAATGATCTGAAAGTTAAAACCACTTTCAATGGCAATGACCCAGAAATTGCTGCCACTTTCCTATAAAGTTCTAAATGACTTTCCTTTCAATTTGCATTAATCTGTCCCTTAATTTACATGTCATTAAAAGTGGGTATAAGCGATCATGAAGACAGTTGCTAAGAGCACATATGTTGCTGACTCTGAGCACACTGTTGATGTGTTAACCATGCTCCACAGGTTTCAGTACTGTTGAATAAAAGATTCCTGTCTAACACTATTGGCTCACCCTTGAATTCTTTCCTGGGTGAAAGAACCCTTCCAGGCTAAGCCCCAATTTTGGGGTTGCTTGTCCTGAAGTAAAAGTATTAAATGGAGAAAAGAAAGTCTTTTCAAAATCCATGATAGAATCATTGGATAGCAATATGCAGAATAATGAACTTTGATCTATACCTTGAACTGTATTGTTCATAGAGCTAAAGTTAAAACCTAAAACTTAACTACACTTATAACATTTTCCAGAAGAAGACTCAGAGCAAACTCTCTTTGACTATAGGTTAGGCAAAAATTTCTTTCTTTTTAAATAATTTCAATTTTAAAATTTTTTAAATAACTTCAACTTTTATTTTAGATTCAAAGAATACATGTGCAGGTTTGTTACATGTTTTGCATGATGCTGGGATTCAGGATATGGATTATCCTGTCACCAACATAGTGTCTACAATACCCCATAGGTAGTTTTTCAGCTCATGCCCCCTCCCTCCCTCTCAAGAGTGATAAGAGAGGGTATCCTTGTCTTGTTCCAGTTCTTAACAGGGATGGCTTCAGCCTTTGCACGTTCAGTGTGATGTTGGCTGTGGGTTTGTCATAGATAGCTCTTAATCTTTTCAGGTATATTCCCTTAATCTCTAGTTTCTTGAGGATTTTTTATCATGAAGGGATGTTAGATTTTTATCAAAAGCATTTACTGAATCTATTGAGATGATCATATAGTTTTTGCTTTTATTTCTGTTTATGTGGTAAATCACATTTACTCATTTGCCTATGTTGAACTAGACTTGCAATGCAGAAATAAAACCTACTTGATCATGGTATGTTAACTTTTTGATGTCCTACTGGATTCAGTTTGTTAGTATTTTGTTGAGGACTTTTGTATCTGTGTTCATCAGGGATATTGACCTGAAGTCTTCTTTTTTTCTGTCTCTGCCAGGTTTTGGTATTAAGCAAACAGTAGCTTTGTATAATGAGTTAAAGAGGAGCACCTCCTCTTCTGGAAAAGTTTTAGTAGGATTGGTACCAGTACTTCCTAGTATATCTGGTAGAATCTGGCTATGAATCCATCTGGTCCAGGGCATTTTTTTAGGTGGTGAGTTTTTATGACTGATTCATTTTTAGAAAGTGTTACCTAGTTTCCATAGATTTTCTGTTTGTATACATGCAGGTACTCATAATAGTCTCTGAGGATCTTTTCTATTTCTATAGGATTGATTGTAAAGTAATCTGTGTCATTTCTGATTGATTTATTTGGATATTCTTTTTTTCTTTGTTAGTCTAGCAAGTTGTCCACCAGTCTTGTTTATTCTTTTGATGAACAAACTCTTGGTTTCATTGATCATTTATATAAATATCTGCATCTCAATTTATTTTATTTCTTCTTTGATTTTATTATTTTTTTTATTTTTATTTTTTTATTTTTATTTATTTTTTTTTAATTGCATTTTAGGTTTTGGGGTACATGTGAAAAACATGCAAGGTTGTTGCATAGGTGCATACGTGGCAGTGTGATTTGCTGCCTTCCTCCCCTTCACCCATATCTGGCATTTCTCCCCATGCTATCCCTCCCCAACTCCCCACCCCCCCGCTGTCCCCCCCGCTGTCCCCCCCACTCCCCCACAACAGACCCCCGTGTATAGTGCTCCCCTCCCTGTGTCCATGTGTTCTCCTTGTTCAACACCCGCCTATGAGTGAGAACATGTGGTGTTTGATTTTGTGTTCTTGTGTCAGTTTGCTGAGAATGATGGTTTCCAGGTTCATCCATGTCCCTACAAAGGACGCGAACTCCTCGTTTTTAATGGCTGCATAATATTCCATGGTGTATATGTGCCACATTTTTCCTGTCCAGTCTATCATCGATGGGCATTTGGGCTGGTTCCAGGTCTTTGCTATTGTAAACTGTGCTGCTATGAACATACGTGTGCATGTGTCCTTATAGTAGAACGATTTATAATCCTTTGGATATATGCCCAGTAATGGGATTGCTGGGTCAAATGGAATTTCTATTTCTAGGTCCTTGAGGAATCGCCACACTGTCTTCTTTGATTTTATTTTGTTTTTATCCTGCTAGCTTTGGGTTGGTTTGTTCTTTTTATTCTAGTTTATTTAGGTGAAATATTAGATTGCTAATTTGAGATCTTTCTAAGTTTTTGATGAAGGTATTTAGACTGCAAACATTCCTTCTAACACTACTTTAGCTGTATCCAAAATATTTTGGGAAGTTGTATCTCTATTTGCATTAATTTCAAAAAGTTTTGGACTTCTGCCTGCATTTCCTTATTGACCCAAGAGATATTCAGGAACAAGTTGTTTAATATTCATATATTTGTATAGTTTTGAGAGATCTTGATATTTGTTTGTATTTTTATTGCATTGTGATCCAAGAGTGTACATAGGTTTTTTTTCTGATTTTTTTTATCATTTATTGAGACTTGCTTTATGACATAGCATGAGGTTAAGCTTAGACTATGTTCCTAATACAGGTAAGAAGAATGTGTAGCCTGTGGTTGTTGGGTGAAATATTCTGTAGAGATCCACTAGGTCCAATTGTACAATTCATTAAAATGTTAGTCTCTATAAAAATTATGAACTTGTACTTTGTTATAAAAAGACAAGTCAAAGATAGGGAGAAAAAAATATTTGCAGACCATATATCTTATAAAGATTGTTTTATCCAATCTACACAAATGGTTCTCAAATCTCAAAACTCAATCATAGGAAAATCTTTTTAAAGATTTTAGCAAACATTCTACTAAGTACAAATCAGTGTTCATTATTAGTCATCAATGAAATGCAATTGAAAACACACATAAGATACCACTGTATAAAAATTAGATTGGCTAAAATTAAAAAGACTAAGCATAGTAGTGTAATCATCTTTTCACTTTGACGTTAGAGGTCATAGATTTTATGCCCTTTTTGAAAGCTGATGTTTGCTGTAATATGCTTTCTCTTCTGTTATGGCTATATCGTGCTGGGTATCATGGAAAACTTGAGGCTCTGTCCTTGAAACAATTACAAATTCTGTTGGTAGGGAATGGGTCAGGATGAGTTCATGAAATATTCAGGGAAAATTCACAGACAAATAAACAATGTATAGCTTTGTTGCTGCAATTCCCTGACCAACTTTTCCAACTTTAAAATCTATTTTCTTATACAGAAAAACACTTTTTGTGAGTACATTCATTTTAGAATGCAAGAAAATCTACTTGTTCAAAATCTCTAAGCTTATAATTTTTGCATTTAAATGGTAATCTAACATTACAGCTATACCAATAACAACACTTTGCAGCATTTTAGAATAATCTCTTTCTGGTACCAATCTACCTTCCCAGTCTATCCTTCATTCTACTACTGTAGAAAACAAAACTGGTCTAGTTTTTGCACTGAAATTTCCAGTCTTTATATCTTAAACACACAGACCTGCATCTTGTTCAAGTCTCACCCATCCTTTATTGCTCAAATACCACAACCTCCTTAACTCCTTGCTGCTTATACCATCTGGAAGTGATCACTTCCCTAAATTTGGTCATTTATTTGTTCAAAAGCATTTATTAAGTTACGTCACACACATTTATTAGAGATAAGCACAAACTACTATGGGAAATCTAAAAATTGTTTCTCTTAGGACTTGATGTAGGATAAAGCAGGGAGTAGATGAAGATAAGACTAGAAATTTAGAAATAAACCGTATCATAAAGGATCTCATACTCTCTGCTAAAGAGTTTAGAATTTTATCCTGCGTACTGTCTTGTAAAATTTTATATTTTCAAAGGGACTGTACTGTCTCTTATGAAAATTACTTGTGTTTATACCTTATTTTCTTTCTGAATTATGAGGTCCTTAAGGACAGAGACTGGGTCTTACTCATCATTTCATATTCTACTTTCAAAGTCAACCTAGATCATGCATTTTGTCAAATGAAGCACTACAACATATACTGAAACCCATAGAGACAACAGAGATATAATGCCCTTGAGAATCTCACTGAAACTTTGGAGAGCGAATGGGAACAGTGGTTAAGTAAACACTTGAAACTAATACATCCAAATTTATTCACATAGATTCTATGTAAATTTTGCTTAATGTCAAACCAAGGAAGTCCAGCAACCATGATTGGTACAAGTTTCATTAGCAATGTGAACTCACCCACGTCATACATGTACTGTATGGGTTTTCAACACTAATTAATGTACTACAAAGAGCTCTTAATAAGATAGAGTGTGTTCAAACTAATGTTGCTATGAGAACTTGTCTTTCAAATTTTTGTAAATGAATTTTATCACTGAATCATTTACTGAAAATTATTTTTTCATAATACCTCTAGCATATGGGGAGGGTATTTTTGAATTGTCACATAAACAGAATATCACTTAGTCTCACAGTAGCATTATCTAGAACAGAAATTAGAAGATTGATATTTTCTTTGTGTTTGGAACATAGGGGTAAAGAAGTGATTATTGGAAAGGGAAAACCACTGTCCCCATCTGTGCCTGGGACATGTAGTCTAAGCCTGAAAAGTGAGTACTAATAATACCAGTCCTGATGGAAAGAACACTACAGAAGAAAAAAAAAAATGTACAAAGCCCTGTGCTCTTGTCTGCGTGGTGGAGAACACATAGTAGGATGAGTCAAACATTCACCAAGCACTTTGACTGTGAGTCTACTAGATAGGCTTATAATTATAGAGAAGCCTTAACTAGACACTGATGCTTGGGAGGACATGAAAGATGAATTCTGGCCGTGACTTGAGGATCCAACCTGCAATTAAACATTGTAGTCTGTGATTTTCTGGAGATACAGGAGTTTGGCTTCTGACTGCTTCCTCTGGGTGTATCTGCATCATTCAAAATGAATTATTCTTCAAAAAGGCATAAACAAAGAAAAGCCATCAGGATAATAATTTCACACTTAAAAAAACAACTGATTACTGTGTTCAGTATAGGGAAACTCAAGTTAAAATAAATGTTGCACCTGAAGCCAATTAGAAGCAAGACATCATGATTTTCTTACTATTTAAATGTAACTTTTAAAACCACAAAGGGGATATTTAGATGGCAGTAAATGCATCGTAAAGTCTTTTTCCCTGACTACAAAGCAATCTGTTGTGTTAGAAGCGGGACTAGCAAAACAATTGAGATGCTGACAAGAGTAGCAGGCAAAAGAAAGGCTTGTTTAGAGCAGAATATCTAAATCAATATTGTACTTTAATCTAATTAACACATTCTCTTATATTGCTGGGTAGGATTTATTAGTACAAAAGCGTAATAATTCTATCACTCAAACTTGTAAGGAATGTTAAATTAAGGGCAGGTAAGCCTTGATATTTACATGTATATTTCTGTGGATTTGCAAGTCCTCAAAAAGTCAATAGTATGACCATATTGAATATTAAAAATAATGCTAGTTTGATAAGATACTAAAATAATGCTGTCCTCAAAAACTAATTGGCAAAAGTGGACTTTATTTTCCAGTATCAAGGTGAATTAGGATGAACTTATTCTTAGCATGCAGCTAGGAGTAACCTGGCCAAACCTTGGAAATGGACCACAGTTATCTACCAGGAGATTTTTAGAGGACCACAAGCCTGGCCAGAGAAGATGAACAGTGGCAGGTTCAGAGCCATAACTAAGCAGGGTCAGTGTGAGGGTCTCAGACAATAAATAAGAGCCCATGGAAAGCCAATGGGAGTTTACAGGATGCTAACCAAGTAAGCACAGCATGTCCTAATTTGGGTGCTATTTTTAAAAGCTTTGCTTACCTAGCTAGGGTACCAAGATAAGGACTCAATGTCCAGATTGGGCCCATCTGGTTAATATAACTTGTTTAATTCTACCAAAAGGGAGTTCTTTTCATGTTAAATTTCATAAAGGCACATATGAGAATAATAAGGAACCCAATCCATATTATGTAATATCTATTTTTTGTTTATATTTACATATAGTATTCCCCTAAAACCTTTTTCCAGATAATTTAACATAATATCCAGTTAACTACAGTATAATTAGGTATCCCTAAGTCAGGAAGAAAGGCAATAGTTTGATTCTTAAAGGTTCATGAAAGACTGGGACCTTTCATATTTACATTTCCTATTCTCAGCTTCAGGAGCTCCACGCTGATGAAAGTAAGACAATTAATTCTATTTCCAGGACCACTGTTCTTTTTGTTACTTATGATAGTTACACAAATCACCACAATCCTGAAAACAGAGAGAGACTCAGCTGGATAACTTCTGTGAGAATAGGTCCTCCTCTAAAAGTAGTGGGATTCATTTTAGAAGTAAGACACTTGTAAATTTGGGCTTATTATTCTGTATTCCAATGAAGTTCAGATGCACCTGACCCTTCCTTCTATGAAAGCCCTTTTCTCTAAGGTCAGCAGAGCTGCCTGATTGGAGATTCTAATGATCTTTTCTATCTGGATAAGTTTTCAATGTTGAGCATTTTATTGCCCACTCTATGTTCTTCCCTTCCTTCCATTCCCTAAAGGGAGTACCCTTGCTTGCTGTGCTTAGAACAACTAATGAGATATTGGTCAATATAATTAATTAGGAAGCGTATAACTTAATTGCATTTTAACTAGTTAATCAATAGTAATGCTTACTATATATGTATGATACATATACACACATACATATATACACATGTATATATACATACATATATACACACACACATATATGTATGTATCTTGCTCTGGGTCTGAATATGTATATCAACATGGTATAGATATATGTTTATAATCAAATATTTTATGTCTCTATGCATCAAAATGGACTCAAGCTATAAAGAATGCCATTTATTTTATTATTGTTAAATAACAACTCTTGAAAAATGAGAATTTTATCAAGCAATATACTATGAAATCATGCTAGAGGCATAAGCACTGAATCCAGATTGACATCTCCAGATACAACATGGCTAAATTAGAGCCTCTTGAAAAATGGAGTGCAGGGTTTCATGCACAGCCTTGTTCTTATATCTTCTTGTTTGTCCCATTCAACTCTTTCTTTATAGTTTTTGCTCAACTTGTCTTACTTTTCAATATTTTGTTTGTTCAGGGTTGTCCCTAGTTAGAAATGTAAATTCAGCCATTTTCTTTAGCCCCCTTTTCCCTGCATTCTTACCTTAAATCAGCTCACCTTAGTTCTCAGGATGCCTTTACTGTAAGATCCACCCAAGCTTGGTATATTGGAGCTCTGGCTAATGTCCAAGGCAACCGCTAATCTATTAAAAGTCACCCATTCTAGGCCAGGTGTGGTGGTTCATGTCTATAATCCCAGCACTTTGGGAGCCTGAAGCTGGAGGATTGTGTGAGCCTGTGAGTTTGAGACCAGCCTGGGTAACATAGTGAGACCATGTCTCTATTTAAAAAATTCACCCATTCACCCATTCTAAATCCTATTCTCTCAGGGATCTAAATTCCTAGTAATCTGTGCTTCTGTGGCCTTGAGGACTTCTTTAATAGAAGTTTTCAGAAGAGCATGCTGTCAGTAAAAGAACTGAACTAATGGAGAGAAGTAATTTTTGTGTGTCATAAATACACATAACTAGCTGCATTTTAAAATCAGTAGCTCCCAGATGCCTCATCCATACAAACATTGCTGCTCCTCTTTAAAGAATGTTTATAAAAATAACTTTGGGATTTAAAAAAATAATAAACAATTTTTTTATTGCATTTTAAGTTTTGGGGTACATGTGAAGAACATGCAAGATTGTTGCATAGGTGCATACGTGGCAGTGTGATTTGCTGCCTTCCTCACCTTCACCTATATGTGGCATTTCTCCCCATGCTCTCTCTCCCCAACTCCCCACCCCCCGCTGTCCCTCCCCTATTTCCCCCCAATAGACCCCAGTGTGTAGTGCTCCCCTCCCTGTGTCCATGTGTTCTCATTGTTCAACACCCACCTATGAGTGAGAACATGCAGTGTTTGATTTTGTGTTCTTGTGTCAGTTTGCTGAGAATGATGGTTTCCAGGTTCATCCATGTCCCTACAAAGGATGCAAACTCATCGTTTTTGATGGCTGCATAATATTCCATGGTGTATATGTGCCAATTTTCCCTGTCCAGTCTATCATCGATGGGCATTTGGGTTGGTTCCAGGTCTTTGCTATTGTAAACAGTGCTGCAATTTTTAATGTGTTTGATTCTGTATTTCACAAAGCCCCTCTAGACCTCACTTCCTTCCATGTGCTAAATGAGGAGAAGAATATTTAAGCTGTTTGAAGGAATTATTTACTCAATGAAAACCAATTCCACAGAACTCTCCACCTGTGAACCTCCAAGCTGTTGTGCAGAGAACATAAAGACAATTCCTATTAAACTGCCATGTGTTCATGAATTTTTAGGTAACTTTTAGCCAGGCCTAAGAACACCAGTGATGTGAGTGACATCACAACCTCCATAAGCTCCAAACCAAACAATATTAAGCTGGCCTTGGACATGCTTACCATGACTCCACACTTCTGCCAATATTTTGTCATTTGATGATCTAATTAGTGATTACACTTTTTAAAAGAAACATCCAGTATCTATTAGCACTACTTTAAATGAATTATTACGGTATATTCATATTTTTTTTTAAGAGAAAGAGAGAATAGGAAGGAGGAAAAAGGAAGAGAAAGAGAGAGAGAGAATGGGGAGGAGGGAGAAGGAAAAGAAAGAGGGAGAGAGAATGGGAGTATTGCTTTCTTGCCCAGGCTAGAATGCAATTTAGTAATGGGTATTGAAAACCTCTTTTATACTGATAATTATACTTAATGATGTAGTCAGGAAGGAATAAGGGAAGAAGATAACAAACAAACAGCCAACCAATATTTAATTTAAACCTATAAAATGCTTTGCGATTACTGAGGAGTGATTTACTTCCAATTATATAGTCACCTTTGGAATAGGTGTGAGGTGGTAATGTATGTTTTGTGTATTTGAAGTGGAGAGTTCTATAAATGTTTATTAAGTTTACTTGTTCCGGGTCTGAGTTCAAGTTCTGAATATCCTTGTTAATTTTCTATCTCGTTGATCTATAGAATCGCTATCTCTTCTTGTTGCATTGATCCTTTTGCCATTATGTAATGTCATTCCTCGCCTCTTGTTGCTTTAAAGTCTACTTTATCAGAGGCGAGAATTGCATCTCCTGCTTTTTGTTTATTAGTTTATTTTTACTCTCTGTTTGATTGGTAAATCTTCCTCCTTCTCTCTGAGTCTTTGTGTATTGTTGCATGTAAGATGGGCCCGGATGCAGCATACCAATGGGTTTTGGCTTTTTATCCAATTAAAATATATATAAGTTTAATACCGGCGTTTGATGCTAGCTGGCTGTTTTGCCCATTAGTTGATGTAAATTTTTTATTGTGTTAAAGTTCTTTGCTTTTTGATATATTTTTGGAAAGGCTGATATTGGTTGTTCCTTTATATGTATAGTGCTTCTTTCAGAAGCTCTTGTAAAGCAGGCCTGGTGGTGGTGAACTCTCTAAGTACTTGTTTGTTCGCAAAAGATTTAATTTTTCCTTCGCTCATAAAGCTTAGTTTGGCTGGATGGGAAATTCTGGGTTGAAAGTTCTTTTCTTTAAGGATGTTAAATATTGGTCCCCACTCTTTTCTGGCTTGTAGGGTTTCTGCTGAGAGATCTGCTGTAAGTCTGATAGGTTTCCCTTTCTGGGTAACCTGACCTTTCTCTCTGGCTGCCCTTAGTATTTTCTCCTTCATTTCAACCCTAATAAATCTGGCGATTATGTGCCTTGGGGTTGGTCTTCTTGAAGAATATCTTTGTGGTGTTCTCTGTATTACCTGGAGTTGAATATTACCCTGCCTTGCCAGGTTGGGAAAATTTTCCTGAATGATATCCTGAAGAGTATTTTCCAACTTGGATTCATTCTCTTCATCACATTCAGGTACACCTATCAAACGTAAATTAGGTCTTTTCACATAGTCCCATATTTCCTGGAGACTTTGCTCATTCCTTTTCATCCTTTTTTCTGCATTCTTGTCTTCTCGTTTCATTTCAGTGAGCTGGTCCTCGACTTCTGATATCCTTCCATCTGCTTGATCAATATGACTGTTTAAACTTGTGCATGCTTCGCGAAGTTCTCGTGTTGTGTTTTTCAGCTCCATCAATTCACTTATATTCTTCTCTAAATTGTCCATTCTCGTTAACATTTCGTCAAACCTTTTTTCAAGGTTCTTAGTTTCTTTGCATTGGGTTAGAACAAGTTCTTTTAATTCACAGAAGTTTCTTATAACCCACGTTTTGAAACCTACTTCTGTTATTGGAACACATGTGTAATCTATTAAGCCTTGTTCCGTTACTGATGAGGAATTGCAATCCCCTGTAGAGGGAGAGGCATTCTGATTTTGAGTATTCTGTACCTTTTTACGCTGGTTTCTTCCCTTCATTATATATTTGTCCGTCTGACGTCTTTATAATTACCGACTTTCTAACTGGGTCTCTGACGTCCAACTTGTTGATTCCCTGCGCCGAAATCTGAGCAATCCACTGAGCCGGCCAAAACAGCGGTGTTAAGATTGATGGTGCTTTTCTGCCCGGGAATCTCCGGACTCTGCACCAAGAACTGGCGTGCTAAGGCACCAGCAAAACCGCCACGCCGGCCACAAGAGTCGCCCTGGCGACCCGTGGAGCTCCTCCACTGGGAATCTCCTAGTCCGTGAGCAACTAATATTCGTCTGAAAGTGTGGCGTCCTCTCGTTCTTTGCGCTTTCACTGGGAGGTATGTGCCCGAGTTGCTAATCATCAGCCATCTTGGATCTCTCTCGCCTCCTGAATACCGGTATATTCATATTTTATCCTAAGCACCATATTAACTGAAATTTATATAACAACTATAAAATATAGGGTGGAGTTTTCATAAAACTATATAGTATTAAAGATATTTCCTTACACTAAAGAATTGACTCTAGTAATATTTTAAAGCTGTCACTGTTTGTTGATGGCAGAATATTTTAATCACAGCTCCAGAAATTTTATTACCTTTAATTTGGAAACTAGAAAATGTATCTTTTGTCTATGAATTGTATCAGTTGCTTATGTTTTAAGAACATAATTGCTAACTTAAAAACTAATCAAAATGTGGAAACATTAGGAATGTTACAGAGCCTGTCAGCAGAATGCTTCTTCTAGTTGTGGTGCACATAAAGCAATAATCATATAAATAAAAAGAATCAAGCTGCTCTTTGAGAGTTAAATTGCTAACATCTCTGGGATATGATTAGCCATCTTCAGGAATACACCAAAGGGTATCAGTAAATACGTGACTGAAAAGATTGGGAACACAAAATGTCAATCAAGATGATAGGAACAGCAATCTTTGAGAGGCAAAACTTCATTCTGTCTTCAATTTGTTAAGTAGAAAACTAGTCAGTATCACTACAGAATTTGAATAAAGACTTTCTAATCAGAACCAGGGTGGCTAATATAGATGATAAAACAGGAGCCTTTCTAAAGACACAACACGTGTCAACTCATAGTAGTTGAAGCTCTTTCATGAAGTAAATCATTCAGACTACATTAACTTAAGTCACTTAAATATTCAAATAACGTAACTATTCTTCCTTTAATTCTACTTATCCTTTTATTTTCCATATATCTTTTAAATACCCTAAATGCCAAGACAAGATTTCTTTCTTTCATTTATTCATCCTTTTATACATTTATGCAACAAATATTTATTGCCAAACTCTTCCATATTCTTTTCTAAATTGTGAGAAGAATCTCTACTTGCATTTATCAGAGTCTCTCTTTCTAAGATTTTGGTTTACAGTCTACCAGTGAGACAGATGCTCGTGTGATTTGGAAAGTGGTAGAGAGGGAGAAGTCATTATTCTCCAGTGGCAGCAGTTTCCAGAAGCCTCACAGGTTCAGGGCAGAAGTAAAGTTCAGAGCTGGTAAGAATTAGCCACTTTGGTGCCGCAGGCAGCTGATGCTGGTGTCACTGACTTTACTAATTCCATCCTCCCACCTCCCTAGCTCTTCTAACATTGTATGCACTCTAATTTCTGTATGAAAATACTTCATCTTCAGAATTCTTAGGGCAGCTTCTGTGTTCTCTACCAAATCCTAACTGATATGAGTATGGCTAAAATTATTTTGTCTTTAAATATATTATTTATTTTTCAGGGAAAATTCTGTTAGTCAAGATGAATTTGCACATAATCAGGGTGGCTTTTTCTCCCTAAAATACTCTCACTTTTAACAATTGCCATAAAAACCAAGCTATATGTTGAAGAAAAGAAGATAAAAGTCTTTTTAATTTGTGTTCTGTTTCTTTTGTCTGTGACTTTTACAAATCCCAGTTGATAAAGATTCATGTCATCTACAAACGGATAGTGTAACCTGCTCCCTTCCTATTTGAACGCCTTTATTTCTTTCCCTTACCTGATTGCTGTGGACTTGCTATACTATGTTGAATAGGAGTGGTGAGAGAGGACATCCTTGCCTTATGCCAGTTTTCAAGGGAAATGCTTCCAGCTTTTGCCTATCCAACATGATGTTGGCTGTGAGTTTGTCAAAGATGGCTATTATTACTTTGAAGTATGTAATTTCACTCCCCAGTTTATTGAGGCTTTCTTTTTTTTAAACATCAAGCACAATACAATTTCATTTTTTGTTTTTAATAAAACCAGGCTTTTAATTAAAAAAACAGTTTCTTATCACTGTTCATTAAAACTTCATGCTTCTTAATTGGGAGATCAGTTTTCAGTGAATTTCTTTTTATTTATTATACTTTAAGTTTTGGGGTACATGTGCAGATCATGCAGGATTGTTACATAGGTATACACATGCCATGGTGGTTTGCTGCATCCATCGCCCCATCATCTACATTAGGTATTTCTCCTAATGTTATCTCTCCCTAATCCCCCTATGCCCTGCTATCCCTCCCCTAGGTCTCCCACCCACAAACAGGTCCCAGTGTATGATGTTCCCCTCCCTGTGTCCGTGTGTTCTCATTGTTCAGTACCACTTATGAGTGAGAAAATGCGGTGTTTGGTTTTCTGATCTTGTGTCAGTTTGCTGAGAATGATGGTTTCCAGCTTCATCCATGTCCCTGCAAAGGACATGAACTCATCCTTTTTTATGGCTGCATAGTATTCCATGGTGTATATGTGCCACGTTTTCTTTATCCAGCCTACCATTGATGGGTATTTGGGTTGGTTCCAAGTCTTTGCTACTGTGAATAGTGCTGCTATGAACATATGTGTGCATGTGTCTTCATAATAAAGCAATTTATGCTCCTTTGGGTATATACACAGTATTGGGATTGCTGGGTCATATTACCATATGACCTTTCTAGATCCTTGAGGAATAGCCACAGTTTTCCACAATGGTTGAATTAATTTACACTCCCACCAACAGTGTAAAAGCATTCCTGTTTCTCCACATCCTCTCCAGCATCTGTTGTCTCCAGATTTTTTAATGATTGCCATTCTAACTGGTGTGAGGTGGTATCTCAGTGTGGTTTGATTTGAATTTCTCTAATGACCAATGATGATTAGCATTTTTTTAAATGTTTGTTGGCTGTATAAATGTCTTCTTTTGAAAAGTTTCTGTTCATATCTTTCACCCACTGTTTGATGGGGTTGTTTTCTTCTTGTAAATTTGTTAAGTTCTTTGTAGATTCTGGATATTAGACCTTTGTTAGATGGGTAGATTGCAAAATTTTTTTCCCATTCTGTTGGTTGCTAGTTCACTCTAATGATAGTTTCTTTTGCTGTGCAGAAGCTCTTAAGTTTAATTAGATCCCATTTGTCTATTTTGGCTTTCGTTGCCATTGCTTTTGGTGTTTTACTCATGAAGTCCTTGCCTATGCCTATGTCCTGAATGGTATTGCCTAGGTTTTATTCTAGGATTTTTTATGGTGTTTGGTCTTATGTCTAAATCTTTAAACCATCTGGAGTTAATGTTTGTATAAGGTATAAGGAAGGAGTCCAGTTTCGGCTTTCAGCACATGGCTAGCCAGTTTACCCAACACCACTTACTAAACAGGGAATCCTTTCCCCATTGCTTATTTTTGTCTGGTTTGTCAAAGATCAGATGGTTGTAGATGTGTGGCATTACTTCCAAGGCCTCTGTTCTGTTCCATTGGTCCATATTCCTGTTTTGGTACCAGTACCATGCTGTTTTCATTACTGTTGCCTTGCAGTATAGTTTGAAGTCAGGTAGTGTGATACCTCCAGCTTTGGTTTTTTTTTTTGGCTTAGGATTGTCCTGGCTATGCAGGCTTTTTTTTGGTTCCATATGAAGTTTAAGGTGTTTTTTTTTTCCAGTTATGTGAAGAAGGTTAATGGTAGCTTGATGGAGATAGCATCAGGATTAAGAAACTCACTCAAAACTGCACAACTACATGGAAACCAAACTACATGCTTCTAAGTGACTACTGGATAAATAATGAAACGAGGCAGAAATAAAGATATTCTTCAGAACCACTGAGAATGAAGACACAACATACCAGAATCTCTGGGACACAATTAAGGCAGTGTCTAGAGGGAAATTTATAGCACTAAATGCCCACATGAGAAGTGACAAATATCTATATTGACACTGTAATGTCACAATTAAAAGAACTAGAATGACAAGATCAAACAAATTCAAAAGCTAACAGAAGACAAGAAATAACTAAGATCAGAGCAGAACTGAAGGAGATAGAAACACAAAAAACCCTTCAAAAACATCAATGAATCCAGGAGCTTGTTTTTTGAAAATATCAACAAAATAGATTGATCACTAGCCAGAATAATAAAAGAGAGAAGAATCAAATAGATGCAATAAAAATGATAAAGGGAATATTACCACTGATTCCACAGAAATACAAACTACCATCAGAGATTACTACAAACAACTCTATGCACGGAAACCAGTAAATGTAGAAGAAGTGGATAAATTCCTGGACACTTACAGCCTCCCAAGACTAAACTAGGAAGAAGTTGAATCACTGAACAGACCAATAACAAGGTCTGAAGTTAAGGCAGCAATTAATAGCCTACCAACCAAATAAAGTCCAGGTCCAGATGGGTTCATAGCTGAATTCTACCAGATGTACAAAGAGGAGCTGGTACAATTCCTTCTGAAACTATTCCAAACAATACAAAAAGAGGGAATCATCCCTAACTCATTTTATGAGACCAACATCATCCTGATACCAAAACCCAGCAGAGATGCAACTGAAAAAGAAAATTTCAGGCCAATATCCATGATGAACATTGATGCAAAATCTTCAATAAAATAACAGCAAATAGAATCCAACAGCACATCAAAAAGCTTATCCATCATGATCAAGTAAGCTTCATCCTAGGGATGCAAGGCTGGTTCAACATATGCAAATCTTTAAAAGTAACACATCACATAAACAGAACCAAAGACAAAAAACACATGATTATCTCAATAGATGCAGAGAAGGCCTCCCACAAAATTCAACAGCCCTTTATGCTGAAAACTCTCAATAAATTAGGTATTGATGGAATGTATCTCAAAATAATAAAAGCTATTTATGACCAACCCATAGCCAATATCATACTGAATAGGCAAAAACTGGAAGCATTTCCTTTGAAAACTGGCACAAGACAAGGGTGCCTTCTCTCACCACTCCTATTCAACACAGTATTGGAAGTTCTGGCCAGAGCAATTAGGCAAGAAAAAGAAATAAAGGATATTCAATTAGGAGAAGAGAAAGCCAAATTGTCTCTATTTGCAGATGGCATGATTGTATATTTAGAAGGTGTCATTGTCTCAGCCCAAAATCTCCTTAAGATGATAAGCAACTTCAGCAAAGTCTCAGGATACAAAATCAATGTGCAAAAATCACAAGCATTCCTACACACCAATAACAGACAGAGAACCAAATCATGAGCAAACTCTCATTTACAATTGCTACAAAGAGAATAAAATAACTAGGAATACAATTAAGGGATATGAAGGACCTCTTCAAGGAGAACTGCAGACCACTGCTTAAGGAAATAAGAGAGGACACAAAGAGATGGAGAAACATTCTATACTCATGGTTAGGAAAAATCAACATTGTGAAAATGGCCATATTGAGGCTTTTTCACATGAAGGAATGTTGAATTTTTTCTGCATCTATTGAGATAATCATGTGGTTTTTGGTTTTAGTTCTGTTTATATGGTGAATCACATTTATTAATTTGTGTATGTTGAAACAACCTTGCATCCCAGGGAGGAACCCTACTTGATCATGGTTAATCAGCTTTTTGATGTACTAATGGATTCAGTTTGCTAGTATTTTATTGAGGACTTTTGCATCTATGTTCATCAAGGGTTTGGGCTGAAGTTCTTTTGTTGTTGTATCTCTGCCAGTTTTTGTTCTCAGCATGAGCTGGCCTCATAAAATGAGTTGGGGAGGAGTCCTCCCTCCTCAGTTTTTCAGTAGTTTCAATAGGAATTATACCAGCTGTTCCTTCTATATCTGGTAGAATAAAGTTGTTAATCCATCTGCTACTGGGCTTTATTTGCTTAGTAGGCTTTTGGGCTTTTTATTACTGATTCAATTTTTTTTTAAGGTTTTTAGAAAATCTCTTTATTAGAAACCCTCTATTCATACAGTTTCTGTGTGCTTACAGTACTAAGTAGTATATTCCCATTTCCGAGGCAGAATAACCTAGAATTAAGGAAAGAAGTATAGTATTATTTTTCTATGAAATATAGTATTTTGGTTAAAACCACTGGGAAACTTACTTGGATTCTAGTTGCTGATGAAAATTAATATTATCCTTTCATTAAGCCAAATCTTATCCACATTAAAAGCGTGAAAAGATCTATTATATCATTATTCACTGAGATAGGTTGCTGAAAGCACGTACACTTGCCAGCACTTTAAAAGTAGGTTAGATTTATTTTTGGTTTCAAAGAGTCAAATGGTCTCTTTTCTGAAACCAGAGCTCTGGGCTACATGATTGTTTGAACTTCTTCAGCATCCACTATAGCCAGGAAAGATGGGATTGGTGAGGCATTTCAATGTCAAACCTGATATATATATTTGTCTCTCTCTCTCTCTCTCTCTCTTTATTGTACTTTACATTCTGGGATACATGTGCAGATCTTGAAGGACTGTTGCATAGGGACACACATGCCATGGTGGTTTGCTGTCTCCATCCCCCTGTCACCTACATCAGGCTTCTCCCAGTATTATCCCTCCCCAACATCTCTGCCCCCCACTGTCCCTCCCATAGCTCCCCACCCCCCAACAGACTCCAGTGTGTGATGTTCAATTCCCTGTGCCTGTGTGTTCTCATTATTCAACACCCACCTATAAGTGAGAACATGCGGTGTTTGGTTTTCTGCTCTTATGTCAGTTTGCTGAGAATGGTGGTTTCCAGGTTCATCCATGTCCCTACAAAGGACACTAACTCATCGTTTTTTATGGCTGTGTAGTATTCCATCGTGTATATATGCCACATTTTCTTGGTCCAATCTATCATTGGTGGGCATTTGGGTTGGTTACAAGTCTTTGCTATTGTAATCAGTGCCACAATGAGCATACATGTGCATGTGTCTTTATAATAGAATGATTTATAATCCTTTGGGTATATACCCAGTAATGGGATTGCTGGATCAAATGGAATTTCTATTTCTAGGTCCTTGAGGAGTCACCACACTGTCTTCCACAATGGTTGAACTAATTTACACTCCCACCAACAGTGTAAAAATTCCTATTTCTCCACATCCTCTCCAGCATCTGTTGTCTCCAGATTTTTTTAATGGTCTCCATTCTAACTGGTATGAGATGGTATCTCAATGTGGTTTTGATTTGCATTTCTCTAATGACCATTGATGATGAGCATTTTTTCCTATGTTTGTTGGCCTCATATATGTCTTCTTTTGAAAAGTGTCTGTTCATGTCCTTTGCCTACTTTAGAATGGGTTTGTTTTTTTCTTGTAAATCTGTTTTAGTTCTTTGTAGATTCTGGATATTAGCCCTTTGTCAGATGGGTAGATTGCAAAATACTTTTTCCATTCTGTTAGTTGCTGGTTCATTCTAATGATTGTTTCTTTTGCTGTGCAGAAATTCTTAAGTTTAAATAGATCCCATTTGTCTATATTCGATTTTATTGCCATTGCTTTTGCTGTTTTAGTCATGAAGTCCTTGCCTATGCCTATGTCCTGAATGGTTTTGCCTAGGTTTTCTCATAGGGTTTTTATGTGTTAGGTCTTATGTTTAAATCTTTATTCCATCTGGAGTTAATTTTATAGTAAGGTGTAAGGAAGGGGTCCAGTTTCTGCTTTCTGCACATGGATAGCCAGTTTTCCCAACACCATTTATTGAACACGGAATCCTTTCCCCATTGCTTATTTTTGTCAGGTTTGTCAAAGATCAGATGGGTGTAGATGTGTGCTATTGCTTCTGAGATCTCTGTTCTGTTCCATTGGTCTATATCTCTGTTTTGGTACCACTACCATGCTGTTTTGATTACCGTAGTAGTTATTGGCCTGTTCAGGGATTCAATTTTCTCCCTTGATCAGTCTTTGGAGATTGCATATGTACAGAAATTTATCTGTTTCTTGTAGATTTTCTCATTTGTGTGACTAGGCATGTTCATAGTAGTCTCTTTTTTTTAAATTTCTGTGTTCAATGATAATGTCTTTTTGTCATTTCTAATTGTGTTTATTTGGATTGTCTTTCTCTCTTTATTAGTCTAGCTAGCAATCTCTTACTACTTCTTCAAAAAAAAACTCCTAAATTCATTTTTGTATGGTTTTTGTGTCTCAGTCTCCTTCAGTTCAGCACTGATTTTGATTGTTTCTTGTCTTCTGCTTGTTTGGGGGTTAGTTTGCTCTTGCTTCTCTAGTTCTAGTTGTGGTGTTGGGTTGTTAATTTGAGATCTTTCTAAGTTTTTGATGTGAGTGTTTAGTGCTATGAATTTCCCTCTTAACACTGTCTTAGCTATGTTCCAGAGACTCTGGTGTTTTGTATATTTGTTGTCATTAGTTTCAATGAATTTTTTGATTTCTACCTTAATTTATTTTTTTACCCCAAAGTCATTCCAGAGCAGGGTGTTTAATTTCCATGTAATTGTATGGTTTTCAGCAATTTTCTTAGTATTGATTTCTATTTTTATTATGCTGTGGTCTGAGAGTGTGATTGGTATGATTTTGGTTTTCTGAATTTGCTGAGTATTATGTTCAGTTGTGTGGTTAATTTTAGAATGTATGACATGTGTCAATGAGAAGAATGTATATTCTGTTGTTTTGGGTGAAGAGTTCAGTTCCTGACTATCTTTGCTAATTTTCTGTCTCAATGATCTGTCTAATACTGTCAGTGGGGTGGTAAAGTTTTCTACTATTACCCCATAATCTCTTCCCAAAAGGTACGTAATCTGATGAACAACTTGAGTAAAGTTTCAGGATGCAAAATTGATATACAAAAAACACTAGAATTCTTGTACACCAACAACAGCCAAGATGAGAGCCAAGTCATAATCACAATACCATTCACAATTGCTACAAAAAGAATAAAATATCTGGGTGTAAAGCTAACTAAGGAGGTGAAAGAGCTCTACAATGAGAATTACAAAACACTGCTCAGAGAAGTCAGAGATAATAAAAACAAATAGAAAAACATTCCATTTTCATAGATAGGAAGAATTAACATTGTTAAAACGACCATACTGCCCAAAGCAATTTGCAGGTTCAATGCCATTTCTATGAAACTACCAATGACATTCTTCATAGAAGTAGAAAAAGCTATTTTAAAATTAATATTGAACCAAAAATGAGCCCAAATAGCCATGGCAATCCTAAGCAAAAAGAACAAAGCTGGAGGCATCAGATTACCCAACTTCAAACTATGCTACAAACAACAGACACATAGACCAAAGGAACAGAATAGAGAACAGTTATAATGCTACATACCTCCAAACATCTGATCATTTTTCCTTTCTCCACTGCTTATTTTTGACAAAGCTGACAAAAACAAGCAATGGAGAAAGGACTCATTATTCAAAAAATGGTGCTGGAATAACCAGCTAGCCATTTACAGAAGATTGAAACTGAACCCCTTCCCTACACTATATACAAAAATGAACTCAAGATGGATTAAACACTTAAATGTAAAACCTCAAACTATAAAAACATTGGAAGATAACTTTAGAAAATAACATTCTGGGTATAGGACCCTGCAAAGGTTTCTTGACAAAGACACTGTAAGTAATTGCAAAAAAACAAAGATTGACAAATGAACTATAATTAAATTTAAGAGCTTCTGAACAGCAAAAGAAACTATCAACAGAGTAAATAGTCATCCTACAGAATGGGAGAAAATATTTGCAAACTGTGCATCCAACAAAGTTCTAATATCCAGATTCAGTAGGTAATATGAACACATTTATAAGCAAAAAAAAAAAAACCTCATTAAAAAGTGGGCAAAGGGCATGAATAAATGTTTTCAAAAGAAGACATACATGGGGCCAACAGGCATAAAAATTATCAACATCACTAATCATTAGAGAAATGCAAATCACAATAAGATACCCTCTCACATTAGTCAGAATTACTATTATTAAATAGTCAAAAAATAACAGATGTTGGTCAGGCTGCAGAAAGAAAGGAACACTTACACACTGTTGGTGGGAGCATAAATTAGTTCATCAATTGTGCAAAGCACTGTGGTGATTCCTCAAAGAACTTATAATTACCATTCAACCCAGCAATCCCATTATTGGGTATACACCCAAAGGAATATAAATTGTTCTACCATAAAGACACATGCCCACATATGTTCATCACAGCACTGTTCACATTAACAAAGACATGGAATCAACCTAAATGTTCATCAGTGGTAGACAGGAAAAATAAAATGTGGTACCACATACACCATGGAGTATTATGTAGCCGTAAAAAGAATGAGATTATGTCATTTTGCAGCAACATGGATGGAGCCAAAGGCCATCATCCTAAGCAAACTAATGCAGGAACAGCAAAGCAAATGAGACATGTTCTCACTTATAAGTGAGATCTAAACAACAAGAACATGTGAACACTATGAGGCAAACAAAAGACACTGAGTCCTACTTGGAGTGGAGGGTGGGAGGAGGGAGAGGATCAGAAAAAGTACCTACCAGATACTATGCTTGTTATCTGGGGATGAAATAATCTGTATACCAAACTTGGGGGCCATGTAGTGTACCAGTATAACAAACCTGCACATGTACCCCAGAACTGAAAATAAAAGTTAGAAATAAATAAATACATACCTACATACATAAAGCCATACCAATTGAATCAAACTCATTCATGATGCTTAAAGGTTATGATAGATAAAAATACATTAAATTTAAAATGGTATTTATTATACCTTCAGCCATTTTTGTTTTAAAAGAAGTGAGAAGATTCCCTTAAGTATGTGACTTGTGTAATTCTCCGCCACAAATTACAGGGAAGTTTCTAGTATAGAAGTTGCTATTCCAGAAATAGTTTAATGCCTTCTCATAAGATTCCAGAATTCTCTATCAGGCATTTTTATCCCAATCATGTCTTTATAATTTCAGGCTGTCAGTAGACATTTTTTCCCAACACGTTCTAGGATTTGTCTATCCAGCTTGGAGGATTTTTTGGTTTGTTTTGTTTTCGGGTCGGGGAGAGAAGTGTGAAATTTCAATCTTTTTTTTTTCCAGGGAAAATGGCAACATAATCAGACATCATTATTACTCTAGACTCATTTCCCATATTTAGAGATACCATAGATGGGATTAATGATGATCATTTAGGAAGAAAGGTTGAAGTAGACAAGATCTGATGAGGATGTGGTAATCAGAGTGTGCAGATGGGTAGAAATTCTACGGGAGAAAACACCCCATTAGCAGCTTAGCAATTAAAGTCATTTCTCTTAAGAGCAGATGTGCAATATTCCTTATTGCATATGGTGCATGTTTGAAAGAACATGTAGGGACAAGTAGTTGGGGACAGTTATTTTCTAAGTCATATATGACAATAAGTGAATTGTGGAAGATATATTTTGGATTTTTGTTGTTGTTGTTCAGAGAAGACCTTAACTTTCATTTTCTTATAGCAGAGCTCTTGGGATTATTTTTTGGCTCTCTCACTAAGATTACAGTGAGTTCTACCATTAAAGCCTTTTCCCCATCTGACCATGCAAAGAAAGTACGGAGCACGACCTTGCTGAAGTGGTTGACCAGATTATAATGAAGGGGACCACTGGTCAGGAAAAGTCTTTGCTCATCATCAAAGATCTCTTTGATTTTTTATTTCTAAGCTCTTTGAAAATGCTAAGTCAAAGTGTAAGTTTCATAGGGCTTCCAAAATGTGTTGTGCTGAGATGAACCAAGAACTCTTCTTGTTGTCATGTATATTTTCCAAACCAATCACTTGTCAGGTGTGTTGCCTACTGTTTATTAAGGGTCTCCATTATCATTTCTCTTCAGATGACTAAACACAGCACCATTACTCATGGACTCTCACATCCAGTTGGTCTCAATTCCAATTTAATGCTCCTGTTGGTCTGGATTTTAAACAGCCTTGTTTGTAATTTCTGAAGTCTTTCATTCCGAGGAGAAAAACTGTGACTGATGTGCAAATTGTGTATTGCATTATGCTTTGCATTATTCATTTTCATTATTCACACCATGGTGCATTTCTTAGCAGAGGCAGAGAGTATTGAAAAAGTACATTCCCAGTGGTGTGGGTGCTATTTGAAACATACAGTGATTTTCCTAGTTTGATTTCATTAGGGCTCATCTAATTCATTTTTGGTTTGTGGTCCCGTTGACCTATATGAGTTTGCATAGCTAATAGTAAATATACAGGGAAAAGAAAAAGAAAAGCGCTTTTTAGCGAATCTCAGAAAAATAAGGAACTAGTTTTGAGATCACAGTGTGTTGAGGGCAAACCTGTGACATCAGTTCCGTTCATTGATGAAAATAACATTGACTTCAGTACCCTTAGTATGGAGCTTTCATTTGTTTTTCTTCAGCTTTAAAGAATGGTTGATCGAAGGTCTGAGGTGTAAGAATGTTACAAAGTGTGAGTAACTCTGCCTTCCTTGTGAGTTGTGGGATAATTTTGGGGCTAACCAATTTCTATGTGCAAATGTTCAGGCTTTTTGTTTTGCATTTCTTAACATCATTCTTCTCTTCATTTTTGTGAAAATACTTTAGTTATAGATAAATTTCTTTTGCTTAAAGGCTATAGACATCTCAGCTGAATCAGTCCCACTGACTCTAATTAAGGTGCAGAAGAATCAGTGCTACACTGTTTTTTTTTTTCTGTTGCAGAATTTCCATCTTGATGATTATTTCATGATTGCTGTGGCCTCAAATCATCTAGCTTTTTGTAGTTCCATTTGATTTTTTAGCTTCAGTACAGAAAAGATCAATTTCCTCTCTTCGATGGCTCATGTTTCCCTAGAGGTCACCTTAAACCACCTTTGGCTTTCACTTTAATCACAACATAGTTTCCTCTGTTCCTGGACTGCTTTTCCCTCTTTCTGTGAAAATTTATCATCTTTCAAATTATTGCAGAATTCTGTCTAGTTCATCATGTTATCTCTTTGCCAAAAGGAGTATATCTGTTTCCTCAATGGAAGGTACTGCACAGAAGCATGTTTTCCATAGAAATCCAGATTCAAAATAAATGAGAGAAAATAAGTATTTAACAGGAGGAAGCTAGCCTTATACAACTACCTTATAGGAGGTGATTTCATTCATTTAATGAAAACATTTTTGGTATGAACCATAAGCCTGGCATTTTGTTAGGTGCTGAGAAGCAGAGATAATTAAGGCACTATTTCTGTCATCAAGAGCTGTGATGGGGTTGTAACTGCATCAGATCACTGTGATTCAACTTTTATGCAACAAAGTTGTGAGTTGTTTTTCAGTTGCCCTGGCCCCTCAGAATAGAGTTCTCCTAAGCTGAGAATGCTCAGCTGAGCCAAGTGTGCAAGCCACAAGTGGAACCTCTGTGCTCAGAGCAAGGAATGGGACTGATTTAGAAAGTAGACACTATGTGGTGGGTTTCAAGGACCAATCATATTGAGTGTTGGAGTCACCCATGGGCAGGATCCAGAGCATGCCTCCTGATATCACCCCATGGCAATATCCAATCAGATTATGCCTCGTTACCCACTGCTATAAAACCTGCCCCAACCCCCAGCTTAGGGAGACAGATTTGAGCATTTCTTCCTATCTTCCTGCCATTCAGCTCACAATAAACTTTTCTTGCTGCAAAAGCCCCATGCTTCGGTGTTTGGCTTTCTGTTGTGCATTGGCAAACAACAGATCCAGTCTGGTGTGCTAACTAAAGGAGAAAAACACCCAGATGGAGCCATCATGGAGTATAATAGTTCTGCAGTAATGTGTGTACTGAGTATGCTGAGAATAGAGAGGAGTCTAATCTATCTGACATTCCTTTAACTGGATGGCCAGTGGTAGTTTGAGACAGTCACACTAAAATTAGCCTAAAATATGAATATCCAAGGTCACATAAGATAAAATAACTTTACTCAATTTCAGGTAAAAATGACCTATGTACAATCTTTTTGCTTTGAATGACTGTGAGGCATATCAGAATGTGATTTTTTTTTTTTTTTTTTGAGATGAAGTTTTGCTCTTCTTGACCAGGCTGGAGTGCAATGGCATCATGTTGGCTCACTGCAACCTCCACCTCCTGGGTTCAAGTGATTCTCCTGCCTCAGTCTCCCGAGTAGCTGGGATTATAGGGAATTATAGGCGCCTGCCACCATGCTCAGCTAATTTTGTACGATTTTTTCTTTTAGTAGAGATGGGGTTTCACCATGTTAGCCAGGCTCGCCTTGGACTCCTGACCTCAGGTGATCCACCTGCCTCAGCTTCCCAAAATGCTGGAATTAAGACATGAACCACTGTGCCCAGCCCGGCATGAGCCACTGTGCCCAGCCCGGCATGTGATTTTTAAAATGACACTCTTCTTAAGAAGTTCATAGGCTTAAACTGATATTCTCATCTCTAAAGACTAACTGGTAAGAAACATTAAGTGCATGTAATTTGAAGTAAAAAAAAAAGAGGTGGGCTATGAGAAGTGTTGAAGACTCAAGAAAATGAAGGAGTGGAAGAGGCGTTTTATTGTTATCCTGTAAAGAGTATTGACATAACTTTTTTTTTTTTACAACAACAACAAAACAGTGTCTACATTAGATATTTTTCTGACAGTAGATTTACATGAATGTGGCAGCTGAGATAGGAGGAAATGAGAGAGAAGCTGAAAAATTAAATAGATGTTTGTCTACTTTACAGTTTGCCTAGGGCCACCCCTGTTTCATAAATATAAATGACTCGGACTTCACATCTTGTTTATTGAAAACATTGAATGTGTACTGTGACATCATTCAAAAAATGGCATAAATAGAATGTGTATATAGTTGATAAAATTTCACTCTTAGATGTAATATAAAACACAGGTATCATATAAATAAATGCAAAGAGGTGCTGAGAGGGTAATTTTCCAAAATGCAGCAGAGATTACTTTTTATGTTTAGGATGGGGAGCTTTTCACTTTCTTTATTAAACTTTTATATTCCATGAATTCAAAAAAGTCATGCAATATTATACACTAGGCATTGGTACTGTTAACTGAGTATATAAAATAAAGCAAAAACATATGTAATTTTTCTCTCACAAACATATATCATTGTTTTTCTTTATTCTAAAAAAAGGGGGGGGATACGTGTGCAGGACATGCAGGTTTGTTACATAGGTATATGTGTGCCATGGTGGTTTGCTGCACCTATTGATCTGTCTTCTAAATTCCCTCCCCTCACCTCCCACCCCGCAATGGGCACTGATGTGTGTGGTTCCCCTCTCTGTGTCCCTGTGTTCTGAATGTTGAACTCTCACTTATGAGAACATACGGTGTTTGGCTGTTTGTTCCTATGTTAGTTGGCTAAGCATAATGACTTCCACCTTCATCTATTGTCCCTGAAAAGGACATGATCTCATTCCTTCTTATGGCTGCTATTGTCTTAAGGCCTCATTAACTGAGTCAGAAAGTTTTGAACTTTGATATCTGGTTATGAACATATTTGTACATATCACCGTGTTATGATGCATATATGAATGTTTTATGTGTATTTGTGTATATGTGTTTATATGCTTTTTCTTTCTGTCTTTCACACATATGCACTATTTTTGTTTGTATTAATACGTTCTTTTCTATAGGCATTTATGAAGATGCTTCTTGGAGTAAACCCTGTTAGGAACTGGGTATACAAAATGAGTAAGACTTCTTCTTGAGAAATACAGTCTGGCAGGATGATAAACATAAAAGCATATAAAAACATTATAAAGTGAGAAATGCTGCTGCAAAGCAACATTTGTTGAGCATATGATCAAAGAAGCATCATTAAACCAGTAACAGGTCAAGGTAAAAAAATCTTCAAGTTAACAGGCAGTAATTACAACTCCACCCTATAAATAGCAGAGCATTCCTGGAACTGCTAAAGAAGTGCATGTGGAATCACTTTTGTGTCATTATATTGACCCAAAATTCAGGGTTTCCTGCTTCTTGTGTATCCTCCTCCTACCCATTTTAACTGTGCAGTACACTGAAAATGTCTCTCTTGCTGTCTCTTACCAAAGAGAAGCCTGACTTTAAGAAACCAGCCTAATCAGACAGCTGTATATGTTAATCAAGAATAATATTGTTCTCTAGAATACAACTTTTAGTAAAACTGTATTGTAGATACAGCTTAGTTGAAGTCTCCACATAAAAACATTTTGTTTTTCATCAAAATTCCGTAAAAAGGGAATCTGAATCGAGTGTCTTGTGACTTTGCAGATGAAAATCTGCAGACTCCAAGGAATTTACTCTCAAAAAATCAGTTTAATTGTAAGGAAAATGCTTACATATTGAGAATCTACTCAGAAACTGAGCAAAATTCAGGGTCAAATAATTCTCTTGAGCAAAGAAAACAGTGATTAAAAACAAGGAAAGAAGAATTGATCAGTTTCCATGTGTCAATAAAAATTAGTTCATTTTTTTCAGATGCTTAAAAACACTGCCTTCCAGGAGTTTAAAATATAAATAATTTTCATTGACTGCATTACTTTAAGAAATATTATACTTACCAAGTATAAATGCCACTGACCCCCTGAATTGTTTCTACATGTGCATGTGGTGACTAATATTAACATTTTAATGTATGGTATTAACCTTTCATTAAAGATGTTCTCATAATACATTAACAATAAAAGTTAATGCTTTTTATTGGAAAGTCAATTACCATGGTTTAGATGGTAAAGACATGACAAATTTTCAGGCCATGTTTTCTTATTTAAGAATAAATTTAGCATAATTAGTATCCTAACTTGAACTTAAACTCAAGTGGTTGTCTGGAGACTTGCTGGAGAATTCACAGGATTTTTCCAGATATTTTAGGATTGACTGCAAATTAAAACCATTTTTGTTTATATAACCTAAAACTACCTCTTAACAAGAATTCCAAGAGGACAGTTTTAGTAAACTTTAAATATGTGAAAGTTTAAGATACAAATATGAAACCTTAGAAATATGGGGCTTACAAACTTGAAACAAGCTGTTTTTAGCATCTTAACCTCTAACAGTATTTGTATACCTTCATTAAAATACATCAATGTTTAAACATTCCTATACACATCTGAAACTAAAGTCTATTAGGTTTTAATTTACAATTAAAAACATATTACAGCATATGAAATTTCTTTTCTCTATAAAACAAGAAATGCAGCAGGAAATGGATTCCTATACTTCATCATCTGCTCATACTGACATTTCAGAGTCCCTTGTGAAGATTCTTAAGGTAACACACACTAGTGCTGTCCTTTGCTGTAGATGATGGCATCATTGTTTGCTAAAGTAATATGATCTGATGAAATTTATCACAGCATTGATAGTCTACCATGCAGAAATCTACCCAGTGTCTAAGTGGAACAAGTCATGGCTACAATGACGGGCAAAGGCCAGCCTTATCACTTGCCTACCGTTGGTTGATAATTTAGCTTTGTTGCTTTCTCTCTCTTTCTTTAACTTTTCATAAAGGAAAATTCAGAAAAAAAGATGATGAGAGTCTTTCAAATACTTTAGCCACTTATTATTTGTTTACTCCTAAGTACTTAAAACAAGTTTCTTTTCACTTTTTAAAAAGTTTCCTTATCCTCTTAAACTTACCTTAGCCTTTCAGTTTTGTATCATCTACTAAAAAGCCAAGTGTTAACTTTTATTTTCTTTTGATACTTCTCGTCCCCCGATCGGTTTTGTTAGTTTTTCTCTTCTTTTGTATGCCACTGAAATGTTCATGCCATTCAGCATTCTCCTTTAGTTCTTTTATGGGAAAATATAGTTTCCCCCAGGTCTCTGTATTTGCCCTCATTGACTTCCTTCATCCTCATAACTACGACAGCTATCTCTATGCTATGGATAATCAAATATATTTCACTATCATAACTGTCCCTTCCGAACTCCAGTCCTTGTTATCTAACTGCCTATGAGATACCTCCATATGGGATATCCCATATTTGCCTCATCACAACAAATGTTAAAGATGAATAAGTTTTCCTCTGTACTTGCTCTCCTGTGTATTGCCACTGTCCTTTAAAAGAGAACAAAGCTTCCTCCAGCCTGAGCACCACCAATCCTGTGATTAAGGAGGGGACCCACTGAACCTTGAGTGCTCTTGTCAATTGCTCCTCTCTCCCAACATTAACATCCTCAATTACACGAATAATTCCTCTAATACATTGGCTTTCAAGTCTTTGACACTTTGCTCCAAAGATCTTGTCCTCCATTCTGAGACATTCACTCCCATGATTACTCTAGACCTTACCAATCTATAATGAGTTCTTCTCATGCTTCTAACTTTATTTAGTGCCTCAACTCCAAGGATTTCTCAAATCCTCCTGGATCTTTCTGCAAAGTATTGCTTCTGCCCTTCTTGTCATTGCCCCCAACTCTCCTCAAATGTTCACTTCCTTGCTTACCCAGTTTAAGTTCCATGGACAGTCATAACAATCATTTCTCATGTATACTCTCAACTACTTCTTCCTTTCCTTCCACAGTGTATTGGCAAACATAAACTCACACAAAAATATATGGCCTTTAATCTACTCTACACATGAACCAGAGCAGGTGATCATGTGAGAGAAAAACATGTAACTAATTGTGCAGACAGATTTTTAACCCATGATGTCTAACCTCAAATATGCCCCTAGTGTTGCCTAAAAATTCCTCTCCATTTCCCCATGGTAGTCATACTCTCACTCTTATAGATGAATAGTGCTTACCTTTTCTCTTTTTATTGTGTGTATCTTTTTTTTTTTAAATTGTACCTTATGTTCTGGGGTACATGGGCAGATCATGCAGGATTGTTGCATAGGTACACATATAGCAATGTGGTTTGCTACCTCCATCCTCCTGTCACCTATATCTGGCATTTCTCCACATGTTATCCCCCCAAACCTCCCCACCCCTCGCTGTCCCTCTCCCAGCCCCCTCAACAGACCCCAGTGTGTGATGCTCCCTACTCTCTGTTCATGTGTTCTAATTGTTCAACACCCACCTATGAGTGAGAACATGCTGTGTTTGGTTTTCTGTTTTTGTGTCAGTTTGCTGAGAATGATGGTTTCCAGATTCAACCAGGTCCCTACAAAAGATACAAACTCATCATTTTTTATGGCTGCATAGTATTCCATGGTGTATATGTGCCATATTTTCTTTGTCCAATCTATCATCGATGGACATTTGGGTTGGTTCCAGGTCTTTGCTATTGTAAACGGTGCTGCAATGAACATACATGTGCATGTGTCTTTATAACAGAATGATTTATAATCCTTTGGATATATACCCAGTAATGGGATTGCTGGGTCAAATGGAATTTCTATTTCTAGGTCCTTGACCTTTTCTCTTTTCTTTAAGCTTTACTACATTTTCCTCATTCTTGTTTTCATCTGATAACTGTTTCTTATTTTACAGAGGAAAAAATGACATGACCAGACAAAAATCTCTATGTTTTCTTTCAAACAAATCTAGAAAGTTACCTGCATTTGTAACCAAATACTCAATGTTTTTGGTTCTCTTCCCATATCACCCCTCACCCAACTTGCTCACTGAATTCCTGTTCCTACTTCTAGATATTGTGAGGTCTCAATCCTAGTATCTCACTGCCTTGGTGATGTCAGCTGTCCCATAAGTTTCATAAGTTTAAATATTGTCTACATGCTAGCCAATCACAAATATTTATTTCCAGCCCAACCTCTCTCCTTGATTCCAGATTTCAAGTGACCATCAGCTTAATTAACATTTTGCTTAGATATTCTGGAGACTGTTAAGGTTGTTCATAAACACTCTCCTCTACCTTTGGTACAGTTGTACTTCTTGGAACCCTCATATCCATTATTTTAGCCAGGAAGTATTTTATGCCATTTACATGAGGAACCTTAAAGAGTCGCAGCATGATAGCCATATTCCTGTTTCTGGCTTTGCTTTCTATCAGGTATTCACGTGTCTACAGACAGCCTCCATCAGATTGGCTCTCTGAGTGAGAATGGAATGAGTATGGCCTGCTGCCAACCCAGGTGGATTTGAAGCAAGAGTGAGTAATAAATTGTCTTACTAAGCCAATGGTACTTTGGGATTGTTGGTTCTTCATCATAATCTAGTTTATCGCAACTGGTAATGTTTCTATTATGCATATCAAATTTAATTTATTCTCAACATCCTTTTGCTTTTCCTTTCCAAACTTGATCTGCTTGTAGTTTTCCCCATATCAGGAAATGGAATTGCCAATATTTCAGTGTTTATGGTCAAAAATATTATTACTTTTTGTTATAACTCACATCCACTCCATCAACAAATCTTATCGGCTTCACTCTGAAAAGGTAGTTAGATTTAAATCACCTACACTGGAGACTAGTAAGTATACAACTAGCACCCTTGTCCAAGCCTGAGTTTTGCCAAGTCTCCTAACTAGCCTTCCTGTTTCTCCATTTAAACTATTACAGTCAATTTTCCACATAGCATTAAGAGGGATTTTTAAAAATACATCAGATTAGGCCACCCCTTGCCCCAAACCATTCAGGGTCCATCATTCATAAAGTTTTGGAATTCACTTGTGGTGGCTGGCAAAATAGTCCAGAAAATATTAGGGAAAGTTATAGATGTAATCTCAAACCTTTTGGAAGACCAAAAGGTTTTATTGGGAGAGGCTGAAGGTGGCTAGTTCATTACTAGGGAAGAGATAGAGGCGATAAAAGGCTTTCCAAGTTTAAGTCTGTTTACTCCACATCCCTTTGTCTCTACTCAAACTGTTTACTCGTGTAAACTTTATGCTGGATGACCCTCTCAGGGGGAGATCATAGGGATATTACCCATTAATAGTGTTTACTCTAGGCCCAGAACCTAAAGCTTTTCACATTCGTAAAACCACTCTTAGACCGTGTTAATTATTCTCAAGCGTGTTGGCTTAGAACCTCTGTTATGAATATATGTGTGGATGTACAAGGGGTCTTGGTCGATTGGCTGCAGTCGCCCTCAGAAAGCAGCTGACAAGCATCCCTAGCCCACTTGAGTCACTATAATGGTGTGAGAGTGCATTCATTCATCCATCTTTAAGTCAGGTTCTGTAGGACAGACCTCTGCAGGTGGTGGTCTCTTAAAGTAATATTTAAAGTCCTTACCTAGCTTACAAGATCTATGTCATCTGACCCACTTATAATGATCTGATCTCATTTTTACTTACCACTCTTTTTCTCCACTCACTGCTTCAGCTACTCATTTCTCACTTAAACACTACCGTGTACTTGCCATTTCACTTGTTGACATTTATACATCAATTACCATTAATTTAAGTTAATCTATATTATTCTGAATCTTGTCATAATAGAGGTAAGTTTCTGGTTAGGTCTGATTATTAAGAGAAACATAGTGTTTTATATTATTCAGAGATATGTGTTTTAATCATTCTTTTATCTGTTGAATTGTCTTAAGAATATAAATAATTATGAAAAACTACATTTGGTAGAATGTTTATTTTAGAAAGAAGTGTTTGTTCAGTTAAAGTTATAAACCCATGGTGGTGGAGTTAAAATATGTGCACATATTCTTAGCTATTCCTCCTTTCAACAGGTGAAACTTAATTATTTTTCTTTGAGTGTGGGCTGTGCTTGGTGACTTATATTTAATGAATAAAATGTGGCAGAAATGGCAGTGTAGTTCTGAAGACTAGATCATAAAAGGCACTGTGGTTATGGCCCCTTTCTCTTTCTCTCTCTTTCTCTCTCTCCCCCCACCCTTCTCTCTTTCTTTTTCTCTCTCTTCTTCTCTCTTGGATCACTTGCTATGAGGGAAGTTAGCTGCCATGTCATGGCACTGGGGAACTGGGGCCTTTGGTCAACATCCAGCAAAGAATTGAGGCTTCCAGACACAGTGAGTGAGCATTCTTGAGGCAGAGAGTGAGCACTGTAGTGAAGCAGATTCTCCAGCCCTCAGCCAAGCCTTCAGATGACTGCAGTCTTGGCGACCATCTTGACTCTATCTTAATGTGAACCTCTATACCAGAAATACTCGTCTAATTCCTGAATCGCTAACTCTTAGAAACTGTGTGAGATAATAAATGTTTATTATTTTAATCTGCTACATTTTGAAGTAATTCATAATGTAAAAAATAGACAATACAGCATATTATTTTTGACATATAGGTTTGTGACTAAATATAACGAATGTCAAAATTTACCTCTTCACTACCATCTTACTGATCTCATAAAAAGTCAAACGATAAAAAGATTATATAGATTACCTTACATTTGAGAACATATAGAGAGCATTCTCCTTTGCAAAATTACTTTATAAATAAGATAGATAACTAACAATTGTAAAATGCCTTATAGAGTCTCTCCTATAGGGGTGAAAATATGAGAGAAAGACAGGAAGTGAAAATAAACATCATGCTTTCTGGGTAGGGCAGATGTTAGCCTCTCTAGAGTAAAAAGCAAAAAAAAAAAAAAGAAAAAAGAAAAAAACCAATTAGTTACTAATAATTTTTTAAAAAAATATACTTGTGAGTCTACTTCATAGTTCACCTTAAATTACCTGTAATTTCAATTGAATTCAAATCAAGATTTATGGTTTGCCAGGAACTAGACTAAAGATTCAAAGAGAATTAAGACTTGGACCATTTCCTGGAAGAGTCTAGTAGAGGAATGAGAGCATTAGCAAATAACCAGTAAATATATTATATACTATATACATGGCCAAATGAGGCACCTTTATGATATCTGCAGGTTAATTCTGGGCCATTGCAACAGGCCATGCAACTAACAGGATAGAAAGTATATCTAAAAAGCAACTTAAAAGTCGAGTCAATGTCCTCCTGTTAAACTCATAGGAAATGATTCTTGTGGTTTCAAGGTTATTATGAGGTTGTCCCTTGTTCCATAAATGTCAGTAATAATTTTCTTTTTCAACTTTTGGTGTTCCATTTTCCATCCACAAAAACAGCTGAGGATGTGGCAGCAGAGAACAACAAAAACTGTCAGATGGTGTTTATAAGCAGCACTGATTCCTGCTGGTCATGCTGTTGTAGGACCACCTGAGGCCCCTCAAGGGAAGATGGTTTTGAGGACATCTCCTAGCCACAGCATATGGAATAAACTAATACCAAGCATTAACTTTCTTTACCTAAAATTCAACTTCATTGTATCAGAAGAGGACAGTGAGGGAGAGAAGGAGCAATGAAACAAAAAAAGTACTTGGAGAGGGCAAAGACAGTTGAAAAAAAAAAGTGGAAAGAAGGTTGTAGATACTTGAGCTCAATATGTAGGGAAATTGGGTAAACATTTGAAAGCTATTTCCTTAGGTAAATAATTCAGCCCTAACCAGATTAATTGGTGAAACCCTTGCCTTCCCTGAGACAATACTGTTCCCAGTAGAGTTTTTGGGAGGCTCAGAAATTGCCCCTGAGGCAGGTGTCAGCTATGTCAGCTGCTTTCCTCATAGCTGTGAGCTGATAGTTCCAAATGCTTCCTGTTTCTGCCATGTAACTCTTTTCCAACCTACAGTTTTCTTTCCCTTTTTTAAAAAACAGTTTATTATATTTTAAGTTCTGGGGTGCATGTGCAGATTGTGCAGGTTTGTTACATAAGTATACATGTGCCATGGCGGGGCTTTGCTGCATCCATTGTCCTGTCATCTACATTAGGCATTTCTCCTAATGCTATTCCTCTCCTAGCCACCCACCCACCAGGCCCTGGTGTGTGATGGTCCCCTCCCAGTGTCCATGTGTACTCATTGTTCAACACCTACTTATGAATGAGAACATGCAGTATTTGGTTTTCTGTTCTTGTGTCTGTTTGCTCAGAATGATGGTTTCCAGATTCATCCATGTCCCTGCAAAGGACATTAACTCATCCTTTTTTATGGCTGCATAGTATTCCATGGTGTATATGTGCCACATTTTCTTTATCCAGTCTATCACTGATGGGCAAGTCTTTGCTGTTGTGAATAGTGCTGTAGTAAACATGTGTGTGCATGTGTCTTTATAATAGAATGATTTATAATCTTTTGGGTATATACCTAGTAATGGGATTGCTGGGTCAAATGATATTTCTGTTTCTAGATCCTTAAGGAATCACCACACTGTCTTCCACAATTGGTGAATTAATTTACGCTCCGACCATCAGTGTAAAATCATTCCTAAAAATTGCAAGAATTCCTATACATCAATAATAGAGAGCCAAATCATGAGTAAACTCCCATTCACAATTGCTACAAAGAAAATAAAATACCTAGGAATACAACAAGGGATGTGAAGGACCTCTTCAAGGAGAACTACAAACCACTACTCAAGGAAATAAGAGAGGACACAAACAGATGGAAAAACATTCTCTGCTCATGGTTAGGAAGAATTAATATAAAAATGGCCGTAGTGCCCAAAGTAATTCATACATTCAATGCTATCCCATCAAGCTACCAATGACTTTCTACACAGAATTGGAAAAAAACACCTTAAGCTTCGTATGGAACCAAAAAGCAGCCTGCATAGCCAAGAGAATCCGAAGCAAAAAAAGACAGCTGGAGGCATCATGCTACCTGAGTTCAAACTATATTACAAGGCTACTGTACTCAAAACAGCATGGTACTGGTACCAAAACAGAAATATAGACCAATGGAACAGAACAGAGACCTCAGAAAGAATGCCACACAACTACAACCATCTGATCTTTGACAAATCTGACAGAAACAAGCAATAAGGAAAGGATTCCATATTTAATAAATGGTGGGAAAAGTGGCTAGTGATATGCAGGAAGCTGAAACTGGATCCCTTCCTTACATCTTATACAAAAATTAACTCTAGATGTATTAAAGATTTAAACATGAGGCCTAACACCATAAAAACTCTAGAAGAAAACCTAGGCAATATTATTCAGGAAATAAGCATGGTCAAGGACTTCATGACTAAAACACCAAAAGCAATGGCAACAAAAGCCAAAATAGACAAATGGGATCTAATTAAACTTAAGAGCTTCTGCACAGCAAAAGAAACTATCAATAGAGTGAACCAGCAACCAACAGAATGGGAAAAAATTTATAGTCTACCCATCTGAAGAAAGTCTAATATTCAGAATCTGTGGAGAACTAAAACAAATATACAAGAGAAAAACAACCCCATCAAAAAGTGGGCAAAGGATATGAACAGACACTTTTCAAAAGAAGACATTTATGCAACCAACAAACATGAAAAAAAGCTCATCATCCCTGGTCATTAGAGAAATGCAAATCAAAACCACATTGAGATACCATCTCACACCAGTTAGAATGGCAATCATTAAAAAATCTGGAGACAACAGATGCTGTAGAGGATGTGGAGAAACAACAATGCTTTTCTTTCCCTTTTGAAACTGCTAATGAAGCAGAGAAGAAGAAGCTGACTCTCACTGCTTTCCCTTGCAGGGTTCCATTCTGGCCACTGTGGTCTCTGTCACTGTGATCTGTGCAAAAGAAATGAGGCTGCATCAAAGAGGACAGAGGATTCTATTGCAGCTTTGTGCCAGGCCTGTTCTTATATTGCACCTACACACACTCTGCTGCCTGGAAGCCAAGATAGGTTCTGTGGTGTAATTCCTTTATGCCATTGCTCTGGTATGGTGCTCAGATTTGTCTGCTATAGCCTAACCTAGCTGTTCTCAAACTAGAACATGTATTAGACTTACCTTCAGGGTTTGTTAGTACACAGTCTGGTGGGTCCTGATCTCAGACCCATTTGCATTTCTAACCAGTGCCTATGTGGTGTTGATACTATTTGTCTAGAACTTTAATATAGAATCTCTCTCCTTAATAATCACTGGCCTAACCCATAGTGATGATCTTACCATTCTCTAAGCTTCCTTTTAGTCATACGGTGGTTTTCTTCTATTTTCTTTCTACCAGAAGCCAAGAGCTCCAGGGAATATCCCTATATATTTCTTGGAGATTTTAAGCACAGTGTTGATGATGGTGGTAATAATGGTGATAGTATTAAAACTTGCATCTGCTTATTATGTACTTATTTATTGATATGTGCCAGGCACGTGCTAAAACCCATAAACACATACTACTTCATTTTCACAGGAAAGCAGAAATAGAAATGGTTTTATTATCTGCATGCTACAGATGTTGAAACTAAGATTTAAAGGTTAGTACCTCTTAAGGTCAAAACACAAATAAAAATTAGAGCAAGAATTTGAATACAGAAGTGGCTTTGAAACTGTTTACAACTGTTCTGAAAGAGATGTTCCTTTCTCCCTCTGGGCAGTTAGGAGACTTTCCTTCTCTTGTTCTATTTCCTTGTCTAGTCAATTAGTCAGCAAATATGTTCTAGGCACTGAGTTTGTTTCCGATGCTTCTCCAATGCTGACAGCCTGGAACCAAACCAACTAAATGCAATTTTATGTACAATTAGTGTTATGTAGAAAATAAGCAAGACAGTCATAAGTGATGAAGGATCTACACTAACTAGTTTGGTCAGTGAGCACTATCCTGAGGAATTGTGTTTGCAGCAGGCACTGAATTAACGAAAAGAAGGCAACAGTGGGAAGTTCAGTGGTGAAGTCTTCCAAGCCAAAGGAAGAGCAATTGCAAGAAGGCTGAGAAGGAAATGAGATTAGTGTGAGCAAGGAACTCAGTGAACAGTGGGGAGTGTGGGAGTAGATGAGTTTGGAAAGGCAAACACAGGCTAGATGATGCAGGATCATCTAAATAGGCTAAAAGAAAGTTTAGAAGTTTCCATTTTATTCTCTTTGCTATAATTTATCAAAGAGGCTTCAGCAGGTTACCGATGTAATCTGATTGATGTTTTGGGAAGATACTATGTGAACAATCAACCACAGTCATGCTGGGGGTGAAGGAGAAGAGAGAACAGTTACATGGCTGTTTGAGTTATCCAAGGCAACAGATGTTGGCTGTAAGAAAAATGAAACGTGGTCAAAAATTAGGATAGAATTCAGAGGTAGTTCCCAAAGGATTTTTTGGTGAATTGAATGAGGGAGTAAAAGGATAATGAGAAATTACAGATAGTTCTTAGGGGTAGGGCCTGAACAATGGGTAAATGATGTTATTTGCTGAGACAGGGAAGGTAAGATAGAGAGCAGATTGGGTGTTGCAGGGGATTCTCAGAAGGGAGTAGAGGATAGAAATCATAGATCTGTTTCGATATTTAGTTTGAGATGTCCATTCAACATCATAGTGGAGATCTCAAGCAAGGGGTGGATATGTGAATCGTGAATTTGGGGAATAGATATAAATGCTAGGGCCAACAGAAGCCAAATGATATTAATGCCATGGGTTAGGAAGGGGGCTGTAGATGTGGGAGGGTGAGGACTAAGGTGCTCTGAGCACTGTGCCCTTTGGCTTCATTATTTCATGCAAACTCTTACTATGCTTCTATTTTAGATGAAAAACAGACCTCAGAAAAAGAGGTAGCTTGATCTACAGTTTGTAATTGGGCAGAGTAAGGATCTGAGCTCATATGTTCAAAAATGCAGAAGGCTATGGTCTTAGCCACTATTCTACAGTAGGAAGTATCATTAAGGTGGTATCTAAGTACTAAAGTTAAGGTCTTTTTAAATCATAAAATAAATATATTAAATTTATTAATATATTAAAAATATAATTGGAAACATGCACTAATGATCTAAGCAGTGAATAAAACATAATGTATTTTCACTTGATCCTTGATAAGTCTAATCAGGAATAAGAATTATGTCATTTGGATCTCTAAGGATTTTTCTTAAGAATTTGATAAACATCAAATCCATAATTGCCCTTATCTTAAAATAACTTGATTAGTTTTAAGTGTGTGCCGATGGGGCAGGGTGTAGAAATGGGATCACTCTGCATGAATGATGCACAGCTTTTGGCATGCTAACAAGAGCTATAAAGTAGGAATGGGGGATGTCAGCATGCACACACACCATCACACAGCTGCAGCTTGCAAATTGGAAAGAAAAATATTACCAGGCGAGCATTAGCAAAGCTAAACCAGAATTTCAACATTGCCAAAAACCCAAGAAATAAACCAAGAATGAAATATTTGAATGTATGAATATAGCAGTCTGTGCAAAAGACTGAATTCTTTAAAAGATTTGATTAAAATACCTAAAAATTGGGAAAAAAATATTAAATGCTCAGTTTAACCATGGAAGGTGTCTCTTTGACTCAGACAAATTCAAATTCTGTACATGCTCCATTATCATATAGCTTTTTTCTCCTAGCCAAAATAGTTCATAAATGCAGGGATCAGTAGATTTCTATAGTAACCACATTTTATTATCTAATATATTCAGAATCTCTCCCTAAGGCAAGGTCAGAAGAGAGGAAAATTTTCTGTCATTTGTGCATTTATTCCAAAAAGACATCCTGAGTTCCAGTCCGCATTCTTCCTGACGAGCTGTGTAGACTTGGACAAGATCATTAACCAATCATCAGTTTCCCCATATGAAAGGGGATAATAGTAACACCCATCTCATTGGCTTTTTCTGAGAATGAAGATAAATAATTCCAGTGATTTGCTTTGCACCATGACTAGCACCTAGTGGCCACTCAACAAATGAGGGCTGTTGTTTTTAGCCATGGATCCTGCCCCTAAATATTGATGATCAAGTAGGAACAGAGAGTAAAATTCACATCCAGTGCAAAGTAAAATAAGGTAAAAGTATAAACAATAATGAAATTCAGAAAAGGAAGCAGTCTCATTTATAATGGCAGATAGAAGAGGATATAACAATAGAAGAGGATATAACGAAGAACGGTGCAAAGAGAATGGAGAAGACAGCAAAAGATAGAGTGGAAGGAACATGTTTGTCCTTGTCTGCCCATTGTAGTTGGACAGAGATGGTGATTTGGCTTAGCCATTGAGACCAAACTACTCCTAGAAGTTGGAACTCTAGTGTTCTCAGCATTCAAAATCCTGCAGCAGGACTGGAATGGAGGAGAGAAAGTAATTCTCCTGCAGTTTGATGTGAGAAGGCTTTTGGAAAGTTTGCTAGTTGGTATCATATCAGTGTTTAATAAAATCATAGTATTTGTTTCTCATGAAAGGGAGTGGGATTTCCTTCCCAGTTCGGTAAAAGTATTCCCTTTTGGGCACCGTTTCCAATGATCATTTTTGAGATTTTTACTTTGGAAATGCCTTCATGCATTTATGGACTATCCTAGTTAATACCATATCTTTAATCTGAGAGAAGATTTTTTTCTTAACTGAAACCCATCTGAACCAAATATTGATTATATCAGCCACTATGATACTTTTGGTTAAAAACTAAGTGTTTCTCTAATAAAATATGACCTTCTTTTTCATTTTTTCTTTAACAACTTGCACATTATCTCTCAAGTCATTCTGTTTGTTTGGACCGTGCATTATTTTGGTATGCTAATTAACTCACCTATTACCATTACTTTATTAACTTATTTTTTATGTATGCCTATGGTGAGAAATTGACAGACATGAAATAAGTGTCAGAGAATGAATATATGTAGAATGATACATCTTATGATTGTTACATGGGACTGCTTTGTGATTCAGAAAATTTGTGCCAAAATCATGAAAGATCCCCTACTTGCTGCACAGAGATCATGACCAGATTTTCTCACCACCAATTTGATTCAGCATCTGCATCTTCTAGGCACCTTCTCATTGTCCCCATTCTATCCATCCTCAGCTGGCTCCTTGTAGACTACAGTACGGTGATAGTCCATAAGTCCCCTGACAGCTCCCACAACTCACCAACACAATTGTCTCTGTTCCAGTCGTCAGTCTTGATATATTAATGTGGTAATATATGTGGCATATAGAATTTAGAATTGCAGATCTTAATACAAGAAAAAATGTAACACCACAATTGCATTCACTTCCTTCAACAACCAACAAATCCATTACCATATTTTAAAGTCACAGAAGGTAAAATTAGAACAAGTTGAGTAAATCCTAAAGCAAGCAAGAAAACTTGTGCCTGGCCCAAAGTGATGAATGTTTTGTTCACATCTTTTAATTTAGCTTAGTGAGTCTCAGATTTATAGAGTATGAGAATCACTGTATATTATAGGTGATTTAAAGGATTTCCTTTGGTGATTTGAAGTAGATTTTGGTCTCATCTCTTCTTTTAGAACTAATATTCCCTCACTTTTCCCTCCCCTCAAGTCTCCCCCTACACACAAGCTTACCGACACCTTGACTTCAAGTCTTTATAATGATATGCCTTAGAAGTGGGTCACATTCCTGAATCCTTCCCCCCAAAGCTCTATTTCCCTTTACCACACCTGTGAAACTGGTAACTTCTCATGCCAGTAACAACCCTCCTTGTCTCCTTTCATTTCCTTTCCCTGTTCATCAACTGTGACCTGGTCTGGGCCTCTGGTAAGTAGGCAGAGCCCTGCATTAATTTGCCTTTCAGTCTTTTTTCCCTGGAACTGTATCATTGACGTCACCACCTGAGAGCTTCTCATGTGACTCCTGTTAAGGAAATACCATCTCAACTCTTTGCCATGATCCACCTCTATTAATTTTCTGAACGATCATGGTCTTGCCTACCTTTTCATTATTGTTAACACCAACAGATATAGCACTGGAGACAGTTTTGTCTGCTGTGTTTCAATAGCCCTACTGTTTTTGTCTTAACTAAGAATCCAATTTCCTACCTCCATCTTATGGGCTTTTTGAAAGGAAAAAAACACATGTATTACCCAATTTGTGGAGTAAATATAGTTAAGTTCTAAGTAATGAAAACTTCTTTGAGTGGTGCAGTAAAGAAGACACTGATTGGGGTTCTAATGTAGAATTCAGATCATAACTCTACACAAATCTGATTAGATTTGTGATTGTGGCAAGTAACCTAACTTCTCTCCACCTTGATGTCCTCATCTGTCAAGGCGTTATTGTGACGATGATGTATAAGCATGCATGCAAGGTGCCTAGCAGTGCTTATGGTTGCATGGTTTTATTTTCCAGTGTCAATACATCTTAGGTCTCCTTCCCTCATTTCAGGATATGAAAAAAGAGGGGAAGTGATGCCACTTTATTCTTGGGATCAGATTTGTGTTACTAAGTATGGATTTCCACTTGGAGTAGAATATGAACATTTTTAGATCCCGGTTAGATTCCAGTTAGGAAAGTTCAAATTTTCTTTTAACTGCTTTCTAGAGTACTTTCTCCAATATTATATTCATCCCATCTTCTGGGTATAAAAGGAGAATAGAAACATAGTACCATAAACAAGAGAATAAAGGCTTAGGCAAATATAATTGATTAATAGGGTAGGGGAGAGCCAATGAATTGGCTGAGAAAAAGGCATACATATGAAGTTCATTTTCAAGTTAACTATTATTTTAATACAAAAAGACAGGAGAAGAAGTGTAATTCACAGGTAATTTTTAAAATGTCAGATTTTTAAGACACACCAGAAGTGGCAGTATGACTTCTATTGACTTTTTTTTTTTTCCTTTAGGAGATTTCTTTATTTTAGGAGATTTTATTTCTTTGTGCTTCAATAACTCAGCAATTTATGTCCTGACTGCTTATATATTATGCATGGAATTGATGGTATAGGTTTACAGATTAAATAATATTCCATAAGTAGGGAGAAAGATTAAAAAGCCTCTTGGTGCACTGAAACTTGTTTTTAAAGTTGCAAATTAAATTATTAGTTTATCCTTATTCTTGTGAATTCAGTAACAAACATAATGAGAAAAGTACACAAATAGACATATAGCAAATTGCCATTAGTCATACAGAGTAAAATAACAGAGCTGGGATCAAAACACGCATTTCTTAACGAAGGCAATGTAGGCAGCTGCCTACAGGGTATAATTTGCTGATGAGATTTTACTTCCTCAAAAATCTCTACTAAAATGCTATCACTTCTTTTGGTTAACAAATTAATTCTGAAAAATGTAAATATTCTAGAAGGGTTATGACAGCAAGCACGTTAACAAACATTAAAGAGGCAGAATCATAGAAATAGAGTACCTGAGAGTTGAGAGGGTTCTTTTATGGTATTTTCAGTTCCTTACTCAATTTTTACAGCCCTTCTTTGTTATCTCAAAGAAGTGATCTTCCAGGTAAAATACTCTCAGTAGGTCCCCTTCGTTGGACAGTAGATCACTTCACTGGTGGTCATCTCTTATGGTGGGAAGACTCTTCCCTACTCTGAGGCAAAGTGACAAAGTACAAAATGCAAGGGGCTTCAGCTTTGGAGAGACATGACTATTAATCTTGGTTCTATCCCATTCTGGCATGTAAACTTGAGCATGTGTGGCAAATTTTTAAGGCTTCAAATCATTTTTCTATGAAAGAAAGATGAAATGCTTATCTCATGAAACTGTTGGGGCTGGTTGATTGAAATAATGTACAGAATTGTCTGGTGAGACAAACAGTAAGGAGTCAAAACTTACGTGCTTTTTCCTTCTCTCTTGATTTATCCAATAGGCCCCTCATAGTAACTTTTATTAATTTGTTTCGTTTCTGTCTTTGGAGCCACAAAGAATAGGTTTAATTTGTTCCTCCCTTTCTCTTGCCTTGTTTTCTTCTGTTATTTACGTCTTTAAAATTTTCTTTCTTTACTTGTATTTAACAAAGATATTGCTAATCTTTTTATTTGACCTACCAGCGCCATAATGATAAAATAAAACATGGTAATTTTGACATAACTTGTTTTTGCTAAATCAATATTAATGCCGCTAATGACCAATATTCATCTGAAGATCATGGGTGATTTATATCAAAATTTTGTCTGATACTGAAATGAGTTATTTTTTAGAAAATTTCCTTTCCTCTCTTTTAAGAGGGAGAGAACTTGCTTATATCTTTCCATTCATTTCCTTATTCTCTTTGACATAATTATTTAAATATTCCAGTAAGTATGGTTTGAAATGTAATTAGCCTATTGCTATAATTCATCTAAAATATCTAGTTTTGCCTTTTATTGCTCTTTTCTTCATTCTATTTTATTGCTTTATTGATTCCAGTGGGAAGACTTTTTTCTCGTAGGTAGAGAAAAGTACAATTGTTTTGTCATGTTTTTATCATCTGCTAGCAGTAGACCATCTGTTCAAAACAGAGGTTTCTCCTTCTTAATTCATTTTTATCAAAAACATAGTTAAAATCAAGCCCTTTTAGCTTCTGCCATTCTTTACAAGTCTTAGTTAATTCCAGATTTTACCACTGCTGAGAGTGAACTCAGGGTATCGTAATACTCTCATGTATTCATTCGTGGGTCTGGACTTCCCCTTTCCTCTTTGTAGCTGTCACGTAAGGCCGAATCCACATAAGCAAATGCCCTCTGTGCTACTTTGGCTTTCTCAGATACCACATCTATTTTTCCTCATATGCGTTCGTATACTCAATGTTTAATATAGAAAAATTAAATTCTCTGTTTAGAATTACAGCATCTTTCTGGAATCTAAACATGGGATCATGTCTTTCTCTGATAGGCACCACACTGTATAAATTAAGTTCTAGGTGTATTATATATCTGTATGGTCATTTTGTTTGTCTGTTTCTCAAACTGAACTGAAATTCCATGAGGGCAATAAACAAGACTCTTCTTCTTACCGTAATTTTCTCAGCAATCACACAGGGTCCAGTATACAAAAGACATTCAGTGAGAATTCATTGAATGCAATTGCTTAATAAATATTAGCTTTGAGTGTTTGCTTGCCCTGAGCTCACATGCTTGAGTCTTCTGCACACTGACAAAGGCCTGACAGCAGTATACAGTAGTTGGTTTCTTTCGTATGAATCAGAGAAAGGTTCAACAAACTGGCACCAGAATTGTTTTCTTTCTCATTCTTCTCCTGCTAAATCTCTGTTTTCATAAACCTCTATTCTCAGGACAAGGTCGAACTACGCCTCCATTTTATTACATATTCATTTTCTCAACCCATTTTCCAACCAAGCCCAAAGCAGCAAAATACAAAGCACATTATCAGCTCATATTTGACCAAATGGCTTCAGCTAAGGTCCAGTAATATAATCCACCAATCTCTGGGAATTTTTCAGAAAGATGCAAATGTCACTGACACATAATAATGCATCTGTAGCAGGCTGGACAGAGGAGAAGAGGTGGCGCTACCATGACTGCTTGACTAGGATAGACCATTTAAGGTTCTCTTGTTATTCTAGATTATTTTGAACCAGGAATATTTTTTAAAACCAATGAGGCACAAATGAAGAAAAATACTGCTGACTATAATTTTAAAGTTATTTCAATAGATTTCAAATAACTTATGTAGAAGAAATTGACATTTAATACAGAAGAATTGGAGACGAAGTAAAGATTAAACTATTGACTATTGAACTACATAAATTGTATTTGGAGTGTAGTTGAACTTAAGACTGGTTCAAGGATCGTCAAAAATGATGAGATGAGCTTCCCATCATAAACATTATATTGAATAAAAATCCCCAAAATTACACAGTTGAGTTCCAATAAAAAGATATCCTATGATCCAGGGGTAACCGGACACTGATGACTCCAACGCCAGGGTCAGTAGGTTCTCACCTGTGTTGAAGGCCCAGAGGCTAACTCAGGGATTGGCTTTGGGCTCTGTTAACCCGTGAAGGCCACTTTCCATGGTATACTCCCCTTATCCCTAAATCTTCAGTAAAGTGTCTTCAAAATCCACACATCTACCTTTGCTCTGCTACAAAGAATAGGGAAAACAATGCCTCCTTTCCGAGGCAAGGGCAGAACTATGGGGCTGTCTCCAGCAGAGGACAGCATAGCATTGGTGTCAGCTGAGCTATGATCACCTTAGTAGACTGAAAACCGAGATGCAGCCACAGAGAAGAGAAACCCACAGGTGACCATGGGCAGAGTGCAAGGCACCTTGAAAGGAGGGTGTATTCTCATAATTTTGCCATGTAGAGTTCATGCCATATTAGTAAAAGATGGAAGAAAGTAATTTCTTTATTTCGAAGTCACCAACAAGTGAGGCTTTTAACATGGGAGTTATATAACCCACAATGCTAGACTAGAAAGAATGTTAGCATCCTTCTGCTTTATAGAGAGTGAACCTAAGTACTATAAAGCTTCCTCTATGTGATGCAAAAGTGAATGCCATGACCTACTGGTAGGGTATGGCTGTATCCCCACCCAAATCTCATCTTGAATTGTGGCTCCCATAATTCTGTGTTGTGTAAGGGACCCAGTGGGAGATAACTGAATCATGGGGGTGGTTTTGCCCATTATATTCTCATGGTAGTAAGTCTCATGAGATCTGATGATTTTATAAAGGGAAACCCCTTTAGCTTAGTTCTCGTTATCTCTTGCCCACTACCATGTAAGAAGTCCCTTTGCTCTTCCTTCATCATCTGCCATGATTGTGAGGCCTCCCCAGCCATTTGTAACTATAAGTCCATTAAACCTCTTTCCTTTCTAAATTACCCAGTCTGGGGTATGTCTTTATTAGCAGCATGAGAACAGATTCTCATGCTTCATGTCCAAAGTCATTTCTCTACACTGTGGGTTCTTTCAAGCTAAATGTTTGATTGCAGGTATTCTATGGGGACTCAGCATGGCGCATGAAGAGGCAGGGCTCTGGAGCCAGCTAGTCTTAACTTAAATCCAGGACCTGCCCCTTGCTAAAAGTGATGCTGTGCCTCTGTTTCATCATCGTAAAAAGGGGATAATCAATAATACCAAAGCCATATATGGATATTGAAAAGGTTAAATGAGCTGATATATGTACAGTACTTAGATATGAAGATCACCATGTGTTCAGAAAATGCTAAAAACTATCACTAGTAATGATTTGGCTCCAACACACCTTTCCTGCCTCACCTCCCACTGTTTTCTCCCCCTACCACCCAGTGTTTTGCCATGTTGACCTTCTTGCCATTTTTAGAAAACCTAGGTTTTCCATGCTTACATGTCTTAATGAGTGCCATTTTCTCTGCTGGAAATGACTTTCTGCTTTTTTATGCATATCTTTTTCCTGAGGTAAAGTCCATCTTTGTCCATCTTTACTTCATAGCCTTCCTCTAACCCTGTCTCCTAATCCCAGCATCACAGTTAGGTCCTCTGGTCCATCTGTTCCTGCCTACACCTCATAAATTCTCCAACAAGCATGTTCGAGTTTAGATAGAGATTATAATGTTGTGTCTTTGGTCCAAATGACTGTGATCTTCTTGAGGGTAGGGACTATGTTTTTGTGGCATTAGTATCTTGTTCTTCATTATTTGCCAATAAATGCTTATTTCAAAATGATAAATAAAGGCTTCCCAGGACATCCTTTCTAAATTGCTGGTATCATTGCCCACACACTTAAACAGACAGACACCAACACACACACACACACGTATTGCCCCATGCTGGCCTGAATTTTCTGCTCAAGATTGATTAGCATTTAACATACTATTACTTTATTTATTCATCTTGTTTATTACAGTAACGTAGGTTAAAGCTTAGAACTCTGATGGCAAACAATACTTACTAAAATTTTCTCATTGTTAATATTATTAGTTGCTCTGTCATTTTGAACGATGGTATTATTTGCATTCACTGTCTTTGTTATTGTTATTACTAATATTATCATAATTATTATCACTGTGCTCTTGTTACTCTAAATGGTCAAAAGAAAGTAGACCATTCCAAAAGAAAGTAGATCATTCCTTGCTTTATGAAGTCCTGTTTATGGAAGTAAAATTGGTATACTTTGCTTGTAAAATATAGTTAACCTATTACTTTTTTACATATAGATTTCTTACTTTCAAGTGTATGATTTGGAAGAATGTGAAACTAGGAATCAGATAACCCAGATTTTGCTAGTTCTGTGACCTGGAGCAAGCTCCTTCACTTATCTTTAAAATAAGTGGTAGGGAAAATGCAGAGAAGCTTTTGTGTGTTGACTCCAAAGGCACCTGTTGCTGTTACTATGGAGGCTGGCTGCATCTGAAGCATCCTTGTCATACTCCTACAGAGCAGCAAGCTTCCACTGGTCACAGTCATCATGCAAGCTGTAACCTACTAGTCATCCTGGAATGACCCCTGATCCCTTTCTGTTTCATCACTGGCTTTTTTACAGATGAAGAACACAAAGATGTATGCCCTTGTTCCCACTGTTCCCATAGGATTCTACTCACAAGTTCTCACTGGATTCTCCTAAAATATATTTTAGCTCAGTCCTCACCCTAAAGCTGCCTGTAGAGAACTTACTAGTCAGTGTGCTGCAAGCCTGAAGGGAAATTTCACATGTATCTCCACCACTGGTATATTACTCCCTAGAGGAAAAAATTAAGTTTTCTGTTCTTGTTTTTATAGACCAAGAGGCATATCAGTTCCCTCATGGGCCATCATATGGTCAAAATGATTTTCCTTATGGAAAAGCGATACCTGTGTTTCATCTTTCTCTACACAGTCAGGGTAGATATTGTTTGTTTTTTTAAAAAATCAAGCCTGCGTCATGGAGGTGTGAAGATTAATGAGCTAATGCTTATAAAGTACTCTCCTTTGCCTTGGAAAAAAAAAAATCAAAAGAACAACTCACTGAAACCCCTTTAATTGAGTAGATCTGTTCTGACCCACTCATCAGAGCTCAACCCTAGCACAGAGATTCTTGAAAGCTTGTCAAACAACTCGCAGTTTATTTTTGAATATGGAGATAAAGTTAGATTTATCTCCATATTCAAAATAGGGAATAATGAGTTTTCTCTTTAGTTCTTATTTTTAGTTTTAAATGTGCATCCTTACAAGATTTCTTACTGTTTGGTGCAAATAATGAATGATGGGGAAATGGGAGGTATGGTGTGATCAGCCTGCAGGCCAGGAACACTAACTGCCACCACTACCAACAAAACAATAAGCAATACCATTTGACCCAGCGATCCCATTACTGGGTATATACCCAAAGAATTATAAATTGTTCTATTTTAAAGACACATACACCTGTATGTTCATTGTGGCACTGTTTACAATAGCGAGGACCTGGAACCAACCCAAATGCCCATCAGTGATAGACTGGATAAAGAAAATGTGGCACATATACACCATGGAATACTACATAGCCACATAAAAAATGATGAGTTCGTGTCCTTCATAGGGACATGGATGAATCTGGAAACCATCATTCTCAGCAAACTGACACAAGAACAGAAAACACAACACCCCGTGTTATCACTCATAGGTGGGTGTTGAACAATTAGAACACGTGGACACAGGGAGGGGAGCATCATACACTGCAGTCAGTTGTAGGGGCTAGGGGAGGGACAGCTGAGGGTGGGGAGGGATAATGAGGGGAGAAATACCATAGGTGATGTGGGGATGAAGGCAGCAAACCACCTTGCCATGTATGTACCTATGCAACAATCCTGCATGATCTGCACATGTACCCCAGAACTTAAAGTACAATTAAAAAAAAAAAAAAGAAAAAAACAAAACAATAAGCAAGACAGGTAGCGTGATGCCTCCAGCTTTGCTTTTTGTTTTTTTGTTTTTTTTTTTTTGCTTAGGATCGTCTTGGCTATGCAGGTTCTATTTAAGTTCCATATGAAGTTTAAGGTGGTTTTTTCCAATTCTGTGAAGAAAGTCATTGGTAGCTTGATGGGGATAGCACTGAATCTATACATTACTTTGGGAAGTGTGGCCATTTTCACTATGTTGATTCTTCCTAGTCATTAGCATGGAATGTTTTTTCATCTATTTGTGTCCTTTCTTATTTCCTTGAGTAGTGGTTTGTAGCTCTCCTTGAGGAGGTCCTTCACATCCCTTGTTAGTTGTATTCCTAGGTATTTTATTTTTTTTGTAGCAATTGTAAATGGGAGTTTACTCATGATTTGGCTCTCTGTTTGTCTATTATTGGTGTACAGGAATGCTTGCGATGTTTGCACACTGATTTTGTATCTTGAGACTTTGCTGAAGTTGCTTATCAGCTTAAGGAGATTTTGGGCTGAGATAGTGGGATTTTCTAAATATACAATCATGTCATCTGCAGACAGGGACAATTTGATGTCCTGTCTTCCAATTCAAATACTCTTTATATATTTCTCTTGCCTGATGGCCTTAGCCAGAACTTCCAATACTATGTTGAATAGGAGTGGTGAGAAAGGGCATCCTTGTCTTGTGCCAGTTTTTTGTCTTGTGCCAGTTTTCAAAGGGAATGCTTCCAGTTTTTGTCCATTCAGTGTGAGATTGGCTGTGAGTTTTTCATAAATAGCTCTTAAAATTTTGAGATACAATCCATAGATGCCTAGTTTATTGAGAATTTTTAGCATAAAGGGCCGTTGAATTTTGACAGAGACCTTCTCTGCATCTATTGAGATAATCATGGTTTTTGTCGTTGGTTCTGTTTATGTGATGGATTGTGTAGAGATTTGTGGATGTTGAACCAGGCTTGCATCCCTAGGATGAAGCTGACTTGATCATGATGGATGAGCTTTATGATGTGCTATTGGATTTGGTTTGCCTGACTTCAAACTGTATTATAAGGCTATGGTCATCAAAACGGCATGGTACTGGTACCAAAACAGAGATATAGATCAATGGAACAGAACAGAGGACACAGAAAGAACACCACACAACTACAACCATCTGATCTTTGACAAACCTGACAATAACAGCAATGGGGAAAGAATTCCCTATTTAATAAATGGTGTTGGGAAAACTGGCTAGCCATGGGCAGAAAGCTGAAACACTATGCCTTCCTTAAACCTTATACAAAAATTAATTCCAGATGGATTAAAGATTTAAACACGATGCCTAACACCATAAAAACTCTAGAAGAAAACCTAGGCAATACCATTTAGGACAGAGGCATGGGCAAGGACTTCATGACTAAAACACCAAAAGCAATGGCAACAAAAGCCAAAATAGACAAATGGGATCTAATTAAACTTAAGAGCTTCTGCACAGCAAAAGAAACTATCAATAGAATGAACCAGCAACCAACAGAATGGGAAAAAAAAATTTGCATTCTACCCATTTGACAAAGGGCTACTATCTAGAATCTACAGAGAACTGAAAAAAATATACAAAAAAAAAAAAAAAAACCCCGTCAAAAAATGGGCATAGGATATGAACAGACACTTTTCAAAAGAAGACATTTATACAGCCAACAAACATATGAAAAAAGCTCATCATCACTGGTCATTAGAGAAATGCAAATCAAAACCACATTGAGATATCACCTCACACCAGTTAGAATAGCAATCATTAAAAAATCAGGAGACAACGGATGCTGGAGAGGATGTGGAGAAATAGAAATGTTTTTACACAGTTGGTAGGAGTGTAAATTAATTCAACCATTGTGGAAGACAGTGTGGTGATTCCTTAAGGATCTAGAAACAGAAATACCATTTGACCCAGCAATCCCATTGCTGGATATATACCCCAAAGGATTATAAATCATTCTATTATGAAGACACATGCACACATATATTTATTGTGGCACTGTTCACAATAGCAAAGACTTGGAACCAACCCAAATGCCCATCAATGATAGACTGGATAAAGAAGACGTGGCACATATACACCATGGAATACTATGCAGCCATACAAAAGGATGAGTTAATGTCCTTTGCAGGGACATGGATGAAACTGGAAACCATCATTCTGAGCAAACAGACATAACAGAAAACCAAGCACTGCATGTTCTCACTCATAAGTGGGTGTTGAACACTGAGAACACAGGGACACAGGGAGAGGAACAGCACACACTGGGGCCTCGGGGGTCCAGGGATTGGGGAGGGATAGCATTGGGAGAAATAACTAAAGTAGATGATGGGGTGATGGATGCAGCAAAGCCTCACCATGGCATGTGTATACCTATGTAAGAAACCTGCACAATTTCCACATGTGCCCCAGAACTTTAAGTATAATAATAATTAATAAAAAAATAAGTAAATATTTTACTTTCTTTCATTATAAAACTATGTTTACTTCACGAGTCCAGAAAAATACAGCAAGGAAAGCTTCTCTTAAAGAAACTTTTGGTAGCTTTGTAAAAATCTCTTATTGACTTATAAACTGCTTTACTGAATTCAGTGAATCCTCACTTTTTTCCCTCAAATTATATTTAGTGGGCATATCTGTTACATAATGTATTGTGATTATGCTTGACTGTGGAACTTATTTACAGAAAGCTTTTCATATCTCTTGGAGAGGCTGCCTCATGGAGAAACTATGTGAATTAGTTACAGTTTATAGCTGCTACAGGAGCAGTAACTCATGAGTGTGATTATCACAGCTCTGGAGCTGGACACTTGAAGCTCTGATGAGAAAAGTTCCCAAAGGGAGTTGTGGTCCCAGAGGAAACCCAATCTAACATAGTTTTTATCCTGTGCTACTTAATCCAGCTGAATCACATGTAACTTCCTGGGTCCCCTTTCTACCATATTCCCTTTTCCAATGTATATAGTTACAAACACAATCACTGGACTGCCAAAAGGCATTGTGACATTTGTAATAGAAGAGTCAAAGATTCTTGGAGGAAAAACTATCATCACACACACACACACACACACACACACACACACACACACACACACGGCTCTATGCCCTATAATGACATTTTGACATTTTGGTCAATGATAGACTGTACGTATTATGGCAGTCCCATAAGATTATAATGTAGCTGAAAAATTCCTCTTGCCTAGTGAGGTCAAGGCTATTGCAGTGTCATAGAGCAACATATTACTCACATGTTTGAGGTGATATTGGTGTAAACCTGTGCTGCCAGTCCTACGAAAGTATGGAACACACAATTATGTACAGTACATAATACTTGATAATAAACAGCTGTGTTACTGGTTAATATATTTACTATACTATAGTTTTCATCATTTTTATACTGTACTCCTTCTAATGAAAAAAACTTAACTAAGTTTACCCATCCAATAGTTTACAGAAAAAGAAGGAACACAGGTGGATAACTAGCAATAACAGGTAACATGCTTGCAAATAGAGAAGAACAAAGACCTCTGAGTGCAAAAGAGAAGGATATAGGGTGCTTTTGTTTGAAAAAAAAGAGGAAAATTTAATAAAAGAGGGAAAGAATGGAATTCGATGGTGGAAATGCAATCAAGGTCCTTTATGCACTGAACAGCAAGGATAAAGGTATGGAGACAGAAAACCTTCTCTACATTGAAAACTTGTTTGGGTGAAATATAAGAATATTGGGAGATAAGGCAGAGTCATTGTTTTTAAAACTACCTCATGTTTCTTACCTGTAAGATAAAGATAATTGTGCCTACTTCAGGAGGTTGTTATGAGGATCAAAAGAGTTGATGCATGTAAATTGCTTGATTTCAAACACACAGAAAGCACTCAACAAATGAAAAAAAGAGAAAAAGGCCTCCACTGCTACTGCGTTAATTTTTGTAAATCTTCCACAGAACTTGAAAGAAACTACTTTCTCTGTTTATATGAAATTATCGTCAATTTACCTCAGTTAGATAACTCTTACTGTGTTGTTTTGTCCTGCTCTGTGTTTACCAAGTTGATCAATTGTGGGCTAGAACAGGTGTTGGCAGACTACAAACAGTAGAAAGACACGCCTGAAGCCCATTTTTGTATATAAAGTTTTATTGGTACCCAGATACAAATGTTTATTTATAGAATATTTCTGATGGACTTACATGTTTGTAATAGAAACTGTATGGCCATCAAAGTCTAAAGTATTTACTATCTGGCCCCTTTTACAGAAAAGTTTCCTGACTCCTGGTCTAGAAAGAAACAAAATTAAGTTTCTTAGTGCTATTTATTTCAATCGATTTGTTTTTGTATTTACAGCAATTTTTAGTGCTTGTATTTGGGTTTATTATCTCATGCTTAAAAATTCATTGTGGCATTCACGTTTCATCTTTTTAAAATGACATTATTTATCTAAGTTACTTATATTTTGCAATAATATTTAACCTTGCCTGATGTCTGTATTGTCATCTCCTGATTTCTTTGTTTGCTTCTCTCAAGATACATCTTCACTTGTATCTATTTCTACGTATTTTTAAAAATTTAATGTGATATAAGGTGAATTTATATCCCATTTACCTAAATACTCTTCTTAATCTTAGGACCCTCGTTTTATTTTATGTTTTTCTTTGTAACTATCTTTTCCTCTATGAGACATGCGTGTGTGTGTGTGTAACAGAGAGAGAGAGAATATTAGGCTATAGCTTCAGACTGCAGAAACCACTCCAGATAGTTCAAATAGAAGGGGATTTACTACCAGCTAGTTCAATGACTTGTGAAATTGTTGGTAGGGCTGAAAGAGCAGGCTTTGGGCAGAATTTCTTGCTCCTAGGATTGCAGTGCCTTAGCCATGATTGTGATTGAGACCTGTGCAATGTCTAAAAAAAATACTGAAACACAAAGATGTGACTAAGGCACTCACTTTGTCACAATCAGGAAAACTGCCATGCCCATTGTGGCCAGTGGTTTTTCCTGGGCCACGTTGCTTCCACTGTGATCTCTATCTGAAAATGGGTGCTTTGTACTTCACATCTCTCTCTCTCACTTCCACATTTCTCAGTGAATGTGTATGTTGAGTAGATCCTAAAACACATCTGAAACCCTGGAACATGGAAGTCTGGGAAATGAAGATTTTAGCTGTTTTTTTTCTCTGCAATCAACAGAGGCATTTAAAAATAAATAAATGTTGAGCAAACCAATCCACCATATCCATCACCTCTGTTCTTCCCTACTTTAAATAACATGCATGGTTTTGAATAATATATTTTACTTTAAATAGTATACATAAATATCTATTTCTTGACTTATTAATTGGAATCTATTATTCCTCAAGTATGAATTATAAAGTATCTAATTCACTCTATTTTCTCCAAAATAGAAAAAAATGAGGCAATGAGCTCACTTCCATTTTCCTGTTTCCCCCATTTTTTCTCATAATTTATATTAATCATATTACTATTTTTGAATGATCAAGGTTTATAGCACTTAAATTCTATCCTATAACTGTAATTCACCCAGTTATTGGTATGAGTCATATATTTTTACATATTTAATAACACTGACAGTCTTTCCATACCATGGCTTTTCCACCTCTGACTTTAATTGCAGATACCCATGTTTGGCTGTATTTAATTAACAAGTATGTCTACCTTGTGGCATATTTCTAATAATTTAAGATAATGTATTACATGTCTCATGTACGATAGGTGCTCAATAAAAGGCCATTCTATATGGCTTCATTCTTATTAATAAAGAAAAAAATGACAAAATTGAGAATGTAAATAAAGATAGGATGCTAGTCGTAGCATATGGTAAATAATGAATAAATTTTAGACTTAATTTTCTTTGAGCATCAACAATATTAGATTTGAGGAGGCAGAGCAAGATGGTAGAATAGAAGGCTCCACTGATCATTCCCTCTGCAAAGATACCAATTTAACATCTACATACAAAAAACACTTTCATAAGACCTCAAAATCAGGTAAGCACTCACAGTATCTGGTTTTAACTTCATATCACTGAAAGAGGCACTGAAGAGGTAGAAAAAACAGTCTTGAATCGCTGATGCCATCTCCCCCACCTCCAGCAGCAGTGGGGTGGTGCAGAGTATTTCTGTGATCTGGGGGAGGGAGAGTGCAGCAAATGGGAGGCATTCAACTCAGTGCTGTTCTGTTATAGCAGGAAGGAAAACCAGAAAAAACAAACTTAGCTGATGCTCACCCATGAAGGGAGCATTTAAACCAGCCCTAGCCAGAGTGGAATCACTGATCATAGTGGTAGGAACTTGACTCCCCACAAACCTCACCAACATGGGCTAAAGTGCTCTGGGGCTGTAAACAAACTTGAAAGACAGGGTAGACCACAAGGACTGCAATGTTTTGGAGAGTCCTAGTGCTGAACTGGGCACAGAGACAATAGACAGGGGTCAGGGAGGGGTGGCGGGCATGCAACTTACTGAGACACCAGTCAGGGCATCCAAAGGGATGCTGCCATCACCACTCCCCTAACCCCATGATGCACAGCTCACAGCTGTAAAAGAGATGCCTCTTCTTTCTGCTTGAGGATAGAAGAGGGAGGAGTGGGGAAGACATTTGTCTTACATCATGGATAGCAGCTCAGTCACATCAGGACAGGATGCTGGTCAGAATTAGGAGGCCCCCTTTCTATCCCTAACTCTTGTATGACATGACTAGATACATCTTCCTAGGCCAGAAGGGAAGCTACTGCCTAGGATCCAGTCCTGGCAGCCTTTGTCACCTGCTAACTGAAGAGCTCTTGGGCCCTGAATAACCAACAGTGATACTCAGGTACTATGTCAAAGGCCTTGGGTGAGACTCTGAGATGTGCTGGCTCCAGAGAAGACTCAGCAACTCCCAACTGGGTGGCTACAGGAAGAGACTCCTTCCGTTTGAGAAAACCAGAGAGGAGTGGTAAAAGGGACCTTGTCTTGCACCTTAGATATCAGCTCAGCTACAGGGAGTAGAACACCAAGGAAGCTCTTTAGGTTCCAATTCTAGGACTTGGTCCTTGGATGGTATTTCTGAACCAGCTCTGGGCAGAGGGGTGCCTACTGCCCTGAAGGGTAGTTTCCAGACCAAGCAGTATTCATGACAAGCTGATGAAACAACCCTCATGCTTTAAGGGAAAATTGGCAGTAGTCTGACAGTACCCTCCATGGGCCTGTGGTGTTGATGGTCACAAGGTGAGGCTCCTCTGCCTTTGGAAAGAGGAGGAAAGAGTGGGAATGACTGTATCTTCTGCTTTGAGTGCCAGCTCAGCCACAGTACAACAGCATACAAGGTAGACTCCTAAGGTTTCTGACTCTAGTCTCTGGCTCCTGGATAGCACCTCTGGACCTTCCCAGGGCCTGGGAAACTTGCCACTCTGAAGGAAAGAATATAGGCCTGGCTGGCTTTGCCACCTACTGAGTGTAGAGCCCCAGGGCCTTGAGTGAACATAGGCAGTAGCCAGGGAGTGGTCACAGCAGCCCTTGGGCAAGGTCCAGGGCTGACCCAGCACAGACATAGAGGTGGTGACCACAGCAGTGCTTGTGTTACTTAACTCTCAGCTTCTGATGGCACAGGACAGAGACTCCATTTGTTTGGGACCAAGTAAGGGAAAAGAACAAGAATCTACCTGGTAATCCAGTGAGAAGAGAAAGAGATGGGGTAGAAAGTGTATTAAAAGGGATAATAACAGAACTTCCCAAACCTGCAGGAAGATATCAATATCCAAGCGCAAGAAGGTTACAGAATACCAAGCAGATTTAACCTGAAGAAGATGACCTCAAGGCATTTAATAATCAAACTCCAAAGGTCAGGGATAAAGAAAGAATTCTAAAAGCAGCAAGAAAAAAGAAATAAAAACCATATAGTGGAGATTCAGTGCATTTGGCAGCAGACTTCTCAGTGGAAGCCTTACTGGCCAGGACAGAGTGACATGATATATCTAAAGTGCTGAAGGGAAAAAAAGAAAAAAAAATTTACCCTAGAATAGTATACTGGCCAAAATATCCTTCAAACATGAAAACAAAATACTTTCCTAGACAAACAAAAGCTGAGGGATTTTATTAGCACCAGACCTGACCTACAAGAAATGCTAAAGGGAATACTTCAATCAGAAAGAAGAGGATGTGAATGAGCAATAAGTAATCACCTGTAGCTACAAAACTCACTGGTAACAGTAAGTACGCAGAAAAGCACAGAATATTATAACACTGTAAGGATGGTGTGTAAACTACTCTTATTCCAAGAAAAAAGACTAAACAATGAATCATCACAAATAATAATTATGATACATTTTCAAGATAGAGATAGCACAACACAACATAAATAGAAACAATAAAATGTTAAAAAGCCAGGAGAGGAAGTTAAGTCTTAGAGTTTTTGTTTTCTTTTTGCTTGTTTCTTTATACAGTGTTAAGTTGTTAGCAGCTTAAAATAATGGTATTTGCAAGCCTCATGGTAACCTCAAACCAAAAAACATACAACAGGTACATTAAAAATAAAAAGCAAGAAAATAATTCACATCACCAGAAAAAATCACCTTCACTAAAAGGAAGACAGCAAGGAAAGAAAAAAGGAAAAGAAAACCAGAAAACAAAGAACAAAATGGTAGGAGTCAGTCTTTACTTATCAACAACAACATTGAATGTACATAGACTAACCTCCTCTCCAATCAAAAGACACAGAGTGGCTGAATGGATTGAAAAACAAGACCCAATGGTCTCTTGTGTGCAAGAAACACACTTTACCTATAAAGACACATAGACCAAATATAAAAGGATGGAAAAAGATATTTCATGCCAATTGAATATCAAAAAAAGAGGAGGAGTAGCTACACTTATATCAGACAAAATATATTTCAAGAAAAAATTTTTAGAAGAGACATAGGTCACTATATAATGATAAAAGGGTCAATTCAGCAAGAGAATATAACAATTTTAAATATATATGCACCCAACACTGAAGCACCCAGATATATATAAAGCAAACATTATTAGAGCTAAAGAGAGATATTACTGGAGACTTCAACACCCCACTTTTAGCATTGAACAGATCATCTAGACAGAAAATCAAGACAGAAACATTGGACTTTATCTGCACTATAGACTAATGGAAATGATAGCTGTTTACAGAACATTCCATCCAATAGCTACAGAATACATTTCCCTTACTGCGGCACCTGAATCATTCTCAAGGATAGACTATATGTTACATTACAAAACAAGTCTTAAGACATTCAAAAAAATTGAAATAATACCTTCTCTGACCACAGTGGAATAAAACTAGAGAGCAATAACAAGGAATTTTGGAAACTGTACAAATACATGGAAATTAAACAATATGCTTCTGAATGACCAGTGGATCAGTGAAGAAATTAAGAAGGAAACTGAAACATTTATTGAAACAAATGATAATGGAAACATAGCACACCAAAACCTAAGGGATACAGCAAAAGCAGTACTAAGAGGGAATTTTATAGTTATAAAAACCTACATCAAAAAAGAAGAACTTCAAATAATTTTACCATGAATTTTAAAGAACTAGAAAAGCAAGAGCAACCCAAACTAAAAATTAGTAAAAGAAAAGAAATAATCAGGATCAGAGCAGAAATAATTTTGAAATTGAAAAACAACAAAAGATCAAAGTGTCCTTTGCCCACTTTTTAATGGGGTTGCTTGGTATATTTTCATCTATAGTTCCTTATAGATGCTGGACATTTAGACTTAAGTCAGATGCATAGTTTGCAAAACTTTTCTCCCTTTCTGTAGGTTGTCTGCATATTGATAGTTTATTTTGCTGTTCAGAAGGTCTTATTTAAATTAGATCCTATTTGTCAATTTTTGATTCTGTTGCAATTACTTTTGGTATCTTTGTCATAAAATCTTTGCCAGATCCTATGTCCAGAATGTTATTGCCTAGATTGCCTTCTAGGGGTTTTTTAGTTTGGGGTTGTACATTTAAATCTGTAATCCATCTTGAGTTAATTTTTGTATATGGAGTAAGGAAGGGGTCTAGTTTCAGTCTTCTGCATTTGGCTAGCCAGTTATCCCAGCACCATTTATTGAATAGGGAGTATTTTCCCCATTGTTTGTTTTTGTCAGCTTTCTTGAAGATTTGATGTTCATAGGTGTGTGGCCTTATTTCTGGGCTCTTAATTCTGTTCCACTGGTCTATATGTCTGGTTTTACATCGCTACCATGCTGTTTTGATTACTGTAGCCTTGTAGTACAGTTTGAAGTCTGATAAAGTGATGCCTCCCACTTTGTTCTTTTTGTTTGAGATTTCCTTGGCTATCAGGGATATTTTTCTTGGGTGGGGGGGGGCTCTGTGTGAGTTTTAAAATAGTTTTTTCTAGTTCTGTGAAGAATGTCATTGGTAGTTTAATAGGAATAGAATTGAATCTACAAATTGCTTTGGGCAGTATGGCCATTTTAACAATGTTGATTATTCCTATGCATGAGCGTGGAATGGTTTTTCATTGGTTTGTATCATCTTTGATTTCTTTGAGCAGTGTTTTGTAGTTCTCATACTAGAGATCTTTCACCTCCCTGGTTAGCTGTATTCCTAGGTATTTTATTCTTTCCGTGGGAGTTGTGAATGGGATTGCATATCTGATTTGGCTTTTGCTTTGACTGTTGTTGTTGTATAGGAATGCTAGTGGTTCTTGTACATTTATTTTGTATCCTGAAACTTTGCTGAACTTGTTTATCAGCTTAAGGAGGCCAGAGGCTCAGACTATGGAGTTTTGTAGATACAGAATCATGTTATCTGCAAAGAGGAATGGTTTGACTTCCTCTTTTCTTATTTGGATGTTTTTTTATTTCTTTCTCTTGCTTGATTGCTGTGTCCAGGACTTCCAATACTGGGCTGAATTGGCATGGTTAGAGAGCGCATCCTTACCTTGTGCCAGTTTTCAAGGGGAATGCTTTCAACTTTTGCCATTTCAGTATGATGTTGCCTGTGGATTTGCCACAGATGGCTCTTATTATTTTAAGTTATACATGCAGCCAACAAGCATATAAAACAAAGATAAACATTTCCATTGATGCTGAAAAAGCACTTAATAAAATTCAATATCCCTTTATATAAAAATTCTTAAAAAAAACTTGAAGTAGAAGGAATATATTGCAACATAATTAAAGCCATATATGAAAGACTCACAGCTGGTATTATACTGAATGGGAGAAAATGGAAAGCCTTTCCTCTAAGATCTGGAACATGACAACGATGGCCACTTTCACAACTGTTATTCAATATAGGACTTGTGGTCGTAACTAGAATAGACAAGAGTAAGAAATAAAGGGTATCGTACTGGAAAGGAAGAAGTAAAATTATTCTTTTTTGCAGATGGTTTAATCTTATATTTAGAAAAACAAAGATTCCACTAAACTATTAGAACTGATAAATCAAGTTGAAGAATATAAAATTAACATACAAAAATTAGTAGCATTTCTATATGCCAACAGTGATGTCTAAAAAATTTAAAGGTAATCTCATTTACAATTAATGAAATACCTAGGAATTAACAAAGAACTGAAAGATCTCTGTAATGAAAACTATAAAACATTGATAAAAGAAGTTGAAAAGGACACAAAATTGGAAAGATATTTCATGTTCATGGATTGGATAAATCAACATTTTAAACATGTCTATACTACCCAAAGCAATCTCCAGATTCAATGGACTCCCTATCAAAATACCAATGACATTTTTCACAGAAATAGAAAAAAATCCTAATATTTATATGGAACCACAAAAGACCCAGAACAGCTTAAGTTATCTATCCTAACCAAAAAGGACAAAATTGGTGGGATCACATTACCTAACTTCAAATTATACTACAGAGCTCTAGTAACCAAAACAGCATGGTACTGGCATAAAAACAGACACACAGACCAATGGAACAGAACTGAGAACCTAGAAAGGAATCCATACACCCACACACCTTTGTGATTTCATTTTTAACGAAGGTGCCAAGAACATACATTGGAAAAAAAACAGTCTCTTCAATAAATGGTGCTGAGAAAACTATATATTCATATGCAGAAGAATGAAACTAGACCCCTATCTCTTGTCATATACAAAAATCAAATCAGAATGGATTAAAGACTTAAATCTAAGATCTCAAAATATGAAACTACTACAAGAAAATATTGGAGAAAGTCTTCAGGACATTGGTCTGGGCAAAAATTTCTTAAGTAACACCCCATGAGCAACAAAAGCAAAAATGAACAAATGATGTCACATAAAGTTAAAAAGTTTCACACAGCAAAGGAAACAAAGTGAAGAAACAACCTACAGAATGGGAGAAAATACTTGTTAACTACTTGTCTGACAAATAATAACCAGAATATATAAGGAGCTCAAAAAATTATAGGAAAAAAATTGAATAATCCAATTTTTAAAATGGGCAAAATATTTCAATAGGCATTTCTCAAAAGAAGACATGCAAATGGCAAACATGCATATGAAAAGGTGATCAACATCACTGATCATTGGAGAAATGCAAATCAAAACTACAGTAAGATATCATTTGACTCCAATGGCAACAAAAGCCAAGATAGATAAGTGGGATCTAATTAAAATTCAGAGCTTCTGTACAGCAAAAGAAACCATCATTAGAGCAAACCGGCAATCAACAGAATGGGAAAAAAGTTTTGCAGTCTACCCATTTCACAAAGGGCTAATATCCAGAATTTACAAAGAACTAAAGCAGATTTACAAGAAAAAAAAACCCCGTTCAAAAGTGGGTGAAGGATATGAACAGACACTTTTCAAAAAAAGACATAGATGAGGCCAACAAACATGAAAAAATGCTCATCATCACTGGTTATTAGAGAAATGCAAATCAAAACCACATTGAGATACCATCTCATGCCAGTTAGAATGGTGATCATTAAAAAATCTGGAGACAACAGATGCTGGAGAGGATGTGGAGAAATAGGAACACTGTTACACCATTGGTGGGAATGTAAATTAGTTCAACCATTGTGGAAGACAGTGTGGTGATTCCTCAAGGATCTAGAAATAGAAATTCTATTTGACCCAGCAATCCCATTACTGGCTATATACCCAAAAACTATAAATCGTTCTACTATAAAGACACATGCACATGTATGTTCATTGCAGCCCTGTGTACAATAGCAAATACCTGGAACCAACCCAAATGCCCATCAATGACAGACTGGACAAAGAAAATGTGGCACATATACACCATGGAATACTACGCAGCCATAAAAAATGATGAGTTTGTGTCCTTTGTAGGGACTTGCGTGAATCTGGAAACCATCATTCTCAGCAAACTGACACAAGAATAGAAAACCAAACACCACATGTTAGGCAGGTATTGAACAATCAGAACACGTGGACTCAGGGAGAGGAGCATCACACACTGGGAACAGTTGGGGCAGGCCAGGGGAGGGACAGTGGGGGGTGGGGAGGGATAACATGGGAGAAATGCTGGATATAGTATGCACCTATGCAACAACCCTGCATGACCAGCACATGTACCCCAGAACCTGAAGTAAAATAAAATTTAAAGGAACAGCAGAGGGTGGGGAGTTGGGGAGAGATAGCATGGGGAGAAATGACAGATACAGGTGATAGGGAGGAAGGCAGCAAATCACACTGCTATGTGTGTACCTATGCAACAATCTTGCATGTTCTTCACATGTACTCCAAAACCTAAAATGCAATAAATAAATAAATAAATAATAAATTTTTTTTTAAAAAAAGAATAAGAGTAGAATCAGGCCCTAGCGGATATCAAAACACATAATAAAACTTCACTTATTAAGGCAAAAAAAAATGCTTATTTTGTTCTTGCCAAAAGAAACGCAGGCAGAAATGCTGGTAAGGATGTGAAGAAAAGGGAACCCCTATCCACTGCTGATGGGAATGTAAATTAGCACAACGACTTTGGAAAACAGTTTTGAGGCTCCTCAAAAAACTAAAAATTGAGCTACCATATGATCTAGCAATCCCACTCCTGGGTGTATACCCAAAAGAAAGGAGCTCGGTATATTGAAGAGAGAGATCTGCACTCCCATGTTTGTTGCAGCACTGATCACAATAGCCAAGATTTGGAAGCAACCTAAGTGCCCATCAACAGATGAGTAGAGAAAGTGTGCTACATATATACCATGGAGTACTCTTCAGCCATAAAAAATAATGAGATCCTGTCACTTCCAACAATATGGATGGAACCGGAGGTCGTTATGTTAAGTGAAACAAGCCAGACACAGAATGACAAACATTGCATGTTCTCACTTATTTGTAGGACCTAAAAATCAAAACAATTGACTTCACGGAGATAGAGTGTAGAATCATGGTTACCAGAGTCTGGGAAGGGTAGCGTGTCTGGAATTGGGTGTGCTTGGGGCGAGTTGGGGATTGTTAACAAGTACAAAAAATAGAATAATACCTAGTATTTGATAGCACAACAAAATAATAACTTAATTGTACATTTTAATGTATCTAAAAGAGTATAATTGGATTGGTTGCCACAAAAAGGATAAGTGCTTGAGGGAATGGACACCAAATTTCCAATGAAATAGTTATTACACATCGCCTGTCTATATCAAAGCATCTGCTACCTGACAAACATATACACTTACTATGTACCCATGAAAATAAAAAAAAGAATTTACATGCAAAAAAAAATGTTAGATTTGAATATTTTCTATGATACTAAACTATATTATGATATTAAACCAGATAAGTTGTCTCAGATTGTTTCCTGGCACAAGTTACCTAGGTTAAAGGGCCTCAGTTCAGCCATCTATAAACTGAAACAGCAGCACTCAAAAGCCCTTTAGCTTCCTACGATTCTATAGTGCATTTTCATGACTCTTGTTAGATTACCTGTAACTATTTTTAGAATCTAAGTTTGCCTTCTCCCAGGTGCTCTGAATGTTTCTTGACGTGTTTTCTGTGCTGTCAGTTGATGTGTGTGACAGAGAATGCCAGCTAATTCTAATGTTAAGCTAAAAAGGATATTATTTTCAAAATACATTTGTGACGTGTTTAACAAAATCAAGGAGCAGTGATCCTTGTTTATAGTGTAGGTGGGACATGTCATTGCAGTTCTTCTGCAATATGTAAAATAAAAAGCTGACATTATTTGTGTTCAAGTCCAAAGTAGCATTTTGGGAAACTCTGGAGCTATTTTAGATACTTGTTTCTTTAAAAAAAAAATCAAATGTCATTGGGCCTAGTGTGTGTGTGTATAACTATTTGAGTGCATTTTATTTTCTTACCGTTTCCAGTAGCCTGAAAGGCTCATAAAAATGAGGAAGAATAAAGAAAAACCTCATGCATGACTATGGGTTATTTTGTAATAATTAGTCAGTGATTGGAAGCTTCTGAAACCATGGTCTGAAACATTAAATTGCAAGCTCATAACTGAATATCGTAGTTTCAATTTTCTGAAATACGACCCAAGAAAATTTAGAACCCTTAAGAACTAACATGGCAATGATTTCCCAGAACACTCATATCACTATAATTGGAGATGATATGGGAACATACCAGTGAGAGCAAAATACTATGATTTTGTGGGAAGACATTTTTGAGTCTGCAATGTGAAATTGAATATTGATTAAGAGGTGACTTTGTGGTGACCAATTATTAGGAAAAAGTTAATAATTGTGTCTGCATATTTCACTAAGTCTCTGTCTAGTGTCTGGAATTTGTGTTAGTTAAGTAACTATAAATAAAAACTAGCTGCCACTCAGGAAGTTCTGATTTTGGAGTTCCGCAAAAGACAGTAATACAGGAATCCATTTGCAAAATTTAAAAAGGAATCCCATAATTCTTGTAGAGTAGTGGGTTTCATGAATTGTTTTAGCACAAAGACTTTACCGTACACAATCAGGGCAACCCGCTCAGAAAAGTCTTGTCCCTAGGAAACAGTTAAACTTGAAAGAGTGTCGGGGTTCTTTTTTATTGTTTAAACATCTGTAGCAACAGTATGATACTGAACTTAAAAGGGAAACAATTATTTGCATGTATGTTAGTACTGCCCAAGCTCTTCCACCTAACAACTACATGAGTTTGGGAAAATCATTTCATCTCCCTAAGTTACTTACTGAGGTTATTTTGAGGTTCATAGAAGAAAATTCATGGGATACAGTAAAACTCTACATATGTAACATTATTGCATTGCATTTTGAAAAAAGGCATTAGAATTATTTAAGCACATATCCACTAGTCAGACAAAAATGAAAACTTTTTAGAGGAACATTTAAATCCAATGCAATGCTTTAAAATATAAGCACTACCAATTCACTGTTTTCTTAAATGTAGTTAACTTTTAATTATTAGCAGTGGATTGCCTACATAGTAATTTATCAACAGTAAAGCTTCAAACCTTCAACAGAAGCATTGTGCTAGGATAAACTTTGATTACTTTATCAGTGGGATTTTAATTAAAATGCAATGTTTAATGCTAGAGGGAAAATTGTTTGGGTTTTCTCTTTATACTCCACTAAACTCGGAAAAAGATATTGAAGACACATTTCACTTTTTAATCCCTACCTCAATATCCTAAAGATTATGAGAAAAAGTGCAGCATGACAAGGAAAATTATTTAATAATTATATCTTGAATATATACTGTTTGCAAATTTTAACAATTTAAGAGAAGTGCTAAATTTATATATAAATCATATAATTTATGGGATTTTTTTTTTCAACAAAACCTAGTGGAGGATGAGAAAAATATGTATGTGTGGATATACACAAAAAAAGATTTGCAAGGCATTGCTGATTGTAGAAATTGAAGATGAGGTTCATTTTACTCTTCTCGTTAAAATTGTTATGCTGAAATTTTAATACTAATATGCATAAAATGAGAAAAAAATTATTAGGTGATTTGATGGCTTATAAATCCAATGGAAGAAAAGAAATCATGAGTTAATATGAAATACATTTCATCCAAGTACATTTTAAGAGCATTTCCTTTAGGAAAGTTTCAAAACATTATAAAAACTGAGTATTCATTCAGATTGTAGCATGGCCATGTTATGGTGCCCTGATGGTTAATTCTGAATGTCAACTTGATTGGATTGAAGGATGCAAGGTATTGATTCTGGGTGTGTCTGTGAGGGTGCTGCCAAAGGAGATTAATATTTGAGTGAATGGACTGGGAAAGGCAGACCCACCCTCAGTTTGGGTGGGCACAATTTTAATCAGCAATCAGCTCTGCCAGATTAAAAGCAGGCAGAATTCAGCTGTGAATCCATCTGGTACTGGACTTTTTTTGGTTGGTAGGCTATTAATTGCTGCCTCAATTTCAAAACTTTTTGTTGGTCTATTCAGGGATTCAACTTCTTCCTGGTTTAGTCTTGGGAGGATGTGTGTGTCCAGGAATTTATCCATTTCTTCTAGATTTTCTAGTTTATTTGCATAGAGGTGTTTACAGTATTCTCTGATAGTAGTTTTTATTTCTGTGGGATTGGCGGTGATGTCCCCTTTCTCATTTTTTATTGCATCTATTTGATTATTCTCTTTTCTTTATTAGTCTGGCTAGTGGTCTATCTATTTTGTTATTCTTTTCAAAAAACCAGCTCCTGGATTCATTTATTTTTTGAGGGTTCTTTTTGTGTGTGTGTGTGTCTGTCTCCTTCAGTTCTGCTCTAATCTTAGTTATTTCTTGTCTTCTGCTAGCTTTTGAATTTATTTGCTCTTGCTTCTCTAGTTCTTTTAATTGTGATGTTAAGGTGTGAATTTTAGATCTTTCCTGCTTTCTCTTGTGGGCATTAAGATCTATATATTTCCCTCTACACACTGCTTTAAATGTGTCTCATAAATTCTGTTACATTGTGTCTTTGTCCTCATTGGTTTCAAAGAACATCTTTATTTCTGCCTTTTGTTATTTACCCAGTAGTCATTCAGGAGCAGGTTGTTCAGTTTCCATGTAAGTGTGCAGTTTTTAGTGAGTTTCTTAATCCTAAGTTCTAATTTGATTGCACTGTGGTCTGAAAGCCTGTTTGTTATGATTTCCATTCTTTTTCATTTGCTGAGGAGTGTTTTACTTCTACTTAAGTGGTCAATTTTCAGTAAGTGTGAAGTGGTGGTGAGAAGTTATTTTCTGTTGATTTGAGGTGGAGAATTCTGTGCATGTCTATTAGGCCTGCTTGGTCCAGAGCTGAGTTCAAGTCCTGGATATCCTTGTAAATTTTCTGTCTTGTTGATCTAATATTGACAGTGGGTATTATTGTGTGGGAGTCTAAGTCTCTTTGTAGGTCTCTAAGAACTTGCCTTATGAATCTGGGTGCTCCTGTATTGGGTGCATATATATTTAGGACAGTTAGCTCTTCTTGTTGCATTGATCCTTTTGCCATTGTGTAATGCCCTTCTTTGTGTCTTGTGATCTTTGTTGGTTTAAAGTCTGTTTTATTAGACTAGGATTGCAATCCTGTTTTTTTTTTCTTTCCATTTGCTTAATAAATCTTCCTCCATCCCTTTATTTTGAGCTTATGTGCATCTTTGCACGTGAGATGGGTCTCCTGGATTCAGCACACTGATGGGTCTTGACTCTTTATCCAATTTGACAGTCTGTGTCTTTTTATTGAGGCATTTGGTCCATTTACCTTTAAGGTTAATATTGTTATGTGTGAATTTGGTCCTGCCATTATGATGCTAGCTAGTCATTTTGCCCATTAGTTGATGCAGTTTCTTCAACTAACTAATTGATGGTCTTTACAATTTGGTATGTTTTTGCAGTGGCTGGTATGGGTTGTTCCTCTCTATGTTTAGTCCTTCCTTCAGGAGCTCTTGTAAGGCAGGCCTGGTGGTGACAAAATCTCTCAGCATTTGCTTGTCTGTAAAGAATTTTATTTCTCCTTTGCTTATGAAGCTTAGTTTGGATGGATATGAAATCCTGGGTTGAAAATCCTTTTAAGAATGTTGAATATTGGCCCCCACTCTCTTCTGGCTTGTAGGGTTTCTGCAGAGACATCTGCTGTTAGTGTGATGGGCCTCCCTTTGTGGGTAACCTGACCTCTCTCTCTGGCTGCCCTTAACATTTTTTCCTTCATTTCAACCTTGGTAAATCTGACAATTATGTGTCTTGGGGTTGCTCTTCTTGAAGAGTATCTTTGTGGTGTTCTCTGTATTTCCTGAATTTGAATGTTGGCCTGTCTTGCTATGTTGGGGAAGTTCTCCTGGATAATATCCTGAAGAGCGTTTTCTAAAGTGGTTCCACTGTCCCCATTACTTTCAGGTACACCAGTCAAATGTAGATTCGGTCTTTTCACATAGTCCCATATTTCTTGGAGGCTAGTTTCTTTTCACTCTTTTTTCTCTAACTTTGTCTTCTAGCTTTATTTCATTGAGATGATCTTCAATCTCTGTTATCCTTTCTTCTGCTCGATCAATTCTGCTATTGATACTTGTGTATGCTTCATGAAGTTCTTGTGCAGTGTTTTTCAGCTCCATCAGGTCATTTATATTCTTCTCTAAACTGGTTATTCCAATTAGTAATGCATCTAACCTTTTTTCAAGGTTCTTAGCTTTCTTGCATTGGGTTAGAACATGCTCCTTTAGCTCAGAGGAGTTTCTTATTACTAACCTTCTGAAGCCTACTTCAGTCAACCAAACACCGCATGTTCTCACTTATAAGTGCGAGTTGAGCAATATGAACACATGGACACAGGGAGGAGAACATATCACACAGGGGCCTGTCGGGGGGTGGGGGGCTAAAGGAGAGATAGCATTAGGAGAAATACCTAATGTAGATGACAGGTTGATGGGTGCAGCAAACCATTATGGCATGTGCCTACCTGTGTAACAAACCTGCACATTCTGTACATGTATTCCAGAACTTAAAGTATTTTTTAAAAAGCAGGCAAAAGAGCATTGAAAGACTAGTCTGGTTTAGTCTTCTGGCCTACACATTCTTCCATGCTGGATGCTTCCTGCCCTCAAACCTTGGACAACAAGTTTTTCAACTTTGAGACTCGGACTGGCTTCCATGCTCTTCAGCTTGCAGATGTGCTATTATGGAAACTCACCTTTTGATCATTTGAGTAAACACTCCTTAATAAACTTCCCTTTATATCTACATCTATCCTATTAGTTTTGTCCCTCTAGAGAACCCTGACTATGGCAGATGCCAACTATAGCTTCTATTATGGGAAATACTAACAGTTTGTATTTCACATTAACTTCTCCATCATTATACCATTATTTCATGTTATCAAGACACTAAAGTTACAAATACAGACTATCATATGTGAAAATAAAATCTTATAATTTATTATTTAGGTATTTCTAAACATGTCATGATTTGAAAAACGATGCATAAATGTTTTTATCTTTCTACCAAACTTCTTGTTTCTTTTGAGATAGAGTTTTGTTTTTGTTGCCCAGGCTAGAGTACAATGGTGTGATCTCAGCTCACCACAACCTCCGCCTCCTGGGTTCAAGCAATTCTCCTGTCTCAGCCTCCTGAGCAGCTGGGATTACAGGCATGTGCCACCAAGCCCGACTAATTTTGTATTTTTAATAGAGGTGGGGTTTTTTCCATGTTGGTCAGTCTGGTCTCAAACTCCTGACCTCAGGTGATCTGCCTGTCTTGGCCTCCCAAAGTGCTGGGATTATATGTGTGAGCCACTGCATCCAACCCCTTCTACTAAAGTTTAAAAAAATTCATCAACTTTTATATGAGGAAAAAATATAAAATATTTCTAGCTTAAATGACTACATGCTGATTATTACATCTGCAAAGACAAGTGAAGAATTGACAAACATATCATTTGAGAAATTGTGCTTTTCATATAAATTACCTGGATGGGATTTTTATGCTGACACAACTCTCTGGATAAAACAAATTCTCCACTTTTTTTTAAAAAAAACAAACCTTTGTAAACTGTCTTTCTTAATTTTGTGTCATAAAGTGAGCCCCTTCTAGCATTAAGCTCAGCTTAAAACAAGCACTGATTTCAAGTGAAAGTGTGGAATAATTTGGATGCAAGAGACTGTGGCAAAACTTGGAGTCTGTTCATGTCTGTAATACAGTTTTATGTTTAGTACAGTGTTCAGAGATCTTCCTGAAGTAAATTCCTCATGATTATTTTGCATGCCTTATTAGTTCTAAAACTTCTCCTACACGTTAGTATTACCTGGACAAAACATACATACAACACCATTGCTGACCCCCAAAATCCAGAACACATGGAAAACTAAAGGAATATTATAATCTGACTCTGTATTTATCTGATGTCATTCCTTTCTATCTTCAAACAAAGAGTCTCTCCCACCTTAGGGGTTTAGCATTTGCAATTCTCTATCACGTTTGCTTCTTAATCATCAGGTTTTGGGTCTATACTGCTCTCCTCTATAAGAGGTCTTTTTGGACATTCAATGTAAAACAGATTCAAACAGTCCTTATCCAATCAATAATCATTGCATTCCCCTGTGTTGCTTTCTTCATTAAATTTTCCTAGTTAAAACTGTCTTGTTTAATTATTTTTATGTTTATGACCTGTCTCTCTTCACTAGAATGTAAAACATAAGACAGCTCCAGGAGCACACAGAACTTTTTGTTTGTCTGTTTGTTTTTTTAAAGACAGGGTCTCCCTCTCTGTTGACCAGGCTGAAGTGCAATGGCATAATCATAACTTATTGCAACCTACAACTCCTGGACTCAAGCAATTCTCCTTCCTCAGCTTCCTGAGTAGCTGGGATTACAGGCATGAGCACCTGTTTTTTAAATTTGTTTGTTCGTTTTAACCACAGTGTTTAAAATACTGCCTGGCACATTACTAATCCTCAGAAAGATATTTTTGAATAAATAAATGACAAACGAAAATCAATGAATGAATAAAGTTTATGTAGGGTTTGTTTTCCAAATCATAGTCAAATATAAACAAAAATGTACTCATCAATAAAAATCATGACACTTTCATTAGAACAAGTTACTAAATAAGGCTCTAGATTAAATCAATTAATGAAACAAGGCAAACGTGTAATTTATCATATACACTTGAACTATTTACTATCATATAATAGCAAAATCTCAAGTACTTTAAAACACACATGGTACTTCGAATTCCATTTGGCAGATTTAGAATCTAAATTATTAAGCATATATTCTTTAGTTGCTCAAGAGATCAGCCTAACAGGGTGCAATGTGAAGAAATAGCTGGAACTAACACCTATCACAGTAAATACAGAAAGGTAGCATTTTTCAACTTAAAATGGATTATATTTGAAGAATGAGGAAAAGATGACCCCAGGGCTCAAATGTAATAGACTTTTAAAAGGTGAGGTTGCCCTTGATGCTGCGGAAGGTTAAACACTGCTAGAGTAAACCGTAGGCTAAATTGATGAGATCTGCTCTAAGTTCTATTATCTTATGTGAACTAGCTCTAAGGTAGGTTGTTCCCTCTTGTTAGAAACTCTACTGGATACTTTGGAGATTGGCAAACACTAGTGATCTGTGACCGGAAGTTCCACACCAGTGCATCTCTATTAACCGTGCTGACCAGGTGTTTCTTATCTTCCGTGTTGCTCCTCCAGATTTTTGGCTCCATAAAAATACTCTTTTTGTTTCATGGTTCTATCCATATGCTTTTTCTGACTGTGTTACTTCTTTTAGGAATGCTGCACTTGTCTTGCCGACTACCATTCTTCAAGTGTTAATTTACATATACATCAATCAACTCTCACAATATTTGTTGATGTGGCCACTTGTAAAAGAACTCTCTATGTAGTGGAAAATTTACTAAGTCTGGGAGCAGTTCACCCCATTGCTTGACTCTGAATTCTAATATAGAATTCTCCATATTAGGCCAAATTCTTTATACTTAGAGCTTTTCTAAATTGATTCCTGTTTTCTTTTTGAAGCCTCTTTTATGTAAGATGTCTTTGAATATTTTTATATATTTATTATGCCACTTCAAGTCTTCTCTTCTTCATTAAAGATAAACATACTTAGTTCAAAGTAGTTAGATTCTGGCCCATCCCGCTGACCTCCACCTCCCTCAACAGCACCATCAAAAGGACTCCTTCTATAGCATTTCCAGTCAAGAGTTCTGGCCTCTATTGAAATACTGATTTTCTGGCCTGTTCATAAGGAGTCTAACTCCCTAAATAGCAAATGGGCTGGACAGGCTACTTCCTAAGACCAGAGAATCCTACCCCTGACATCAGAGACCTGCATTTATTGATGGTAAGCGCACCATGCATCCCCTTCCTGTAAAAACTATATACCTTTCCCCATGTTATCCTAATTGCACCATGCGACACTGGCATCTTCTGATCCAACTGCCCACCATCTCTCCCCTTTTCAAAACTGCACAATTCCTCTGGAACTTCATTTCATATTAAATATAATTCCATAGATACTCAAACTTTTTAGTAAACATTCCATCCACTTTTATTTCATTAGCTGAAACCTGCTTCCTTTACTGTTTATACCTCCCTAAAAGCTGACATGATTCCATCATGTATTGTTCAAACTGGGATATTTTTGAGAGTAAATAGATAAACTACTAGTAAGTATCATATGAGATTAGGGGTAAACTGGGACTGGGACTGTCCTGAACAAACCAGGATATAAGTCTATAATAGTTTCCTGGGGCTGCCATAACAAATGACCACAAATGAGTGGTTTAAAGCAACAGAAATGTATTCATATATAGTGGAGGAAACTAGAAGTCTGCAATCAAGATGTCAGCAGGTTTCCTTCCTTCCAGAGGCTCTGAGGGAGAAGCAGTCTCATGTTTCTCTCCTAGCTTCTTGTGGTTGCCAACAATCCCTTGGCATTTCTTGACTTTTAGATACATCACTCCAATCCCTGCCCATATCTTCACATTGCCTACTTAAGTATGTCACTGTCTCCTCCTACTCTCTTATTAGGACTTACACTAAATGTCAGAGTCATTCTAATTCCACATGATCTTTCCTTGATCTTTAATTACATCTGCCAAGAGCCTTAGTCCAAACAAGGTTACACTGTGAGGTTCAGGTCAGCATGGATTTTTGAGGGACATGGTTTGACACACTGCAATCATCAAGCTATCTCCAGGATGATGGTTCCTCTCCCATATTCCATAGCCTTTGGAGTTGTGAGGTACAGTGAACACGTTCTCTCCCAGTGCCATTTCTACATTATCCCTTAATCTTGTATTAAAATATCCATCTTGATACCTATGTCAGTTGGTTAAGCCATATCCCTTTTTTCTTTTTTTTTTTTTTGCTTCAATCTTAGTAGAGTCCCTTCTTTTATCAAAATCTATTTAAGTTCAACATTCATATGAATGAAGCCATAATACCCCAAAAAAAGTCATTCACTTGATAGTCTCTGCTCCATTGACCTTTACCCCAACTCTTTTTCAGGCTTCGATTCCGTGACTCATACTATAGGTGGCAAATTATAAAAATATCCATTTCAAAAATGGTTAAACGTCAGACATTTTATACAGTTTAATGAAATAGAATTTGTTCTCAATTCTCTGCCTGATATGGCTTGGATCTGAGTCCTTACCCAAATCTCTTGTCAAACTGTAATCCCCAATGTTGGAAATGGGGCCTGATGGGAGGTGACTGGATCATGGGGGCAGTTTCTCATGAATGGTTTAGTACCATCACCTCGATCCTGCCCTCACAATAGTGAGTTCTCACATAATCTGGTCATTTAAAAGTATGTAGCACTTCCCTGCTCTCCCACCAGGTGAGATGTCTCTCCATCACTTTGCTTTCTGCCATAACTGGAAGCTTCCTGAGGCCTCCCCAGAAGTAAAAGCCACTATGCTCCCCATACAGCCTGCAGAAGCATTAGCCAATTAAACCTCTTTTCTTTACAAATTACCCAGTTATAGGTATTTCTTTGTAGCAATGCAAGAAAGGACTAATAACAAAGGGGTAATAACTTTACAGCAGTGCAAGAAAGGACTGATAACACTGCCTCATTGTCCTTCTGTCATACTTTCCCCCAAACATACTAATCCTGTGTCAAACTAATTGGCCCTTTTCTCTTCTCACACACATGGTGTCTGTGGAAAATCCTACACTAAGGCAACTTGTTGCTACTTCATTTTGGTTTCCATACATTATTGTGTTAGTGTTGCCTAGAGCACTTAGTCATCACTTGACTGGTTCTTCACAGCGACTATTTCAACACAGCGACTATTTCAAACCTTCTCCACTCTGTTCCTTCTTCCCACACCATCCTTCACCCATCATGCTACCTGTCCTCCTACTTTATAAAGGAAAACAAAGATGACACATGGAAAATTTCTTCGTTTTCTGAAATTCTGTTTTAACATTTTGCTGCATTTACATCTTATTTTCTCATTTCCATCCTACCACAATGGTATAAAATACCCCCACTTCTTATTTAATAATAGTTTTTCTGCTTGCAGAAAACTATTTTGCACACCATCCCTTTATCTCCAAGGATGCTCCTCCACTGATTATTTCCTGTGTGCCACTCTCTTGTAGCTCCTACTTCAAGCAGCACTCCTATCAAATATTGAGAGAGCACATCTACATTTGAGGTACCATCCAAAACACTGTGAAATTAATAACGAACAATATATTCACTGCCACTCCCTTCATGAAACTTATAATCTGTTTAACAAGAGACTAATTCAACACAACATATATATGTACACACATATATATATACACATACATATATATATTTTTACGTGGACTCTCTTTCACTCAGACTGAAGGGCAGTGGCATGATCTTGGTGGCTCACTGCAACCTCTACCTTCCAAGTTCAAGTGATTCTCCTGCCTCATCTTCCTGAATAGCTGAGACTGCAGGCACCTGACACCACACCCAGCTAATTGTATTTTTAATTGTAATTTGTATTTTTAGTAGAGATGGGGTTTCACCATGTTGGCCAGGCTGATCGCGAACTCTGACCTCAAGTGATCCACCCACCTCAGCCTCCTTCCCAAAGTGCTGGGATTACAGGTGTGAGCCACTGTGCCCAGCAAACAGACCATATTTTCTTTTCATCATATATTTTCTCCCATTTGTCTTTTAACTCTAAATTTTTTTTGTCATACAAAAATGTTTTTATCTTAATTTTATTTGTATTCTATGTTTACATAGTCAAAGTTTTTTCTCTTTAATTGCATGTATATTTGAGACACACTTAAAAAGACTTTTCTAACATCCAGGCTATAGAGTAAGTCTCCACATTTTCTTCTATTACGTTCATGGTTTCTTTTTTCACAATATTTTCTGATAATTTTGAGTTTGTTCTTTTTATGGTAAAGTATTCATCTATTTTTTACCTACCCAGTCACTATCCAGTTGACACAACCCCATTTCTTAAAAAGATCTATCTTTGCAGCTGTAATTTTTGATACTATCTTTATCAATTACTAAATTTTCACTTGTAGTTTAAGCTATTATTAAACTTTCTATTCTATTCCACTGGTCAATATTCCTATTTAGGTACCAGTTCCATGCTATTTAGAGAGGCTTTACAGCTTGTTTTAATATGTGCAGCTATTCCTCCCTCATATGTCTTTTTCAGTGCTTTCTTAGCTATTCCTGGGTGATGTTTTTAAAAAATCAACCTGTGTAGATTTAAAAAACCGATGGTTTTTGGGGGGATTAAATTAATTAGGGAGAGCTCACATCTTCATAATTTTCAGTTATTTTTATCCAAGAACAAGGGATATCTTTTAATTACTTTCAAGGCTACTTTTGTGCTTTTCAGGAAGGTTTTAACTTTTTCTGCATATAATTTTGCAATTTCTTGATAGCTAAATTTATTTCTAAGTATTTTTATAATGCTACTCTTAATAAAATTTTCTCTTTTATCACATCTTCAACCCAGTTATTGTTTTTATATGTAGAGTACTGGGTTTTGTCTGTAACTTTTTTATCCTTTTTCTTAATAAATACTTTTATACTTTGCGTTTGTTTTATCATTGTTTCTCTGGGTTTTTCAGGTGCAGTATTATAGCATCTGCAAATAAAGTTTTACTTTTTTGTTTTTACTTATCATTTATTTACTTACTTTTTAACTGTTTTAATTGCATTGACTGACACTTTTGACATTACATAGAAGTGGATATTGTGATCGTCCTTGTTCCCCACCATAATGGGAAGCTTTTTGTGTTTCTTGATTAAGAAAGAAACTGGCTTTAAAATTATGTTTTTATAACACTGAAGAGTACCAAATCCATTCATAAGTTTTTGAGTACTTTTATTATAAATAGATGTTGAATTTTCAGCATCAATGGAGATAAACATGTTTTTTGTGTCTGTTAATTTGTTTAATGTTGTTAAATATTATGATTAATATTAAACCATATTTACGTGGCTGGTATAAATACTACCTCAACTTTGTATTAGTCTGTGCAGACAGCCATAGCAAAATATCATAAACTGAGTGGCTTGAACAACTCAGAAATATGTTTCTCACAGTTCTGGGGACTGAGAAGTCTAAGATCAAGGTGGCAGCAAGGTAGATTTAATTCTGAAGTCTCTTCTCTTGGCATATAGAGAGCCATGCTCTCATTATATAGTCATTTGACCTCTTCTTTGTCCACATGTGAAGAGACAGTGATCTTTGTAGTGTCTCTTCTTATAAGGATACTAATCGTATGGAATCGTGACTCCTACCCTTATGAACCTGTAAACCATAATTACTTTTATAAAGATCCTGTTTCCAAATACAGTCATATTGGGGATTAGAGCTCCAACATGTGAATTTTCCCCTTCTCCCTCCCCCAAATTTATGTCATTTATTGCATACAAAATACATTCATTCCACTGGTCTCAAAGACGTAACTTATTCCAGCATCAACTCGAAAGTCCAAATTCTTACTATAAAACATTCATCTAAATCAATATGGGTAAGACTGAAAGTACAATTCATCCTTAGGCAAAATTTGTCTCCAGTTGTGAACCTGTGAGAACAGACATGTTGTGTGCTTCTAAAATACAATAGTAGTACAGGACTAAGATAAAAATTTCCACACCAAAATGACTACACAGGAAAGAAGGAAAAGGTGATGGTTTCCAAGTAAGTCCAGAGCTTAGCAAGGAAAATTGCATTAGATTTTAAGTATTAAGGACAATTTTATTTGGTTCAGTGCTCTGCCTTCCAGGCCTATTGGGGTGGCAGCATCAGTCCCATGGCTCTGTGGGGTGGCTTCACTTGTTTTGCTAGGAGAGCCACTTCTGCCCACAGGTTTCTCTTTGGTAGCCCTATTTTCTGCAATCTCAAAAGAAACAGCCCTGCTTCATCGGCCTTTGGTGGGAGTCGCTGCCTTGATGATCCCTAAATGCCCTTAGGGCCATTCTTCTTTTTGCTTAAAGAGTATCACACATTTTTAGCCTGTATTAGTCTGTACTCACACTGCTAATAAAGACATACTCAAGAATGGGTTATTTATAAAGGAAAGGAATTTCACTGACTCACAGTTCCACATGAATGGGGAGGCCTCACAATCATGGCTGAAGGCTAATGAGGAGCAAAGTCACGTCTTACATGGGAGTAGGCAAGAGAGTTTGTGTAGGGGAACTCCCATTTATAAAACCATCATATCTCTTGAGACCTTTTTCACTATCATGTTAACAGCAAGGGAAAAACCCACCCATTGATTCAATTACCTCCCACCAGGTCCCTTCCATGACACACGGGAATTATGGGAGCTACAATTCAAGATGAGATTTGGGTGGGGACACAGCCAAACCATATCATAGCCAAATAGCTCTATAGTTCAGTCTTGTAGAATCCAAGAAGTTCACAACCTTTCACTCAGTCTTGTGTTTTCTCTTCCCTGTAATTCAAACTGACAGTGTCTCTGGTGGTATAATCCTTTCTCTATTCCTGGATTCTTCTGAGATGGCGGATTAAGTCCATGAGTTGAACCCATAATCAATTCATCAAATGATTGTTCAGTCACAACCCTACAGTTCTTTTAAGAACAAGATTTCTCATTTTTTTCGATGTAGATAGGCTATAAATTTTCTAAATATTCAAGATCTGATTCCTTTTTATCCTAGCAGTATTTTCTCCAATTATCTCTCTCCTTATGCCTTTTATTGTAGTCAGGAGAAACCAAGCTAAGCCTTAACACTTTGCTTAGAAATCTCCTCAGCTAAATATCGTATTTCACTGCTTGCATATTCTACCTTCCACAAAACATTTGAACACAGTTCAGCCAAGTTGTCTGCCACTTTATAACAAGGATTGTCTTTTCTCCAGTTTCTAATAACTTGTTTTTTTTTCCTCTGTCTGAGACCTCACCAGAATGACTTTTAGTGTCCACATTTCTGCCAACATTCTGTTCATGACTATTTATGTATTCTCTAAGAAACTGGAAGCTTTCTCTCCAGCTCTCCTCTTTTCTTTCTGAGTCTTTATTGAAATCTCCTTTAACATTCGTATTTCTTACCATCAGTCTCTTCTCAGCAAGCCAGGCATTTTATAGCATACTCCTCTTACCTCCTCCAGCCTCTACCTGATACCTATGTCCAAAGCTACTCTTACATTTTTATGTTATGTGCTATAGCAGCACCCCAATTCTGTGTACCAAAATCTGTGTTAGTTTGATCAGGCTTCCATAACAAAATATGGGTATATTACCACAGATTGAGTAGCTGAAGAAACAGAATTGTTTTCTCTCACAGTTCTAGAGGCTGAGTAGTCCAAGATCAAGATACCAGATGATTTGCTTCTGGGTAAAGGCTGTCTTCCTGTGGAGAGCAGGAGCAAACTCTCTGGTGTCTCTTATATGGACGTTAATTCTGCCAGAACTGGGCCTTACTCTTGTGATCTCATCTAACCTTAATTATCCCTTAAAAGCTCCATCTTGAAATGCCATCACGTTGGGTGGTAGGGCTTCAACATGGGAATTTTAGGGGAACACAAACATTCAGCCCATAATAGACATAGTGAATTACTGGTGGTGGTAGAGTCTACTCTCTAATATTCCATTTAAAAACTTGGCAATGCTTACAAGAAATATTAGTCCAAGATTTCCTTTGTTAACTAAATTTAACAGGTTATATATCAATTAAATGTTTTTAATCATTTTTCATACACTAAATTGTCTTTAAAAGTTTGGTAGAATTAGTTGGTGAAGCCATTTATTTCTGATACTGGTTTTCTAAGTAATTCATTTACAACTGTATTTTAACTATAAAAATGTGTATGTTTAATTCTTCTAGACTTAATGGAGTTAATTTTGTTACACTAATTTTTTTCTAAAGGTATTTATTTGTATAGAGCTCTGCCTGTGCTTCTCAACAGTGAAGTGACTGGGGACTTGTCTAGTTGTAGTCCAATTAAAAAAAATTGAGACTTAAGTCTAACTAAATTTTGATATTTTTGTATTCAAGTATCATGGCACATATATACTATAATAATGTTTTTCATTGTTATAATATTTGTTTCTACCCATTTGCCATTTTTTATATAAGAATATGCATTTACTTCTACCTAGTCAGGAGATTGATGAGAGGTTCCTCAAGGTCAGAAACCTGCCTTCTCCTCACTATAATATACTATAGAGTACAAAACTCATAGTCAGTGTTCAGAAAATATTACTAAAAAAGCAATATGAATCATAATAGATATTTGACATTTCATAATAATCTTCTAGCAGCATGTTATACAGTACCCCATACTAACAAAAATTGACTTAAGAAAACATATCTTTGTATATAACTTTTAATAAAATTGTAGCTATACAATTTTGTTATACTCCACAAATAACTCTAAATAATGTATTTGGAGAGTAGCAATTGTCAAGAAGTATGAATAAGAAATGATAATTTGACACTTAAAAGAGTGAAAGTTTTGTGCCTTTAACCATAAACAGAGAAATAAGTGAGAACAAAAAAAAATATGCCAAAGGAAATATTTATGAACTAGTTGGAGTTCAAGCACAAATACATTTAACATCTGAGCGAAGTTCACTGTTTTTTTGTACATCCTTGTCAAAGATTTACTTCCACCTACTTTCACTCAATAAATGAGTGGCAGTTTGACTATTTACAGAGTAGAATTCCAGGAATCCATTAAACCTTTCTAAATGTCACTAATGACATGATCATATTTTTTTTTTGAGAGGCAACCATTTCTTCAGGTTGGTTTTGTTAGTGAATTTTCCCATTCTCTATTAGCATCATTATCGAACATGAAAACAAGGTAGAAGCATCACCATTAGAGTATCAAGTGAGCACCAGCACAGCACTTTTCTGAATCACTGATCTGCTGTCAGCAATAAGCAGTCTATCAAGGGGAAAGTGACCTCCAGAGAAACTTCACTTTATCTGTAATGTTTCATTGGTTATAGGCTTCTTTTAGCATGGGATACAAAATGGAGATCCTGTCATTAAAAATCATTCTAAATAATTTCACATAGTATCATTTCAGAGCAAAAGTTCATCTAAAACTAGTGAATGCGGTATTTATTTTAATAAAAGGAAGAATTAATCATACTCTTGTAGTCTAAGTTTGAATGGTCTATTTTCATGATTTTTATTTTACTTGCTGTATTTAAATAGTAACCAGACAGTTGAAACTAATATGCCATTAAATTTCAAATTTTCAGACACATTTTAATGCACAAAAATAAAACTTGCAAACTGATTCAAATTAATCAAGTATGACTGTTCCAAATGCAGCAAATTATGTTGCACAAGCTTTTTAAAAATGTTTATTTCAACATATTAGATTCTTTGCACTGCATTATTGTACCAGTTGGGTCAAGGAAAGAAAGATTTATGCATGGAATTAGCTGCCATATACATCTGTAGAGTCACAGACATGTGTATAACAGTAGGGATGGCACGTGTTATGATTTAGATATAGCAATAAAAGTTATTTAACAACCGGCCTTTTACATGGCATAAATATGAGGATAGCTAATTCTCTACATAATTTATAAATAAGTTCAATAAGTATATCAAAAGTGTGATCTATTATGTATTCTGGGAGACATCTGAGAAGAAAATTATTTGCTTTTTCTGAAATATTTTATAATTGAAGCAAGATGTTTAGCATTAATTTGTCTTAGTTTTTTAATACTTACAATTCTCACCTTTGCTTTGCATTTCTGGGCTTAGCCTGAGGCCAATCACAGTCTGAGTATAGCTATGGATTATTAGGCTATGTCTGATGTGCACTAATTTTACTGGGCCAAAATGTCCTGTTGGCTTTCATTATTATATTGATGATAAGCTTCATTTAAATATTATTATTTAGGTGAAGATTTTTTATCTTTGAGCTTTACACAATAAATAGCAATTGAGTAGACTTGAATGTATATTTCTTTGCTTGCCATTAAAAATCAAGCAGCCTATCTGCTTACATATACAAATATATTAGAACCTTACACACTCCTCTAAGGCCAAGTAGTGAAAATATTCTGAGTGAGAAAGTGTTGGCATTTCTAGCAGTAAAATCTTGACAATCCATTATGATTAAAATTAAATTAATTTCTCTTCTGCCCCCTCCAAAACATAGGATACTTTATTCCCCATCTCAATTCATGAATTCCACAATTACCCAGTCTGTCAAGCTGGAATTCCTGTTGTCATGGTTAACAGCCCTTCTTGCCTCAAACTTTATTTTCACTAATTTGTGTCATTTCTTCCTGTGCAAGGTCTTTCAAGTCATTCAACTCCATTCTTTCCTCACTTTCAAGGATATATTTCATCTGCAGATTTTATGTGCAATATTTGGGCCTTCATTTCTGATGCCATGAAATAACATTATAGTGCAAGGGTGGGAGGATGTAATTAGCATGGGAACACAGGAACAACTTTTAATCTGCAGTAGTTAATTGTTTCATAAAATGTACACCAAACTTGATCATTGTACAGCATTGGGTCTTGGTATAATGGTTGAAAAATAATATGGTCTATATCGTGTACTCTGTTGCCAGTTATTAAAAATAATTTTGATAATGTCAGTTCCTTTTATAACAAACCATACAAATGCTGCATTGCCTGTAGAATAACATTCAAACTTCTTGGAAAGCCATACAAAGATCATCAACATAATTTTTGGCACATATATCTCCTACAATGTGTGTGTATATTGTGAGTTATGAAGAGTTACAGGCTGGGCACGGTGGCTCACACCTGTTATCCCCGCACTTTGGGAGGCCGAGGTGGGTAGATCACCTGAGGTCAGCAGTTTGAGATCAGCCTGGCCAACATGGTGAAACCCTATCTCTACTAAAAATATAAAAATTAGCCTGGCATAGTGGCGTGTGCCTGTAATCTCAGCTACTTGGGAGGCTGAGGCAGGAGAATCGATTGAACCTGGGAGGCAGAAGTTGCAATGAGCCGAGATCATGCCATTGCACTCCAGCCTGGGCAGCAAGAGTGAAACTCCATCTCAAAAAAAAAAGTTATGAATTGTTGGACTAACCCTAGGCACCTATATACATACTCTGTAGGATTCATATACTATAGAACATCAATGTATGGCAATTGGTTTTATTGACTGTGAACTAGTAATTAATATAAGTCATTACAGAGCAGATGGCTGTCAATGTTAGCTAAATCAACATGTCTCTAAGAGAATGGTCACAATTGTACCACATCCACTTTGGCTCTGTTTCATATGCACTGTGGGAAGGTGTCTATCTACAAGGTAGAAACACTTTATTTTCAATCTCAGTCTATTGTGGTCTTTATAAATTCCTGGTTTTAACCTAAGAGTTTTTATATATTTTATATATTTCAGTAATTTTAATAAAATGAGAAAAATGTGAAGACATTACCAAATAAAGGAGTCAAGTTAAATACTGGGGAAGACAGGAATGCAAGGGACATTATAAAAATACAATTGGCCCTTGAGCAACAGGGAGGTTAGATTGCTGACCTCCTGCATAGCCAAAACTCTGCAGATAACTTTGACTCCCCTAGAACTTAACTACTAATAGCCTGCTGTTGACTGGAAGCCTTATAGATAACATTAACAATTAGTACATATGTATATATTGTATATATGTAGTATTTGTACAGAAAAGTAAAGTGGAGAAAATTGTTATTAAGAAAATTATAAGGAAGAGATAATATATCTACTCTCTGTTAAATGGAAATGTATTATTAAGGTCTTCATCCTCTTTGTCCTCACATTAGGTAGGCTGAAAAGCAGAAGGAATAGGAAGGGTTGGTCTTGTCTCAAGAGTGGCAGAGGTGGAAGAAAATCCATGTATAAGTGAATCTGAGGAGTTTAAACCTGTGTTGTTCAAACCTGCGTTGCAATATTATTATTGCAATCCAAGGCGTCCTGGCAGTATACAAAACTTGCTACTCTGTTTCCTAATTTCTCTTTCCTATCAACTATAATACTTTTCACAATTCCCGTGAAATACTTTCCTTTTTATAGTCCAAATGTTTTAAAAATTTAAGAGTAAATGAGACCTAATGTTAATTCAACTATTCAAATTAAAGAAAACTTATTGGACATTTATTGTTTACAAAGCACAATTTCAGTGCTAACAATTATAACCTTCTAACAACTTACAGTGTAATTGAAGAGACAGATGCATAAATATCACTGGACAATAAAGACAGAGACTCATTCTCTTTCTGTGCTCTTTCACTGAATGGGACTCTTGACCGCCCAGTGGAAAGATCACTTTACCTGCTTCCTCTATATTCTCTTTCAAAAGCAGTAACCAACCTCAGTGAACCATATTTTCACCCATTCATTTTTGTTCTTCCCTGGCATCCTCTACCTACCTACTTACCTACCTAAATTCATATATAAATAAGTAATTCTTATACTTTCACTATCTATATTTAGCACATCATGTCTCCTTGATTCTATCTCCAAAATAATAAATCTTAAATGTGCCTACCACTATGGCAGTTGCCAATTCTAAACAACACCAGAGTAAGTATATTGAATCCTGTCTATCTCTAGCTTAAGCACAAATTTATCACTGTTGCAAGTAAGACTCTTGCATGAGCTCAACTCATCCTTGACTTCTCCTATTAGCACATATTTATTGAGAGCCCAAGAATGCCAAGGTCAGTGCTGGATATACAATAGTGTGGAAGATGCATATGTTGTCTTGCTTTTAGCAATCTTACATTCTAGTTCAGGATACAGAAACAAATATATTAGTAAACAAATAAATTATAATACATTTTGATGAATGCCATAAAGAAAACAAATTTGGTTCTAAACCATAATGAGATTAGGAAACACCAATTAGATACAGTAGCCAGAAAGCCAATGAGAAGGTCACTTAAGAAAAGGCTTAGACTGTCAAGGAGACAGCCACAGGAAGAGTGGGGATAAACCATTTCAGGCACGGAGATCTGCATATCTAAAATCCATGAAATGGGGAACAGAAAAAGCCTGAGGGAAAAATAAAAATAATAGCAAAGAAGAGGGTCAGAAAAAGTGGTTGACAAGTAGGTAAGGGCTTGTTGATATGGTTTGGCTGTGTCCCCACCCAAATTTCATCTTGAATTTTGGTTCCCATAATCCCCACATGTCCTAGAAGGGACCAGGTGGAGATAACGGGAGATAATTGGATCATGGGGCAGCAGTGTGAGATCAGACTAATACACTGGTATTTTTGTTTGTTTTTGCTGCGTAACAATTACACAAACTTAGTGGCTTCAAAAAACACAGTTATTACCTAATTCACAGTTTTTGTAGGGAAGGAATCTAGACATAGATTAACTGGTGCTCAGCTCAGAAACTTCGTCTCACAAGGCTGTAATCATGGTATTAGCCAGTGTCTTTTTTATTCCTAAGCTTAGTTCACATGGTTGTTGGCAGGTTTCATCTCCTTGCATTTGTGGAACTGAGGTACCCATTTTTTACTGGTTTCCAGCCAAGGTTCACGCTCAAGTCTTCTTTTTTTTTTTCCTTTTTTGTAATTATACTTTAAGTTCTGGGGTACATGTGCAGAACATGCAGGTTTGTTACAATAGGTATACACGTGCCATGGTGGTTTGCTGCATCCATCACCCTGTCATCTACATTAGGTATTACTCCTAATACTACCCCTTCCCTAGCCTTCCACCCCCTGCTATCCCTACCCTAGCCCCATACCCCCCAACAGGCCCAGAGTGTGATGTTCCCCTCCCTGTGTCCTCAATGTTCAACATCCACTTATGAGTGAGAAAATGCTGTGTTTGGTTTTCTGTTCTTGTCTCAGTTTGCTGAGAATGATGGTTTCCAGCTTCATCCATGTCCCTACAAAGAACATGAACTCATACTTTTTATGGCTGTATAGTATTCCATGGGGTATATGTGCCACATTTTCTTTATCCAGTCTATTGTTGATGGGCATTTGTGTTGGTTCCAAATATTTGCTATTGTGAACAGTGCCACAATAAACAAATGTGTGCATGTGTCTTTATAATAAAATGATTTATAATCCTTTGGGTATATACCCAGTAATGTGATTGCTGGGTCAAATGATATTTCTATTTCTAGATCCTTAAGGAATAGCCACACTGTCTTCCACAATGGTTGAACTAATTTGCACTCCCACCAACAGTGTAAAAGCATTCCTATTTCTCCACATCCTCTCCAGCATCTGTTGTCTCTTGATTTTTAATGATCGCCATTCTAACTGGCATGAGATGGTATCTCATTGTGGTTTTGATTTGCATTTCTCTAATGACCAGTGATGATGAGCTTTCTTTCATATGTTTGTTGGCTGCATAATTGTCTTCTTTTGAAAAGTTTCTGTTCCTATCCTTTGCCCACTTTTTGATGGGGTTTTTCTTTTTCTTATTAATTAGTTTAAGTAAGTTTCTTGTAGATTCTGGATATTAGCCCTTTGTCAGATGGGTAGATTGCAAAAATTTTTTCCCATTCTGTTGGTTGCCCGTTCACTCTGATGATAGTTTCTTTTGCTGTGCAGAAGCTCTTAAAAGTTTTATTAGATCCCATTTGTCTAATTTTGCCCTTTGTTGCCATTGCTTTTGGTGTTTTAGTCATGAAGTCTTGCCTATGCCTATGTCCTGAATGGTATTACCTAGGTTTTCTTCTTATAATGTTAGGTCTTATGTTTAAATTTTTAATCCATCTGGGGTGAATTTCTGTATAAGGTGTAAGGAAGGGGTCTAGTTTCAGCTGTCTGCCCATGGCTAACCAGTTTTCCAGAAACCATTTATTAAACAAGGAATCCTTTCACTATTGCTTATTTTTTTCAGGTTTGTCAAAGATCAGGTGGTTGTAGGTTGTGGCACTACTTCTGAGGCCTCTGTTCTGTTCTATATTTTTGTTTTGGTATCAGTACCATGCTGTGTTCAAGTGATTCTCCCACCTCAGCCTCTGGAGTAGCTGGGACTATAGGCATCATCATGCCTTGCAAATTTTTGTTTTGTTTTGTTTTGGTTTGGTTTTGAATATTCTAATGTTTTTCTGACTTCAGTTGGAGTCAGAGAAACTTTTAAACTTTTTTTAAAAACTTTTTTGGTTTTGTTATTTGTATTGATACAGACCATGCATATGACACAAAAATGAAATGAAAAAATAGCATTACTCTGCTTTAGTAATAATGAAAATCAATGAACAAGAACACATAAATATTCTAAACAATTCTAAATGCAAATATGCTATTTAAAAATTCCAGAAAAGATATTTAAATATTTGTGTTGAAGAAAATATCAGACATACCTTTACTCATGCACTAATAAATATTGATTTCTTCTTTTTTATCTTATCTCACAATTATCACTTATTTCTTCTAATATCCTAGGGGGTAGTCATTTATCACCCAGAATGGCATTAAATAGAAGTTCTATGAGGTCTGGAAGTTTGGTTTAAGGTTCACCTTTCATCATGGGAGCTTGGTTAATATCAGATTAGGATCATGCTATAACAGTTGAGGTTGGTTGGTTGGTTTGTTTTGATGGAGTCTCGCTTCGTTGCCAGGTTGGAGTGCAGTGGCAAGATCTTGGCTCACTGCAACCTCAGCCTTGGTTCAAGCGGTTCTCCTGCCTCAGCCTCCTGAGTAGCTGGGACTACAAGGCATGTGCTACCATGCCCAGCTAATTTTTGTTATTTTTAGTACAGACGGGGTTTCACCATGGTTGGCCAGGATTGTCTTGATCTCCTGACCTTGCGATCTGCCCACCTTGGCCTCCCAAAGCAGCCACCGTGCCAAGTCTAATGTGATCTTATATAGTGTAATTACACAGTGACATCTTTGCCAAATTCTACTGATTACAAACAAGTCACAGTTTTCATTGTGCTCAAAGAGGGTTGTGCAAAGACATAACACACTGGGGACCAACTTAGCATGTTTCTGCTGCAAAACTCAATCATGTAAGCCATAGTAAGGAATTTGGATTTTTTCTGAATGAAATGAGATGTGGAAGAGAAGGAAAATAGATGGAAGGAAAATAGTTAAAGGGAATAGTCCCAGGGAATTATGAAGAAAGGTGTACTTAATTCTGTTTATTGACTCAGATTTCTTGGAGAAGATGGGCTCCAGGATAATAGGACTGGTGGACAAACACAGAACCAGATAATATCAGAGAAAGATAACATCTTTACATAGACTGCAGGTAGACAAGAGCAGGATGTGCTTGGGGAACAGCAAGTAGCACACACTTAGCAGAGTGCTCAGGATGCACCAGTTCAATAGTACATGGAAACCCAATGGATTTGAAAGCAGTAGGTTATTTTTTATGGTCTTAAATGGAATCTATATTATCAGATATCCTAGTTTAGAAGATAAGCCTGGTGCTACCAATAGGAGAATGAATTAGAGTAAGAATTCATCAGACCAGTTAGGAGATCATTATTTTCAGAGAAATAACAAAAAAATTTTTAAATACATTTGAAATCTTTGAACTGCACAACAAGAACCAGAATAAGTTTCTTTCAAAATGCTGTATCCTAGTTAGTAAATGGAATAAAACTTTTTGGTTTGTTTGCAGGGATTCCTCTGAAGGATGAAGGTTTTAACACACTAGAAAGAACTAGGTCCTGTACCTTTAATTAGCAAGTTTTAGTTTTAGGACAAAGGAATTAGGGGTAAGGAACAAGGGTTTGTAATCCATGTGTCTGCTAAGTAGAAAATTATTACTTCCAGTGGAACTGGAATCCTGGTTCCTCTGTTTAATCTTTGCATCCCAGTCCCTGACAACATACTGGATCCTTCAAAATTATTTTTAAATAGACAAATAAATGGCCACATCAAATAAATGTTATTCTTATTGTAGCCTCCAGAGCACTACGTTTTTCCATCTCCTCTTTCCTGTTTTTTTTCCTTAACTTCCTGATGTCCAAATTTATCATTGAGATTTGAGGCATATTCTAATCATCTTAAAAATCTCAGTGCATTAATTCTTCTCTTACTTTGTATTAAAATGAAGTTATATAGATTGTCTTACTCATAGACTCTGTGTAATGCATGAGAGAGATAATTCACAAGATCTATGGCAAACTTATACTGCTTGGGTACTGATGATGATTATACAGAGATTTGCACTGTCTTTGAAATTAAATTTAAATAATTATTTATCTTAAAACTTACATTTAATGCCATTCTGGGTTATGAATGACTATCCCCTAGGATATTAGATCAGAAAAAATAAGTGATAATTGTGAGATAAGATAAAAAAGAAGAAACCAATGCTTATTAGTGCATGACTGAAGGTATGTTTGATATTTTCTTCAACACAAATATTTAAATAGCATATTCACATTTAGAATTGTTTAGAATACTTATGTGTTCTTGTTCGTTGTTTTTTATTATTATTAAAGAATAATGCTATTTTTTAAATTTTAAATAATTCTAGCAGGCTGGGAACAGTGGCTCATGCCTATCATCCAGTGCTTTGGGAGGCTAAGGAGGGACGATCGCTTTAGGCCACCAGCCTGGGCAACATAGTAACACTCTGTCTCTACAAAATTAAAATAAATAATTAGACTTATAGTATATATATGTATTTGTGTATATATGTATGTGTATGTTGGCCTTGTTTTGTTGACAAGGCGAATAAAAACAAGCATTGGGGAAAAGACTTCTTATTCAATAAATGGTGCTGGGATAACAGTCTAGCCATACGCAGAAGAATGAAACTGGAACCTTACCTTTCACTATATACAAAAACTAACTCAAGATGGATTAAAAATTTAAAACTAAAATATACTTTTATATATATATACACACACATATAGTACATATATGTATATATTTTCATATTAAAAATTTTAAACTAAAATATATACATACATGTACATATGCATATATGTAATATATGTATACATATATTATATATATTATATATACATACACATGTATATTATATATACATATATGTATACATATGTACATGTATATTATATATACACACATACATATACATGTGTGTATGCATATAATATACATGTGTATGTGTATATATGTAATATATGTATAAGTATATATGTAATAGTATGTGTATATATGTATGTATATGTGTGTGTGTGTGTATATGTATATTTATTTTAGTTTTGTAGAGACAGGGTGTCACTATGTTTCCCAGGCTGGTCTTGAACTCATGGCCTAAAGCAATCCTCCCTCCTTAGCCTCCCAAAGCACTGGATGTGTGTGTGTGTGTGTATATATATATATATATATATATATATATATATATATATGTAAGTGTATATATATATATATGTAAGTGTATATATATATTTATATGTATGTATATGTGTGTCTATATATATGCCAGCCATGATGATACCTGGAGTCCCAGCTACTCTGTAGGCTGAGGTGGGAGGATCACTTGAACACAAGAAGTCAAGGCTGATATGAATTGTGATCATGCCACTACACTTTAGCCTGAGAAACAGAGGGAGACCCTGTCTCAAACAATTAAAAAAAATTACAAGCCTGATCAATATACATGTCAATAAATATGATTCACCACAAAAACAGATTAAAAGCAAAAACCATATGATCATCTCAATAGACTCAGAAAAAGCTTTGGATAAAATCCACTATCTCTTCATTGTAACAACAATCAACAGACTAGTCATTGAAGGAACATACTTCAAAATGGTAAGAGACATCTATTGACAAACTCACAGCCAACATCTCACTGAATGGGCAAAAGCTGGAACCATTCCCATTGAGAACTGTAACAAGTTTGGATGCCCATGCTCACCACCCACACTATTCAACATAGTACTGGAAGTCCTAGCCAGAGCAGTCAGACAAGAGAAACAAATAAAAGGCATCCAAATAAGAAAAGAAGAAGTCAAATGATCTCTCTTCACTGACAATGTGATTCTGTACTTAGAAAATGCTAAATAATCCACCAAAAGTCTTCTAGAATGCACAAATGACTTCAGTAAAGTTCCAGGATACAAAGTCAATGTATAAAACCAGTAGTATTTCTATACACCAATAACATTCAGGTTGAGTAAAACCAGTAGTATTTCTATACACCAATAACATTCAGGTTGAGATTCAAATCAAGAACACAATCCCATTTATAAAACCACATACACAAAAGTGAAATACCTAGCAATATAGCTAACCAAGAAGATAAAAGGTCTCTACAAGGAGATCTGCAAAACACTGCTGAAACAAATTAGAAATGAGACAAATAAATGGAAAAACATTTCATGCTCATGGATTGGAAGAATCAATAGCATTGAAATGGCCATACTGCCCAAAGCAGTTTACAGATTCAACACTCCTCCTATCAAACTACCAATGTCATTCTCCACAGAATTAGAAAGTACTCTTCTAAAATTCATATGGAACTGAATAGCCAAAGCAATCTGAAGCCCCCCGAAAACAAAAAACAAAGCCAGTAGCATCACACAACCCAACTTCAAACTATACTATAAGGCTACAGTATCCAAAACAGCATGGTAATGGTACAAAAACAGACACATAGACCAATGGAACAAAATAGAGAACCCAAGAATAAAGACACACACCTACCAATTATCTGATCTTTGACAAGGCCAACAAAAACAAGCATTGGAGAAAACACTTCAATAAATGGTGCTGGGATAACAGGCTAGCCATATGCAGAAGAATGAAACTGGAACCTTACCTTTCACTATATACGAAAATTAACACAAGAAGGATTAAAAATTTAAATATAAGACTTCAAACTATAAAAGTCCTACAAGGAAACCTAGGAAATACTTTTGTTGAAATCAGCCTTGGCTAATTTTTAGCTAAATCCCCAAAAGCAATTGCAGAAAACCCAAAAATTGGCAACCTAGAGAACTGAAGAAAATATAATGTAGATGAGTTAATATGTACAGCCTGCTTAGAAAAGCACCTAATAGGATCTAATTAAACTTAAGAGCTTCTGCACAGCAAAACAAACAAACAAACAAACAAAAAACACTAGAGTGAACTGGCAACCAATAGAATGGGAAAAAAAATTTGCAATCTACCCATCTGACAAAGGGCTAATATCCAGAATCTACAAAGAACTTAAACAAATTTACAAGCAAAGAAAACAACCCCATCAAAAAGTGGGCAAAGGATATGAACAGACACTTCTCAAAAGAAGACATTTATGCAGCCAACAAACATACAAAAAAAGCTCATGATCACTGGTCATTAGAGAAATGCAAATCAAAACCACATTGAGATACCATCTCAAGCCAGTAGTGGCAATTATTAAAAAATCTGGAGACAACCTGCTGGAGGGGATGTGGAGAAATAGGAATGCTTTTACATTGTTGGTGGGAGTGTAAATTTAGTTCAACCACTGTGGAAGACAGTGTGGCGATTCCTCAAGGATCTAGAAATAGAAATACTATTTGACTCAGCAATCCCATTAGTGGGTATATACCCAAAGGATTATAAAACATTCTGTTATAAAGACACATGCACAGGTATGCCTTTTTCAGCACTGTTTACAATAGCGAAGACTCGGAACCAACCCAAATGCCCATCAAAGATAGACTGGATAAAGAAAATGTGGCACATGTACACTATGGAATACTATGCAGCCATAAAAAGATGAGTTCATGTCCTTTGCAGGGACATGGATGAATCTGGAAACCATCATTCTCAGCAAACTGACAAAAGAACAGAAAATCAAACACAACATGTTCTCTCTCGTAAGTGGGTGCTGAACAGTGAGAACACATGGACACAGGAAGGGTAATGTCACACACTGGTACTTGTCTGGGGCTGGGGGGACTAGGGAAGAGATAGCAGAGGGTGGGGGAATTGGGGATGGATAACAGGAGAAATACCTAATGTACATGATGGGGGGAAGGATGCAACAAACTACTAAGGCATGTGTATACCTATGTAACACACCTGCACATTCTACGCATGCACCCCAGAACTTAAAGTATAATAAAAGAAAAAATGATAATGGTTATAAACAATGTAACTCAATATTTAGTATATACTAAGTGCTTAATAAACGCTACTGCTATTTGCTCCTCTCCCCTCCCCGCCCAAAAAAATAAAAGCACCTATCACCTGGGAAATGCTGTGTACAGATTAGCAGTGACCAGTAAATTCTAGAGAAGAATAGCTTTTATTTAATGTCTAAAGGGATTGTATATTTCAACACGATACTGTGTAAATTATGCAGTAAAGGAAAATACTCTGTTAGGAACCAGCAAAGAAGAAAAATAGAAAAGAAACAGCTGAACCAAGCTTATTTGAATATTTATGTACCTAACAATTTATTTCTGTTGCTTTCACTAATAGAGGATAATTTGAATGAGCAACCATTTCTTCTACCCAATTCATTTTCTCAAAGGATTATACCTGTGTCTCTACTCTCTCCTTTATGATAGAGGAAAGTCTGAGGGTTTTTTGTTGTTGTTGTTTTGAGTAAGGAATTTGTCTGCCTACAGCTTGTAGGTTTTTCTTAATGTGTGTGTTTTGTTCATCTCCTTTTACTTATTTTACCTGGAATATTTATAATCTTGTTTTAGATTTCATAGGCATTTTTCCAATTTGGACATTTTTTTCTTAGACTATGTGTTTTAATATTCCTTCTATTCCAAACATCATATTTCTCACTCTTCTCAATCCTCATCAGAATTACGATTTTTTTTCAGTTTTTTTCCCTTGGTCTTCTAAATTTGCTCTTAGTAAGAAACAGTTTTTCATGTTACTTTCTGATTTATGTATTTAGCTTTCCTTTGTTGATTGCAAATTTAAATTTCATATTATTCGTTTCCTTTTTTGATTCTTCCTTATCGTTACTCTTCTCCTTTTAAATTTCTTATTTTCATTTCTACTTCTTATCTTTATTAACTTTCTGTTCATATTTCATTGAAATCGTCATGTCTTCCTATTTTTAATGTAGCTGTCAAACTCTATACAGCTTTTCTCTTCAAAAAATGGAATTATTAATTTGAACTTCTTTTCTAAATATAGTTATGTTGATTCTAATTCTAAATAATGATTTTTCTTATTACTGCAGAAAATTTTTATAGATATAATCTGATTCCCCTCACCCTGCTACACACACATGCAGAGATAAATAAGTAAATGTCTATCCAGATCTGGCATTGCCAATAAACAGAAACCATAGACCATAGATTGTTTTTGGCTCCACTTTTTATTTACTTAAGAATTATGGTCACACCGAACTATAAACTAAACAGATGTGCATGGCTCCAAGCCAGTTACCATTGTGAATGGTAACGTGTGTGTGTGTTAGTTAGCCCATCACTGTAACTATATGGTATACATAAAAAAGTTTTGTCTTATTTATTCTCTTGTCTTCTTGCCTCTGCTAACACCTAGAGCACTTGACCTCAAAGTATATTTATCAGGAATCATTATTCAAATACAAATAAAAAGAGAAATATTGATGGAAATACAGATAAAGGGACCCAAAATGCTGGAATTTCAAAACACAGCACTAAAAGTAGTGACATTGCTGGCCAAATATTGATTAGCATGAGTCTTGAGTGGGTACAAAATGCAAGATCAATTGACTTTTACATGGACAGCATATTATATTTCTGGCAGCATAGAAAAGATGAGTCACCATTTGAACATGGCAATTTATTTAAGTTGATCTTGTCAGTAGAAATTCTTTCCATATTATGAAAATACATTGCATGAAAATCTTACCTAATAGTGGTTTACTGTGTCTGTATATTGATGTTATTGCTATTTTTGTTTATATATATGCATTTTCAATGAAAAATAGAGTCTATGTTGATGATTGATCATCAGTTACCACATTAAATCAGAAATACAGACTCATTTTAAGCAGGATAACAGGACTGCCACTACTCATATCAATATTATAGTGAGTCCTGCTCACTATAAATATTATTTACTTGATCTGCATAAATGGAAGGTCTTCATTTATCCTCTTATTCAGTTTAACAGGTATAATTTTCCACTTTGTCTTGTTTTGGTACAGGGTGGAGGCAGTAACTATAGTGAAATCTCTTTGCTTCATTAAGCATATTTACTTATCAGTTATAACTCTCTTAAGTAGCAGCCACACAGAGGAAAAGACTGTATCAGCTATCTTAAATAAAGAATTTAAAAAGTGCTTGCAAGAAATTAAATTCAGTCTTCTTTGACATAGTTTCAGTATTTACTGTTTTTGCTTTTGCTTTCCACATATGGGAATTTCTAGGTAGTATGGAAAAAGGAAGAATAGCATTCCAGTTATTTTTGGCTTGTATGTAACTTAATTGCATACCTGCCAAAAAACAAATACAAATAAATGGGATTTCTGAATAGCTTTTATAGCTATTCTGTACCTTTTCATAGAAGGAAGAGGAAGAAATAGAGGAAAATTGAAAATTTTTGCCTTGTTCTTCCTGCTTTCACCTCAAACCCTAAAATAATACCGATAAGCTACAGGATTAACCATTCAGATCCTACAGATGAGTAAGTCTTGGTACAAATGAGCCTCTGCATTAAAAAATGAGAATACTTGATAGATTTGAATGGAAAATGAATTATATAATTATTTTTTCACTTATTTTATATAAGTTCTTTACACGTATTTTAAAAAGTGTATATGTTTGTTTTATACACTGTTTATCTGTTTTATACATGTAAAGAACTTTATATACTGTCTTTAAACTTTACACATATAAGAAGTAAAGAACACATATAAAATAAAGTGTTTTGTATTATTTTATATGTGTAAAGAAATTTTTTTTTTGTAACTCCACAAAGATCCTTTGGCAATCCCTATACAAACTTTCACTGTTGCCTCATTTCCATATTATTTTTTTATTTGGTTGTTTCAGGAGCACATCTTGCCTTCTATACAAAGGTACTAGTACATGAAGACTCTTTAAAGACTATTAATGAGTCATACAAATAAATTTGATTGGGAGAAATTCTATTTCTTTTCCCTGCTTTCCAATACTGATTGACTGAAGCTGTAAGATGTATAGATGCTAATTACAGAGATATTTTGCAAAAGCTCTTCATCAGACATGACTCGTGTGTATATGCTGAATAGTGTATGCTGAGAAAAATCTGGAGCAGTGCATTTTTCAAAGGTAAAGAGCTTAAGCTTAGTAATTTAAATCACGTTACATGACATTTAATATCATGTGTATTTTTCTCATATCCATGGGCACTATGTCAAATTTAAAAAACAAGGGAAGTATAACAAAAGCTATCAGGATTGGATTACACTGGGGAAATAGAGATATTTCAACCTTCACAACTAGTTTTCAAACACTTGCTTTGCGCTAGAAACTATGCCTGACCCAGAGTTTATTAAAGTTATCAAAATAACCTTTTGAGGGAAGCAAATATAAAACAAATAATCCCACCAAATATATTCATTTAGTATTGTGATGAATGCTGTAAAGCAAAATATAGGATATTTAGACAGGATGCATCAAAGAAAACTCATCTAGGATATCTGCTTCCTTCTGACCTAGTGCATTAAAGTGAGAAGTAAAAGAAGAGATGGGAGCTACAGTGAGCATCTTAATGAGAAGGTATGATACTGAGTAAAAGAAGGCTCTGAGGTGGGAGAGTCCCAGTATATTTGAATGAAATGCTTGATAGCTGTGTTAGGGTCATTTAGAGAAACAGAACCAACAGGAAATATACATATAGATACGTAAGATTTATTATGGGAATTGACTTATACAATTATGGAGACCAAGAAGTCCCATAATTGAGACACAGTATGTCATCTGCAAGCTGGAGAAACAGGAAAGCTGACTGTATGATTCAGTCTCAGTCAGAATGCGTGAGAACTAGGGGAGTTAATGGTCAAACTCCCAGTCTGATTCTGAAGGGAGAAAGATAATGGATGTTCCAACTCAAGGAGAGAGATTAATTTGATCTTCCTCCACCTTTTGGTTCTAGGCAAGCCTTGATGGATTGTATGATACTCAACTACATTGTTTAAAGCAGATCTTTTCACTCGGTCCACTGATTTAAATACTAATCTTTTCCAGAAATACCTTCACAGTCACACCTGGAAATAATGTCTTACCAGCTATCTGGGCATCATTTAACTCAGTCAAATTGTTACATGAAACTAAGCATCACAATAGAAGTATGGCAAAAAATGAGACTTACATCTCAGGGAAGGTCTAGCTTATACTGAATCTTCTGGTTATGTTAAGGCTTTCAAACAAACCGAAAAGCAATAGGATTCTATTGCAGGTAAAGGGGAGTTGAAGACAAGGTATATAGATTCATGAACACACTTAGGGAAGTTAGAAATTTATTAATGTAATTTTAATCAAGAGATGATGACTTGTACTTAGTTGGTGACAATAAGAGGGAAGAACATAGATTAAAAAGCTGATAACAGGAAGATATAAGACTTTGGTTTTATAATAGTTTCTTTTTCTTATATAAATGTAGAATAGTTGATTTTGTTAAAGGTCAGAAGTCCTTACTATCATCTGATTCTGCCTCCTCATTTTGCAGATAAAAACAGAGTTTCTCAGTTCACACGAGTCTTGGGGACAGAGGAAAGAGAGAAAAACAAAATGGAGTAAGAAGGCAGGACTAACTTGCAGCTCCAACTCTATGGACAGAGCATTAGGTAGACAGATTCACACTGTGATCTTCTGCTCCAAGAATTACTGCAGGAACACACCAGGGAAGCTGAGAGAATCCAGGAACTCTTTGAAGGAGCTGACTTGCTGCTGCAGGCTTTGTGGGACAGCAGAGGAACTGTGATTCATCTTGCTTTCTCAATTGGGAGGCTTATAGCCTGATGCAAGTTCTTAGCCCTGCTTACTGGCTGCCTGGAAATAAACCAGGTGCTGTTGGAGGGGCAAGGTGGGAGTGAGACTGGCCTTTCAGTCTGTGGGCTATGTGGGAACTGAGTGAGGCTTGTAGCTACTGGTTTTCCCCTCTTCCCTGGTCACCTGTGTGATGCAGCAGAGGCAACCATAATCCCCCTGGGAAGATAACTCTTGGGATGGGAACCACACTCCCATCCTCCACAAAAACCACAGCAAGCCCCACCCAAGGAGAGCTTTGAGCTCAGACACATCTATCCTTGTTCTCACCTGATGCTCTTTCTCTGCCTACCTTGGTGGCTGGAGACAAAGGACATAATCTCTTGGGAGCTCCGTGGCCGCACCTGCTGCCCGATCCTCTCTATACTACCACAGTTGATGTGCTTTTGAAAGTGCCACCTGGCTGGAGGCCAACTAACAAAACCAGTGCACCAAACAAAAATACAACCAAGGACCCTCACAGAATCCACTTCACTCCCCTGCTACCTCCACCAAAGCAGCTGCTGGTATTCACAGCTGAGAGACCTGAAGATGGAACACATCACAGGACTCTTTGCAGACACTCCCCAGTAGCAGCCTGTAGCCTCGTAGCTCTACTGGGTGGCTAGATCCAGAAGACAAATAATAGTCACTGCAATTCAGTTCTCAGGAAGCCCCATACATAGGAGAAGTGGGAGAGCATCACATCAAGGGAGCAGCTCATGGGACAAAAGAACCTGAAAAGCAGCACTTGAGTCCCAGATACTCCCTCTGACATAAGAAACCAGAAAAACAATTATTCTAATATGACAAACAAGATTATTTAACACTGCCAAAAGATCACACTAGCTAACCAGCAATGGTCCTAAATCAAGACAAAAATTTCTGAATTGACAGAAAAAGAATTCAGGCCAATGATTATGCTAATCAGGGAGGCACCACAGAAATATGAAGCCCAATGTAAAGCAACAAAAAAAAAATGACATAGGATATGAATAGAAAATCTCCAGTGAAATAGCATAAATAAAAAACAATCACAACTTCTGGAAATCAAGGACACAGTTAGAAAAAGTGCAAGATGCACTGGAAAGTCTCAGCAATAGAATCAAACAACTAGAATAAAGAAATTCAGAGCTCAAAAACAAGGTTTTCAAATTAATCCAAAACAAGACAAAAAGGAATAAAAAATTGAACACAGCCTCCAAGAAGTTTGGGATTGTGACCAAATGACCAAATTTAAGAATAATTGATGTTCCAAAAGTTTGAAAAACATATTTGAGGAAATAATCAATGCAAACTTCTGGCCTTGCTAGAGATCTGGACATCTAAATACAAGAAGCTCAAAGAACACCTTGGAAACTTATCACAGAAAGATCATTGCCTAGGCACATAGTCATCAAGTTATCTTACGTCAAGATGAAGGAAAGAATCTTAAGAGCTATGGGGCAAAAACATCAAGTAACCTATTAAGGAAAATCTATCAGATTAACAGAATATTTCTCAGCAGAAATCCTACAAGCTAGAAACAACTGGGATCCTAGCTTTAGCCTCCTTAAATGAAACAATTACCAGCCAAGAATTTTGTATCCAATGAAACTAAACTTGATAAATGAAGGAAAGCTACAGTCTTTTTCAGACAAACAAATGCTGAGAAAATTTGTCACTACTAAGCCAGCACTAAAGGAACTGGTAAAAACAGCTCTAAAGCTTGAAACAAACCCTAGAAATACACCAAAATAGAATCTCCTTAAAGCATAAATTTCGCAGGACCTACAAAACAACACAATGAAAAAAAAACCCGAGGTATTCAGGTAACAAATAACATGATGAATAGAATAGTACCACCCATCTCAATACTAACATTGAATGTAAATTGCCTAAATGCTTCACTTAAAAGATACAAAATGGCAGAATGGATAAGAATTCACCAACTAAGTATCTACTGTTTTCAGGAGACTCACCTGACACATAAGGATCCACACAAATTAAGATAAAGGAGTGGAAAAAGATATTCAATGCAAATGGACACCCAAAGCAAGCAGGAGTAGCTATTCTTACATCATTCAAAACAAACTTTAAAAGCAAAAGCAGTTAAAAAAAGTCAGAGGGACATTATATATTGATAAAAGGACTACTCCAATAGGAAAATATAAAAATCCTAGATATGTAAAAGTTCTTCTTCAGAGTTTTTATATCTTAGACTACATTATAAGGAGTTACAATCTCTTGTTATATGGCCATTATCCACTATTAGAATAAACATATGCCCATGTATATATATTGTCTAAATCAGCTACATCTTAAATCAGCTAACTTGACTCACTCCAGCATGTCTGAACAGAGCTGGGCAAGCTCCAAATCCTGTTGCATGCCATTCCTCATTTATTTGGAAATCCTCCTGACCTTCTCTGTCTTCTTTCTTGTCTTCTTTCCCCTTATCTTTTCAGGAAATTTCCAAGATTTTAGCCAATCAGGTCAAGCATAGAATGTGAGGTCCCATTCCAACCAATGGAAACTGGACACAGCAGTAGGGTGACTGCATCAGGTTATGAAAGTTATAAAGGTCTCTGTCTCCTTTGTTAATGTGTGCTTTCATGGCAAGACTGTCAGCAAGCTGCACCCTTCCTGCAGGAAGTAAACTAGCCTTGCTCAGTGATCCATTGTCTCAGTATGGATTTTTCCTGATGTTATAAATCTGTTTCCCACATTTATAACACAATTACAGACCTAAGAAATGAGATAGACAGCAACACAATAACAGTGGGTGACTTCAGTACTCCACTGATAGCACTAGACAGGCCATCAAGACAGAAAGTCAACAAAGAAATAGTGGACTTAAACTATACCCTAGAACAAATGGACTTAACAGATATTTACAGAACATTCTACCCAACAACTTCAGAATATATGTTCTATTTATCAACACATAAAACATTCTCCAAGATAGACTATATGATAGGCACAAAACAATTCTCAACAAATTTAAGAAAATCAAAATTATATCAAGTACTCTCTCAGATTACAATATAATAAAATTGGAAATCAACTTTAAAAGGAACCTTCAGAACCATGAAAATACTTAGAAATTAAATAACCAGCTCCTAAATGATCATTGGGTCAACAGTGAAAACAATATGAGAATTAAAAAATTATTTGAACAGAATAATAGTTACAAAATCAAAAACCTCTGGGATGCAGCAAAAGCAATGCTAAGAGGAAAGTTCATAGCATTAAATGCCTACATCAAAACATCTGAAAGAGCATAAATAGACAGTCTAAGGTCATACCTCAAGTAACTAGAGAGATAAGAACAAACCAAACCCAAATCCAGCAAAGAAAATAAATAACCAAGATCAGAGCAGAACTAAATGAAACTGAAAAAAATACAAAAAAAAATGAAAAGCTAGTTCTTGAAAAGATAAATAAAGCTGATAAACCATTAGTGAGATAAACCAAGAAAAAAGGAGAGAGGATCTAAATAATTTCAATTAGAAGTGAAACAGGTGGCATTACAACCAATACCACAGAAAGAAAATAGATCATTTAAGGCTACTATGAACACCTTTACATGCATAAACTAGAAAGCCTAGAGGAGATGGACAAATTCCTGGAAATATGCAACCCTCCTAGATTAAACTAGGAAGAAATAGAAATTCTGAACAAACCAATAACCAAAAATTTAAAAGTTACCAAAAATAAAAAGTCCAGGACCAGATGGATTCATAGCTGAATTCTATCAGATATTCAAACATGAATTGGTACCAGTCCCACTGACACAATTCCAAAAGACAGAGAAAGAGGGAATCTTCCCTATTCTATGAAGTCTATGTCCCTAATACCAAAACCAGAATAGAATATAACAAAAAAACTACAGACCAATATACTTGATGAACATAGATACAAAAATCCTCAAAAAAATGCTAGCTAAAAATCCAACAGTATATCAAAAAACTAATCCACCATGATCAAGTGGGTTTCATAGCAGGGATGTGGGGATGGTTTAACATACATGAGTCAATAAATGTGATACACCACAGAAATGGAATTAAAAATCACATGATCATCTCAATAGGTGCAGAAAAAGTATTTGACAAAATTCAGCATCATGTTATTATTAAATCCTCAGCAAAATTGGCATAGAAGGGACATATTTTAAGGGACAGAGTAAACAGACAATTCACAGAGCGAGAGAAAATTATAGTGATCTATACTTCTGAAAGAGGACTAATATCCAGAATCTACAAGGAACTCAAATTAGGAAGAAAATAACAATCCCATCAAAAAGTGGGCTAAGGACATGAATAGACAATACAAATGATATACAAATGGCCAACAAAAATATGAAAAAAATACTCAATATCACTAATGATATTGAGAAATACTCAATATCACTAATGATATTGGGAAATACAAATCAAAACCACAGTGTGATAGCACCTCACTCCTGCAAGAATGGCCATAACAAAAAAATAGATGTTGGCATGGATATGGTGAAAAGAGAAAACGTTTACACTGTTAGTGGGAATGGAAACTAGTATATCCACTATGGAAAACAGCGTGGAGATTTCTTAAGGAACTAAAAGTAGATCCATCATCTGATACAGCAGTCCCACTCCTGGGTATCTACCTGGAGCAGAAGAAGTCATTATATGAAAAAGACACTTGCACCCAAATGTTCATAGCAGCACAATTCATAATTGCAAAAATGTGGAACCAGTCCAAATGCCCATCAATCAATGAGTGGGTAAAGAAAATGTGTGTGTGTGTGTGTGTATATGTATGTGTGTATATATATATATATATATATATATATATATGGTTTATATACACATTTATATATTATGTGTATATATAATATATAAATGTGTATATGTGTGTATATATAACATACAAATGTGATATATATGTGGTATATATATAAATGTGCATATGTATGTATATACACGCACCACGTTTTCTGCATATATAATATATATAAATGTGGTGTATAAATATGTGTGTGTATGTATATATACACACACATATATAAGATGGAATACTACTCAGCCATAAAAGGAATGAAATAATGGCATTTACAGCAACCTGTATGGAATTGGAGACCATTATTCTAAGTGAAGCAACTCAGGAATAGAAAACCAAACATTGTATGTTCTCACTCATAAATGGGAGCTAAGCTATGGGGATGTGAAGCCACAACAATGATACAATGGACTTTGGGGACTCAGAGAAAAGGATGGGAGTAGGGAGGGATAAAAGACTATACGCTAGGTACATTGTACACTGCTTGGGTGATGGGTGCACCAAAATCTCAGAATTCACCACTAAAGAACTTATTCATGTAACCAAACACCACCTGTTCCCCAAAAACCTACTGAAATAAAAAAAATATAAAAGAAATTTAAAAACAAAATCAAAGAGCTTGGGGACAGAATTGGGAACAAAATCTAGAGTCTATGGCATGTGTTTATTTTTATATAATTTTTATAGAATTATAATTCTAAAGGCATTCTAATATTTAACTTTATAGGAACTATATAAAATCGTTATTTTTATGTGAACTATATAAAATAGTTATGTTTTACATGAATTAATATAAAATAGCTATATTTTGTATAAATTTTAGGAGCACTTATAAAGCATTGAAGCAGACATAAGTATTTTCTGATGCCCTACTACAGAGAAGGCAGGATTTTAATATTCTGGTAGTGTTTTCACAGTGACAATTTGCCTCAAATCAGAGATGAAATATCAGGACTTGGAATCTCAGGCTTTGGGGGAATCAAGATGTCAGTGTTAAAATGCTCATCTTCTACTGCTCATGCTTCCATTATCACAAACAGGTTGTTTTTAATGTCTGTAGGAGCACACATTTACTGAAATTGCTTCTAATGTACTTGCCGGAGAGATAACTGGAGAATATTAGGGATCCATTTTGAGACTCACTTTCACCTGCATTCTAAAATTTAATCAGCCAACATATCTGCTGAATTGATGTGGTGAAATTCAAGACTTAGGCCACTTGATTTTGACTTTTGGAGTCTCTGGGGGTAAGCAGTGTTAGAAACAGATGAATTTTACTTGAATTTCTCTCTTACCTCCAGAAACAAAACTCAGTAAATAGAAATAAAATTCATGAAATGTGCTGAATAATGGTAAATGTGGATCAAACTACCACTTGCCAAGAAAAACCTCGTAATTAAATTAGTAGAAGCGACAGAATTTGTGGAGCTTAAATTTAAGCAATTTCTGTGTGCTGAGTTTGCCAAACTCAGCACTCTGCTTGGGCATCTTGCTTATTGGTCTTCGACCTGGGATGGTAGCATAAAAATTACCTCATCATTCATTTTGAAACATCTGATTGACCTATCCATTTAGGTAGGATGACTTCTGCCTGAGAATTAACCATGGATGTCTCTTTAAATAAGTTTTGACTGGGGTAGCACCTTTAACTCATATATTTTTCATACCACATTTAATTTCAAGGTATTTTGATGGGGGCAAAAGGTTTCAGATCATATGTGTGACTAAATTTCTAAAAGGCTAAACATTGCCACAGGACTGTGACACTAGAGTTTCTAAGGACAAAACAGAAATTATAGACTTACATTTCAAATATCTTCTCCTACAGCTCTGTATTTTATAATGGGTCAGGCTCTCTGGTGTGAATGGGTCCTGGCTCCACCCTGCCTAGTCAGTGTTATCAGTAATGGCCCAACATCCCTAACAACTTGCATACTGTGGAACACAATGGGGACTATTGCATTGTCTAATGGGGCAGCAGTATTGCTGACCTGGTTATCAACATTTATTGAAATTTGATTCATCAGTGGATATGTGGGCTGGTAAATGTAATAAAGCAGGCAGGACACAATCTAGGCAGCTAAAGGAGAAGTCCATGAACATTCTACCTTCTCCATTGGTCTAACCTGAAACTTGCACAGTAGCTAATGGTGAATATACTATTGATAGTATTTCATAATTTAAGAGAGCTACAGTTTTTTTCAATCTTTGGTGAGAAGGTTAGAATAGCCACATCTCCATCTCTTTTATTGAGTGCTTTGATTTCAGAGACTGAGTTCAAATGTAAACATGGAACTAGATTGACTAAGGCTGAGATAAGCTGTTTTACATTTTTTGGCAGAGATCTTCCAGGTAATCCATTAGTGCAATACCAGGAAATGCCTCTTGGGGTAGAACTTAGAAGGAACTTAAATCACAGGCAATAAGGGAATGTAACTCAACTTCACTGTTCTCATCTGTGTCTAACAATCCAGATAAATACAGTTCCAATATGGCCATACAGTGGATCCTCCAAGACTGGGGCTGAACACAGGGCTTATCAATGTGGTACTAGCAGTTTCCCTGGTTCTGACATGTCAGGGCAACCAAAAAGAGATAACTTCTGAATTTCTCACTACTCTCTATCCCTCTTCACTGAGCAGGATAAAGGAAGACATAGATGTAATCAAAGCACTTTTGGAAAGGTTGGAAATTTGTTAGGGTTTGACAGTGTAAATATGGCCATTCAATTCCCAAAATGTTCATGGTTTTTGTATATATTTATATATATATATAATATAAAAACACATATATGGCTATATATGGTTTTGTGTACATGTTATTTTACATATGTTACATTTGTCTTATATGTTTTATATATGTTATTTTCCCCCAACTTTTATAGATCACTTTTATCCAGGACCACTAATAAATACATTTATAAGAGGCCAGGCACAGTGGCTTATGCCTGTAATCTGAGCATTTTGAGAGGCTGAGGCAGGCAGATCACTTGAGGTCAGGAATTTGAGACCAGCCTGGCCAACATGGGGAAAACCTGTCTCTACTAAAAATACAAAAATTAGCCTGGTGTGGTGAGACACACCTTAATCCCAGCTACTCAGGGGGCTGAGGAAAGAGAATCACCTGAACCTGGGAGGCAGAGGTAGCAGTAAGTCAAGATCGCACATCACTCCAGCCTGAGTGACACAGCAAGACTCTACTCTGTCTCGAAAAAAGAAAAGAAAGAAAGAAGTGGGGGTGGGGAGGTAGAGAGAGAGAGAAAGGAAAGAAGAAAGAAAGAGAAAAAATTATTAGAGAACAAGAAGGAAGTACCATGTACAGAGTATTATAGGGGATTATTATTATATATTACTGTATAATGTTATAATACTATAATAGTATATAGTATTATGAAAGAACAAGGGGGCATAAAAGCCTGAGTCTACACTGACTGACACCTTGACCTAGGATAAAATCATTTACCTTCTGATATCTTATGGTCTCCATCTGCTAAATATTTCAACTAGACAATAGCAGCAGCCATTGATACCTTTAAAAATAGTTAATTCTACATTTGTGGCTTTATTTTTCAACCAGCTCATTTTATTTCTTTCTTGGAGATATTAATCATAGTTTTTAAGAATGTATTTAATAGCATTTATTTTAAAAGTTGACTTAGGCTACAGTAATCAAAACAGCATGATACTCGTACCAAAACAGAGATATAGACCAATGGAACAGAACAGAGGCCTCAGAAATAACACCACACACTTAGAACCATCTGATCTTTGACAAACCTTACGAAAACAAGCAATTGGGAAAGGATTCCCTATTTAATGAATGGTGTTGGGAAAATTGCCTACCTATATGCAGAAAGCTAAAACTGGATCCCTTCCTTATATTCAAAAACTAACTCAAGATGAATTGAAGATTTAAACATAAGACCCAAAACCATAAAAACCCTAGAAGAAAATCTAGGCAATACCATTCAGGACATAGGCATAGGCAAGGACTTCATGAATAAAACACTGAAAGCAATGGCAACAAAAGCCAAAATAGACAAATGGGATCTAATTAAACTAAAGAGCTTCTGCACAGCAAAAGCACCTATCATTAGAGTGAACAGGCAACCTACAGAATGGGAGAAAATTTTTACAATCTACCCATCTGACAAAAGGCTAACATCCAGAATCTACAAATAACTTCAACAAATCTACAAGAAAAAAACAACCTCATCGAAAAGTGGGCAAAATATATGAACACACACTTCTCAAAAGGATATATTTATGCAGCCAACAAACATGAAAAAAAGCCCATCATCACTGGTCATTAGAGAAACGCAAATTAAAACCACAATGAGATACCATCTCATGCCAGTTAGAATGACCATCATCAAAGTCAGGAGACAACAGATGCTAGAGAGGATGTGGAGAAATAGGAATGCTTTTACATTGGTGGTGGGAATGTAAATTAGTTCAACCATTGTGGAAGACAGTGTGGTAATTCCTCAAGGATCTAGAAATAGAAATGCCATTTGACCCAGCAATCCCATTACTGGGTATATACCCAAAGGATTATAAATCATTCTGTTATAAAGACACAGGCACATGTATGTTTACTGTAGCACTGTTCATGATAGCAAAGACTTGGAACCAACCCAAATGCTCATCAATGATAGACTGGATAAAGGAAATGTGGCACATATACACCATAGAATACTACACAGCCATAAAAAAGGATAAGTTCATGTCCTTTGCAGGGACATGGATGAAGCTGGAAACCATCATTCTCAGCAAACTGACACAAGAACAGAAAACCAAACACCACATGTTCTCACTCATAAGTGGGAGTTGAACAATGAGAACACACGGACACAGGGAGGGGAACATCACACACTGGGGCCTGTCAGAGCTTTGTTGGCTAGGGGTGGGATAGCATTAAGAGAAATACCTAATGTAGATGACAGGGTAATGGATGCAGCAAACCACCATGGCACATGTATACCTGTGTAACAAACCTGCGTGTTCTGCACATGTACCCCAGAACTTAAAGTATAATTAAAAAAAAAATAGCCTTAAGAAAAATTTAAAGAGCTTCTGCACAGCAAAGAAACCATCAACAGAGTAAACAATTTATGGAATAGGAGAAAAATTTTACAAACTATGCATTCAAGAAAGAACAGTATCCAAAATCCATAAGGAATTCAGACAAATAAGAAAAAAAAAATAACCTCATAGGCAACAGACACAAATGGATACTTCTCAAAAGAAGACATACAAGCAGCCAACAAACATGAAAAAAAAATGCTCAACATCATTAATCATCAGAGAGATGCAAATCAAAACCACAAGGAGATACCATCTCACACCAGTCATGGTGATTATTATTAAAAAGTCAAAATATGCAGATGTTGGTGAAGTTGAAGATAAAAGGAAACACTTCATACACTGTTAGAGGGAATGTAAATTAGTTCAGCTGCTGTGGAAAGCAGTCTGGAGATTTCTCAAAGAACTAAAAATAGAATTACCATTTGACCCAGCCATCCCATTACTGGGTATATACCCAAAGGCAAATAAATCATTCTACCAAAAAGACACATGTATTCATGTAGTCATTGCAGCACCGTTCACAATAGCAAAGACATGGAATCAACGTAGGTGCCCATCAGTGGTGGACTGGATAAAGAAAATTGTGCTGCATATACAGCATAGAATTCTAAGCAGCCATAAAAAAGTAAAATCATGTTCTTTGCAGTAACGTGGATGCAGCTGGAGGTCACCATCCTAAATGAATTAATACAGAAACAGAAAAACCAAATGCTGTATTTTCTCACTTATAAGTGGGAGTCAATCACTGGGTACACGGGGACACAGATGGGAACAATAGACACCAGAGGTTCCAAAAGACGGAGCCAAAGTTTGAAAATCTACTTATCAAGTACGATGTTTGCAACTTGGGTGAAGAGATTATTAGAAGCCTAAACCTCAGCATCATGCAGTAAACCCATATAACATGAAATCCCTGAATCTAAAACTATGAATGGAAAAAACAGTACAGCAGCAATAAATACTATGATGTGCCACCCAGATTCTCCTTCAGGAATAAAGTTCATATTGTCACAGCTGCTGAGTGTGCCACTGGCATCCAGATCTCAACTATCAGCCCTCTTCAGAATTGTCTCTGCTGAGAGCTATCTTGCCCAAAGTCATAACTCCTGTACAGAAGAATGTAAAGGCTCTGCCTCCTCCCTTAATTCTTAAAAACTGTTAAGGACCATCTTTGATTCAATATTCCCCATATGGTTGGCTAAAGGCCTTGATTGTGACTGCATCACAGCCCAACATCTTCCTCTGCCAAATCCTGCCTTTTTTTCTTCCCTTCTATGGGTAGATTCTTCTCCATGTTAACTTTCATCTTAGTCTACTTCACTGATTGCCCAACTTGCAACAGAAAGTGGTAAAATCTCTGCTTTTTTATTGGTGCATTCACTACTCATCTAAGGTTCTAGACAGTGCTCTTTCTCATTTCCAATAATAAAATTCCTCTGATTGTTTTGGGGGAGTATTTTTATGTGGATTTTATAGTCTTTTATGCAACATAAACCCAAGTAAAATAGCTGTCTACACTTTGTAGATTCATTAAATGCACTGACTACTCAAGGAAATTGAGCTTCTTATTTATGGTTTCCTTCAATAAATGTAGTTTTAAAAATTCCTTGTTTGTGAATAATTTAAGTTCACTAAAAGGAGTTTGATGTGTTACTTAAATAGACATTGAACATTGTGGAGTGATGGTATTATTTTAATTGCTAAATGTTTTAGCCATTCTGTGAAATTTCTTTATTCATGGAAATAGTGTGATTTTTTATCTTGAAAAAGTGAATTCCAGCCTGGGAAACATCTTGAAACCTTGTCTTGACAAAAAATAGAAAAATTAGCTGAGCATGGTGGAGACACTGTCATCCAGCTACTTGGGGGGCTAAGGTGGAAAGATCACTTGCACCCAGGAGGTTGAGGCTACAGTGAGCTGTATTTGCACCACTGCACTTCAGTCTGGGTGACCAAGTGAGAGACCCTCTCTCAAAAAATAAATTGCATTATTAAAAAGAAACTATTTCACTATTTTTACTCCAGAAAGAAGATCTGAAAGAAGGAGAATGATGGACATTCTTGAATAACACTGGCTTACAATATTCAACATTAAGCGAAAAGTGTGCAAACAAGAACTGCAAAAAGTCTCTGAAAAACACTTTAGGGATGACTTAGCTTAATGGTATCTCAATATGAGAAAAGGAAAAAAATGGACCATTGGGACTCTCATTGTGAAAAACATCAGGCAAATATTTCTATACATAATAATTTGCTATTTTAATTTTATATAACAAAAATACAAATTTAGTATCAATTTTCTAAACTAGGGATGGGGTAATTTTCTTTTAATGCAAACATTAATATTGAGGCTGCTCACCCACAAACCTTATTTCTGGAAGTCTGATACAATCTTGTGGTATCAGATCTACTTATCTCAGTGGTCAAGGAAACAGGGCAGTTGGACCTAGTTAGAAATTGATGAATTACAGGGAAACGTAAGGATCAAATAAGCATAAACAAGACCAGCTTCATAGCCCACCTGCATTATTTTGTTGCAGTGAAATTTTGCATAGAAAATATGTTGTCCTGTATCACATTCCTAGGCTTCAGGAGCTCATGAATATGTATTATAAACCAAATGAAAAAATAAATCATCTGAACATAAAAAGATAATGGAAACTAATATGCATTGCTTATCTGGCACAGTTCTAGATACTCTTCCCTTAATTAATATCCATAGAACCCATAAGAGGCTTAAATTATTGAGCATGCTTTGCAAAGAAATTAGCAACTTAGCCAATATCATACAGTTAATAAAACGAGGAGTCAAAATTCAAAGCAAGATCAGTGAGGCTCCAAAGTCCATTTAGATTTTTTTGTTTGTTTATAATTTTTTATTTCCATAGGTTTTTGGGGAACAAGTGGTATTTGGTTATATGAGTAACTTATTTAGTGGGGATTTGTAAGATTTTGGTGCACCCATCATCACTCGAGCAGTATACACTGAACCCAAGTTGTAGTCTTTTATCCTTTACCCACATTTGGATTCTTACCATCACACCAGTAGGAATGATTATGTGCACCTGTCTACTATCCTGGGGCCTTCATGCCCCTCATAATCTTTCTCCTCTTCCTTGTCCAGCCCTTCCCTGCTTCTTTTTGTGTATCTCACTTCTTTGCTTATTTAATGAAGGCAAGGGTGCTTAACCCCTTGTGAATAACAAGAATGTTTGAGGTGAGAAAGATGTGTAAGTTAATTGCTGCTTATTGTGAGAACAATACAGGTTAAGTATTTAAGTTCACCAAAAGGAGTTTGACCTTCAGACTATGTGTACAAAGTGTATATAAAACTTTAGACTTAGGTCCTATCCCCAAGAGACCTCATTGTGCTTATGCAAATATTCCAAAATCTGAAATTAAATGAAATCCAAAACAATTCTGGTTCCAACCATTTGGATAAGGGATGTGACCTGTTACATGAGGTCAGGTGTGGTGCAATTCAAATTTGGGATTTTCAGATTAGGAATGCTTAACCTGTCATGCTATTAAAAAAATTTAACTTCAACTCATCTAAGTTTCTCTTTTTCAAATAGCCAATAATTGAGTTATAGAGGACTATGTAAATTATAATAAGCAAAGGCTGAACTCATTACATAGGCTTGGTACACTTGTATAAATAAACCTATCACTAATAAATTCATTTACCATATTTCTGGGATGATTGTATTATGAAAAATTCATGCAGTTTTCAAGAGACTTATAATTATTTTTAACAATCCAAAAAAAATGAAAAATGTGTTGCATATAGGTCAGTGGTTATTAACATGGTCACATTGTCCCCTATGAGACAGCTGGTAACGTCTGGAGACATGTTTTGTGCTTACAGCTCTATAGGGTGCTATTAGCATCCAATCAACATCTAGAGATGTCGTTATACATCTTACTATGCACAAGGCAGTACTCCTCTGCCCCACAACAAGAACTTATTCAGCCCAAAATGTCAAGAGTGGTGTTATTGAAAAGTCCCGTTCTAGGTGACATGCAAGTTTAAAAAATGGGATCAATCTTTCTCTCGTCATAAATCAGAAGTCATGGGATATTTATTTTCCTGCTTCAATCCATTATACTTTTATTTTAAATTTTGTTATTTTGTTTATCAAGAGATTGTCTTAATATTTATCGTAAATATATTGTATAAAGTTATTGCTAATCTTTTCTATTAAGTATTGTGATGCCATCTTAAATTTTGTGGCCAGGGCATAGAAGTCTCATGTATTCTACCATGGTCCTAGTTCTGTTAAAGGTATTTAAAAAAAAAAAGAACATAATATATAGCACAGTGGTGAAAAATGAGACATTGGGATTTAAATGTCTGGGCCCAAATCATGGTTTTACCAATTCTAACCCTTGGTAAAAGGGTCCTTGGTTTGCTTTCTGTTACTGTTGCTGTAGTTGCTGTTGTTGTTTTTGAGATGGAGTCTCATTCTCTTGCCCAGGCTGGAGTGCAGTGGTGCGATCTTGGCTCACTGCAACCTCTGCCTCCCAGGTGTAAGTGATTCTCCTGCTTCAGCCTCCTGAGTAGTTGGGAATACAGGTGCAAGCCACCATGCCCAGCTAATTTTTTGTATCTCTAGTTGAGACATAGTTTCGCCATGTTGGCAGGCTGGTCTCAAACTCCTGACCTCAAGTGATCTGCCCACCTCAGCCTCCCAAAGTGCTGGAATTACAGGCATGAGCCATTGCAACCCCTTGGTTTACTTCTCCATCTATTATATGGAGAAAGTAGTACCTATGTCATATGGTTGGCTCAAGAGGTAAATTTATCAGTTAGCAAAGAATCTGGTAAAAAATCAACCCACCATAAACACCATTAAAACGTAACACTCAATTGGGCATACTTTGTGGTGTCATGCATAGTGGGGAAGGACAATGAGTGTTCTTTGGTTGTTCAACATCTTTAAGGAATAGCACTATCCAGCCCATTCTCCTTTTCTCAGACTGTAAAAGCTATATCCAAGCCCTTCATTTTTGGTTATCTTACCTCCATGTGGTTGTATAGAATAGCAACTTCTAGTTACCTAGAACAAAATCAATTTCCTGCTTCTACTATAACAACAGAATTTTGCATTTCATCTGGTCTCATTGCCACCTGGAATTTAAAAATAAAAAATGGACAGTATTTCCCAGAATCCCTTGTAGCTAGTTGTAGCCTTGTAGTAAGTAGTACTTACCACAGCAGAAACATATGGAAATATGTGAAATTCTAGAAAAGCTGTTTATGGATTTAAATTATTAAGGGGGGATATGCTTTTTGCTCTATCTTTTGTTCTTCATCTGGCATTGCAAGCTTCATCTGGCATTGTAGGCCATATGAAGAACAAAAGATAGAGCAAAGAGCATCTCCCTCCTTAATAATTAGAAGTGATTGGAGACCCAGCCATCACTGTGAAACATGAGAATGTTAGAGCAGGTAGCTAAGCAGACATGAGCAGAACAGGAGAGCACCCACCTCCTGCCATATCCCAAGAATGTCAGGTGACTATCAGGTGATGATCAGGCAGTTGTTAAAGAGTCTCTCTAAAATAGTAATTGGTGACCAGGCACGGTGGCTCACGCCTGTAACAACAGCACTGTGGGAGGCCAAGGAGGGCAGATCACAAGGTCAGGAGATCGAGACCATCCTGGCTAACACGGTGAAACCTCGTATCTACTAAAAATAAAAAAATAAAAAATAAAAAATTAGCTGAGTATGGTGGCACGCACCTGTAGTCCCAGCTACTCAGGAGTCTGAGGCAGGAAAATTGCATGAACCTGGGAGGCAGAGGTTGCAATGAACCGAGATCTCGCCATTGCACTCCTGCCTGGGCAACAGAGCAAGACTCTGTCTCAAATAATAATAATAATAATTGGTTGTAGCTGGCACCAAGAAAAGGCAGTCTCCTCATAGGTAGAAAACACCTGAAGCTGGTGATCAGCAGCTTCCTAAGACCTCAGGAATTGGTGAATGGGCTCAAGCATACATATTAAGAGGCAACAAGGCAGACTTCATACTGGTAAGGAAAAAAATGTCTCAAATGAGCATATGCACAACTTCATTAAACACACTGTACATATGACCCCTCCCAAATGCTGTCAGGCCACTGCACATGTGGACAGCCCACTCCAAGGAAAAATTAAGGGAAAAGAAATACAAACCTCAGAACCATGCCAGTGTATCAAAACTCCTAGTCAAGGGTCAACGGTGCACTTGGATCTCTCAAGTTGCCCACTTGGCCCTCTTCCAAGTGTACTGTACTTCCTTTTGTTCCTGCTCTAAAACTTTTAGATAAACTTTCACTCCTGCTCTAAAACTTGCCTTGGTCTCTCACTCTGCTTTATGCCTCTCTGCTGAATTCTTTCCTCCAAGGAGAAAAGAATTGAGTTGCTGCAGACCTGTATGAATTTGCTGCTGCTGACAAGAACACCTTGGAAATAGCAGACACTTTACATTAGCATAGTGAAGTGGAAAGATGGATGTCAGGGTTCCTGACCTGATCACAACATGGAGTTGCCACTTCAGCCCTAACCTGCCCACCCCTAGATATTTTTCATATGAGAGAGAAAAATAACAATCTTTTATTTCTCTTCAGCCACAATATTTGTGTTTTAGTATAGCCAAGCTTTAATTTAACTGATAAAATCACCTTTTCGTGTGTCATTTTGGAACCCCTGAGACCTAACTAGCTTTCTTCAGCCACCCTCACTCTAACAGGATTTGTATGTCTAGCAGACTTGCTTCATTATAAATAGCTTTTTAGAAGCTTTATGTTCATTTTCCCTTATCTTCCACTTATACTTAAAGTTATTAACTTGGCTTTCAGCTTTAATTTCTGTAGCTCAAATTTTGCTAGTCATAAGTGCAGATAAGTGACCCACACTTTTGACTCACACACCCAATGCAGAATGTTTGCTTAACAATGAAACATTTTCTCATATGTAACTTCTCTAACCATGAACTGGAAAGTTGGATTTCCTTGCTTTTACAAACTGCTTGGTAACCAGTATTTTGACCTTATTTGATTGAGATTACTTTTGGATGCAGAAAAATGCATATTTGTGGTTCAAAGCTTAAATTGCAAAAACTTGTTCTTGGCTACAGTTGCCAGAGTAAGTCACAGACAATTTCCAACAGGAGAGAACAAAGAGATTCTTAATACTATCAACAGTAATATAGAAATTAAATGGGAAATGAGTAAAACCAAAGTCTCATTTAAGTGACAGAAATGTCTTCTGCTTCATGCTTATCAAGTGTGAATCTGCAGTGTGTAATACCAAATGGATAGAGGGGAGGGCAAAAAGGAATAAATGGATAGATATTATAAACACATGGCTGTTGGTATTTTTTTTTTCTATTTTCCTTTTCAGTTTTCTTCCTGATGCTAGAAAAGTCTAAAGTAGAGTAGTATATGAGGAAGTTGTCAAATTCTAACCTTTTATTATTATTATTATTATACATTAAGTTCTGGGATATATGTGCAGAATGTGCAAGTTTGTTACATAGTTATACACGTGCCATGGTGGTTTGCTGCAAGCATCACCCCATCATCTACATTAGGTATTTCTCCTAATGCTATTCCTCCCCTAGCCCCCTACCCCACTACTCTCCGACATGCCCCAGTGTGTGATGTTCCCCTCCCTGTGTCCATGTGTTCTCATTGTTCAACTCCCACTTGTGAGTGAGAACATGTGGTGTTTGGTTTTCTGTTCTTGTGTTAGTTTGCTGAGAATGATGGTTTCCAGCTTCATCCATGACCCTGTAAAGGACATGAACTCATCCTTTTTTATTGCTGCATAGTATTCCATGTTAAGGTACACACTATGTCTTCTGGAATATACATATGTTATTACAGCAAATACTGTTAGTGCCTCATCTCTATTCCCATGTGCCTTATCAATTCAGAGGACATCTGGTCATCATATTCTGTTCTGTCCTCAAATGGAGCTGGCTAGAAATACCAAGAAGCTAGTATCCTTCTGGCAGTAGGCCTCAGCCACTGAGTTACTGATGAAAGTTGGTGTATAAATACCCCAGTTCCCTCTCCGGTTGCATGAGATAACTCTGAAATGCATCTTTTACGCCTGTTCCCACAGATCCTCAATGTGATTAAGCTGGCTTAGCAATGCAAAATTTTAATAAAAGATGATCATTTATTGCTGTATATGTGTCAAGCATTATCTAATTTCAGACAATATACCTATAATCATCTGCATGATTGGAAAGGAGCTCAAAGGAATCCAACTGATTATTTTAATCATGTAGCTCTACAGGATCTATCACATACATTATGTTCTCAGCAGGTTCTTATCAGAGAGAAAATAATAAATTCTTGAGGGAGAGGAACAATAAATTTTTAAAGTTCCTGAAGATCATACATTTACTAAATATGGAACAAATGTTTCCATGTCTACTGTTTGTCAGATGCTTTGCTAGGAACTGGGGATATAGCCATGTGCTTATTCTCATGATGCTTACCACCTAAAAAGAGATTAAAGGATCAGTAAGAAAACATGTTTTAAGAAAAAAAATGCTATGTAAATTCTATTTATTGCCTGTGCACTCCTCTTTGCAATACAACCCACCTCTGTATTAAGCCAGATTCTCAGACCAGAACAGTGGTGGGTTTTATTGCAAAGAAGAATGCACAGGCAATAAGTATAGTTATATATAGAACTGTGTTTTGTTGTAATGTCATCAGCATACCTAAAAGTATGTCATACAGAAACAATACAATCACACATAGTACTGTGTTTACTTGAAGGATAATGTGAGGAATATTAGTTAAATTGATCTTAGAGGATCTCTCATAAGGACACAGATTAATTTTTCTACTCTCAAATTAAAAGGGACACCTTGTGCTTATCCTAACAAACTGGTTTGCTTTCAACTTATGGATACTATGATTCTTCTATGTTTTCCTATTTTATATTATAGGGTTTCACTCCCTGTAATATTTGTGGCTCTCACTCTGACATTCATTTTATTCTTATTTTTCTCTTATGTTTCTCTTACTTTTTAATATAAATTTGTATTTATGTAGTGTCTGCATCTTTTTAGGCTACTGCAAATCATTCCAGAATAAGATTGTATATAAATAACAATCAAAAATATGATTAAAACATCTCAAAGCAAAATTTTCCCTATTTTAATAATTTACACAGATATTATTTCATTATTTAGATAATGTTTCACCGGATATTTATATCAGAAGTTATTAGAAAACCCATCTTAGGTCATTGTTGTTAAATTTGAATAATTTTGAACGTGCTTTGAGTTTTAAAAATTTTACATGCTGTGGATATAAGGGAATCACACAAAAATCAGTTTTCTCTGTTCTTCATATATTAACCTCCTACTCATGCAATGTTTGGAGGGATTTTATTTTAGCACTCATGGAAAGGGTTTTGATTATGCTGGAAGCTTAATATTTGCTGCTGCAATGACATCTGTATTTACTTTGAGGAAACAACAATCATCCAGCAACGGAAAGACTATACTATGCAGAGGCTAACCAAGAACCTTCTCAGAGTTGCAGAGTGTTATGTGCTACTAAAAGAGAGGGATGTTTACTGAACTAAGTGAAGTCTTGAGATTCAGCAGCCTTGTGAATTTTTGGTGTATAAAATTACAAAGCTCCTTTTGTGGAAAGACAGTCACTCTCAGATTTGTGTCTTTTGTTTACAGATTATGGTATGACTGTAACAACTTTGAGTTATTCAGCCTTTGAAATATTAACTTGAAATAATCTAATTCTATGTAGTTCAAATTAGTTAGATGTGTTAGCTAGGGTGGTTTTTTTTTTTGTTTTTTTGTTTGTTTGTTTTTTGGCTCATTTCTTATTTAATTAAATTCCCCAAAGGGCACAAATGACAAAACTGATTAACCCATTTATTTCTCTAGAAGAAAATAACAGAATTATTCTTTTAAAAATATAAAATACTGCAGATAATATCAAAGGTTTCAGGCACTTTATTTTCCCTAAGTATTTTAGTTTAATTTGATGCTTCACAGGTACATGACTTTCATATAAATGTGCCTCAGAATTGTTTAAACTAATTTTCTTCATTATTTCTGCTCTTGTCCTATCAAGGAACTTCTTACTTCAAACAAGACCCCTACTGGGACTCAAAAAATCATTTAAAATGCCACCATGGCTCTGCATTATATGACTCTACACTCCCTTACTTCTCTCAGGATGTAAGAAGAAATAATATTGTACTTGAAAATAACAACTACAATAGAAATGTTCTGCTTTTATACACAACCCCTCCTATACCATAGAAATTCAAGTTGGTTGATACAAAAATATAAATAATAACTGATATTAAATTAATAAATAAAGCCAGCTCAGATGAAGGCGATAGGCTGGTAGAGGACATCACTTGCTGACTGTGAAAGTGTTTGGTTCAAGTTGGAAAATGAAGATTCCTTGGGAACTAAGTCTCTTGGTGGACCTTGTGGTCACAGGCAAGCCTGCCCTTTTATTCTGTGTTCTGAAATGATGTGGGATTTTTTTTTTCTCCAAGGCTGTTATTTCAGTATTTTCCACAGGCAAGTAATTGAATATCCAGAAGCCTGGTACTGAAGAGCCAAGCTCAACATCCTCTCTTGGCTTCCATTCTATGGCTTTTTTCTGCTGAATAAGGCCTGCTGAGAATGACTAGATTGTAGTTTATTATGTTGTCCTGATTATGAATCAGTGCAATTTACAAATGTTTTGCATTTGAAACCTAGAGTTGTTTTAGGCTCATTTGCTGACATATGTGAATTTGCTAGAAAGGGCCAGGATCAAATGACATCCACCATCTGTGGAGGGTATTATGTCTAGAGCTAAGAACTAGAAACATAAAAGGGGTTTGCAAAGTGAATTAAACCTACTTGAGTCCAAAACAAAAGCAAATATATGTTCTTTTAAAGTATGTTCAAAATCATTCAATTTTGAATTATATGTAGTCTTGGAGTTAAAAGATTATGTATTATAATACATACACTAATGTCAACTTTTAAACCATAAAGAATATTGAAAACAAGTTTAGGTTTTCAGGATAGGTTTCTGTATGAGAGAAATTATTAGAAATTATGAAATAAATAAAAATTCTCAACATATCTTTTGTTCTTGAAGTAACACCCCCTTTATATAGAGAGAGAGGGAATGTTAAGTCCAAGTTTCATATTTCTATCAAAAACTATCTTTAAAAATAGTATCTCCTATCATACTCCTTTTTGTAAATATAAGTTATAGTTCATTACTTTCCCAAGGTTACATATCTTAGAATTAAAAAAACTTGTCTCCTTTGTTTTAAAAGGGGCTGGAAAGGGTGATGGAAGATGGGAGCAGAGGATAGGATGATTTGAAATCGCTTCTCATAGTGAACATATACCAGGCACTACTATAGAACTTGGGTCTGAAACAATGAACAATCAATAAGACAAAGTCCTTAATGATATTCACATTCCAATGGAAAAAAACAGAAAATAAACAGATAAATATATTTATCAGGTGGTGGCAAGTAACACAAAAAACAAACCAAGGTAAAGAAATAGAAAATGATTTAGATTGCATACCAGATGATCAAGAAAGGACTTTCTACAGAGGTTGTATCTGACCAGGACTTGAAGTAGGGAACAGTTGAAACAAGTAAACTGAAAAGAACAGAATGCCCAATGCAAAGGCCTAGGGCTGGAGTGTGCTAAGTGTATTTGAAGAGTAACAAAGATGCCAGAGCGGTTATTACTGAGAATGCAAGGGAGAGACTAGCAAGAAAGCGTATTACATGGGTAGCACCGGGCCTTTGGACAAAAGTAAGAACTCCGCAGGGTTATTTTTTGGTCTATATGGCAAAAAAAATGTGAAATAAAATTTACCAATTGAACAAATGTTAAGTGTAAAGTTCAGTAATTTTCAATATATTCACATTTCTGTGGAACAGACCTCCAAAACTTTTTTATTTTGCAAAACTGAAACTCTGTACTCACTTAACAACAGCTCCCCTATACCACCCCTGCCAGGTCCTGGTAACTGTCATTCCACTTTTGTCTTTATGAACTTGACTACTTTACATATATAGAAGTGGAATCATACAGTATGCCTCTGTTTATGACTGGCTTAATATACTTACAACACTTGCATGTTGTAGCATGTGCCATGATTTCCTCCTTCTTTTATGATGAATGATATTCTAGTGTGTGTGTATCACATTTTGTTTAATCAATTCATTTTTCACTGAACATAAAATCTTAGAATTTTTTGACTCCTGTTTTTGTATTACACTTTAAATCTATTTATATTTTTGCAGGCATTCTAGAACTTCTTTTTGTAAATATTCCTCTCTAGAATTTTTTATTTTTCATAAGAAAATTCACTGTTTTTCTCCCTTCTAAAACAACTGCTATTTGTTCTAATCTTGCTTCTATCACTGTTGCTGCCATGGCTTCCTCATTATACTCAGTCTCATTACTGGCATTTATCACAGCTAAAGTAAATTATTATTATTTTTATTTTTTATTATTTATTTATTTATTTTTTGAGACGGAGTTTCGCTCTTGTTGCCCAGGCTGGAGTGCAATGGCACATTCTCGGCTCAACGCAACCTCTGCCTCCTGGGTTCAAGTGATTCTCCTGTCTCAGCCTCCCAAGTAGCTGGGATTACAAGTGTGCACCACCATGCCCAGCTAATTTTTGTATTTTTAGTAGAAATGAGGTTTTACCATGTTGGTCAGGCTGTTCTCAAGCTCCTGAACTTGTGATCCACCCACCTCGGCCTCCCAAAGTGCTGGGATTACAGGCATGAGCCACTGTGCCTGGCCAATTATTATTTGTTAAGGTATTTCTTTCATACCTTTCTTATCCAACTAATAGCCATCACAAAATAGGCCTTAGAACAGGCATTACACACACACACACACACACACACACACACACACACACACACGACAACTGGGAATCTATTTTCTTTTGCAGTTTTTTCTAATTTATAACCATCTCTCTGAGTTACAATACAAATTCTTTTCTCCTCGTAAAGGCTCAATATTCTAAAGTGAGAAAAAATACGTTTTAGGGCAAAAGCAGTATCACTAGGAATACCAATTAAAATGCAAATTAGCAACACAGAACAGAATATACATCATTTTATAAATAAAGTAATATGCAAGGCAAACCTATAAACAGCAAAGAACTGTGCTGATATATTAAATACTATCATCATTGATAGTGCCATAATGAAGAAACCTGCATTTATGGCTGATAAAATTTAAAAAAATTTTAGAACAGAAGATTTAAAAGTTCAGTTGAACAAGATGATATTAAAGCATGTATTCAATTTTTGATGGGTAGGGTTGGGAAGAAGGGCATTCTAGGTAGAGGAACAGCCTCAGCAAAGGCAGGAGATTAAAGGCAGACATGCAGACTCAAATTCTAATGAAATATATTAACTTAAAGCATACACGATTTAAGTGTTGTGTAGGGAAATGGTGGAGAAAAATAGGGTTCATGCTGTCTGATATGTCAAGCTAGGGTGTTTGTATCTGATTCAGTAGACAGGCAGTGGGAAGATGTAGAAAGATTTTGAGAAGATGAATAATACAATCTGAACTTTCCCCTATGAAGAATGATCTTGTAACAGTGGCAGATTTCAGGGAGAAAATGCCTACAAACTATGAAATCAGGCAAATTGTTATCTGCTCTAAGGATTACTGATATAACCAATTGTAAAATGTGGCAAGTAGCAATGAGGATGAACAGTAAAGAAAGGGAAATATATTTTACAGGTACACTTAACCACATTGGGTGGTTGGGTGACTATGAGGAATTAGGGAAAGGAACGGTGCTAGAAGATTCTCGGGGCCGGAGAGCATAGCAGAGACACACCATTAGGAGTTGCGAGGAATGGGAAAGGAGGAATAGCCAGTTGAGGAGAAAGTACCGTGAATTTGATTTTCAACTTATAATGATAACTTGTGGGTCTACATGAGTCATGGAGGACAAGCAAAACCTGTGGGAAATCATTATGGTAGACTGATAGGTACATGGTTATAACTAGTGTTTGGATAAGGGTGGGGTTTGGGGATATACAGTAGTGGCTACAGAAAGTACAAAATAATAAAAATGGATTAAGCATCTACTAGTTATGAGGAACTAGGCAAATTATTCTATGCAATTTAAGATATATATATATAATCTTTCACAACAGTTCCATGAGGTAGTCACTGTTGACTCAATTTTCTTAAAAAAGAATCAGACATATTAAATAACTTACCAAACATACACAGCTGGTAGGTGCCAGAACCAGGGTTAGGAGCCTGTTCCTCTGACTGCAGAGGTCATTTAGATTAGTGGCCAATCTCCTGCTTTTCTTTTAGCACTATCTTTCTATTCTGGTCTGTTTTCGTAATAAGGCAGTTTTTGAAATTATATTATCGATGCTGAGAAACAACCAGGGATATGCATAGCTCTAAATACCCAGAACTAATAAAATTACATTGATCTGTAGCACATCAAATTCACTTTTTAAAGTAATTCCAGATACTTTTTCCAGTTTAGCAGTAATTAGGTCTAGGGAGGCACAGGAGTCCTCTGTTCCCACTATTTCTAGAAGATGATGCTTGCACTGCTATGCTTCCAATTATATTATGAAGATTGTTTTTAGTACCATCCCAGGAAAGAGGCAGTATAACCTTGTTTCCCCTCCATTATTCCAACCAGAATAAATGTGGATTTAAAGAAAAACCAACAACTACCCAAATACTTCATATCAGAATGTGTTTTGTTTCTAGGCATAAAAATGATGGTTGCTAAGAGATCCAAAGAGGTGAAAGCCAAAACAAGACAAAGGAGATTGAAATAATATTTGTGTGGTGACTCAGAACAATAAGCGGTTGCTTTTGCTTTCTTCTTTCTCCCTTTTTTTAAAACAAACTAGTGATATTTTCTAAACTTTTGATTGAATATAAATGTCACCATTGTGCTACTGACCTATTTAAGTCCTCTGGATATTTCTAACTGAATAAAGGCACTCAAAACGTTAAATTTTAAATACTTCCTGTATCAGTGAGAAGAAACTCTTTTGCTTTCTTTTTTTAAGATGGAAAACTGTCACTTAAAAAAAGTACTTTGGTGTTACTACTGGAAACCTCCCCGTAGGGATGTCTGATGAAGACAAATGATGAAACTGTTAAAAATATAATTCTAATTGAGGATTGGTGCATGTTGGGTGCAACAAATACTGAGTTGACATGCAAGCATGTACAGCACCTAGTAACTCTCGTTTAGTAAGATAATACACTTCTATTAGTACTTATTTTTGGGGAAAACTGTAAACAGCTCCTTTCGAATGCACACTATTGTTAAGGTCTCACATGAAAGCCTGATGGGGACCTCTAAGGGCTTTAACTCTTAGTCTGATGGCATCATCATTCAGCTTGAATTCTTTTTTTTTTTTAATTTTTTTAAGCTATTTACACTTAAGTGAGTAGATCAAATAATTATTTTTATCAGATTCAAAGCACTAGGAAATCAAACCATTTGTCTAAGATATCACTAGGTCAAGGTTTTCTTCAAACCAAGAGAGGAGTTATCGTCTTATGTTCTTGTTAGAGGTAGACATATGAGAAATATTTTTATGCCCTTTAAAACGAAAAGCAGCAATTAGGGTTTGCAGCTGAAATATTCTCTACCCAGCTTCTTATACCATATTCATCTTATAATATGGTCATCAGGTAGCTGACCACAGTGGCAGATAGTTCTACAATTTTGTTTTTGAATGGAATTTCACATATGCAAATTTAGGAAGAGAACTTTGTCCACTGGTGACCAGATGATAAATGATTTTTCTTTGTTAATTGAAAGCAAAACAGATTGATTACTTACATAATTGTTTTAAAGATATCTTACACATTGGCAGAATTTAAGATTGGATAAGAATTAAGTTTCAAAAGCACCAAAAACTCCCAAGGAAATAAAATATTGTCATAAAAAAGCACTATGACATAAGGCTCTCCAAAGCATAGGAAAGAATAATGTCCTATGTTGGTCCTTCAGGAGACATGCAGAATAGAAGAAACAAACACTCGTTGACCTCAGGAAGTGAGCATAATTGTGAGTGCTTTCAGTGGGAATAGCTTGGAGATAATAGAGTTCCTTTCCCTTCAAATCCCAGTTTGCGCAGACATCTATATACACACGTGTAGAATTTTCCCATAATAATTCCCAATATTTAGAGAGCCTTGAGTACAATGTAAGTTCTCTGAGAGCCAGGACTGTCATATTCATCACTGGGTTCCTAGTTTCTAAAACATGTTCTAGCACATAGGCACATAACACATATTGGTGAATAAATACATGATTTTTAGAAAGATCTTAAGTCTTCCTCTTCTCTACGTAACTTATTAGCAGATCTAATTAAAATTTGAACCATCTTGGGCTTCTGTCTTCATTGCAAGAACCCATCTGGGCTCATCAATCTCATCCTCTTCACCAAACAACTTCGAGTCACATAGCATATGTTTAGTAATTTATCACCTTTACAAAAAAATAAAACTGTGCAAGGGAGTAACTGCAGTGTACAAAATCTCATTAATATAACATAGCAAATCCAATCCTCCTACCTATCTCTTCAGCACTGCAAAGGAACAAATGCATGCCCAAATTCAAGAAATGATAGAATTTATATGATGCAACTGTAATAATGCATTATTTATTAAGGGATGGCTTTGGAATAACTCAGTTTACATATCCATTCAAATTGTTCAATATATTATGGGATCATTCAGAAAAAGACTAAATTGTTCAGTGCTGAATTTCCAAGTGTTAAAAAAAATTATGAGGGCCAAAATTAAGAGATTTTTTAAAAAATGTATTCACATAAACAATAATTTTGCCACATCAAATACTTAAACATATATTGTTTTCATCAAGCCTTGAGCTCTATGCATATTTGAAAAATCTATCTATGAGCAAGAACCTGAAATGTTGAATGACAATATTTTTAATAGTTTACTTAAGAACTTCTGATAATGCAGTTATCATTTTTTCTGTCTAACATGTTGAGTAGAATATCTCCATATGTTACTCAAGTGTGCATTCTGAACACCTTTAACAGAATGCAGTTCAATCTGCCAGGAGGCATTTATACTGGTGATAGCATAAATGCAAGAGCAGAGCAGAGAGTGACCAAGGCCCAGCAATCAAGTACTGTCCATTTACCTTGACTGCCATATGTCTTATTCACAGCTGTTGCCCTTGATGTGTGTCTGAGGGAGGTTCTGTTTAATAGTATATTTCAATGTGAATGAATAATACTATAATATTCACTAAATATGTATTTGAAATGAGCATTTATGCACTTATTAATTGAAACAAGCACATTTCTAGATACTGGGGCTATAGAAATGAATCATATAGTTAAGTTTCCTACTCTTATGGAGACTACTTTGGAGAGATACAGATAAAAAAATTAATATGTCAACTGATTAATAGATGTGATCAAAAACAGAATAGAGGCCTACAGAGTGATATTGGTGTGGTAAGAAAAGGTCCCTCTGAGAAGGTGGCATTTGCCAGAGACCTTAAGGATAAGTGAGAGTACTTCATGCAGAGGAACCCTTGAGTACAAAGATGCAGCAGGGAGCCTGCATGGTTCAGAAGCCTGACATAAAAAGAACCAGTGTGGCGGCAGAGGTGAGAATGATGGGGAGAATGGTGGAGATGAGTAAAAAGAAAATAATATTTCAGGGGGCTATATCATGTAAAGCCTCTTAGGCCATGATGAAATCTTTGGGTCACATTCTGAGTGAGATGGGAACTTTTGGAAGGTTTGAGTGGAGGTGTAAGTTGATCGATTTCACTTGCATTTTAAATGACTCACTCCAGATGCTACAGAGGGGATGGACAGCAGGTGGAACAGGGGATAGATTAGGTTAGATTGTTGCTGTAGAGATAATGAGATAGTTAAAATTCCGAATGCGTTTCAAAGACAGAGCTGAGGGTCTATATTGATGATATGTTTGTGGGAGGAAAGAAAAAAGTACAGAGGTAAGAATGACACCAAAACTTTTGGCCAGAACAACTGAGAATGTAGAAAGCAATGTCATTAATTAAAGTGGAAACTCATAGAGGGGAAAAGGTTTGGGGATAAATGTCAAAATTTAGTTTTGAGCATGTCACATTGAACTACTTATTATAAATTTGAATGGAGATGATAAGTAGAAATTATACAACAATTTCAGACTTCACTAAAGTCACAACTGAAAATATAAACTTTGGGGTCATCAGCATGTAGATGGTGTTTAAAGCCATGATACCAAACTAAGTCACCTAGGGAGGGAGAAGGAAATGCAGAAAGGAGCCCTGGAGCATTACCACATTTAGAGAATGAGCATAAGGAAATTTCAAAGGAAGGAAAATTATGTTTTCCTTTCTCCTGTTAACAGATAGTGACTAGTGGTTGACCAGTGTTTTCTTTTTTTCAAAAGGAGGTCCTTGGACTATCTACCTCAGAAACATCTGAGGTGCCCATTTGTTATCTGGATTCCTGGTTCCACCAGTCACTGACTCAATCAGAAACTCTGGGAAAGGCCCCAGGGCTTGTGTTTTCCCAAGTTTACCAGGCGAAACTTGAGCGCATTGAAGTTTGAAAATTAGTGGTTCCAAAATATTTTATTATAGCATGTCTAGAAAATGATACAACCTGTACAGCATATTGAGTAAATAGATAAAATGCTGATGTGGGCAGAAGGGATGGGCCTGGAACCCTGGCTGCCCAGGCTCTCCTTAAAGGGTGAGAAGATCAATATGTTGGTTGTACCTGTAATCAACCTGGACTCAAATGAGGGTGCTGTGGACACAGTTTAGTCTGTCACACATAAAATTAACTTTTTACAAATCTATTGTATTTATATATATCTTCCAATGTGTATGGGGGTTACTGAAATCATGGGATCAGGGATTAACCAATATCTTATTTAAAATATCTGTTTCAGTCACAAAGACAAATATAACAAATATATAAATAAGCATAAAATATATATAACCTAACATCTAAAGGAAATTTCACAGTCTAAAAATTCATAGTACTAAATTTTAGGAAAAAAATTTTTTAAGTATCTTTAGTTTCTGTATCACTAATTAATTCTGTCTTTTTTTCTCACACCAGCATTTATGGACTAAAGGGCTTGTTTAACAGAGATTTTTATGTATGTAAGCCTAAGGTAATATTAAGGTAACATTTCTTAAAATCTGTTCAGTAAAATGTTAATGCTTCCATAGTCTGAGATACTGTGGGGCCTGCTATACTTCCATGGTGGTTAACAATTCACGTCATGTTATCAAGGAAAGGATTTAAAAGTAAAAGAAACAAAAACAAAACCCAAAGAAAACAAAAACAAGCATACACACACAAAATACAATTTGTTGTTATTGCTTACCCCAATATATCTTAGATGTATTTCATCAAAACACCTATTTCCTTGAAAAAGTATTATTAATGTCTTAAAGGTGAATTCTGTTTCTCAGAACCCAATGTAAGAAATTGTGGCCTAGAAAATTGTTACAACATGACATGTCAACAACTGCAAGATAGTTTAATATAATCTGTATACTAGATAACTAACTAGAGGAAAGTGATAATGAATGAGGTGATTAGATTTAAGAAACTCTCTGTAGCAGACAGATCTTACCAGTAAAGAAAAATGTGATAGTGGGAAGGAAAAGACAGGGCAGAGGGAGAATAGAAATAGGGAAGATGGACTTGTGCCTCAATTCTGAGATATACAGAAAAAAGATTTTGTTTAAAAAGAAAAAGAAAATTTCTCACTTTAGGGATGTGTATGTGTGTGTGTGTATTCTGAAAAGTATTGTGAAAGATCACTCATTAAGCTGATACTAGTTACTGACATTGGAGATGAGTAACCAGTCAGAGGGCTCTTCCTGGAGGGTAATGGAGCAATGAGCTGTTGCTGTATAACAAACCACCCTCTAACTCAGTAGTTTAAAACAACAACCATAAAATTAGATCATGATTCTGTGGGTATGGCACTTGGGCCAAGGTGCAGCTGAGTGATTGTACTCATTGGCTAGACTCATCATGTGTTTATGGTCAACTTCTGGTCTATTAGATAACTCTTCTGAGTTTTCACCAACCATATGCTGGGGCAGAGAAGGCTCATGGGCCACATATCTTCCATCACGCAGAAGACTAGCCTGCGCCTGGTCACGTTGGTCACAGGGTTTCATCAGCAGCAGGAGAGAAAGGCCTCCTGAAGCACAGGCTATGAACTTGTACAACATCATTGCCACCGATAGGTCAAAGAAAGCTCAAGACCAGCCCTGATGTAAAGAATGCAGCAGTAGACTCCACCTCTTGAGGGGGTAAGCTAAAAAGCAGTGTGTTCTTTTCCAAAATCTACCCCAGCAGGTGATAGGAAATGCACCGTGAAGACAACTAGTAGAAGAGGGAGGAAGACAGGAAACCAAGTGTTTGTGGAAGGGGTACAGATAGAAAGAAAAGAAAAGTAATGTAGTAATATGGGGTCATATAGACTGGGAAGATTTGGTTATGGTGATCCTGTAGCTTTCTCTGAAATCCATCCTTTGTAGGCTATGTAGTAATGATTAATACTCTTGCCAGTTTTCTAAAGCTTTTTAAAAATTATATATCATTAAGTCTTATCTCCCTAAACTATCTCTAGAATCATTCTAGACCAGGAACACCCCATATTCAAATGGAGCATCTCTCACACTTGATAGTGGCAACTCCAGGGTCAGGGGTAAAACTGACATTGATATATCCCATAGATACAAATATCTTAGTTACAGACCTGGCATTTTACGAAATCTGTATATGTAGCTTTTGTTAATATGCGGCAGCATGTTCCAGGTGTTTTCTATTTAAAGTTAAAACATTCTAGAGCTAAAACTGCAGATACTTTCAACAAATCCTGGGAAATGGAGACAAATGAAGTAGATGGTTGTAAATAAGCTTAAGACCTTAGGTAATTTTCAGAGGGAGTTTATAGATACAGACTTGTTTTTTAAAAATTTTCCTTTTAATAATACATATATAACAACAATGAAGTAATATATATATATATAATAAGAACTTTTAATTCTCTGAAATTATATCATGTTCTGAAAATTATATGATGGAAAATAGTCTCCTTTCAGTTTCCTTGTTCACTATCTTCTCACTAGATGAACCACAATTATTTATTTCTTGTGCATTCTTAAAGAACTGAATATACGTCTTGTTTTGTTTTCATCTTCATCTTTCTTTGTTACCTAAGAGATAACATACTACACTGATTGTTCTGCACTGTACTTTTACCTAATTCACAAGTTAAATCAATCTATAACGTCAAGCTGCCTCATTTTTTAAACTGCTGCATTTATCTCCAATTACATGCCAAAAATTAATCAGTCCTTTTTCAAAAGACAGTCATACTCTCCAGTATTTTATATTTATAAGCTATGCTAAAATAAATGTTCTTTTAGATGTAGCTTTGTTACACATGCCAGTAAATTTGTGGAAAAAATCCCAGGGCAAGACTTGCTAGTGTAAAGAAGGATGTATGCATTTGTCATTTTGACAAATAGTGTCCAATTACTATTGATTGAGACCTCTTGCTATGCACAATTTAAAGATTATTTTGTTATAATTAAATTTACAAAATGCTTTCCTTTATGATTTTGAGCATTGTCTCCTATTCAACTCAATATTATAAATTTCTCATTTCTTTCTGAACTTTGTAATGTTTTATTATTTTATTCATTTTTATATTCTATATTATTTGATTTATGGTTACTTTTAAAATTATTTCATCTACCTGGCATTTATCTTGTGTAAAGTAGAGACTCAATTTATTTTTTCATGTCTGCTCAGGTGTTCCAATCCATTTATTGACTAATATATATTTGTATTGGTAATTAGAAATAGTATCTTTATTATCCTAATTTTTGATGTTGTTTTCTTTCTTATTCTTATTTATTGATGTCTCTTCTATTTATATTAGATATCAAACACTGGCTTTCCACAGGAATAAATAAGTAGAGGAAAAATGTGTAATAGTTTGGCTAGGTCGATGAGGAATGATCTAGGTATGTACTTGTCACTGAAAGGAAAAGACAGCAGGAAGGAAGGCAGTATCTAAGAAAAGTTAGACAAAGAAGGCTATACATATGTATCTACATATCACATCATACCATAGATATCTACACATACATACACATACAGTGAGGAGAGAAAAATGAAATCTTGAAACTATAACCTTTATAGGAAGGGAAATATAGCGAGGATTTAGGAATAATACAAAATCCATAAGGTCTCATAAGGATGGAAGATTAGGGTAAGATTTATCCTTAGTATTGTGGGATGCAGTAGTAGGCACAACAAATAGTACCTCCCTCTCCTACTCAAATTATTAAGCAAAGTTTCTCCCTCCTTACTGATAGAGGCAAGATTAGAAGTCTTGGTGGTGGGACTGTTAACAAAGAGGACTTGCTAATCCTGAACTCCAGAATTATTTGTATTTAACCACTTCATCAAGGCAGTACCAGTCTATGGATGCTTCCCTCAAGAAGAGCTGGTTCTCCCTGGAGTGCAGCAAAACTGCCGCTCACTGCAGGCATCTTGCTCCCTAGAGAAACAGGGATAGGGCAGAACAGAGCTGGTCCAGATGTTTCCAAACAGGAACATAGCTCTGGATAACTCAAGCAGAAGCAGAGTGAATAAAGGGGCAGTGAAAGGCAAGAAGGGTGTCAACACCTCTCTTCTAGGAAATCAGAAGGAGAAAAAGATATTCCCTCCAACATTAAACTTCTAGACCTAATGGATAATAACAGAAATGATCCCTGAAACAGAACAAGAAGGCATCCATTCCAGCATGCTAGCCAATTAAATGCCTGTTCCTGTGGGCAAAGGAATAAAGGGTAATCAGGTGGATGCTATTAGAAATTGTATAATGAGCCTAGTAAATGCTTTTCTCTTATTAAAATGAGAAAGGATTTACTAGGAATTTTTAGGAATAAATAGGTAAAAACACAAAATCCCTCATTTACTGTCACTGGTCACAAAGAGGAAGAGTGGTCATAATCACCATTGTTACACAATTATATATGAAAAGAAATCTATAATGATAATGTTCATAACAGTTTAGAGATGAAAAGTTTGCCCTGATTGCTTGTGGCCAGGTACCCCACCACACATATGTATGCATGTGTTTCTGTACACACCCATGCACACATATATGGGCACATACAAACAATAGATTAAAAGTAATGGCTAAAACCACAATTACCTTTGCACCAGCCTAATAACTAAGGGAAAAGAATGCCCTGCACTGTAGTTAGTCGCTGAATAATGTGTGCAGACAAACAGGAGCCTTAGCTGGACTATTCCTTTCCTCATCCATTTACATTTTTCCTTAGTGTTTGAGCTCTGCTTTTTAACTTCAAAACATTTTCTTCTTCATTTAAAAGGAGAGGCATTACAGAAGTATGATCTTTGAAAAGGTTGAGATTTCACTAACCTAATTCAGTACACCCACAAGGTGATGAGTAACTGTTATCCATAATACTGCAAAGACATGGAAATTCTGAACGCTTACTAAGCTTCAGATATGAAATTGATGGCTTGCAATAGTATTTAAATGGCTGATTCCAGAAGTTAAAGGAGAAGAATGATTTTCAAATAATGACATAAGATGTAACAAGATAATTCTCATTTAATTACTCTCATTTGTGTCATCTAATTTCATTAAAATATTTAATAATGCTGAACTGAAGATCAGTTGGATTCACTACAATCTTGATAAATACATTACTTCATTTTATTCTAAACTTTGGAAATCATGTCTTCATTAAAGTATAAAATTTATAAAAGCTATAGAAAGGGTAATTCATAGCTGTATCGCCACATTACATTTGTATTACCATATCATAAATCAACAGATTTGTACTGTGTAAATTGTAAGGCACATATGTTTTCTGAATGTCTGCTTTAAATATATTTGTGTCCATGGTATTGGAAATATTAGGTGGAATATGTGAGTTCTTACTTTATTGCTCATTTCTCTAAATCGATACTTCTAAAAGTGCAATCCCCAGATTGCAGTGTTGGCATTACATTGACATTGGTTAAAAGCGCAAATTCAAGCTGTCCCCCAGACTTGCTGAAATTCTGGGGCTTAAGACCTGGAAATTTATGTTATAACAAGTCCTCCAAGAGAGACTGATGCAGATTAAAGTGTGAGAACCACAGTCCTATGTGAATCCATGCTGTTCATTTCAAAATTCTCTCTCTGAAATTGGGTCACAAAAACTCGGATAACGCCATCTTAGAGATTCATAAGGACATGGCAGTGGAAAAATTACAGTGTCACATTGAATGTCTCTTTAGGTAGATAAATATATTGGTGGAAATTGTGCCTTTTTCTTGGTCTGAAAAAGATAGGCTTAGGATTAAAGTGTGTAGATAAAATACAGAATGGAAAGATGCCTACACAATTTACACCTTTGGGAGAAGACTCTAATTTCTACTTTATAAGAACACAGTGGTATCTGCTGGCACCTAATGAAATACAATTTATAAATATTGATCCTTTAATAAAGGCGAGTCTCATTCCCCAAAGATGAATTGGTTCTCCAGTATTTTTTGGATAAATATTTACAGGACTATCTTGTCTGGGGCCCTTGGGGAAGTGGTAGAAGCAAGATGGCGTATCATCAAAAAGCAGCTTTAAAAAGTGAAGAAACAACACATGCTGGCGAGGTTGCAGAGAAATAAGAATGCTTTTACACTGTTGGTGGGAATGTAAATTAGGGCAATTCCTCAAAGATCTAGAACCAGCAATACCATTTGACCCAGCAATCCCATTACTGGGTATATACCCAAAGAAATACAAATAATTCCATTGTAAAAATGCATGTGTGTATATTCATTGCAGCACTATTCACAATAGCAAAGATATGGAATCAACCCAAATGCCCATCAATGACAGACTGGATAAAGAAAATGTGGTACATATACACCATGGAATACTGTGCAGCCATAAAAATGAACGAGGTCATGTCCTTTGCAGGGACATGGATGAAGCTGAAAGCCATTATCCTCACCAAATTAATGCAGGAACAGAAAACCAAACATGGTATGTTTTCATTTACAAGTAGGAGCTGAACAATGAGAATATGTGGACACATGGAGGGGAAAACACACACTGGGGCCTGTTGGGGCGCAGGGTTGGGGGATGGAGAGCATTAGAAAAAATAGCTAACGTATGCTGGGCTTCATATCCAGGTGATGGGTTGATAGTTGTGGCAATCCACTATGGCACACGTTTACCTATGTAACAAACCTGCACATTCTGCACATGTATCCCAGAACTTAAAAGTTAAAATAAAAAGTATATACACATATAATAAGGGTATCTATTACATTAGCTTTCTTCATTGAATAAACCTGTAATTAATTCATCAAAAAAAGCAGCTTTAAGCTCAGCCCAAAGCATCTGTTCTTCTCTTGGTATAGAGAATTATATACCGCCAGTTACTTCTCTTGGTATAGAAGGACAACGAAGCATCAAGGTTGACTTGTCATGTCCACAAAGATTCCGCTAACTGATAGGGCTTCTTGGGACTTGTCTTAGCCTCCTTTGTAAAACTAATATAATCTATTAAAGATATGAATAATACACTGCAAATATTACCCCAAATTATTCTTTAATTGTATTTACATAGAAAACATCAATATGTTTCTTGTATCTATTTATGTGACAAGCTTAAACAAATGTTTTCTCTCTCCAAATTATTTAGTCATATGTATTTTCTTCCAGTGCTTTTCTTTTTTCACTTAAATTTGTAATACACCTGACATTTGTATTGCTATGAGTATGAATTAGGAGTTCAACTTTTCTTCTAAAGAATTCCCCATCCCCAGATAATATAAAGTAAGAAACCTTGTTGGCTGTCAAGGGAGAACTTGTGAATACTAAGACTATTTGAAAATTTTAGAAAAAATCTGTCATCTAATCTTATTTCCTGTAATCTGCTTAATAGCATTTTGTCATTGTGCATTTGTTGTTTTTTTCTGGGGACTGACTCAAAACTTACTGGTTAGCCTAAGATAGATAGGATGAGATAGAACAAATAGTTGACTCATTTTGAGTTTTATTTTAAGGTAACAAGTTTCTTCTCAGATTTTAAACTTTTTAAAGTTCTCAACTTTTTAAAAGTTGTTCTGAGTTTTTTCTGATGATGAGATCCCAGTGTCCTATTTGTTTCAAAGATAGCTATAATTCTTTTGAATAAATGCAGCTCAAAACATAAAACAACTTTGTTCCCCAGGTCCCTCTCTATTGCTCTTTGCTGTAAGTTACTACAATTTATAGTCCAGTTGCTAAGACCCATTGATTATTTTCTTGAGAACGTGTTTCCTTTAGGGGGAAACTGAACCCTGTCTTTCTCTGAGGCAAAGTTCTGAGACACAGAAACTCTTACACAAGAAGTTCTGAGGCAGAGACACATACATCTCCATGCCTTCATGGACTTACACATTCCATTTAGCTTTCCAAGTTGCTTTGAGCTGATTTTCCTTATCAGACTTGGGCATTCCTCAGAGTGCTCTTCTGTAATCAGAGTGGTATGCTGGCTACACTGCAGAGGCTCTGGCCTTGTGGACTCCAAATAGAATTGCCCAACAGAGACTCAGTTCTAATTCTTACTGTGCCATTCATTAGCTTTCAATTCTTGCTAAAGCCCCTTAATCTTCCAGTATTTCAAGTTTTGCTGTAGCAAGTGATAATAATGCTGATGTGTTCTACCGGGAGGGTATTAGGATTAACTAATTAATGGTCACAAAGAGCCTTTTAAATAGAAAGTGCCAAATGTCTTTCCTGGTATAAAATAAAACCATTCTGCCTGTCTTTTTATCTGCCTTTTCTTGTCAAACTGTCTTCTATCATCTGCTTTGAGAATGCTTAGGCCATTTACTTTTCAATTCAGTTCCTTCCAAAAGACTTTAAACTACAAGCAAAACTACTTTAGTCCCAATTGTAAATGGGACTCGACTTTTATAGCTCAATGCCTAGAGGACCTGAGTCATACAGTGCTTCTGATTCACCTTCACTCTAGTGTTTAAAATGTTTAAAATAAAATCCATGTATATGGTATAAGGAGATTTTAAAGGGTCAGATGCAAATTACCAGAAACTTCACTTAAATAAAAAACATTTTCCTGACAATTCAGTTTCCTTAAGTCAAACAGATTTGATTTTAAGAATGTGCACACAAATTCAAGGATGTGTCATAGTCGGCTCAATCTTCTGCAGAGGTGTATCTGTACACTAGATGATCACATAAAATCAGAGAACTATGAAAAGTGAAAGAAGGTTCTGTTTGTGATACAGTTTACAGCTGATCACTAATCACTAAATCAGAAGATCAGGCTTGTATCAAAACCAGGCTAACTGCGATATACGGTCACCATGTCCATACATTTACTGAACGATAATCATTGGCAATCAGTCTGATGATACTGATACTGATTCAGGCAAGATTTCAGCTTTCTCTGTTATTGAAAAGAAGAAAACATAAAAAGATTTTCCGTCTAGGTTAATTTAGTTAGAATTTTCTGTTTACTAACCATTCTGGCCACATTGAGTCTTCATAATTCAGAGAGACTTAGGGCAGTAATTAAATATTGCAATCATCTGTTTTCAAGGCATCAATTTCAGGCCTTCCATTTAGTAATGATCCTTTCTTATGCAAGCCAATTTCAAAATCCTGCCCTTCAGGGATATGTGGTGGAAGGGAGTCTGGGCTGGTAGAGCACCTTTCAGAGTCTCAGAATGTTTGTGAGCTTGACAGGGACTGCATTATCTTACCAAAGAATCACCCACTGCAGAAGGATGTGTAGTAGTACTGCTGCTTCCCTTCTGGGACCCTGTGACTAACAAATCACAGCTCTGAGCTCAAGGGCAAAGAAATAGCTGTATCTCTGATTTTAACGTGAATAAGAATCACTAGTTGGTCTAAAATAAGTATTCCTGGGCCCCACTCTCAGAGATGCTGATGTAGTTAGCTTGTCAAGGGGTTATCCTGCATTGCTGAAAACATCCTTGGTTATTCTGAAACACGTGGCTGTGGACCTGTCTTCTTAGAATATTTTTTTCTGAATTATAAACACAAAAGTTTGAACCATAACATATTCATGACTCATAAATATGGTTATACCTGTATTTACATTGAAACAGTTTGGACAATAATGACTGCAACTTGATAGGCTAAGTAAATCTAATATTTTTCTATAAAATAAGAAAGTAAGTAGAACCTACATTTTTATGAAGAATTTTTTAAGTTAAATCATTTAAAACTAGAAGCTTAACTTAAGAACCTTGTCCCCCAAAACTGCACTTCTTAAAATGCCTCAGGTTATTCTGAAAAAAAGTGGTTGATGGGCCTCAGACACACTGAGAAACACTATCACTGAAAGTTAAAGTCAATATTAGTTGACTATCACAAACCTTTAAATTTCATAACAATGACTATGCAGATTTATAAAAGGAATCCTAAACATTTAGAGTATATTTTAATCCAATAAACGATAAGCAACCATAATTACAACTTATATCTTGGAATATTTTACAATTTAATGGGGAAAATGGACCAAATGCAAAAAAAACAAGCATAATTATGCAAATGACATTTTATTTTCCTGATTATTTTAAAAGTGTTTGATATACACAATGGGATATTACTCAGCCTTAAAAATAAAGGAACTCCTGTCATTTTCAACAACATGAATGAACCTAGAGAACACTGCTAAGTAAAATAAGCCAGAAATAAAATGACAACTACTGCATGAACTCACTCATATATGAAATCTACAAAAGTCAAACTTATAGAAGCAAAGAGTAGAATGGAAAGAGACAGTCATGGAGAGTTATTGGTCACTGGTACATAATTCAGTTTGGCAAAATGAATGAGTTCTGCGTATTAAATATACAGCATGGTGACTAGTTACCATAGTAATAATATCGTTCTGTACACTTGAAATTTTTTAAGTAGATCTTAAATCTTCTCAACACACATTCATAAAAATTATAACTATGTGAGGTGATGGCTGTGTTAATTAGGTTGAGTTAGGTAAACATTTCACAGTGTATGTGTACATGAAAACATCACGTTGTACACTTTAAATATAAGTTTTTTTTTCAATTGTACCTCATAAAAGCTGGAGAATAAAGAGGAAGTGTTTGAAAACCAAATGTGTTTCTGCATGTATTCAATCTTTCCCATTAGATTGTAAAACATTTCAAAATATGTTGCTATTATATTGGCTAATAGTAATAGCCAACAGTTTTATGCTGGGTATATGCTAAGTGGAATACATATGAGGTCATTTAGTAGGAGTTTATTTGTTTTTATTAATTAATTACACAATTGATTTGACTTCTATGAAATGGGACATATTATGCAAGGTGCTTGCAATGATGATGAACAAAGTAGACCGCAATATTGTTCTAGCTTGAAACCTCAGTATTGACTTTTACAAGACAACTTATTAAGAGTTATAAATTAATCAAATTAGATGTGTTAATATTCATTGGAAAGAAGCATGCCATAATTTAATTCCTCATTTATGGGTTCATATTTCTTTTTTTTTTTTAAGACAGAGTCTCATTCTGTCACCCAGGCTGGAGTGCAGTGGTGAAATCTCGACTCACTGCCTTGCAAGTTCAAGCACTTCTCCCTTCTCAGCCTCCCGAGTAGCTGGAATTACAGGCACCTGCCACCTTGCCCAGCTAATTTTTGTAATTTTAGTAGAGATGGGGTTTCATCATGTTGTCCAGCCTGGTCTCGAACTCCTGACCTCAAGTGATCGGCCTGCCTCAGCCTCCCAAAGTGCTGGAATTACAGGTGTGAGCCACCATGCCCAGCCGGTTCATTTTTCTAATTGAATCCTCACAAAATATAGTTAAAACAAGGGGAGACAAATATGCAACAGAAATTTTGACAAGGATGAGGAATAAAGATCTTAAGAAAAAAATGTCTTAAAGGAGTAGGGAGAACACCAGACTCCCTCTATGTTCAATTATCAGAATTCTCCAAAGGCCCAGTATAAAAGCCATTATAAATTATTGCAGTAAGCCAACAATAAAAGATATTTTAGAATACCAGAACAACAATATATGAAAATAGCTGCAAAGATGAATAGATATTGTCTGTAACTTTCACAATCCCTGAGCTAATTTTTGCTTAATTAAAATTAAACAATCATAGTTATAGAAAAGCTTTATGATAGAACCTTAATTCAAATCCAAGAGCTGGTTATTTATAGTTATAAGCTATCATAACTTAGTAGCTAAACTAAGCTCCACTGATTTAGTGTATATTATGAAGATAAGGTATTTTTTTTAATTGTACTTTAGGTTCTAGGGTACATGTGCAGATCATGTAGGATTGTTGCATAGGTGCATACATGGCAATGTGGTTTGTTGCCTCCATCCCCCATCACCTATATCTGGCATTTCTCCCCACGTTATCCCTCCCCGGCCTCCCCATCCCCCTGCTATCCCTCCCTTGGCTGCCCTCCAACAGACCCCCAGTTTGTGATGCTCCCCTCCCTGTGTCCACGTGTTCTTATTGTTCAACACCCACCTATGAGTGAGAACATGTGGTGTTTGATTTTCTGTTCTTGTGTCAGTTTGCTGAGAATGATGGTTTCTAGATTCATCCATATCTCTACAAAGGACACAAACTCATCCTTTTTTATGGCTGCATAGCATTCCATGGTGTACATGGCCACATTTTCCTTGTCCAGTCTACCATCAATGGGCATTTGGGTTGCTTCCAGGTCTTTGCTATCATAAACGGTGCCGCAATGAACATATGTGTGCATGTGTCTTTATAATAGAATGATTTACAATCCTTTGGGTATATACCCAGTAATGGGATTGCTGGGTCAAATGGAGTAATACTGATTTTATATTATTCTTTTGAGCAGTAAAAGGTGTAATGTATTTAAAGCATTTAGCATTGTGTGTGTCACATAGTACTCAAGAAATAATAGCTAATGTTTTCCTTTAAGTCAGATCTTCAGTTTATTATTTCTTCATTCCATTTTCTGTAATATGAGCGCAATATTGTCTTGTATAACATAGGTATTGTGATGGTTTCATGGATATTTAGACCTTATAAGATGTCTGTTATCTTTAGACTTTAAGTACAAAGGTTATGTAACAAAGGCATTTGTCATAATATAAGCAAGACTACCGAACTCGTTTCTTAAAAATCACACTTGTAATTGTGCCTGTTACCTTGCTCATTTCTTTTATACTGATCTAGGGTTGCCTATTAAGCATTCTTTTCCTCAGATTCTGTACTTTACTGAAATACAATTGAGAGGCCTTCAATTATAGATAAAAAAAGAGCTGATGAATTGTTAAACCATTCCCCTTGTGGGAATAATGTCTTTGACTAAATACAAACACAAAGTTCAGAGAACAAGCTTGAAACCTTGGGCTGAGTTCCATTACACAGATCTGCTTATGTCCCTGCCTCTCAACCCCCACCTATCCCACCCACTTTGTTCTGCATTTTGTTCTTAATTATCTTGCTCTTTTATTACATATTATTAATATAAGACCTTTCAAAAATTCTTTGGAGAACTCAAGGGAAATGTAATCGTTAGGGTAGATTAGATCAGACTTTTCAAAGGCACAAATTTTAGTGAGAGGGAAACAGATTGTAGGACAAATGTTAAAGCCATGTCTGTCCCCTGAGGCTACTCCCAAATGACCCTCTTCTTAACTGAGCTCACTAAAGCCACCCATTCCATTTTCTGCGTGGCTCCCAAGGGCCATTTTATGAACCAGGAGCAAGCTGAGTTGTCCCTCCCCTGCAGTGTGGCCTGTGGGAACTACTGCCAGAGACTATGCAGGCATCTTACCCTTGGCTTTTTCCATCATGAAAATGCTTGATTCCTCTCATTGTTTGGCCACGTGCATACTGAAACAACAGCATTTATTTTTCTACTTCCTACAAAAATTTCTAAAGGAAGGACTTTTATTTAGTCACCCTCTATTTAGGTAATAAGACTTGCTAATGTGATGAATCCTTCATCATTTGATATCTTTAGAATTGCCAGAACACAGACTACAATGCCTTCAATTTCATCTTCAGTGATTGATTTGGAGAGGAAAATATTGATTATGTTATCAGACAGGCTGAGGAGTCATGGGAGTAGTTCATGAGTGGCTTCACTTGTTTTTCCCCTTTGTGAGCACATAAAACTCAAAATTTCATATTTTCTACTTTCCTCCAATAACAAGACAGTCATACTCAAATAGGTAACAGTTCTTAGAGTGGAAAATGTAGAGTGCAAAAAATATTATAGATATATTATCTGTAAGTAGGGGTAGCTATTTGGTTCAGCACAGAGCGATTTTTCTGAAGGATATTTTTAAAAGGAGATATATATGAAGAAATAGAGTAGTCATTATGCTCAGGTAACCTTTTCAAATATGTATGAATGGTATACATTCCCTTGTTGTGTTCTATTTTAAATCCAAGGACTATCTTTCAAACTAAGAAGTTGGTATGATGTTTTGAAATAGTACGATATTGGTAAGTATAAGTTGAAAAATGGCATTCTCATAAACAAATGATTAACATGCATTCTGTACACCATTAGGGAAAGCAATTTGACAGTAATCTCAAAAGTATTAAAAATACGCATAATTTGTGATCTAGTAACATTTCTAAGAAACCATGCTAATAAAATAATCAAGCATGTAAACAATTATTTTTGAGAAATGGTGCTTATTAATAATGTTAGAAAATAAGAAATTTCTGAAGTATCCAAAGATTAGAAAATTAGTCAATAAATTAATCATAATTATAATATTACGGTACCATTAAAGTCATGCTTTATGTGTGTATGTATTTCCAGAAAACAATAAGAAAAAATGCCTAGGAGAGAATACCACTTAAGAAAAAAAGGTTTCAAAACTAAATCAAATATTATACTTCTGAAACTATATATATATAGAGAGAGAGAGAGACAGAGAGAGAGACATAGAAATAATAGAACACAGCAAACTCTTGATGTTTTCTATTCAATTACCTCTACATGGTAACATTATTAGAGACTAATTCCTCATAGATTTTTCTGTATTGTTTACAATTAGTGTGTATAATTGCTTGAATCTGGGGAAAATTTCATTTTTAAAATATCAAATTATTTCCCATCTGTTCCACTATTCACAGTATGCCAATTCATTCTGCTATTATTATTGCTATCTCTCAAATATGTCTTCCCTAAACTATACATAGGTAAGCTTCCCAAATGCTTCCATTAAATGTTTAACATTATTTCCAAATAATAAAGTCAAACTTCTGCAAAATACAAAACATTTACAAAGATTCACTCAGTGAAAAATGTGCTTCATTCATATTGCCAGGAACAGTATACAATTATTAGAGAATGTGATTTTAAAAACTGAGACTCTTAAGGCATGTGACCTTATCAAACAAGATGTAATCAATGTTAGTATTCAAGGGGTCAGGAAAAGTGAGATCTTATTATTGGTTTGTCAGCTGTCAGCTGGAAAGATTCCCAAGTATCTCCTAATGTTGTGGTCTCTATATTTTATCTTAACAAGAGCAACTCATTATTCATTTGATGAGATTTGAGTAAGATTTTACCAATTATACTTACTCTTTTCTGAATGTTGTGTGGAAGTGCATCAAATCAACCTAATTTCAAAACATGCTTTTGTGCAAAGCATTAAGCTTAATGCTCCAAATGTATTTTCATTCCAGATAATTTTCATTATCATTATATATTATAATCATGTATACGTGATCATGACATAATTGGAAGGCTGTTATCACTTTCAAAATCTAATAAATCTTTCAGTTATTTTTCTCCAAAATCAAGCGTCAGAAATAGCATTCTTTTAAACTGAGTCCTGATGGCATTTTAAGTAAGGAATGAATATGGGCAGAGGGGGAAAAGGGCATTAGGAAAAGGCCCAGGTTATACAAGTATCTAAAGCAAAGAGAAAAATTATTGAAGAGTTTCTGTTGTAGGAAAAACTGGTTCTTGTCACAAGACCAGGAAAGATTAGGTTTGCAGACACTTTGAAGGGTGAGAAGGACAGGTTTATTGGGTGAGAAAAGGGAAAAATGGGAAACAGGGACTCTCAGCAAAGTGAGAGTCCTGCAAGCTGGCTTCTCGACTCACAGATAGAATCCCGGGTTACCACGCAGGAACAGGAGAGGCCAGGCTCCTCCCCACTGCAAATAGTGTTAGCTTCCATGGCTCCACCCCCGTGCGCAGGCCTCCCAGTGCACAGGCTGGTTGGAGGTTCTCTAGGGACCCTCCCCTTTATACTTGGCTATCTCAGTTCCAGATTGCAGAAACAAACAGTGAAAGGACAGTGGAGGAAAAAGAAGGGTGACAAAAAGAGCAGCAGTAGGGTGGGAAATAGCAAGGTCCTGTATACCATACCAGGCTTAGGAGTTTGGAATTCATCCTGAGGGCTGTAGAAAGGCCATCAAAGAGAGCACCAGAGTCACACGAATCAGAAGTGTGTGTGTGTGTGTTTGTGTGTGTGTGTGTTTATCTGACAGTCTCACTCTGTTGCCCAGGCTGGAGTGCAGTGGCATGATCTGGACTCACTGCAACTCCGCCTTCTGGGTTCAAGCGATTCTCCTGCCTCAGCTTCCCAATTAGCTGGAATTACAGACATGCGCCACCACTACAGCTAATTTTTGTATTTTTAGTAGATAAGGGGTTGCGCCACGTTGGCCAGACTGGTCTCAAACTCCTGATCTCAAGTGATCCACCCGCCTCAGCCTTTCAAAGTGCTGGGATTACAGGTGTGAGTCATCACACCCAGCCAGAAATGTTTTCTAGAAGATTATCTCGGCTTCCAGGTGGAAATTTATTGGTTGATCATTTTAAGTAAACAAATGTTTACTAATCATCTACTGAGTGCTGCACTCATGATTGATAGTGGAGATTTATTGATGAACTAGAGAAAGGGGTGAGGCTGGGAATGGAGATGAAAACTGTCAAACAAACATAAATGTGATCACCGTTACCAGAGAGGATGCCTCAAGCTCATCTGGAAAATCTAACCCAGACTGGGAAGAGAGAGAAGGCTCTGAAGGAAATGACTTTGAGCTGAGACCTTAGCTAGGTTGACATGGTCAGAGCAGAGGGTTGCAAAGACACATCAGGATGTGGGAGACCACAAGATGGAGAGCTTAGCAGGGTCAAGAAACGTCCCCTAACAAAGTTAAATACACTATTGGTTAGTGTAGAGAGCTTGGAGGAGATAAGGCATGGTGATGGATAAGGAGGGTGAAGCTTAAACATGCAGAGTGCTGCGAGTCCAGAACTGTGGTCTTTATTCTAAGAGCAATGGAAAGCCTTTAACTCCAAAACAGGACAGTGACGAAATCTGATTTGCATCTTTGAAAGGTCATTCTTAGAAGCACTGCAAAAACAGTGAGTGAAGGGAGACTAGTTAGGCAGCTGGTAAGTCACTTCAAACATAAGTTAGATAGAAGGAATAATATCTAAAATCTGAAAGCAGAGTCGGGTGACTATAGTTCATCACAAAGTATTGTATGCTTCAAAATAGAAGCGAGGACTAGAAATGTTCCCAACACATACAGATAATAAGCACTCCAGGTGTTGGATACCCTAAATTCCCTTGCTTAATGATGACACATTCAATGCATGTAACAGGATATCACATGTACCCCATAAATACATTCAAATATTATGTATCAATCAATATAAATACTTGGTTTGATATATATATATATGTATACATATATACACACATGCACACACACATATACATTTATTTACCTGGTTACATATATATGATTTTATATATAATATATATTATATATAGGATAGTTATATATAGTAATTATATATATTTAAATATATATGTGTGTGTGTATATATATTTTTTTAAACTAGGTAACAGTGTTTTGAATAGTAGCTGTAGTAATAGGAATAGAAAGAAGTGTACTAAGACATTTTTGTCTAGTACCTCCTCACCTAATGACTGAGACTCCATACAGGAAGCCAATCTGTTCTTTATGAAACATAAACCTTACAGTCCCGTCTGGTCAGGCTGAGAGGTGGAGGCTTGACTCCTTGATGGTGACTACCGTTTGTTTTCAAGATGGCCAGTGAGCCAGATACCATGATGCCTTTTTAAACAATCCATTTAATAGTGTCTACTTCATCCCATTATTACAAGGTTTAAATGTGATAAATTATTTGAAAGTGCTTTGAAATCTGATTATTTTATGATGCCCATTAAATGGTGAAATATACAAATCCTAAACAGATATCTACTCATCAGTATTTGTTCATGAAGCATTTTCTATGTGCTTGACATTGTGCTGGACATCCTGAGAAAGATAGAAAAAATTTATGGACATAGTGGTTTGTGATTAAAAAGGTACTTCAGTGCAAATAAAATTAAGGGAACAATGAAAATAAGGTGGACCCAGACCTTAGGCTTCAAATATAGATCATGTTTCTCTGTTTTAAGTCTGCCAGAACTGTGCTGAGCTAACCTTGTAAAACACTTCATCTTTTCTTGATTCGTTATTTAGAAGTGTTGATCGCTCTAGGGAGAGAATTATCATCTTGTGAGTGAACTTGGAAAGTTTCTGGTGGAAATTTTCCCAGTTGTTGGAACCCAGATGATGACTGCATCTGCCCAATGTCATGGCCAGACCCTCATTGTTTATGTTTCATTATAATTGAATTAGGTAAACAGGACCTTAAAGGTTTACAGATAACAGAGATTCCAAGCTTTTAATTTCTCTTTTATTTTCCTTTCTGTAATGGAAGAATCTGCTCACAGGAAAACACACCCAAATAGATTACATTCTTCGTCAAATCATTTTAATCTCATCTAAACTACCTCTGGTTCTTTTCATATTTCTGCCACAGTCTTCCCGACCTAGACCAGGTTGTAGTGATCACTTTCACTTGCCCTTTATGAAAACACCACTTACATTATTACTTAGTGTATTGCTACTTAGATCTATGTTCCAAAGAATATAAAGGTCCAAGTTTCATGAAGCAAATAGATTTTAAGGAGAAAACCAAAGTACATTTTTAGTTTCTTAGCCTGTGAAATAAGACAATTTTTGAGTATGGTTGTTTATACACACTCACCTTTAATTAACATAAATTTTAAATTAAAGATTATGAAAAGATACAGCTTACTATTGGTAGAAAGAGAATTATCAGTGTCTATTTTTGCAATTACAATTTTCATATGAAGAAAAGATAGACGATATATATCTTAGTTGTAAGAAAATTCAAAAACATCCAAAAATTTCAATTTCCTTATCTTTACAATGGAAATAATAATGTCAAGGGAAGATGTTGTGAGGATTACAGAGGATATCATCCAGGAGAATGGTACCTTAGAAAGTATAAAACAACATATAAATTTGCCATTGATAGGCAACTCTTTTCTAGATGCCTAAGTTTAATCAAGGATTTCAAAGTTGACTGAAAAGTTTTGTTGAGTAAAACATACACTTCATTCAGTCATAACTTTTACATCCAAAATTTAAGAAAATATATCCATTAATTTCATGAAACAATGACTTTTAATAATGAGAATGCTTCTGAAGTCTACTATTTTGAACTTAATGACTCATTTTAAAACATTTTTCTTTTTAGAAATTAAGATTTTTCTCTGAACTTGAGCAGATTACAATATACTTATTTACTTATTCATTCATTTATGCTTCCAATAAATGTTTAATGCACAACTAATATATACCTAGATGCTATGATAAGTTCTGGGAATAAAAAGAAAGAAATGAAGATGTCTTCTCCTTTTCTATCATACATATATATATGCTGTACTACTACAGTGTGACATTTTGATATATATATGCATAGTGAAATGATCACTACAGTTAGACAAATTAACGTATCCATTATCTCACATAGGTACCTTTTTATGATAAAAGTACTTAAATGCTAGTCTCCTGGCAAATTGCTAGGATACCTTAGAATATTATTAACTATAATCCTTATGTGGTATGTACATTAGAGAGCTAGACTTATTCATTCTACATAACTGTAACTTGGAACTTTGTTTCCCTATTTCCCTCACCACCTCCAACCCCTGGTAAGTAAACAGCATTCTAGTCTTTGTTTCTATATATTCAAAGGTTTTTGTTTTTGTCTTTTTTTTTCTTTAAATTTCACATATAAGTGAGACCATGTAATATTTTTCTGTTTGGCCTATTTCACTTAGTATGATGGCCTCCAGGTTCATCCATGTTGTCTCAAATGGTCAAATAGGATGGAAGCATCTCCTTTCTTAAGACTGAATATTAATTATCTATATCCTTCACAATTTCTTTTTCCATTCATCTACAGGGGGATACTTAGGTTGTTTCCCTATCTTGGCTATTGTGAATAAGGCTGCAATAAACATGGGGCACACATATCTCTGTGAGGTGTTGAGTTCATTTCCTTTGGGTATATACCCAGGAGTGTGGTTTCATGGTCATATGATTGTTCTATTTTTAATTTATTTAGAAACCTCTGTATCATTTTCCCCAATGGCTGCACTGATCAATATTTTCACCAAGAGTGTATAGGGTTCCCTTTTCTCATAACTCTTACCAATACCTGTTATTTCTTTTCTTTTTTGTAATAGTTATTCTAACACATGTGAGGTGATATCTCATTATGGTTTTGATTTGCATTTCCCTGATAATTAATGATACTGAGCATCTTTTTATACACTTGTTACTCATTTTGTGTATTATTTTGAGAATGCCTATTTAGGTTCTTTGCACATTTTTAATCAGGTTCTCTTATTTTTTTATTTTTATTTTTTTTGCTATTTTGTGTGTTCCTTATATATTGTAGATATTAACTTCACATAATATATGATTTGCAAATATTGTCCCTCAAACCATTAGCTACCTTTTATTTTAGTGTTTTCTTTACTGTGCAGCAGTTTTTACTTTGATATAGACCCACCTTTTTTATTTTGCCTTTGTTGCCTGTGCTTTTAGTGAGATATCCAAAAAACTCTTAACCAAAATTCAAGACCCATATCAAGGAGTTTTCCCCTGTTTTCTAAGTGTTTTATGGTTTCAAGGCTTATGTTTAGGTCTTTAATCTATTCTGAGTTTACTTTTGTATGCAGTATAAGGGTTCCCTTTCATTTTTTGCATGTGAATACCAGTTTTCACCATACTGTTTATTGAAGAGCCCATCCTTTCCCTATTGTGTCTTCTTGGTGGCCTCATCAACTCTAAGTTAAACGCATATGCTTGGAATTATTTCTAAGCTTTTTATTGTGTTGTGCTACATGTGTTTTTATGCCAGTGCCATACTGTTCTGATTACTGTTGCTTTGTGATATAGTGTGAAATCAGGAAGTGTGCTGTCTCCAACTTTATTTTTCTTTCTCTGGATTGTTTTGGCTACTCAGTGTCTTTTGTGGTTTCATATAAATTTTAGGTTTTTATATCTATGAGGATGCCATTGAAATTTTGGTAGGGATTGCATTGAGCCTGTATATTGCTTTGGTGGCATGCATGTATTCCTAGTATATTTTGAAAACTAGTAATTTTAGTATACAATACACACTGATAAACAAATTGAGTAAACCAGTGATTGGATTCACAGTACTAAGTGTTATTTAAAGAGTTTTAAAAGTATTTTGGATATATAAAAGGGTAATAGGTAGATTATGTGAGAAAAGAATTACAGAAGATGTTTATAGAGGTTTCATTTGAACTGAGTGTTATGGGTTGAATTGTATCTACCCACAATTTGTATTTGAACTAACCCCTAGTACCTCTGGATGTGATCTCATTTGGAGATAGTACTTTACACAGGTAATCAAGTTAAAATGGGATTATTAAGGTGGATCCTAAGTCAATATGGCTGGTGTCTTTAGACAAAGGGAAATTTGGACACAGTCACTGGCACAGGGACAACACAATGTGAAGATGAAGGCAGATATCAGGGTGGGGTTTCTATATGCCAGACAATGCCAAAGATTGCCACAAACCACCAGAAGCCAGGGGGTGGCATGGAACAGATTCTTCCTCATAGCCTGAAGAAGGAATAGACCCTGCTGACACCTTGATCTCAGACTTCTATCTTCCACAACTGTAAGGCAATAAATACCTGTTGTTTAAGCCATTCATCTCATGGTACTTTGTTATGACAGCCCAAACAAATTAATATGCTGGATCTTAAAAACATGAATAAGAGTCCATCAGTACTACAAAAGAAAGAAGCAAGAGGGAGGGTGTTTAAAACCAAAAGACAGTCAGTGCAAAGACAGAGTGGAATAAAGCAGAGGCCAATTATAAAACTGCAAGTAGTTCAGTGTGGCAGAACATGGGATTTGAGGAAAAGACCAGCAGGAGAAAACCTTAGAAAGATGGTCAGTAATCATTCTGTAAAAGCATAGCGCCATGCCACAAGATGTCATTATCAAAGTAATAGTGAACCACCAAAGGCTTTTAAGCAGAGGGAATAGATGATGAGATGAATGTTTTAGAAAGATGGCTTATTTTTTAGTTCTATGAAGGATGGTTTGACAGGATAATACAAGAGATCCAGAGGTCATATAGAAATATACTGTGATAGGTGAGAAATGGTGGTTAGTCAACTAGGGCAATTCAAAGTAAGATAAATGAGTAGATTTAGAACATAGAGGGAATCAAAATTCAGTGACCAGCTACTTAGCTGAGAGAGAGAGAGAAAAAGGGAGGAAGAAAGAGAATGAATTGTGATTTTTAGTAGTGTACCAATGAAAAAGGAATAGAGATGAGAGATATTTCAAAAGAAGAACTAAAAGACAAAAGGCATTTCTTCCTCCCAAAGGAAACTTACGTGACCTCGACAAAACTATGAATGCTCTTGACTACTGATCTGCTTACTTTGGGCCTTTGTGGGAAGGCATTTTATTGTACTGTGATTCAAAACGCACTTGGTGGGCACTGTTGCCTATTCAAGTACCACAAATTATATATACCAGCAATTCTATAAACCATATTTTCATTATATTTTATTGTACATATCAGACAGATATATATCCAGTTTGATGACAAACAAATGTTCCTACATAAAAAACAAATGATTTTATAAACTGTATTGCATTTTGATGTATAAAAGATAAAATTCCTCTGGTAGCTAAATTGCAAAAAAGTTTTGCTATAAAACATTAATGTTTTTCCCCAAAATAAAGAAGAAATACAAATCTTCTGGTGACACTCATGGAAAGCAACTTTATCATAAACTACTCATTCAATTTACTTTTTCTTGAAGTTTCAAAATATGTATGTCATTTGAATGGTAAAAAGAAAAGAGAATCCATATGGCTATTTCAGAAACTAATTCCAAATTTTTCCATTGCAGAAAATTACAGGTACCCAAAAGGTACATTTTGGTGTTTTTATCTTTTTTGTTACCAAGTACAATAGCTTGACAAACCAAATATCCTCTTTTTCCATAAAAAATCATTCAGCCCCTATAGTTTGCATTTCCACTAAGTGAGTTGTTGAGACTCTGTTTTTTTTTGTTTGTTTGTTTTTATATTTTGTTTTGAGACGGGCTGTCACCCTGATACCTCGGCTGGAGTGCCGTGGCACAATCATAGCTCACTGTAGACTCGAACTCTGGGCTCCAGTGATCCTCCTGCCTCAGCCTCCCAAGTCCTAGGACTACAAGCACACACTACCACACTCAACTGAGACTCTGGTTCTTTCACAGAGGATCTACATTGAAATTCTTCCTTTATGCTCTTTCATTGTAAAAATGTTTTCTCTAACAATCTCCATATTGCTTAAGCGCGACCACACAGATTAGCCTGTGCTCTGTCATTGCTTACCCTTCCCCAGAACCTTTCTCTTACTTGTTCTTGCTTATTTTTCCCTCCCCATTTTGCAGCTAGTTTCACCTGAAAACTGTCTCTTTCAGGCACCAACTCCTGGGCCTAATGCCTCCCGCATTTTTTGCCTCATAGAACCCTGTGAATGGTTCTGCCATTTTACTTCACCTGGTTTCACTGAAATTATCTCAGTAGAGCCTCCACTCATGAAATAGGAAATCTTTTTTTTTTTTCAGTCAAAAGAATTTATTTTATTCTTGGGTGGCCTGTTTAAATTTTATCATGTATTCATTTTAACTGTTGAGAATACAGTGCAATGAAATACATTCGGTCAAAAGAAGAATCTAGATTGTCTCTTAAAAACAGCCTTATAGTCAAGACAAATCTAGTGAGATGCTGGAAAGGTCTGGACTCATGAGCAAACCCCTGGGCATCTTTTCAAAAACTTGTGGGTGAGAAATGAGCTCAACTGGGGCAGGGTGTGGTGTGCTATGTGAAGTCAGGATTTCAGAGAAGACACTGTTCCTCTTGCTCCCTGGGGAGGAACACTGCCCAGAATAGTAAATCATCTTTTTAAAAGTACTTAGACTTTCTACTCTATAAGGAAAAATACTAGTTTTATTTATCTTATTTTTTTTTTTTTTTGTCTTTTTTTTTTTTTTCTTTTCGTGGAAGATGGAGTCTTGCTATATTGCCTAGGCAGGTCTCCAACTCCTGGACTCAAGCCATCCTCCCGCCTCTGCCTTCCTAAGAGCTGGAATTACAGGTGTGAGCCACTATGCCCAGCAAAAAAATACTAGTTTTAATAGGAAATGTTAAAAAAAAAAAAAGAAGAAGAAGAATTTGTCCTAGGAAATCTTAAAGCAGGCTGATTTATAGAACCTGAGACCAACTGTATTTTGGATCACAGTGCTGGCCCTTTTAGCCAATCTTTAAGACAAATCTACTAGTGAGAAATGTTTTTAGTTGTCCTTTGCCTCAGAATGTCTTTATTACACTTTCACTACTGGAAGATAGTTTTAGTGGCTATAAAATTTGTGGTTGAATTTAACAATGTTACTTCCTTTTATGTCTACCATGGATTCAGGTAATGTATCATTTCTTTTTGGTTTCTTTCAAGATCTTTTCTTTTTGTTTAGTTTCATAAGCTTAATTTTTTTTGTATCGATGTGGATGTCATCAACTTTGTGAATCTATAGGTTTGTGTCTTTTGCCAAATTTGAGAAATTTCAGTCTTCATTTTCTTTCAAATAGTCTTTGATCCCCTCTGTTTTTCTCCTCGTACTGGGATTCCAAGGATAAGAATGGTCAATGCTTTGTTATTGTCTCACAGGTCCCCAAAGATCTGTTCATATTTTTCCAGCCTATATTTTCTGTTGTTTAGATTGGATAAAATTTATTTTTCTATTTTCAAATTCAGAGCCTTGCTTCTGAAACCTTTACTAAGCTTTTATTAAGTCTGTCCTCTATTCCGGACATTGAGATATATGTAGAAGTATTATAAAAACAAAAAGATAAATAAAAGAAGACTTTCTCTAGCTCCCATCACTCATCCTAAGCAGTTTCCAAAATAATGAGATAGATGTGTGAACTCACTATAATGTAAGAGACTGTGAAGTAATGGCTTTTAAAAAGGGACTGACAGCACTATCAAAGAGAATTGGAAAGAATGTTACATCTGACTAGGCAGATTAGAGAAAACAATCTAAGACATGTTCTAAATGTTGAATAAAAGATGAATAATTGGAGTAGAGCAAAGATATCTCTGAATGAGAAAATGAAATGAAGAACATGACAACAAGGAAACCTTATTCCAGCTGTTTCCTCATTACCAGAGCATTGAGTCTTGCTCTGGTTACAAACCCACAGGTCTAAAACTGAGTTTATCATCTTGCTCTCAACAACGCTCAAATGTGTTTCTTCCTGTTTCTCATGAGTAATATTCACAGACTCTTGATCTAGAGACTTTGCAGCCTAAGTGCAACTCACACCTCTCGATCTTGCTTCTTATTCATGCGATCACAAAACCTTCCAGTTCATCACTTCTCCAAAAAGTATTCTCCTGATACCACCATTTCTTTCTCCTTCTTTAGTGCTAGCCCAGGTCCTTGTTACTGGGCATATAAAATAATGCACTTACTGACCAAATAGTTTATCTGACTCAATTTTATCACTTTTCCAATATATTCTTACTTAAGCCAGACTTATTTTTGAAAAACGGACATTGTCATTTTCCTCATCAAAACCTCTGTTAATTTGTTTATTCAACAAATGTTTAATTGCACACTATATACCAGGCATTGTGTATTAAATGTCTACTGAATAAAATCCAAAGGCACTGACCAGCCAGTGTCCTCTCACTCTAGACTTAAGCTCTGGATTCTATCTCTTCTGCCTTCTCCTGGTCTTTGTTCCCTTGATTCTCCTTGCTCCTAATTTCTGGGGATTTCTACTTAAATGTACACAGACCTTCTCATCCAAAATACACACACACTACCTTCTTGAAAAATTAGTCTTCCTGTTTCTATTTTCTTCATATAACTTCTCAGTTTTTCAAACCCTTTATTTAGCACAGTACAGGGTTTTCAGTAGTGATGTGACAATCATATTTGCATTTTATAAAATATAGAAATGTACTCTGAAGAACAGAGTGAATAGGAAACAAAAAGGGATGCGGGTAGTCAATTTAGGCAGCTATTACATTTGGTAAGCTACATCTCCAGGCAAGAGTTGATGAGGATGTGCATTGGGGTAGTTGCCTGGGGGATGAACAAACTGGATGGATTAAAAAGATTTGTAAAGATACAACTTAAAGAACTTGGGGACTGAATAGATATTGCAGAAAGGGAAAGAAATCATCAGAGACAACTTTCAGAATTCTAGCACAAGCAACTGACTGGAAAATAGTTTCAATTGCTAAGTTTTAAAACCCTGGAGAATGAGCAGGTTGAACTTTAGATATTATGTATTAAATCAGTGAGCATGTGAAATTATCTCAAGGGTGATGTTAAGTAATATAGTACGTATTTGTGGATCCCAAACTTGGAATAGTTTGCATAGTTGATTGTGAAAATGGCCACAAATTACAGTCCCATCCATGACCTTTGATAGCACCTTTAGATATTTTGTAATTACGTCTAAATACAACTTTAGATATTATGTAGTAAGTTAGTGTGCATGTGAGACATCTCAAGAGTGATATTATTTTGTATTTAATCTAAATACAACTTTAGATATTATGTATTAAGTTAGTGTGCATGTGAGACATCTCAAGAGGGATGTTAAGTATTATAACATGTACTTGTGGGTCCAAAACGTGGAAAAGTCTACAGTTGATTGTGAAAATGACCACAAATTACAGTCTATCCATGACCTTTGATAGCACCCACCCATACTGACATTAGGCTAACATTGACTTAGCCAGTGCCACATTAGCAAGCATGATGTTACCAGAGGTGTGAAAAACACATGTACAAGAAAGCTGGCCTTCTTGCTACTCTTGGGAACCTCACAACTGACCACCATATGATGAAACCCAGACAAGCTTGCTAGATGATAAGCACTGCTTCAACCATCCCTACTGCCCTGACCCACAGCCTATCAGACATGAGAATGAAGGGTTTTAGGTCCCCCAGACCACTGAACTTCCTGCTGATAACACGCACAAACCCTGCAGAATCAGCAGATCTAGCTCACATGAAACCAACCAACCAGTAGGCCTTCAAAATCCTGAACTGAAAAAAATGAAAATTATTTTAAGCCAGTAAAATAATGGGGTGATTTGATATACAGTAAAAGTTAACTGACACAACCTACTCAGGATATAATAATAATGGAAGACAAGAAATAAAGAGCTCATTATGTGCTAGCACAGTGTAAAATACTTTACATTGATAAACAGCATAATTAAAACAACCTTTACATAAGTAAAAGTTTGAGGATGTTAAAATATGAAGATGAGGAGTTAAGTTATATGATTTAGAAAATTTTAAGATATTAATGTTCAAAGAAGAGTAAAGTATTTGCTCAAGGCTACTCAGCTATTACGTAGTAGAACTAGAAGCCCAAGGATATCTAATTTAGAAACTTCCTGAGCCTACACATTGTTTGATTCCAGAAATGTATAGCTTTCAGTTTATTGAAAATTCAAAACCTGTTGCTTAACCTTAAAATGTTACCTTAGTTCACATCATTTTAGACCTTTGGTAATTTTTGTCCATTTCTGTCAAGGTATATTTTCTACCTTGATCTTCTTCTAAATACTAATTCTATGCTTTATGCAAGCTTCATGGGCAGGAGGAAAAAATTTATAGCCTTCAGATAAAATTATAGGTGTGAAATTTTCCACAAATAGCAATAATTTACCGTGTCATTTGACACTTTTCTATGAAACATAATATTCATAGAATTTAAGAGTTGACAAATCAACAGGTTCTTCTAGTAAGAAAAACGATTTCATATTTGCTTTGAAAAAGTTTTTTTTTTTTCAGCAAGATAAGTAAAGCCAAAACCTGCAAAATGAAGGCAATGTTTGTGCAGTGCTATACCTTTAACTGCATAGTACTGTTTGTAATTGTTGACCATGTATTACTCTTCTTGCTACATTTCTTATCTGAGGTCTATATGAATTCTCCATTTAGAGTGTACTTTAGGTTAAGACAAGCAAAAGATTAATTAAGAAATAGTATGATGGCCGGGCGCAGTGGCTCACACCTGTAATCCTAGCACTTTGGGAGGCCAAGGCAGGTGGATCACCTGAGGTCAGGAGTTCAAGACCAGCCTGACCAACATGGCTAAAACTATAAAATTAGCTGGGTGTGGTGGTGCATGCCTGTATTCCCAGCTACTTGAGAGGCTGAGAAAGGAGAATCATTTGTACCCAGGGGATGGAGGTCGCAGTGAGCTGGGATCATGCCATTGCACTCCAGCCTGGGCAACAAAGAGTGAAACTCTGTCTCAAAAAAGAAAGAAAGAAAAAGAAATAATATGTCATGGCAACAGCCTATATGATTGCTAAGACATCACTGGAAATTTAATGATGGAGAATGTATTAGCTTCCCATTGCTGCCGTAACAAATTATTACAAATTTAGTGCTTAAGCAACACAAATCTATTATCATATGGTTCTGAAGGTCAGAAGTCCAATGTGGGTCTCACTAGGTGTCTTAGTCTACTAGAGATGTCATAATAAAATACCACAGACCATGTAGCTTAAACAGGAATTTATTTTTCTTACAATTCTAGAGGCTGGAAAGTCCAAAATCAAAGTTCTGGTCAATTCAGTTTCAGGTGAGGGCTCTCTTCTTGGCTTGCAGATGGCCATCATTTCATTGTGTGCTCACGTGGTAGAGAGAGAGAGAATGCTCTGGTGTCTCTTTTCTTATAAGGTCACTAGCCCTATTGAATTAGGGCCCATGCTTGTGACCTCATGTAATCTTTATTAGCTACTCACAGGCCCTATTTCCAAATACAGTCACATTAATGGTTAGGAAATTTGGGAGGGACACAAATATTTAGTCCATAACATCAGGCAAAAATCAAGTGTCAGAAATGCTGCATTTCTTTCTGCAGACTACAGGGAAGAATCCATTTTCTTTCCTTTTCCAGCTTTCAGAGGCTGCTCCCATTTATTTGTTTGTGGCTCATTCCATCTGGAAAGCCAGTGCACTTGTTTTCTAGAGCTGCCATAACAAAGGACCTCAGAATGGGTGGCTGAAAATAACAGTAATTTATGGTCTGATAATCCTGTAGACCAGAGGTCTGAAATCAAGGTTTTGGCAGGGTTGGCTCTTTCTGAGGGCTGGGAGGGAGAATCTATTAATGCCTTTCTCCTAGCTTCTTCTCCTAGAATCTATTCATGCCTGTTTCCATGTTCCTAACTAGGAGGAAGAATCTCTTCATGGCTGTTTCCATGCCTCTCTCCTAGCTTCTGGGGGTTTGCAGATATCTCTGGTAGTCTCTGGCTTTCAGAAGCATCACTCCAATTCTCCATCTTCACATGGCGTTCTCCCTGTGTCTCTCCACATAGTCTTCCCTTGTCTCTTTGTGTCCCAATTTTCCCTTTTTCTATGGACACCAGCCATGTTGGATGAAGGCCCACCCTAGTAACCTAATTTTAACTTGATTACTTTTTCAATACCCTATTTTCAATAAGGCTCTATCCAGAGGTACCGGAGATCAGGACTTGAACATTTCTTTTTGGGGACATGTGTAATCCATAGAAGTCAGCAGTAGCCATTCGAGATCTTCTCATATTGCATTACCTCCTCTTCTCACCTCCTCTTTTGCTTCCCTCTTCCACTTTCAAGGACTCTTATGACTACACTAGGCCTACATAGATAAGCCATACTGCAGGATAATCTCCCCCATTTTAAACTCAGCTGATTAGCAACAAAAATTCCATCTGCTGCCTAAATTCTCCTTTGTCATGTAAGAGAACATATTCACAGGTTCCAGGAATTGGGATGTAGACATACTGGAAGGGCCATTATTATGCCTACCATAGACAGAAATGGTAATTTACCAAAATCTCTCAGAAGGAGTCCTAGGTAATGGCTTGAAGGAAGAGTTAGAAAATCCACTCCCGTTTGGGAATGCGAAGGTGATGTGACTCTGCAGTGGGCATGTTTGCTAAGCTGCCTTCCAAGGAGAAGGGTTTCTGAGTTTTTGAATGACCTAAGTAAATTCAGTGCCAGAGTTAAAAATATCCTGAATAGAGGAGTCGTTGTGCATTTCCACAGCATTCTTTGATAGAACTTCCCCTAATCTGCATAAAGCATCAACTTCTTCTCTAAATAAATACTCTAAATGCTAACAGATCTTAAGACTGGGTTTCAGAGCAGGGTTGCTATGCTATTTTGTGCATAAATGTGGACTGAAATGCTAGGAATTCAATTTCAAGGAACAAGTCTTTGTTTTAGGACATAGATCTAGAAGAATCAGGCACTTTCTGTACCCTACCCCATCCCTGAAAATATACACACATGCACTAAAACACACACACACACACACACACACACACACTTCCTGAGTTAGGTGCATATTTAGAATTCTGGCATGGTTTTCTCCATATTCAAGCCCATTCTTACCTTCACTGAATATTTAGATTTTGCTTCATGGTTTTTAAATAATTTATACAGTTAATATTTATTTTATATTATATAAATTTGCTGAGACCTCTTACATTCAATATGTAAATTTATTAAAGAAAGTGTACATTCCAATTCCCTGGACTAAAAGGCCGAATTGAATATCCAATTTTGTGTATCTGTCAAGGAAGAATAATTAGGTAAAAACATTCTGAATTCTTTCAAAATCTTCTCCAGGATCACAAAGACTGGGTTTTCTTTGGAAACATAAAACAGATGAGAGAAATAAAACAGAGGGAAAAAGAGCAAGTATTTGAAAGAATGTAAACAGGAAAATATGAGAGAATTATGGAAATAAATGAAAGATGAGAAATCTTTGAAAGGTGAGACAAGAATGTATAAAGCAGGGTAAGACTCAGAATTCTAAGGAAATAGAAACAAGGGTATCTGGAGGAATCTAGAGAGAATTAAGGAAGTAGGTAATTATAAAAAGAGAGAATTGCAGATATAAAGATAGACAGTGGAAGAGGAATGAAAATATGAGCAAGGAGTGAAGAGGCAGAAAAGCAGAACCTAGAGGCTAAGTTTTTTTTTTATTATTATTGTATGGAGTACATTTTCTTTCAATCCTAAGAGAAGAAAAAAGAGAATGTATGATTAATCTGTGATAAAAAGTGAAGAGATGATGGCAGCCAGAGGGCCAGAAGCTGCTCAGGCCACTTGGAGGACGCCGCATTCTGACTTTGAACATTGGCTGGGATTCATTCTTGCTAACATGAATCCAGGAATGATGAATATCTGGGTGCTGCACAACAGCCCCAGATTCATAAATCACCCATAGACTTTGCACGTATGAGTTTTATAAATGATTCTCCAGGCATAGTAATCACAGGCTGTGGGAAAGGAAAATGAGCCTCTCCCTTGCAGCAATTTTCTCTGTGAAGTTGTCATCGTATGACGAGAGTGCAGTCCCCTCAGAGGAGCTGCCTAGGTAGCCACTGCAAGTTTGCAAGGTTACTGGATCCTTAAGTCACTTCTAAAGTCTTCACTATGCCATTTTCAGAGAATGCTGGAGAATTCAAAATTTAATATTTCAACACTGTTTAAAGATTGAATGATGAAAGTATTTAGGAGGCAGGCCAAATTAATGAATAAAAAATCCTAAGCCTTGACTACATAAATATCCAATCAAGTGCCCTAGAGGCTTCCATCTAAACTTGGTGTTTTTCCTTGTAGATTCTGACTCCATACAGGTACACTCAATATGTGTGAATCTACAACTGAATGGTGATCCGCATTACAGAATCTTCTTGTTCTCTTAGGATTGTGTGTGTGTGTGTGTGTAGTCAAGAAAGTACCTAGATCCAGGGTAGTTTTTGAAATTATTTCTGATTTGCTTACCACTAGGAAAGAAAGTCTCATGTTGCAAGCCACATGTATTTTCAAAGTTCTCTTCTTTTCAAATAAATATTTTCTCGTTAAAATTTACAAGTAAAGCCATACTTTACTCTTCCATCATTCAAATACCGAGATTGATGTAAAATGAAAAGAAAGGGAGAGACTGCTGTGCCAAGCACTCTCGTATTATCCATCATGAAATCTTTTTCTATTGCTCACACACAAACTGACTGAAAATTTAAAAATAAATTTAAAAAAAATCTTTTTAGCATAAATCTTTTTATCTTTATAGATACCTGAAAATAGTAAAGAATGTACAATCTTATGAAATGAGTCAATATGCATGTTTGTGTTACACGAATGTTGTCATTTTTTGCTGCCTGCATAGTTATTCGTAGTAGCTGGCTAGATGTGTAGGTCTCTTAGGGAGCAACAAGAAAGTTAAAAATCCGAAGAACTCAAAACAATTTAAAGCGTTTTGAATTATGTTTAGCCACTAGGTATAATTCTCATAACTGTGAGTCAAAGCATTGCATTTCCTGGATCTAAGCCAAAATAAAAATAAAGTCTGAAAGCCATAGCTGAGTCTCTTTAGAATACCTTCTTTAAACATCAGTTCATGGGGGAGAAGCGCCAAGAAAAAACAAGTGGTGAGAGAAAGAGAGAAGAAATGAGAGCACAAAGAAGTCTCAGAGAAGTGCTGTGAGATCCAGATAGTCACATTGCCTCCCACCATTTTCGGTATAGTTATGAGTTTGAAAAAAAGAAATAATAGGAACTTCAATCGCTTGCCTGTCTTAACTCCAGCTGTTTAAAATAATTACTTTTAATATGCTTCTTATTAGATTTCAAACAAACTGCTCTTGACAACTACCTCTAGAAATGTCTTAGTGTTTTCCTTTCTATTTCATAATGAAATGTTTTACTCACTCCAAGAGTGTTACTGCAAACAGACATTGCCTCACTCAGACACATATGAAAAACAAATCTGTAGAAGAGCTCCTAAGTGCTACCTTAATCTTTTTCTCCCCTCCCCTCCCTTCTTCTCCCCACTTCTCTCTCTTCCTTCCCTCTTCCTTCCCTCTTTCTTTCTCTTCCCTTTCCCTTCCTTTCCATTTCCCTTTCCTTCCATTAATCTGAAATCCTGTGGTGGAAATAGCAAAAGATAAAACTGGACTCTGGCATTCAGATTATTTTCAGATATCTTAAAACATGACACATAATTTTGATGCTGAGCCTAACTTTCTTTAGTGTTTTTTAACTAATAGATTTCATTTTTTGAGAAATTTTAGTTTTAAGGAAATATGAGCAGAAATCACAAATAGTTTCTTAATACAACCTCCCACCCCAGTTTCCATTATTATTTACATCTTGTGTGGTACATTTGTTACAAATGGTTAGTTGATATTGGTGCATTATTATTATTACATACATTCCATAATTTATAGCAGGGTTCGGTCTTTGTGTTATATTATTTTTATTACCAAAATATAGAGAAAGGATGGAGCCCTGATATTCCCAGAGCACAGTTAGTGGAAGCAGTAGAATTGCAGTAATGCCACTGCCATGTGCCTGAAAGAGTGGTTCTTGTGGTAGAAGACTTGAAGGAGCTAGAATGATGGGTAGGCAGGCAGGAGAAGAGGGCTCATGACACTGCTGAGTTCATCATGGTACCCGATGAGGGATGCTGCCCATCAGTTACTCTGTATCATGATGCACCAGGCTCAGAGCCGGCAGTGTGCTGTGCAGTAGATAGATACAATCTGACTTAGTAGTTTCTCTTGATCATACACTCCTCATAGAGTTTTTATTTTTATTTTTTCTCTATGTTGACTCTGAGGAAGTCTATGAGGCAGAATATCAATCTGTTTGGTGAGTATTTTCAACTTTTCAAAGGAAGTGATTATACAATGATAAAAGCTCTGCACTTAGAATTTAGCTTCTCAACAAATATATTAAAGTTATTTTGAAGAATAAATTCAGTTTGTTTTAATTAAACAATTTTTCAGCTATTGAAAAATCTTGATGCCCAGATAACTTCATCCTCATTATATAATATATTTTACTAGACCAATACTTACTGTTATTATCTAACTTTTGTGGAGTGTTGTGAGTGCAGGGGATATTGGAAAAAGTGTAGGAATAAACCCCAAGTGTTACATGGGCTTAAATTAATTTTAGGGGGGCAAAAGTTAAAGATATATAATTAGTTCTACTTATTATTAGTTGAATTGTTTCCCTAATTCCCCAACCAAAAAACAAACAAACAAAAAAACCCAAAACTGAAACCCCTGTAGCTCAGAATGTGACTTAATTTAGAGATGAATGCTTTACGGAGGTAATCAAGTTAAAATAAGCCTCATTGGGCAGAAGGTTAATCCGACATGACTGGTATCTTTACAAAAAGGGAAAATTTGGACACAATGTCATTGTGTAGATGGAACATGATGTGAGGACACAGAAAGAAGTTGGCCCTAAAGCCAAGGAGAGAAGAAATCTGGAAGACCCTTCCCTCACAGTCTTCAGAAGAAACAAACCCTGTCAACACCTTGATTTCAAACTTCTAGTCTATGGAAGTGTGAGACAATACATTTCCTTTGTTTGAGCCACAGACTTCTGGTACTTTGTTATGGTAGCCCTAGTAAACAGATATAATTTTTTTAAGTGATTTCTGTTAGTGCCATATGTAGAATTCTTATTTTCAACTTCAACTGACTGGTAAATAAATTTTAAGTTGTAACAGCAATTTCTATCCATAGCATGTATACAAGAAGTGTTTACTTTTTCTTTAGATGTATTTTCCAAAGGTTTTACATACTCCTACTGGATTGCCATGAACATAAATGAGATAACACCTGTAACTGTCTGGCACATAGAAGTGCTCCATAAATATTAGGTAATATTATTTTTTAAATGTTCTGTGCACAACAGTCTTCTCAGTGTTTTATATTATATGATAAAAGAGACTTTAGAGCAACACGCTGTAAAACAGAGGAGTCAAAAGAAAGGCTTACATATTCCTCAAGCTGTCCGGTCTCCTAAAAATACAGTGTCTCTTGAATAATTTATCTGAATAAAAACAACATGTGGCTTAAAAAAAAGGTTTTGGGTAACAACTTGTTGATGTAAAAGACACATACAGGGGAAATATTCACAAAGCACTAACATACAGTCTGTGACTCAGGTCTTCAGGTCTGTTTTTTTTGTTTGTTTGTTTTTGTTTTTTTTTTCTCTCCTCCACAGTTCTTCTAAAGGAGCAGTAGGCTCATAACCTCTGAGCTTGTGGGAAGCCTTGCTCTCTGGAGTTTCTGTTTACTTCCATTATTCCATATAGAGCCATATATCTACATATTTTATACCTACTTGGACACCAGATATTCTTGCCTCTCCTTTGGGGTAATGGTGACAATCATTTGCACCAAAAAATGTAAATGGGCTGGGCACAGTGGCTCATGCCTGTAATCCCAGCACTTTCAGAGGCCTAGGTGGCTGGATGACTTGAGGCCAGGAGTTCAAGACCAGCCTGGACAACATGGTCAAACCCTGGCTCTACTAAAAATACAATAATTGGCCAAGGTTTGTGGCGGGCTCCTGTAATCGCAGCTACTCTGGAGGCTGAGGTACGAGAATCACTTGAACCTGGGAGCTGGAGGTTGCAGTGAGCTGAGATTATGCCACTGCACTCCAGCCTGGGCAAAAGAGGAAGACTGTCTCAAAATAAAATAAAATAAACAAGTAAAATGTTAATGGTCTTACTATCTTGTTGCAGTAGCAGAAGCAGCTGAATCTGTTGGGCTAAACAAAATTTTAAGAGGCCATTCTCATTCTTGTATGACTACATGCAATCTGCACTATCTAGATCAACAAAACTTAATGAATCCCAGTCATTAAGTCAACCTGCCCATCAGGAGGCAGCCCCACTCACCTCAAGTGTCACACAGTCTTGGATTGGGTTCTCTTACTGTGAGGAGAATGCTTGAAAACTCCAACCATAAACATCCACATCCACCAGATCAAGTCCATTTCTTCCTTTCTCTGGGGTATTGAATTTCAGAACTGTAACCAAGTTGTATTTCAAGCTTTTGAGAGGATCTAGAGTTGAATGCTTTGGCTTTGCTTGCTGGTTGACTTTTTTAAAATAAATTACCTCTGTCTTCACAGACAGAACTGTTCATTTAAATAATAAAGTGTGACTTTGGCATCTGTTTAGCTGGTTTGTAAGATACAAGGCTCGGTGGCTCACACCTGGAATCCCAGTACTTTGGGAGGCCCAGGCCAGCAGATCACAACGTCAGGAGTTCGAGACAAGTCTGACCAACATGGGGAAAACTCATCTCTACTAAAAATACAAAAAAGTAACCAGGTGTGGTGTCAGGCGCCTGTAATCCCAGCTACTTGGGAGGCTGAGGCAGAAGAATTGCTTGAATGCAGAAGGCAGCGGTTGCAGTGAGCCAAGATTGTACCATTGCACTCCAACCTGAGTGACAGAGTGAGACTCCATCTCAAAAAAATAAATAAATAAGGTACGAGGCTCTCCTTTCTATGTGTTAAACAAAATGCCTAAACCAGGCATTTTTTAAATCAATGTATACTCAAAATCTTTACTGTTCTATTCTGATTAAAATCCCAGCTGAAATAATTTTTATTCAAAAGACAAATTTTAATGCAGTGATTTTTAAACCTGATTCTGAGTTAGATAAAGCCAGTGGAGTTAGAAAAAAAAAAAAAAATTAAATTCCCAGCCCTTCAAAGCTTTTGGGGTCAGATTCTCAGGTTAGGTCATATATTTTTAATAACCTCACAAATGAGTCTACTGCACTCAGCCTGACGTAGGAACTGCAGACTGCATGCAGTAAATTTTAGTATTAGTGGAACCCTGAAGTAATTTCATTAATAACTTCTAATGAGATCATTGCAATTTTTATGATTTAAAAATTTCTTAGCAATGATAAATCTCTAAAAGGCAGTTTAGTATAGTGAACATAGATGGCCTTCAGGGTCAGATAAACCTTGACCGAGTAATTTAACTCCTCTAAGTTTCATTGTATTTTAAGTGGGGATTATAATAGTCTTGCAAAAAGAGTGAAGATGATGTGTATTGAATACCACATCATCTGAATATAGTGCCAGGCACACACAGAATGCTCAACAAAGAATACCAATTACTATAGAACACATGTAAACACAGTCCCCTAGGGAAAGAGTGTAACCTTTTGATAAAAGAGCCAAACTTTAGGTGTCTAAACTTCATTGATTTTTATCTCTAAAGAAATGCCTTAATAGAATCCTCATATAACAAAATATTATTGATTTTTATCCAGGGGTACTAAAAGAAAGCCAAATGATTACTTTTGCAACTTTGGGTAAATTACTGAAAATATTGCCTATAACCCTATATAAAGGTTTACCTGTTGTTAAATACAAAGAAACATATTTTTCTTTTAACATACCAGCATTCTTCCAATTATATATACATAGTGATTATTATAGGATTTATTTTTTCTTTAAGTCATCACTACCAAGGAAGTGAATTCTGACCTAAATTTGATGCTTAACTATAATAATTCTTCTTGAATTATTTGCATTAGTTTCCTTTCTTTGACCGTATTCCTCAACTCTTATTTTTTTGTCCATATCATTCTTTCGTTTTTTTTTTTAATTTCATTGTAAAATCATCTTAAATAATGCAGGAAGTATGTAGAGATAAATGACTGAACTAATTAGCCAAATTTCATCGTCACCTATTGCAGTAATAATGCTGCATAACAAACCTTCCTCAAGCTCAGTATCCTATGACACAAACATTTATTCTGTCAAAACAAAACTTGCTCTTGGCAAAGTAAAACAGGCAAGGAAGATTCTTCAAGACTACTGCAACAGAAGAAAGATTAATACTCAGTTTGAACGCAACTCCACTCAAAGAGCTGGAGAGTTTTTAAAGCAAGGGTATTTTGGAGGGTTGAGGGGTAGATAGTAGCGTAAATATGCTTACTAATTGGGTTACCCAATGGAAACGTAAACTTCCTTCAAGACAGGAGGTAGTTTTGCAACTTGGGACAAAGTACTTGGTGAAGTTAGGCTCCTATCCTGCCACAGAAACTGGGAGATAGGGGTCCTATCTTCCTTGATGATGACATTTCCAAGAGAGGTTCCCAGGTCCTTGAGAAAGACATTCATGGGGCTTTTTAAAAAGATTTACATTTCAAAGGGGCAGAGGAAGAATTTACAATGACAACTTTTGCAAAATAAATTATTTAAGGGAAAGGAGGTGAGGGCCCCCAGGGAAAAAAGCCTATCTAAAGTTTGGAGGAGCTGAGAGGAAAGTTAAGGTCTTCTTAACTGACAGAGTCTGTGGCTGACTTGCTCTGCTTATTAAGGCTGGGCTCACTCAGGTAGTTCTGTTTAGGGCTGGAACTTAGCTAGACTTGCCTCCAGGATGTAGCTTGCAGGTTGGTCAGCCTGGGGTCTATTTGTCTCAAACTACATCATCAACATGAAAGAGTCAGACTTTACAACACAATCAATCTAAATCCACTAAGTGCATAACATCTGCCAATATGTTTGACCAAAGCCAACAGGGTTGGTCAATGGGTATCGGTATTAAATATCAAAGAATTAGGGAAGTATATTCTGCCTACAGTAATAGGGGAGGAATATGAATATTTGATGAACAATAATTCAAACTATCTCAGCAACCAACCACCCAACAAAAGTGAATAATTTGCTGGAGAAGTAGAAACATTGAAATTTTAAAAAATTATTGCTTACATCCAGGCACAGTGGCTCACACCTGTAATCCCAGCACTTTGGGAGGCTGAGATGGGCAGATCACCTGAGATCCGGAGTTCAAGACCAGCCTCACCAACATAGAGAAACCCCGTCTCTACTAAAAATACAAAAAAGTAGCTGGGTGTGATGGCACATGCCTGTAATCCCAGCTACTCAGGAGGCTGAGGCAGGAGAATCGCTTAAACCCAGGAGGTGGAAGTTGTGGTGAGATCGTGCCATTGGGCTCCAGTCTGGGAAACAAGAACAAAAGTGTGTCTCAAAAATATGTGTGTGTGTGTGTGTGTGTGTGTGTGTGTGTATCTAACTAGCTTACATGGTCCAACCTCTTTTTCAGCCTCACTTCCATCCTAAGATAAGGATAAGAAAAACAGACATAAATACAACAAGAAAGTATTACAGAAAAGACAATGAAAATGAAGAGGATGGCCTCCAGTCTTTCAGCCTCTTTGATACACCACTTCAAATTCATGATGGCATAGTGGAAAAAAAAATCATAAAATAACTGAGTAATCAGACACACACAGGGAGACTGCAGCAAGCCATAATTGGAGAAATTCAGAGAAGAGAAAAAATATTACCTTCATGAAAGAAAACAAGATCATCATCTGGTGAAGCATATAAATATTAAAACAGAAAACAGGTAACAACAATACAGCTTAATACTAGCATACTAGACTGGATGCTCTATGAAAATAATAAAGGGGAAATAGGAAGCAAATCTTTGACAAGTTCAGTTTTCAAGAAAGCAAGTATAAAAAAATTTTTAATGAGGGTACAAAAAGAAGAATGTATATAGACTACTGTTACTCAAAAATGTTTTAGCTCAGAAATTCTTCATATTCTTAAAAATTATTGAGAACTCCAAGGAGCTTTTGTTTTGTGCATTATAATATTGATATTTAACATATAGAAATTAAAAATAAAAATTTTAAATGGTTAGTTTATTTTAAAATAAAATAAGCCATTATATATCCACATAAATAACATTTAATGAGCATAATTATATTAAAATAAGAGATATATCCACATAAATAACATATTTTATGTGCATAATTATATTTTAAAAATAAAATTTAGTATAAAGAGAAATATTTTTCACTTAAAAAATGTCTATATGTCTGGCTTAAGAGAAGGTCATTTTCTTTTTTTTTCTTTTTTATGAGAATGGAGTCTTGCTCTTGTTGCCCATACTGGAGTGCAATGGTGCGATCTCAGCTCACCACAACCTCTGCCTCCCTAGTTCAAGTGATTCTCCTGCCTCAGCCTCCCAAGTAGCTGGGATTACAGGTACCCACCACCACACCTGGATAACTTTTTGTATTTTTAGTAGAGACAAGGTTTCACTATGCTGGTCAGGCTAGTCTCTAACTCCTGACCTCAGGCAATCTACCTGCCTTGGCCTCCCAAAGTGCTGGGATTACAGGCATGAGCCACAGCGCCTGGCTGGTCATTGCATTTTCATATCTATCTCTGCATTCAATTTCTTATTTCAATGTATTTGAAGAAAATGTGTTTTTTCAGATATGTAGATGGAAAATGAAGGAATATTTTAATCACTATTTCAGATAATTATAACTTATTTTTCTTGATACTACAACAAAACTTGACAAGTGGTAGCCTCTTAAAGGTTAATTGCAATACAAAATCTGATATAATATTAATGAACTTTACATACTCTGTTACATTAAATTTAATTGATCACTCTTACACTTTGAATAACTCTTTTATTCTGACATGATTTTGCAGTATGATGCATTTGATCATTTGGAATAAGCTGGTTTATAGTTTTCATTTTACAATATCAAATAATCATATTTGTTAATATTACTACCAATCTCATCAGAAGAGTCAAGTACTGGGAAGCATTCAAGTTTATGGTGGCAACATAAAAGTTTTCCAAGCTAATTTTTTTCTTGAAACTTCAAATTTTATTATTGGAAACAAATTACGTGAGTTGTTTCATTCCAGTAATATGCTCATTTAAAAAAATTATAAATAAGTATGGCAGATACCCAAGTCAATAACTTTAGCTTACAGTTGCTCTTTAATGCAAAAAAAAATTTTTGAAAGAAGTAGTCAATTCAACTCACAACTCAAACAAATGCATGAACGACTTTCCCAAAGCTCATCATTCTTGAGTATGCAACAGAACCAGTTTATACATACATGTCATTACATGGATTATTAAAAATGTGTGTATATAAGGTTGAGATCTAACTGAATCAGTGGTATTTGCTATTTCATCAAGGAGATTCCTAACTAAAATCTGGTTTCACATTTTTCTTTTACTGTTAGTGCGATGGTGAAGAATATAACAGCTAGCATTGGGCATGGCCTTGCTTACTACTAAGGCACTGAAAGTTTTACCCAGCTTTGCTTTGTTCCATTGGCACAAATGTTTACACAGTACAAAAGGCAAATATCTTAGTATTCTTGTGAAAATAGATATGACCTCTTGGACCCCGTTAAAAGGTGTCTCAGCGATGCCCACATAACCTAAGACCACATGTTGAAAACTAGTGATGAAAAAGATAAAATCATAGTGTAAAGTTTTAAATTCGTTTCTTTGTGTATTTTCTTTCTTTCTTCAGAATGCAAACTCTAGAAAAGCAGTTGCTGTTTCTATATTGTTTTTCTTGTATCTTAGCACCTGATACTAGAGGCAGATAACTGAGTATGTAGCTATCTCTAATAGTCATATAGTGTTTATATATGTTGTGTGTGTGTATATATATATCTATGTGTAAATTTTCATTTTTTATGTATTCTATCAATAATAGGTAGAGCCAATTTTGATAAAACATGTTAGAAGAATGTAAGTTTTATATAAAATTATAAAACTGCCATTTGCCATTTAAGATATAATTAAAGGATCTACAGCCTAAATACATAGGGAAAAAATTTTAGGGATGCATTATGCAATTATTTATTGAAAATATTGTTTTATTCTGAATTTATAACAGTTTTCAAATTTGTATTTTTATTCTCCTCTTATTCTAAACAAATATTTTTCCTACCTAATTTTGTATTCTTGTTCTTAAACAACCTCCCCTCTCAACTGTATAAGCTTCAAGCATTCAAAACCTGGATCCACTTCTACATAAAGTAATATCTCATGAACAGTAAGTATTTACTAAGTACTGATTCAATTAATAAACCTAGTCAAGTCTTGTAGTAAAACCTAAATCTCTAATCGAGCTTTAACAATTTTTATTTGGAACAAGCAGTCAAAAGAAGGGACAAATTATAAAATGAGATGGATAACAAAAAGAAAAATACTTCATATATTTCAGGAAGAACAATCTTTATACTGAAAATAATAGATAAATATTGGAAAGGGACAACTGACATCCAAGACAGGAATAGGAGATAAAATGTAAAGATCACAGAGTTGATCAACATATGCCGCTGTTTCACTCACGCTCCCCCACTCCACCCTCCACAAGGTCTGAAAGCCCTAACCTGCATTTATAAACAGCTCTTGATATTTAGGGACCACATTCCCCTACTGGGAATCCCCATTAATAAAATTTGCACTCTTCAGCTTTATCAAACCAAAGCCCATATGTATTCCACTACAACAAACTATTTATCTCTGGGCATTGTATATTAGGAAGCAAAGTGAAAAAGATTAGTACAAACGATTGACAAGAAGAGTCAAGAAATTATCTCATATGTCAAAAGATTAGAGTCCCTGGGTTTTGTTTTAAGGAACTCATACACAAAAGATATGCAAAAAGGCATATAATCAAGGATTAGTGAAATTTGCATTAAACCATAGCAATAAATTCTGGAAGATCAAGGCCCCAAATGAGATATGACCTACCCCCACCCTCAATACACCATGAAACATGTGATAGCCATTTTCATATACTGAATATGAATATCAAGAGAGAGATAGATCCTATTTATCTAGTGAAAGAAAAGACTCTAGTGGCAAACGAGGGACTAATTCATGGATTTAAAAGGTCTGCAATGTAGAAGAATTAGATTTATGTAACCCAGAGGTTAGATTTTGAGCTATGGTGAAGAAGCTACAGAAAGACACAAGAAAAAGCATTTTTAAATTTCTCACTCTTTGCATTTGGTTCTCTGAGTTCAAAGTTAACATTGAAAGTATACAGAAAAAAATTCAAGCATCCTAAATTATATAAAATGTTGATATTTTTGTATTTATCCTGATTGTCTTTTCTTATAAATATTTAATTTACATTTAAAAATGTGCTTATAAACCTATATTAGGTATGTTATATGGTGGGAGAGTTTCAGTGACTACATGGAAGGTTGGAACAGGTTATGTTGATAATTCTTACCAAAACTTACATTCTAGGGTTCTTTTTAATAGATTATAGTCTTTATTTCCTGCATTGCTAAATACTACTATGAAAGTTTTAAGACAAATGACCAATGAACATAGAGGTGCAATTTTGACAGCCTTAGTTATTAAAATTTTTATCCTCATGATACACATATGCCTACATTCACTTGAACAAACACACACATACACACACACTCTCATAGATTTAGTCAACAGTTATTATAGCAGCTGATATTAAGGCCAGTATGCTAGGAAGGTAAACTAGTGGAACTTTTCAGTTGAGTTTCCACGTAGTGTCTCTGAGAAGTCAGAATGTTATACATTTAGAGGAAGCCTATATATATATATCTGTTATGTATATCTGTTACATAAGATGAAAATATTTTGGTATTACCATTTCCTGTGTTTGACGGTTGTCAAAGACAGTTATCTAAGTGAATAGATTCAAGTTTCCTATAAGATGATTTTGTCTTAAAGATATTCTCTAATTGTGCCATAGCAATATCCACAACATACTTCCTCAGACTACCACCTATTTTTCTTTCTTTCTTTCTTTCTTTCTCTTGGCCTATAAACTAATTCCTTACTTATCATTATAGCCATTATATTTATGAGTCAACATTGCATATGTTTTTAATTTTATAATATTTTGTTTTTCAACTTTAAAATCCCCTTTCTAAATTAATACCTTTTAAGTATACTTGAGGAACAAAGTCATCCCTGAACATTGCCTCCATTCCCTTCCTCCCCGTCTCGTCTCACAAAATGAATCAGATGCACAGATTACAATAGAAGAGCTGACAAATTCAGCTGTACCAACAAAACTGCCCTAAAAATTTTAATATTAGCTGAATGCTAGCACCAAGACCCTTGAAGGAAGAATGGATATGATTTGTCTGGACATTAATTTGTTCCACATAGTAGACTGATACTTTAAAGAACTGTTTTAAAGTGAATTCATTTAAACCAATGAAGGAGGCTTTCTTTGACCACTACAGCTATTTGATCTTACATGTTTTTCTTTCCATTGACCCTACTTTATCTGCATTTGTTAAGTTTATTACCATATAGTTAATATACTTTGAAATCTGGTAGGTATTACTCTGCAAGGCCCTGTAAGGATGGCCAGTTCCTCCAAACACTGACTTTTTCAGTCTAACACTAAAAGATTCAAGAAATTGAAATTCACTTTTTACCTGGAGGAAATTTTATAATGACAAATTTGGATTTGTAATTGTCTACATAGTATGTTGAGTGCTTTTACTTAGAAATCATTTTTGACTGAATATAGATTAAGGTTTTGAAAAAAATGAATATTTCACACAATTATAATTAGAACAGTAAGTGTGCAAGAATACCTATCTGGCAAGAAAGCAAATGAACTGTTGGAGAATCTAAATTTAGAAAATTTTTGCAGCTCAAAGATAGGAAAAATAAATTTTTGAGTCAGTCCTTACATCAAGTACCTTGTTTGCTTAATTTGGAGATTACATTCTTATTTGGGGGGATTACATTTTTTTTAGCCACAAGCCATTTCTGAATTTAAGATCTACAGCCTTAGAACTGGCATAGTACCAAAATTTACATTCTAATCATACTTCTCTCATGGGACTTTGACCACATAATCTAACCATTCCAAGCTTCATTATTTGTCAACTGAAATATATGGGGACTCTACTAGGTGACCTGTAAGGATCCCTTTTCGATCTATTGTTATATGATTTTAAGAGGATATGTCTTTTATAGATTAAGTTGGACAAAGGTAGGCTGACAGTCATGATTTAATTACAGAAATAAATTGAAGATAATGAGGATAAGAATAAGGGAAATACAAGAATAACAATCTGATTGTATAGTTAGAAAGGATTTTATAAAACCTTGAACTACTGCTTTAAAGTTCTTAGCAGAAAACAGAAAGAAATGCTCCTGTAACATGCCACACTTACCAACATCATAGAATCTATCACAGTTTTTAACACAGTACAATAAACATTCTATTTTATAATTTGCTTTCCTCAAAATCATAGAATCTACCACAATTTTTAACACAGTACAACAAACATACTATTTTATATTTTTATTTATTTTTTATTTTTTTGTTGAGGTTTGGAATTTCTTAAAATTATACTTTAAGTTCTGGGGTACATATGCAGATCATGCAAGTTTGTTACATAGGTATATATGTGCCATGGTGGTGGTTTGCTGCATCCATTGCCCCGTCATCTACATTAGGTATTTCTCCTAATGCTATCCCTCACCAATTCCCCCACCCTCTGCTATTCCTCCCCTAACCCCCCACCCCTGTAGGCCCCGGTGGGTGATGTTCCCCACCCTGTGTCAATGTTTTCTCATTGTTCAGCATCCACTTATGAGTGAGAACATGTGGTATGTGGTTTTCTGTTCTTGTGTCAGTTTGATAAGAATGATGGTTTCCAGTTTCATCCATGTCCCTGCAGAGGACATGAACCCATCCTTTTTTATGACTGCATAGTAGTCCATGGTGTATATGTGTCACATTTTCTTTAACATTCTATTTTATAATTTGCTTTCCTTATCTCCTTTTTTGTTTATGAGCTTCTTGAAGTGGCAGGAAGGGGGCCAGGAATGTAGAAGGTATTGCAGTGTCTTCATCATTGGTTCCCTGACACTTAGTACTGCGCTTGACACATAGACTGTAAATATTTGTTGAATGCAAGAATTTTCTCCCTTATCTTCTGTATTAATACCATTTAAACTCCTCTTTTTTGATACTGTATCAGGCATCACTAAATTGAGCATATCACCTGATTTATAGTCAGAGCAGGGATGAGCAAACTTCACCCTGTAATCCAAACTTGCCCCACCATCTGTTTTTGTAATAAAGTTTTATTGGCACACAGTCACATTCATTTTTTTACATGCTGTCTAGCACTATTTTTGCCTTACAATGGCAAAGTTGATTAGTTATAAGAAAACCTAGTTAGCCTGCAAAGCCAGAAATATTTAATTGTTGGTCTAACAGGTAGCCTAGAAAATGGTTACTGATTCCCAGTCTGGAGTTGTAAAAAAAATCATGACTAATTAAAATAAGATAATTTTAGTTAACATTAAAAGCCTATTATTCTGTGACCTTAGTTTTGTAAAGATCACAGTAAGTGTGTGTAGTTAATAAACAGGTTTCTTTTTCATCATTTCCAAGTCAGAACTTTAGCTTTGTCTCTGTATATAATCATGGAAATTTTATTTTAAAAAGTACATAGCAATCATGTGCCCTAGGAAGGTCTATATCTTTCACACAAGTAATGCTTTTCATTCATCATTTAAAGTAATTTATTCTCTCTGGTTTCCATGATCTGCTGGCTGATATCTGACCTACACACCAGGACACCCAGCAAGATTTTCATTATCAGCATCCTCATGCTCAGTTTCTTATTATTTCTCAAGTATGGTATATTTCATGATTAAAGAAGCTAAGCAAAAATAACAAAGAAAATTGGCATCACAAGTAGACTATAATAATATCTAGAAGAAATAATTTGGTATTTTCTTGCTTGGAAATCACTAAGCCAGTGATAGAAACAACGAAATGCAATAGAGTTGTAATACTTTTCTTTTTACATCTCAGAACATGGTAAAAGAAGTCCAAATTTTGTACCAATTTTTGTTCTTGATTAAAAGACTGAGATAGTAGCACTTAGGAAGGCCAATAAAGACAATCTGTTACTTTTTTTGAAAAATGAGGGAATGACATGCAGAGTTCCTGTATGTTAGCCAGGACACCGGCCAAATTAGACTCATTCTTACACTCTGGGTTCCTTACATAAAATGTAACTTGTACATAATAAATGTTGTGAGCTTACTAAGAAAGCAAAGGTAAACATATGAAAATAAATATTAACAAACAAAAAGCATAGTATCCTGTTTATATTTCAGAGAAAAATAAATACACGAAATAATTTTATTTTGAAAATTTTCTATAGTAGAAAGAGTTCATACAAAATGGCTCTCTGAATAAATGCACATTTATAAATATCTTAGAAGACCTACTGCTGAATCACTCTATGAATATCGTAAACTATAATATATGACTTATTCATGAGCATCTGAACAACTAAATTATTTAGAAAACAAAGGAGAGGAGCAGTCTTAATGTTACTAACAAAAAAGTAAAGCTATTCAGTTTATTTGCGTCAGGAAATTTCTTGTCTTTTGTGTGGGGCTTGGGGGAAGGAGAGGCATCAGGTGTCTGAGAATAATTTGCAGGAGAATTCTTAGTATTAAATATCTAGCTGAAAACAACTTTTCTCACTAATATATATTCATAAAAGTTTTTATATTTCTGATCTTTCTAAATGAAGGACTTACATGCATTTGTTCTACAAAAACTCAGTGTGTTTTCTTTGTGGATAAAAATGTACATAGATATGTAAAAATGTAAGAAATATTTATATGCATTTGCTTTTGTTAGCTGTAAAAATATCTGTGAGAACCCTCTCCATTATATCTCCCAGATCTAATTCCCTGTGAGAGGTATTTTCTTTGAGTTTAGGATAAAGATAAATTTGTCTTCACTGAGAAACATAATTTTCCTCCCATTATTCTACAAGGTTAGAGAAATTCTTTACATTTCTTTCTTCCCTATGTCTTTTGGGAAACTCAAGGCTAAATATTATGATCAAATGTAATAGGTATATTTTTTCCCTACGTTTGTCATGTTAGCTTTTATTTCTTTTTCCAACTTGATTTCTCACTTGTTCTCCTACTCTCAATTTTGTCAGAAATTTAATTTTATTTTCCTGGCTTTATAGAAGCTTTAAATCTCTTTTCTCTATTAAGAAAGTCAATGAGTATTGAACTTAGACAAGCATCATTCAAATACCTTGCTTGTCTGTGTTATTTGTCAAGGAATTACTGTTTTCCACTCGGAGATTTCCTTTTCCTTATCAGCTAGATGAATGCCTGCCCATCCCTAAAGGCTGAGCTCAAGAATCTCCCCTTCTGTGTTCCCTTCTCTCATCTAGAAAGCAGAGTTGATCACTTTGTAGCATCACTGTACCTGCCTCTGTGGATTCACTCATGACACAGCATCTTTCTGTTTGCATCTGTCTGTACTCATATATTATCAGCCTTTTCTGAGTAATGGCTACACATCTTTCACGTTTCTATGACCAATATCTAGTCTCCGGTAGCTCAATACCAGACAAGCAGTAAGCATTAACTAATGTGTGTAGATGGTACAAATAAATTGATGAATTTTTAAATAATGGAAAAATGCAATATTTGGAAGTGTTTATAATAGTAAATACACCAATTGGCAAGCATCCATTGTGTTCCCTCTGAATAACGTCATACTATGAATTATTAGGGGACAGGAGGAGGACCTAATAGTACTTGCTTGGTTAGGGATACAAAATTCCAATTTGTGATATTTTCAAGAAGTTAATTGTCCTGAGAGGATTAAAATTAATATGGTTTTAAGTAATTTTTGAAAGGTGGAATGATCTTAACAATATGCAATCTGTGTTGAGTAGTAAACTGATTAAGCAATATGAAGACAAAACAGCAAAAATGATTTATTCAAAGAATGATAAGAAGATCTGTTTGAGACACTGGAAAGTTGGGTGATAATTAAAGATCAGTGGACAATATGATTAAGTAGTTGTATGGACAACCATTAGAAGGTAGGAGTCAGATTATGGGAACGCCTTAAGACTCAGATAGAGAAAGTTATATTTGATGTTAATAAAAAGCTATTGTTCAGTTTAGAACAAGAGACTAACTTTATTAAAAAGTTAATTAGTTGAGAACAGTATAAAGAGCATATTAGAGCATTATAAACTAGAGAGAGGGAGATTATACAGGAGATATTTGAAGTCCAGGTATAGGAAGAAAGAGGCCAAGATTAGAGTGTTTATAACCCGAATTGAAGCAAACACATCTATTTGGAAAATATTTCAAGGCAAAAAATCACAAGCCATATTAGATGATATGGTATGGGTGAATAATAATCCTACTTAAAAGTCAAAACCGGGGCCGGGCGCGGTGGCTCACGCCTGTAATCCCAGCACTTTGGGAGGCCGAGGCAGGTGGATCACGAGGTCAAGAGATCGAGACCATCCTGGTCAACATGGTGAAACCCCGTCTCTACTAAAAATACAAAAAATTAGCTGGGCATGGTGGCGCATGCCTGTAATCCCAGCTACTGAGGAGGCTGAGACAGGAGAATTGCCTGAACCCAGGAGGCGGAGGTTGCGGTGAGCCGAGATCGTGCCATTGCACTCCAGCCTGGGTAACAAAAGCGAAACTCCGTCTCAAAAAAAAAAGTCAAAACCTCACCATATAAATATTGAAAATTTAGCCTTGAATATCGTAAATCAGTAAAGGAAATGTAATTCCCCAATGTTCGATGATGTTAGGCATTGATATTTTCCTGTAATAGTGTTACATGAGAAAATTTACACTCATTATTTTAATATTGATTATTTGTAAAGCTGTAGTTTATAGACTTTGCAAGTGATTATAACAGAATTGTTTGTCTATGCATAATATACCCACCCAAATAGGGTTTACATTCCTCTACTGTGGTTGCCATAACAAAATATCACATATGACGAACCTTAACAGAAACTTATTTTCTCACAGTTCTGGACGGTGGAAGTCCAAGAGCAAGATGTTAGCAGATATGGTTTCTCCTGAGACTTCTCTCCTTTGTTTGTAGATGATCTCCTCTGTGTGTGCATGCAACCTTTGTCTCTATTCCTTTCTTACAAGGACGTAGGTGTATTGTATCCTCATTTTAACTTAACCTCTTTAAAGACCTTCTCTTCCAGTAAAGTCACACTGAGGTACTGGGGATTGGTTCTTCAATATATGAACTTTGGGGAGATACCACTCAGCCAATAACAAGATTTATGGCAGATTTTTTAAAAACATAATAGTTGATATGGCTTGGCTCTGTGTCCCCACCCAAATCTCATCTTAAATTGTAGCTCCCATAGTTCCTACATGTTGTGGTAGGGATCTGGTGGGAGATAGTTGAATCATGGGGATGGTTGCCCCCATACTGTTCTCACAGTGGTGAATAAGTCTCATAAGATCTGATGGCTTTATATGGGGAAACTCCTTTCACCTGGCTTTCATTCTCTCTTTGCAGGCTACTGTGAAATATGTCCCTTTGCTCTTCCTTTGTCTTCCATCATGATTGTGAGGCACCCCCAGCCAGCCATTTGGAACTGTGAGTCAATTAAACCTATTTTTCTTTATAAATTACCCAGTCTCAGTTATGCAGCATGAACATGGACTAATACACTAAATTGGTACCAGTAGAGTGGAGCACTGCCATAGAGATACTCGAAAATTGGAAGCAACTTTGGAACTGGATAACAGGCAGAAGTTGGAACAATTTAGAGGGCTCAAAAGAAGACATAAAAATGTAGGAAAGTTTGAAACTTCCTAGAGCCTTGCTGAATGGCTTTGATCAAAATACTGATAATACCATGGGCAATGAAATCCAGACTGAGGTAGTCTCAGATGGAAATAAGAAACTCGTTGGGAACTGGACTCTTGCTATGTTTTAGCAAAGAGACTGGCGGCATTTTGCTCCTGCTCTAGAAATTTGTGGAACTTTACACTTGAGGGAAATGATTTAGGTGATCTGGTGGAAAAAATTTCTAACCAGCACAGCATTCAAGAGGTTACTTGGGTGCTGTTAAAAGCATTCAGTTTTAAAAAGGAAACAGCATACAAGTTCAGAAAATTTGCAGACTGATGATGCAATAGGAAAGAAAACCTCATTTTCTGAGGAGAAATTCAAGCTGGCTGCAGAAATTTAAGTAAGTAATGAGGAGCCAAATGTTAATCACCAAGACAATGGGGAAAATGTCTCCAGGGCATGTCAGAGACCTTTGTGGCATCCCCTCACTTCACAGGCAATGAGGCCTAGGAGGAAAAAATGGCTTCCTGGGCCAGGACCAGGTCCCCTACTACTGTGTGCAGCCTAGGGACTTGGTACCCTGCCTCCCAGCTACTCTAGCCATGGCTAAAAGGGGCTAAGATACAGCTTGGGCTGTGGCTTCAAAGGGTTCCAGCCCCCAGTCTTGGTAGGTTCCAAGCGATATTGAGCCTGCAGGTGCACAGAAGTCAAGAACTGAGGTTTGCCTAGATTTCAGTGAATGTATGGAAACACCTGGATGTCTAGGCACAAGTTTGCTGCAGGGGTGGGACTTTCATAGAGAACCTCTGCTAGGGTAGTTCAGTAGGAAAATGTGGGATCTCTGACCCCACAGAGTCCCTACTGGGGGACCACCTAGTGAAGCTTGAGAAGAGAGCCACCATCCTTCAGACCCCAGAATGGTAGATCCACCAACAGCTTGCACTGTGCACCTGGAAAAGCCACAGACACTCAACGCCAGCCTGTGAAAGCAGCCAAAAAGGAGGCTGTACCCTGCAAAACCACAGGGGTGGTGCTACCCAAGACCATGGGAACTCACCTCTTGCATCAGTGTGACATGGATGTGACACATGGAGTCAAAGGAGATCATTTTGAAGCTGTAAGATTTGACTGACCCACTGGATTTCAGACTTGCATGGGGCCTGTGGCCCCTGCATTGGGGCCAATTTCTCCCATTTGAAATGGCTGTATTTACCCAATGCCTATAACCCCATTTTATCTAGCAAGTAACTAACTTGCTTTTGATTTTACAGTCTCATAGGTGGAAGGGACTTGCCTTGTCTCAGATGAGACTTTGGATTGTGGACTTTTGAATTAATGCTGAAATGAGTTAAGATTTGAGGGACTGTTTGGAAGGCAAGACTAGTTTCAAAATGTGAGGACATGAGATTTGGAGGGACCAGTGGCAGAATGATATGGTTCAGCCCTGTTCCTCACCCAAATCTCATCTTGAGTTATAGCTCTCATAATTACCACACGTTGTGGGAGGAATCTGGTGGGAGATAATTGAATCATGCGAGTGGTTTCCCCCATACTGTTCTCATGGTAGTAAGTCTCATGAGAGCCAATGGTTTTATAAGGGGAAACACTTTTTGCTTGGCTCTCATTCTTTCTCTTTGCTGGCTGTCATGAAAAAATGTCCCTTGGCTCCTCCTTTGTCTTCCACCATGATTGTGAGGCCTCCCCAGCCATGTGGAACTGTGAGTCAAGTAAACCTATTTTATTTATAAATTACCCAGACATGGGTATGCAGTGTGAAAATGGGCTAATACAATAATCTATATTTTATTACTTCTTTGGTGGTTCCAATACTATTAAATGTTTCTTTATGTGATACAAAATTGCTTTCTAAAATCCAAAGAACCTCAGAAAATATGCTTAAGTAACCGATATAATTTTGTTCCTTTCCCTCCTCTGCATGAGCTAACAATTTAAGTTCATTGAGTTTACAAATTTTTGACCCCTAAATTGGCCCATATTTTATTCTCTTTTTTCTGTAATAGCTAGAAAAATAAGTGGTCCCACGTACATGTTTGGATTCTAATCATACTCTCCTGAAAATCTTTTACAAAAAAATAGACTGCTTTCTTGGATGTGTGAGCTTGGGATGTTACTTAATTTTTCTGCACCTCCATTTTCTACTCCTTGAGGTAGAATAAAAATATTTACGTCATATGAATTTTGTAAGACCAACTAAGATCCTATGTAGGAAGATATGTGCACAGGCTGTTTTCTCACTGTATGCCCTCACTCCCTCTCCTTAAATATAAGAGTGCAACCTGTTCTCAAGTAGTTCAAAATCCCATAGCTCAAGATCTCTGTTAAAAACATTGTTTATTGTACTGTGTTAGAAATTTTTATTTTTCACATCTTTTGAGTTTTGTATGGTTGTTTGTTGCTGAATTAAATACCCCAGATTTCTTTGTATTTTTAAAATATCTTATATCTGTTTATAATTTTTCTTCTATTGCTTGTGCCACAGCAGTTTACCACCTGTGTCTTTTTATTAAAATCAGTGAAACTTCTTCTGTTAGCCTCCCTCACTTTAATTTTCTGTTTCAAATAACCTGTGAACTGGAAAATCAGATAATCAAGTCTACTGGAATTTGGGCAGATGTAGGAGAGTAGGTGTTGTCAAGTCTCACCCTGGATTCGGTTCTGTGCTGGATTATTTTTATGTCATTTAAGCCTCATAACAGCCCAAGGAGGAGGTACTATTATTACTGTCATTTTGAAGATGAGGACACTGAGACTTCAGGAAATGATTTACTAAAAGATAAATATATAGGAAGGAATAGAGTCAGCAGCTGGAAACAGATCTTCCAATGCCAGGTTCAATACTACTACACCATATACCCTGAAGTGAGATATTCCTATAATGAATTCCTAAGGGTCCCAGGCTTGTTGCACCATATTAATTTAGTTATGATTTTGTATTATAGCACTTCTCTCAAAGATTGTAAATACTTTTATGACATTTCATTACACATCATAACACAAGTTCTCTGCCAATTCATATCTAATAAAATTTAATAATAAGGTAAAGAAAGTATTCAAGGAAATCTTGTTCAATAATAACCACAGAAAATGGTGGATGTTTATTGAGTGATGTGTCTCTGTTCTATGTTCTTTACGTTTACTTACATATATCACCACATTCAATCTTCACCATTGCCTGTTGAATCCAATACTGTTATTATACCTATTTTATAGGTAAAGCAACTGAGGTTTTCAATAGTTAGTAATTTTCTGGGATTCAAATCCAGTCAGGTGAAACTAGTAGGAGAACCAAAATCAGAGAGGTTTCCTTTAGCACTCAGCACTGAAAACGTAGAACATTTCAAAAGAGGTACTCACTATTTATTAATGGTTTGGGTTCACTGAGCAAAACATACCTTGCCTTGAGAGAATTCAGTCTCAGGACCCCAGAAGTGACTATATGAGGCTGTGGGTCAAGCTAGAAGTCTGGGGGATGAAAGCTACAAATTTATTGGATCATTTTGAATAATGGGGTTATTAAGATCATTTGGGTTAATAAGTAACCCAAATTAACAGATTTCTACTGTTAACCCTAGAATTATTGCTCAGGCCTAAATTTAACCCCTGTGCTTTCCTTATGGAAGAAGCCTTACAAGGCTCAGTCTGTTTTCTGTACTCTGTGGTTTCTTCCTAGAATAATTCTATATTATTTTGTGGGGTTAGCAGAGTCCTACCATCTCCATAACTACTCTCCTCTTCCATATTCTTTTTTGCTTTTAATATCATCTAACATTTGAAATCTGGCACACAGTCATCTCACCTTTTCCACTTTTTGCCTACATCATTGAGGACTCAAGTTCTCAACTGGAGTGGAACAATGAATAAACAAAGGTTTCTTGATATTTACAAATTTAGCCATCTTTATCTTCACCAACCAAACCAACATCTTTTTATTTACCTGGAACTTTCTTACTTCCAGTTTGTAACCATAGCTCACTCCCCTCCCAATTCTGTCATTGTCTTATCTCTACTATATTGGCTTCTCTATCTCATAAAGCCTAACTCCACATTGTCCTTTTTCTCCAAGCTGGGGATTCCCAATCCCCAGCTGTTTCCTTTCACCTCATATCCTCAACCCATTCTTCCCTCATTTTCTTCTCCATTCAATCTAGACTTTACAGACCAACATTCCATTCTTAAAATGCCTCTGTCTCATCACTGAAATCAGCTTCAGAGTCCCCCCCGCCTTAATACCAACAGCTGTTTCCTGTCCTATTTCTTGACTGCAGACACAGAAAAGCTGAAAGTGACCTGAGTACAATGACAAATGTACCATCATCATCCTCAGCCTTTGCTAAATGTTCTCTCCCATGCTTCACAGTGGCCATTATCAAACCTTCACTGTTCCCTACAAGCCTCCTGTTTACTTTCAACAGTCACACTGTTTTCTTTTTCCAGAAAAAAAGAGAAATACCAGGAATGAATAACACATTCATCTTAATTTTTTTTCTAATGTCTCAGAGAAAAAGATGTATCTACTCATAACCAGTCAGTTCTTCTGAGATTCACTTCCCCTCTCATAATAACCTTGCTCCATCAATACCCAAATTTGTCAACTAAATCTTCAACCTGTTTACAGAACTGAAAGCCACAGTCTATACAGCGGTGATTTCCCACCAGCATCACTGTTTCCACCAGAATTTTCCTCCAGATTAATGCTGTCTGTCATTGTTATTATCCTGAACCAAGTCTTCTAAAATGGCCAAAACCTCATGGCACCAAGACATCTATGTGCACAAGAGTGTGTGTGTGTGTGTGTGTGTGTGTATGTGTGTGAGAGAGAGAGAGAGAGAGATAGAGAGAGAGAGAGAGAAAGGGGGAAAAAAGTGAGGGACAAATCTTAGTTTTCTGCTTATTCCTTTTCTTTTAACCCCAAGGGCTATTTTCAACCAAAGACCAAACCCTTGAGTCTAAAGACTTCATTTGCAACAGAAGTAAACAAATGGTAAAGCCACCATCAATAAATGTGTCCTAAATGTGTAGAACAGATAAATTGACCTAGTAATTTTGCCACCCACTATACATGTAAAAAACCTCATGCCTCCTTTAAATGTACAGTTTTCTAAGTAAAAGTCTAAAAGGCCTCAAATATCTTTTTATGTTTTATTTTTATCACAAAATGCATTTATAAAGTAAACACATAAAATTGCTACCAAATGTATTTTTTAAAACAATGGGATAAAGGGGTTAAATACCTAAAAAATCTGGTTATAAACAAACCCACTCATGAGCACGTCATTTTATGCAGAAATAAATGTGCTAAAAGCAATAATGAATATATGTAGTATGCTTATAAATTTCCTCTAAAAATATTTAAAAGTTTAAGTGTTGCCATATTGAACTGATTATAATATGTACATCAGAAAAAAAAGTTGGCATTTTCTTTCACAGCCACAGAAATGGTCATTTTCAGCAGAAATTTCATAATGAAAGTCTCAAGTAATAAAATAAAACTACCAATAAAATAATTCTGGGCAAATTTTTAGGTGCTCTCATAGCTTCCTTGAATAGGATCAGGGGTACACAGGATGCATACAACTCCAAAAAACAGCACTTCCTTTCCTCTGGCTTAAGAATCAAGAGAGAATTTTTGTTTGACTTCCTTCAAGTAAAACCAAGCATAAAATATAATAGCTATGAATGTCAGCAAAAAGCAGTGAAATAGATATTAAGTGACAAAAAGATTCTGATTTCTAGAACCATAAAGTAACAGAGTTTACAGCAACAAAATAAAATCAGAAAAGTATGTCAATGTGTATGTCAGGTGTGGGTAGTGCATCCTTTAACAAGAATGCTCTAGAATCATAGTAGGAGGCAGCCTTCCAGCACTAAGGTTTGAAAGAGGCTGCAGCTTGAGAAGCTGGAAGCAGAACTAGATATCCCCCTGTATATGCAGGATAAGAAAAATTGGCCTGGCACATGAGCAAATTGTTAGTTAAATCCGTTTCTGCCACTTGCAAAAAATTTCCTGCCATCTCTTTGCTTTTTACTCCAAATTCCAATCGCACTCTCCATTTCACTAGGAAATCTGGAAATCACTTTGGTTGAGGAAGGAGTGGAAAGGACAGGAAGAATAGCTATTAAACTTGAAGAATATGTGAAGCATGGACAAGGGAATCTGCTCATGGGATGGTGAGGAATCCCTCTAGAAACCCAGGTCCAGGAGGACCACGCTGCACCCCACCACCTTGCCAGAAGCATCCCTAGCAACAGAGAGGAGGTAAGGGGCACACACTGCTGGCTCAAGGAGTGCCTGAGCAGAAGGACAACTTAGCAGTGTGATAAAATATGCCCTTGGCTATTTCATCAAATAATATTAGCAAATGCTATCACCTCTCCTTCCTTGCACTTTTTAAAAAAAAATGCTATACCCCCTTCCCAACAAATTTAATTGGGAAAATGACTAATAACATGCTTTTCATGATTGTAACTGAATTCTGAGGTCGTTTCCATATAAACAGAAGTTAAGGTTATTATGATTCCAGTTGCCCAGGTTTTATAATAAAGTTCAGAAATTTTGCTAGGAGCAATGGGGTATGGTGGTTTTGAAAAGTGTCATGAATACTTCAGACTTCCCATGAAGCAAGCTTTGGGGAATATTTTTATTTCCCTCTGTACTTTCTTCATTTTCCCTACACTAAAATGAACCTTGAAAATGATGGCATCTGCTGTCCCCTCATCAAAAGGTGGGGCTCCAGACCATCTGTGTGACATTTTGCTAAAATAAGGAGATTTGATTTTAAAATTTGTTGCTAAATGTAAAAAAAAAAAAAAAAAAAATCCCTGCAAACGTTAAAACCATAGGGAGGGACATCCTGGTGGCTAAAATTAGGCTTGTTCCTATTAGCAAAGGCCAGGGCCCACAGTGGGGAAATGTGGAGCCACCTTTGTTGAAAACATCCTGACCTTTTTGTCATTGCTGGATTCCTATGGAGCAACAGGCACGTGTCCTGCTTTCAATTACATGTTCCTCTCTTCTGTGCTATCTTAACAACTGGCAAGGCCATTTAAAAAAAAAAACAAAAAAAACTATTGAACTGTATTCTGAGTTCTGTTAATTATATCTTTTTTATAAGAAAGATTTAAAAATATATATATATAAGCCCTGGTAATATGTTAGTGGGGTGTGTGTGTGTGTGTGTGTGCCATAGCTAGAAATAAAAGCAGAGCAGCTTGTTTGAGCCATTCCCCGTAAGCAACTTAAAACCTGGGGAAAATAACTTCAGCTCTTTCTCATCTACTTTATACCTCTCCTTCTCAAGGTGCAGCTGTTGGGCATATGTCCTCACAGAGGTATTTTTTGTGGAAGGTTGCACAAAGGCCTTTGTGCAATGTTGTGTTTTCATAGACTTTTTTGTTATAAAAACAAAATAAATGTAAGAATTCTCTCTTCATGCCCTTTCCCAGCTCTACCCATCAGGGTTTTCTTAATATTAATGACTTCATTTTGATTCTGACAACATTCACAGTTTGAAACTCTAACTGCTCCATAAAAAAAAAAAAAAAAAAAAAAAAAAAAACACGTGGGCTTTTTTGTCAGCTTGCCCAAGTGGGGCAGAAAGGGAACAGGCAAGGTGAGTCAAAAGTTGTCAGTAGTCAAACATCAAAAAGGGGAGTCAGACTCTTTCTTACAAAGGGGCATTTTACAGAAGCGATGCCTTATGCTCTTCCAAAGTGTCAGTATAAGGATGCAAAAGCATACAAATCTGTTCAATATTATAGATGAAAGAGACATGAAAAATAAATTCAGTGTGTGATTTTGAATTGGAAGCTGGATCAGAAAAACATACTCTAAAATACATTACTGGGACAGTTGGTAAAATTTGAATATAAATGATATGGTTATTATGTATCAGCATTAAATTTCCTCAATTGATTAATTTTATTGTGGTTGCTTCAGAGAACTTTTTTCGTGAAGAATCATGAAGTTTGCAATTTGTTCAGTAAATGATAATTTTATATATGTACATTGCAAGCATGTATATACTTCTAATGGAGAGAAAGAAAGAACGATTATCTCAAATAGTAAATCTAGAGGAAGAGTATACACAAGGTTTCTTTCTTGCACATTTTCTGTACCTTCAAATTTTTTGCAAAATAAAAAGACTAACAGATGTAGTGTGAATTCTCTTTACCAGAAATAAAGGAGTAGAATTCATGGGCTGCCAGATGAAGGTTTCCTGGGCCTTTTTTGCCACTAAGGATACTGGGAAGGGTCTGCTAGTTGACAACACACATAGGAGATGACCTCTCCAGGGTGGAGGACAGAGATTAGGTTCAGAGCAGCTACCTTTTGTTGAATGTGGAAAAGACAAAAACAACTTCTACACTCATATACAACCTGGGTCAGGCTAAAAATACTTATTCTATGCCAGGAAACAAATATACCAATCCAGAAGACTTGCTGGCCAATCTGAACACAAACTTCTAGCAATAGCCAGTCCAGGACAAATTTATCTTATACATTCAATATAAAGAAACCAACTAGAAGAAATGGATACATTCCTAGTAACATATAACATACACAGATTGAATCCAGAAGAAATAGGCTGAACAGAACAATAACAAGTAAAGATATTAAATCAATAATTAAAGACTTCCCAACAAAGAAAAGCCTAGGGCCAGGTAGCTTCACAGGGGAATACTACCAAACATTCAAAAAAGAATTGATAGCAATCCTAAATTTTTCCAAAAAAATATGAGGGAACACCTCCAAATTTATTTTATGAGGCCAGTATCACCCTGATACCAAAGCCAGACAAAGACATCACAGGAAATTACAGGTCAGTATCCTCTGAACATAGATGCAAAAATCTTCAAAAAAATTCAGCAAACCTAATCCGAAAGCATATTAAGAGGATTATACACAGTGACCAAGTAGAATTTATCCCTGGGAACCAAAGAATGGTTCAACATCTGCAATATGGTTTGCATCTGTGTCTCTACCCAAATCTCCCATTGGATTGTAGTCTGCATCGTTGGAGGTGAGGCCTGGTGGGAAGGGACAGGATCATGGGGGCAGGTTTCACATGAATGGCTTGGTATCATCCCCTTGGTGTTATTCTCAAGATAGTGAGCTCTCACAAGAGCATGACTTTTAAAAGCGTGTAGCATCTCTCCCTCGCCTTGCTCCTGCTTTGGCCATATGACATTCAAGCTCTCGCATCGCCTTCTGCTATGATTGTAAGCTTCCAGAGGCGTCCGAAAAAGCAGATGCCTGTGTTATGCTTCCTGTGCAGCCTGCAGAACTGTGAACCGATTAAACCCCTTTTCTTTATAAATTACTCAGGTATTGTTATAGCAAGGCAAGAAACACCTAATACAATATGCAAATCTACAGATATGATATACTGTATTAACAAAATGAAAGACAAAACTACATCATTATCTCAATAGATGCAGAAAAAGCATTTGAAAAAAAATCCAACATCCTTTAACGATAAAAAATCTTGGCTGGGTATGGTGGCTCACATCTGTAATCCCGGCACATTGGGATGCTGAGGCAGGTGGATCACCTAAGGTCAGGAGTTTGAGACCAGCCTGGCCAAAATGGCAAAGCCATGTCTCTACTAAAAATACAAAATTAGCCAGGCATGGTGGTGTGTGCCTGTAATCACTGCTACTCAGGAGGCTGAGGCAGGAGAATCAATTGAACCCAGGAAGAGGAGGTTGCAGTGAGCCAAGGTCACACCACTGCACTTCAGCCTGCACAACATGAGTGAAACTCCATCTCAGGAAAAAAAAAAAAAAAAAAAAAAAACAGAAGGAATGTATCTCACATTAATGGATACATGATAAGCCCATAACTAACATCATAGTCAGTCGGAAAAAAACGAAAGCTCTTTTTCTACTAACAGGAACAATGCAAGAATGCTCACTCTTACCACTTCTATATAACATAGTACTAGAAGTCCTAGCTAGAGAATTAGTCAAGAAAAAATAAAAGGCATCCAAGTAGGAAATAAAGAAGTAAAATTATCTCTGCAGATAACATGATCATACACGTAGAAAACCCTAAAGACTCAACAAAAACTGTTAGAACTAATTAATAAAACTGCAAAATACAAAATCAATATACAAAAATCGTGGCATTTTTCTACACTAAGAATATCCAAAAAGCAAAAGAAAAGGATCTCATTTACAATAGCAACAAAAATAATAAAATACTTAGGCAAAAACTTACCCAAAGAGATTAAAGTCATGAACACTGAAAAACTATAAAACTCTGATTAAGGAAATAAAAGACAACATAGATTAATGAGAAGATAACTCATGTTCATGGACTGGAAGAATTAATATTGTTAAAATGTTCATACTATTCAAAGCAGTCTACAGATTTGATGCAATCCCTATCAAAATTCCATTGGCACTCTTTATGGAAATAGAAAAAAAAAATTCCTAAAATTTATATAAACCACAAAAGACCCCAAGTAGCCAAAGCAATCTTGAGGAAGATGAACCAAGCTGGAGGTATCACACTTTACGATTTCAAAATATTTTACATAGGTACAGACATCAAAACAGTATAGTACTGGCATAAACCAAACATGTAGATCAATGGAACAAAATAGAGATGCCAGAAGTATAGCCACACGTTTATGGTCAACTGATCTTCCCCCAGCGTGCCAAGAAAACACAATGGGGAAAGAACAGTCTCTTTGATAAAAGTACTGGAAAAACTGGATACCCACATGCAGAAGAATAAAATTGGATCTTTATTTCACACCATATACAAAAAATCAATTCAAAATGGATTAAAGGAAAATATAAGATGTGAAGCTGTAAGACTACTAACAAGAGAAAAAATATTTTTAACATTGATTTGGTAAAGATATTTTGGCTATGACAGCAAAAGTACAGGAAAAAAGAGAATTGATAGGTGGGATTCCAACAAAGTAAAATTGTTAAGCAGGATTCCAACAAACAAAAATGCTTCTGCATAGCAAAAGCTATAATCAACAGAATGAAAAAGGCAACCTAAGAAATGGGAAAAGATATTTGCAAACCATACATGTGGTGTTAATATTCAAAATATATAAGGAATTTAAACAACTCAATCTGAAAAAAGAATTCAGTTAAAAATGGGCAAAAAACCTGAACAGATATTTATCCAAAGAAGACATACAAATAGACAACAACTATATGAAAAGGTGCTCAAAATCACAAATCATAAGGAAAATGCATGTCAAAATTGCAATGAGCTATCACCTCACATCTGTTAGAATGACTATTATCAAAATTACAAAGAATAAAGTGTTTGCAAAGGTGTGGAGAAAAGTGAACGCTTGCACACTGTTGGTGGTGCTGTAAATTGGTACAGCCATTATGGAAAACAGTATGTAGATGCCTCAAAAAATTAAAAACTGAAGTACCAAATGATCGAACAATCATCCACTTCTGGATGTATATCCAAAAGAAATGGAATTTGGATTTCAAAGACCTACCTCCCTTCCAATGTTCATTGCAGCGTTGTTCACAATAGCCAATATATGGAAACAACTTAACCATCAACAGATGGCTGGATAAGGCAAATGTTCTATGTGTGTATATACATATATAGGTACATATATATGTTTATATATATAACATTATTAAGGCCTAAAAAGAAGAAAAGCCTCCATTTTTAACAACATGGATGAACACGGAGAACATTATGCTAAGTGAAACAAGCCAGACACAGGAAGACGAATACTGTATGACCTCATTTACATGTGGAATCTAAATAGTCAAACTCATAGAAGAAGAAAGTAGTATGGTGGTTGCTAGGGGTTGGGGATGGGGGTAATGGTGAGATGTTGGTCAGAGAATACAAATTTCCAGTTGTGCAAGATGAATGAGTTCTGATCTAACATACATAAGGCTGATTATAGTTGACAATATGTTTTATACTTGACATTTTCTAAGAGGTTAATTCTTAAATATTTGTACCACACCCACAGAAAAGGAAAGAAAATGGTAATTCTGTGACATGATAGATACATGAATTAGCTTTATGGTGATGATCATTTCACAATGTATACATACATCAGAACATCAAGTTGTACACCTTAAATATATATAATTCCTATATGTCATTTCAACCTCAATACAACTGAAATTGTTTTTACGAAAAGAAACCAACATATTATCCATCCAAAGACCAAATAACCAGTATTTTGAGGAACCTGTAGTGTGCAAATCTGAACAGTTTGTATTGTTCTAGAATCAATGCCTTCAGTCATGCTATGTCAAATTTCTTTTCCAGTTTCTTAAGGACACTTTGGGGAAAATCCATTAATTTTCAGTCACTTTTAGTAATTAACACTCCAGTCCAATGTTAATATTTCAACTAGACACTCTATTTAAAGCTTTCCCTTGATCCACTCAACATAGACCAGACCTGAGCTGGAGAAACCTGTAAGGACAACAGGGGGTTGAAGAATACTCCTCCACTCCCCACTTTTTCCCTCTGTCTTGTAGATCCAACTACTCCAGCACTGGAAGCAGACAGAAGGAAATACAGGAAAAGATGCTTTTCCTTTATTTATTGTGACACTGTCACAATCCTCATTTATTTGCTAAGTCTTTTTTGGCTAATACTAAGTGGCTATAGATTTCTTCTCAAGAGGTTCAGTGCTAGCCCACCCATAATGAATTATACATGAGGCTCTAGGAGAGTCTGCCTTGTATTCAAGGGTGGCTTTGGCTCAACTTTTACCACAGTCTCCATAGTGTATTTAATAGCACCTTTTTGCTGGGATCCCCTCAACCAAAAGAAGGCTGGCCTAGAGAGATGATCATAGCCAACCAGCTCAAGCCCAGATAACCCCCTAGATTGCCCTGGACACACAGGATACTTTGTCTCCTTGCCACATCAAATAGAGAGTAGGGTTCTCTCCCACAGATCCCTCCAACTCTACCACCTTCCTCAATCCTCATTAAGCAGGAGGAGTGCACTTGTGGTGACTAAACCAACCACCAACTAGGAGTGTCAGCCTCCTTCTTGTAAGCACTCTCTGTATATAATGCTTTTCTAGCATTTCTTTAAAATTTGGCTTTGGATTGGATTAGGAAATAGCTTCCTGCCACCAATACAAGCTGAAGACAGTCTATAGTAATTTTTCCTGTCGCCATCCTTCTGGTTACAGAGAGAGACTGCAAATAACAAAAACTATGTATGTTAAAATTAGGAAAGAAAGGGTGAAAGAATGCAGAAGATAATATAAGTGTTATATCATCTTCATCGTGAAGAAACAGTGGACAAAAGACAGATGTTTAAGTTGATAATTAAAGATAAAGATGTGAGTATATATAGAAGTAAAAAACAAATACGCCAAGAAAATAGTAAAATGTAATATAAAAATAATATTAAATAGTAAAAGGAGAAAGGGAAGGATAAGGCAATAAAAATGTGTTTATTTTGTCAATGTTCATGTTGGCTACAGGAATAGAAGTTTATGTACATAAAGCTGTAGATATACAAGTAATATCTGAAGTGTAATAAAAATACCAACATTCTAAATTACAAGCAGGCAGATAGCAGATAAAGGAAACCATACCATGTAATAAAGTTGAGAAACAAAAGAAACATAAAAACAGAACATTTAACATAATATATGAAGACTGATACAAAACAACAATATCATGTCAATTAATGTAAGTGGGCTAAAGCTTCCCCTTTTAAGTGACAAAAACAAGACCAAATACTTTCAGTTTACAGTCTATCTCCAGCCTCCAAATAAAAACACACCCAGAAAAAGATGAGCAAAAAATCAAAAACAAGCAAACGAAACACAAATAGCACAAAAAAACAATAATCACAATCTTATCAGAAAATATTGACAAATAAAGTCACTTTATAATGATAAAGGGTACATTTCATAATGGAAATCAAATAATTATAAAATTTTCTTCTCCAAATCACAGTAACATAAAAATAGATTCAGCCACAATTATAAAAACACAATGTAAAAATATTAGTAATAGTAAAAATCTAATTCACCTCTCTCAATTGTTAAAAATTAAAGTGAATAAATGTACCTAAAGGGTGAGAGACCTAAATGAACACAAGCATATTGTGATAATTAGGTATTTAACTCCGTATCCTAAAAAAAGAACATCTTCTCAAGTACTGGTAGAATATTTGTAAGAATTGACCATATATTCAGGAACAATGTAAGCATCATTAAGTTGCAATACTCTGTGATCACAAAACAGAAAAAAGACCTCACAAAACAGAATATGAAAATAAACAGAAAATAACAATAAAATGTTCCATATCAAAAGATGTGAGATTATTCAAAATCAATGTTAAAACTAGAAAAATCCATTCTCTTAAAAAGACACACTAATTTATCAGGTAGAATAAAAATAAATCAGTTAATTATTGAGCTAAATGTTTTAAAAAGACACAGAAAAGCATTTAAAAAGAACCAAAGAAAAGTAGAAGAAAAATTAATAAAAGCAACAAGAAGAAATGTATCAATTATCAAGCAGAAAGCAGCAGTACTAATGAATAAATTCAAAGACATGAATTTTGAAAGAAAACACAGTAAAAGAAATATTTATTGTCTTTTGTGTCCTTTGTCATCCAATAGAATTCCACATTTTGCTTTGTAAAATTTTTATAAACAGCATTTGACACTTGAAAAAAAAAAGGGTTAGAGAACTACGTAATACATAAGAAATAAGAATGGGGAACTAACCACCTAAAGAAAGAATATCAAAATATTCCTGTGAGATTATTTTAACTGCATAAATAAGCTTGAAAATATACATGAAATAGATAAACTTCCAGGTAATTATAATTTTCTGAACTGGCCAAAGATGAAATAGGGAATCCAAAAGAACCATACTATATGAAAATTAGGGGATCACTAGAATGTCCTTCTCAAAAGGACAGCTATGGAGAGTTACTAATCCTATTTAAACTGTTCAGTTTCAATGCTGTTTAAACTGTTCTGGGGCATATCAAAGGAAGAAAAGTTTTCTAATTATTAATTAATAAGATGAGCATAAAACTGATAGTATTAAAACCTGAAAAAATAGTCCTCCAAGGAAAATTATTAGACAAATCTCAAATATAAACAAATATAATTTAAGAGCAAATATTAACTAATCGAAACATACCTATTAGTTGAAAGAGAGGTAGACCATACCAGATGTGATTTGTGAAATAAATGCAAGTTTAACACTAAGAAATGTGTTAATACAGTTTCTCATGTTTTATAAAGTTTTAAAATAACTTCCTTATATGTTGCTAAGACATTTAGAAAAATTAAATAATCTTAAAAACAAACCAAAAATACTCATTAAAATAGGACTGTCTCATACATCCCAAACAGACTGTCTCTCTCCCTCCTCTCATCTCTCTCTTTGTCTCTCTCACCTTCCCCTCTTTCCTTACGGAGACATAAGAAGCATCTACAGGGGATCAAACCTGTACCCTAAGAAAGAGATGTAAGAGATTAATTGTGGGAGTTTATTTGCATACATACATAACTTCAGCCCAAATAATGCAAGATATTTAGCTCATCATATCTTATCTCTAGTTGATTCTATTATGTAAAATATGTTAAATATATCAATACTTTGGTATTGAACTGGTAGAGTTGGTGTAAGGGAGCACTTAACTGAGTAAGATGTTTGATGGGAACATGTACATCATTTGAAAGAAAATTATGAGACAAATACAAGAGTTTACTAATTACTGGTAGAGCTCACTCTCTTATAATACAGACTGAGGGAAATAGTATAGCATTCAATTGCTTTACACATCTGTCAAAAGCAAACTAAAATATATTTGATTTCATGCTGAAAACATTGAGAATATTTTTTTAATTCTAGAATTATAATCTTATTGCTGTGACAGCATACCAGTTCTGCTTTAATGTAATGTAAAAAATGAAGAATAATTTAAATGTTATCCAAAACAAGAAATTTTATTCAAATAATTGAATTGGACAAGAATGAAAAGAACAAGACACTAAATAATAAAAAGATTATAGATGACACCAACATACACAAGCAGTCAGTATGTAAGAATTCTTAGCATCATATTTTGCATATAAAGATGTCATCTCTGAGTAGTATATAAAGCTTTTTATCATAATCACAGCTTAATAGTTTAATAGAACTGTACATACTCTGAGAAATATATAAAGCAGCATTTCTTCTTTAAGATTTCTGTAGCACCAACTAATCCTCTTCTAGGCAAAGCTCTGATTCTAATTTATTTTTATCTAGAATTGAGAAACATAAAGCGATGGGAAATATACTATGAAATGGAAATAAATGTGCCGGATTGCTAGAGGTGCAGATTTGGTGCCATATAAAGTGCTGAAGTGGGAAAGGAAGCCTTCACAGAGCATATAATGATGGATCTTTATCGTCAAAGGGAAGTCAATCCTCTTTCAATAAGAGTCATCCATGCATTAGTCAGAGGGAAACAGAAGGGCATTATCAGGAAAGTGAGCAGAAGCATAGAGGTGTGAAATAGGCTGGCTTGTCATGGGCACTGCAGGTAGTTTTGTATGAGAAGAATAGAGTCTAAGAAATGATTCAGTGAAAGACAAGACCGAGGAGCAGATAAGGATAAGAGGGTGTTTGGTGCCATACCAAGAATTATGAACTTCATTCAGAGTAAAGTGTGTAATAAATGATTCTAGCCTGGATGGGATGTAATAGTAGGATTTAGAAGGTCAATTTGGTGATAGCATGGAGGATGGATAGCAGGGGTGTGAGATGAGAGGAAAAATGGCCTATCAGGAAATCATTCCAAGAAGTGATGAAAACCTGAACTAAGGCAATAGAAGTCAACGTGCAGAGAAAAACTCAGGTATAGGTGACACTGTGGCTATGGAATCTGTAAAACTTGGCAGCTGATAGAATTTTCAGAGAATATTCTAAAGTGTAATCTAGATTTCTGTCTTGGGTGACTGGATGGATGAGGGTCTTTATTGGTATCAGGAATAAGTAGATTCTGGAGAAATCAGGTGAGCTTTTTTAGTCAAGTAATAAGAAGGGTATGAGACATCCAGTGAGGAAGTTGGAGCTCAGTAGAGAGATGAGACTGTGAGAGAGATGTTTATTTCAAGACACAATGGGAATCACAAAGAATTTATTAGTAAGTACTTTAATAAATGACAAATGCTGGAAAACAGCATTATTGCACTGAACGTTCAGAGTGCCATGACTGTCCTCATCTAAATGTGTGTTCTTGGTGATCTTCATGGTAGCACTCATTTGCCCCTGTCTATATCTCCAACTTGTATTTCTCCCAGCTTCCCTTTTTGCATTCTGCTCCAGCCATATTGGCATTTTTTTCAGCTTCCCAAGCAATGTTTTGTTGGTTACAAGATCTTCCCATTCCTTTTGCCTGGAATTTCCCATGTTTTCCATCCTCCTCCACCAAACCAAACCTTTCACATGTCAACCCTTTCTCATGCCCTCAGTGAAAGACACCTTACTTGATATTACAGTTTAGTGTAGGTTCTTCCACTCTGTTATTTCAAGTCCTTAATTATCTCTTTTACCACCTATATTTATAAGAATTTACTTTTGTAAACATCCTTTGTCCTGTTAGACCAGACAACATACTGCACAAGGCAGGAGGCTGCTCTGCTTTGTATACTTTCATCTTGAAGCCTTAGAGCAGTTCTGGGTACATGAAAGCAATTCAAGAAACACTGGTGCATGAAGGAATAAAGGAATGAGGAAATAATCATGAATCTAATCATTATAAAGAAGAAAAAGGTACAGATCATGAAATTTTCTTGGCTGAATTCAGGCGTCCCTCTACCAAATAGCTAAACACCTGACTGATAGATCTCCACTTTTCTCTGTGCATTAAACAGCCCAACATGTAGCCCCTGTGTGAGACTGGGAAAGACTGACAGGCTTTCCTAGGTTCAAATGCCAGAACTGAGATTTGGGTTGCATGACCTTGAACTAATCACTTACTTCTCCAAGTTTCAGCTTTCTTAACCTTAAATAGTATAAATAATGCCTATTTCATGGGTTCAAGGAGTAAAGTAAATGATAAAATGCTGTAATTCCTATTCCATATCCTGACTCTCAGGAACTAGGGGTGACTGGCATTCTGCTCACACACTTGAAACAAATAAACTGCAACTTGCTATAACACGTGACTGATTAAATATTAAAAATTACCAATATAGACAAAATTAGAGAAAATATGTGATGAATCACCATGTACCTACCAAGTAACTGCAATAGGTAGCAGCTCACAGTAAAGCGTATTTCATCTATAACCCACTTACTTCACCTCTTTTAGATTGTTTAAAGAAAATTTCAGACGAGATCATTTTATACAAGTTATTAGCTTGATGGGGATAGCGTTGAATCTGTAAATTACTTTGGGTAGTATGGCCATCTTCATGATATTGATTCTTCCTAACCATGAACATGGAATGTTTCTCCATCTGTTTGTGTCCTCTCTTATTTCATTGAGCAGTGGTTTGTAGTTCTCCTTGAAGAGGTCCTTGACGTTCCTTGTTAGTTGTATTCCTAGGTATTTTATTCTCTTTGTAGCAATTGTGAATGGCAGTTCGTTCTTGATTTGGCTCTCTTTAAGTCTGTTATTGGTGTATAGGAATGCTTGTGATTTTTGCACATTGATTTTGTATCCTGAGACTTTGCTGAAGTTGCTTATCAGTTTCAGGAGATTTTGGGCTGAGACGATGGGGATTTCTAGATATACAATCATGTTGTCTGCAAATAGAGACAATTTGACTTCCTCCTTTCCTATTTGAATACCTTTTATTTCTTTTTCTTGACTGATTGCTCTGGCTAGAAATTCCAATACTATATTGAATAAGAGTGGTGAGAGAGGGCATCCTTGTCTAGTGCCAGATTTCAATCTTATTCCTTCTAACTGTATTTTTCTATCTGTTAACCCTCTGTGCTATCCTTCCTACCCTCAGGTAACCATCATTCTATTCTCTACCTCCATGAGTCTAGTGTTTTTCTTTAGCTCCCACATTAGTGACAACATGCAGTATATGTCTTTCTGTGCCTGGCTTATTGTACTTAGCAAAGTATTCTTCAAGTAATGAATCTGGGAGTGCAGATATCTCTTTGAGATACTGATTTCATTTCCTTAAGATACATACCCAGAAATGGAATTGCTGAATCATGTGGTAGTTCTCTTTTTAATTTTTGGAAGAACCTCTATACTGTTTTTCATAACATAACAGCTATAATAATTTACAATACCGTCAACAATGAACAAAGGTTCTCTTTCCTCCATGCCCTCACCAACACTTGTTATCTTTTGTGTTTTTTATAATTATCATTCTAACAGCTGTGATGTGACATCTCATTGTGGTTTTGATTTGCATTTCCCTGATGATTACCGATGCTGAGCATTTTTAATATACTTGTTGGCCATCTATGTATCTTCTTTGGAAAAAGTATTAAGGTCCTTTGCCTATTTTTAAATCAGATTATTTATTGTTGGGCTTTGTCTGTTTACTGCTTTTCACTTTCTTTGCTGTTGAGTTGTATGAATTCCTTATATATTTTGAATTTTAACTCTTTCTTAGATATATGGTTTTCAGATATCGTCTTCAATCTCTTAGGTTACCTTTTCACTCTGTTGATCATTTCCTTTGCTGTGTAAAAGCTTTCTAGTTTGATGAAATCCTATTTGTCTAATTTTGCTTTTGTTTCCTGTGGTTTTGGGGTCATAGCCAAAATATCATTGAAATTTTTTAAAGGAGATTTTTCCCTATGTATCTTCTAAGAGTTTTATGGTTAAAGGTCTTACATTCAAGTTTGCAGTCCATTACAAAGTAATTTTTTTGTACATAAGGGTCCCATTTCATTCTTTTGCATGTGGTCATCCAATTTTCCCAACACCAGTTGAAGAGACTATTCTTTCCCCATTGTGTGTTCTTGGTGGTCTTGTAAAAGATTAGTTGACTATATATGCTTACATTTATTTCTGGGCTCTCTATTCAGTTTCATGTGTCTTTGTTTTTTTTTTTTGTTTTTTTTTTTTGAGATGGAGTCTTACTCTGTCGCCCAGGCTGGAGTGTAGCGGTGCAATCTCAGCTCACTGCAATCTCCACCTTCTGGGTTCAAGCAATTCTCCTACCTCCTACCTCATCCTCCAGAGCAGCTGGGACCACAAGTGCATGTCACCACACCCGGCTAATTTTTCTATTTTTTAGTAGAGACGGGGTTTCACCCTAGTAGCCAGGCTGGTATCAAACTCCAGACCTTGTGATACTCCTGCCTCGGCCTTCCAAAGTGCTAGGATTATAGGCGTGAGCTAAAGCGCCCAGCCTATGTGTCTCTTTTTATGCCAGACTACACTGTTTTGATTATCATCAACCAGTGTTTTTGTATTTATATTTTTAAAAGTTAAAGGAACAATGGCCATCAGTTGAGGCACAAATCATCTTGATAGTTCTTCACAGGGAAGGAACTGTAGTTTGAGTAAATAGCAGCCTCACTACACAGCTATACTCTGATCTCCTGTTGAGGCTCCTCATTGGCTGAAGCCAGTTGGAAGCCCCAGAACATAAATATCCTGTTGATATATTTCATACAGTTCTATCATGCAAAGCAGGGTTGACAGTGGTGAACAATAGATCTATAGCGGCAAACAAACATATTAGCATATCAGCAACCTATGCAACCCTTTCAGAATTTACACACACATGCACAGACATGCAAATACATACACACATTATCTTCTTCGTTAAACTATTACTCATACATGGCAAACACTGTTCTGAACCTGTACATTAACACAATGAAGTACTCAAGAACACATGGATTAAAGTGGGTCATGGGAACATTTAAGAAGATTGTGAAGTAGAATTTTTAAGAAATGGAAAAAAAAAACAATGTGAAATTTCAGCTTCATCACCTCAAGGAAACATGATTACTTTCTGCAAAAGACTATGTGAATTGGCTTTCTCTAAAACATTCTTGATTTCATTCTCTTTTTTCCCTTCTCTACTAGAACGCTTGGAAAGCCGAAATTACTCGCTTATCCAGACTCTCTTGAAGCTAGGTATGGTCATGTGACATGAGTTTAGTCAGTGATACATAAGTAGCAGAAATTTGGTAAGGATTTGGATAAATTTCTAAATAGAACAGACAACTCTCACATCTATTCTTTAACATTTTTTCTTTCTCCTCTTTTTGCCTGGCCAGCTGATGCAATGCTTAGAGAGACAGCAAACATACTGCATGGATTAGGATGAAAGCCTCCCACTGAAGGTAGTGGAGCAGAAAGAATGGAGGAGGCTGGGTTCTGAATGACATCCATGAGCAATTTCACCACAGCTAAGCTGCCACCTTTTATTTTGAGGAAATAAAAGCCTTTATCTATTTAAGCTGGTGGTAGATCTACATTCTGTCACCTGAAGTGAAAAACTTAAAAGCCTTTCTGGTTGATATGCTTGCTGTTTTTCTTACTTTTAACAAGAACTGTCCATCAAAAAGATAGGCGATTGGCAGGTAGCCAGGAGACACTGAGATGCCTTCTAGGTTTTTTACTCTTTTGAGAGTCTGTTGGTGTTCATTCTAGCCATCTGTATTTTAATACTATAGGAAGTATGAGGGAATATGGTTTATTTACTCTAGATTCATTCACAGAAATAAAGTTTGGTCTAGAACCCAGATGTCTCTGCTTCTTACAGCAAGTTTAACTATAGTAGTGATTATTAAAATAAGTACTTGAGTTATCCCCTAAAGGCTAAAGAGCTAGTTCTGCAAAGAGAATATATCAGTATGATTCTATATCATTTAAGGAAGTAGGGTTTTATATATGAAATTTTTATAAATCTTTCCTTTAAGATGAGTTGTCACATGCCTTTTTGCCATCTTGTTTATGCCTTCATGATTTCTCTCAGTAAAATTAAAGCTGCAGTTCAGTATCTAAGACATCCCATAGACTCACTGGATACCAATTCTAGATCTTTCTAATTCATTTCCTCTTGTCCAGAGTTATCTGACCTCTGGTTAAAGACAGTTCCTGAAATAAGTGGAATTCATTTTATATTTATTTTTTAAAATATTATTTTAAAATAATATTAAAATGTGCTTTAGAGTTGCTCAATTCTCAAAGCTAGAAATTTCATTATTCTCTCACTTCTGCTTACATTATTGTTTCCATCAGTTGTCATATCTATAACTCTTTTTTATCTATCCTTTTCCTTTAAAATAAAGTGACGTAGAATAAAAACAGTACATACAGAGGCAAAGCACTCAATTTCTAGCTATACTTCTCCAATAATCACCTTGGTCATAGCATGTCTGACCTTGAGAGGAGATTTCAGGAATCTTTCCTAGGCGAAGCATAGTACCAGCAGTTTGGTTGGCGAGGGAAGACTGAAGATTTACTGGCACAATACTTTATATTTATGATGAAGGTTTAGGGAACGGTTAAGCCCTCCCTATTCCTACTTTGCCCACCACTGACTCTCTTCATCTCCATCTCCTCATCTGTAAAATACAGAGGCTGACTTAAGTATGAGCATTTTAAAATTCGAATTCTTGGCTATTATTCTATTCCCTAACTTCCATCAGTTTCACCACTTGCATGCTTTTGATTGCAACATTTATTTTCCTGTTGTTGAGCCACTACCCAACGTCCTCTTCCATATATAGTTTCTACCATAGCATTGCTATGCTAAAGCCATGCATCCCTGAAAGCTCATTTTATCTCATGTGATTAGACTATTTATATACTTTTAAATTGTTTTATAATGTTGATGAGTTCCAGAGAAATTTGCCATATTAATACATTGCACAATGGCTCTAATGTATGGTTACCCAATTTTCAAGTGTAAAAAGTACTTTTAAAGTTACACATTATTAACTTAATAAAACCATTTATTTAGCTTTTTTATGTACCAAAGACTATTTCCTAGTGGTTTGCACACATTGTATTACTTAATGTTTCCATTACGAATATCTCTAGTCAGTAGGTCTTATTCCCTTTTGTTTGGGTAAAAAAATCTGAGGTTTAGATGGGTTGACTACCTCATTCAAGGTCGCATGGGTAGTCACTGGAATAATTCTGATTAAAGTCCCCATCTCTTTGACTCCAAGTCTATCTCTTTAAACTCAGGGTTCTGCCGCCCACTAGACTACACCACTTTTTAGTGCATGCATCAGCTCGTATCTTTATAAATAATGGGAAATTTGGAAACAGATATTCATACAGGGAGAATGCCAGGTGAAGACAAAAGTGTGTGCGAATAAGGGTAATTATTCTACAAGCCAAGGAATGCCAAACATTGCCAGCAAACCACCATAAACGAGGAGAGAGCATGAAGGAGATTATCTCTCACAGCCCTCAGAAAGAACCACCCCTGCCAACACCTCAGTCTTGGATTTCAGCCTGCAGAACTGTGAGACAATAGACTTCTGTTGTTTAAGGCACCCAGTTTGTGGTAGTTTTCACAGCTGCCCTAACAAACTAAAATAGAAAGAAAGTGTGTCGCTATAGATGGAACATAGTACCACATGTCCTTAATTGTGGTTTAATGAAAAATTCCTAAAATATCCTTAGCTCTGAACATTTGTCCCCTCTTCCCCAGACAAAGCCTTTTTTTTTCTATCATTATCATACTTTTGCATTTTTAAGCTGGTGTTTGGGTTATTTAGCCATCTGGGAACCACAAAGATCAATGAACAGTATTCTGTTCTTTCCAATTTGAATAGACACTACTGTTGTGGCTTTCTGGGCCTCAAGAAGAAAAAGGATAGGAAAACACACACACACACCCCTTGCATCCCCACAGTGACTTTCCCCAAGAAATTTCAAACTGATAAAGAGTTCATCATTTTTTAAGTTCTCTAGATATGTATATGTATCTCTATTTCATAAAGTCTATGGGTAACTCCTCCTCTGGACATACTAGAGAACTCACACCTCTGTGGCCATCACTGCCATTAATATCCTCTTTGTTTCCTTGCTACTCCTATCTAGTTACTTGGTATGATGTCTGGCTGTGACCATGGAGATGCAGCCCTATCAGCAGGGCTTCTGTAATGTAGAATTAGGACACTCATTTCTCTTTTAGATAGATGACATATATCATGTTTTATTACTCTTGCTGAAAGAGACACCAAGACTAACAAAAGATAAACTCTTTTTTTTTTTCTTTTTGGAGAAAAGTCTCACTCTGTCGCTCAGGCTGGAGTGCAGTGGCGCAATCTTGGCTCATTGCAACCTCCGCCTTCCCGGTTCAAGCAATTCTCCTGCCTCAGCCTCCTGAGTAGCTGGGATTACAGGCACCTGCTATCACACCCAGCTAATTTTTGTATTTTTAGTAGAGATGGAGCTTTGCCACGCTGGCCAGGCTGGTCTCCAACTCCTGACCCTAGGTGATCTGCCCATCTTGGCCTCCCAAAGTACAGAGATTATAGGTGTGAACCACTACACCTAGCCAACCCTTATTTTGATTAGAAAACAGATGAAAGTATAACAGAGGTATGACTTTTACTGTAAAAGGCTCAGTATGTCATATAAAAACAGAAATTCAAGTGTATAAAGTTATATATTCAAGGAAAATTTAAATGCAAGGCTATTGCAATAGGGTAGAGAGATCAGAACTTAGTCTGCGCTCAACTCTGCTGAAAGGAAGGGCTGGAGACATTTTAAGACCTGGGATAGAGAGCATCACAGGCCACCAGTGCTTGGTAATTGGCCTTACCCAAAGGAGAAGTACACCATCTTGTATCTTCATGACAAGAGGTCATTTAACAACTTGGAATGAGATGCCCTCTGAAGTTAGATTCCTACTCTCTCATAGAAACCGAAAAATAGGGGCACTACATTTCAAAGGGATGACTTCCAATTTCTTAAGAAAGACAGTCCAGTGACAGTTCAGGGTTGTAATACTGCCAAGAAGTTTTTAGAAAGATTTATATCTCAAAGGAACGGAGAAAGATGTTATGATTACAAGTTTCTAATGTAAATCAACTAAAGAAAAGGAAGTCAGGCGCCTAACGACCAGAATTAGGTCTAAAGTTTAGTCAACCTAAATATTAAGGCCCTCTGGGTCACCTGATATGCATGTGGGTAGAAGGTTCACAGCACAGGTTTAAAATTATAAAGTTGCCAATGCTAGGAGGCATTGAAGATCACAAATGGAGTCCATATTGTGTACTTGAAATTAAGTCCAGATGTGCTTATTTCAAATGTTCCATCATCTCTCTGGGCCTCAGAATCCTAATGTAGAAAATAAGTACTTGAAGTAATTTCTGAACATCTTAGGATTATTTATAACCCTTTCTCTTTGCAGTGTAGTCAAATCTTTAGATCTAAATTTGAATGAGAGTTCACAGGGAAAAATTCTAGGTACCCTAGAATCAAGTGTTGACTTTTTGCTATTTATTTTGTTGTTATTTTTTGTTCGAGTTTTTTTTGAGAGAGTCTCGCTCTGTTGCCCAGGCTGGAGTGTAGTGGTATGATCTCGGCTGACCACAACCTCCACCTCCAAGGTTCAAGAGAGTCTCCTGCCTCAGCCTCCCAAATAGCTAGGATTATAGGCACCCACCACCATCCCCAGCTAATTTTTGTATTTTTAGTATAGACAAGGGTTCACCATGTAGGCCAGGCTGGTCTCGAACACCTGACCTCAAGTGATCTGCCTGCCTCAGTCTCCCAAAGTGCTGGGATTATAGGCATGAGCCACCACGTCTAGCCTTGGCTTTGAAGCATCCAGCAGCAATTTGCCTTGATGCAATTAACCACGCAACTGACAGATCTCTTGTGTGGATCAGTGTCTCCCAAATTAAGTTAGTCACCAAAATCAGTTGAGGATTTAAAAAAATACAAATTTCCAGACTCTGCCCCTGGCTATGTTGATTTTCTAAATTTGAGGTGGCTTTAGAGAATTGAAGTTTTTGCAAAACATCCCAAATTACAAATAATCAGACATGTTTGGTAACAAATGGATAAAGTTAACATTGTGGTGACAACATGTCACATGAAATAATTATGAGATCTGATGTAGAAATTCTTCCTCTCTGTTCTAGTTTCTATGGTGATTTTTTACATCCTTACTCTTTATAGAATAAATTGCTTCACTAGTCGGTACACTGGAGAAAAGCAAAGACACTTTATAAAATGTTCACTATTCATAATTATTCCTACAGGCTTTCAGTTTCACAATCTAATGTTCCCAAAATAGAATGTACCAAATAAACAAGAAAACTGGACCATTAAATGTGTTATAAATTCAGTAGTATCTTTTTAAATGGGAGAAATGAGTGAATGACTTGAACCCACTTCTCCAAGCCACCCAGCCTGAGGCCTTTGGTTTGGTGAATAAACAAAAATGTAGCAGCTTCAGAGAAAAGCAGGGTTTCCAGGGCCTTCCCACAGCCTGAATTCCATTAGCATGAAACTTCCAAACCACATCTGTTTTTCCTTAATGAAATTCAAACAATTGTCTAACCTCTTGGCTCTTAAGTCAAATGTTCAGGGGCTCACATGACAACACTTCATTGTATATAAAAATTTGTTAAATTTAAATTGTTTTTGCAAAAAGAGGAAAAGAGGGGAACAAATAAATAGCTATAACACATCTGGTTAAGATCTGCATAAGGCTGCATTCTTTCCATCTCTCCAAAAGGTTTGTTCTATCTGTCATCCATCATTTCACTCGAGTTCCTGCAGCCAGCAAAATCATGGAAAAGTTCTGTGTATAGAAATACAGTGTCTGGAGCCTAGTGTGACTTCCTGTTTGGTTGGAACTGAGCTAGTCCATGGATAGGCAGAAAGCAGCTGTAGGAATCTGTGTTTAGATTAGGGCTGTTTAGACACAAAGGCAACCCACAGGGACCTGTGACACATCTCTATTGAAATACGACATGATGTACTGATTTGTTTGTCCAAGATTTAATTCTAGATGTTTAGTAGGGTTGCATAAACAACAGAGAGATAGGAGAGATAAGGAGGGAAGATTCAGGAGAAAAAATCAGTGGCTTATATTTTTGATCAGATATATTATGTGCCAGAATGATTGAATCTCTATCATGCTTTAATTTGAGAGAGAGAGTGTGTGTATAGACACAGCAAAGGTGGAAACAATCTTTAAGGTCTTAAATTTCTTAAAGGAATTTTAAGTTCTTAAACCTTAAATTTCCATACAACCTTTAACCTCTATAAGGTGAAAGGGGAATTTAAGAATTTAAAGGATGGAAAATGAATAGTTAAGATACTTTAAAATAATATTAAGCAAAACCTCAGACAATCATAGCAATGACTTCCTTTCAAAGGTCATAAAACTTTAGAAGTTTTATAAGCCTATCTGATCTTAGCTAATATTTATTGAACATTTGGTATATGTCACGTGACACTCTAGATGCTTTATGTGGGTTAATTTAACTCCCTTTGGCTAGGCACAGTGGCTCAGTCCTATAATCCCAGCATTTTGGGAGGCCAAGACCAGTGGATCACTTGAGGACAGGAGTTTGAGAGCAGCCTGGCCAATGTGGTGAAACCCCATCTGTACTAAAACTACGACGATCAGCCAGGTGTGGCAGTGGGTACCTGCAATCCTAGTTACTCTGGAGGCTGAGGCATAAGTATCCCTTGAACCCAGGAGGCAGAGGTTGCAGTGAGCAGAGATCACACCACAACACTTCAGCCTGGGTGACAGAGCAAGACTCTGTCTCTAAATAAATAAATAAATACAAATAAAAAAATAAATAACTCCCCTTGCATTGCATGATTATGGGATATTAACAGCCATTTTACCAGAGAGGAAATCAAAGTTCAGTGTGGTCAATACCTTGAAGAAGTCAAAACCTAGCAAGTGATAGAGCTGGAATTCACTAGCTAAGCTTTTAAACACTCTCTGTCCCTATCCTGAATCTAGAGTCTGAGATACGTATGTATGAATTATGTAAATTAAAAGCTTCTTAGGTATTTAAACTCAACCAAGCCACCCAGAGGCAAAAAAAAAAAAAATTACTTGTTTTTACTTCATGCTCATAGCAAACCAATATTGCTTTGACCTATATTGTCTACCCTGTATCTATTAATATCTGTTGGAAGTGGTTGGTGATTTAAAAAAACATATTTTTGTACAACAAAAGTTTTCTATGAAAAATTGCCAGGCAATGAATTTGATTACATAGCAAGTGAAAGAGTTAGATGAGGATGATCTAAATCATTGCATCCTAAATTAAAATGCAAACTGACAATGCCTAGCATGCCTCAAGTATAAAAAAAAAAGGAAGGAAAAAAAATTTATTAGGTAGACATTTCAGCCAGTTAATTGAGTTGGCTGGCTTTTTTTTTAATTCATGGGGTTGCCTTGTTGATTTACTATTTGTGCTGATGTGATATAAACACAGCCTGAATATTAGTATATAATAATAGCAAAAATTCTATGTAGCTCTAAACGTGTAGAACCACAACAATATAAAGATAAATGGGCTCTTATGAGTCACTGAGCCCCACTCAATATAGGTCCCCCCATCCCTGTAATGATGTATGGCCTAATCTTGTCTCTAAACATGCAAGGAAACTGAAGCTGAGTTTAAGTGTTTTAAGGTTAGAAAGCTATTAGGCCTCAGACTTCCCAATTTTAAACCCACTGTTTTTATTTCAATCCTGTTCCCTCACAGTGGCCTCTGCTTTATTCTATTAGTGGATTATATAGTCAACTACCAAATGTCAACAAAATGTGAAAGGGGAAATTATTTATGCATCAAGAGAGATAGCAAGGTGCAATCAAAAGGACAATGTAAGTGGTGTTACAGAGTACTTCGATTGAATCCTAGATTCTCCATGATTTTACAACAATCCTCTCCTCCTGCCAAGCAGTGTGCATATCTCTGCATGAATATAAACACATGAATCACACAACTAAGCTCCCACCCTGCATCCAACCTGCTTGTAGACACTCCATCCCTTTATACAATCTCACTGCCTCTTTCATAGGCACAGTGGAGATATTTCCAGTATACTTTGAATCTATATTTATTCTCAGGGGAAGAAAGAAACCCTGGTCATAAGGATTCCATGCTGACAAGGAAAAGACAACAAGAAGACCCATGACAGGAAATACTAGGGTTGACTGGGTGCACAGTCTGCATGGGTCGTGTCCCTGAAACTGTACAAATAGTGAGAAAAGGCTCCAGTACACAACAGCTCAGAATCTCTCAAAGCTTCTGAATCCCTTTCTCCTGCCCTACAAATTCCATCTGCTGATGCTGTTAGCAATTTGCTAAAACTTTATTTTATTAAAGATAGTAAGCAATAAAAAGTGATGTAGTGAAGAAATGTAATCCCTCATACCCAACTCCCTATCATTATTAGATTCTCCTTCAAGTTGATGGCTTTGATCATTGGTGATGCAGAACTACTGATGTGGGCGTGAAGGCTTAAATTGAGCTTGGTGTCATGTAGTTATTCCTTGTAGTCAAAGATGCTGCTGATGCTGGCATTGTTTCCTGCACTTTGCCTCTTAGCATTAGCTGTATTTACACATGGCCTGATTTTTAGCAGAACTTGGAAGCAATTTCCAGCATTGTTTGCATTAGCTTGTTACACTGGGAATTAATGACAACTTGATCAGTTCCTAGAAAAAGGCATTCTGTGGCAATCATCGTTTCTAAAGCTACATTTTCCCTAGGGTCTATGTTGCAGTTTAGGTGTCATTAAGGGCATCCTTTATATGTACAGGGAAGTTCATTAGCAATACTGGGGCTTTGCGACATTATTGGGTGCCTTCCTGTTCCCAAGTACTCAGCCTCTTTGGAAACAAAGTCTAACACAAAGCTGGTGAGGCTAGTCATTTCACTGTTCCCAGCTACTGTGGAAGCAAAATGTTGTCTGTACCAAGATGTAACTTCTATCCAGCTTATATTATTATTTTCATTTTCTCTCCAATTGCTTTTTGCATATTGTTTCAGGAGTATTTTTTCTTTTTGGCACAGAATACTACAGACAATTTAGTGATTTTTCTTGTTCTGGCAATTATTTAAAGTTCACGTTTATAAATTCCTCACCAAGGGGCTCCTTGAGAATACCTGATATGGGTTTTCCCTACTTCCTCACTCATTCTAAAACTGACATAACTGGGAGCAAACCAGAGTGGGCAGAGGAAGTCTGGGCATAGAAACCAGCCAGAACTGCCCAACGTCTGCACTGCTGCACTGTGGCCCTGCAGACTTGTTTTTATCCATCTGACCTTTAATTTCTCAGCCTACTAAACCTATGTATCTGACACCAACCTCATACAATAGTTGTGAGGATACAATTGAAAGACACATGTGAACGTGCCTAGTGCCAAGAGACCACTTGAGAATTGATGCTAAATAAATAGTGATAGATAATGTTTAATAATGCTTTCATAAGTTACAACCTACATTTGCATACATTGTATTGATCCTCTACACTCTTTGAAGTGGGTAGATATTATCATGATTTTAACATTAGAGTATTAGAAACATTAGAAAATCAAGCTTAAATTGGGTAACAAGGTTTTGTGTAAGTTCATAAGCACTCAAAACCAAGTCTTCTGACTGGGTCACCAGTCTCCACTGTAGTTTTGGCTTTTCCTTGCTCAGTAGCTGGTGTGTATGTTGCAACCTTTGCTCCACCAAGCATATTGTCATGCCTTCCTGAGGTTTTCATTTAGGAACTTAATTATACTGAAACACACAGAGCTGCCCAAATGCTAGAATCTTTTGCTCAGGGAGACATATGGATTTCACTAGAAGTCACCTTTTACCTTATTCCAGAAGACTTCACAAATTCAGGGAAAATTCTAGAACAACCCACAAAAGAAGATCCAAATCTAGTAAATCACAATTCCCAGAGATGGGATAGCCATCTCTATGTTAAAAATATTTGTAGTGTACTCTGAGATAGTCAAGATTCAAAAAACACCAGAGTAAACTGTCTGCTATGAATGGCATGTTTTTAAAAATCCTATTTCTTGCTAACTTTTTAGATTAAGAATGCATAACGAGCAAATCTGAATGAGAATGCAGTAATTCATCCCAAATTCTTTCAAACTTCTACTACAGTTATAGGATTATGGGCTTTTATACATTATATTCAGAATAAAAATTGCCAGCTCATTTTTATATCTTTGGAAGTAGAGAAATAAAATATCACAACGTGTCCCGGTTAAAGACCAAGAGACATTTAGACTTGTAAGACTAACTCACTCATAGCAGGATTCATTCAATCTGTTTTTAATTTTTTTTTTTCAGTTTCTTAAAAAGGTTTGTTAAGATACAACTGACTTGAAATAAACTGACATTTAAAGTACACAGTTTGGTAAGTTTTGACATATATAGACACCTGGGAAACCTTAACCATGATCAAAATAATAAATATGTCCATTATTTCTAAGAAAGATAATAAACATATACATCACTCCCCAAATTGCTCTTGTGAACTTTTGTAATATCTCTACCCAAAAATTCTCCAAGGAGGATTCTCAGCCTCTCCTTCTCACTCAACTCACTTACCCAGGATAACACAGATTTCCCCTTTGCCTTCTATACTTATAGATGAGTTTTGCCATTATTAATATAAAATTTCATATAAATGGAAGCATACAGCATGTACTCTTTATCTGACTTCATTTACTCAACATAATTGTGTTATAATGTATATCAATAGTTCATTTCTTTTATTGCTTAGTAGTATTCCACTATAAAGCTATACCACACTTTGATTATCCATTTATCTTCTGATGGATGTTTAGGTTGTTTTCAAGTTGAAACTATTACAGGGAAGGTTGCTATGAATACTTATATGCAAGTCTTATAATGAACTTATGCTTTTGTTATTCTGGGTAAATAGTAAAGCAAACTCGCCTGTGTACTCTACTCAATACTGTGTGAATCATGAAGTTTTCCAGCCTGGCTTGTGAGGACAAGCACTTTTTCTGTGAGTTATGGGCATTGTTGCCTCTAGCTCTTCTGAGTAGTTCTTTCTCTACCTCGTATTTTTTTTCTTACATGCATGCACTGATTAGGATGGCACTGAAGAATCATGAGGGCCCCCTGCAGACCTCCGGAAATTTATCTTATTTTTGCAGCCCCTTCATTGCAGAGTACCACCTCACAAACTCCATCTGCCTTATCTCCTTAGACACCCAATTCTATCTCTTCAATTCAGGGTATCCACCAGGTTCTGCCTGGACTTTTCTTCTCTGCTTATAGCCTAGGAGCTCCCTTTAGGCAGTGAGCTGGTGCAAATGCAAGGCTCGCCTTGCTCATTTTCCATCTCTAAGGGATTCTTATCCTTCCTTGCCAGTGATGTTCAATGTCCTGAAAAATACTGTTTCATTCTTTTGTCTGTATCTTGGTTATTTCAGGTGGTTGGTAAATCTGGTCCTTGTTACTCCAGATTGAAAGCAGACATCTCTAGTCTATTATCAGATTTTTGAATCAAACTTTGGGATATACAGGAATATTTTGCAGGTGACTTTTGTTTTCTTTTACACCAGGGGAACAGGAAGAGAAATGGCAGGGATAAGATTGTAAATCTGAGTAGAGAGCCGTGGGATTGCCCTTTCCAGTATTATAAGGCTGTGGTTATTTTCCTTTGTGTTGTATGTTTCAGATGGACAGTAGAATCTTAATATGATAAAATGGAATGTAGCTACAGACTGTTTGGAAACAGGCAACACTAATGAGGACCTGGGAGAGACTGAAGGCTTAGAAAGGGAGCTAACTTCTACTATCCCACCATAGTGGCTCTGGGAGTTCTAACAGGGGTTCTCCCTGACTCATCACCAAACAAATGATGAAATGCCATTCAAAGTCACAACTATGTTCTTCCCTGCAGCCTCAACACTTGCTGCTGTTATTTTCCACAGTGCAAAATGTCTATATATATGAATTTACAAATCAATAATTATATAAACTGTGAAATATAGCAGTGATTTTGTTTGTTCTGTGACAGTATAAAAACATTAAAATATAAAAATTATAAAAAAGAAAACATGAACAAATGAACAATTAACAAATAGTTAATATTTTAGTTGCATAACCTCTCCCCATAAATCTGTTTATTTGAGTCAACATTGAACAGCTTAGAAACACTTTGTGCCTGCTTTGCCCTTTTAACATTTGAATTTTTGTCTAGTTGGTTTGTAGTTATGATGTATTTTTCTAGGCACCTATAATTACTTGGACACAAAACTAGAAACTTCCAATGGAAAAAATAATACTAGGAAATTAGAACCCATGAAAAAGTAGTACGCATTTGAAACCACTGCTTTTGGAGTGAAAATGAATTTTGTGATAGAACCCTTGCAGATAAATGATCCTTTCACACAAAACACATTGAAGTAAATGGAAAAACCTGACATTCAATGTTGACAATATTTGTTTGCTAGGAAATAGTGCTCACTGTTAAAGGAAGACGATGAATCTATTTCATTTGTAAAGAAAACTTTTTTTTAGTTGTTTGAAACCAGAAATATAAAAAGAAATGTTTACATTCATGAGTTCACAGAATGATCTGAACGATTCTGTAAGCAGAAAAATAAAACCATGCAGATAATAACATCCAAAATGATGCTGAAAGTCTGAATGTATTGTTTCCATTAACTCAACTGAATGTGATATATAACCACTGAAATAATAGTGGTCTGGCTGTCAATTTGGGTAAAATGCCTTCATAAAGCATCAAAGACTGTCTTAATTAAAGAGAGTATCGTCATTTTCATTATGTTGGAGAAATGACTGACACTAACCTAAAAAGAGTTATATAAATGCATCTATAGCAAATCAGGGTTAATTTTCACGTAATTAAGTGGTCAGAAATATGATAATGTTGATAATGGGTAGATGTTTAATGGTTTCTTCAAGGTTTAGAAAGGTAGAGCAAAGACCTTTTTACAGATAATGTCATAATTATCATTTAAAGGTCATTTAAATGAGTTTCTGTCAAAAAAAATTGAGGAGTTGCAAAATTGTGTGAATGTTGGTAATTCTTTATACAACAATATTCAGGCATCTGCAAAATAACTGACAATATTTCAATGCATTTATAAGCAATACATTCAGAAGGTTATATGGTTCATAAAAGATAGGATGAATTGCATGTTAGCACACTCTGTGAGCCCTAAGAAATTGTAAATAACACTGAAATACAGGAAGTGGTATCAAATGAATATCTCAGATATAGAGGTGACTGGTAAATGCAATGATTTGCTGAATTTAGTTTTCAAATTGAAAATTATTATTTCTCTAAAAAATTTTAGCACAAGTTCAGTACAAGTATTAGAAAACTTCTTTCTGAGGAACTTCAGAGTAAAACTATATATTTTTCTTTAAATTGGAAATTCTGTACTGTTTAACATCTTTAAAAAATGGGAAATGTTTCAAAACTTGACAGGTAGAAGAGGAAGTATACTTCCTTGAATTCCTTTTCTAAATCTAAAGAGTTTGAGATTTTGTTATTGCATTTTAGGTTTTGGGGTACATGTGAAGAACATGCCAGATTGTTGCATAGGTACATACATGGCAATGTGGTTTACTGCCTTCTTCCCCATCACCTATATCTGGCATTTATCCCCATGTTATCCCTCCCCAGCTCCCCACCCTCCACTGTCCCTCCCCTAGTTCCCCCCAACAGACCCCATTGTATGATGCTCCCCTCCCTGTGTCCATGTGTTCTCATTGTTCAACACCCACCTATGAGTGAAAACATGTGGTGTTTGATTTTCTTTTCTTGTGTCAGTTTGCTGAGAATGATGGTTTCCAGGTTCACCAGATTTAATAAAGAAATTGTGATATATACATGTGTGGAATATTATTGAGCCCTAAAAGAGAAGGAAATCCTGCCATTTGCAACGTGAAGAAACCTAGAGAACATTGTGCTAAGTGTAATTGCCAGACACTAAAGGATCCCACTTATACGAGAGATCTAAAATGGTTAAACTCATATAAGCAGAGAGCAGAAGGGTGATTACCAGGGGCTGGGAGAGCAGGAAATAGGGAGGTGTTGGTCAAAGAGTACGTTTTAGTTGTGCAAAATGAGTAAATCTTAAAGATCTACTGTAGAACACAGTAAGTGTGGTTAACAACACTATTTAACACACTTAAAAATTTGGACTGAGGGTGGTGGCTCATGCCTGTAATCCTAGCACCTTGCGGAGGCCTAGGAAGGCGGATTGTCTGAGCTCAGGAGTTCGAGACCAGCCTGGACAACATGGCGAAACTCCATCTCTACTAAAAATAAAAATAAAAAAGTAGCTGGGCATGGTGCCACGCACCTGTAATCCCAGCTGCTCAGGAGGCTAATGCAGGAGAATCACTTGAGCCCAGGAGGCAGAGGTTGCAGTGAGCCGAGATTGTGTCCGTGCACTCCAGCCTGAATGACAGGAGCGAGACTCTGTCTCAAAAGGAAAAAAAAAAGCTAAGAGGCCCGTTAAGTGTTATTATCACACAAAATAATAAAGAGTGCAGGATGAGATTTTTGGAGATGATAGATAGGTTTATAACATAGATTGCTAGGATGGTTTCATGGGCATATACTTAACTCCAAACTTCAAGTTGTAAACAGAATACATGTAAAGCTTTTCATACCAATCATACCTCAATAAGCTGTTTTTTCTTTTAAAAAAAAAAACTTCAAAAGGAAAAATATTCCTTAAAAATTTCACATTTTTTTCTACTTTATCAAAACATTATACAACTCATATTTAGGTTTCAGAACTCTTTAAATGGAATGAAAATGTAGTTTAAGCAATGATCAAATCTGTGTAAATGTTTTAAAGACAATACAAATAAGATTACACATCTTTGATTTATTTATTAATTTTTTGAGACAGATCTTGCTCTGTTGCCCAGGCTGGAGTGCAGTGGCATGATCTTGGCTCACTGCAACCTCCTCCTCCTGGGTTCAAGTGATTATCCTGCCTCAGCCTCCTGAGTAGCAGAGATTACAGGCACCTGCCACCACACCTGGCTAATTTTTCTATTTTTAGTAGAGACAGGGTTTCACCATGTTGGCATGGCTGGTCTCGAACTCCTGACCTCAAGTAATTCACCCACCTCAGCCTCCTAAAGCGCTAGGATTACAGACGGAGCCACCATGCCCGGTCACATCTTTGATTCTTGAAAGAACTATGCAATGTTTGGTTTCATCCCAGAACATGATCAGTAATAGTTTCTGCTTCTTAGAGCTATCACATACTGTGTTGTTTTCACCAGTCTCTACATCAGCACAAAATGCTCATTTTCTACCTTCTCTCACTAAAAAAATTCTTCCTACTACTGAGGAAGAAGAGAGATTCAATGTTCTGAAATTGAGGGTTGTTGAATAGATTGGTAAACAATTTATCTAGCTTAAAATGCTTTTCGTTCCTGGAGGAGAGGTTTGCAACTTCTGTTTGAACAGGGATAATATGGTAGTTTTTAAAACTCAATCATAAAAACTGTACATTGCAGTGACTTGATATATCATCCTATACAATTGTCCAACTTCTAATAATAAGTTTAAAAGCTTCTATGTTACTTCTGGAATTGTGTTATGCTCACTTTTTGGGGGGACTACTGGAATTAACAGGTTGTTTTATGACAATACTATTTTACTGTCAAAATAATCAATTTGAAAAAGGTTAACATGAAATTGTTTACAAAGCTACTTATTAGTAATCAGACAAATATTTCATCATTTTTCTATATAACCTATAATCTCAGTCATAATTTTAAAATTTTTTTGAATTTATAACTGACAAATAATTATACATATTTATATATTACCATATGACATTTCAACACATTTTTATATAGTATGGTGATCACATCAGGGTAATTACCATATATATCACTATACATATGTATAATGACTTTGTGATGGCTACATTCAAAATCTCCTATCTTAGCTGTCTTGAAATACACATCACATTATTTGCTGTAATCATCCTACTGTGTAATTGAACACCAGAACATATTCTTCCTGTCTAAATATAACTCTGCATCTGGTGTCCAGTCTCTCTGTCCTCCTCACTTTCTTTCACAATCTCTAGTGACCACTCTTCTGCTCTCTATTTCTATGAAATCAACTTTTTTAGATTACACACATGAGTGAGATCATGCAGTGTTTATCTCTCTGTCCCTGGCTTATTTCACTTAACATAATATCCTCCAGGCTCGTCCATGTTTCAGGAAATAAAATGATTTCATTCTGTTTTACAGCTGAACAGTATTCCAGTGTGGTATATATATCACATTTTCTGTATCCATTCATCTGTAGATGGACATTTAGGTTGATTCCATACCTTGGCTATTGTGAATAGTGCTGCAATGAACATGAGTGTGCAGATGTCTCTTCAGCAAACTGATTGCAATAATGCCCAGCTTTTGGTCCAGTAACTAGAATTTTGACAGCACCAGGAATTTTCAAGCTCCTTATACCATCTGCCCTAATGAGTACTGCCTTATTTTCTTTTAGACTTTTAGGTATCATACATCTGATTTATTTAAGAAAAGTATGCATGAGGGAAATCTTTTCTATTTATAATAATAGATATCCCCACATATGAAATAGTAAGGCATAGACCAAGAAAAAAAAATTTATAAACTTAATAATTAGACATTTTGCTCTCAATGTGGGAAACAGAATTGTTTTTAAATTGATCTTCTTTAATTACTTCTTATTTTTTAACTGGGTACTACAGATTCAAAATCTATTTACCATACCTACATTTTCCCAACATGCAGGTTGAATTCACAAGATCCCTTAGAGTTCTCATGCATAAAAATTATCAAAAAAGGTCCTAAGTCTTGTTCTTTCTTACGTCCCCATTATCAGGTTCACTTCAAACAAATTTCACTTCGTAATTTTATTTAAAAGGATATGTGACTTTTTTGTCATACACTTAAGGAAAATCTGTTTCAAAAAACTGTTTCACAATAATAATCTAGTTCTTTTTGATCCTATTGGGTTGAAATTTCTAATGCTGCTATTTAAGCTCTAGATATTTTGTGTGCCTTTATTTTCCATTTTTTAGGATTGAGAAGGAAGTTGGGAGACACTCATATTCTCTTTCTACTTCCAAGTCTCCAGTTCATAAAATATTACATCACTGATATACTAAAAAAGTGGATTTAGCCAAGCAAACGGCCACTTCTGTTGTAATTTGCCTTGGAAGGTATCAGTATTGTAAATGAGTTTTTTGTTAGCTTGATAAAGGAATCTTCACATTTCTCTCTAATCTGCTCATATACTTTCATTGTACAACACAAAGAGGTACAAAATAAGGTAAAAGCCTTTTCTTTTTTTCTTTTTTTTTTTTTTTAAGATGGGATTTCACCATATTGGTCAGGATGGTCTCGAACTCCTGACCTCAGGTGATCCACCAACCTCAGCCTCCCAAAGTGCTGGGATTACAGGCATGATCCACCGCGTCCAGCTGGACTGTTCGTAATATATAGAACATAAGAAAGGAAAGTGCAGATATGACTTTTCCCTGCTCCTGTTGGTACCCACAATCCCCTCCCAAACTTGGTCCCAAAGCATGCTCCTTTTCCATGAATGTCATCTCCTTTCTTAAGGTGGAAGTTGTCAAAAACAGCCTTTGTATTAAGTGTTCCTTTTGTGTCGTGACTTGGCTACGCCTCACCCTTTAATGTGATGCTTGTTCTAGAGTGAGGATTGGCAAACGATGACTTGCAGGCCATATGTAGGCTGCGACCTATGTTTGTAAATAGAGGTTTATGAGAATACAGGCATGGTTTTTGAATATGGCTGCTTCCTCACTACAACAGCAGAATTAAAGGGTTGCTCTATGGCCCTTAACATAAAAGTTGGCCACCCCTTGTTCTAGGGTAAGAAAGAGGACTGGAAAGGTATTGGAAGAATAGAATTGGTTTCCAGGGCTACAGCGCATCTGGAACAACATCCACAGAACTCCACTGGGCCACATCTGGGCAGGCAGGCCTTGCTTCCCATTGGCTTCTCTACCCTGAGATTTCTATACTGCTGGTAGATGTTTATTTCCTCTGAACACCTAGTCCACAGAGAAGAGGTTTAATTTTTATTGGCTTAAGGGCTTTATCTCAGCAGAGAGTAAGAATTTCACTAAAAACTTGAAATTAAAACAATTTGAGCTTTTGCTGAAAGTGCTTTTTAACTTAAATACAAGCCTAAGCACAGGCAGTCTGGGTGTCTGAACCTAAACACATCAGCATGATTCTTATTTCTCCTTTCACAATGTGACAAGATCCTAACAATATACTTTTAAAATTCACCGTACCTAGGCTAACACTTACTCCCCGTCTCTAACCTTCCAAGGGACCGAATCTCAAAAAAAATGTTAAGAAGTTTCTCAGAAATCTGCTGAATACACCAACAGTATTAAAGCGGATAGAACGCAAGGAAGAAAGTCAAGACTTTTTGGTGGCAGAGAAATTAAGCCACATTTGAATTGAATGCATTTTGCCCTACTACCTGTAATTTGAGACTCCTTTTATGCATCAATTTGTCATGTCATAAAGTTTAGAAACAAAAATATCCATTAACCTAAGGGTGTTAAACATTAATTCATGAAATAGTCTGGAAATCTCCCGGCCTTTTCAATTCACAAGCCAAGCAGTACATAAATCTGTTTCATTCCTCTGGAGCTAATCGGTAAGACCCAAATTGGTAATCCAAATCATTAACTTAGTTTGCCAGATGTTGGAAGTTTGTTCCGTTTTGTTCTCTCTCTCTCGCTCTGTGTGTGTGTGTGTGTGTGTGTGTGTGTGTGTATGTGTGTGTTCATGTTCATGTATACACATACATACATAATATATATAATTTTTCCTGTTCAAACGTAAACTCTAAATATAGACAGATTTGGAGTATTCTGGAAAGATGGTGATGGTATAGCTTTTAAATCTCCCTAAATTGAACCAAAAACCAGACAGCAGTTAGAAAAGAAATCCCAAAATCTAGAGTCAACATATACAACAAAGTTAAACAAAAATGTCTTATCACTCATCTGCAAACTTGACAAGATAGAGACAAATCAATGACAGCAATAAAACCCACAAGGAATCAGCAACTGAGCAAGAAGAGTCAGAAAGAAGGTAACATGATTACAATCATGCTGAAAATCAAAGAACCGCCACTCTCCCGCCACTGGCATAAACTACTACTCACTGAAAACCACATGGCCAATCAGAGAAAACTAACTGAAACTGAGACAGAGGTAGACAGGCATCAATTCATGACTGTGTTCGGGGGCTCAAAAAGTCAGATGGCACTGGAGTTATCTGGCCCCCTTAAATCCTGGAAACAAACTAAAGTTCCATTTTAGGATAATCTCCCTGAAAAAAAACTGCTAGCAATATAATCTATACTCTGGAAAAATTGTGAAAGGTAGAATGGAAAAATAGTAGGGAACAATAAGAAGTTTCATCTAAACTTGGGAAAGAAGAAGCTGGCCTACTTCAACTATTATCGTCATAATTTTAATTATCTTGAATATGAATCAGAAGAAGGGTCTCAAGAACTGTGAAGGTAGGAAAGCAACTCTAGTTTACCTTTTCTCCTAAAATAAAAACAAAATACTCATCTAAATGAACAAAGGCAGATATTGTTGTTGAATCTTATAAGTTACATTAGGAAAAAAGAAACAAGGCTGGGCACAGTGGCTCACACCTGTAATCACAGCACTTTGGGAGGCTGAGGCGGGTGGATGATGAGGTCAAGAGATCAAGAACACCCTGACCAACATGGTGAAACCCCATCTCTACTAAAATACAAAAATTAGCTGGGTGTGGTGGTGGGTGCCTGTAGTCCCAGCTACTTGGGAGGCTGAGGCAGGAGAATCGCTTGAACCTGTGAGGCAGAGGTTGCAGTGAGCTGAGATCGTGCCACTGCACTCCAGCCTGGTGCCTGGTGACAGAGCAAGACTCTGTCTCAAAAAAAAAAAAAAAAGAAAAAGAAAAAACTAAGCAACAAAATAACCATTAAATAGACAGTGAACGTAACCTAAAAAGAACACCTGTTAAACAAGTGAAAAGAGTAATATTTCACAAAGCATTATTAAAATATAATATAATCAATGAAAAAGCAGCATAAACTAGAAACATTACTCAGAAATGAGGTGAATGAAGAAAAGGAAGATTTGTAAAGTGGTAATTCCCTAGAAACACAGCCCAAGACAGAAACTTGGGTATATGTATATTTTGAGAATATGTTCTTTAGTAAAATGCAAAATCTATGAAGCAGTGAGGAAAGCAGGATAGGAAAAACAGTGAGTAAGGATTCAGGCTTGGTATCATCCAAGGTGTGGAGAAGGAAGAGTCCCTTGGAGGATATCCACACTGCAGAGTTATCTCTATGTTGAGGCAAGAGGTCTAGTCTTTTAATACACAGTACATGAGAAAATCTTTTGTACAAAAGTCTATGGTACATACATAGTCCTTTGTATCCCATATCAGTGAGTCATGAGCTATTGACCATATTCAAAAGAGGATGCTTCCTCCCAGCAAGATGGCCCCCATCAGCTAAGAGCAATCCTCTAGAGAAAAAGAGAGGTGGTTTTTTGGTAGCCAATACTCACGGCAGCTGGGGGATGAATGTATCAAAAAGGCATCTAGTGTCTGCTATAAAGATAAAGTTACAAGGAAATAATATTGGGTTGATTTCATTTTGTGACAGCAAAAGTTTATATCAGAAGACAATGAAGTAACATATTTGAGATACTCAAAGAAAGAAGTTAATAGAATTCTATACCTAGCCAGCATGTCCTTCAAGTTTTAAGGTTCTAAACAAACTGTTAAGAAGACAGAAATTTACGAAGTATTTTTCCAATGAGCACTTCCTAGTAAATCTACTTGAGTGTGAATTTCATAAAATTAGTATCACTAAAGAGATATCAACATTATATATATATGGACAAAATAAAAATATGTTATAAGGGAAACAGAATTACAGACAGTGGTTATATGCTCTAACAATGCAGATACAGTAACACTCTTTGCAGAATAAAGAGAATGTATGCACAAAGAACAAGCTCACCAACTATGATTTTAAACTACATTTTTTTCAAATTATATTGTAGGAAGAAGGAAGATAGAGAAGAAAGAAGACTTAAACAGAAGACCTAACACCATAAAAACCCTAGAAGAAAACCTAGGCAAAACCATTCAGGACATAGGCATAGGCAAGGACTTTATGACCAAAACACCAAAAGCATTGGCAACAAAAGCCAAAATAGACAAATGGGACCTGATCAAACTCCACAGCTTCTGCACAGCGAAAGAAACAGTCAATAGAGTGAATCGGCAACCAACAGAATGGGAAAAAATGTTTGCAGCCTACCCGTCTGACAAAGGGCTGATATCCAGAATTTACAACGAGCTAAAACAGATTTACAAGAAAAAAACAAACAAGCCCATTCAGAAATGGGCGAAGGATATGAACAGGTACTTTACAAAAGAAGACATACATGAGGCCAACAAACATATGAAAAAATGCTCATCATCACTGGTCATTAGGGAAATGCAAATCAAAACTACATTGAGATACTATCTCACGCCAGTTAGAATGGTGATCATTAAAAAATCTGGAGACAACAGATGCTGGAGAGGATGTGGAGAAATAGGAACACTTTTACACTGTTGGTGGGAGTGTAAATTAGTTCAACCATTGTGGAAAACAGTGTGGCGATTCCTCAAGGACCTAGAAATAGAAATTCCATTTGACCCAGCAATCCCATTACTGGGTATATATCCAAAGGATTATAAATCGTTCTACTATAAGGACACATGCACACGAATGTTCATTGCAGCACAGTTTACAATAGCAAAGACCTGGAACCAACCCAAATGCCCATCAATGATAGACTGGACAGGGAAAATGTGGCACATATACACCATGGAATATTATGCAGCCGTCAAAAACGATGAGTTCGCGTCCTTTGTAGGGACATGGATGAACCTGGAAAGCATCATTCTCAGCAAACTGACACAAGAACACAAAATCAAACACCACATGTTCTCACTCATAGGTGGGTGTTGAACAATGAGAACACATGGACACAGGGAGGGGAGCACTATACACTGGGGTCTGTTGCGGGGGAGGGGGGGATGGGGGGGGTGGGGAGTTGAGGAGGGATAGCATGGGGAGAAATGCCAGATATAGGTGAAGGGGAGGAAGGCAGCAAATCACACTGCCACGTATGCACCTATGCAACAACCTTGCATGATTTTCACATGTACCCCAAAACCTAAAATGCAATAAAAAAAAAAAGAATTACTAGCTAATATCAATAATAATAATTGATATAATAACAACTCCAAAACAAAAACACAAGATCCTATAAAAAAGAATAAAGGTAATATTCAAGTAAATAGACTAAAACACAAATATGTGCCAATAGCCAGACAGATAGGTAGAAGATAAATATTTTAAACATATATTTGTACATGTATTGGTGTGTGTATGAATATATATGTACAAATGTACATACATGTATCAGTTTATTTATCTCCATATAAAATACTATTGTAGAACTGAAGTCAAACATTTTGATAATGTCGATAAACATAAATTAACCTTGTTAAACTATTAAGAAAAAATACTTCTGATAGGCTATCAAACAAAATGCAATACACTATATAGAAGAGACATATTTAAAGCAAAGAGAATCATAAGGGTTAAAAATACAAGATGGACAAATATATGCCAGGCCAAAGGAGACAGAGGGTCAGAGGGTTTTAATCTTACTCTCAAAGAAGAATGCAGTCCAAAAAAAGCATTAAAAGAAACAAACAGGACATTTAGAAACAAATATATTCAAGAGATATTCATATTTATGTAACTTATAATAGGGCAACAATACACATCATAGCAGAAAAAACAGCAGATGCAAGGAAACATAAAAATATTTGCACATCTTTCTCAATCCAAGACAGTCAAGGGGAAAAAATAGTGTACAGAAGATCTAAACAACATATTACATAGAAACACATCAAATTGTAAACCTCGAAGACAGAAAGTATGCATTTTAAAAAGGGTGTGGAACATTTGCAAATACTGACCTTTTCTTAGTACACATATAAAACCTAATCATTTCTGAAGAATTGAAATAATAATAACAAAATCAAATCAAGAAATAAAATAGGCCTGCTATAGTCTGAATATTTATATTTTCCAAAAATTTATATATGGGAACCTGATCCCCAGTGTAAGAATATTAGAAGGTGGGACTTTTGAGAAGTGATTAGGTCATAAGGGCGGTGCCCTCACACATGAGATTAGTGCCCTTATAAAAGAGACCTCAGAGAGTGAGCTAGGCCCTGTATGCATGTGAGGCCACATAGAAGACACCATCTATTAGGAACAAGCTCTCACCAGACATTGAATCTTCTGGCACCTTGATCTTAGATTTCCCAGTCTCTAGACTGTAAGAAACAAATTTCTCATGTTTATAAGTCACCCAGTTTATGACATTTTTGCTATGACAGCCTGAATAAATTAAGACAAGGTCTTTCACACCAATAATTTAAAATATGCTGTTAAGTAACAATCGTGTCAAAATATATAAAACTAAATTACATAAATACTTGAAAATGAAAATAGTATCAGAATCTATAGAATGTAGCTTAGTTATTTGAGGAAACTTATAACATTAAATGTTTATATCAAAAAAATATATAAATTAAATTCCAACTCAAAAACAGAAAAACAACACATAGTAAACCAAAAGAAAGTGTACATCATGAACTATAGGGAAAATGTAGATATTAATTTTGGAAAATAGAAACACAGTAGAAATAATGAACTTAAATTTTAATTCTTAAAGACATCATAATATATGACTACTAGTTAATTTAAATAAATAACTATGCAAATAAATTTGCAAACTTTGATAAACTAATGATTTTCTACAGAAATCAAGCCTACCAAATCTGTCCAGAGTAGAGACGGAGATTTTAAACAGGTAAATTGCTACGGAAAAAATAATAGGGGGAATTTTACTGCACCTTTAATAATCAGACAACCCTAATGCTACTTAAATTATTCCAGAGCACAGAAAATAAAGAAAACCTTCAAAATTCTTTATAAAGAGAGATTCTAAAAATAATTAAGGAAAAAAATTAGCCCAAACTCATTTATAAATATCAATGCAAAAATATTAAAATTATCAAACAGAAGTAAACAGTCATTTTAAAATGATACATTATGATCAAGTGAGTTGTAGCTCAGAATTACAGGGTCACAATAAGTTATCTAAGCCAATTTATTAATACTAATCATCATAATTATAAGGCTAAGGAGAAAAAAACATTAACTATTACCATAAAATCTGACAAGACTTGAAAAATACAACTCTACTTTCTGTTGAAAGTGCCAATTAAGGTAGTAATCAATGGATACTTCATTAACTGTCTCCTTCTCATGTATACATACATGCAAACACACACTACTATCATATATTTATATGAGAGTGTGCGTGTGTATGCATGTGTGTGCATGTGTGTGTATGTGTGTATATCTCAAAGCCAACTTCCCTGATAAAGTCAGGAAGAAGGAAGGATGCTAACAATATCTACACTTTTAATATTTCATTGAAGCTATCAGCCAATGTAACTGACAAGAAAATTAACTGTATTAAAACTGGAAATGAAGAGGTAGAACTAACTCAATGTTCCAAAGATATGACTATCATCTGGAAACCCCAATAATCCATGGTAAGTTTCTATAAGTATATAAAATTTTAAATAAAATAGTATATTATAAAAATCATGGAACAGAAATGAATAGACTTTTATATAAAAACCAAAACTAGTTAGAAGATGTATTGAAAAATAAGACATCATTTAAGAGAGTTAATACAAATTACCTAGGCAACCATCTAAAAATAAATAAATCTTCCATTAATTATTCTTGAAATAATTTTTTAAATGGAGTTGAACAAAAGGAGGAGAAAAAAATCTCACTGGAGAATGCTCAGAGGCAACTCATTATTTTAAAAACTGCTTAAAATATGGAATTGGTGATGAGCGAAGAGGAATTCTTCAAGCTCTATCCTGCCTTTTCTGTAAGTATTATCCCACTAGATAACCAAATACTTGATAGAAAATATGTTATCTTTTTTAAGGTATGCTACCTTAAAAATGAATAAAATTGAAATTTATTGAGTTTTTGGTATATTCATATTTAAAAATCAAATCTTGGGAGTTTTTGCATTATTTCTACACCATTCTCTCTCTCCTCTTCTAGAACTTCAACTATCCATATGTTGGTGTGTTTGATGATGTCCCCATAGGATTATGAGATTTTGTTCACTTTTTCTTTGATCTGCAATCTTCTTTCTCCCTGTTCTCTGAATTGGATAATACAGCTCTATATTCAACGTACTGATTCTTTCCTTCTGGCATCTCAAAGTTGCTTCTGAGACCATTTCAGTCATCATACTCCTCAACTCTAAAGTTTGATTCATTTTTAAAGTTATAATTCCCTATTGAGATTCCTATTTGTTCAGCCATTGTCATAGTTTCCTTTAATTATTTGAATATATTTATAATGGCTGCTTTGGAGTATTTGCTAAATCCAACTTCTGGGCCCATCCAGAGTCCATTTTTATTGGCTGCTTTCTTTACCATTCTTTTGTATATCTCATAATGTTTGTTTAAAAACCAAACACTTTAGACAATATCATGTAGCAGTTTTGGGTTAAATTTTTATTTTTCTGAAAGTTTATTTTTTTACTATTCCTTTCTTATTCCTTGCTTTTGTTTTGAGTTGGTAACTTGCCTGGACTTCATTTTCAAAATCTTTGTTCTTACAATATTTGTCTACTGATATCTTTGTACAATTTTTAAAAATTCTTATTTCTATTTTTTAGCCTGACTTCCTGTGATCTACTCTTCCATCTGCATAGCAAAGTACACAGTCAATGACTTGGGTAGAGTTTGTTTCAGTACTTCATACTACTATGGTCCTGTAGATCAGTCTATGTAGAGTCTTGTGAAGTACATTAAACTGCTCCCTCAGCTCTAAGTCTGCCTTGGGTTTTCGTTTTTCCCTGGGCTCTCTGGAGTCACTGTCATGTAGTTTTCTAATTTGCCAAAGATGTGTGAAGAGCTTATTTCAGCTTTGCCATGGCTCTTCCATTTTCTAGATGTGAGATGCAACCATACCTAGCAAAGCTGTGGGTTGTCCCTAGTCATTTTTTACCAAATTTACCACATTTAGCAGACAAAGCTTGTGCTCCAAATCTAGCTTCTCTCTCCTGGCGGTGAATATGCTACTTTTTATGGCCAAAACCACCCACACTGGGAAGCTACACTTTTCCATGGCCATGCTTCCTGAAAGAAGATGGGAGAAGTCCCAGACAAGAACTCAAATTTCTAGCAGTTTTTAAAGAAATAATGCTTCCCAATTTGTTTTCTACATAGTGGATTTTCAACAGCTGAAATTGTTGTTTTGACAATTTTGTTCAGTTTTATACCTCTTCTTTGTTTGCTTTGCAAAGAGAGATTTGCAAATTTCTTTACGGTGCTATACAAAACTCACTAGCTTTTTTGTTGTGTTTTATTTTTATTTTTATTTTTTGAGACAGAGTCTTGCTCTGTCATTCAGACTGGAGCACAGTGTTATGATCTTGACTCACTGCAACCTCCGCCTTTCAGGTTCAAGTGATTCTCCGGCTTCAACCTCCTGAGGAGCTGTGATTACAGGTGCCCACCACAACACCCAGCTAATTTTTGTGTTTTTAGTAGAGACAAGGTTTCACCATGTTGGCCAGGCTCATCTTGAATTCCTCACCTCAAGTGATCTGCCCACCTCGGCCTCCCGAAGTGCAGAGATTACAGGTGTTAGCCACCACTCCAAGCCTGAATTCACTCATTTAAAAAAAAAGTTATTGATTTTTAGGTGTGATAATATTATGGTTACAATTTTTTAAAGTTGTATAAGTGTAAGATACATACTGAAATAGTTATGATCAAATTGTATCACACTGATACTGGCTTTAAAATAATTTGTGTCTCAAAGAACAGGTGGACATATTGATGGAGCAAGACTGGATGTAAGATAATTATTGAATCATGGAACAATTGGAAGTTGTTGGAAATGCATCATAATTTTATCTAATTTTGTATATTTTGAGATTATTTACTCAATAAAATGTTAAATAAGAGAAATAAATAAATGCTGAGATTCTATTAGTTATATGCAGCATCAGGAATGAAACAAGACAAATAGAATTTATTCTAACACAGTGTATGATAGTGAATTATTACATAGGTAACTCAACTTCCCTTAACATATTAAATCTAACTCCTTCAAAAGGCTACCTGTTAGCCTATGATATTGCAATAGTAATGCCTATCATCTCTGTATTTGCTTTACCTCTTTATCAAAAGCCATTGTATCATAAATATGACAGCTTTTCATTTATGGAGTTCCTACTTGAGCCAGGTACTGAGTTTAGCATTTGGTATATATTGCCAGTGGACAATGCTTGGGGCTCAGAGTTCCTGATCGACCGACCGGTCACTATTTCGCACTCTTCTATTCTCTTCAAGATTGAAGAAAAAAGGTAGCAGAAAGTAAAAAATACAGTGTTTGATTAATAATCTTGTATTAAATCTTTTTTTATCAGTTAAGGAGGTTTTTGTTCTGGAAATTCTGAAGACAAGTTTATTGAGATGATAAAGAATGTTTTGATATTACTAGAGTAGATATCCAAGGATAAATGCAACACCAACTCCCTAAAAGATTTCTGATATATAGGTCTCTTCCAAAACAAAATCAAGGACCCCCACAGAAAAAAATCTTCAGAGAGGAACAGATGCTCAAGGCTTACTCTACATGACCAGCATAATCCTGGGAAACTCTTAGGCTTGCAATATAAGCCATGGGGTCCTGGTAATGATGCATACACTGCATGTCAAGAAAACAATGAGCTGTTTGCTGACATCAGGACATCTGGGTACTTTTAGCACCCATGGTGGATTGGCAGGGAGACAATTCTCATGACCATATATTTATGAGCCAGTTCAATTTTCACCTCTCTCAAAAGAGATTCTTCCTGAAAGACAAAAAAGATTCTGTCTATCAAAGTTCTAAATCTCTTACAGGTGACTTTAGAAACATACATCTCTGAAAATGTCTTTCTCTGCTTACATGGAACATGATTTATCAATCTATGTTGTTGTTCTCTTCATGTGAATATTTTGACTCCCAGTTTGACAGCTCACATATTATGGAGCAATTTCTACATTATTACCTCCACTCATGTAGGCCTGGGGAACTTGTCCATGATGAAATACTCAGATGAATGAGAATATAGCTTTGAGCACCTGACAAGATCCTTGGAAGGGATTATGCCTGAAAGCATAATGTGAATGGGAAAGTGAAGCAGGGAAAGGGCTAGTCTCATCTGATCAGGGAAACCAGAAACCAAATCTTATCCCAATAAAGTGACAATCTTTTCACATATCATTGAATGAACAAATACTTGCCAATGATCTTGAAGGTCAGTAATGTAAACTTTGGACTTCAAATGAGAAAACACAGATGAAGTAAATGAAATTTGGATCAGCTCATATTCCTTAATATGTGTATAATCTTCTGCATCTATTTCCCTGGCACACAGAAATCATATTTTTAAGTAGTAGAATGGTATTTAACTTTACCATAATGGGGCATTATAGTCTCATAACTGTGCACTGAACTTAAGATTTTATAATTTTTACTCTTTGGAGAGTTCTTTTGATTTTATTTGTATAATCATCTCCACCCACACGTTCTTGACTAAGACCCATCAAAACAGTTTAGTGCTAGTTCATATTTTCTGATGGAACACTTTGGATTAGCTGATGCTGCCCAAGAGAAATGAAAAGACATTCTCACCAATGGGTTTCACTGTTTTAGTAGCATACTGCCGAACAGCCATCAAGATTCAAGAAGGATAAGTGATAAAGAATTTACTTTTCTTTTTAAGCTATGCTATTTTCATAAGAGCAGGATAAGAACTGCAATTTGGAATAGGAGGATCTACTGGTCCAAGCATACTGCAATTTATCTTTGGAGCTTACTTTAAGCTATGTGAATTTACAGCATGAAACTCCCTTCAAATCTTTGCACAAACAACATCTCAATGAGGCTACATAGTAAACATAACCCCCCTTACTCTTCTCTCATTTTTCTTTTTCCATAGCATTTAGCAGCTTCTAAAATATACATATATGGTGTACATTTTTTAGCTTTATTGTTTCTTTTTTGTCACCCTGCTAAAATGCAAACTTCATATGGGCAAAGATATTTCTCTATTTTGCTCTCTGATATACCTTCATAAAACAATATTATGCATATAGTAGATACTTCAAATTTTTAAAAAATTGATTATAGAATCCATGATGCAAACAGTTCAAAGGAGCTTTACAAAATAAATATTAAAACATCACTAAATTTCAAAGTCTAGTTAATCTAACTTCAAAGATTTCCTTAGTCCTTCCAAATCTTGTTAACTTATTCAGAGCACATGTAATTAATGTGGCTCATTTACTAGATAAATTATTCTCTGAGACATCTTGGCTAGTCCTTTCTTTGGTGAATTTAATTATTTTTTAACCCTTTTCAAGTTAACTTTTAAATAAAAATTTCTAAACAGTACTCATCTGTGAATCTTCTTTTGTTATAGTTTTGTTACAGCTGAAAAATTTACAAAAATTGTGTTTCTGTGTGTGTATGTGTGTGTGTGTGTGTACATTTTACAATGTACTATCTGACAAGAGTTTCTTATTGAATGAAGTACTAAATATTGTATATTTCAATAAGTATGCAAAAACTATATGTATTAGTTCATTTTGCATTTATATAAAGGAATACCTGAGACTAGGTAACTGTAAAGAAAAGAGGCTTATTTGACTAACAGTTTTGCAGACTGTATAAGCATGGCACTGGCATCTGCTTACCTTCTAGTGAGGGCTCAGGAAGCTTTTAGTCATGCCACAAGGGAGTGGAAGCTGGCATGTCAAATGGCAAGAGAGTGAGGAAGAGAGGAGAGGAAGGAAACACACTCTTTACAACAACCAGATCTCATGAGAACACATTACCATGGCGACGACACCAAGACATTCATGACAGATTCGCACTCATGACCTAAACACCTCCCACCAGGCTGCATCTCCAACACTGAGGATTACATTTTAACATGAGATTTGGAGGGGACAAATATCCATATTATATTGCTATATTACTCTGTTTCCTAGTAATATCAGGAAGTCTTTCTCACCCACTTTGGAGACTAATTAAGGAAAATTAAATACCTCTAATGGTTTTGAATTTCTCTATCATCTCATTCTTTTTAATCCAAATGCCTTAGGCCTTTAATATCACTGTCTAATGGCTCATATCTCCTAATAGGACTTTAGATTCCACCTTCAAATTTATCTTGGTATTGTCAGGATATCCACAAGGTCATGGGGCACCTGTGTGTAAGAACAAACCTGCCCCTATTCTCCTACCCTGGCCCATGAATGAAGACACCTTAACACTCTAGGCATCCTCCTGGAAAAACTTGTTACTGCAGCTTGCTCTGGGTTCCTAAGTTGTGCCATGAGTGTTGGAAGGAAGGAGGAGAATGGCCTTCTATAAACTTAGAGTGGCATTTCACTCTCTGGGCCCCAGATGTATACCATTTGGGCCAAAGTCTCCACTTTGAAATGTAGTAGTATTTTAATATTTACTTTGTAAAGCTCCTTCGAACTGTTTGCAGCATAGATACTATAATCCATTTAAAAAATATTTATAAAGTATCTACTATATGCATGATATTATTTTATGGAGGTATATCAGAGACTTTTCATGAGCATGGTTTAAAGCCAACTCTTCATGTGAGGTTGGGGATGTGGGAGGCAGCAAGTCTCAATGAATCACCTCCTCTTATCGATCACTTGTATTTTCCTTATGTACCCCAAATTGTCAATTCTGCAGAAAAGAAAAAATCTCCCTCCATATCTTTAGAGGTCACCATTTTATGGGAGTCGCAAAACCAGTCATTTACCTTGAGCTTAGCTAGGGCACCTAAAACTCTAAGATAGGCACCCCTGCCTTCCCTTCTGTGAAAAAGGATTTCAGTTTGGATGTAGAATGCAGTTTATAGAGGATGTAGAGAAAATGACCTAATATCAAATAGGAAGACAAATTCTTAATAGTAAGGCTGAAGTGGGCATCAGGTTTCTTCACTAAAACCAAGAGTAGTTAATAGATCTGTTACAATAAAACAAAAATAAAAAGGAAGACAAAGAACTATGACTGCATAAAAGAAGTTTATCAAATTTTTTCCTGTGAGGAATGGTTTTGAAGCAAAAACAGAAACTCCAGTGTATAAGGCAGAAAACATCAGGTTGTTATGTGATGACAGTCTGAAAAAGCCCTCAATGCTTCTTTCATAATCAATCACTGAAAATATGAAATAAGCTTAAGCCTGTCTTTTAAAGCAGCAATAATTTAGCTGAAATTAGTCACTTAAGGAAGACAAAGTACTACAAGGGTAAAAACTGGCTGTCCATGCTGGATGAACTATCTCCAAACAAAACCCATAAGGCAATGGACAAAACTGAATTGATATATATACAAACCTCAGTCACATGAATCTTCAGCTGATCCAGAGACAAAGAACAGACAATTTACCGTATGCTAAATTGTTTAAATATCATCTAGGAAGGATATAAAAGACCAATATCACAACTGTGAAACAGTTATTTAAGAAAAAAATTTAAGAACAGTTTGTATACTAATATTATCCATTAAAACAGTGAGTTAAAATATCACTTCAAGTTAATGAAAACAATATGAAAAGACTATCAATATAAAGAACCACATATGTGAAAATAGCATTCTTCTTATTATTTCTTTAGTCAGAAATATACCAAATTCAAAAATGCCTTCAATGTATTAGGTTAGGCAACTTTTAAACTTAAAGTAAAAAATACAAAAGTATGTAATATAATTTTAAATATAAAACCATTCCATAAAATTATCTTTTAAACCACAGAACAGTCAGTATTGGTTAAGTTACTGTGGAAATTCTTAATGATGTTAGTAAAACCAGATACTTATTCACTTTAGATTGATGTCTCAGGCTCAAGACTTACTGATGTTCCTTCAGCATTTCTCAGATATGCCACAAAAAGAAGCTCTGATGGGCAGAGTGAGCATAATGTTAAGATCTGAGATAAATATGCTCAGGACTAAATCAATGTTTCCAAATCAAATACTATTTCCAAGAAAAATATGAAGATGATTCAATTGATATAAACTCAAGCATATAAAGACGGTGCAAGATGCATAAGTCTAAATCTATGCTTAGGTATACATGATTCATATCATTTAAATCCATTTTTCATAATTGATGTTTGTAATTCCAAAGTGAAATAACATCAGGTTTTAGATCGCTTTGCCAAAATTGCAAACCACCTCTGCTACGTACTGGAAACTAAATATAGAGCTGTGCACAAAGGTATCGGAGCTTCCATCTGGCTATGAAAGGCCCCCTAATTCCTTGGGTCTTGCCCCACCATATGAAACAAAGAAGTTGGTGGAGGACTGGCCAAGGCATCATACAAGGCTTCCTGCCTGTGGATCCCAGTTGGGAAGAGCTGCCGGAGCAGCAGTACTCACCAACCTTAAGAAACAGATAGGGTAGTGTAGACGGATAGACGGTGGTGATGTTATACACCCACTTCATCACCAAACCATGAGAGGCAAGTCAATAGTCGATGTAGGAGTTTAACCAGCAAATGTTTGCTACCTCCATGAAGAAATTATGTTAGTCACTTCATATGCAGGATTTCATTTTATTTGAACTAAATTAATAAGCCTTGTATCTTCTTAACTCTACTTTACTAAACGATCCCTATTTTAAGTTCCACCTTGGTGAATATCTGATTCATGCTCCAGTATTACACTGTTGAATGTTCTCTAAAAAGATCTTATGACTTATTTAGAAGGATAGATGAAACAATCCCCAACTATCTCTTTGGATAGTTTATGGGGTTTTTGTACCATATGAAAAACAAGCTGTACCCTTTTAACAAAAGGGAGCCTTAAAAATGAAAAATCAATCAGAATCCTAGAACAGCCTCAGTGACAAGAAAAACCCTCAGAATCACGATGCCTCCCTCGTTAGCTGTCAGAACATCACCAAGTGTCACCTGAGAGTCGTTTCTCCTTTTCAAAAGAATGATGTTGAAACACAGCAACATTAAAAAGTGTTTAATAAAAGTACTTTTTCTGAAAATGTTAATCATGAAGGAGTCAGAATTGCTTTCACCTTACTGAAAGAGAAAAGAATCAAGATGCTATTTGGTAAGTTTTCCTTTGCCTTGCTGAGATCTGTAGAGGAAATATCTCAGGGGAGACAGAGAAAGAAGGAAGTGGAGAGAAAAGGAGAGGGAGATGGAAAAGGGGAAGGAGTAGGGGAGGAAGATGAGGAGGAAGAGGAGGAGGAGAAGTAGGAAGAAGAGGAGGAGGGGAAACGGAAACGGTGGAGCAGGAAGACAAGGAAGAGGAGAAGGGGAAGGAGGAGGAGAAGGGGGAGAAGGAGATGGGACAGGAGTAGGAGAAGGGGGAGGAAGAGGAGAAGGGAGAGGAGGATAAAGAGCAATGCTATCTGGCTTCATACCCCTTCTGAAAAAGCACAGGAATTATTAGCCAAAGGTAATAGGAAGTATTACCTAGTAGTTCTGAACACTTCTGCCTTCAAATATCCCCGTGACAAATGAATGGACAACAGGAAATAAAGTATGATTGACAAATTCTGCACAGTCAAGATTTGTGTACATAATAACATTTGTATATAAACCATATCTTAATAGAACAAAATATCCATTTAGAGTTTCACAATAAGGGAAGGTTTTCAAACCTGCTTCTTGCTAATATGAAATGTATTAACATCTGTTAACTCCTCAAGATATTTGGCTTATTGATGTGGAGAGTGCCAGGTTCAGTCCACAACACAGGAATGGTGTGGTCAGCTGCCAGCCCAGGATTGCTACCTACTGTCCACAGTAGCTGGGAAAGCCATCCTAGGGAAAATAACAAATCTTCAATCCCATTTTGAAGCTGAGTCACAAACATTTGGAAACTGAAGACAGAGATCATCATTAAAACTGAGGTGTGCCTGCAGAGTTCATTAAACCTTCCTTGCGGTGACATGAAAATAGAATTGGGCTCATCAAAATGCACATCAGCTTTTGCTTAAGTGCATTGTAAAGAACTCCTTGGCCCATTTAAAAAATGTATTATGATTATTTCTTCATATGCTAATAAGCAACTGACACATTCCATTACATTATTTATGTTTCTTGAATATGTGTCCATTATCCATGCAAAAAGATTTTTTTAAAAGTTTGTCACTTTTAAAGAAAGATTATGCATACTTTTATTGGAAAACAAAAACAACAACATGATTTGGCCTCTTTGGCCTCTGCCTATACAGAGTTTCTCATTCTTTCGTTTATTTAACAATCTATGCATTCAAGCAATATTTACTGAGCAAATACTATGTGTTCAGCAATATATAGAAGCTAAGAATCAGTGGTTGAGAAGACACTCTCAAACCCTACTGACAAGTTAATTTTCTAATGTGATAAAAGGGTAAATAAACATGTGAAGTAGTAAGTAAGTTCCGAGAGTGAAAAAAAATATTTAAAATAAAATAAAACCTTAGTAGAGAGAATCTGGAGGTAGGGAGGCAGAAAGAAGTTTTGTGCATTTAGCTACAAAAATCAGAAAGTCTATCTGAAGAGGTAATATCTGGGCTGAGACTGTGGTGATGTAGGGGAAATAGACATGTGAGGATTAACTTGCATATTAAATGAAAATCATTGGGCCCAGGAACTGGTACATGCTGTATACCATCCTATCTCAACTTCTCTCTAACCCAATACCCTGTGTCTCTCTGTCCTTTTAATTCAAATGGTAAAATAACATCCAAGGAAGAAAAAGTAAGAAAAAACTGGGAAAAAGAAAAATAAATTAATTTAGATATGCAAATGCCAACAGAAATATTAAACTCTTGGCCAGATGCGGTGACTGAAATCTGTAATCCTAGCACATAGGGAGGCCGAGGCAGGTGAATCATTGGAGGTCAGGAGTTCATGACCAGCCTGGACAACATATCGAAACCCCATCTCTACTAAAAATACAAAAATTAGCCAGGCCTGGTGGCAAGCACCTGGAATATCAGCTACTTGGGAGACTGAGGCAAGAGAATCACTTGAACCCAGCAGGCAGAGTTAGCAATGAGCCAAGATCATGCCACTGCACACCAGCTGGAGTACAGAGAAAGATACCATCAAAAAAAAAAAAACAAAAAAAAACACTGGGCGCTGTGGCTCACGCCTGTAATCCCAGCACTTTGAAAGGCTGAGGTGGGCAGATCACCTGAGGTCAGGAGTTCAAGACCAGCCTGACCAACATGAAGAAACCCTGTCTCTACTAAAAATACAAAATTAGCCTGGCGTGGTGGCACATGCCTGTAATCCCAACTACTCAGGAGGCTGAGGCAGGAGAGGCGGAGGTTTCAGTAAGCCAAGATAGCACCATTGGACTCCAGCCTGGGCAACAAGAGCAAAACTCCGTCTCAAAAAAAAAAAAAAAGAGAGAAAGAACAAAAAAAAAATGAAAGAAAGAAGAAGAAAAAAAAAAATATATATATATATATATGTAAGAATACAGATATGGAAAAGGAATCCAGTTAAAGTTTTGTGAAGAGGTAGAAGTGGTTTCGTTTCTAAAATTTCTGTGCAGAAGTAAAGGAAGTAGAATTGTTAACCCTGTAATCAGAAAGCTGAGGTGCACTTTTAGGCATATAAGATACTAATGTTAGACAGAGAATAACGACCAAGTGTTCTCTTTATCTACAAAGCTATTTATGTTTGCAATGGTGCATGAGTGATAGACATGAGAGAAATGGCGTAACCAGAATCTGCCTAGACTTTACAAACAAAAAATACTTCTCTCTCTCCTTTAGACTTTTACCAGATTCGTTTCTACCGAAAAACCTACAGCCATGAATTAGAAGGAGTGAACCCTGGATCAGTGTCAAAAATCACAAAGTTTGCTGTAATTTTTCTGAGGCCATTCACCGAGACCTTCTAAGAGAGCACAGCTATGAAATGATGCTTTCAGATTCATTTCTAAAGGATTTACATTGCATTTAATAATGAACTAAACAGAACCAATTTCAAATGTGGGTTACACCAATTTTTATCCTGGTGACTTTAGGCAAATTACTTAACTTCTCTGGACTTTGACTTTGTCATCTATGTGATGGATAACACTTATCTCAAGGGTTTTCTGAAGGAGAAACAACGAAATGTATATGAAGACACCTGCTGTGTAGGGTATGCTACCACCAGATAGGATGTAAATTAAACTGTCCAAGGTCAGACATGATCAAGAGAGATGATGGTACATTTTAATAAGCTTGAATACTTTCATTATAACAGAGCAACTAGGAGAATAAAGAAATGTCTTTATTTGGAAAACAGTCTCAACAAACTTAGATGAAAAAGTGCCACCCAATTTCAGAATAAAATTGGTGAGGGCAAATACCTGAGTGGCTATAACATCCATCAGAGGAGGAAACAAAGCCTGGTTGGTTTTAAATTTCAAGAGCTCAGGAATACAAAGGGGCCAACAAATACCCTGAAACAAGGAGCTAAAAGAAGTTGGAATCTCCTCAAGGAGATCAAAGAAGAAACTGAGAAAGAGGAAAATGTAGACACTACAGATACTTTGAAAAAAATATTAATCAAAAACCAAAAAGCTCTGTGAGGCTTAATAATCTCACAGAAATGAGAATATTAAACAATAGGAGATAAGAAGGAGAGGTGACAAAGCTCAGCAAAGACTTAGGGAGAAAAAAAAGGGGGAGGGGAAGGGGAACAGTAAGGGGGAAGAGAAGAGGGAGATGAGGAGAGGAAGGAGGAGAAATTGCACTCAGCAGCGAATAGTGTATAAACACAAAACAAAACAAAACAAAAACACTTAGAAATATTTCATTGTGTTTCCTTCCAGTGGGAAAGGAATGCGGGGCTGGCAGGGCATCTCCATGTTGTCAGAAATCTAAGCTCTGTTTATTTTTCTGCTCCACTAGTCTTAGGGATTGTCATCCCCAAGGTCACTCAAAGTCACATGGCTACTGATGCTTCAGCCTCTGTATATTTTTTGTGGCTAAATAGGGAGGATGAAGTGGCAATGCGATCCACACTAACTGAATCATTCCTATTTTTAAAAGTTATTCCTGAATAACTAAATAAATAACCAATAACTAAATAAATAACTAAAAAGTGATCCTAAACACAAGCCAACTTCTACTTACATCTCATTGGCCAGCTCTTGGTCATTTAACCACTCTATTTTCAAAGGTATCTGGGCATCTCATTCTCTAATTGGTCTCATTGCTATCATCTCCCATCAAATTTGAGTTCTATTAGTAAACAAGGAAAGAATGAATAGACTGCCAGTAGTCTGCCTCAATTCTCAATACACATCAACACCCACCTGACGTGAGAATTTCAGATCAGCATATGACCGAGCAGCAGGTGCTAAATCCAGAAAGCCACTTAGCTTTTAGACTTTAGCTGGAAACAACAAGTGTATCCTAAAATTCCTAAGCTGGTAAAGTACCCTTGGCTGGTAGAAAAATAAATGTGCAGTGAACTTGGGCTTGAATGCTGAACTGAGTCAAGTATGTTTCTAGTCTCTGTCTATGTTCATTTGATCTCATTCTTAGCTTCCTCAGAGAAACAAGAGTACAATCAATCCCAGATCTGATAATTCACAGATTCTTTACTTGCAAATTTACCTAATTCCCCAAACCAGTACTTTTTGTGCTTTCAAGATCACTTGTGGACATACACAAGGCAGTGAGAAATTTGAGTTGCCTCTTATGGGTGTTCTCAGCTGAGGTCAAACAAGGCCTTTTGGTTTTTAGCTCTCATACTATCAACAAGCATTTTTTCCCTAATCTATTTACTGCCACATTTTTCATATTTTTTTTAAGGATGGCAGTGATTCAATTTCTTAAAATGGCCCCCAAGCATGGTCCTGAGGAGCTCTCTAGTGTTCCAAGACACAAGAAGGTTGTGAGGTGCCTTATGGAGAAAGTGCATGCAGTCAACAAGCTTCTTTCAGGTATGATTTATACAGCTATGGATTGTGAGTTCAATGAATCAACAATATATATTACATAAGATGTCCCTAAACAGAAATACACACAAAACAGGGTTATGTATTAATCGGTTGATGAAAATGAGACTTGCAGGAACTAATCTTGTGTTTCCTCTAGGAGGAATGGTTCAGGGTTCACTAATGCAGTGTTTGCAGCACTTATAGAAAACAAATACTACAATTAGTGAGAGTAGATGCATATCCCGAACCATCCATGCTGCAACTCTGTAGGGCTAATGTTCAGAGAAACTTTCTTCAGCCAGACAGTAGACTGGACAGAAATGTACTATGGTAAAATACTATTCAGTATCATATAAATATAAAACTGGGGGAGACACAAAGATGACAAAAAAAAATCCACCCCTTGTCCTTTAAAAGTTTATAGTTTACTACAAGACACGGATATGTTTATTATAATGTAGACTGTGATAAAAGCTAAACTTGGAATCCAGTAAACTTCTGCCTGCATATCCAACTGACATAAGTAGAGCTGGTACATTTCCTCTCATTTTTTCTTTTAAAATTCAGATTAAAAAGATGCCTTTAACCAAAACTCGTATTTCTCCAAGGTTCCTATTTCCAATATTTATCACTACAAATAACAATGGGGCTTACTATTTAGGAAACATAAGTCAGGTTACATATTTTGGTTCTTGGAATATTTCCCTGAGTATATTTCAATAAAAGTAAGACCTTTCCTTTGGTCACGCTAAATTTTTTTTCTGGTATTATGTCTTTTATTTGTTCAGAGTCTTTTATTATACCAGTACAACATTTACTCCTTCATAATTTTCCTTCCATATTAATTTAATTATTATTTAGAATTTCCATTTGTTCCTGCCTCTTCTTTTCTTTTTATTATACTTCAAGTTCTGAGATACATGTGCAGAATCTGCAGGTTTGTTACATAGGTATACATGTGCCTTCAAACTATACTACAAGGCTACAGTAACAAAAACAGCATGGTACTGGTACCAAAACAGATAGATAGACCAATGAAACAGAGCAGAGGCCTCATAAATTATTACTGCCTTTTCTTATCCTTCATCAGTATATCTTCTGCAACACCAGGAGCTTATATGTCCTCAGCATATGAATCTAGTTATCTTCTGATCACTTCAGATGTTGTTCTTGGCCACTTCATCTTTTTTTTTTTTTTTTTTTTTTTAATAAGTCTTGCTCTGTCACCCAGGCTGGAGTGCAGTAGCATAATCTCAGCTCACTGCAACCTCCTTCTCTCAGGTTCAAGCAATTCTCCTACCTTAGCTTCCCAAGTAGCTGGGATTACAGGCACCTGCCACCATGCCTGGCTAATTTTTGTTGTGTTCTGTTTTGTTTTGTTCTGTTTTGTTTTGTTTTGTTTTGTTTTGTTTTAAGTAGAAACAAGGTTTCCCCGTGTTGGCCATGCTGGTCTCAAACTCCTGACTTCAGGTAATCCGCCTACTTCAGCCTCCCAGAGTGCTGGGATTACAGGCAGGAGCCGCCACGCCCAGGCTTGGCAACTTAATCTTTTACCCAAACCAGGAAAATGTCATAAGAAGGCTATGACTATGTGTCATGGTGAAGAACCTTAAATAGGAACTGCAAATCATGACTGGAATGAATCTCAACTCATTTGCCATTCACTTTTTAGATGAACAACTGAATTAAAATGTTTTCTTACTTTTCGTCAGTGTTATTAAGAATTTAAATGAATCATCCTACTTTGTGGGTAATTTTCACATTATAAGTGAAAGAAAAATTTCTGGGAAAAAAAAATCCAACATTGCTGTGTTTCAAAGGTTAACTGGACCAAGATAAAACTTACATCCAAAGAGTAAGCTTTTGTTTTCTGAAATATGTTCTTATATATGTCTTCTAGCCACATGAATGTCTAACTAGAGAGGGCATTTATCTGCCATTAACAGTGTCTTATATTTTACCTAAAACACAGTTGCTACTAAATAAAAATGACATCAGTGCAATGAAGATGTAAATTGTGACCAAATTAGATGCCCTACTTTGCCTTAACTACTAGAGACACGAACCATATGGCCTCTGTTCAAGTGTCTACATTGATAAAACAGAAGCCTGCAGTTTCCTCGGACTGTCTCATTGACACTTACACATATGAAAGAGTTCTCAGAGCTTTCAGCACAAACAAAGGATTTTAACACTGAGCTTTCCCATAGCTGACAGGCATGAGCATGGAAGGATCAGTGGACTAAACATCCTTCCGACTAAGAATTGAATCTCTGATTTTTAAAGAATACAGCAGCACTTCAGTTATTAGGCGCCATCTGAACCACATTTCTTCCACCCCTAGCTCTTCTTCAGTGACCAAGTTTCTAGCTGCTGTTGTCTCTTCTATGCGCTAGTTCAAGTAAACGAATTTCTCTAAATGGTACCTTTAACCTTCTTTTCTATGAAAGATAAAACTGTACTGTTTTTCACTATTTTCTTAAGCAGACATGGAGAATATCCTTGAGACTTTATGAATGTACTGACAGTGTGATACCTAAAGGCAAAAATGCACTAAATAATTTATTTAATATATCTGTTCTTCCTCTTCAGATTTGAGCCTGAGAGACTAAGTCTATACAGATGAATTGCAGCACATTAAACAGAACTCCCAGGAAATTTATCTTGATATTGAACACTCTGAATATCTACTGTTTAGCCCAACTCTTTTAAAAGCACTTTTCTAGGGGCCCATACATGGAAAGCATGGGCCAAAGAAAGTAAGTTACAAAGAAGAACTAAACATAATCCTTATTCTTAGAGAAAGTAAATAGAAAGTACAACCAAATATGTACAAAGATCTGAAAAAGGGTAAAAAAGAAAATATCAAAATATGATTTAAAGATAGAACTTTAGGAGGAGGTGTGGGTTTTAAACCCTATCCCAGTTGTACCATAAATGCTAATACTTTTAGGATGCACACCAGGTGGGTCCTGAATTGAGACTTCTTAATCCTTCCCTATAGATAAGTTTGACCACAGACTCCATATGAAGCTGAATCTGCAAATGAAGACCAGATAGCTTTCAATTCTGCTGTTGTGGCTCTCAGGGAAGAAAGGTAGAGAAAGACAGAAAACATATTAACTAGGCAGTGTCAGCCATGAGTTTCTTCCATCTCTTTTCCTTCTTCATTTGTCCAAGTTTCTAGCCACTATTGCCTCTTTACTGCTTCCTCTTCTTTTTTTTTTTTTAATTTTACTTTAAGTTCTGGGGTACATGGGCAGAATGTACAGGTTTGTTACATAGGTATACACATGCCATGGTGGTTTGCTGTACCCCATCACCCCATCATCTACATTAGGTATTTCTCCTAATGCTATCCCTCCCTTAGCCTCCCAATCCCTGACAGGCCCCAGTGTGTGACGTTCCCCTCCCTGTGTCCCTGTGTTCTCATTGTTCAACTCCAACTTATGTGTGAGAACATGCGGTGTTTGTTTTTCTGTTCCTGTGTTACTTTGCTGAGAATGATGGTCTCCAGCTACATCAGTTGTCCCTGCCAAGGACATAAACTCATCATTATTTATGGCTGCATAGTATTCCATGGTGTATATGTGCCACATTTTCTTTATCCAGTCTATCATTGATGGGCATTTGGGTTGGTTCCAAGTCTTTGCTATTGTGGACAGTGCCACAATGTGTCTTTATAGTACAAAGATTTATAATCCTTTGGGTATATACCCAGTAATGGGATTGCCAGGTCAAATAGTATTTCTGGTTCTAAATCTTTGAGGAATCACCACACTGTCTTCCACAATGGTTGAGCTAATTTACCCTCCCACCAACATTGTAAAAGCATTTCTATTTCTGCACATCCTCCCTAGCATGTGTTATTTCCTGACTTTTCAATGATCACCATCCTAAGAGGCATGAGATGGTATCTCATTGTGGTTTTGATTTGCATTTCTCTAATAATCAGTGATAATGAGCTTTTTTTCATATGTTTGTTGGCCACATAATTGTCTTCTTTGAGAAGTGTCTGTTCATATCCTTCGCCCTCTTTTTGATGGGGCTGTTTGTTTTTTTCTTGTAAATTTGTTTAAGTTCATTGTAGATTCTGGATATTAGCCCTTTGTCAGATGGATAGATTGCAAAAATCTCCTCCCATTCTGTAAGTTGCCTGTTCACCCTGATGATAGTTTCTTTTGCTGTGCAGAAGCTCTTTAGTTTAATTAGATCCCATTTGTCAATTTTGGCTTTTGTTGCCTTTGCTTTTGGTGTTTTAGTCATGAAGTCTTTGCCCATGACTATGTCCTTAATGGCATCGTATAGGTTTTCCTCTAGGGTTTTTATGGTTTTAGGTCTTAAGTTTAAGTCTTTAATCCATCTTGAGTTGATTTTTATATAAGGTAAAAGGAAGGGGTCCAGTTTCAGTTTTCTGCATATGGCTAGCCAGTTTTCCCAGCACCATTTATTAAATAGAGAATCCCTTCCCCATTGGTTGTTTTTGTCAGGTTTGTCAAAAACCAGATGGTTGTAGATGTGCAATATTATTTTTGAGGCCTCTGTTCTGTTTGATTGGTCTATATATCTCTTTGGTACCCATACCTTGCTGTTTTGGTTACTGTAGCTTTGTAGTATAGTTTGAAGTCAGGTAGTGTGATGCCTCCAGCTGTGTTCTTTTTGCTTAGAATTGTCTTAACTATATAGGCTCTTTTTTGATTCCATATGAAACTTAAAGTAGTTTTTCTAATCATGTGAAGAAAGTCAGTGGTAGCTTGATGGGGATAGCATTGAATCTACAAATTACTTTGGGCAGTATGGCCATTTTCATGATATTGATTCTTCCTAACCACGAGCATGGATTTTTTTTCTATTTGTTTGTGTCCTCTCTTATTTTCTTGAGCAGTGGTTTGTAGTTCCCCTTGAAGAGGTTCTTCGTGTCCTGTTTAAGTTGTATTCCTAGGTATTTTATTCTCTTTGTAGCAATTATGAATGGGAGTTTACTCAAAACCCTTCGAGAAATCAGTGAATCCAGGAGCTAGTTTTTTTTAAAGGTCAACAAAAATAGATAGACCAGTAGCCAGACTAAAAATGAGGAAAAGAGAGAAGAATCAAATAGATGCAATTAAACAATGATGAAGGGGATATCACAACTGATCCCACAGAAATACAAACTACCATCAGAGAATACTAAAATCACCTCTATGCAAGTAAACTAGAAAATCTAGAAGAAATGGATAAATTCCTGGACACATACATCCTTCAAAGTCTAAACCAGGAAGAAGTCCAATCCCTGAATAGATCAATAACAAGTTCTGAAATTGAGGAAGTAATTAGCAGCCTACCAACCAAAAAAAGTCAAGGGCCAGATGGATTCACAGCTGAGTTCTACCACAGGCACAAAGAGGAGTTGATACCATTCCTTGTGAAACTATTGCAAACAATAGAAACTCCCTAACTCATTTTAGGAGGCCAGCATCATCCTGATACCAAAACCTGGCAGAGACATCACAAAAAAAGAAAATTTCAGGCCAATCCCTCTAATGGACATCGATGCAAAAATGCTCAATAAAATACTGCCAAACCGAATCCAACAGCACATCAAAAAGCTTATCCACCACTATCAAGTCGGCTTCATCTCTGGGATGAACATAAGAAAATCAATAAATGTAATCCATCACATAAACAAAACAAATGACAAAAACCACATGATTATCTGAATAAATGCAAAAAAAGGCCTTTGACAAAATTCAACACCCCGTCATGCTAAAAACTCTCAATAACTAAGTATTGTTGGAACTTATCTCAAAATAATAAGAGCTATTTATGACAAACCCACAGCAAATATCATAATGAATGGGCAAAAACTAGAAGCATTCCAAAACCTCTCTCACCACTCCTATTCAACACAGTACTGAAAGTTCTGACCAGCACTATCAGGCAAGAGAAAGAAATAAAGGGTATTCAGATAGAAAGTCAAGTTGTCTGTTTGCAGATAACATGACTGTCTATTTAGAAAACCCTATCATCTTAGCCCAAAATTTCCTAATGCTGATAAGCAACTTCAACAGAGTCTCAGGATACAAAATCAATGTGCAGAAATCACAAGCATTCCTCTTTCTTTTCAGGTTTTTTTTTTTTGTTTTTTCCTGTTTTCTTCTGTTTCCCATCTGGCTCATGAGTCTTCTCTAATTTCCTTTCTCTGTTCTTGTAAGTCTGCCTTCACAATGAGAATCTTAATTTTTTAGAGCCTTTGAAGGCCACAAAAAAAGCTTCTTTCTTTTTATTATATAACATCCAACATAATCTTAAGTTTATGGAGTTTTGGTTCTTCTCCATTCATACAAAGTTTTTTTTTTTTCTGTGAAACAGAAAATGTCTAGTTTTAGCTCTCTGCATGTTTATTTACAGAGGGACTGTCTTATGGAAAACTGTATTACTATTGACATTCTCTCTTAAGAGAAGAAAGAGACAGAAAGGAAGGTGTATTTTAAACTTGAGAGAAAAGTTAGTTCACAGTTAAACCTTGCCATTTTTTACCTATGAAAATATTCAATTTTCCTGAAGACTAAAGCATATATGTCATTTTCAAATATTTTAATAATAAAGTAATGAAGAAAAACTCACTCATGATGCCATTATTTAAAATCCAGTGTATTTTCATTTCACTGTTTTTAATAGGTTTTCTGTGATTAGCTGTGCTTTGCATTTTTATATTATTGGAATAAAACTACCAACATTTTGTAGGTTGCCTTTTTTAACAGCCTTATTTAGGTACAGTAAATATACAATAAATTGTATATGCTAGAGGTGTACGATTTGAAATATCCTGACAGATAAATACATTGCCATGCCGTCACCACAATCAAATAATGAACATATGCACCACTCTCCAAAACTCCTCATGCCCTTTGTTACCCTGCTGATTCTCCTACCCTCTACCGACCCCAAGGAAACACCAGGTTGCTTTGTATCACAATAGATTATCATAAATTTTCTAAAATTTTATATAAGAATTATGCACTATGTGTTCTTTTGCTCAGAAATTCTAGTGACTACATGGTATATTCTTACTTTGACTTTCATTTTAATTTTCCTAATGGCTGAAGATATTGAGCACATACTTTTTAGACACGGATGTCTTTTGGGGTATAGTATCTGTGCAATTCTTTGTCAGTTTTGCATTGGGTTGCTTGCTTATTATTGAGTTTTGAAAGTTCTTTTTATATTCTAGATGTAAGTTCTTTTATAGAACCGAAATCATACCAAACATAATCTTGGACCACAGAGCAATAAATATAGAAGTCGAGACTGAAACAAATGCTCAAAACCATGCAGTTACATGGAAATTAAGCAACCTGCTCCTATTATTTTTTTTTCCAATGCATTAAAGTTATTTCTCTTTCTCTTTCTCTCTCTCTGTCATTCTTGCTCTCACTCTTTCTCTCTCTCTCAAGCTGTTCCAAGTAGAAATCTGCTGTAACCATACTTTTCTCACTGTACCTAATGTTTATTTTCTCTGTTTTTAAGATTTTTCTATCATTGGCCTAAGAATTTTGATAATGATACACTTTTGTGTATTTTTTTTCACCTTTCTTGTGCTTGAGGCTCACAGAGCTTCTTCAATCTATGCATTTATAACTTTTATTGATTTTGGAAAATATTCAGTCTTTATTTATTTAAATATATCCCCCCAAACATTTCTTCTCCTTTATGACTCCAATTTTATATATACTTAACTACTTGAATTTATTCCACATTTCATATTTTTCATGTATTTTCATATAAAAAAAAACTATTCATATTTTTCAGTATTTTTCTCTCTGTATTTACTTTTGGTTAGTTTCTGTGTTTTTAAGCTCAATAATGTTTTCTTCTGTAATATCTAATCTGTCATTCATTCTAGCTAGTGTATTTTTCATGTCAGACATCACAGTTATCATTTATAGAAGTTGAATTTGTGTTGTTTTAAAATACAGACAGTACCTGACTTAGAATAGTTGGACTTAATATTTTTTTGACTTTACAATGGTTTACCAGAACTTAATTTCATTGTTAAGCTGAGGAGCCTCCTGACTTACAATGACTTGACATACGATTTTTTGACTTTGTGGTAAGTTTATTGAGATATAACCCTATCATAAATTGAGGAGCATCTGAGTTTACAGTGGTTCAGCTTACAATTTTTTGACTTTATTACTGGCTTATTAGGTTATTTGAATGTGCTTTTGACATGATGTTTTTAACTTAGTCTGAGTTTGTTGGGACATAATTCCATTGTAATTTGAGGAGCATCTGTATATTACCTCCCATGTCTCTGTGCATCAAGTGCAATCTTTGTTCTAGCATCTTGGACTTTGGAATATAGTCATAAGTATCTTAATATCCTTGGTTGCTAATTCTAGTATCTGCATCATTTCTGGATCAGTGTCAGTTGATTGTTTTTTTATTAACAATTGCATTTTCTTTCTATTTGAATGCACGGTAATGTCTGATTAGATGCCACACGGCGTGATTCACTCTTGTGGGTGTTTTGTTTTGTTTCATTTTTATATTTCTATCAATATTTGTGAGATTTCTTCTGGGATATAATCAGGTTACTTGAACACAGTTTGATCCTTTTAAGCTGTGTTATGTAGGCCAGTACTGCATTTAGTCTAGTATTTATTTTTTACCACCACTAAGGCAAGATATTTCTTAGTACGCTAACTACGAGCCATGAATTATACATTTCTCAAGTCTTACTAGGAACGGATGCTGATCTTGGTGCTGCCAAGTCTGAGTATGATTCTAATCCTTTCAGATGGTTCTTTCCTCCAGCTATCAGTAGTTTCCTCACATGCATGAGCAAATCAGCGCTCAACTGAATACTGAAGGGGACCATCTGCAAGCCTCCAAAGCTGACTCTGTGCTGCTTTCACCTTTATGGTGCTCTGTCCAATGAATGCCATCTGCCTTGGCTTCTGGAAACTCCCAGCTTGGTTTCCTCAACTCAAAGAAACCTCCAGATTCTGCCTGGATTTCTCCTCCATAAGCCACAGCCCAAAAACTTTCTTCAGGAAGTAAATTGGGTAAATCACAGGGCTTATCTAATTTGCTTCCTATCTTTCAAGGATCATCGTTTTTCATTGATCCTATATCTTGATTGTCACTGCATCATATACTTTCTTTAGCTGGTATCTTAGCTGTTTCAGGCAGGAAGTAAATTCAATCCATGTTACTCCATATTAATCAAAAGTGGGAGTCTCACTCATTTTTTAAACTTAATATTGTAGAATAAGCTTTTGCCTGTGTCATTAAAAATTGCTCAAATATATTTTAAATGGATTTATATTTTACTGTGTAGATATAATTTTTAATGTTGCTATTATAACTAATGCTTCTATTGACATTTTTTACTATATGTTTATTGGCATGGGATTATTTATCTAGAATATACTCCCAGAAATGAAATAACTGAGTCAAAAGAATTAAACATTGTATTAGTTTGTAGAATTGTCTTAAAATACCATAAACTGGCTAGCTTAAAGGACAGAAATATATTGTCTCACAGTTCTGAAGGCTAGAAGTCTAAAAGCAGGGTGTCAGCAGGTTTAGTACTTTCTGAAGACTATGAAAGAAAATGTATTCTATGTGTCCCTTCTAACTTCTAGTAGTTTGCTATCAATCATTGGCATTCCTTTGTTTATCTCTGTTTTTTTTTTTACGTAAGTGTGTGTCTGTGTCCAAATTTTACCTTTTTTAAAGGCATCAGTCATAATGTATTAAGAGTCCACCCTGTTCCAGAATGACCTCATCTTAGCTTAACTAATTGCAGCTCCAACCTTATTTTCAAATAAGTTCTTATTTTGAGATAGTGGGGATTAGGAATTCAACATCTGAATTTTAGAAGAGCACAACTCAACTTATAACAAATATATTTAAATCTTTTTATATATAATTCTCAATTGATCCTAGGAGGGTTATAAAAACAAATTACATATTAAATATGATTTACATCAAATTTAAAGAATTTGCAAAAAAGTTTAAAGAATTGAGAAAAGCAATATGCTTTTCACTATAATAAAGTATTATATTAAGAAATCACCAGCTTGTTGATACATATACTTATTCTTCCATAAGTGTTTTAGAAGCTTTATCGTATTTTATAACATTCTGCCACTTTCTTTCTCCGAACTTTTTAGACTCTCTTTGGTTCTACTCTGGATTAGATATATGTTTTCTTTTTTGATGGTCTATTAATCTTTCTGAGTAAAATTTTCTTGTTCCTTAATCTGTTTTCATTTTCCAAACTGCTTTTAGGGGTAAAAATTTTAAAACATATGTGACTTTCCTTAAAGGAAATGAACTTTATCTGCAAGTATTGTAGATAGGCTTTCCTAAATTGAAGTCCAACTCTACCAGCAACTATTGGTTTACAAGTGTTTTTCCTAATGTCTCCAGCAAACAAAGGAAGCCATATTAATTCAAATAATTGCATATTCACTGAATAATCCCATGCACTTTTCTGTTGGTATATTCTGTTGGTCCAAACATAATTTAACCTTCAGTTTAGAAACTGTAGAATTTTTCTAATAAGAATAGCACCAAAGACTGATTTACATAGAGATTTGTAAAAGAATGTGAATGAACGTGTTAATTCTGGCACTGCAGGTAGGAAAATAAGAGGTAAGAATAACAAAATAGTGCATTTCTCAGATACAGTATTCCAGCCTCCTCAGATATGGTATTTCTTCAGCTCCCACAATAATCATCAGTGTATTTGTGCTAATGTCATCTTATTGCTAAAGCTGAGGAAAATCATGTTGCCAAGGAAACCAAAAATGATTTAAGTCATTTATTTCACAACTTTTAACAATTACTCTGTGCCCAGCAGTGTGCTAGGTATTAAATATGTAATGGTTAAAAGCTGGGGGTGGGCATGGATTGTCCTGAAACGTAACATCTAGTCAAGTGACAAGCATTAGCAAAAAATAAATATGCTACTAATTATTACTAAAAGTAATAGTGGTCTATATGAAAACAACAGAAGCAACTTAATTCAAATTAACTCAAAAAGTGACTTTCAGTTAATGCCTGAAGAATGAGTGGTCATTTGCCAGGACCATGGGAAAGGAAGGCTATTGCAGATAGAGGAAAGGAAGTGATGAAGACATTAATTCAAGGAACAGCTTGACACATTAGAACAACTGAATGACAATATCACTGGGACGTAATTGTCAAGAGTGATGAGACAGGGAGGAAGACAAGGGTATGATATTATAGGACATTTTTAGGTCATGTTTACAAACTGGGATTTTATTCTAAATTCAATGAGTGATATAAGAGGGTATAGAATACAGTAATAAGATGCATAACGACATTTCAGTCAACAATGGACTGCATATAGGACAGTGGTCCCTTAAAATTATAATGAAGCTGGAAAATTTCTATTGCCTAGTGATGTTACAGCCATCATAATGTCGTAGTGCAATGGATTATCTTTTCTATGTTTAGATACATAAATTGTTGCCAGTGTCTTACAATTGCCCACAATATTCAGTACAATAACATGCTGTACAGGTTTGTAGTCTCAGAGAATTAGGCTATACCATATAGCCTAGGTGTGTAGTAGGCTATATCATCTTGGTTTGTGTACATGCACTCATAAGATACACAAAAGGATAAAATCACCTAATGATGCATTTCTCAGAAGGTATCCCCATTGTCAAGCAATGTATGGCTCTACATGAAATAAGTGCGGGGCATGGAATCTTGATTGTTGTAAGAGGAATGGGTAAAAAAAAATAAGAGGGAGCAGGAAGTCACAATGAGAATTTAACTCCAAATAAAGTGGTAGCAGTTGTAGTAGAACAACATAAGCAGATTCCAGATATATTTTTGAGGAAGCAGTGGTGGGACTCATTTTGAAATTTAATACGGCAAGTAAAAAGAGGCAAAGGGAGATCTCAAAGATCCCATCCACTTCTCTGATTCAAGTAATTCAACTAACTCTGACTTAAGTTTAATGATTACTTACAACAGAAAGATCAGACAGAGTAAGGTTAGGTATGGCTCAAAGACTGAGAGTTAGTTTTGGATATGTTAAGGAATTTAAGTTACCTTTTTGAGATCCATCAGATGTCAATGAGAAGTTGACTACAAAAAGAGTCTTGGGAATATAAATTTGAGAGTCACTGCCTTTTTTTTTTTTTTTTTTTTTTTTTGAGATGGAGTCTCCCTTTGTTGCTCAGGCTGGAGTGCAATGGTGTGATCTTGGCTCACTGCAACCTCCGCCTCCTGGGTTCAAGTGATTCTCCCACCTCAGCCTCCTGAGTAGCTGGGACTGCAGGCGCATGCCACCATGCCTAGCTAATTTTTGTATTTTTAGTAGAGATGGGGTTTCACCATATTGGCCAGGCTAGTCTTGAACTCCTGACCTCATGTTCCACCCACCTCCACCTCCCAAAGTGCTGGGATTATAGGTGTGAGCCGCTGAACCTGGCTTAGAGTCACTGCCTTCTAAATGGTATTAAACATCAGGAAAATAGATGCAATCATCTAGTGAGAAAGACTAGAATGAAAACTGAGGATAGTCTGAAGTCAGACTATAGAATTCCAACATTTAGAAATAGAGTAGGAAGCAACTGTTGTAGAACTGGGGAGGAAAGCAGTTCAGAGGATAGAAAACAACCCTCAATTAGAAAGTGTGATGTTTAGACCACACACAAAAATGATAAGCTTGTTAAGCTAACAACTAAAAGACCCATTGCTTTTTGGCTAGACTTCTGTGATTTTAGCAAAAGGTGTTTTTTGGGAAAAGTAAGGGGTGACTCCCAACTGATGTGAGTTAAAGAGGGAGAGGTCGCTAGGTGCAGTGGCTCACGCCTGTAATCCCAGCACTTCGGGAGGCTGAGGCAGGCAGATCACCTGAAGTCATAAGTTCAAGACCAGCCTAAACAATATGGTGAAACCTGTCTCTACTAAAAATACAAAATTAGCCAGGTATGGTGGCACGTGCCTGTAATCCCAGCTACTCAAGAGGCTGAAACAGGAGAATTGCTTGAACCTGGGAGGTGGAGCGTGCAGTGAGCTGAGATTGCACCATTGCACTCCAGCCTTGGCAACAAGAGTGAAACTGCTTCTCAAAAAAAAAAAAAAGAGGGAGAGGCAGGTAAGAAAGTAGAAACACTATAGTGGTATAGCAGGTGATGAGAATTTTGGCTACACAGAGGAAGCCAAAAAGTGAGTAGGGCTAGAAAGAGATGTGAGCAAAAAAAGTTGTTTTTTTTTTGTCTTTTTAAAAAGGTATGAATTATTAGAGCTAATTGGTAAGCTGTACAGGAAGATCCTATGGATGGGATAGAACAAGTACACAGGTGGAGAGGGGATAACTAAAGAACAAAAGTCAGAGGAGTACTATTGGTATTTGAGAAGACAAGAGATCTCCATTGACTGCAAAGAAGAGCAGCCTAAGATGGTCCAGATGGAAGGAGACTTAGTCAAAAGAAGATGAGGTTAATATGGGAAAGAATGAGGGTGAAAGATTTTATAATTATTTTTAGCAAATTTGATATATTCTTACTAATTATAAAATCTTTTAAAATAAACTACATGTGTACATTTACATAAGTTTATACATGTAAATTTATATTACATTTTTATTAAAAAAATAAACAAATATGGTTAAATATACAGCCCATTGGGCAATGCAGTATCCCTTTGACATTTTGTCTTATAAAGCAATTGATAGCTCTTCTCGTGTTAAAAGACCTAAATGACAATCTTGACTTGTATTTTAACGATAGAAGTAAATGCCAAACTTGTGTAAATGTCTGAGTGCATTTGATGAAATATACTGCTAGAAACCATCAAAAGTTGGAGGGCTTATGGCTCTAATATAAAGCCAGCTTTACTCTGTCTGCAGAAATCTGGTAATACATGCAGTAAAACCTAACAGCCCAATAAAGAATGCTATTTTTGATTGTTTTCTTCTCCACAGTCTCACATTTGCCCAGGATTTTAGTTTAGTCTCCTTTGTTTTGTAAAATACATCGGCAAGGAGCTATTACATAATATTTGCTTATTTTAACAAACCTGAAAAAAAGTGTTTTCTTCCTACATTGTCAACTTTAATGATTTATTCTCTTCCTCTCATCCTTCAATTCTAACTTAAAAACTCTAAAATCCGGTTTTAGTTCCACTGAGAACCAAATGAGTCATTATTAGGTGTTGTGATCAGAGATCTCTCTTTCTCTCTTTCTTTTTTTCCTTCCCTTTTTTTCCTATGCTTTTTTTCTTCATTTCTCTTTTGACCTGCCTACCAATCTGCCTGAAGATTTGAAGATGAAAAGAAGTGAGCCATAAATATTTTTCCAAAGCCACTTTTAGTTCTCTGACTCAACATCATTGTAAAATAATCAATATTCTCATCAATAAGTTTGGAACCAGGAAAAAGAGAAAACTTGACAGCAAGTGTGTATACAATCCAATTAGCCAAGGCAGCCCCTTACCTTCCACTGGGGTTTAGTGGCTGGCATTTGTTCAGAATGCCCACAAACTAGCCTTATTTTAGAGCTGTACTTGGAAAGCTGCCCAGAATAGAAATCCTAATTATAGGTCTAATGGCAGTGGCAGTATCAGGAAATGCCAAGACAGTTTTCGGAACAGGAGACTAATGAGGCTTATTCTATCTTTACTTATTTGGAACTTTTGGAAAAATTTAAACAATAAGTAACCTTTGAGTTGTAGAAAAGAAAACTAGTACTTTTTCTAAACAATATAATTGAAATTTAATCAGTACCAAATGGAATTTCATAAAGCTACCTGATCTCTTCTATTTTAAGTGCATTTATTAAACTATATCATTCTATGCAAATGGTAGTTATGTTCTTAAATTGTGTTACCAGTATGCTTAAGCATCCTCGTAAGTGGTCATGATGCAATCAATCTCCTTTCCTTTGCTACTCCAGAAACTCACAGTTAGGATATTTACCTTCTCATATTTAGCTGAGTATTGCATGTGACAACTTATGTTGACTTTTTCTTGCTTTGACTTTAATGAGGATTTTCTTCCTTGAAAGTAATGGCCCATTTTGCAGAATCTCATCAGAAAAGTTAAAAGCCAAACCAAATTAGAATAGCCAACACATTTCTAAAGCAGTGCAGAACAAATTTTCATAATGCTTTTCTCAGCTTTAATAAGAAATGTACCTTCACTGAAATGAAGTAATTCTTGTCAATGGACAGCTTGGCATTAGGATTAAGTATTGGGATAAATCATACTTTTGGGGAAATCTCAGCTTCAGGAAGGAAAGGATTCTTAAGTTAGACTTTAAAAAATGAGAAACATTCAGAAGGCAGTTCTGAGTGCCATTCTCACTCAGGGAACCGTAATGATGTAGGGTCATTGTGAACATCTCCTAAAATACATTATTTTCTATTTTCTTTTGCCCCTGTCTCTGAATTATTATCTCCTCGTTTTTTTTTTTTTTTTTTTTTTTTAAATCGTTCCCTTGTTCTCAATGTCGGCCTGCCTGCTTTCTCATTTTTATTTATCATGGTCCCTAAAATCAAGGATATAATTTGGAAGGCCGTCGTGCTAGGTTTCAGGATTTTGCAATTTGACAACGGCACATTACTGAATGGTATGTGTGATATAATACCAGCATTTTCCACCAGTAGCAACTCATGTTATAATTTTAGGAAAAGAAGAAAAAGAAAAGACCACGTATATGTGAAAATAGTTCCACGTATATGTGAAAACTTAGCTGCATTAAGCATTTTACCAAACATTTTCATGTACTTTATCTCAAATGTCATCTTTTTGGCAATATGAGATTTTTACCAATAGAGATAAATAGTGCTATAAGAGATGTGTGAGCAAGGGAGAAAATAATTTGTATAGTACAGTAATTATCTATAATTTAATATAATAAATTGCCTACACACACACACACACACACACACACACACACACAAAGGACCTATATGGAGTGTGTACATATGTATTTAAAATAACCTAAACAGTTATCATTATAATTTCCCACAAATAAATTACTTCTTTTTCTTAAGTTAAACACAAAGAACAAAATTTTCTTTCTAACTTTAAGCAGAAACTATTTTACATGCAACTCCCCAGGAGAGTCTTAGAAATGACAAGCCAAATCTAAGCCCACAGCATATCATCTGACTGTCAACAATCTGACTTTTGACCATTCATGTCATATTGTAAATGAAATGACTGCTTGACTAACTCTTTGAGATGGCAACCAGCTGTGCAATGGTTGGTTACTCATTGCATTTTAATTAGTACTTGCTCTCCATAAGAGAGGATTAAAATTGTTACAAATGTTTGCTAAGAAACTAAAACATTTTATTCTTGGAAGCATTTTTGACATAGTGTGTTGACATCAGAGAAAAAAAAGCAAAAGTCTCTATGACAATGTCCTTTGGCTGTAATCTATCAAACTTCAATTAACAATTTTAACTTGGTCTGTATTGGCACTAAGAAAGATACTCTGAATTTAAGTTACAAGATTATTTTCTTCATTTCCAACATGTTTTTGATGACCACATTGTAAACCTTTCTGATGCACATTGTTGTTGCAGAAAACAGTCAAATTGCTTAAACCGTTTCACCGAGGAAGTAAAATACATTTTTGTGCAAAGGGAGAATTAAATTGAAATCTTAAAAATCTGAGATATATATTAAAAGGCAATGATAAATTACACTGTAGTTGTTTTTGTCTTTCAGAAACTGAGGAGCAGCCAAGATCTATTTTTACTTCATTTATCAGAACTATCACATAGCAACTTGATAGTTTTAAACAATTAGACACTTGATCTTTTTGAAAGATCTTTTGCCTCTCTTATCTTTCAACATTTAAAATGATTTAAGAATACTATTTTTTAAAAGAAAATTGAGAGTAAAAGGAACTGAATTAAAGTTCAAGAAATAGGAATATATCTACCAGCCTCTTACTTTGCTGTGGATCATATGGGAAAGTCTTTTTATTTGCATTGAGATGTGATTCCTCCATGAAAAGCCAGATACACCCTGTCTTAGTTTGAAAAAATAATTTAGGTTCTTAGGCCTGGGATGAATAAGGCCTTTCCTGTGTAGAAATAGCATTAAACTTAAAATTTCCATGTATTATAGTTATGTTTTTGTTTATTTTGATTTTTCATATGGAAGTGCTTTTAAATTTACCTTACTATTGGGCTTCTTTACGAACCTCAATTTGAAATGGTCCTAAAGTTTTCCTCCTATTTTTTATGTTATCTAGGTGACATAAAATGAATGTGTACACATGAATGGCTTAAGGCTGTATTAGCTGGAATAAAAATTGGCACTTTGCTTATTCTTGTTTTGCTTTATTGAATCACAGAAAGTTTGGGCCCAAGGGATATTAATAATAGTCCACTTTTTTAATATTGCAAATGATCAAAGACATTAAGAAGGTTTGATTGGGTTACCCAAGGAGATGCATGAAGATGGTGAGCACCTAACACATAACTGACAAAATATTCTCATGGGTTTCCACTGTTCTACAGTGTAATTCTCCTGAAGACTTTTTTGCTATTAGAAGTCACTCTTGGCTTTAACATTATCCAATCAAATTATTTTACTGAAGCTTTCAAATTCTGTGAAAGTTCTGATACATGAATATTTTGATACATCTTTTTACAAAGTTTAGTTTCACAATAAGATAATGGCACCTGAAGTCAGCCTAAAGGCAGATGAAACAATATCTCTCATTATAATTCTTGGGATGTTTCCTCATAAAGCTACTGGTTCAGATAACAGTCTATAAATGACTAAAAACAAGGTCACAACTTTGAAGAGTAAGACATTTACTTACTTACAGTCAGCTCTTGTCACAAAAAAATAAAACCTAAACCTACAGATATACAAAGGGTAGACTTCGATCTAAGGCAAATTTTATATTGCCATTGATGAATTAGAGGTTCAGTTACATAGATTTTAGTAAACTGGTACAGCATTATGCATTGTCATGCAACAGGCATGACCAAGTTCCAGCAAAATATAGCATACATAAAGAAACACAAAACAATGAAATATGTTACTTTTTCTGGGTGAATTTTTAAAATGGAATCATCACCTAAGCTTGTGCTTATTGATAAGTGATTGTGTTTAACGACTTTCACATGCAATAAAAGTCTATCTTCCTATTTGTCTGTTTATAAAAAGTTATATTCATGTAAACAGTGCAATCATACCATTCATCTCTCAGGAAGAGATTTGGTCATTTAATTTCCATTTAATACTTCACACTTTAGATTATGACTAAAAATACTTATATCTGTTTGTTAAATAAGCATAAGTAAAATATTCTCTGCTTTGCTTCTGACTTGCATTTGAAAATATAATTGTTGTCTCTTTTTCAAGGATGAGTGATCAAATAATTCATACAAATTACTGTGTTTCCTCCCATTTTTATATTCACCATTAAAATCATTAAAATTTCAATAATTAATAATGATTTATTTCTGCTTGATATATAAGGTAATGACACGTAACTGGAGTTCCATTATGGCATTCATATAAATTTTTAAAATCTCTTTTAAATGGCTCATGTTAATTTAAACCTTAAGCTAATTTTATACCATTTAATATTTATTAATTATTTCTAATATAAGACCCAACATACTTCCAAAAATTATAAAACACACCTCACAATAGAAAATATATATGAAAAAAACTATTAAAATATTTTTAAAGTATACAATGTAAGGGAAAGAAGTAAAATACTAAGTCCAAAGTCAGAAACAATAAATGTTCGGAAAGCTATTATAATTGAATACAGTCACATGCCACATAATAAAACTCAGGTCAATGGCAAACACATATGACAGTGGTCCCATTAGATTATAATGGGGATAAAACATTCCAATTGCCTAGCGACACGGTAGCCATGATAATGTCATAGCACAACACGTTACTCACCTCTTTGTCATGATGCTGCTGTTAAACCCAACAATACAAACAAACAAACAAAATGTGGCACTGTCAGCTGTATAAAAGTGTATCATATAAAATACATATGAAGTAGGCCCTCCGCATCTGTGAGTTCTGCATCCATAGATTCAACCAACAGTGGATCGAAAATATTTTTAAAAAATTGCATCTGTACTGAACATGTATAGATTGGTTTCTTGTCATTCTTCCTTAAACAATACAGTTATAACAACTATTTACATAGTACTAGATATTACTGTCTGTATTAGTCCACTCTTCCATTGCTATAAGCACCTGAGACTGAGTAATTTGTAAAGAAGAGGGGTCAAATGGACTCACAGTTCTGCAGGCTGTACAGGAAGCATAATGCTAGCATCTGCCCAGCTTCTGGGGAGGCCTCAGGAAACTTGCAATCATAGTTAAAGGTGAAGGGGGAGCAGGCATGTCACCTGGTGAAAGCAGAACGGAGAGAGAGAGGGGAAGTGTCAAAACTTTTCAATAACCAGATCTCATGGAAACTCATGCACTATCATGAGGATAGTACCAACAAGATGGTACTAAACCATTAATGAGAAATCCACCCCCATAATCCAATCACCTCCCACCAGGTTCTAGAACCAAATGTCCCACAGATAATAAAGAATAGCAATAGTTGATAATGATAATAAATGACTATGTTACTGGTTGACATACTTACTATACTTTTATTGCTCTAGAGTGTATCCCTTCTAGGTATAAAATTTTAAAAAATTAACTGTCAGACAGTTTCAGGCAGGTCCTTCAGGAGTTATTGCAGAATAAGGCATTGTTATCATAGGAGGTGACAGCTCCATGAGTGTTACTGCCCATGAAGCCCTTCCAGTGGGGCACCCTGTGGAGCTAGAAGACAGTGATATTGATGACCTTGACCCTGTGTTGGCCTAGACTAATGTGTTTAAGATTTTACCAAATAACTTTAAAAAGTTAAAAATAAAATTAAAAACACAGAAAAAGCCTCATGAAATAAGAATACAAAGAAAAGGCCGGATGCAGTGGCCTATGCCTGTAATACCAACACTTTAAGAGGCCAAGGCAGGCGGATTACCTGAGGTCGGGAGTTCGAGATCAGCCTGACCAACATAGAGAAACTCCGTCTCTACTAAAAACATAAAAAAATTAGCCAGGCATGGTGGTGCATGCCTGTAATCCCAGCTACTGAAGAGGCTGAGGTAGGAGAATCACTTGAACCTGGCAGGCAGAGGTTGCAGTGAGCCAAGATAGTGCCATTGCACTCCAGCCTGAGCAACAAGAACAAAACTCCATCTCAAAAAAGAAAAAAAAAGAATATAAAGAAAATACTTTTGTATAGTTACACAATGTGTTTGTGTTAAGCTAAATGTTGTTATAAAAGTCAAAAAGTTAAAAACTTCAAAGTTTATAAAGTAAAAACATTACAGTAAGTTGACTATTATTGAAGAAAGAAAAAATATTTTGTATACATTTAGTGTAGTCAATGTGTATAGTATTTACAAAGTCTACAGTAAAGTACAGCAATGTCCTAGGCCTTTACATTGACTCACCACTCACTCACTGACTCACCCAGAGCAACTTCCAATCCTGCAAGCTCCCTTCACAGTAAGTGCCCTATATAAATGTATATTTTTTTTACATTTCGTATTGTATTTTTACTGTACCTCGTTTATGTCTAGATACATACAGACCATTGTGTTACAAGTGCCCACAGTAATCAGAACAGTGACAGGCTACACAGGCTTGCAGCCTAGGAGCAACGGGCTGTACCATGTAGGCTGGGTGTGTAGTAGGCCGTACTATCTAGTTTTCTGAGAGTACAATCTGTGATGTTCACACTACAACAAAATCGCCTAATGACATTTATCAGAACGTTTCCCTATCATTAAATGACTCATGTCTGTTCTAAGTTTAAATTTTACTTTTACTAAAGGCAATGTGGAAGACTATTTAAAGCAATTCCATAGTGAGACTTCTCCCACCAGCATTTTCAAAAATCTACACGTATGGACACTCCCTTAAGCAACTATAGGCATGAAGAATCAGCGGAGGCACATTAGTTGAGACAAAGTGCAGACTGGAAACATCTAGGGACAAGTTTTTCCATCTAAATGGGGCCTTGGGGACTTCATGGGGGTTCGGGGATTCCAAGCACGGCTTGGAAATGAGCTACATAAGCTACAATCATAAGCAGCATGATTATGGAGACAGGGAACTCCTACGATACACTGCCTGCAAGCTGGAAAACCAGGAAAGGTGATGGTATAATTCAGTCTGAGTCTAAAGCCTGAGAAGCCAAAGGCATAACTCCAGTCTGAATGGAAAAGGCCCTAGAACCAGAAAGACTGACATTCAAAATCAGGAGATAAGTGTCCCAGCTCAAAGAAAGAATTTGTCCTTCTTCGACCTTTTTGTTCTATTTGGGCCCAAGAGATCAGATAATGTTCACCCTCACTGGAGAGGGAAGATCTTTATTAATCTCCTGATGCAAATGCTAATCACTTCCAGAATAACCCTCACTAACATACCTAGAAATAATATTTTACCAGCTATCCCGATATCCTTTAGCCCAGTCATGTTGACACATGAAATTAACCATCACACATACTCTCTCAGAATCCTGTACATTGAACATAGGCAGGACTATTATTCCTGCCTGCCTCAGTGACTCCTTCTCATCCTTCCAGATACCATTTAAGCCTTCCTCTTCCAACAGGTTTACCTTCCTATCTCAGGTGGAGTTGGTGACTAGGAGCTAAGATGTATACCTCCATATTAGCATTTTCTATACTGTGCTTTAATTGTTGATTTACGTCTCTATTTTCTCCATCAGAGGTTGTGCCTATAATTCTTCTGTGCCTAACATATTATAGACAATAGATATTTGTCAGATTTAGGTTGAATAAATAAATAAGTGAAAGGATACTTTGGCTAAATCTTGAAGACTGAATAAGATGAGAAACATAAAGGAATGATAAACAAAGGCAGCAACACGTCTCAAAGTCTGAAAGCGTAAAATTGCATGAGATATACAGAAGAGAAAAGCCTTCCATATGGAAACTCTTAATGCTCACTTCATCACACATCTACTAAATTCAGAACCATATGGTTATGGGATTTGCTCAGAAGTGGCAGACAAAAAAGTGGGAAAGCTGAGGATTGTAACAGACACTGTTGGTTGCTTGTCTAGTAGCCATTCCTTTCTTCCTCCTTCTAACAAAACCTGCATTTAAAAATGTGCTTCAGGGTCCAGGCTCAGGAGGGAAGAAGTGGGCATCCTGTCATTCTAAGGCCACCAAGGTGGGTATATTCGCCTTGTTGATAATGGTGTAGACCAACGAGTATCTGATGCAACACACCCTTTCAAGTATGTGAAAGTCCACTCATGCAATTACGACTGGCAGGTACTTCACTAATTTGTATTGATTATTCACTACACACTAATTGGAATAATCTCAGGCTATTACTACTACTACTTAACAATTGTCATCTATTGAGCATGCTCTCTTTCCAAGCACTATAGCAGGTGTTTTACGCACCTCATGTATAAAGGAGCCTTATCAGCAAGGTCTTTGTTGAAGTGAGGAGCTCAGGACTGAAAATTTCTGGACAACCTATCAATGTTTACCAACTAAACCATTTTGTTCAATAAAATCCAGCGCATCTTAACCTCAGTTACTAGAAAGGGAAAATAACTCTTTTTCACATATAGTGAATTAGAAATCAAAGCGAGAGAGAAAGAGGAGAGAAATGAGAAATTTTATTAGACAGCTTCCTTCTCCATCTCAACCCTGTTTGCAAGGGAGAACATTCTGTATGACCTGGTATTCTCTAAATAAATGTGGCATTGATTTTACGAGCCCACCATGGCAAAGGCTTGGCTGCTCCAAGACCTCTATTTCAGTTACATGTTACTGCTTACTGGTAAGCCACCAGGTAGAGGTGAGCCTAAGATGAGGATTAGAGATTATAGATTCTCAAGACGAGGACTGTAGCAGATTCTCTTTCTGATGGCAATCAGCTCTCTTAGATTGTTCTCCCTCCAGTTCCTGCCTACAGCAGTGCCAGCTTGTCACAGATTCCTCTCCTTGAAAGCAGAAAGAGGAAAAGGGGAAGTGAGCTCATGTGAAGAGACCACATAAGACAGGAGGCCTTGTTTTATAAGGACCTGTCTCCTGATTAATCCAGTTCCCTTGGGAGAATACCAAAGTTTCTTCCTTTCCTAAATGTATACATATGAGTGTGTGCACTGACAGAAGTAGTATATGACAGATTTATTTGTATTTAAATTTTAATGATACTGAAAATACCAAAATTTTGAAAATTACCCATAAACTCATCACTTTACATACCACACATGTGTGCTTCAACACACACAGACCCACATACATGAAATAGGAAGCAAGCATCTACTTTAGCTCCTGTTATGTTTTAAAATGACCGCATTAGAAGTTTGGTGAGTTGCCACAGGGGTATGTTGGGGGGCAGGGAGGTTGGGGAAGGATAACACTGGGAGAAACGGCTGATGTAGGTGACTGGAGGATGGAGACGGCTAACCACCATGGCATGTGTGTACCTATGCAACAATCCTGCAAGATCTGCACATGTACCCTAGAACTTAAAGTACAATTAAAACAAAAAAAAGAAGTTTGGTGTGTTGCAAGTTTTTCTATGCGAATGAATGCATTTGCATATATGCCTATAGATGCATGTGCAGTTTTTACACAAATATAACCATGTGAAACACTTTGGTCTACAGGGATATTTTTTCCACATTAACAATGTATCACCAACATTTTTCTGGTCAGCATGTGCCCCTAATTTTCTTGTGGCTGTGGTGTGTTCTCTTTCATGAACGTGGCATGATTGATTTAAGCTATGCTTGCTATGCCATCCTACTCCTTCCAATACGTTTCAGTCTTTGGTAATATCTAATTGGTAATCATCACATCTTTTTCAAAATGTTTTGGCTATGTTGTCCTTATTTTTCCACATGAAGCTTAGAATAAGTTTCGAAAGGTTAAAGGAAAACAAATGCCTCATTTAAATTCATATTATAGCAAATGTAGATATTAACATGAGATGAATTAGTTAGCTAAAAAGAGTTTTTTTATATATATCCAGGACATGGCAAGCTTTTGCATTCATGAATGCTCAGCTTGTTTGATTGGCTTTATGTTCCCAAATAATGCTTTGTAGTTTTTATCTTAAATGTCAGACATGTGTAATGATAAATGGGTGCTAACAGGCATCCACAGAAATTTTGCAATTCAGTCCATCACATAATTTATAGATAAAAGATCAAATTAGCAGCCTTTGTGTTCTACTCTCAAATAATTTCAGTTATCAATATTTTAATAGTTGCAAAGTGGCACCTGTTTTTCTCATTGCCAATATTTTATTCAATAATGGAAACAATCCAAGTTTCAAGGATGTGCCTTTTCCCCTGGGAGGCTCAATAAAGCTACTAAAATTGTGAATGAAATGTGTGACCTACAATATGTATAGTTTTATTTCCCTAAATGGTTTCCCTGCAACAAAGTTTGACTGTCAGAGTTAGAAGTCCTAAACATTTCTTTTAAAGTTAGTCCTCTTAATGAAGTATTGATGAGGGGTCAACCAAGGCACTGATTAAAATTGTTCCTTTAGTTAAAAAAAAAAAAATTCTCTGTGTTCTCTATTGTTGTTCACTGATTTAGAAGAAAAAGTTGGCCATTCATAACACTTTGTGGCAGGATGTTTTTCTCATTGGGTCTTTTTCTGGTCTCTAGATTGCTGCTATGAGAATTTTCTCTGAAACAGTCTTGTCTTGAGCTAAAAGAAAGAACTGTAAGTCCTAGATTAAATTTTATCTCCTTGTAAACCCCAGAAAATCCAGATAACCCAGGTAATTATACCAGATAATTACCTTAAGTAATCAAATAATCTAGAAAACTATTCCAGATAATGTTAACACAGTATTCTGTCTTCATGTGAAATGTACTTTTCCAACACTCCTACTAAAATATTGTTATTCAACCAACTTTATACTTAATGGAGAAAATCTGAAAGCATTCTCTCTAAAAACTGGAACAAGAATGCTTACTTTCAACCCTTTTATTCAACATGCTACTAGAAGTTCTTGCCAGAGCAATGAGACAAAAGAGAAAAAAAAAGGTTCCCAAGTTGGGAAAGAAAAAGTCAATTTATCCCAGTTTGCTGATGACATGACCTTACATCTACAAAAACCTAAAGACTCTACTAAAAAACTATTAGATTTGATAAGTGGTTTCAGTAAAGTTTAAGGATCCAAAATTAATATACAGAAATCAGTAGTATTTCTATACACCAATAACAATCTAGCTAAGAACCAAATCAAGAAAGCAATCCTTTTTACAACAGCTACCAAAAAAATTAAACCCTAGGAATATTTAACTAAAGAGGTAAAAGATCTCTACAAGGAGAACTATAAAATACTGATGAAAGAAATCAGAAACATCCCATGCTCATGGGCTGAAAGAATAAACATTGTTAAAATGATCATACTGTCCAAAAGCAATTTACAGATTCAGTGTAACCCTTATCAAATTGCCAATGTCATTTTTCCACAGAATTTTTAAAAAATCCTAAAATTCATATGGAACCAAAAAAGAATCTGAACAGCCAAAGCAATTCTAAGCAAAAAAAAAGAAAAAGTTGGAGGCATCACATTAACTGACTTCAAATTACTCAAATTATATCACCAGGCTATAATAACCAAAACAGCATGGTATTGTTCTAAAAATAGACACAGAATCCAGTAGAATCCAGATATAAAGCCACACACATACAACAAACTGATCTCTGACAAAATTATTTAACAAAAATATACGCTGGAGAAATGACACTTTATTCAATTAGGGCTGGGAAAATTGGATAGCCATATGCAGAATAATAAGCCTGGACCCATACTTCTCACCATATACAAAAATGAACTCAAGATAAATTAAAGATCTAAATGTAAGATACAAAACTATGAAAGTTCCAGAATAAAACTTAGCAAAAACTCTTCTGAACTGGTTTCGGGGAAGAATTTATCACCAAGTCCTCAAAAGTAAGTACTACAAAAACAAAAATAGACAAATATTACTTAATTAAACTAAAAAGTTTCTGCACAGCAAAAGAAACAATCAACAGGGTAAACAGACAACCTACAGAATGGGAAAAAAATTTGTAAACTATGCATGCAATAAAGAGCCAATATCCAGAATCTATAAGTAGCTAAAATATCTAAACAAGAATAAAGCTAACACACCCATTAAAAGTGGGTAACACTATTATTAAAAAGACCAAAAAAAATAACAGATGCTGATGAGGTTGTGGAGAAAAAGGAAGCTTATACACTGGTGGTTGGATATTATGTTTACTATTCAGATGATGGGTACACTACCAGCTCAGCCTTCACCACTATGCAATACATGCATATAAGAAACCTTCACTTGTACCCTCTAAATAAACTTTAAAAATAAAATTTTGTGTTATGGAACAGCTAGAACCATGCCACTGCTCATGCTTCTTGTCAACTTTAAATACAAGAAACAACATTATGGAAAATATTTGCCTTATATGAAATTTTCAGTGTGTACACCATATGCGGACACTAAGAATTTGATCAAGTAATCTTACCATTAAAATGTTCTATCTGTCACACCTTGGCAGGAAAACAGAAACCACTCTGTTTGTTTTAGCAGGCAGGGATTTAAGAAAGAGAATTGGAAACTTAAAAAGCTGTTAATAGGACCAGAAGAAGAAAGGTCAGAGAATACCACTGCTGACCTTTTAGAAAATCAGAAAGCCTGGGAATTAAGGAAAATGTCCTTGAAGCTCCCAGTTGTCTACAGCAGTGAAGCAGGTGATTTGCAGGAGCTGACCCAGAAGACACTGCTTCAATTTTATCATTCAATTCTATTCCATCATTCAATTCTATCATTCAAATCTCTCATCACAGATCCCTTTGTTGGAATTAAATTTAAATCCTGCATCAAGGGAGTGTGGGAAACATAGGTTTGGGGCTTCAGACCATGAGCTACAGAGAGGATTTTAAAGGGCAGGGAATGTGCTCAATATCAGCAGAAGTAGCTCATCCAAAAATTCATTAGCATGATTCCTAAAGACTGCAGTTTTTCATTGGAGAATACACATATTTATTTCTAATTTGGTCAACACTTAATAATTTTCAGCTTGGTCAAATCTCATCTGGATGTCCCAGTTCCCTAATTACAAAATTCTGTGAGTAGGGCCTCATCTAGCATCCTCTGCTGGCATTTTGCTCTTGGAAAATGGTGTTAGCTGAGCTCGGTGGCTCACATCGGTAATCTCAACACTTTGGGAGGCTAAGGCGGGCAGATCCCTTGAGGTCAAGAGTTCTATACCAGCCTTGCCAACACAGTGAAACCCTGTCTCTACTAAAAATACAAAAATAAAAATAAAAACATAAGCAGGGCGTGGTGGCATGTACCTGTAATCCCAGCCACTCAGGAGGCTGAGGCAGGAGCATCACTTGGACCCAGGTGACAGAGATTGCAGTGAGCTGTGATCACTGTACTCCAGTCTGGGCAACACAGTAAGACTCCATCAAAAAAAAGAGGGAAAGGGAGGGGAGGGGAGGAGGAAAATGGTGTTAAAACGCCTCTTATAACTGACCTGGCAGAACTGACTTATATCCTCTTTACTTTCATTTTCTTTCACTGTGTAAGTGGAAAAATTAGTTATAAAACTTGGCTAGTACTTTCCCTAACAACAAACCAAATTAATACAGCTTCATTCTCTTGGGTCACATTTTTATACAAGAAGACTAACATGTTTCCAGTCTGTCTGGGTGGTTTTGGAGGGCTGAAATGCTGTGAGCTTTATTGAATCAGTCATGGAATTGATTTGAATCTTATAGAAAGTTCTCTCCATCTTCAAAGGCTTAATTTGGTTATTTATGGATGAATTTCATGCAGTTTTCAAAATATATTTTTTGTCTCCACTTCAATAAGACTGAAAGTTTGTATAATGTTGGATAGGTTCTAGCAACATTATTCTGAGTGACTATGGGAATCAGGATCCAGGAACTTTAGGCAAAAGATTTTCATTTATACCTCCTAATTTTTATCTCCTGTCTCCTTATAAAATGACTAGATCTTGAATTTTAAATATTTGTTAATAACAAAATCTCCACTGTAATCAAAAAAACTAAATCCCAAAATTATTATTCTCTTCTGCACATAGGAAAGAGTAATTATAAATTTAGGGAAATTACTAACATAGAAACCCTAAAAATGCTGAAATATACCAAAAGAAAAACAGTCACAAGTTAATGCTCTTCTATTTTAAATAATTGGAAGAAAAGTTTCAATTTAATTATCAATTACTCAGTTTTAAATTTCTTTGAATAATAATCTTCTGAATTTGATTGATATGCAAGAATACATTCTGTATGTTTCTGAATTTTGTGGACACAACTATGTTTTTGTTAAAAATTACATTATAGAATATGTTAAGAACATAGAAACTCATTTGTGATATAATATGTTAAGCAGATTTCAAAAGAACTTATTTTGATTCCATTATTAAAAAGGTAGAGGGATAAACTGTGCACTCGAAAACCACTGATTATCTCTGGTCAGTATTATTATGGCTGATTTTAATTTTTGTGGGTGTTTTCTGCATTTTCCTATATAACTTTCATTACAAAATACACTTACTTTCAAATAAAAGAGCCAATCTTTTTTTGGTAGTTTTCCCCAAAAAGCAAAGAAGTATCTTCCCCTAAATTTATATATTACAACAGATTTTTTACAAAGATACATTAATTTCTGGGGCAATGGATCATGCTTCCAACAAAGTTTGCTGTAACAATTGACTATACATAGGCCAAAAGAAATGAACTTTGATGAATGCTTTATACTATACACAAAAATTAAGTAGATTTTATATGTTAATTCTAAAATTACAAAACATCTAGAAGACAACAATGGAAAAAATCTCTATGATCTAGGGTTAGGTAAAACTTTTTTAGAGAGGATAGTAAAAGCATAATCTTATTTTTAAAAAGTGATAAGCTGAGCCAGGCGCGGTGGCTCACGCCTATAATCTCAGCACTTTGGGAGGCTGAGGCGGGTGGATCACGAGGTCAAGAGATCGAGACCATCCTGGTCAACATGGCGAAACCCCGTCTCTACTAAAAATACAAAAATTAGCTGGGCATGGTGGCGCGTGCCTGTAGTCCCAGCTACTCGGGAGGCTGAGGCAGGAGAATTGCTTGAACCCAGGAGGCGGAGGTTGCGGTGAGCCGAGATTGCACCATTGCACTCTAGCCTGGGTAACAAGAGCGAAACTCTGTCTCAAAAAAAAAAAAAAAAGTGATAAGCTGAACTTCACAAAAATGTAAAACTTTTGTTTGAGGAAGACACTATTAAAGGAATCAAAAGGCAAGTCAAAAACATTTGCAAACCGTATATCTGATAAAGAACATGTAAATAATATATAATTTTTAAAACTAAACAACACAATAAAAATTATGTAAGACTTAACAGTCACTTTACTAAAAATATGGACAGCAATTAAGTACATGAAAATATGTTCAACCTCATCAGTCATTAAAAATGCATATTAAAATTATAATTGGATGCAACTACACACCTATTAAGATTACTGAAATTTAACAATATTACAAATGTGGTCAAGGATGTGAAAAAATTGAAACAAATATTCAGTAAAGATTTGTGCACAAAATTCATAAAAGCTTTGTTTGTAGTAGTCCAAAATGTTAATGAATTTAAAGGCCCATGAACAGGTGAATGTACAAACAAATTGTGGTATATCCAATACTGTATATAAAATGAGTTACTTCTCACCAATAAAGTGGAATCAACTATTTCTATGTGGATGGACTAATGTGAATGAATCTCAAAATAATTCACTGAGATTTAATGAATGAAGCCAAACCAAGTGAGTGTATACTGTGTGATTCTGTTTACACATAATCATAATCCTAGAAAATGTAAAATAGGCCGGGAACGGTGGCTCATGCCTGTAATCCTAGCACTTTGGGAGGTCAAGGACGGTGGATCACGAGGTCAAAAGATCGAGACAATCCTAGCCGACATGGTGAAACCCCATCTCTACTAAAAATACAAAAATTAGCTGGGCATGGCAGCATGCGCCTGTAGTCCCAGCTACTAGGGAGGCTGAGGCAGGAGAACGTTAGGTCTTTTCTATTCCTTAAACAATGAACAACTGGCAATTACGTGTTTCTTGGTAATCATTCCACTAATAGTATTTATATAGCACTTAAGATACTAAGGTAACATTCTAAGAATCATGTTTGTAACAAAAGATATCTTGCATACTATTACATGAATATGGTTAAGAAAAAAATATTTAATTTTGTTATTTTTTGTATGCAGTCTTCATAAAGAACCAAGCAACATACAAACAAAAATTGTTTCTACTAGACTGAAGTAAGTATGAATATACACTCACTTCAGTCTAGTAGAGTGGCTTAATATTCCTACTTTAGTTATGCCTCCATGGAAAACCTTTCATTTTATCCTTTACAGTTAAATTTATTATAACAGAATAGTCCTTTTAGAAATATTGCCTTGGAGACTAAATTGTTTAGAAATACACAACTGCATCAAAACATTTCTCAGACTGACATGGAGAAATAAAGAGAAATTGACTGTAATTTTCATGAGGAGAGGCTTACCACTGTGCCACCAGTGTCTGACATGTTGCAGGTGCCCAGAAGCTCAAAGAACAAATATTAAGAGAGCTCAATGTCAAGCATAGCTCCCCTGTTAACCAGGTATGTGTCAACTTAGACAAATCATTTACCAATTCAGATTTCATTGCCCTTGTATAAAAAATTGCATGCTTCCAGTGGATCCTATTAATTGGGACTTTTAATTGCCATAGAAATTCAAATCAAACTAGCCAAGACAAACAAAAAAGAAAAACAAAAAATGTCAGTTAGGGAGCAGAATTTATTAACACAGTAGTTCTTGCTTCTTTGTATATTGGGGATTTTTAATACCCCAGATGCCTATCTTTCTTTACATGTCTGCTCATGAAGCAATCACTGGTACTAAGGGAATATAGTGTTCAGTTAGACAAGTCTAGTATCATATGTGTAACCCTTTATGGTGGTTGGGCAGGGGAGTGGGAAAGGAAGTTCCCTCTATCCAAATCTCATGGAATGGTTTTTCTTAGTAAAAGGAGTTTTCATATATAGATAGATATAGATATAAATAGATATTGATATACATGGTGGACACATAAAGGTAGCCAATGTCCATTATAAAGTACATGAAATAAATAGCCTCCCACATCTTGGACATAATTAAATGTCTGGCTCTGTTTTCAGGACTTAACACCTGCTAAATAGTTCTTATGTAGTGATATGGTTTGTCTGTGTCCCCACCCAAATCTCATCTTGAATTGTAGCTCCCATAATTCCCTTCTGTTGTTGAGAGGCAATCAGTGAAACTAAAAATACAAAAATACAAATACAAAATAGCAAAAATACAAAAATTAGCTGGGCATGGTGGTGCACTCCTGTAATCTCCGCTACACGGGAGGCTGAAGCAGGAGAATCGCTTGAACCTGGGAGGCTGAGGTTGCAGTGAAACAAGATTGCACCCCTGCACTCCAGGCTGGACAACAGAGCAAGATTCCATCTCAAAAAAAAAAAAAAGAAAGAAAAGAAAATGCTCCATCTTCAAGTGTATGGAGAATTTCTATAAAATTGAAACTTACTATATTTTCTCTTTCTGTGGTGAACTGAATGCAATAAAATAGCATTGAATTAAATCAGAGGCCATTTAGATCGGATGTAATAAAGATCTTCTTGGCTTTCAGAACTGTAACAGAGTAGGATTCCTCCAAGGGAAGGCTAGGTATTCTTTGTTCCTCACGGTCGGAAGAAGAGGAAAGGAGGAGGAGGGGGAGGAAGAGGAGGAGGGGGAGGGGGAAGAGGGAGGAGGTAGGAGATAATTGAATCATGGAGGCAGTTTCCCCTCCATACTGTTCTCGTGGTAGTCTCACAAGATCTGATGGTTTTATAAGGAGAAATGCCTTTCACTTGGCTCTCATTCTCTTCTCTTGTCTGCCACCATGTAGATGGGCCTTCCGCCTTCCGCCATAACTTTGAGGTCTTCCCAATGAAATCCTGTCATTTGCAGCAACATGGATAGAATTGGTGGACATTATGTTAAGTGAAATAAGCCAAGCACAGAAAGATAAATATTTCATGTTTCCACTCATACGTGGGAGATTTAAAAAACTGATCCTATGAAGGTAGTGAATAGAATGATGGTTACCAGAGGCTAGGAAGGTTTGTCAGGGTGGGGAATGAAGAGAGGTTGGTTAACGGGTAAAAAGTATAGTTGGATAGAATGAATAGAACTCTAATGTTCAGTAGTGCAATAGGATGACTATGGTTAACAATAATTTTTTGTATATTTTCAAATAGCTAGGAAGAGAAGACTTAACAATATTCCCAACACAAAGAAATAATAAATATTTAAGGTGAATGATACTCCAATTACTCAGATTTGATTATTATATACTATACACTTGTATCAAAATATCACATGTACCCTCTAAATATGTATAACTATTATGTGCTTACAAAAATTAAAGAAGAAATACCATGTGCAGGTATTAGTCATTTTATGGCATGATATTTTCTTACTGAAAACAAAAACTGTGAGATACCTCTATGTTGCCAGAGAAGCTTGCAGAAATTTGCTTTTCAGTATAATTTCTCTTATTCCACACGCAATCCCAAATACTTTGTCCTCAAATGGACTTGATTAAAGCTGTGCTTTTACTGTTTCTTTGTTTAGCCTGAACTAACCACACAGGCACACTTAATGCTAACTGCTTTGGAGCAGTGTCTGCGCAAAAACACTCTTCTAGACACAGGCCGTTGTCTTGACTGTGACGATCTGAAAGAGGAAACTCAGCCTGAGAGACCCAGGTTTGCTTTCCTAAGAACAAAGTCAGTCAGTGATCACTTCTGAATTACTGTGCTAACTCAGATTAATCTAGAGTAAAGTTGTATATTTTTCAAGGCCCATATGTTTTGAGTATGTAAGTGCTAAACATTGTAAATAAGGTTCATAAAGTAGGATCAAAATACATGCCTAGTTAAAAAACAAAAATAATCAGCCAGATACGACGGCTCACACCTGTAATCCCAGCACTTTGAGAGGTCCAGGCAGGCGAACCACCTGAGGTCAAGAGTTCAAGACCAGCCTGGCCAACATGGTGAAACCCCATCTCTACTAAAAATACAAAAAATTAGCTCGGCGTAGCGGCACACACCTATCATCCCAGCTACTCAGGAAGCTGAGGCAGGAGAATTGCCTGAACCTAGGAGGCAGAGGTTGCAGTGAGCCAAGATTGTGCTATTGCACTCCAGACTGGGCAACGAGAGAGAAAATCAGTCTCAATAATAAATAAATAAATAAATAAATAAAAATAAATCACATGGCCAGAAAAGCAACAGAGATGAGAGAATTTTGAAAGCATCAAGAACATGTTTTACTGAGAAAATTATTACTCCTCCAACATAATCTAAAAATCATTTCCGAAAGATTTTTGTCAGGGTTTCTTAGGCTACAGAAGGAAAACCTGGAGTGGTTTAATGACCATCTTCAAGTATATGAAGGATTTCTATGAAGTTGAAACTTACTATATTTTCTCTTTCCATGGTGAATTGAATGCAATAAGATAGCACTGAATTAAGTCAGATGCAATTTAGATCTGATGTAATAAAGATCTCCTTGGCTTTCAGAATTGTAAGAGTAGGATTCCTCCAAGGGAAGGCTGGGCACTCTTTGTTCCTCATGGTCAGAAGAAAATGCAAAGAGGAGGAGGTGGAGGAAGAGAAGCAGGGGGAGGGGGAGGGGGAGGTGGGGGAGAGAGGAAGAGAGGGAGAGAGGGAGAGGGAGGAAGTTGGAGAGAGGGAGGAGGAGGAGGAGAAGTGAAGGAAGAAAGGAAAAGCGTACACTACTTTTCTCAGTTCCCTGGGCTGAAATGGTTGTAACTGCTGCACAAGTACTAGGCGCTAGTTCTATTGCATTGATCATCATTCCTACCTTTTGTCTCCAATCATCTTTGATGGAGAACCAGTTTTAGCCTGGACTGCAAGATTTCTAAACTACTGCCAAGAGGTTGTAAAGAAACTGAATGGAGTTTGGAGCAATATATCTAGGGCTGCTGATGTCACATGTGATGTAACTTAATCCTAAATCACTCAGAATCTAGGCAGTGTGGTGAAGCAGCCAATCGTATAACTTGGTGACCACAAGGATGGATCATGTCCTCCCGTGGAGTGAAAGTAATACCAGGATAGGAAATGAGAATATAGGGGAAGCAAACACAGCCCTCCTTTTTTCTGGGACCGGAGTCCATATTGTGATATGAAGGCATGGAAGTGGCAGTCTATTTCTGGTGTTCGGATTTGAGGAAGCAGCTTTACCAAAGAAAGAAGTGACCCAGGAGACCCTGTTATAAACTTTCCCTTCTGTTGTAATGCCCTCCACAGGAAGTTACACCTGGACATATGGACAGGCATGGCTGAAGCCTCAAATGTCCTGAGATGTCTCGAAAAAGAGACTAAAAGAATAAATGTGGTAAACACTCAAAGACAAAGAGGGTAGGAGGTGACATAGTGATGTGCGCTAGCAAGCTATATTTGAAACTGCAAAGCAGATAGGGGAACGGTAAATGATCTAGGAGGGGGAGAAAGTGGAAAGCTAGTGCCCAAATACAAGAAGCCATTCAAGAAACATGCCGATACACCTCCCAGAACCCAGGAAAGGCTAAGAGCTGCAGGCAGAAATTGTGATACCAAGTAGGGCAAGGTATGAGAGACTGAAGATAGCTAAAACACATGAGGCTGACACTTTAGACATGGAACTGTCAGAGGAGCTAGTCCCCCTTTCACCTTGTTCAACCATGGTGACTACTCCTTCTGTACCCCTGGAAGAAGGGAGAGGTTTAATCTCTGCAGAAATTGTACCAGAAAGGTCTTGACTTAGAGACAGGCACAGAGGGTATGGGGTGATATGTAGCACTCATGCCAAAGAATGAGACCTCTTCCCTCATCCAGACTAATTATGCTCTGCTCATCCAGGCAGAGGATTGGAGAATCTTCTCTAAAGAAAAAGAAAATGATAGATTTGGGGATACCTCAATATTATAGCTGATCTGACAGCTTTACTGCCTTACTTCGTAGGCAGTTGGAAATCATTCTAACTCTGAAAAGAAGACCAAAACTCACAAAAAGACACCACCATCCATAGACAGTAACTCAAAATAAGAGAGAAAATGCATGGAGCAGAAAAAATGTTTAAACTATTATTCTTAGAAATATAATTAAAGATACTGAATTCATGAAGTAAAACCATGATGTCATTTAAAAAAAATAGTTAAGCAGTATGAGAAAAATACATACAATAGATGAAAGTTTAAATTTTTTTCAAAAAAGAAGAAGTTAAAGTTAATGAACCCACAATACAGGATAAAACAATAAAGGGTCAACAATAGGAGAGAAGAAAATTAATTTTTCGTGAATATTGACTGAGTTCACTCACCCACAGTGGTACCATTTTCAGTATCCCACTTTCACAGATCCTTGGACTTTGAGAATTCTGGATCATGTCAGAGAAAACAAATATAAATCAGATGGGCAGCATCTTGAGACCCACTGAGTCACATTTGAAATAGGCTGTTCAAAAAGCCACCTTTTGACTTAACATGGGTCTCAAAGAGCTCTGCTGAGAGCACAGCAATACATCAGCCTCGCCAATGGAAAGCCCCTTCTAATCAAAATGCAGTCATCACTAGATTGCATTTTCTGGAGAACTGGGGTACATCAGCTTGTCACAAAAACCACTGGTCTTTGCCTTCCATCCCATCCTTATGAACTCTTGGAGCCTTAGGGTCTTCACTGGCCTCCCTTAGGGAGTTAGATACAGAGACATTCTAGCACTTAGGCATTTCTCCATGACCATGTTAGAAGCAGAATTATATAGATACTATATTTCAACCAGGAAAGGGTGAAAAATACTCTCAGACAAGGAAAACAGAAGTTACTTATTAGTGGTTCTGTTTCATATGTAAGGAAAATGTGGTTGATAAGCTTAAACATTTCTTATTTATGAAGCAGTTGGTCACTTCCTATTTCTAAGTGCCAAGCCCAGAAGAATAACACATCCCCAACACAGTTCAGATCTCCTCTTGAGGAACAGGCGTATTTCTATAGCCCCAACTCAGCATCTTTCTGAAGACAGCTAGACATACTTTCAAGGTTTATTGCTTTGATTTCTATGCTATGTTAACCATTCTCTTTTTAAATGCTTTCTTATTACTGAAGATTAAATACAGTCAAGCTGATCTTAATTAAGAATATATAATTCATAGGTGGTAACACTATTTCCCTCACTTCTAAATTGTTGGAGAAACCACCTACATATAGAAGTGTAGTTCTATTTAGCATAATCTTATGCTAAATTGTTCTCTGGTTTAAACTACTATGATATCTACAGAGGTTTCATTAAATACATCTTTTCATAACTCTTAAACGATTCCAAAATAAAAAATAGCATGACACAATACCTTTTAAATAAAAGCATGTATAAAATTTTAATACTCATGGAATTTTTACTAATGAGAAGGAGAAAAGACATCCCAGAACATCTATATGTCAGAAACGTAGTGAAAGTATTTTCTTTTCCATTTCTTTTTATTATTATACTTTAAGTTCTGGGATACATGTGCAGATTGTGCAGGATTGTTACATAGGTATACACATGCCATGGTGGTTTGCTGCATCCATTCCCCCATCACCTACGTTAGGTATTTCTCCTAATGTTGTCCTTCCCCATTCCCCTCACCCCCTGCTATCCCTCTCCCAGTCCCTCCACCCCCCAACAGGCCTCAGTGTGTGATGTTCCATCCCTGTGTCCATGTGTTCTCATTGTTCAATCCCCACTTATGAGTGAGAACATGTGGTGTTTGGTTTCTTTTCTTGTGTCAGTTTGCTTTACATGTCTGCTCATCATGAGGCTTTCAGCTTCATCCATGTCCCTGCAAAGGACATGAACACATCCTTTTTATGGCTGCATAGTATTCCATGGTGTATATGTGCCACATTTTCTTTATCCATTCTAACACTGATGGGCATTTGGGTTGGTTCCAAGTTTTTGTTATTGTAAACAGTGCCACAATGAACATACATGTGCATGTGTCTTTATAATAGAATGATTTGTAATCCTTTGGGTATATATACAGTAATGGGATTGCTGGGTCAAATGGAGTTTCTATTTCTAGATCTTTGAGGAATCGCCACACTGTCTTCCACAATGGTTGAACTAATTTACACTCCCACCAACAGCATAAAAGTGTTCCTATTCCTCCACATCCTCTCCAGCATCTGTTGTCTCTAGATTTTTTAATGATCACTATTCTAACTGGCATGAGATGGTATCTCAATGTGGTTTTGATTTGCATTTCTCTAATGATCAGTGATGATAAGCATTTTTTTCATATGTTTTTTGGCTCCATAAATGTCTTCTTTTGAAAAGTGTCTGTTCATATCCTTTGCCCACTTTTTGATGGGTTGTTTTTTTCTTGTAAATTTGCTTTAGTTCTTTGTAGATTCTGAATATTAGCCCTTTGTCAGAATGGGTAGGTTGCAAAAACTTTTTTCCCATTCTGATGGTGCCAGTTCACTCTAATGATTGTTTCTTTTGCTGTGCAGAAGCTCTTAAATTTAATTAGATTCCATTGTCTATTTTGGCTTTTGTTGCCTAGGCAGTACCATTCATGACATAGGCATAGGCAACGACTTCATGACTAAAACTCCATTTCTTAAATTTTAAAATTGAGTCTGTATTGACTTTTCCATGACATGAAACTTGAAAAAGCTAAGACTTTTTTTTAATCAACTGATCATAGCTTCCCACCCAAGTTAAATAAAATATTTAAAATGTTAAGAATCATAATATAAATAAAACGGACAGTTTCTCAATCCTAACATGCATTTCTTAAAAATCCAAACCTAATTTTCTGTTAACTGAACTTTTCAGTATACTTTCCTTTACTTGAGAAAAACTTGAAAATTTTTCATAACTTGTTTTTCTCCCTAGTTCATTTCTGTGCCTTATTTAAGCAATTCCTTTGAAAATCAGAAACTTGGCATTGTTCTTTGTATTTCTGAAAAGAATCCTCCCTCCCACAATTGTTCTTTGGTAAGAAATGCTGATTACGATTTCTCTAAAGAAGTTTTATTAAATGTATCTTTTCTTAGCTTTTAAAAGATTTCAAAATAAAAATAACATGATTTGATACAGTGATTTTTAAAATCAGGGCATTTAGAAAGTTCTACTTGCGGGAAGGAGGAAGGCGATTTGTTAAAGATTGTTAAGCACTTGCCAGGCATGTTATCATTTTCCCCTTGGAGAACATCAATCACGGTAAGGCCAGATCTTCCCCGAACCTTTCTGTCTGCAAACCATTAATCTGCCTGGTCTCTTATTTATTTAGTTCACTTTGCAGACTGGAATAATTCCCTCTGCTTAAAGACCAGTACAAATTTTATCATCAGCTAAAAGCCTAGAACTGTCTTCGTTAAGACTCTGCCCAGTTTTGTGAGATTTTAACTACTGCAAGTGCCAGAATTTAAAGTCCATCAGCCAAACTATAACGAATACCTCTGTCTCAAAAGGATCATTTTGATCTTCTGACTGGAAATTTTAATACTTTGAGATATATGTGGTTACATGCATATATATTGTTGTACTCAAACTAGACAAAACTTAATGTCCAAAGATAGAGAACTGCTTATAGCAATTGTGTTACATTCTTATATAATGAGGCATTCTCAGCCATTCAACTAATGCTAAAAATGAGTATTAAATGAAAGGGAAAGATGTATGGAATATGGAGTTAAATTTAAATATATGCAAGCATGAAAGCTGTGTGCTAAAGTGAAAAGTAGTGAATACGGTGAATGTAGTGGATATGAATGTGCATGCGTAGTATGTATGACAGGAAAAGAAAACACAAGGGATTCAACACTAAATAAAAAAATTTAAAAGTGATAAAGACATTTTCTGTTATTCTTCCTGTATGAAATGCCTTCTAATGTTTTACAGTGAGTGAGTATATATGACATTGTAACAAAATTTTAAAAAGCAATTTATAACCAACAGGTTCTGTATGTCTCCATGAGAGGTTTGCTATTTGTTTATTTTGTCTTAGGATAAAAATGGGGTATTTTCTGTCTGTAGAGTTTCATGAAGACTTGTCTAAAATGAGGAGGAGGAGCAGGAGGCAAACTATTGCAGATCCTGAAGGAAAAGCCTCAACCCACATAGATGACTCCTTGCTCTGAATTTCCAAGCTGAGAAGAGTTCAACCACACCGACTAGCAAGCATTCAGCCTCGCGCCCATTCCATCCTCTGTTACAACTGCCATCTCACTTTCAGTTGGGAAAAACTGCTAACTCAGTGTAACATTCAAATTGAATAACAGGATGACAGAACTTAAAAAAAAAAAGAGGGGGGAGAGCTCTACTGCTGCAAATTGGCTCTGCTATCTTCCAGTGGTAGCACAATCTTCTCCCTAACAAATGACACAACGGGTTTTCTCCCTTACACTAGTGCCCTTAACTCCCAGACCTCAGTGAATGTTTATGATGCATATGCCATGATGTAGGGATTCAAGTGCAGCCCCTCCACTCCTGCACCAGTGCCCAAGTTCAAAATGTCAATGTCTCCGAGTGCCATGCTCTGCTCACATTACTCTGCTCACATTAGAATCACCTCAATGCCAAACCCAGTGCCTGCTGGCACACCTGCTTGTATCACCGCACTCACATCTTTACAACCTCCTTTGAGCATGTCAGATGTCTTACTGTTCCCAATGATGCTATCTGCTCTTTATAGATGTTCAGCAATTCTGTTAAAGACAGGACAGACAGACCTGAATAAGTATGTGTAAGCTGGTATAAACCTTCCTCCTCCTAGGCTAAAAGTGGAGAATTTTATTTATATGTATTTGAGGGTTTGAAGTTGAACAATAAATGATAATCTTTTCTCCAGCACATGTTAGGACTAATTGAAAAAAGCAAGGGGAGTGGAGGTAAAGGCATTTTGGAGGATGTGGGTGGCCACAAAAGACATCTTCATAAAGCACTGCAAAGCTAGGTAGACTTACGGCAGGCCCAGCAGAGCAGCCATATCACAGGAAAATCCAAGAGGTTTAACAAACCAGTTTTACTAGGAGGGAACTTTATGCTGAAGGCCTCTAAATCAATAATGATTCTCAAACTTCACTTTGCTGAAGAACCACCTGGAGAGCTAATTCAAAAATCAAATTATCAGGTTTCTCCAGATAAGTGGCCTGGGTAGAACCAGTTATCTGCACATTTTCAGATTTGGCTCTATATTTTATCAGGGCACAGAATTGTTACAATAAGGTACCAAACACTGCAGCTGAACAAATAGCATTTTCTTTCTTCATATGGGAAGCTTGTCTTTTCAAAGAGCAGAGCTTGCGCAAAATTCAAATATACAATTTGTAAAAATCAGCTAGTCACTCCTAGTTGGTGGAGATGAATCTGGCTAGCCAGTTGAGTTCATACTGCCTCTCAAAGGGCTTTATTATAACAAGAGGCAGAACACACTACTTGGCTGGAAAAGGACAGCATCTCCATCGGGACATCCTGGAAGCACAGATGTGTGCTTTGGCTTGAGAAACACTGAATATACATCAGATGCTTTTCTATTATGTGGCCATTGTGAGGATGCTGTAAGCCAGCCATACAGCTGACTGGGTGTTTAGCTTTAGGAAATTGATTCTTCAACCTGGAAAGTTAACCATCTTATTTAAGAAACATCAGATGTACTAGAGTAAAATCTTAATTTCTTCAAGCTTTCCAAATGAAAAAGGTGAATGTTTTAAAGCCACTTCTTCCATTCTCCCATATACATGCAAATGTTTTGGAAAAGAACCTAGTGCTGGCAGGGACTAAGCTAAGGGTCACTGATAAATGGCAGTGAAATGTTCTTCCACTCTTAACTCCCAGGGGACACATTTGGCACCAGTGGGGATGCAATTCTAATGTTATTACAACCCCCTCAGTACCTACAGATGCTTTTCCTCACCTACCAGCTAATGAGAAAAAGTTACTGGAATATGAAAATGTATCATCAAAGTGAAAACTTTTCTTTGTAAAAGCAAAATATTGTAAATGAAAGATTAAGTCTTGTCATTTTTAGCAAGCAAAAGCAGGAAACTGTCAAATTCCTACTTTGTACCAGACATAGCTACTCAAAAAAATGAGAAGTTAAATATCCCAGGTATTCACTAAGAAAATATATTACTCTCATTGTAACAATGGAGCAATTTGCTGATTATTTTTCCCATAGACATTAGTCATGCCATAGTGACTAACCTTTAAATTATTTGGCAAATGTTTCTCTTTATAATTGTTCCTATTAAATATAAAACGCTGGCTAATTTCAATAGCAGGAAAGAGCAATTAGAAAATTAAAGAGCCTTTCTCTTCATACTTCCATTTTGGAAGCTCTGTGTTAGTTTCAGTAACGTTTTATGCTTTGATCGGAGCTATTAGCAGATGGCTCTATTTTATGAAAGACGAGTATATCTAAGATGCCAACACATTTGTGAAATCAAATTCCCAGTTGCATTAATTAATGTCTATTAATAAGGTATAAATTCTCAGTTAAATACTTATTTGGTGGTGCAAAAATAACTAATTTAGTCCTTGTGAAGGGTCTCTTGGTTATGAATAGAAGAAATCCACTGCAGAAGCAAAAAAGAGGAACTTACTGGATGATGAAGGTTGATCTTTCATACTGTTTCCTGTGTTGGCTGGTTTTCTCTGCTGCTATGTGTGTTTAGTGGCACCATACTGCTCCTTCCTGCAACATACCCTCTGAGTTCTAACGTCAACCTCAGGTGGTAATATTTGTGAGTCATAAATGCATTTTAATAGGAATGAGAAGCACATGAGTATACCTTGAGTCAACTGTCGGCCTCATAGTCCAATCAGGACTTTATTTAAAAGGTTATGGTGTCTCCAGAAAGAGAACTGGACACAGTAGTAGACACTGGAGCAGTCGCCAGAGCTGTCACTAACTGGCACTTGAGACCATGTGACACTCAGCCTCACTGCTTTACCATAATCTCACCTGCAGAGTCAACAGGTGAGAATAGGTCATTTCTTCTTGTCATTATTGTTTTCGACTAAGAGTCTTGCACTGTCGCCCAGGTTGGAGTGCAATAGTGCAATCTTGGCTCACTGCAACCTCTGCCTCCCAGGTTCAAGCGATTCTCCTGCTTCAGCCCCCCGAGTAGCTGGAATTATAGGGATCCACCACCACACCCAGCTAATTTTTTGTATTTTTAGTAGAGATGAGGTATCACTATGTTGGCCAGGCTGGTCTCGTGATCCACCTGCCTTGGCCTCCCAAAGTGCTGAGATTACAGGTATGAGCCACCCAACTTAACAATTGAGTTTAAATAATCCCCTAAAAGTCAAGTGCTCTAAAGAAGCACATTTGAGAATCAGCTCTGACTATGAAACTTTTGGCACACAGTGCTAGCCTTCTAGGCATTCATCTGACATGAGTATGCTTCTGTCCAGTGCTTATGTGGGATCCTGGTAAGAGAGATGCAAATTTGACTCCAAATGGATAATCACATTCTACTCCAGTTATCCTGACCATTTACTGTCACTCATGGATTTACTCTGTCATCCATGACTACCCTCCCACAGCATACACAGAGGGAGAAAGCAAAAAGTAAATGTAGGGATAAACCAAGATGCTTCGGGTTTGTGAGACACAAGCGAACAGATGACAACCTTCAAAAGAGTCATCCAAAATGTAGAATGTTATAGGGAAACATTTCACTTATTGTTTACCTATAATTTTATTTCATACTCCTTTATAAAATTATAGATACCAGTATATTACATGCTGCTAAGGTTTTGCTGTGTCCCTACCCAACTCTTATCTTGAATTGTAGTTCCCATAATTCCCACATGTTGTGGGAGGGACCTGGTAGGAGGTAATTGAATCATGGGGGTAGGTCTTTCCCATGCTGTTCTCCTGAGAGTGAGTAAGTCTCACAGAATCTCATGGTTTTATAAAGGAAAGTTCTTGTGCACACACTCTTTCTTGCCTGACGCCATGTAAGACACAACTCTGCTCTTCCTTCATCTTCTGCCATGATTGTGAGGCCTCCCTAGCCATGTGGAACTATGAGTCCATTAAACCTTTATCTCTTATAAATTACCCAGTCTCAGGTATGTTTTTATTAGCAGCATGAAAATGGACACAGGCCTATATGCTAAAGAGTCATTTAATTCAGACTAATCCCAGGACAGCCTGTTGATATGGTTTGGATGTTTGTCCTCCCCACATTTCATGCTGAAATGTAGGAGGTGGGACCTAGTGAGAGGAATCCTGGGGGTGAACCCCTTATGAATGGCTTGGTGATGAGTAAGTTCTCACTCTATTCGCTCACATAAGAGCTGGTTGTTTTAAAGAGCCTCACAACTCCTCCTTTCTCTCTTGCTCCCACTTTTTCCATGTGACATGCCCGCTCCCTGTTCACCTTAGATCATGAGTAGAAGCTTCCTGAGGTCTCATCAGAAGCCAAGTAGATATTGGTGCCATGCTTGTGTAGCCAGTGAAACTATGAGACGAATAAATCTCTTTCCTTTAGAAATTACTCAGCCTCAGATATTTTTTATAGCAATGCAAAATGGACTAACACCTATCTAGCAAGACAAAGGAAAAGCAGCACAGAATCTTGATAGTCCTCTGATAAATAACCTAGGTGACTAGTTCTTGAATTAATGAGAAATGGCAATGCTTATTGGGTTTATTTTTGGGGAGAGGAAAAAAGTCTTACTTCAATAACCCAAGCATTTACGGAACACTACTAATATAAAGTGCACATTATATGCAGATATCAAATACTGCCTTAGATAGTATCATTGATAAAAAGGAATTTATCCAGTTTATAGTATCTGATAAGACTGAGAATACAAATAGTCATAAGGCCACAGAGAAGCAAGTATTAAGACTAAAATATGACAAGAAATAGACTGAAGGCATACACGACCCCAAGACTGACCATCATCTTCATATATTTCATTTTGTTTGGTGCTATAAAGGTCTTTGTCACTGTCTTTATTCATTCAATAAATATCTACTAATATGTACCAGAAAATGTCCCAGGTCTTGGAATCCAGGGATAAAAACAATTGGAAATGGCTGCTTTCTCCATAGAACTTATGTGTCATTTTCTTTATTTGCTAACAAATCCATGGAGATTCCTGATTGATTTAAAACACACATTATGTGCATCTGGTCTCCATATATATGCCCTTGTTTGGTGTCTGTTGTACTCTGGCCTCATTATTTAACACGAAACCATTCAAACTACACCATGCAAAAAAAGAAAAAAAAAGATGAAAAGCGGGAAGAGTTCATGAAAAAAGAAAAGCCAAGTGTTCTCATCCATTCTCTGTACATCTTCCCTCTGGATTTAGAAATGTTCACTTTTCACTTTCTGTGTTGTGGTTAAGATCACTCTGAGTTATCCTAGGAGTTACATCCAGATTCAGGAAGTGATGCTGTCCAGCTAAATTCACCGGTGCTTCCTTTAGCTATGAAGTATTATAGGAATATGTGTTTTTTCAACCCTGTCTAGTACTAGTCTCCAGAGTAAGCTATCATTTTTGCAACAGAATTTCAAGCTATTCTTCTTGAATGCAGTAATAACTAATGAATACAAACCACACATAGGGAAGTATAGGCACCTATTATCTGTCAGTCCATCACTGCACTCCTAGTGCCTGGCAGAGTGAATTGCAAACAGAAAGTACTCAATGATCTTTACTAAAGGAAATAATGAAAATGGATCCAGAGTGTATCTATATACAACTACTGAAGCATCACTTATTGACCTCCCACTATGAGGTTAGCTCTATCAAGTTCTCCAATTTCAGTTCATTTTTCCATCCCATTTCTGTCCTTTTTCCTGTTTCCCAAGTCTATTTTATTTTATGTTCCAAGACTGATAATGTACAAGTTAGGCCACTAGCTGAATTCGTGTCCCTTTATTGTTGCCATCCTTTACTTTGATTTTTGTATTGTTGTTTGCCATTTTGCTTTTTTTGTTTTCTGTGAAGTCTCCATATTCTGCTAGGATTCCCTTTGTTACTCTCCTATTTTTTTTTTAAGTCATATCTCCTTTCAACCCCTCAGCAATTAACTGTTTAAAGTTAAACCTATACCCATATGTAATATACACAGCATGTTATTTCATATGTACAATATGGAAAATCAGATCAGGAGAGTGTGCAGATAATGGTATTTGTTCACCATTGAGGTACTGCAGACTGACTTGGGTCTCTTCTCCAATCAAGAGTTATGGGAAGTGGTATCCTCAAAGTTATTCATCCAGCAGTATGACCCCAAAAAGCCTACCTGGGGTCCACAACCTGCTGTCTTCCAGACATACACCAGGTAGCATCTCTGCACAATAGCCTTGTAGTTAGAAAGAAGCATTAAAGGGTATTTGTTCCCAGAGGAGCAAAAGCATCTAATGAATGCTGGATGACAACGATAAATAGGCTTAAATGGGAAAATAGGCCAACTTGGGAATACTTTGCCTTGAATCAAAGTAGAAATAACCAAAATGGTTTTTCTTCTACAAATTGCGTGTGTGGTTTTCCTCTTTACCTTCTTAGTAGTAAAGATTATTTTCTCCTAAATGGAATCATTTGTAAATACCAAGAAACTTAAAAGTATATTTGTTCGTAACAGAAATTTTTTTTCTTTTTTTCTTTTTTTTTTGAGGCAGAGTCTCACCCTGTTGCCCAGGCTGGAATGCAATGGTACAATCTCGGCTCACTGCAACCTTCACCTCCTGGGTTCAAACAATTCTCCTGCCTCCGCTTTCCAAGTAGCTGGGATTACAGATGCCCGCCATCATGCCCAGCTAATTTTTGTATTTTTAGTAGAGACAGGGTTTCACCATGTTGGCTTGAACTCCGCCCACCTTGGGCCTCCCAAAGTACTGGGATTACGGGCATGAGCCACCATGCCTGGCCAGGAATTTCTTAAAATACTTGAAATTAGGTTTTAAAAGTTGTCCATTGGCTTTATTTCCAAGAACAAAAGTAAGTTAAATTCTTTAACTTACTTTATGTATAAAGATTTCAGCATGTACTCCAAATAATCGAAATTCTATATTTTAAACATTGTAACACCTGAATAAAATGAAGTCTTCTTTTTTTTTTTTTTTTTTAAGACGGAGTTTCGCTCTTGTTACCCAGGTTGGAGTGCAATGGCGCGATCTCGGCTCACCGCAACCTCCGCCTCCTGGGTTCAGGCAATTCTCCTGCCTCAGCCTCCCGAGTAGCTGGGACTACAGGCACGCGCCACCATGCCCAGCTACTTTTTTGTATCTTTAGTAGAGACGGGGTTTCACCATGTTGACCAGTATAGTCTCGATCTCTTGACCTCGTGATCCACCCGCCTCGGCCTCCAGCGTGAGCCACCGCGCCCGGCCTAAAATGAAGTCTTTCACATTATGAAACGCCCTGTCATTGTTTATATTTTGTAAGCTGTCTTATAAGTGATGTGCAACTTTATAATTTATCAGAATCTAAGATGCAAATATTACTATTTGTTGATTAATCTCTTAAATCTCTTTTAATGTAGAGGCTCTTCCCTGACCCCATTCTAACATTTTTATAAGAAAAAAGTGGATCATTCGTTTCATAAGATTTTTCCAACTGTTTGGATTTTGCTAATTGCATACCGTAGGAAAACATTACACTTTTCAGTTTTAATTATTTTTTAGAAAATAATTTCTTGAGTCAGATATCTGTATGCAATCTCTTTAAAATTATAATCCCCAAATCTATGTCCTGCACAGCCGTCTTAATGTCACATTTCTAAAAAATTACTTAGTAAACCATTTCATTACTGGATTAAACATATTCATGTGGCAAAACATTTAACATTTCCATTAGAATCCTTCGTTCTCTTTTGAACATGTAAAGAAGGAAACACTGTTTGTGTGCTGAGGTTTTATTCCACACCCCAAACTTTCTTGCTACTCTGCCTTTGCATATTGACATAGCGTTTGAAAGAAAAACTGTGGGCCATGAGTTAAAGTACAAGCTGAAATGTGATAAGGTCTTTTTTAATCACAAAATATTGCCTTGTCCCAGGCCACTGCCTTTACCCATCTTGTCCTAAAATCACAACTCTTGTTTCTACCATTTTCCATTGAGTATATCCTGACCAAATCTTTGTGGCTCCCCATCTGAAAGTACTCATGACTTTTACTAGAGTTGAGTCTGTGTATTTAAAGGCAAAATTTAATCCATATATTTATAGAGTATTTTTATCCAGGCCTCAAAATTATTTCTCTGGTGAACCAAATGTTTTTAAGGAAAATGCAATTAATTAAAGTCTACCAAAACTTGGCTTTTGAATGTGCTTAAGTTAGCTGTGGTACGCACCAGAGACACTAAAACTCTTTATTCAGCAAGAGACCAATCTGTGTAGATGAAACACATTCTGGGAATGAAACCTGGTTTCAATTGTTGGTTGAATCCACCCACTTTCCTTTGGTAACACTTTACCTGGTACTTTTGGACTCCAGATTTTATAAACTTTTAAATTTATCTTTTATTTAAATTAAAGATAGAATGTGGTTCTAATGTCAACTTTAACATCTAAATATGGTCAGCAAAGTCGTGGCAGGGTTTTCTTTAACCATTTGTCTTTTCTTCATCCAGTGCATCCCCTCCATGCTCCAAGCCAGGGTAGATACCACACTTCTGTAACGTCTTATTTGCATCAGAATTCACACAAATAATTGCAGAAAAGTTTCAGGTTCTATACAATTGCTCTGGCCTGAAAGAGTCACCTTTAACGGGGTTTTCTGTTGTTTTTGCTGCTTTAATTTTTGTCTCCCATGGCGATCGGTGTTGCTCTCCTCCTGCACATGCATTATCAAATATGCCTCTTGCAGCTGCTTGGGATGGTCTTGGGAAAGTAGAAGGAGGCGGGGGTGCCAATTACTTTAAATATTTATAGACAAAGAATAACTTCCTGACTAAGTTCTATTTCAGGATACATGCCTCTGATCTTTAAGGCAAATGAGACAAAAACCTAGCCATAATTTAGCATAGCATGGGTATTAACCCAGCCTGCACAGAAACTATGTTCAGACTAATCCACTAATTAATTATGCTCAGGATGGAGTCAGCCCCCACATAAACCATTTACAGAATCCACTATCAACTTTGCATTGGCAACAAAGCAACATCTAAAACGACAGCCACCAAAGCTGGCAACTGGCAACTGCTGACTAGGGTGAGTTAGAACAACGTGGGAATGGTCACTTCTGGTACGAGCTGGATAAAAGGAGCAGGAACAGATGAATAGTTTAAATTTCCATGTATTTCATCCAAGTTAGTAGCAAAACATGGTAGTATCATTGGCAACTGGAAAAATCCCAATTCTATTCGCCAAAATCCTGTAATTTCTGGTTTATCCAAAGAAGGACAAGGAAGGTAGCAGCATGTTAATTGGTTTGAGTTTTCAATTCACAAGATATGGGGTAATATTCACCAACATCTTCCACTTTATTTATCTCTAATGCACACTGGCTGCTCTGATGAGCTGTCACAGTGCCTAAGATTAAGCTTCTTGTTGCATTTTATGACCATCAAGAAAGAAACAGTAGAATTGTCTGGAGACTCTGGGGCTCATGAAGGAAACTACTCATTATCCATTTTTTTAAAGAAGGAATCTTGCTCTGTTGTCCAGGCTGGAGTGCAATGGGGCGATCTCAGCTCACTGAAACCTCTGCCTTCCAGGTTCCAGCAATTCTCCTGCCTCGGCCTCCTGTGTAGCTAGGACTACAGGCATCCACTACCATGCCCAGCTAATTTTTGTTTTTTTTTTTTAGTAGAGACGGGTTTCACCATGTTGGCCAGACTGGTCTCAAAGTCCTGACCTCAGGTGTTGGCCAGGCTGTCCCAAACTTCTGACCTCAGGTGATCCGCCCGTCTCAGCCTCCCAACGTGCTGGGATTACAGGTATGAGCCACTGTGCCCATCCTCATTATCCATTTCTTTCTGCCTGCTAGGCCAACATGCCTCACTCACTATGTCTAACTTAGCCTCTGTTTGTCCACTCTAATCTAGAAGAAATTCTTCTTGCTAACCCATTATCTATATAATATTTTAAAATATTTTTATATTATGGATATAGAATAGTTGTATATATTACATAATATTAATCTGCCTTAGCATTAGATTATTAGATTACAAAGGAAACAGAAATCTGAAGAGCATTACTATTAGTCCAACGCCATGCACCAAGCAAGCCCTTGTAAAACACAACTGGACAGTGAAAAGTAACCAAAGGTCTTCGTGATGCATGCCACACCAGACAGCCCAGAGCTCATGGAAGCTGTGGACTCAGGGGCATTTGACAATTTACTTCTGATTAACTTCATGTATTTTTTAAGAGAGAAAAAGAAATAACAGGCAGGTGGCACATAAAAAATAAGCCGTTCTCAACAAAGGAGATAGCTAAAAGAAGATGATCACAATCTCATTTTAGGAACACTAAAATGAGAATTCAATGAACCCAGAAAGAAATACAGATATTTCCAGTGGGGTTGAAGCAACAGCCTGTAGCCATTATGTTTCTCTTTGCCTTGAAATTTCAAATATTTGTGTTTCTCTGAGACTGTTGATACAAATTCAGCTGATGAGACTCATTCATTTAAAAGAAAAACTGGCAGCTCACTGAAGGTGTCAAGAGTTCATATTGCTTCCATGTAAACCTCAAAAATAGAGTCACAAATTATTAGAGCTGGAAGACATTTAGGGATCACTGAATCAAGCTTCCTATATCACAGTCATTTTTCCAGGGACGGCAAATGACTTACCCAACTATTTGGTAAGAGAAAAATCTCACATAGATACCCAGACCCTCAGGTCATTGCTCTCCTAGGCCCATGATGCTACGTTCTTTTTAAAATCATTCACACGTGACAATAAAAAAAAAAAAAAAAGAAAAATGCAAAAAGAGCCTCACTGAAAAGAACGCTAAAGGAAAACTGAAAAATGTATATTTAGTGATTACCAAGTTCCAGCAAAACACATCCATGCCTCACACTTGATATGCAGACAGACCAATCCCAGGACCAGAAATGCAATATTGTACCTGGTTTGAACAAACTCCTGGGCATATGTCAGTCCCTCTAGCAAGAACCTACCCGCCACCCTTCATAGCATGCTCGATCCTGCCTGGTGAAATTTTCCTATCTCTACATAACGTAGGGTGAGGGCACGTGTGTTCTGTTTTGCGTTTCTTCATAATACATCACTTCTTCAGGAAACATATTTGAGTACAAGAAAACACTTTAATCTCCTTAAATTAATGAATGTAGTGTATAGAAGAACAAATTCATTTTTTTCTTTATCCAATTTGCATAGTAATGTCTGAGCACAAGCAGCAGCTCTCAGACTTATACAAAGGTACTGAAAGAAAAAAAAATTGGCTTTCCAAATTATCCTCCAAAATCCTGCCCCCACACGTTACCAAACAAAAACAGACCTAGTTTATCTAAAAACCTGAAAGCATGTACTCTGTCTGTCTACTTGATCCATCTCCATCACTACTATCAGTCTAAATGACATCATCTCCAAGACTGTGATTTTTTTCCTAAGCGATCTTCTTGCCTTTACTTTTATCTCCTTACCATCTGTTCATCACTGAACAGTTATATTTCTTTCTTTTAAACATAAACTGAACCTGCTTTTCCCAGATAAAACCCTCCAAAGACTTTCCAACACGTTCAGAATAATACTCAAATGTTCTAACTTAGCTGGGAGAGGAGCTTGCAGTGCTCCAAAAAGAGTGAGAGGAACTGAATATCACAAAAACTCCTTTATTCTTGGAGTCTATTTGGATCAAATGAAGCTTGTGAGCCCAGAAAACAAACCCTATTTTGTAAGTAATATTTCATAGAGCATTACATATTTCTATGCTTACATCCCTTTTGCTGTCCCAGACTTTATCCAGCTACTGTTTGACCACTCTAGAATCAACTCTGCTCAGATATACATGTAAAAATCAGTTTTTTCTTTTTTTTTTTTTTGAGACAGAGTCTCACTCTTTCACCCAGACTGGAGTAGTGCAGCTGGTGCAATCTTGGCTCACTACAACCTCCACCTCCCAAATTCAAGCAATTCACTAGCCTCAGCCTCCCAAGTAGCAAGGATTACAGGCATGCACCACCACACCCAGCTATTTTTTTGTATTTTTAGTAGAGATGAGGTTTCACCATGTTAGCCAGGCTGGTCTCAAACTCCTGACCTCAAGTGGTCCGCCCACCTCAGCCTCCCAAAGTGCTGGGATTACAGGTGTAAGCCACTGCACCAGTCCTATTTTCTTCCTCTTGATTTTGGAATATGAAAAGAAACACTTATACACTCCTGAGTCCAGCATAAGAAGACTACGGTAATTTACAAGGGACTCTACCTCAGAAAAAGGGGGGCGGGTAGTATATCTGAGACAGAATCAGGACTTTGTATTCTAACCGGCATCAATACTTTTAATGCAAATATTAAAAGCTTAATAAAGAGGGAATCAAAGAGGGAAGCATTTCTATATGTAAGTCAGCACTGAAATCACCGATATGAGTTAGAAGCATGGGAGCAATTGCCGTTAGAGCCAGAACAAAAGAGAGTAAGCAGAACTTGTTGGGGTAACTTACAACTGAGACAAGTCAGTAGGCGTTCCTTACCAGTTAAAGTAAGTCTGTTTTACTTTTCTTCCTGCCATGTAACTACAGAACATGAAACCCAATATCCCCAATCATCTCTGAAAACCCTATATATAGTCCCTAATACTGAAACTGGCACCATTGTCCCACAGAACTGGTCTTCACTGTTTTATTGAATAAACATAGATAATAACTCTCCTGGTCCTAAAGTCTGAAACTTGAATTCGTCTTATCTGAGTTTTTCCTCAGGAAACTGACCATCAGACCTCCCAGACAATATGAAGGACCTGAAACTTACCAGGGAACTACGTCTGGACAATGAGATGCCAGACCCCTGACCCATCATGACTGCCTAACCTCCCGCTGGCCAGCTTCTCTTGCTTATCCCTCCTACACTTAGCTACATTCCTTCCTCTTGGTCAGGAAGACGGGTTTAAGACTGATCTCCCATCTCCTTGGCTGCAGCACCCAACTGAAGCCTTCTTCCCTGGCAATACTTACTGTCTCACTAATTGGTTTTCTGTGCAGCAAGCAATGGGACCTAGACGAAACCCTGGTCCTTCAGTAACAAGTCCACAGTTCCCTAGGGTCAACCCATGGAAAAGTAGGCATTCTTCTTGAAGATTAATCGTTTCTTCTACCAGCTGCAGAGAAACTCTTTCTTATCTTTCTCTCATTATTTCATGCATGAAAATAACCAATAGTTTTGGAAACTGGACATGGTCTGGCCACTTCCTCAACCATTATGATTTGGTACTGATATGGTCCTAGAATTTAAAAAAAAAAAAAACCTCCCTGTATCAATCTGATGATCACCCCGAGCTAAACCACAACCCAGCAGAACTGGTGGGACAGTGCAAGACTGTACCCATCTTAGCTAGTAGAGCCACTTCCATGTCTTGAGATCCTACAGCCTCTGCTGCCCCCTGGTGGTAACTTCTAAACTTACCTCGCCCCTCTCTAGTTCAATAAAATCAAGAAATACCTATTGAGGACTATGTCAAAAGTATTGTGTAAGAAGCTGTGACATAATGCCATATATTTCTTCATTCATGTTTTGGAAGTAAAGAAACATAAGTCATTCTCCTTGAAACAGCTCCAAATACTTAACTAAACATTACATATGAAACTGCCACTAAAATGTTGATTTAAAATGCAGAGAAAGCAAAAACTAATCTGTTCTAACATAGGAAACTTAAAACAAAGGCTATACAGAGAATCAATAATATAAAGTAAAATTGATTATTTTCTTATTAATAATAGTATTTTTTTCTCTTTTCAGAACAGATACTTTTTAATTTCTTAAATTCCTGATATAAAGTCTGTTTTGGTGCTTCTGACCAACCAAAAGCAAATATACTAGGGTCTGAAACAAAACTAAAAAGCATTGAATCTGGGCACTCTTTCAGATGTTTAGCAAATTTCATCAACCATTTCTTGTTGTTCATCAAACTGGTCAAAAAAAACTAATCATAGATAAATTACAAAATCTTTTTTCAAGCATCCCTGAAAATTGCCTCTAAATTGCCACTCTCCACTTCTAGAATTGGAGCACTATGACATATTTTCTAATTTACCTAATATTTCTTTTCCTTTGACTGGGAGTCCACTAAAGAATCTTTTTGTCAGTGTGTGTTTCATTTAAACACGCGTTTACCAATAAGATCATTCTCACTTTGTGGGGAGACATCTGTTTCCAATTCAATTTCTGGAAGCCAAGCAGAACTCTGAGCAACTCACAACTATTTGACAGTTTTCCATCTTTGTTTCCTCTGGTAGAAACAGCCTTCCTAAATGTTCAACCCTTCCAAACAAATTAATAATATATTTAATTTATGTTCATGTCTAATGTTCTCAAACTGGGACATTTTCTTGTCAAAAACTTCCCTACAGCTGTTTTGTGGTACAAGGTGTTTGCTATATTATTTTTTACATGGCTGTACATCATTATAAACATAGAAACTACATTTTAATGTATCTAAATCTGTCTTTGATGCTCATCTGTCCTTTGATGCTCATAAATTGAATATGCACTCAGGGACATGCGAGTGTTTTTTCACTGTAATAAGCTGTAATGAAATCTGAGGAGTTCTGATGGATAACCTTGGGCTACAAGGGGGTAATTTTGATACATGAATGCCTGTAGGATGCTAGAAAGTTCAATTTATTATATTTCCTCTTTTGAAAGTTCTTAAAGTTTTGGGGGATTTTAAATCTATGACTGCTAAGAATTAAAATGTATGGAATGTGTAGCCCATATAGAGACACTAAGAATACATTCTCACAATTTGAAGCCAATGAATGAAGGAACTGGCACTGACACAGACAAAAGTGGCCGAGTTTCTGACTGTTTTGAGGTCAGTACAAGTTTAGGATCAAGCTTCCCCAGGCAACAAATGGATTATTGTTATTTTCTGGATTCTCAATGTATTTTCAGCATTGATTTTTTTTTGACACAGAGTTTCACTCTTGTTGCCCAGGCTGGAGTGCAATGGCACAATCTCAGCTCACCGCAACCTCCACCTCCTGGGTTCAAGCAATTCTCCTGCCTCAGCCTCCCAAGTAGCTGAGATTACAGGCATGCGCCACCACGCCCAGCTAATTTTGTATTTTAGGTAGAGACAGGGTTTCTCCATGTTGGTCGGGCTGGTCTTGAACTCCTGACCTCAGCTGATCCGCCCGCCTCAGCCTCCCAAAGTGCTGGGATTACAGGCATGAGCCACCACTCCTGGCCAGGACTGAATTTTTTCTTCCTTAATGAATAACCTGCTAACTCTTTCTGCCTAGAATGCTCTACCCTCTCATGGTCACACCTGGTCCAACTATGAGATCCTGTTCTACCACCCACCTGATCAATCCCTAATTATTTCTGAAACAGTTGGGACACACCTCCTCTGTGAATTGCTCGTTAAGCTGAGCCTAATTGTCAGTGACTGAATGTTGTATAATTTGATCATTCTGGACCAGAAATGGTAGCTTTTCACTTTTCAATCATTCCAATTAGTCTAATGAGTAACTTGGTGGCATTGACTTCAATTTTTAAATCCTCAGCACCCAAAATTGTGCCTGACACATAATCAGCGCTAAGAAATTATTGGTTGAATGAATATAGATAGCACACTATAAAGGCAAAGTCAATTTCCTCTGCACATAAAATTAAAGATTATTTCTATGAACTTTGAGCATTGTTGCAATAAGGAAATATGCCTCTTATTTGCTTTTCAAGTTTAATTCTGGGAGCAATTTTGTTTATGCAAATATTTGCCTCTTGTCAAATTCTAGCTAAAATAATTTTTGTTATCTATGGCTGTTACACAAAACTTCTAACTTCTGGTAGCAAAGTTAATTAAATAGAGTTGAGTATCTTTTTTATATTTGTAACAGGCTTAACCTCGATTAATAGGTTTTGACCTATTATTTTTACCAAACTTAATTCCCAGAACCTATCTCAAGTGCAATGCTTTATACATGGTAAATGTTGAAACATTTATTATGTATTTAAATTTAAAGTAATAGGAAAGAATAACCTAGATAAATTAGTTGCTTGCTACTTTACAGCAATTTTTGCCTCACTCCACTGATTCTCTATTAGATAAACTTTCTCACAACAAAATCTTACATACTTTTGATTGATGCCCATTCTGTAATGTTATCTATCCTCCAAGACTCCTGGGAGACAGAGTATTGGAATCTAACATTCAAGTCGTGTTTGTCTGCCTAGAGGTTCACATTCATCAAAGGAAGTAAGGACGTAAAGTACATTAAAATAAACTCTACTACAGCACAAGTTTTAAAATCTGACATGATCCTGAGTCTAATCTTCCTTCCCTTTTCTGGAAACTCAGAACACTTAAGCTAAGATCAGGTGAAAAAAATGAAAATCATAACATGAGGAGGGAAAGGGGCTCATAGGACATTTGTCAAAGGGCCATGAAGCTTTTATGATTAGCAAAGGATTTACATCCATCATAGTGAAGATTACACAAGACCACCATTTCATCTGTCAGTCAAACTCAGATTGACTCTGTTTCAAACTTTTGTAGCTGACTCAAAATGGGATGACCACTGTTTCACAAGCACCCCCGCCATGACTTGGTATTTTTCTGTGCTTAATGAATCACATTTATTCTTCTGGATTTGGGAGAGCTGGAATAAAGAAACACAGGGACTAAGATTCTCCCGGACTGAGTAGATTAAAAGCTGCAGCTCAGAAAGTCCACCTGTCACTGTGCCACTGCTGATGGTTCCTCTGGCTTTAATCCATATTCCTGCTTAAAATATTTATTTTTAACAAAAATTAAAATGAAATTCAGGGGCTTGCTGGTAAAATAAACTTAATGTGTAAGAATTAAAGTACATGTTGGTGAGGATGGTTATGATGATGATGGATTCATGCTGCAATCCTGATTTGAATTGCTATAATTAGGCTACTATTTGGTCTACAGAGGACTGAAATCCTATTTGAACTATAAGTGCATCCCAAATGTGGATTATGGTTAAAAATCCTGACAGTGTACATAGCCAATTCCCACCCACTTAATGCAGTTATTTGTTTTTGTTTGGCTTTATTTTTTTGTATTGCTCCTTTCTCTCATTTTTGGAATAATTTCTCAGAGTCAGTCCCAGCTTCTTTGGTTTCTATTTACTAGGTTGTGCTTGTATATTTAAAACTAAATATATTTACATATATTGAAAAGAGAGACATCTATAAAACTGTGAAGCAACTTCTGAACTAATTTAAGAATTAGAACATCACCATCACTGTGTAAACTACCTGACCCAAAGAAAATCAGCTTCCAAATACAGGCCTTTAATTTTGCAGTTTTTAAAAACGGTATTACCATATGTATATAAACCTCTGAACTATATATTTCTATTGATTGAAATCTTTAAGAAATGGTATCACACTTTACATTATCAAAATAAGACTGCACCAGACAAGGTAAGCAGGCAAGGAAGACTTTTTTCAAGATGACCACAATAGATTCACGACTATTGCAATATGGAATATAGAGGGAACTCTGTTGAAACAAAAGGCAGGAGAGATTTTCAACAATGGGTCAAGTTAGTGCAAAGGTTTTGAAGGACAGAAGCGACATAAGCGTGGAGGTTGCTAAACGCAGTCAGGCCATCTATTTTTGCTAATCGGTGTAAATTGAGGGAGAGTAGAAGTTAGGCTCTTACCCCCCACAGAGACTGAGAGATAGGGACCCTATCTTTTTTAATGATTGCATGTCAGAGAATAACTCCCCAATACATAGGAAATACATTGCTATGCTGTAAATCTGGCAAAAGGCTGGGAGACTCACATCTCAAAGGGGCAGAGAAATAATTTACAATAGCAAGTTTTCTCTTTTTAATAAACTCACTAAAAAGAGGGAGGTCAGGGATTTAGGTCGGGAAGAAAGCTTTTTAAAGTTCAGTCAAGCTAAAAGGAAATAGGCCATCTTGGTCAAAACATACTTCCAAATAATGTTTTCTCAACGTTACATTTCAAAGAGATTTACCCGACGACTATTAGGAACTACAGTTCATTCATATTCACTACAGTGTAATACTGCCTTACTTTAATATACCATGTTTTAACATCCATTTTTCTATACATGAATACTTGGATTGTTTTCTTCATTTCTTTTTTCTTTTTCTTTTTTTTTTTTTTTTTTTTTTTTTTTTTTGATTCTGTGAACAGGGTAACTGCATTTATCTGCTGGGGCTGCCTAAACAAAATGCTGCAGACTAGGTGGCTTAAATAATAGAAATTTATTTTCCAATTTTTTGGAGGCTGGAACCCAAGATCAAAATTTAGCAGATTTGGTTTCTCCTGAGCCCTGTCTTGGCTGGCAGTGGGCTGCCTTCATGGCGTCTTCACATGGCCTTTCTCTATGTGTGAACAACCCTGGTGACGCCCCTGTGTCCTCATCCCCTCTTCTTAAAGGGACACCAGTCAGATTGGCTAGGACATTCCCTCACGACCCCATTTTAAATTAATTTCCTTTTGAAGTCCTTATCTCCAAACATAGTCACATTCTGAGGTCCTCAGGATAAGGGCTTCAACATCTGAACTGGGGGGAGAGAGTTTAGTCCATAACAGTATGTATTTTTGCTCTCATGTTCAAAATATTTTGGGATATTTTGCATATTTTTACACTTTTCTGGTATACCTAGAAATATTTCCTTTGGATGGCTACTAGAATGAATTTTTAGATGGTCCAGTACTCTTGCTTTTCATTTTCATCAGCACTTGATATTGTCAGCATTTCCACTATTTCCCAACCCATACAAACTCTTCATATATTCTGGGTATTAATATAATTAGTCAGTGATGTATGATACAGATGTCTTCTCCCAGTTGTGTTGCGTATGTTCCACTTCCAGGACGTCTTAATGAAAAGGTGTTATTTTTACTACAATGCAATTTATTAGCATTTTCCTTTATGTGTTTCTTTCTCTGTTTCATTGCTGTTGGGAGTCCTAGTTAAGAAAATTATTTCTACTTCAATCATAAAAATTCACCCAAATATTTTCTTCAAACGTTTTAAACTTTTGCCTTTAGTAGTTGAATCTTTAATCCACCTGGAATTTATTTCAGTATATGGTATGAGGCAGGAATCCAATTTTGTTTTTTCCCCAGAGGGATAAACAAATATTCTGGCCCCATTTATTTTCTAGTCTACTCTTCCCTAAGTAGTTGCAATGCCATGTGTTATAATTTCTATTATAACACATGGGCTGCTTCTGGTCTATTAGGGCCAATTGAATAGCCTATCTCTTGCAATATTTACAATAAAATACTATTACAGATGTATCCTGTTAGCAAAAATAAGGTGGACAAATCAAACTTAGACGTGTGCAACAGGAGTTCACATTCGCTGTAGATGGAATAGATAGGGGTCTAACCCCTTTGGAAAACTATTTGAGATTATAAGACTGAAGATCCTCCCACTTTCTGACCCAGCAGTCCCATTCTCTGTTGTGCACTCTGGATTAAAGGTTCCAGTGTGGTCCCCAGGAATGTCAGCATCAATGTCACCTTGACAGTCAGCATTAATTGAAAGCATATCTCCAGTCAATACTGTCGATTTATAATGAGTCTTGGAATATAAAAGGGGATATTTCCACATTATTTTTCTTCTTCAGAAAACTCCTGTTTTTCAGCTTTTGCTACAACAAATAAATTTTGGAATCTGTTTTGCAAGATGCAAAAATGTCTGTTGACATTTTGATTGAAATTTCCCTGAACCAATAGAATCAATCTGTGAAGAATGAATAGCTTCAGGATAGGGGGCTTTTCTTTATGAGAAAATTGAATATTTCTCCATCTATTCAGCTTGCATAGGTAGTAAATAAAATTTTTGTATCATATATATATATATATATATATATATATATATATATGTGAACAACAGAGGCTTCTTTTACATTTTAAAAATATTTATTCTTAGCTACTCTATACTTCCATGTTAATATAGCTACACACATTTTTGTTAGTTTTATATTTTTCTGATGTTTTCTTTTTTTTCTTAAATAGTAGAGAAGATGGTTGTAATTGTCTCATGAAATGGTCATCTGTTGCTTCCTCTTCTATGTTGTCACAATTAATTTTATAGTACCCTTGTAAAGCTTATCCCAATATAATTATGTATTTACATATCTATATCATCACTAGACCACAAATTCAATAATGAATTATGTTTTATTTGATTTTGTATTTAAATATCTTGCATAGTGCTTGACCCATTGTTTATGCTATAAATGCTTATTATATGCTGAATGAAAAGTGTACAAACAAAAGACTCAAACCTGGAGATGCTCACATCTCTCAAAGGAAATCTAGGAATATTGTATTGCTGTTTAAATCTGTGGCTTGAAAATGTATAATTGTTTTATTCTCATTATTCTTTTTGATACTGAAAAAATGGAGTAATAACCAGAGTAATTATCTACATTTTCCTGAATATTGTCTTCATTTACTAAAAGACTTCTAAATCTTTGTTTCACAAATTACTTTTCTCCCAATTATTCTAGGATTGAGATAATTCACTTTTTCTTTCTTTCTTTTTTTTTTTTTTTTTTTGAAAGAAAGAAAGAGAAAAAGAAAGGAGAGAGAACAGGAGTCTTGCTCTATTGCCCAGGCTGGAATGCAATCTAAAAATAGGTGTTAAAAACCTCTTTTTTGCCGATAATTGTGCTTAGCAGCAGAGACAGGAAGGAATAAGAGAAGAAAATGTTGTTTTCAAATATATCTTCTAACCATTTATTTTCAACTTTCTACATCTTCATGTTTTATATAATTAAAATAGATGTATTTTATTCAAACTGGCAATTTCCTTTAACTGGCAAGTTTATTCTTCTTTAACTTAATGTGATTGCTAATATATCAGAACTGATTACATTTTCACTGTGCTTTGGAATTGTTCTTTTTTTTAAAATACTTCTTTCATCTTATCTTTTCAATTAATTATATTTTAGTTTGTTCACCTCTGTTTCTCTTTCCTTCTTCTAAGCAATTCATAACTTACATAACATATTCTAATTTTGTAACTGGCTACTATTAAAATGCTTCTATCGGCACAAAACTATAAATCAATTTCTTTATCCTCTTACTGAATAATTAAAAGACTTTGAATAATTTAGCTCTGATAATGTTTCGGCCAATGATAATTTTATCTTTAATTTTGCTTTTCTTTTAAAAATTATGTTATGAAGACATTATTATTAGGTCAATATTATGTTATGAAGATACCATTATTATTATGTTATGTAGACAATGGTTGGTTCTAATTATATGCATACATGTTTGTGTGATGTCCTCTCACATTGAATAATGACTGACCAGTGTGGTCAACAGAAGAAAGTATAATATAAGCCATAGAGTGTGACTGCCAAGAATAGGTTATAAGAGCATTCTAACTTCTACCTTGGTGCTTGGATTACTGGTTCTGGAAAAGTCTGGCCACCATGTTGTGAAAATGTCTAAACACTGTTAGGGAAAGTTAGTCCCAGCACCAATTTCCAGCTGTGTGAGTGAACCACCTACAAAGTGGATCCTCCAGCCACATGTACACCTTCACCTGTCTGCAACCCCAACTCACTTATGACTGTAACCTCATGAAAGACCCCAAGTCAGAACCATCTACCCAAGCCTCTTCCAAATTCCTGATGCACAGAAATTGTTTGAGATAAGCAATGGTTATTGTTGTTTTAATATCCACTTTTCAGCCAATTTGTTACTCAGCATTAAATAGCTAATGCAACATATTTACCAATTTCCTTTCTCACAGTTCTTTTTGCATCTTACCTGGGGGGCTATTTTTCTTCTTTTTGAAGAAAAGCTTTTAACACGACTTTAATGAAGTAAGTGCTAAATGAACTTAGAGTTTCTTTATATGAAAATATATTTATTTCAGCCCAGTTATTTTCCGTGAGCACTTTGAGAGATTTATTCTGCTATCATTTGACTTCCAAGTATTTAAGAAGGCTGCTGGAAATTCAAGTGTTGTACTTTGTAGGTATTTTCTTCTTCCTCTCTGGCTACCTTTTCCTGAGGTTTTCTATGGACTTACTAAGTTGATAGTTTTTCAGCAATACTGCTTTGAATATGTGGTGTCATCTGTGTCTTTGAATCTGACTAACACCTCTTTGAACATTTCACCTCTTTCATTTTATTTATATATCTGGAACACCATGATAAGATATATCATTAAACTGTCCCATTCAATCTTTCATGTCCAGGATCATCACTTTAATGCGTTTCCTCTTTCTGTTTTCCTATGTTGCAGCCTAAGTAATTTCTTTACATCTGTCTTCCAGTTTTTCATTTTTTCTTCAATTATATTTTATGTGTTGCTTAATCACTCCATTAAGGGTTTCTTTCAATTACTGGAATTTCTTTATAAACATTCTACTAGGTTTGGTTCACATATGCTGGTCATTCTGGTTTCAAATATTAAGCTGAGGTATTGGCCCTCCGTTTTTTATTTTTAGGAAAAGCAAACTCATCATTTCCTACTTTAGTGTTTGCTGTAAGTCACTGATTAGAGGTGTCTGGGCTAGCCAATAATTTTCCTTTAGGAAACATGTAATGAAATAAAGGCAGAAACAAAGATGTTCTTTGAAACCAATGAGAACAAAGACACAACGTACCAGAATCTCTGGGACACATTTAAAGCAGTGCCTAGAGGGAAATTTATAGAACTAAATGCCCACAAGAGAAGCAAGGAAAGATCTAAAATCAACACCCTAATGCCACGATTAAAAGAACTAAAAGATCAAGATCAAACAAATTCAAAAGCTAGCAGAAGACAAGAAATAACTAACATCAGAGCAGAACTGAAGGAGCTAGAGATACAAAAAAAAAAAACCTTCAAAAAATCAATAAATCTAGAAGATGGTTTTTTGAAAAGATCAACAAAATAGATAGACCACTAGCCAAACTAATAAAGAAGAAAAGAGAGAAGAATCAGATAGATTTAATAAAAAAATAACAAAGGGGATACCACCATCCATCCCAAAGAAATACAAACTACCATCAGAGAATACTATAAATATTCTATGCAAATAAACCAGTAAATCTAGAAGAAATAGATATATTCCTGGACATTTACTCCCTCCCAATCCTAAACCAGGAAGAATTTGAATTCCTGCATAAAACAATAACAAGGTCTGCAGTTGAGGCAGCTGTTAACAGCCTACCAACCAAAAAAAAGTCCAGGACCTGACAGGTTCACAGCAGAATTCTACCAGAGGTACAAAGAGGAACTGGTACCTTTCCTTCTGAAACTATTCCAAACAAAACAAAAAGAGGGAATCCTCCCTATCTCATTTTATGAGACCAACATCATCCTGATACCAAAATCTGGCAAAGACACAACTAAAAATGAAAATTTCAGGCCAATATCCATGATGAACATTGATGTGAAAACCTTCAACAAGATACTGGCAAACAAAATCTAACAGCACATCAAAAAGTTTATCCATCACAATCAAGTCAGCTTCATCCCAGGGATGCAAGGCTGGTTCAACATACACAAATCTATAAATGTAATCCATCACATAAAGAGAACCAAAGACAAAAACCACATGATTATCTCAATAGATGCAGAGAAGGCTTTTGACAAAATTCAACAGCCTTTTATGCTAAAAACTCTTTTTTTTAGAATTTTAAAACTTCCTTATATAATCTTATTTCTGAAAGATCACTCATCAAAGAGAATTTCTACACATTTTATGCAACAGATTAAGCAAATGCCTCTTGTGCATTTTATCATAAAATTTAAAATGTTTTACAGACATATAATATTCATAGATATTCATCAAGTACATGTGATACTTTGTTACATGTGTACAATGTATAATGATCAAACTAGGATATTTAGGACATCCATCATCTTGAATATTTCTGTGGGTCAGGAACATTTCAATTCTTCTCTTCCAGTTACTTTGAAATACACGACACACTGTTGTTAACTATAATCACCCTAATGTGCTATCAAATGTTAGAACTTATTTCTTCTAACTGTATATTCATACCCATTAACCACCCTTTTTTCATCTCCCATGCTACACTTTGCCTCTGGTAACTATCCGGCCACCTCTATGAGATAAACCCTTTTAGCTCCCACATATAAATGAGAATATGTGATATTTGACTTTCTGTATCTGGCTTATTTCACTTAACATAATGACCTCAATACACATGTTGATGTAAATAACAGGCTTTCATTCTTTTTTTTATGGTAGAATATGATTCCATTGTGTGTATATGCCACACTTTTCCCATTCAACAGCTGAAGGACACTTAGGTTGATTCCATATCTTGCATATTTTGAGTACTACTGTGATAATCAGGGGGGAGCAGATATCCCTTTGACATACTGATTTTGGAACAGATCTCAAAACAATAAGAGCTATTTATGGCAAACCCACAGCCAATATCATACTGAATGGGCAAAAACTGGAAGCATTCCCTTTGAAATCTGGCACTAGGTAAGGATGCCCTCTCTTACCACTCCTATTCAACATAGTGTTGGAAGTTCTGGCCAGGGCAATCAGGCAAGAAAAAGAAATAAAGGATATTCAATTAGGAAAAGAGGAAATCAAATCGTCTCTATATGCAGATGACATGATTATATAGTTAGAAGACCCCATGATCTCAGCCTAAAATGTCCTTAAGGATAAGCAACTTCAGCAAAGTCTCAGAATACAAAATCAATGTGCAGAAATCACAAGCATTCCTACACACCAATAACAGACAAACAGAGAGCCAAATCAGGAGCAAATTCCCATTCACAATTGCTACAAATAGAATAAGATACCTAGGAATACAACAAGGGATAACTACAAACCACTGATCAAGGAAATAAGAGACGAAACAAACAGATGGAAAAACATTCCATACTCATGGTTAGGAAGAACCAATATTGTGAAAATGGCCATACTGCCCAAAGTAAGTTATAGATTCAATGCTACCCCCATCAAGCTACCATTGACTTTCTTCACAGAATTGGAAAAAAACACCTTAAACTTCACGTGGAACCAAAAAAGAGGCTGCATAGCCAATACAATCCTAAGCAAAAAAAAAAAAAAAAAAAAAGTTGGAGGCTTCACGCTACCTGACTTCAAACTATATTTCAAGTCTACAGTAATCAAAACAGCATGGTACTGGTACCAAAACACAGATAAAGACAAATGGAACAGATTAGAGGTCTCAGAAGTAATGCCACACTATCTACAACCAGCTGACCTTTGACAAACGTGATAAAAACAAGCAATGGGGAAAGGATTCCTTATTTAATAAATGGTGTTAGAAAACATGGCTAGCCACATGCAGAAAGATGAAACTGGATCTCTTCCTTACTCCTTATAAAAAATTAACTCCAGATGGATTAAAGATTTAGACATAAGACCTAACACCATAAAAACCCTAGAAGAAAACCTGGGCAATACCATTCAGGACATAGGTACAGGCAAATACTTCATGACTAAAACACCAAAAGCAATGGCAACAAAAGCCAAAATTGACAAATGGGATCTAATTAAATTTAAGAGCTTCTGCACAGCAAAAGAAACTATTATCAGAGCGAACTGGCAACCTATAGAATGGGGAAAAAAATGTTGCAATCTACCTATCTGACAAAGGGCTAATATCCAGAATCTACAGAGAATTCAAACAAATTTACAAAGAATAAAAAACAACCCCATCAAAAAGTGGGCAAAGGATATAAACAGACACTTTTCAAAAGAGGACATTTATGCAGTCAACAAACATATGAAAAATAGATCATCACTGGTCATTAGAGATATGCAAATCAAAACTACATTGAGATACCATCTCACAACAGTTAGAATGGTGATCATTAAAAAATTAGGAGACCACAGATGCTGGAGAAGACGTGGAGAAACAGGAACACTTTTACACTGTTGGTAGGAGTGTAAATTAGTTCAACCATTGTGGAAGATAGTGTGGTGATTCTCCAAGAACCTAGAAACAGAAATACCATTTGACAATCCCATTACTAGGTATATACCCAAAGGATTATAAATCATTCTGTTATAAAGACACATGCACACATGTTTGTTGCAGCACTGTTCATAATAGCAAAGACTTGGAACCAACCCAAATACCCATCAATGCTAGACTGGATAAAGAAAATGTGGCACATATACGTCATAGAATACTATGCAGTCATAAAAAGAATGAGTTCATGTTCTTTGCAGGGACATGAATAAAGCTGTCTTTAAATATGTCTATTTCTCATTTTAGTTCTGTCAATGTTTGTTTTGCATATTCTGAGATCACATTATTAGGTTCATAAAATTTATTATTATATCTTCACGAATGTCTTAGTCTGTTTGTGCTGCTGTAACAAAATACCTGAGACTGGGTAAATTATATAAAACATACATTTATGTATTACAGTTGTAGAGACTGAAAGTCCAGTATCAAGGCACTGGCAGGTTCAATACTGGGGAATGTCCTGGTCTCTGCTACCAAGATGGTGCCTTGTTGCTGTATCCCCAAGAAGGGATGAGTGTTGTATTCCCACATTGCAGATGAGATAGAAGGGGGAACGGGCCTAAGCGAGCTCCTTCCAGCCCTTTCCTAAGGCACTCATCTATTCATGAGGCCTCTGCCCTCATGACTTCACTGCTTCTGAGAAGGTCAGCCTCTTAATACTACCATAACAGGGACTAAATTTCAACACGTAAACTTTGAAAAACACTCAGACCACAGAGCAGGTGCATTTTTAGCATTATGAGTGGCTTTCTTACTTCTAGTAATGCTTTGTGACAGCTATACCAGATTTCTCTGGGTTACTATTACATGCTATCCCTTTTTTCACTTTTTGGATCTTTATGTTTCACCCAGGTCTTGGCCTGGGAATTCTTAGCTGCCTTTTTTGTGCACTTATTCCTATAATCTGGTGCGCACACACCACATATCTCACACATAGCACACACACATTAACTACAAACATACTACATGCATACATACATACACATACACCCCCCCACATACACACACACCCCACACACATGCACACCCACGTACACATATACATCTCCAGTGCTTTGCTTATTTTCTCAGGATAGTTGATCCAGATAACCTAGAAATGATCAAAAACAAAGCTATGGATTATTTATGAAGTCCCTTTTCCTTTTTCTCAGATGATTTTTGTACATGTTTTACTTCTTAAACATTGCATACATACAAAATACTTCATTTTATTGCACTTGGCTTTATTGCGTTTCACAGATGTTCCTTTTATTTTAAACGAATTAAAGGCTTGTGGCAATCCTGCATTGAGCAAATCTATAAGCACCATTTTTCCAACAGTATATGCTCACTTCATGTTTCTGTGTCATATTTTGGTAATTCTCAAAATATCTCAAGCTTTTTCATTATTATTATTATATATGTTACGGTGATCTGTGATCAGTAATCTTCGATGTTACAATTGTAATTATTTTGAGGCACCCCAGACTATGCTCATATAAAATGGAAAACTTAATCAAGAAATATTGTGTGTTCTGACTGTTTCACCAACCACCTGTTCCTCACCATATCTCTCCCTCTCCTTGAGCCTCCTTGTTCCCTGAAACACAACAATATTGAAATTAAGCCAATTAGTAAACTAGTAATTCTACAATAGCCTCTAAAGTGAAAAGAAGTTGCTTTAAATCAAAAGCTAAAAATAATTTGTTTCATGAGAAAGGGATGTTGAAAGCTCAAATAGGCTGACAGCTAGGCCTCTTGCAGTAAACAGTTAACCAAGCAATGAATGAAAAGGAAAAGTTCTTGAAGAAAATTAAAAGTGCTACTCCAGTGAACACGCAAATGATAAGAAAGTGGAACAGCCCTATTGCTGATAAGGAGAACATTTGAATGATCTTAATAGAAGATTAAACCAGCCACGATATTTCCTTAAACCAAAGCCTAATCCAGAGCAAGGTCCTAACTCTCTTCAACTCTGTGAGGCTGAAAGAGGTGAGGAAGCTGCAAATAAAAAGTGTGAAGCTAGGAGAAGTTAGTTTATATGATTTAAAACAAGAAGCCATCTCCATAACTTAAACACGCAAGGTAAAACAGCAAGTGCTGATGAAGAAGCTGCAGCAAATTGTCCAGGAGATCCAGCTAAGATAATTGATGAAGGTAGCCACACTAAACAACAAACTTTCAATGTACATGAAATAGCTTTCTATTGGAAGAAGACGCCCATCTAGGACTTTAATAGCTAGAGAGAAGTTGATGCCTTGCTTCAAAGCTTCAAAGGACAGACTGACCCTTGTTAGGGGCTAATGTAGCTGGTGACTTTAAGTTGAGGTTAATGCTCGTTTACCATTTGAAAAAAACCTAGGGCCCTTAAGATTTATGCTCAGTTGAATCTGCCAATGCTCTCTCCTTCTATGGAACAACAGAGCCTGGATGATAGCACATCTGTGTACAGCAGGGTTTACTGAATATTTTAAACCCACTGTTGAGACCTACTGCTTAGAAAAAAATATTCCTTTCAAAATATTAGTGCTCCTTAAAAATGCATCTGGTCACCCAAGAGCTCTGATTGAGAACTGCAAGAAGATTAATGTTGTTTTCATGCCTGCTAACACATTTCATTTTGCAGCCCCATGGATCAAGGAGTCATTGTGTCTTTCAAGTCTTATTATTTAAGAAATACATTTTGTAAGGCCATAGCTGCCATAGATGATGATCTCTGGGCAAAGTAAGTGGTAAACTTTCTGGAAAGGATTCACCATTATAGCTGTCATTAAGAACATTCATGATTCAAGAGAGAAGGTCAAAATGTCAACATTAGTTGATTCCAAACCTCACAAATGACTTGGAGGGGTTCAAAACTTTCGTGGAGGAAGTAACTGCAGATGTGGCGAAAACAGCAAGAGAACTAGAATTAGAATTGGAGCCTGAAGTTGTCACTGAATTGCTGCAATCTCGTGATAAAACTTGATAGTCTGAGGAGTTGTTTCTAATGGATGAGCAAACCAAGTAGTTTCTTGAGATGGAATATATTCCTGGTGAAGATGCTGAGATGACAACAAAGAAATTAGAATATTAGATAAATTTACTTGATAAAGGAAGGTATGAGATGATCGACTCCAATTCTGAAAGAAGTTTTACTGTGGGTAAAATGCTATCAATCATCCACCACATGCTACAGTCAGACCTTCCATGAAAGGAGGAGTCAATCGATGTGGCGGCCTTTACTGTTGTCATTTTTTCAGAAACTGCCACAGCTACCCCAGCCTTCAGCAACCACCACCCTGACTAGTCAGCAGCCATCAACATAGAGGCAAGAACCTCCACTAGCAAAAAGATTGCTACTTATTAAAGGCTCAGATGATCATTAGCATATTTTAGCAACAAAGTATGTTGTAATTACAGTATGCACATTGTTCATTTACTTAAGTGTGACATCATGCTATTGCATACCTAATAGACTACAGCATAGTGTAACAAAACTTTTATATGTATTAACAAAAAATTTGTTTGACTCACTTTATTACAATATTTGCTTTATTGATGTAGTCTGGACCCAAAGCTGTACTACCTCAGTAGGCCTGTAGTTACTTTATATTTTTATCTAATAATATCAAAGTCTGAAGTACTGTGGGTCTAAATTGTTTTTGTTTTCATTGACTCTCATACATAATTTTTTTCTTGAATTTTACATAATGTTTTATCTATATCCAATATTTAGTTGAATTTACTCCATGGATTCCTTAAAGACTAAAATCAGAATGCTTCTCTCCTAAAAGAATTTACATTTATTTCTCCTCAAAGTAACTTGGGTCCCCTTTGAGGATTCTAGTTTCTATTAGGAATGTCAGAATTACCTTCACTCCTGACATTGATTCTAATATCTGGGTTCCTGTTCCTACTATTGGTTTGGGCATTTGATTCCACAGCATGTCGAGCTTTTACGTGTGCTTGTCTCTCACTATGCAGTGCTCTAGTTTTTAATTTTCTCAAGTGCCCAGGAATGTATATATGGAACATAACATGCATTTTATTTTACTGATGCATGCATGATTGGGTTGTATTGAATAGTGGTTTATTCAGAATCAGTCATCTGCCATACCACTTAGAGCTTCCCTGTTCCACTTTCCTTTCTCCATACTGGGTTTTGTCCCCCCTCATTAATAGCAGATACATACATATTTCTAGGGAAATTCCACTTAAAAGGTAACCAACTTCTCCCTTATTCCAAGAAGTCCCCAGTAATGTTTACATCCCAATAAACCCATTGGATATTGAAGATATCATAAGTTGAAAACTCATTTAATATATCTAACCTACCGAACACCATAGCTTAATCCAGCCTTCCTTAAACATGCCCACAACACTTACATTACTTCCCACAGTTGGGCAACATCATCTAACACAAAGCCTATTTTATAATAAAGTTTTAATATCTCATGTAATTTGTAGAATTCAGTACACTGCAGCATACAGTATCTGTTGCTCCTTCTTGTGCTCACAGGACTGACTGGGGGCTACAGCTCACTGCTGCTGCCCAGCATCACGATAGAGTATTGTATCACATATTCCTAGCAGTAGAAAGATCAAAAATCAAAATTCAAAGTATTGCTTCCGCTGAATAGATACTGCTTTTGCACCATTGTAACACTGAAAATGATATGTCAAACTATTGTAAGTTGAGAACAGTATGTACTCAAAAGTCCACTTGTACTATTTCATGCAAAGACCTCTGCTTCATCCCATTCCCACCAAACACACTACCCATTGACGATTCCACTGAGCATGGGAGAGACTGAAGGCCTGGGGGATCACCACTACGATGTGGTGAAGACTCTACATTGGAAGAGGCATAGCAAATGGCAGACAGACCAGGGAAGCTCAAGAATAACTTCAATATGGAATCTATTTTATATTATTAGGTTCCCTCTAAAGGAGGGTGAATTGTTCAAAAAAGTGAGTGAATTAGAAAGATTTTAGATTTATCTTCAAAGGAAAAATACCATGCTTTGAAATCTGTGTGCATATTAGAAGCATGATTTGAGCGAATATATTCCAGGTTCCAAATTCTTCCAATGAAGGGAGGCTACTTACACATTTTATTTCCTTGTGTATATAGAATGGAGCCTTGGCTTTTGGTGAAAAGCCCTGGGCAGTTTTTTGTTTTTTGTTTTTTAAAGCTAGTAAAGATGCTTTTTGCAAAAGAGGTCTCTTCATTAGTAACCAGCATCACTGCCATGCTTATTTATATCTGTCTTCTGAGTGGCTGGACCAGAATTCCAACCTAATACCATTTCTGCTTTCAAAGGACTCTATCTTCTAGACCTCATTTAGCATGAGGATAGAGAAATACAGATAAATGTCTTATCAGGCGAAAAAGTAATTTCATGTGCTTGCAGTTCTTTTCTCTGTCTATTCAAATGCAAGATGCCCTTTCATCTTCTACAAACGATTTTCTCTTAATCCACAAGAAACTAGTTCATTCTTTCTAACAACATCATTATATTTTGAGTGAATTATCACAGAACAATTAAGAGCTGTTCTCATGTGACACACTTATCTTAGGCTGTTTGTTTCAAAATTTGATTCAGCTGTGCCCTCCACTATTTCCTCATTTTGTTGAATGCTTTTGTCAGCTTGGAGGAGAGAAAATAGCACAGTAGGGGGCAGGGCAAGAGTCACTGTATTATAAGACATTATTGCCTTTAGAAACAATGTTCTCTATTGTAGTTCAATGAGCTAATAAGCAATGCATTATTTTGTTAAAAGGCAGTTGTTACTATTATCACATCAAAACATCCTATAACATTAACTAAGCTATGGCTCTGATATTTTTGTATATAAAGAAAAAAATTCTTCATAAAATCCTATTTTGTCATGGGTTCTATTTTCACACTTTCCTTTAGAAGTTTTGTGTCTTAATAGAAACATTACACATGAAAGAGTGATGGCTTTCAAGTCCTGATACTGAAACTCTATTAAATACAAATGATGTTAGAGAATATAAATTCATTTCTCTAATTTGCAACTTCTGCATCTACAGAGGGAGATTTGTGAAGTTTATTTGGACTAAAAGTAATGTAGCTAGCTCAGGGCTTCACAGAAGGGGACAGCCTTAAAGAGGGAAACATTATTACAACCATTAAACAGTTTTAACCTAGACTTATTTCTTGCCCCATAATTCCATTATGCCATGACAGTAAATAAATAAGTCAGAGAGAGGGAGATGGAATACACCTTTGGTTTATGCTGGATGCTTGTTGTTTTATAAACCCACTTATTATCAGAGGAACAAAATTTCTCATTTGATCTTGTCTTAAGAGAAGCCTTGAGCAGCATAGCTGTATGTAGACCATTTTCTAAAATCCATTGGGAAAATTCTTTGGCCACTGATATGGTTTGTGTCCCCACCCAAATCTCACCTTGAATTGTAGCTCCCACAATTCCCACGTGTCGTGGGAGGGACGTGGTGAGGACTAATTGAATCATGGGGGAAGGTCTTTCCCATGCTGTTCTCGTGACAGTGAATAAGTCTCATGAGAGACGATGATTTTATAAAGGGGAATTCCTCTGCACAAACTCTCTCTTGCATGGTACCATGTAAGACATCCCTTGCTCTTTCACTATGATCGTGAGGCCTACCCAGCCAAATGGAACTGTGAGTCAATTAAACCTCTTTCCTTTATAAATTACTCAGTCTCAGGTATGTCTTTATTAGTAGCATGAGAACAGACTAATACACCCACTCAGACATTTTCTGATGCTTATGACATGGCAGCATGAAACACTGCCAATATCTCTTCCTGACACCTTTTACTTGCATGCAATGGAGGTAACATTAAAGGATAGATATGATGTCAGTCATCCAAGCACAGAAAGAAAAAGTTATATCTTTATATTATTAAGCAGATCCCTAATCTGTCTTTGTAGTCACTGCCAAGTAACAGGGCACAGAAATATCCTCTTCGGCATACTAAAATATAGTCAGAGCAAATTCTGTATGTTAATTCATTATCACGTTTTTAGTAAGTGACTGCCATGTGTCAGAAAGTAAATTAACCACTGAAAATACCAAGTAGGATATGGTCCCTATGCTTAGGTTCTCAGTGCTTAGTCAAGGAGACATACATGTTAAGAAAAAATTAGATTTCCAGTTTGGATAAGAGGGTATAGATTCTTTTCTCCCAGCTCCTCCCAACTGAGCACAATTATAAACCCTGGAAATACAAGAAGCAATAGAAGGAGAACTCTTGAGAGGTGGAAAGCGGAAGATGAATTGGTTAGTGATTCCAAGACAGGTAGGAAAACAGAGTATCCAATGGTCTTACAACCCTCTACCCAACAGAAAAAGACTACCCAGTCCCAGCACGCCAAATTCCCAGTCTAGCAATGGAAGACAACCCAAGTAGGCTCATTCCTCCTCTGAATCAAATAGGAGTTCTTTTAGCAATGCCAGGTGAGAGGTAAGCAAGGCAACATCTACGGGGGGTGATCAAGCCCCGTGCTGAAAATATGCAACCAAGGGATGTGCACTCCTTCTGCATCAGGCCTGAGACTCTCCTTCCCCACATAGAGCCACTGAGCGATCAGGCAGCACCTGCAGAGGGGATCCAATCCCAGAAAGAATTGACTCCAGAAGCACTCTTTATCCCCTGGAAGAGGGAGAGACTCCCTTCCCCACTTAGAGGCAGGCAGCTCAGTTGTGGGAGAGTCCTTCCTCCTCTCAGTAGCACTAGCAGGGTCACAGGGTCCAGTGAGAGTCCCAGTAACACCAAATAAGCCAAGCAGATAAAAATAGCAGTGTAAAGGCTCTAAAGGTTAAATTGTTTACAGATTAACAAAAAAATAGAAAATAACAAGTGTTGGTGACAATGTGGAGAAATTGGAGCCCCCATATATTGCTGGTGTAAATGCAACATGGTACAGCTACTGAGATATCTAGTTTAGTGGGTCTTCAAAAATTAAACACAAAACTGCCAGCTGGCCAAGCAGTTCCACTCCCAGGCATATATCCCAAAGAAGCAAAAGGTGTTCAAACAAATGCTTGTATGCAAATATTCATAGCAGCACTATAGAAATACCCATATGTCCATCAACTGATGAATGGGTGGGTATGTCCATACAATGGAACATTATTCAGTTATGAAAAGGGATAAAATTTTTTCCCATTCTGTTGGTTGCCAATTCACTCTATTGACTGTTTCTTTCGCCGTGCAGAAGCTGTGGAGTTTGATCAGGTCCCATTTGTCTATTTTGGCTTTTGTTGCCAATGCTTTTGGTGTTTTGGTCATAAAGTCCTTGCCTACGCCTATGTCCTGAATGGTTTTGCCTAGGTTTTCTTCTAGGGTTTTTATGGTGTTAGGTCTTATGTTTAAGTCTTTAATCCATCTGGAGTCAATTTTAGTGTAAGGTGTCAGGAATCACACTGCCACATATGTACCTATGCAACAACCTTGCATGTTTTTCACATGTACCCCAAAACCTAAAATGCAATTAAAAAAAAAAAAAAAAAAAAGAAAAGGGATAAAATTTCATACACGCTACAACATGGATGGACCTTGGAAACATGCTAAGTGAATGAAGCTAATAACAAAATATCATACATTCTGTGATTCTATTTATGTAAAATGTTGAACAGGGAAATCCACAGACACAGAAGTAAATGAATGGCTGCTTAGGGCTGGGTAATGGGGATGGACGGAGGTGATTCTCAAAGAGTACCGGGATTCTCTTTGTACAGTGAAAATGCTCTAAAATTGACTGTGGTGATGGTTACATGTATCAGTGATTATACTTAAAACCACTGAGGTGCACAATTTTTAATTGTTGCTAGAACCACCGCCCACAAAATAAGCCTAGAGCTGTGGGTTAACCCTAAGCAAGTAACCGCTTATTAAAATAAAAGATTTAAATAGGACCTAGAGTCTCCTAACACAATTGTCAGAACGTCTATGATACAATTAAAAGTAACCCGCCATGCCAAGAAAAGACGATCAACTAACGGCAGAGCCAAAGTGAATCACATACTAGAATTATCTGACAAGGATTTAAAATCTGCTTTCATATAAAGGCTTTAACAAGCAGTTGAAAATTATCTTGAAATCAATGAAAATATAGAAAATCTTAGCAAAGAAAACCAATCTCTGACAAAAGTATTTAAGAATATAAGAACTGAGTTTCACTCTGGGAAGTAAGGTAGAAAGAAGGAGAGGAGGAATCTCACTTTCACCCTATAGCCTTTTGCATTCTTTGAATTGTTTTGAATGAGCATAATCTATTTGTTAAACAAAATCTAAATTCAAACTCCATAAAATTACCTAAGTAACATTTTGAAAAGTGAATCTAATAAGATCTCTCCCTTTTCTGGTAAGTAGCTGAGATACCTGTTCATGATTTTACATTGGAGTCACAAAAAATGAATCAGTAGGAATTCATTTTAGTAGGCAATGGCACGATCCTGGCTCACAGCAACCTTCGCCTCCTAGGTTCAAGCAATTCCACATGTCTATGAGGAAAAATTTCAAAAAAACAAAAAAATACAGTATATATATTTCTAGGAACAAGTAAAGTCTCCTAATAAATTTGCTGAGTTGAATTCTGAGAGTGCCAATGTACTGTGCTAAATTGTTCAGTGTTTGGAAAAATACAGAGTTAAGTATTTTTATATTATTGTCTTTAAATATTGAGTTTTTGCCATTGACCACATATTTGTTTTTCTAACTTCATTATAAACAATGAATATTATAAGTTGAAATTCTTCATGTCCTCTGTATCCTACTGTCATTTAAACAAGCAAAAGTGTGTGGCTATGAATAAATTTTTCTAAGTTATCACCATATACAAGACTCTATGTTTAAGTATTAATATTACTGAAAAATTCACCTTTAAGAAATCATCAAGTCTTAAAAAATTACCACCACCTGGGGGAAATTATTGCCTATTTAATTGTGTGGAATTCAACATCGAAAACATGGCTAGAAGTGATCAGTATTAACATGGTTCTTCTCCCTCTGGAGACTGGATAGTGAGTTCTACTCTTGATCTAAATAAGCGGAATTGACTAACATCCTGGAAACGAGTGCTTCTGGAGAACAAAAAGAGCCTAGAAAGGACATCCTTTATATACTTCTTTCTGATTAATATTTGTTACCTCCACACCTTCTAAAGTTCTGACCAAACATGAGAACCCCAGGAGTCACTCGCCTAATTAGCTGTACCTGTAGTTACACTGTTTAGAGTCAAGCTTACAGGTTTAATAATTAGACCACATAGAAAGGTTACACTTTCCCCCTTTTATTTTTACCAGAAAGCTACCAGAAAATTGTAACACTGGAAAAGTTATTTTCCTGCTTAATCCAGAGGGAAGTACAGAAAGCAAAGGACAAGATAAAAAATAGGATTTTCACAATGCCAGAATAAATGCTGTGACTCCTGTTGGGGGCACCTGCCCTTCACTGCAGCAGCAAGAGCCTCTGTTTGTGCAAAAAACATCCTAGCTGTGGCATGCAAATGCAGTTTTTAATACTTCTGTCAGAGCAAACTATAAATATAAAACTTAACCCCAAAGGGATTTGTCACATCAAGTGAGCATGAATATTTCAATTTCTGGATCCATCACTTACCCGACACTATGTGTCTTAGAACAAACAAGCTATTTCTGGATAACTGTCTCAGTGTAAAGTGAGAGAGGTAAGAAGAGTTGCCATTTTAGGAAAAATTAAAACCAAAGAACCTTTAGTTAAACGAATTCAAACAATACAGAAGCGTACAGGGTGATATTGTCTCCTTGCCGTCTCTCTTCCCACTCAGTTGTCATTGCTAGACTTAACCATATTAGCAGTTTCATATCTATCTTTCCATAAAAACATATTTATACATTATATGCATTGCCCTTTTATCTATACTAACATTTCTGTTTTATAATTTTCTTATTAACCAATATGTTGGTTAATTTTCCATCAAAATAGCAAAATCTCACTTCTGATCACAATTGCAAAATAGCAGAATGTGTGAATATTATTAGCACTTTTTCTGTTGATAAATATTTGTATTGTTTCTGCATTTGCACTTCAGTGAACATCTCTGTACATTTATATTTGTTTTGTTTTGTTTTATTTGAGATGGAGTTTCACTCTTGTTGCCCAGGCTGTGGGCAATGGCATGATCTTGGCTCACAGCAACCTTTGCCTCCTAGGTTCAAGCAATTCTCCTGCTTCAGCCCCCCGAGTAGCCAGGATTACAGACATGTGCCACCATGCCTGGCCAATTCTGTATTTTTAGTAGAGATGGGGTTTCTCCATATAGGTCAGGTTGGTCTCGAACTCCCAACCTCTGGTGATCCACCCACCTTGGCCTCCCAAAGTGCTGGGATTACAGGTGTGAGCCACCGCACCTGAATGCACACTTATATTTGTACCTGTGGGAATCAAACTGTTAAATTCCTGTGAGAAGCAGGATTTCTGGATAACAAGAAATCATATTTTCAAATTGTCTTTGAACAAGATGTGGAAGTACTTATTTCTTCTAGCCAAATCTGGCTACCATAAAATATTTTAGTGTTTACAATATGATACACAAAAATGGTGTCTTGTTATTTAAATTTTCATATTAAGTTATGAGTGATTTTAGCATCTTATCATATGCTGGCTATTCACTATTTGTAATTTTTTTCTGAGAAATGTTGCTTTAAGCCTTTGCTTGTTTTTCTGTTGTGAGAACTCTGTGTATTAAGGAAATAGAATGTGTGTCTGGCATATATTTTATATTTTGCAAATATTTTCCTCAGTTGTCACTTTTCTGTGACATAAAGACCCAGTTGCTTCTCTGGAACGTGTATGTTCAAGAATGATTAATCTGTGTAATAAATTCATTACTACAGCCATTACCAAAAAGTGTTTTTTTGACTACCATATTTCAAAAAGAAAAAAAGAAAAATAATAATTCTTTACATGCTCAAATTTATGACTTTTCCTCTATTTGTGGGTTAGAAGTCTTTTCTACTCTAAAGAGTTTTTAAAATAAAATAATTTCCTCTGGTACTTTTAGAATTTCTTAATATTTATATATTCACTTTTTTTTTTCTCCCCAAGACAGAGTCTCTCTGTGTTGCCTAGGCAGGAGTGTCATCTCAGCTCACTGCAACTTCCACCTCCCAGGTTCAAGCAATTCTCCTGCCTCAGCCTCCAGAGTAGCTTGGATTACAGGTGCCCACCATGGTGCCCAGCTAATTTTTATATTTTTTAGTAGAGACAGGGTTTTGCCATGCTGACCATGCTGGTCTTGAATTCCTGACCTCAGATAATCTGCCTGCCTCAGCCTCCCGAAGTGCTGGGATTACAGGCGTGAGCCATATATTTAGATACTTATATTTATGGTATTTATTTCAGAATAAAGCTTCAAGTAGCGATTCATCTTTGCTTAAAAAGACCTAGTCAAAGGCCCAACAGAACTTTCTGATTAATATATCAGTTGTTCAACAAATTTAAATATCTTCTGTACCAAATTACTAATTATATTTATGAGTATATTTCTGAATTTCTTTGTTTTCTTGATCTAGTTATTAGCATATTATTTTAGAGTAGCTCCATAGTACTTTTAAAACAATAAAAATGATTTCTTGTTAATTACTTTTCATTGTCAAAATATTTCAAAATATTCTCACATATTAATTTTTAATCTGATTTTTTGTCAAGTTTTTAAAAAATCTGTTGACATTTTATAATTGAGGTTTAAGGAAGTCTACTGTTTAATTTTGGGGAAGTTATCAATAATAATTCCAATTTTTATCCAAAAACAAGAAATGGCTTTCCATTTATTTAGCAGTTACTTCCTATTCTTCAATGGAATATTAAAACTCTCTTCATATCGTGTCTGAACATCTTTCATTGGGTTTATTCTTCAATAGTTTATCTTTGTGGTTTTGATGGTGATAGTTTCTCTTCCTGAAGTGCTGATAAAAGAAAAATGAAGAAGCTATAACTTGTCAACTTGAAAATCTCTGAGTCTCATTAGGAAATTGCAAACGTGCAATAGATAATATCTTTGAGAAAATAAAATGTATGTACAGAACGATGTGAGAGTTCAAAGGAGAGAGTGACCAACTCTGCAAAGTAAGTTTCCTCCCGGAAGATAGCATTTGGCCTGGGTCTTTAAACATGAATGGACCTTTGTCTCCACCAGCAAGTGCCTGAACATCTGTAGCCTGGTCTTCAGCATCCTTCTCACCACCAGATCCATCATTCTTGTGGTCACTGGCTCAGCAATGAGCTCTCCGGCAATCTCCCAGGTCATAAAAGATATTGTTGACGACTACCATTCACTGCTGGCCCTGCATCCTGGGGCGGCTGGTCCTGTTCCTTTGATACCACTCCTTTATACATCAGTCGAAAACTACATATCTACTTGGAGTGAAATTGAATTATATACATGTATTTGTTTTATGTTTAAAGAGTGGGTGGAGTCTTTGAGGCAATAAAAGAATAAAGAGCTTTGCAAGCAGAAGGGCAAATGCAAAGAGGGGGTAAGAAGAAGAAACGGCAGTTCAAGTAAAATATTCCTGCTGGGATTTCAGCACGGCTGGAGATGGTGTATATGTGAAAAGAGGTTAGAATTTAACTCCTAGGCAAATATCCTGGGCCACTTACACATAATAAATGTTCGTATGTGCCAACATAAGAAATTTAAAATAAACGTATTTTCTTTTGTAAGTTGATAGGTAGGTGTAAAGATGTTTATCCAAAATAGAAAGAGAGACACACAGCAGGGAATGCCAGCAGAGCTGGGAGAGGTGAGTTTTAGGCATAGAGAATATAGGTTCTAGCAACATATCTCAATGGTAGCACAGCTCCTAACATGTAGAATTCCATTTTTCTATCCAAAAACAGGAAATGGCTTTCCATTTATTTAGAGGTTACTTCCTATTCTTCAATGGAATATTAAAACTCTCTCCATATTGTATCTAAACATCTTTCACTGGGTTTATTCTGCGATATTTTATCTTTATTGTTTTGTAGAAGGTTCTCATTAAATATTAAATGTATCAATGAAAAATAAATAAATAAGCAAGAGTTTTTAAGAGTCAGGTATTTCTAGAAGTTCGTAATTTGTAATAGCTTCATCTCAAGGTTTAAACCACTCATTCTACACAACCACAAGATTTCCTAGTGGTATAGTATTTTTGTCTAATGAGCCTGGCAACATTAAGGAACCAGAATCTGAAACATTGCTGTGTTCTGCAACACAGCAGTAATTAAGTAAATGAATTAATGTTTTCAAATCACTTGGGATGCTGCTTTGTAGAAACTAAGTGCTGTGTGACTGATGTAACTGTTTGCAAAGTAAATAAATAATGAAGGCTTGGATGAAGATTGGGATGAAAATTGTAAAGTAGTAAAAATTTAAGTAAGACCTCAGTTCCCTTTTCCTTAACTACTTATCCCCCTCTAGGCCTCCCCTACATTTGCCTCATCCCTTCCTTCAAAGTTTCAAATACCTCTGTTAATCAGCATTTTAAAAATTCACAGAAAACGACATACATACAAAAGGAGCGTGTGTAGAAATAGAATGAAGGGGCTTGTGTCATTTGACACATACGAGGAAGCTCTGTGCAAGTGGATCCTTGTGAGTAAGGAGGATGACCAGAGACAGGCAAGGTTCAGTTCATCCAGTGTGTGTGGACCACATTTAAGGAGTTTGGATTTTATGTTTAGCCATGGGAAGCTAGCGAGGGGATTTAACAAGAGAGTCATCCGCTTACAATTTCATTTTTAAAATAGATCTTTTCAGTTCAGAGTGCAGAACAGATTTGAAGGAATAAAGAGTAAATTTTAGGTAGCTATCATAGTGAAAGTAAAAGCAGGCAGTGGATTGGACTATGGTAATGGCTGCGGAAATGGAGAGGAATCACCAAGAGGTTGAATTTGGGATGAATTCCTATGGAGAGTGGAAGACAGCACAATGTCAAGTATAATGACTAGGTTTTGTGACATGAAAAACTAGGTACCACTTCTCAAGAAAGGAAAATTGGGAATTATGGGCTTTGGGGAACAGAGCATATGATCAGCTTAGTATACGAGTCTAAGAAGTTACGTCGGTCTGGAGCTCAGTAAAGTCTGGGCTAAGAAATGTACTTGGGAGTTGTAACAGCTCCTCTTACTCATCTTTACAACCTTTCATCCCTATCTCTTACTCTGGCCAAAGCTGCTACAACTATAGCTGGTATCCCATATCCAAGTTTTAATCAGATTTTCACAGGTCTAATCTGATGTCACATATCTCTTGTTTGCTGTCTGAGACTCATATATGTGCACCCCAGAAGTACAAAGAAATAAACTTATATGAGCCACCCTTGAACAACCAGGAAAAGAAGCTGATGAATGAAGACTCCTCGTTATGCTTCCCTGGGTGGAGAGATCTGAGAAGTGCCTGCAGGAGTATTACTTTGATAATTCATTTTTGTGCTGGCCTTTCCTCTTTCCTTGTCTCATTTCTACCATGCCTCATTGCCACCGCTTGGGATAACTTTCCAAATCACTACCTGCATGTAAGCCTTGATCTTACTCTGCTTTGTGAGGAGCTTAGGAAAAGTAAGAGTTATTAGTGAGTGAGTGGTGATTGAAGTGGCAAGGTGGAAAAGATCACAGAAAGACAGAAAAAAGTAAGAGGTTTTCAAAGTGCCAATATTTACTGATTGGATAAAGCCAATTAAGAAAACTAAGAAATGGTGTCCAAAGAAGGAGGAGAGAGAAAAAGAAAGAGAGAGAGTTGTCAAGAAAGCTAAGAGAAGAGAATGCTGAAGGAAGAAGTCAGTTTTGTCAAATGCTTCTAAAGTCAAATAAAAATGAATATCAAAAAATGTGCAGTAGATTTGGTATCATAGAGGTCAGTGATTCCTGTAGCTGAGACCAGCCTATTCTTTCATCAAAGCACATGCTTAAGAGAATCCATGGAACTGAAATCAATGATATCCTCAGACTAGAACTCTAGATATTAATAAGCTGGATAAAGAAGGTGGTTTTAAATCCCCCTGGAATCACACCATGTTGGGAGCTCTCTCTATGTGAGGCCAATTGTCTATAACAGCCTTTGGACACATCAGTGCTTGGTGCCAGCTGTGGGATACGGAAGAGACTGGACAGATGAGCCTACTGCTGATCCAGGTGTTTCCCAGGAGGCATTCACCAATAGCTGAATCAAGTTGACAATATTTAGCTTGATCTCATAAACATATGCTTCAGTTTTCATTTTCAAGAGATTAACCTGAAATCGAATCCACAATGCTATCTTAAAAGTAATGCCTACAAAGGTAATGCCTGCATACCTTTTGTCAATATAAAAAGCATTTTGTGAGAATTTACCTGGTATTTAAACCACTCCCTATTTTTACACGGATTGTTAGTACTAAACTCTTCCTATGAGAGAAAAGAAATCTAATTTTCTGGAATTCCTCCATCCGTGTGCTTTCATAGCCAGGATTACTTAAAATTCAAGCCTAGCACCACCACAAAGATGCCAACTTTTCATTCCTAACAAAGACCTTCCTGAATGCCATCTCCAACTGTTAGTAGTAATTTTCCCTTGACTCCTACATACTGCTGGCAAAGTACCGGATGAAAAGCTCACAGAGATGCAGACTAATTTAGAAATGTAAGATCTCTCGGTGTCCAAACTAAGAGAAAGAGCTCAATCCTGCAGCCCAAGGACCATGGTTAAAACTTTGGACAAAATGTATTGCTCATAAAGAAAATTAAAGTTTAGAGAAAGAGAAATAGCTTTTCATATTTCACATGAAAATGTCAAGAATGTTATTCAATTCTTGGATTCAAATACTTTAGTCCCATGCTATAGTGCATATTGGGATAATGAAACCTATTTTAGAATAATTAACACTCACTGTGTATCATGCATGGTATTATTGCTTTACATGTACTGAGTCAAATCTTTTGAATAACTGCATGAATTTGCTCTCATTGTCTCTAGTTCATAGAGAAATCGAGGTATAGAGAGTTTGAATGACTTGCTCAGGTAACCAGAGCTAAAAAGTGGTAGAGGCAAGATCCATATTCTGTTAATCCTGTTCAAATCCGTGTTCCTAAACCCCTAGAATGAAAGCACTCTAAAAATCAAATTAAGCAAACAAAACATTTGATTTATCCTTTTCTTGTATGAACTTTCTGGTATGCCACAAGCTTTTCACATTCAGACATTACCCAAATTAACATTCAAAAGAGATGTTCAGACACCAGTCTAAAGTAGCCCATCACGGAAGAAAAGGGACAGAAAGACTCTATGTGTCTATTGGCTGATGCTTAATTCTTATTGATGTCAAATATACATGGCACCACAAATCAATAGACTGGAGAAGTCAAACTTTGTAACCTGAAGTGTACCCTTTTCTCATATCATTCCTCATTGGATTCAAAAGCCTCTGGCAAAGAAAGACTCTGCAGAGTTGAGGAATCAAAGAGGAGACATTCCTGGTCAGAAAGAGTCACGTTTGTTTTTGCTTTTTCAGCACGATTGCTGTAACAGTCCTGCCATGGAGGCTGGCTGCTCTCAGCCACCCGTGTTCCTCAGAGGCTGCAGCTGAGGCTGATGGCAAAAGCTTCTCCATTGTATTATACCTTATTTCTTGAATTTGAAAAGCCTATGTAAAGGTTGTCCTAAATCAAAAAGCAGTTTCTAACAATTAAAATGTGGCCATGCTGAAGTCTAAAAGGGAGAGGGAAAGGCTTTTTACACTCAATGAAGAACACATAATGGAAAGAAGATTTAACTGAGCACAAAATCAATCACATCTCATTTCAGGAAAAAAATTTCATACTGAGTATCACTTATTTTCCTGTATTTTACAAGGCCAGAGATTTCTGAAAGAAAATACCACAATCTTCTCTGCCTCCAAAATTCATTTCTTAAACATGTTCTCTTTGTATTATGCTGCAAATCTCAAAGTGATTTGCTATGGTCTGAATGTGTGCCCCCCCAAAATTGTATGTAGAACTTGAAACCCCCCAAAGTGATGCTATTAGGAAATGGCAAGCTTAAGGAGGTGATTAGGTCATGAGGGTGGAGCTCATGTAAGTGGGATTTGGACCCTTATGAAAGAATCCCCAGGAACTGCCTTCTCCCAGTGCCACATAAGGACACATCAAGAAAGTGCCACCTGTGAGAAATCCAGCTCTTGCCAGACACAAAATCTGCTGGCTCCTTGATCTTTGGACTTGCCAGCCTCCAGAACTGTGAGAAATAAATTTCTGTAGTTTATAAGCTACCCAGTTTGTGGTATTTTGTTATAACAGCCAGAACAGTCTAAGAATTCTTTATATATTCTTTATACAAAGAATACTGGGTTTTGAGAGAGAAGCCTGAATTCAAATCGCAACTAAATATCCATGCCAATATCACATTTTAGGCAACATTTTGAGCTTCAGTATCTTCACGTGCAAAATCATAAATAGTTAAGACCACATATGTGAAAGTGTGTGCCTGACACATAATAGAGAATCAAAAAATAGTGATTGCATCTCAAATGCAGCCCTTCACACAACAATTCACTGGCTTCAATAAATTATTTTATTATTCTAAAAATTCAGTGGCCCCCATGGGTCACCAAGACACTGTGCAGAATTCTCTTGTATAAATAAAATTGGTAGGCCTTGAGAGACTTAAGTGCTATACTTCCAGTAAGCAGCAACAGAGAGAATTGTCTGTTTAAGATGTATTCCCTGGCATGAAATGCTGGTTTAATGGTCACAGAAGGACACGTGAAGTCTGCTGTAATAGATGTGCAAGGATGTCTTTCCTCTTCTGAATGTTCCATACTTCGGAAACTTTCTTGCCTCTAAATATCCTGTGTGCCTGTTGTTCCCATATAGAGGAGATCTGTTCCCCAGAGGAATTTAAATAACCGCATAGAACCTCCTCAGGCGATTTGGAGCAGCTATTTTGGGACACCTGACCCGCATTGTTTAGGGCTGGGCTGAAATCGACCCAGTCTCTGAGCACACAGAATTCATTCCTCTCAGAATGTGTGGGACTTACACTGGTTAAAAGTATTCTGTACTCCTCAGAGTATATGGAAAATAGTCCTTGGATTCTGAACTTGTATTACTTCCATCGGATTGAGTCTTTGATATAGGGGTGATAGAGACACATTTAGTTTATAAAAACAAAACAGCATACAGAATTTTCAACTGGTTCCTGGCGTAATCCAGTCTGGAAATTGTATTTTATATTCAGCCCTCAAAGCATAAGGCAAGTAAAAGGTTTTGTATTACTATTTCATATCAGAAACTTTGCTATGTGGCTCAGTAATCTCATCTGGCATGTGAGGGATGTCAGTGAAGGTCAGGTCTTTTGAAGTATCATCCTAGAAAGGAAATTATTTCATCAAATACAGAGGAGACTACTTTCTGGGACCTAGTGTTTCGCAGGGAATAACTATTTAGTCTTCAGCGTGTGTATGTGTATATCAAACCTAACTATCAACGGCTTGCATGTGTCACCCTGATGGCCTTGAAATACAGTTAACAACGGAGTGAGATTAAAGCCAAGAAGAGGCATTTTACAATTTCTGAATCCAGCTATGTGACATAGCTGATTCTATCCCTTAAACGTCTCAGAGATCTATGTAGACGGAGGCTTGCTTGAGTGAGTCTAAATACTCGATGCTGTAAATAACCATGAATTTTTATTAGCCATTTCACTAAGGACTTTCCACAATACCGAATAAATCCACTTTGCAACATTTTGAAGTAGATGTTATCACTATGCCCATTTTATAGAAAGGGAAACTAAGGCACAAGAAAGAGAGATGGTTACGTGCCATGTGGAGGTGAACATGAAGTGCTATGGCATTGAGAGCACTGGCGAGCCTTCTGTGGATGCACCTGCTGCATCCTGTAAGCAGCAGTGGCATCGCAGTGCACACACAAGCCATCTGATCACAGAGCTCAAGCTTTTTACCCCTACCATTCATTGCTGTTTTACATTTCTGTGTCAAATCCAAATAACATTACCCTGAGCTTAAAAGATAGAAATTTGAGTCATTAATTCTCCACTTTATTATTGTCTTCTTATCATTTTCTTGGTTGAAAATGATGATTTTCATCAGCAAGGATTCTCTTTTGAGTGAAAATCAGGCATGAAGTTCAAAGACCCTCAGCCCTTAGACAAGGTCTGAAATTTCCCATGACAGTAAGGTGCAATGTTTGCCACATTTATTAATTTCTCAGATCCAGCTCTGAGCACCCACTTGCCACAATCAGTGAGTATGAGGACCCGCATCATTCACTGGTCATGGTGTCTTGCCTTGTTTGGGCAATACCAGGCCTTGCATAACAATGTGGCTGGGGGAAGTGTGCCATCTTCTGCCCCGGGGGAAGTTGTCATCACTGTCCTGCACCCAGTTCACACTTTCAGTGTTGAGTGCTGATTTCCTGTCACCTGTCACACTGCTTATGCAGGCAGGCCTCAAGCATACCCTTCTAAGGTGCCCCTCACTAATCATAAAAACTCTCTTCACTTTCTTCTAGACTAGCAGACTGAGCGATCAGCCTCCACACGTGCCCACATTGTCATCTACTCACTGAATCCTGCCATCTTCAATCTGAAACTTCTCTCAACAAATATTTGTTGAACACCCAATATGTCACAGGTACTGCTTGAAGTGTTAGAGATAAAAATATCAGTCAGAAAAAAAAAAAAAAACCTACTCCTCAATATAAGTACTGCTAAATTAAGCACTACTTTCTGTTTCTATGTAACAAATTATCGCAAATTCAGTGGCTTGAAAAAGCACATATTTTATCCCACCATTTCCATGCCTCGGGAGCCCTACTTATTTTAGTAAGATCCTCTGCTCAGAATCTCACAAGGCTAAAATCAGGTGTTATCTGGCTGCATCCTCATCTGGAGACATTTACCACAAAACAATATACATCTGAAGCTCCTTCAAGACGTTTGCAGAACACATTTTTTTGCATGGCTGAGCTTCCCATGTTCTTGCCAGCTGAGAATACTACTCTTAGCTCCTAGAGGCCACACTCAGGTCTTTGCTACAATGTCATCTCAACAACATGGGAGTTTGCTTCTCTCAGGCCAGCAGAGAATCTGTATGGCCTCAGATGTCCCTGATTTCTTTAAAGCGATCATCTGATTGGGTCAGGCCCACCCAAGACAATGTGCCTATGGATTAAAGTCAATTCATTGGGGACCTTAATTACATCTGCACAACCCTGTCATAAACACAAGGTCTTCTCAGACTCAAAGGAAGGGCTTAAACGAGACACATACACCAAGGGGAGTTCACATTGAAAATAATTTTAGAATTCTGCTTACCATAGACGGGAAGAGTATGGCAAATTTTGCACATGGGGAAAAAAGACTATGTGAATTTTGTCTTCACAAAGTCACTTGGATTTCTGTGTATATGATAGGCTGTAGATGGACAAAAGTTAGCAGGAGGACAAATTAGGAATTCACTGCCACGACATAGGCAGAAGAGGGTGAGAAGAGACGTGACTTGGAATATATTTTAAAATAAGGCCAATAGTACTCGTCTGTGTATTGGCTGTCGGTGCCATGCGTGAGTGGGCACAGGGCTCTGCCACCCTTGAAATTCAGGATTCCTGATTCTTTCCAATCTCTTAGAGGCCACTGCTCATGCTGCAGCCCTACCCTTCTCCCTCTGCTCTCAGGATAAAGGCTGAAACTGGAATGCAGCCTCCAACACCTGCAGGATCTGCCCCTCCTGTCCCTCCTGTCCCTCTTGTCCCTCAGCCTCATCCAAGACCTTGCTCTACACTGATCTTACTAAAGTGCTTTGAATGTGGTCCTTATCACTTCACCTTCATCCATGCTATTCCCTCTGCCCAGAGCACTCCTCCCTCATCACTTTGCCAAGGTAACTTTTCCTCTTCCTTTAGGTACAACTCCAATCATACTTCCTAGGGAGGCTTCTCCAACCTCCCTGACTGTGGCCAGCAGAGTTTCCAAAACAGCTTCATGGCTGCCCATATCTACTGTGTACATTTACTCTTACTTATGGAATTCCTTTATTGAGGTTCATCTTCAGTGTTAAACTCTGCTCAGTGAGGGAAAGAAGAAAATCTGCCTGCTCATCAATTTATTCATCAAAACAAACACAGTGTCTAGCAAATAATAATCCCTCAATATCAGCTAAATGAGTGATGAACAGCCTCCAAACCCGCCCTCCCCGGTAGTCATGCATAATGTCTTCATGGGTCCAAACCTTCCAAAACTCAACACGGACAAAGGTGTGGCTTTCATGGCTAACAGCCCCAGTCCCCATACGATGACTGAACAAAGTCTACAGCCCTTTCCAACATACCTCTTGCCATCCTCACCCTTTACCCTCAGACCAAATGCATACCAGACGACGATGGGAAGGTATGAAGTTCTTTTATGGAAGGACACAATGTAGGAGAAACACAGGATTAGGCTTTTCTCTACCTCACAAAGAGAAACATTTGATGAAAGCATTGTTCCATGGTATGTATACACCATGGAATACGATGTAACCATAAGAAGGAACAAGGTTGTATCTTTTGTGGGAACATAGATGGAACTGGAGGCTATTATCCTTAGTAAACTAATGCAGGAACAGAAAACCAAATACCACATGTTCTTACTTATAAGTGGGAGCTAAATGATTAGAACTCAAGACCACAAAGAAGGGAACAACCGATGCTGGAACCTACTTCAGGGTGAAGGGAGAGAGGAGGATGAGGAGCAGAAAAAATAACTATTGAGTACTAAACTTAGTACCTCGGTGATGAAATAATCTGCACATCCAGCCTCTGTGACTCGAGTTTACCTGTATAATAAGCCTGCACGTGTACCCCCAAACCTGAAATAAAAGTTAAATAAAAATAAATGAAGACATTGTCCCATGAGAGTATGGTTCATATACCACCACTGCCTCCAAGGAAGGCTGGGAAATAGCTCTAAGCTTCTGAGGGGCGCTGGTGGGGGCTCCAGTTGCAATTCCGATTCTTGATCAGGCAAAGCTGAGACTGATCACTATCGAGGACTTTTAGATGAGCTCACATTGTTAGGGGATAACTTGTGTTTTTCTAGAGGTGCTCCAGTCCCATTTGGGAACAGAACTTGCTTCCTAGTATACGTCTTTCATCCTACCCTTTGTAGGACAGTAACTCAGGCATCCTCATGGGTGACGATCTTTCATAATCCTGGCTTTTATAGTTAGAAGAGTATAAAAGGCCCTCTCTCAGCCATTCAGGAAGGCTAGAGTCAGTTTCAGTTAAATTATTTCCCATTTCAAATTGCCACCAAGGTTAAAAGGACAAGGCTGTGGGTTGGTGTCACTTTATTTTACAACATAATCTACAGTCTTCACAGTTTCACTTAATTCAACTTTCTTCTGTCCTATACTACAATAGTCAGCACTTTTAGATATTTTTTATGTGAAAATTGTTATAAAATTGGTCCTTTACTTTCATCTGCTACAATTATGATAGGCCCCTTTCTTTATATTGCCTTCACATCTCCTAATTTGAAAGTTTATAATTTTTCTATTAGTTCTTAAGAGCTTACAAAATGCTTGCTCCCTGAAAGTACCACTGAAAGAAACAGTTCACAGGACAAAGTTATTTTATTGCTTTCAAAGGAAAAGAGATGCATTATCTTGAAAGAATCTTAGTAGCTTCTTAGTAGGTAGAGGGTAAAGTTGAAATATTTATGAAGTCTGCAAGTTTGGTTTAAGGTTCACCTTCCATCGTGGGAGCTTGCTTAGTATTAGATTAGGATCATGCTATAACAGCTGAAGTTTAGTGAGCACAGCAAGGTGGAGATTTTGAGGTGAGGTTTCAGAGTAATTAGGAGAATGGTAGTTTGATGGTAGTTATTAAAAAGTTGAATGTCTGATGTTCATGTGGATGTCTTATTTGAGGAGGTGGGGAGTTTTCCTGAAACAAACAATACAGTTATTTGCCACGTTCATTTTCCTGAGAAGTTTCCTGGAATTGTAAAGTCATATTAGTGAAGACAGTTGAACAGTACAATCTTCCCAAGGAGGATAGCAAGCTGTGTGGGTGTGGATAGTTCTGATCATCAAATGAACATAAATTTTAGGATTCCTGATTCAATCAGGATTAAGGATTCAAAATTTGCCTAATTACTCAGGATTAAAGAAACTAAATAATGTGTGTAGGATCAATTACTTTCACAGCTAGAATTTTCACCTGATCTAGCTCATTCTTACCGATATATGTTGCCCCATTTCCAGAGATTCCTGTTGCATCTGTGTCACTGCTTGCTAGAGTGAAATGAGCAGCTCACAGATGAATTCATCATGACATTTTTTACGCATTCTAGAATGGCTAACTTTGTAAAATATCATGCTTGCAAATGGAGTTCCCTGGTTGATGTCATTACCACATACTTATTTTTTTACAAATATCCCATCTACTCCAAAAAGCAATTCAAGGCACATAAGTTACTGCCTCACACTTTGTGGGCAAAGCCTATATTTAATTTACGTGGACCACAGAATCTAGGACAGCTTCTTGTACTTACTAGCACGGATGAATAAAGATATGGTAAAATACTTTTAACACTGAAAGTACGTTGAAGATCACTTCAATAATTTACTTGCTTAATACATGAGTGATTATTCTTAAGACTGTTCTAAATGGTGCAAAATCAAAGAGACTTAATCATAACATTGGTCATAACTATTTCACATTTATAAATCTCCACTGCAATTTTCTGCTATGTATAACTCACCCTTATGTTAATAGATACATGGGTGCCTTAACACTCAGAAATAATTTGCTATCATATTTACAAGGATTGTTCTAACTTGTATTTGCAATGTTCATTTTTTTCTTCCACTGCAAGTCACATCCTTATTATTCAAAAATCATTTTACCATCATCTTAGATTTACAGAGGATCTTTTAATTATGATGTTTTTTTCAGAGTTCTGTCCTCCAGAGTGCATGTACTACTTTGTTAAATTAATGAGCAAACTAGAACATGAAATTTTGCATGAATCAGTTGTATAAATACTCTTTCAATTATTGCAGGGAATTACTGTGATGGAATTTCCAGGCAGAATAAAACTGGAAATAATGGGGAAAACCCTGTTTTAGAGAATATGAGTTTTCATACGTGTGGCATATTTTTTTATTATTTCTTTCACTTTTTTTTTCACCATTATTTTTTATACCTCCTCTTTGAAACTTACATTGTCCTCACAAGGATGAAATTCCCTTTCATCTCAGCATTCTGGGATAGCAGCCACTATATCCAGTTATATAAATATCCCAAATCTTAATTTTTTATAATTAATGCATCTTTTTTCTGTTACTTCACTAATATAATCACCTCTTCCTGATAAATCTGGCTCTCCTTCTGTCTGTTCTCTCACATTTCATTAATTTGCTTCTTTGAAAGAAGAAAACAGATGCTTTTTTTGATCATCTTTCTTCTTAAACATATTCTAAGGAAAACATGTAGCCTCTTTCTTCAGGAATCACTAGCTCCAGAAATGGTCCCTAGCAGTCACCTGGAGGAAGAGTAAGTGGGGTTCCCTTAGAATTTGCTGCATTCCACAAATCCATCACCATTATCATCCCGTAAGCCAGGGTCCTCTTTGCATTTTTTAAATCTACTAACTTTTGAGTTCAAAAGATGGAGTAAATGCATTTTTCCTTATTCCTACTGCTAAGTACAACTAAACATCCTGGACAATACTCATAAAACGAACATAAGGAGACTCTGAAAGTTGGAGAAAAGATACCTCAGAGCCCAAGGAATAATATAGTCATGAGTTCCCATTGTTTTATTATGCCAGAATTAAGACAACTACTCCATATTGTTGAATATTTAGTTTATATACACTTTTTATAGTTATGAAGTTATAATGATCACCTGTTATAAAGATTTCTTTTCTGTATCTCTGATATTTTTTTAGAAGAGACTCTTAGAACCCGAATTATGGATTAAAGAGTATACATTATTTTAAGGTTCTTGATTTTAGGTTATTGTATATAAATTGTATATAAGAAGTATTCTCTAAAATAGAATGCATATTTTAAAAAATTGCCAAATTGTTAAATGCAAAATAGCGTGCTAATACTTTAATTGGACTTTCTCTTATTAATAATGATGTTGAATAGTTGTTAAATTTTTTGGTTGATTGTAATTTGGGGGAACTAATGTTTTTTATAATCTTTAAGAGTATTCATCTTATTTGTTCAAAATTAAGGTATCTCACTGTATCTTGTGTTTGTTGCTATTTTTTTTTACCAATTAATGATTTTCTTTTACTTTTTATCATTTTATGTATATTTGTATTACATTGTTAAGTAACAATATGGTTTATAAGTTTAAATATTATAGACGTGTATAAAATAGAAGGTCCTCCTGTAATTTCACCCCACATTTCTCCAATTTACCCAAAGGAAAACAAATGTACCCAAGGAAAACAAATCATTCTACCAAAAAGGCACATGCATTTGTATGGTCATTGCAGCACTATTCACAATAGCAAAAGAAATGGAATCAACCAAGATGCCATCAACAGTAGACTGAATAAAGAAATATGGTACGTAGACACCATGAAATACCACGCAGCCATAAAAAAAAAAGAATGAAATCATGTCCTTTGCAGCAATATGGATGCAACTCAAGGTCATTATCATAAGTGAATTAACAAAGGAACAGAAAAACAAATACTGAATGTCCTCACTTATAAGTGGGAGCTAAATGCTGAATACACATGGACACAAAGATAAGACCAATAGACACTGGAACTGCTTAAGGGGTAAGTGGGAGGGAAGGTGAGTTGAAGGATGCCTATCAGGTAGTATGCTCACTACTTGAGTGATGGGGTCATTTGTACACCAAGCTTCAGGAACATACCATTTATCCATGGTATGGGTAAATGAGCCTGCACATGTACTCAGTGAACCTAAAATAAAAAGAATAATAAAATCAAAAGAAAAGAAAGAAACATAACTGTATGAAACTTTTTAAAATTTATTTATTTTTAATTTTTATTTTTTTGCCCAGACAGGGTCTCACTCTGTAGCCCAGCCTGGAGTTCAAGCGCTCCTCCCATCTCAGCCTTCTGAGACTACATGTGCATTCCACCATGCTTAGCTAATTTCTGTATTTTTAGTAGAAATGGGGTTTTGACATATTAGCCAGGCTGGTCTCAAACTCAAGTGATCAGGCTGCCTTGGCCTCCCAAAGTGCTAGGATTACAGGTGTGAGCCACTGCACCCAACCTGTATGGAACTTTTTGTTGTGGCAGTGATTTTGCTTCTTCTTACCTAATTCATTCGTGTTTTAAACATTTGGTCTTTATTAATTCCTTCTATATGGAACTTTTTGTTGTGGTGGTGATTGTAATTCTTCTTACCTAATTTATAATTTTTTTTAGCATTTTGTCTTTACTAATTCCTTCTTTCAACATTTTTAGGATTTTTTTCTAATTTATACATTTAACTTTTATTTCAGTGGTATTATATATTTTCTACTCATTAACACAACTTTTAAACTATAAGATTTCCTCTAGATTATAGATTTGACTATGGATTACAGGTTTTGACATATATAATACCATTTCATTGACATTAATTTCAAAATGTCTTTCATTTTATCTTGATTTCCAATTTGAGGTATTTTAGAGAGCAGTTTATTTGTTACTACATTTTCAAGTGATTATATTTGCAGGATACTTTTCAATACAACATATAAGATTTTTTTTTTACTATGGAATTTATCTAGTTGCCTAGCCTGATTGCGATAGCTAGTTGTCTAGTATATGGTCGATTTTTGGTATATTTTCTATGTACAGCTGAATATAATATATGTGACTTGGGTTTGGAGTACAATATGCCTACATTAAGTCTCTTCTGCATCTTTTATTTTTGTCAATACCAGCCATTAAATTCCAAAAGAGATATGTTAAAATATTCTACTCTGGCTGTGGTTTGGTTGGATTCTGCCTGAATTTCTAAGAAAATGGTTGATAGGTAGATGGATGGATGATTGATAGATAGATGATAGATAGATAGATAAATAGACAGACAGACAGTATCACAGACTGATAAATAATATCATAGATATACCTCAACGATTATACCTTGTGTTTGTTGAGAACAAGCATCTTCATGTGACCTATAACATTACACTTCAGTTTTCTGAATCATAACTCTGTTTTTCAGCATCATATTTGGAAGAGAACCTGGGTTTAAGTTCTGTCTTCTGTGTTATCATTATGAATTTAGGACATTTGTTTATACTCTTTGAGCTTTAGTTTTCTCATCTGCAGAACCAAGATAATAACAGTCCACTCTGCTTTAATAACTTGTTAGAAGGAGCATAGGAAAGTAAATAATGTAAAAATAGTTTTTTAGAAGTAGAGTTTTTTTCAAATATAAAACATTATTTTTTAGTGTTTTTTACTTGTAAGTTTCAAGCCTATAGCTGATATTTTTCTAAGGCTGCAATTGGCTAGCTTATAAAAGTGAAATCCTAAGTTCGAGAAAATATTTCAAGAGTTATTCTGGTGACTGAGGTATTACTATAGAGCAAATACCTGGACTAAATTATTAAAACCATTTCTATATAACTTTACATTAAAATCTTACCTACAAAGAATACTAACTCTTTACCTTTCTTAAATAGTTTATTAAACTGTTTTATTCACTGGAGTGTTAGGGAGAAGAGACAAAATGTCACTCGAGTTTAGGAATAAATTCTGTTTTTTTTTTTTCTTTTTTTTAATAGCTAGAGCATTGAATGTGAATCCTCTTCAAAGTTCATTTTATCCCCCAAATTAACTTCAGTGTGTTTTAGAACACTATGTTCTTATATGTGAGTCAAGGGGCATATGGTCCCTTTATTAGAAAATAAAGAACAGATGTGTGGTTTAGATAAGTACAAATAAACATGTGAAGGTCAATGGCAGGTGACTCATCGCTTTCACCATATTGTGGAAGGGATATGAATAATTTCCTTAGAGGAAATTTAATCCTTGATACAGTGACATCAAAGAAACCATTATTTTATTTATTTTACTAGATAAGCATAAAAGAAGCTAACAAAAAATACAGATTTCTCTGGGAATCCAGATGATGAATTTAAGAAAATGTGCTGAAAGTCAATCTAAGTACTTAACTCACATGTCAACACAGACTTACATTAACTAAGAACAGGAACATCTTAAATATACTTCCCCTTTAATTTATTTGAGTATGCAATTCATTTTTCATGAAAAGACTATGGGTAACTTGGCACAGTAGAGTGGTTTATTGATTTTGTCTTTAGATATCAAAATGTTTTATTGGAGTCCTTTGAAATAGAAACTGAGCATCTAGCCTTTCTTCAAAAGAAAAAATGAAACACACGCCTGTAAGCCCAGCACTTTGGGAGGCCGAGGCGGGTGGATCACGAGGTCAAGAGATCGAAACCATCCTTGTCAACATGGTGAAACCCTGTCTCTACTAAAAATACAAAAAATTAGCTGGGTATGGTGGCACGTGCCTGTAATCCCAGCTACTCAGGAGGCTGAGGCAGGAGAATTGCCTGAACCCAGGAGGCGGAGGTTGCGGTGAGCCGAGATCACGCCATTGCACTCCAGCCTGGGTAACAAGAGCGAAACTCCGTCTCAAAAAAAAAAAAGAAAAGAAAAAATCAAACAATAAGTTTCTGAAAAACTTTTAAAATCTCTTTTTATTTTTTGTCTGTCTTCTCTAGGATCTTCCATTTCGATCAATTCATGAGTTTTCTGGGCCAGGCACGGTGGCTCACACCTACAATCCCAGAACTTTGAGAGACTAAGGCAGGCAGATCATTTGAGGTCAGGAGTTTGAGATCAGCCTGGCCAACATGGTGAAACCCCATCTCTATTAAAAATACAAAAAACTAGCTGGTCGTGGTGGTGCATACCTGTAGTCCCAGCTATTAGTGAGGCTGAGGCAGGAGAATGGCTCAAACCCGGGAGGTGGAGGTTGCAGTGAGCCAAGATCGTGCCACTGCACTCCAGCCGGGCGGCAAGAGCAAGACTCCATCTCAAAAAATAAAAGTTTTTCTGGATGGGAAAGCAAGTCTTAAAACTGAAAGGCAGAAAGGCAGCAGTATTCCAGCCTTCAGAGAGAATCATGCTTACACTTTCCCAACCAAGGCAAACTCTTTTCTGGTTCCACCACTTTTATTTCTACAGCTGTGAGAAAATCAGTCCAGACTCTAAACCCTTGAACCTAGACTCCAGAAACAATTTCCTTATCAGTTCCCCTGGTACTAACGTCTTTGTTTTCTTGTTGTTGTTGTTGTTTGTTTTCTGTTTTTGTTTTGAGACAGGGTCTCAGTCTGTTGCCCAGGCTACAGTGCCAGTGGCATGATCATAGTTCATTGCAGCCTGGACTTCCCAGGCTCAGGTGACCCTCTCACCTCAGCCTCCTGAGTAGCTGGGACTACAGGCATGTGTCACCATGCCTGGCTAATTTTGTGTGTGTGTTTTTATAGAGAAGGGGTTTTGCCATGTTGCTCAATCAGGTCTGGCCCAGGTGATCTGCCCACCTTGGCCTCCCAAAGTGCTGAGCATAGTAGCAACTTCTAACTCAATCAAACAATAATGCAAAAGTAGAAAAAACGGTTTTCTTAGATTCAACCATTAATTTACCTCTCATTAATATATGCATGTATTAATTTAATAATCTATCACTTAACCATCAAATATGTGTTAAGAGATCTACTAGGCACCTGGGGATATGGAGGTAATGTTGCTTGAAAGACTTTTCTTAGGGTCCTGGAGGGTCTCAGATCATAGTGGAGGACCAGAGATGCCACAAACTATTATGCAATGCCATGTCAGGAAAGTAAATGTATTTATTCCTGGGGGTGAAGAGAAGAGCATAGAATGAATGCAGACTTGTATCTGCTTTGGTCACCATTGTATTTTCAGCACTTGAAACACTGAAAACTGTGGCACTTGGTGAATATGTGATGAATACATGAAAGGAAGTAAGAAAGGATGGCTGGATGGCTGGCTGGATAAAGGGATGGATGGATGGGTGGATGGATGGGATGGATGGATGGGTGGATGGGTGGGTGGGGGATGGGAGGGGATGGATGCAGGATGGGTGAGTGGGGTGATGGATGGATGAAAGAGTCAAAGGTAGCTTTGTAGAAAAAGCTTTGTAGGTTGAGGACTATAGGGGTATACATGGAAGATATATTTCCATGTGAATAACATGATATAGAGAAAGTAAATAGCATTAGCATGTTGAGGACACAAGGCAAGTAGGTTTGTATGATGGAGCAGACTGTGATAAAATGACAGAGAATGAAATTTGAAAGTTTAAAAGAAACTGTAACACGAAAGGCTTTTTATGTATCACTAAGAAATCCCGTCTTGGTAATTTAAACATACTGAAAGGTTTTAAGTAGAAAATTGATGCGATCTGATTTGTCAGATGAGAGGAGGACAGAGCTGCAGAGAAACAAAGCATTTGAGAGTGTGGTGGCAAGACAGTGGTTGAAATTAGAAACTCTGGAATAGAGATTGATAAGAAATATGGTTTCTACTCTTAGAATTCCGTAGGACTTCCAGTAACCTTGAGAAGAAGTATAGCATAATAACTAGGACCAATCATACTGGAGCCAGACTGCCTAGGTTTGAATCTGGAATTTGTCATTTACCAGCCATGTGACCTTTTACAAGTCACTTAGCTTCTCTAGGCCTCAGTTTACTCACTTGAAAATGGAGATTAAAATGATAATGCTTACATCATGAAGATCATTTTTAAGACTGAGTGAGTCTATTAAATGCTTGGAAAAGAGGCAACAGTGTTTATTAAATTTGTTAAATAAAAGCCATATGTAATGATTCGCAACATTGTCTAAAATCATGCTTTAATTTTCTGTTTTCATTTCTGTAAAAACATACATGTTTTTATTTTTTGTCAGGTAAAAATTTTGTCTCATTTTTAGCCTACAATGATAGATGTCTGGTTCAAAAATGGGTTGTAAGATGAATTAATCAATCAATAGAGCTTATAAAAATTTAGATGCTCAAGATAATATTCAATACTTCCTCCTCACTAAGAATATAAAATGTCCAGAGAGATTTTGTGAGGAAGACCTTGTAGACAGAGTTGTCAAGGTACAAAGAGCCAGTCACCACTATCTAGAAGGAGGAATGGGGTGAGCTGCTTTCATCACCGCAGCTTCCACAGGACCACTCAGAGAGCTTCAAATGTGGCTCCTGAAACTGGGAGATTTTAATAACTTGAGTCTGAATCCTGCCTGAGATTTGCAGAAAGCAGAAGGCAGACCAGCCAGTTACCCCAGCTGCAGAAGTAAGAAATAGGGTTGCTGTGTTGAGCCAAAGAAAATGCATCAGGGCAAAGGAAAGATGACTCCGCATGATTAGAATAGAGACCACAGGGGAGAAAGGGTCACAGTGGAGGCATGCTGAGGAACTGTCCCGTAAAGAGGGAAGTTCAGGCTTCCTAGGGACTATGGAAGGAGAAAAAATGAGGAGACAGATAAATGTTCCTTATGTACATCAAGGGAACTGCCAATAAAAGATCTCCAGCAATGAAGAAGCAGGGGGTCCCATCCCTAAGAAAAAAGTAAGTTTGAACCTGTCTGACTCAGACCTAGCATGAAGATGGTTTACAAGAGCAAGAACTTACTCATCCCTATATCACTCACCTTTAATATTCTAACTTCAGAGCTATAAGACATCAGGGTTAATCAGCTGGGTGGGGAAAAGAATCAAAGCAGGTTATAGCTCACCATGCCAACCCCCTCACCTCTTCCCTCAACCATTAGAAGGATTAATTTCTACATATGTGACATTTGGTAAGTACCAAATGAGACTGTTTTGTGATTTAAAGTGATCTTAAGCCTTTGGCTTATTTTATTTTACTTTATTTATTTATTGAGGCAGAGTCTCACTCTGTCGCCAGGCTGGAGTGCAATAGTGCGATCTTGGCTCACTGCAACCTCCGCCTCCCAGGTTCAAGCAATTCTCCTGCCTCAGCCTCCTGGGTAGCTTGGACTACAGGCACATGCCACCATGCCCAGCTAATTTTTTTTTTGTTAATTTTAGTAGAGACGGGGTTTCACCGTGTTGGCCAGGATGGTCTCGATCTCTTGACCTCGTGATCTGCCCACTTTGGGCTCCCAAAGTGCTGGGATTACAGGCTTGAGGGCTGTAACTTTCTTTTTCATGCATGGGCAGGGGAATATCTAGCTCACAGAGCAGCCTAAGAGACCAGTGAGAGAAGGAAATAAATGTTTTCTGTGACTTGCGTTCTACAAATTATGCTTGTTCAGGGTCCTGCTGTTTTATTCATTTGCACATTTCATACCAGCTTACTCTAGACACCACTCAGGAATTACATATTTCCAAACCTTTTCTCATGCCTCCTCTCCCAACTGACATGAAAGTGCTTGTCACATTCAGGACTTCTAACAAACACACCATTATTCTAATGATGCTACAAATGCTTTGATCAGTTGTTCTTAACCTGCCATCTTAGATTTCAGAGAGTCTTTGAATCCCTGAAATTGTTCCCAAACTTATAGATGAATGCACATATGAACATTTTTTTCTTGTGGCAGCATTTATGGATTTGCCAGATCCTCAAAAAAAGAATAGAAGAAAACAAAAAGTAAAGAAAACATCTTCACTTTTAAAACCATTCTATCTTCTGGCTGAGATAAACTAGATATATGGACGTCCAGGTTTGTACAAAATTATGAAAGAGGTCATAATTTTTGGTGTATATATTTGGGTGTATACCTAGGAATTGCTAGTTCATATATTATCCCTTTGTCTAACTTTTTGAGGAATTGCCAAACTGTTTTCAAAGTGGCTGCACCTTACCACATTCTCACCAGCAATAAATAAGGGTTTCAATGTTAAAAAAAAAAAAAAAAAAAGAAAAGAAAGAAGTCAAGCTTCATTCTGTGAACCTACTATTGCTAAGGGCTCTTATTATTTTCTGTCCTCCTACCTTATGACCCTCTCATAATAGAAAACATTAGTATCACGCATGTATTTCTTAAACTAATGAGTTACCTCTCTCTAGAAGTTCTCAATTTTAAGCCTTAGGGTATGTGCTCATAAATCAATTTCAGATGTAGTAAACAGAAAGCGGGAAATATTCTTAATTGTTAATAGAGATTTCTTAACCCTTGAAATTGCATTACTTAGTCTTCCCCAAAGGCAAACCAGAGAACATTTATGTTTTCAGGTATTATTATAAATAGGTATATATTAGGTTTTAAATGCATACATGTTCTTGTTCATTTCCTCAAAAGTTATACATGGTGCTCACTACAGGGTTGCTGAGTAAATATCTGGTTTCCAGGACACTGGTTGGTTTACAGAAATTAAATCTGATGAATGCCAATGGTTTTCTGATTTCTACTACTACCAGGATTCTCCAAGTTCTCCCTCTCTCTTTCCCCTTTTGAGTTGTTATTCAGAAAATTCCATTCATTTGCTTCTTCCCTTAGCCCTTTCCTAGGATTTTAACTGTTATTCAGAGTTGGAGCTGTTATTCTTGGCGGCCTTTGATTGTGAGTCAAAACATGAATAATAGTAGTTCTCAGGGTGCCTGAAGTTCCATTCTATTTCTGACTATTCCCACCAAACAGGAAAATAATGGAAGTTACTTCCCTTTGTTTAAAAGACAGTAGCTAAATCTCTTAGCTCCAATTCATAGTTTTAAACAAATGCCAACAAATACCCATTGGTAAGGGAGAAGGAGAGTTTCTAGGGTGAACTGAATCAAAAATTTCAGTGATTATTTATAGCTTTCCAGATGCTTTTCGGACTCTATGTCCAAGTCACAGAGTGTTATATGGCAGTGCTAAGGCAGCCCACTTGCCAGCCGGGCAGAGTTCCTCTTATGGAGAAAGCCATCTCTTCTGCTCCAGTAAAGATTCCTTTCAAATCCACAAATAGACATCTCACAGTGACAATGTGTGAGGAAAATGAAGAAAGAAAAACACTTAAGGTGAAAGCTGGGGGGAAAGCTGATCTTGAAGCATACTCAAATTGCGCATTCCCAACTTTAATTGATTTGCAGAAAGTGTCCTTTGATCTGTTAAAATTATTTTTTATTTCAAAAAAGATAATTTGAGTAACGGCAATAATTACTTCTTTTACAACTAACTGGGAATGGAATTGATAAGACTGGTTTGAAGAACACAGACTGAGTGAACAGAAGTGGTAAAATGAAGCCCTGCAAGCTGACTCAAAGTTTGGGGCGTTTAAAAAGTGCATCTACTGAGATACGTGGTTGCAAGGGCAAAGCTCTGTGATGATTCCTGAGCCACCTGCCTTCTTAGCTGGCATATATTTTTCACCTGGCTCTTGGGGTCAGAACTTAACATAAACATTGGGTCCTCCTTGCCTGGCCTCTTGGCTGATGTTCTTTTCTATAACATTTATTTTTTATTGTATAAATTTAAGGCATATAGTATGATATACTGATATACATATCCATAGTGAAATGAAGTAAGTAAATTAACATGCCCATGACCTTCCATATGTACCATTTTTTGTCATAAGGGCACCTAAAAATCTACTCTGAGCAAATTTTTTAATATACAATGTAATATTATTAACTATAGTCCTTTTGCTATACGTTAAACCTCTAGACTTATTCATGTTATACAACTTAACCTCTTTGAGCTTCTTATCTATAATTGAGAAAATAATATCTACTTTGTAACACTGTTTTCACTATCAACTTCGAAAAGCACGTAGGAAAGCGCCTAATACTAATACATGGTAAACAATGTGTATTAGTCATTATTGTATTGTAGATGTCTTTTAATTGCTTTGTCCCTTATCAGTAATTCACAGACCTCTTCTCATGATAACATGTCAAGATTTGTCCTAGCTTGTAAGGTACCTATTATTTTCTATTTAAATAAACCTATTCTGTATTCTATTAAACATGCATACCTAGAATGTTGGTATGACATTGAGACCACCACCATCTTGTTTTAAGCACTGTGTCTTTTTACTGTGTCTTAATACCAGATAATGCAAGTAATATTTATTCCCTCATGCATTCGCATTCCTTGCTTTTGGTTGCAACTGGTTTTCATGTTAAGGCAGGAGAATAGGGTCTGAAGACAAAGTCTAAGGTCAGTCTCCTGCTGCTTTCTTAGATTTGGACTCACAGGAACATCCCACCTCTCCATCCCCAAGTGACAAGGGACCAGAGACCCCTCCCTCTACAGAACTCCTTCTACCCTATGTCAGAAACAGTAAATGCCTCTAATTCTTCTGCCAGCCAAGCCTTCACTTCAAGCCTCTGATTGGTTGCAGGCCAATCCTTCATTTACATAGTGTGTAACCAACAGGAGATCTCTAAAGAGTACCTAGGTGTGTTACCAAACTCTTTTAGTTCAATAAAAACCCTAAAGAACATTGCAATCGGGGCTCTTGAACCACTTGCTTGAGCCTGCTCTCACTCTGTTGAGTGTAATTTCACTTCACTAAATCTGTGCTTTCATTGCTTTGTGTGTTTAGTTCAATTCCTTGTTAAATATACCAAGAAACTGGACAACTCACAGTCAAGACTTTCCATCTGGTAACAATACTTCAAATGTATTCAAAGAGGAGAAAAAAAGTTCATGATTTTTTTTACCAATTTTAAAACAATTTACAATTGTATACAATAAGAATTATATCAAAATTAAGAATTTCTATTAGGAATACTGACATCTTTACACTATTGCTCAGAAACATTCTCTACCTCTCCAGTCTATATATACTTTCCAGTTCATTGCCATAAAGTTATCCAGAAAGAATAAAGTATACACTTCACTCTTTTCACTCCTCTCTACATTCCTAGTTATATACATTTTCTTATCTTAAAATTTTATGATTGCGTTTAATTTAGGTTGGTATTTTGATCACACTTTCCAGTGGTTTGTCTATTTTCATGGTTTGTTTTCCAATACATGCTTTTTAACGTTTAGCTATTCTAAAATATTACCCTTTTCTTTTGTAATTATTTTGCTCATTAGTATTTACCAAGTCAAGGACTGGATATATATTCATTAATATTTTCTTCAGTTAAAAATAAATTTAAAAGTTTATTATGAAGAATATATACCAGGAATTAAGTTTCTAGATATAACATGTGCTACTGTAAAAAAGTGCCTAAAACAAAATGTCTGAGATGTTTAAAATAAAAGGAATAATGAAGGTATATTTAAAAAGGTAACAGTACAGAATTTGATGCCAAATGCCCTAAATAGGCCAAACAGAATAATTGTATGTTCATAAAAGCATCTATAGTAGGGCCAGGAGTGGTGACTCATGCCTGTAATCCCAGCACTTTGTGAGGCTGAGGCAGGCAGATCATGAGGTCAGGAGTTCAAGACGAGCCTAGCCAACATGGTGAAACCTCATCTTTACTAAAGGAACAAAAAATTAGCCAGGTGTGGCAGCATATGCCTATAATCCCAGCTACTCGGGAGAATCACTTGAACCCAGGAGGCAGAGGTTGCAGTGAGCTGAGATGGTGCCATTGCACTCCAGCCTGCGTGACAGGGTGAGACTGCCTCTCAAAAAAAATAAATAAAAGCATATATAGGAAAATAAATGTAAACTTGGATGCAACAAATAGTATGGTGTTAACATATTTAGAACAACTGAAAGAATTATAAAAGAAATGGACAAAACACAAGATAGGCAAGCTATTTCAACAGAGTTCTTTCAGTGTGTAAAAGATTACAGAGAAAAAAATTGTAAGTTTTATCCAAAAATACTCTACTTTAATTCACAAAAGAACCTCAAGAAATTCTACATTTTTTCAGACTATGCTATAACTACAGTACAAAATATCTAGAAATCAACATCAAATGTGTAATTTTAAAACGTATCTGAAGATTTAGAAACCCCTTCTACAAACTAGTGGGTAAAAACATTAAAATGATAATTACAAAGTATTTAGAAAATAATACTGTAGTTTATATGAAAACAAAGTATGTAGAAAAACTCATAATGAGGAAAATTCTTACCCTTAAAGATTTCATAAAGGAAGAAAGAGATATAAATTAAATATGCCTTTGTGTTGAACTAGGCAATCTTCAAAATGTCTGCCATGCTCATCCCCTTTGTGAGGTTAATTACCTGCTCATAGGCCCTACTGCCCATGCAATGAGGCTCTGTACCATATTTCCTCCTTCCAGACATGGCTAATTAATTAGACCAGGGGTCAACTTGTTAACTAAGATCTACTGATTCTTAGGCTGGACAGTGACCAACAGGAATCTAATGTGAAAAGACGAACAGGGCCAATGAAAATCTTCGCTAGGTATCTAAGCATCCCAAGATGCAAAACACTTCTGCCCTTCTAGCCACTGGTTGATGTGGTCTCTCAATGGATTAAGAATGAGAAAAGTTGATGGTCCCCTTAATGCAGAATTTTTTACTCCTTAGTTCAGCTAAATCCAGGTTCTCATCTCGCAACCAGAATAAATTAGGCACGCAGACACATTGAAGGGTGAGGAGAACAGATTTATTAAGCAAAATGAAAGCTCTCAGCAAAGAAAGAGGGGGTCCTGCCAACAGGCTCCCACCTCACAGATTGAATACCAGGCCACTGCACAAGAGATAAAAAGGCCAGGCTGCATAAGGCATGAATTCCTGGTGGCTCCACCCCATTTCCACAGTGCCTGTGGGCCTCCAGGCCCCAGCAGGCATGCCCAGGAAAGACCCTGTGCAGGTTCCCGCTTCTGCACAAAATCATCTGGCATAAATACTTAGAGAGCGGGTTGGAGATTCTCTGGGGACCCTTCCTTATCTGCCTAGGCATTTGTCTGCCTCCAGCCTCTATCACCATGTGTTGGGAGATGAGTAAAGATAAATTAGAAACACAGGTTCTCCTGGTGCTGTCTTGCTCCAAAAAACTGATCCTAAGCAGTTATATGATGGCTATTTTCACCCAGTGTTTCTCCTTGTCACCATTTCTAATGATTAGCAGACTATTATGAGATGCCAAAATCCTTTCCTAGCTCAATAGTCACCACTCACATGTTCTCTATTCAGAGAGTAAAACACATGCCATATTATCTAAGAATCTTAATATATGCCTCTCAAAGATGTGCTATTAATGTAAGCCCTGGCCCATGGAAGGAACAAGGCTTCCCACAGGGCCTTCCCCTGTCTTTAACTGAAAGTGCCATTGCTACTTTCTGCCTTTATCAGTTTTCAATAGTACTTAATGGAAGTTTGGAAAAAAGCCTACCAAGCTACTCCACTGAAATGTAAATTATTTATTTAGTTATTCTTTTTATTTATTATTTTCTTATTTATAAAAATGCACATAATACAAAAGGAATAAAATCAGTACTTGATGACAAAAATAATAGATGCACAAAATATAAACAAAACAAGGGGAGACGAATAGTAGAAAATGTACACTATCCAGGTCTGTACAGTTGCTAAAAATAAGCTGAAGGTTTATGTGTGTTTCACCAGTCAAACAAAGAGGGAAATACAGTCAGTGTTAAACATGTAATGTTTTCAAGCTATAAACTTTTTATTTGGGAGAATCTACATTTTGCCTTATATTGACACATTTCCTTATACTGATATGTGAGAAAACACTTTCAGGTAACCTTCCCCTCCCTACAGGGGAAGCACTGGATGGTATCAATGAATAACAGGTTGAAAGAGCCTTGAGTCAAATGAGAATTTTATTCTTTAACTTCCTTCAGTTTACGTTAATGGCACAACTGAAAGAGCAGTTCAATAGAAATGAGTCTAAAAGGGAAGAAAAATTTACACATTTTAACATCTCAGAAAGGTCATTTATGTTGACAAGATTTCAGCTTCTCAAGTTTAAATTGAGAATTAGTATTGCATCAATTCGCTGCAGTGGTAGTAATGACTTCAGTACATAAGGGTAATTAATTGGCTTATGGAACCAAACTGCAGGTGGAGCCTTTCTTTCTCCATGGTTTACCTCAGTCTCTCTCTGCATGTAGATTTTATTCTCTGAAAGACGCTTATGCCACCCTGTTGGGGACATGGCTGTCAACAGCTCTAAAATTACTTCATATCCACTTACTGACCTGCCTACCATGCACACATTTGATACTACAAAATAAAACTCCAAGGAAGGATTTTGATTGGCTTGGGTCACACGACCAATCCCTAATGATTGCTAAACCATGACTGATCTTTAACAATTGCTAAGCCAGAGAGTATGGGTCATTAAAAAATATTGGATCCTGTGAACCAGAGATGGAAAAAGAAACCAATTCTCCAATAGAAAGGATGGGATTAGCATGGACATGGCCACTGGAAAAATCAGTGTTAACTCTAAAGCCAATTTAAGTGGTGCCTAATAATGATACCTATTTAATAAGTTATGAGAATTAAACATAGGAAGGTGCTGTATAAATAGGAAAATAATATATAAAAGGCCAACCACTATTTATTTCAATAAGATGAATACTTCTGGATTTAAAAAAAAAACAAGCTCAGAAAAAATTTTCAGAGGAGAAAAGTTTGCTGTTGTTGGTGTTCAGGAAGAAACAAAGCTGCTTTTTCTATAATCATTTGTGACTTGACAGCAAATTGCCAGCTGTTGAAAGTCTGAAAATCAAGAACCTCCAGGAATATACTGTGACCCACCAGGAAGATGATGACTCAGCAGCAACTCTGCCCCTAAACCACCAGACCACTGTCTCACTTCCAGTCCTTCCCAAAGTCTATTAATGGTATGAAAGTAATACCGATGACACATGGTTAGACTCTTACTAACAAAATATTTGTGTGTGTATGAGTTAGTATCCTTTGTTAATTAAATTTCTCTCTGAAAATCATTTCCTAAGAATTCTAGGAAGAGATTGGTTTATTACCCTCCCATTTCCGTGCAGCAATTTTCTCAAGGGTGCTATGAAAGAGGAAATATGCCAGTAAAAGTAATTTCCTAAACAGTGCTCTGAGGACATCAAGGCAAGGGTGTACTTAACAAAACTGTGTCATGCCCTATAATGTAAAGCCGAAACTTTGGCCTATTTAAAGATAGTTTAATAAAAAAATAAAAGAGTTACAGTCTTACATACTGCAGAAAAACACACTGAAATGTCCCTCTCTCCCCTTTGCCAACAAGAAAGAGCTACAGCCTGATGGAACAATTATATTTGAAAACAGAATATTTTTACACTGGAGCTTTCATCTTAGTTTATCTAATGATGAAAAGTGGTATACACAAGTAACCACAATTTATATGCAGAAGATAAAGTCTTTTTGTAAATTACACCTATAAAATATTCTAGTTCCTTCTTTTTTTTCTTTATCTTTTGGAGCAAATCAATTTCCAAGACCCGACTTGCATTTAAGCAAATACAATTAGCATATATACAGTTGACCTTGAACAACATGGGTTTAAACTGCCCTGGTCCATTTATTTATATGCGGATTTTTTTTCATTGAAAGCAAAGTAACTTAGGAATGGAAAACCAAATATCATATGTCCTCACTTAGAAGTGGGAGCTAAGTTATGATGACACAAAGGCAAAAGAATGATATAATGGACTTTGGGGACTTATAGGGGAAGGTTGGGAGTAGGGTGAGGAATAAAAGTCTACATATTGGATACAGTGTATACTGCTCAGGTGACAGGTGCATTAAAATCTCAGAAATCACCACTAAAGAACTTATCCATGTAACCAAAAACCTGTACCCCAAAAACTACTGAAATGTTTTAAAATGCTGGGCATGGTGGTTCTTGCCTGTAATCCCAGCACTTTGGGAAGTCAAATCAGGTAAATCACCTGAGATCAGGAGTTCAAGACCAGCATTACCAACATGGCAAAACCCCATCTCTACTAAAAATACAAAAGTTAGCTGGGCGTGGCGGCACACGCCTATAATCTGAGCTAGTTGGGAGGCTGAGGCAGGAGAATTGCTTGAACCCAGCAAGTGGAGGTTGCAGTAAGCCGAGATCATGCCATTGCACTCCAGCCTGGGCAACAAGAACAAAACTCAATCTCAAAAATAAAATATTTTTTTAATTAAAAAAAATTACAGGGCCTGTGCTTGCCTCTCCTGCTTCCTCTTCTACCTCCCACATCTCTTTTGCTTCTACCATTCCTGAAACAAACAGCAAGATCAGCCTCTCCTCTTCCTTCATGTCCACAGCCTACTCAACCTGAAGACAGATAATGATGATGAAGACCTCTATGGTGATCCATTTCCACTGGATGAACAGTAAATATATGTTCTCTTCCATATGATTTTTGTTAATAACATTTTCTTTTCTCTAACTTACTTTATTGTAAGAATACCATATCTAGTACATATAATACACAAAATAAGTGTTAACTGTCTATTTACGTTATCAGGCTTCTGATCAACAGTAAGCTATTAGTGGTTAAGCTTTGGGGAGTCAAAAATTAGCTGTGGATTTTTGACTGCATGACACCCCTGGACCACTGTGTTGTTCAAGAGTCCACTGTGCCATTTACATGACAGTAGGAAAGACTCCCACCCTGGAGTGACTTGAAAGCAAAAGAAGTTGCCAGATTTAGGAGAAAAGTGTCTATTTCACTTGTCCTTTAGGTTTAGTCTTTAGTTTTCAATGATTAATGAAATTTTTATGGAAAAGGAGAAAGAGAACATTTTCAGTTGAGGAAATTCCATGTGTAATGGCACAGAAATCTGAGAAGACATAGTAACACCAGGAATCCAGACGCATATAGTAATTCTAAGAGTTATTTATTGATAAAATGATGCCCAGGAATGACCCCTTAAGATGCCCAGTATGCCACAGCTCTCATCATGGGCTGTTCTGGGAGCAATGATTATAAACTGGCACCAAAAGAAAGCAATTAGCAACCCTTGGAACAAATAGCATCTGCTGAAGAACTAGCATAATTTGAGCCAATTTATCCTTTCCTGTGAGGACCAGGAAAAGTTCTAGACTGCTCCTCAGGTTCAAACTGGCCAACTGCATCTTGCCTATTGATAAATGTGCCATAAACTACCTGCTCACTATCTTAGTCTATTTTCTGTTGCTTATAACATAATACCAAAAACAGGGTAATTTATTAAGAAAAGAATTTGTTTTTCACAGTATGGGGGCTGAGAAGTCCAAGGTCAAGGGATCACAACTGGTGAGAGCCTTCTTGCTGGTGGGGACTTTCCAAAGAGTCCTGAGAGAGTATCACATGGTGAGGAAGCTTACCATGCTAATGGGCCCATCTCAGATCTCTCTCCTTCTTATAAAGACCAGCTCCGCTCTCTAGATAACCTGTTGGTCTATTAATCCATGGATGGGATTCGTGCATTCATAAGAGCAGAGCCTTATGATCTAATTCCTCTTAAAGGCTCTACCTCTCAATACTGCCATACTGGGGATTAAATTTGAACATCAATTTTGGAGGAAACAAATATTCAAATCATAGCATTCACCAAATCACATTCATTGGGATAAAGAAAGGAAATTTCAGGCCTAAAGTTTTGATAGTTGTATCTTTAAAGATTAAACTTCAAAGTTACTGGGTATTTTTTTTTTCCGTTTGTAGTTAGCACCATGAAACAGAAATGTTTTCTGAGTTAAAGGTAATGTATGTGACTTTATCCCATTAGTCATGTTAGCACCTTGCTCATCTGACATTGGCATGGGATCCTGTGCATGGGATTCTGCTCCTCTTCCTCTTCCTCCTTCATCTGCTCCAGAATTTCAGCCAACAACCAAAGCACACTTTGGTTCTTGGCAACTCTAAGGCCCAGATGCTGAATGATTTTTAACAGTTAACTCATTACTAATTTTATTCTAATATCAACACTTTTGAAAAAGTCTATGACAGTGAAACTTACTCATAGGATGTTGATTATTTCACTAAATTCAAATAGTTGCACTAGAAGTAACAACATAAGGAATTTCCATCACCTATCACGTTTACACAGTAAAACTCCAACCCAGTCATTTTATTGCAAATAGGTGATTATTTCTGAAGCATGTATGCCATAAGTACTCGTATTATGCTTTGCTTCTTTGAGGGAATCAAATACTCTTTCTCTAGAACTAAAACTTCTTCAGAAGAACAGCAACAAAGAAATCATGTTTTTGAGGTTTATTTCCTCAATTGTTTACTTTCCTAACTGGGCTTGTGATGCTACCTTGAACTAGTGAATTAAAATGTTCTATACATCCATAATACCTTCACTTAAAGGACTATGAATTATAAGCAAATCCTATCCTGATAACAACTCCAGAGGCAGAGTAGTATAAATAATTACCACCTCTGAAAGGCAAACTGAGGTATAAAGAATTAGACTAGTGCTACATTAAATAGAAGGACTCTTTTCATAATTATTGGAATTAATATATTTTACCTCATAAGCAGGGTGACAAATACCCTGATAACTGCTGGTAATTCATTGCAGCTTCTTCCCTTGGTTTCTGGATGCAGCGTCAGAAGCCTCTGCAGCACATCTCCCTGGGCACCTGGGCAGCCCTAGCAAGCTACTGAAGCTGGCACAGTAACTAAAACCTATTTGCTATTCCTGCCCTGCAGCATTCATATCCAGAAAGAAGGAAAATGCCAGTTGTTTCAGTGCTTCAGACACTTGGCTGTGATCAAGCACTAGATGACATGTTTATTGATTAACGCTTATACGTAATGTTTATTTTTAATTGATTTGAAGGATGTGAAAACAATTCAATTGTTTTAACTGTCAGATAAGACATGAGTAATTTATGCCTCTGTGACTAAAATCAAAATAGGCTCAAGTACTCTCTTCTTCTGTTTTGACTTAAAACATTTAGTGCCTTTGATGATTTCAATCGTGAGTCTTAGGAGTCTCTTTCTGTTATTCCTCTCTTTTTCTTTTATCATGGTCAAGTCCCTGAAATAATAGGGTCTTTTAAACGGATCACTGGATGAATTCTACAAATACATGATTATGCATTTGGTTAGTTCCCTTAATTGCATGAGACATCAGAGTAGATTCTGCCTCCCTTTTCCATGCTTAGCTCAGTTTAAGAAAATCACTATTTTTAATGACAGGACTGTGAGTGAATAACTCCATACAGCTATTGCTCTATAATCTTGGACTGCAGTATTATGAATCAGGGCACAGTTTTATGGACCAGAGTACTTGGATCTGAATTGAGTCTCTGCTACTTAACAGCTACATCAGGTTGGGCAAGTCACCTAACCTTTCTGTGTAAAATAGGGATAATCATACTACTTATCTTGTGGGCTGCTATGAGATATTTTAAACGTTTAATGGTCTGACTGAATAACCTGTAATAATATGTGTAATGGGCTTCAGAGTGCTTGGCACACAGAAAGCACTATATGAGGACTAGCTATCATTAGTCTGTACCTAGAAGCTGCCTTCTTAAATACAGCTATTTCAAAAGGAAAACATTGACCATAAGGAAGAGCTAAACACAAGAAGCATGTGAAAACTGATCAGAATAAATTTATCCTACTTCCAAAACAATAAAATAACCTATTTAGTGATGGTGAGTTGAAACATTACCATTGTTTGAAAAAAATTGCACATCTATGTTCACATTTGTTGAAGACTGAATTTGATAATACTTGGGAACATTTATCTTCATAGGAATTTTTTGTAAACAATTTTAGCTTTTAAACCTGGTGGTAGAAAAGTTGATATTTTCCTTTTTAGAATGCATCATTTGGCATGTATGGAAATTATTATATATTAGCTTCACCTTTGTATATGTCCCAGTAGGTCATGGTTTTTTCAATGTAGTAGATATTCATCACATTTTTGCAAGTAAATTGTTTTCCATTTAGCTTTTCATAAACTGAACAGTTTGTTATGGAAATTTGAGTCTGAATTTCTGATTTATGTAGCCTAGTCTCTTTTGAACACAAATTACTCTATAGTTGAAAGGAAACACATTTTTTAAAAAAAATAGTAACATCAAGTTAGGAGGTGAAGTAATGCTATTTTTTTTAAATAAACATAATCTACAACTAAAACAAGCATTAACATTACAATACCTGAAATAAAGCAATATATGCCATCCAGTCAACATTTATGAAAACTGGTTCACTACACAACTAGTTATAATTCTGTGGGAGAATTAGTGACCCTGTTTGATTTTCAAAATAGCCCTTGACCTAAATTCACTTTTTTAAACTACACGGCTCAAAAATGGGGCAGTGTGAACAAAAAGAGTTAGCACTAGAACTGCTTTCTGAAGGAAAAATAAACCACCAAAATAGTGGTATTTTTTTCCATGTGAACCAATTCTTCAAAATCTAAGGTATTTCTTTAATACTGCATTTACTAGTTAATATGAACTTCATTTATTTTGAGAAATATCAAACTTAAAACACACAAGCATTTTTTTTTTGTTCTGGCAATCTAACATATAAATAGATGGATAAACAAACAATTTTAAAACAGACTATAATACTATAATATGGGGATTAAATTTAGTTTCCATTATTTGAATTCTTCTAGGCACAAAGTTGTTTTTATGCATAATTAGATATATTTACATTGTTTTAATTAACATGCAATTTGGCTTCATGAGTCTTCTGAGGGACTAATGGGAGAAAATTAAAAATTTGGGGTTTTACTTTCAAGGTCCTTTTTAAGTAATAGGAAATTAATGTTCATCTATACTATTTTACTAGTCATCAATATGATTATTCCATAATTTCTCTGAATTAAAAATCTTGAAAAGCATACAGCCTTTATCAGAAATAGAGGTAGTTATTATCATACAGTCTATTAGTTATGCAAAAATACATGTATTTCCATTGAACAGAAATATATTTTATAAAAACACAAAATCTTAATTCTAGTTGGGGCAATTTTTGATTTGTGGGAGTATACTTAATGGGTTAATCTAATTTGAGACTTTTACAGTAACACATTAAAGGAAATTTAGGTCCATTCATTTTACAGCCACTATTAACATTATTGTTTTCAACTTTGAGGTAGGAAAACAGTTTATAGGAGGACAACCAATTACTTTCAAAATAAAAGTACCTCATTAAGTATAAGAAAAGAATTAGGTACAAAATAGATTTTTACAAACATATATGTAGTTTAAAGACAAACACCAAATACTTAGAGAATTCTGACAAACCAAAAAGTTCAATCATTGATAAACTGCTGTTAGAATTTTCGTACTTAAAATTAACTTTCAAAGGTTTTGCATACTCCAACTTGGGTACAAGGTGATTCTTTCACTGCAGTCCTAAAGTAAACTAACTGACAAATTCCTGGTCATAGCCAAGTGTTTCTTTGTCCTTCTTTCTCAAAGCCTAAAGTTAATTGGGTGCCCTTTTCCCTGCAAACCTATCCTAAACCAGAACATTTACATGAAAGCCAACTGCTTCCAATTTGACTTCCTCTTCTTTGAGTCTTTTCAAATCATACTGTTGCCAAGATGCAACTATTTTTGTTACATCATTGCCAACCACCTGTCTTCTTTCCCACCTTGCTCAATCTTTCTAGATTGTATTCAGTCAGACCATTAAACATTTAAAATATCAAAAGATCTGCCCATGCTAGCTCAGCAGTCTGGAAAATTCCCCTTCCTATTCCTGGCTTGGATTTCCTGGGTATTAACATAAATAATACCTGCAAAATCACTGCTACAATTTCTAAGAACTCAAAAAAATTCTCCAGGGTCCTCATCTTTTTCAAAAGCCCCTAGTGCTAGCCTGATAATTCTTGTTTCTATACTTGCTTCTCTTCAAAAGCCCCTAGTGCTAGCCTGATAATTCTTGTTTCTATACTTGCTTCTCTATCCCCCTGTGCATCTTTCTGTCTCTACTCTCTCTCATTCCTGCTTCCATCAATACTTTGTATTACCAGTTTCTGAGTTTGGGGGATAGAGGGAGAATGGGCAATGGAAATCAAGTTGTTTCTTGACCCTCGTCATAGTAAACTTGGAAGTCAGCTTGCTTGGTATTGCTGAATCAACAAATGCTTCTGAAGAGCTTTCGGGCTTCACATATTTCTGTTGCAGCTTTTTCCTCTCCCATTATGTAGGTTTTCCAGGGCTGCCTCAACAAAGTACTACAAAGACAGCTCTTTTATTTACATTTATTTTTGAGACCAAGTTTTACTCTTGTTCAACAGGCTGGAGTGCAGTGGCGCGATCTTGGCTCACTGCAACGTCCACCTTCTGGGTTCAAGCGATTCTCTTGCCTCAGCCTCCCAAGTAGCTGGGATTACCGGTACTCATTACCATGCCCAGCTAATTTGTTGCATTTTTAGTAGAAATGGGGTTTTACCATGTTGGCCAAGCTGGTCTCGAACTCCTGACCTCAGGTGATCCATATGCCCGGGCCTCCCAAAGTGCTGAGATTATAGGCGTGAGCCACCTTATCCAGCCGAAGGTGGCTTAAATCACCATAAATTTCTTCTCTCTCAGTTCTACAGGCCAGAACTCTTGAGATCAAGTTGCTAGCAGGGCCAGGCTCCCACTGAAGCCTCTAAGGGAGAATCCCACCTTGCCTCTTCCAGCTTCTGGAAGCTCCAGGTTTTGCTCCACTTGCGGATGCATCACTCCAATGTCTACCTCCATCTTCACAGGGTATTCTCCTTGTGTATTTATGTTTTCACATGGCTGTCTTCCATGTTTCTGTCTTCTTATAAGGAGACCAGTCAAATCGGATTAAAAGCTCACCTTATTTCACTATCACCTCATCTTAACTAGTTACATCTTCCCTGTAGGTTACATACTGATGTACAGGGACTTAAGACTTCAACATATCTTTTTGGAGGATATGATTCAACCCATAATACTCATCGTTATTTGTTTATGCTTTCAAAAAAAAAAATAAGACCAATTTTTTACTCTAGGTTGAGTGTAGTTTCAGGAGAAAGCAAAAGCCTTACATGACCCAGAAATTTTATATGACTTCTTGATGGTTTGGTTGAATAATAACAGTGCTCTCTGGAACTCTGAGCTCATGATAAAAGCTTTTTTTTTTTTTTTTTTGAGGTAGGGCTTCACTGTTGCCTTGGCTGGAGTGCAGTGGTGTGATCTTGGTTCACTGCAACCTCTGCCTCCTGGGCTCAAACCATCCTCTCGACCTCACCCTTCCAAGTAGCTGGGACTACAGGCATGTACCACCACATTTGGCTAATTTTGCATTCTTTGGAAAGACAAGGTTTTGCTATGTTGCCCAGGCTCGTCTTGAACTCCTAGGCCTGAGCAATTCACCTGCCTCACCATCCCAAATTGCTGGAATTACAAGTGTGAGCCATGGTGCCCAGCCAAAACTTACTTTTTACTGAATTCAGGTCTCCTAAATTTCTGTTTCTGTCCTTCCCTGCTTCTACTTATAGCATCAGCCCTCAAGACATTCCTAGGTACACCTAATTGTTATGGGCAATTAAATTCCATTTAATTGGTGTTGATCTGTACTCATACAGCACTGAAATACCAATTAACATTATAAAGAATGATAAAGTGGCCGGGCGCGGTGGCTCAAGCCTGTAATCCCAGCACTTTGGGAGGCCGAGGCGGGTGGATCACGAGGTCAAGAGATCGAGACCATCCTGGTCAACATTGTGAAACCCCGTCTCTACTAATACAAAAAAATTAGCTGGGCATGGTGGCGCGTGCCTGTAATCCCAGCTACTCAGGAAGCTGAGGCAGGAGAATTGCCTGAACCCAGGAGGCGGAGGTTGCGGTGAGCCGAGATTGCGCCATTGCACTCCAGCCTGGGTAACAAGAGCGAAACTCCGTCTCCAAAAAAAAAAAAAAAAAAAAAAGAATGATAAAGTATTTCTCAAACGTATTTTATCACTACTTTTTCCAAAGACAATGGTTATGATAACCATAATATAGCATAGAGTTCTAGTTTTTACAGGAAATTTTTTTGTAATGTAATAAAAATTTCCCTCAGCAAATTGCTGACTTAAATGCTATTCTTATTGTATGCTCCTCTCAGTCTAGTTATGAGGACTATTCTTTGAGTAAGTGATATATAATAGAGTCATGGGAAAGGTAATAAAGTTAAAGTGTTCACATTATGAAGAGGATTTCATATTAAAGATAGGTTACGGAAGATATATTTAAGCACATCATAAATATAAATGCTACTAATTATGGTCCACCTCCTCGATGGCTTTATTCCAAAATGTATCCTCATATTAATCAAACACATTCTATCATCTGGACACTGACTATTACTAAGGGACTAGTATTTCAAAATAAGATCCCACCATGGTCATTAATGCATGTCCTGTATAGAAGGCCCTTTAAGTGAATTAACTCAGGGGAGGTAGGGTTATAGTTAAGCAACAGACTTAGAGCTGACTCATAACCTGCTGATTAGGTGGCATTTGGAAAGTTACTTTATATTTACAAAGACTAGATACTTTAAACTAGAAAATCTAGAAGAAATGAATAAATTCCTGGACACATACATCCTCCCACATATGCCACATATACCCTAAACCAGGAAGAAGGTGAATCTCTGAATAGACCAATAACAAGTTCTGAAATTGAGGCAGTAATAAATAGCCTACTAACCAAAAAAAAGCCTAGGACAAGATAGATTTACAGCTGAATTCAACCGGTGATACAAAGAGGAGCTGGTACCATTTCTTCTGAGACTATTCCAAACAACTGAAAAGGAGAGACTTCTCCCTAACTCATTTTATGAGGCCAGCATTACCCTGATACCAAAACCTGGCAGTGACAGAACAAAAAAATAAAACCTTAGACCAATATCCCTGATGAACACTGATACAAAAATCCTCAATAAAATACTGGCAAATCCAGCAGCACATCAAACAGCTTATCCACCATGATCAAGTTGGTTTCATCCCTGGGATGCAAGGTTGGTTCAACATATGCAAATCAGTAAACATAATTAATCACATAAACAGAACTAAAGTAAAACACCACATGATTATCTCAATAGACACGGAAAATGTCTTTGATAAAATTCGACATCCTTTCATGTTAAAAACTTTCAATCAACTAGGTATTGATGGAACATACCTCAAAATAATAAGAGCTATTTGTGACAAACCCACAGCCAATCATACTGAATGGACAAAAGCTGGAAGCATTCCCCTTGAAAACTGGTACAAGACAAGGATGCCCTCTCTTATCACTCCTGTTCAACATAGCATTGGATGTTCTGGCCAGGGTAATCAGGTAAGAGAAAGAAATATAGGGTATTTGAATAGGAAGAGAGGAAGTCAAACTGTCTCTGTTTGCAGATGATGTGATCCTACATCTAGAAAACCCCATCATCTCACCCCAAAAACTTTGTAAGCTGATAAACAGCTTCAGCAAAGACTCAGGATACAAAACTCAGTGTGCAAAACCACAAGCGTACTATACACCAACAGCAGACACACAGAGAGCCAAATCATGAATGAACTCCCATCACAATTCCTACAAAGAGAATAAAATACCTAGGAATACAGCTAACAAGGTACATGAAGGACCTCTTCAAGGATCAAAAAAGACACAAACAGATGGAAAAACATTCTATGCTCATGGATAGGAAGAATCAATATCGTGAAAATGGCCATACCATCCAAAGTAATTTACAGATTTAATGCTATTTCCATTAAATTACCATTTACGTTCTTCACAGAATTAGAAAAAAACTATTTTAAAATTAATATGGAACCAAAATAAGAGCCTGTATAGCTGAGACAATCCTAAGCAAAGGGAGCAGAGCTGGTTTGGCTTTGGTTATATACCCAAAGGAATATGATGATATTACCTGACTTCAAACTGTATTACAAGGGTACAGTAACCAAAACAGCATAGTACTGGTGCAAACACAGACATACAGACTAATGGAACAGAGAATACAGAACTCAGAAACAAGACACACATCTACAACTATCTGATCTTCAACAAACCTGACAAAAACAAGCAATGGGGAAAGGATTCTCTGTTTAATAAATGGTTCTAGGAATACTGGCTAGACATATGCAGAAAATTAAAACTGGACCTCTTCCTTACACCTTACACAAAAATTAACTCAAGATGTATTAAAGACTTAGATATAAAATTCAAAACTATAAAAACCCTAGAAGAAAATCTAGGCAATACCATTCAGGACATAGGCACAGGCAAAGATTTCATGACAAAAACATCAAAGCAATCACAACAAAAGCAAAAATAGACAAATGGGATCTAATTAAACTAAAGAGCTTCTGTACAGCGCAATAAACTATTATCAGTGTGAAAAACAACCTACAGAATGGGAGAAAATCTTTTCAATTTACAAAGGTCTAATATCCAGAATCCCCAAGGAACTTAAACAAATTTACAAGAAAAACCAAACTACTTCATTAAAAAGTGGGCAAAGGACATGAACAGACATTTATCAAAAGAAGACATTTATGTGGCCAACAAACATATGAAAAAAAGCGCAACACCACATAATCATTAGAGAAATGCAAATCAAAACCACAATAAGATACCATCTCATGCCTGTCAGAATGGTGATTATTAAAATGTTAAGAAACAACAGATGCCAGTGAGGCTATAGAGAAGTAGGAACACTTTTACACTGTTGGTAGGAATGCAAATTAGTTCAACCATTGTGGAAATTCCTCAAAGAGGGAACCAGAAATACTATCTGACCCAGCAATCCCATTGCTGGTTATATACCCAAAGGAATATAAATCATTCTATTATAAAGATACATACATGAGTATGTTCATTGCAGCCCTATTCACAATAGCAAAGTCATTGAATCAACCTAAATGCCCATCAATGATAGACTGGATAAAGAGAATGTGATACATATACACCACGGAATACTATGCAGCCATAAAAAGCAACGAGATCATGTCCTTTGCAGGGACATGGATGGAGCTGGAAGCCATTATCTTTAGCAAAGTAATGCAGGAACAAAAACCAAACACTGAATACTCTCACTTATAAGTGGGAGATGAACAATGAGAACACATGGACACCGGAAACGGAACAACACATAATGGAGCATGTAGGGGGTGGGCTGGAGGAGGGACAGCATCAGGATAAATAGCTAAAGCATTCAGGGCTTAATATCTAGGTGATGGGTTGATAGGTACAGCAAACCACCATGCCACACATTTACTTACGTAACAAACCTTCACCCCCTGCACATGTACCCTGTAACTTTAATATTTTTAAAGAGATCGGATATTTATATGAGACAATTTATATAAAACTGGCTAGCACATTGCCTACATGAAATAGATATTCATTAAGAGCTATCACTTTTTATAGCATTCAGCTAAGTGCAAGGCACCGTTCTAAGAACTGTTCTAAGTATTTTACGTATATTTTCTTTTTTAACCTCTGTTTGCCACATATAAACAAAGAGGTTAAAACAGTGACCAAACTCATCTACACTATACGTACCATTTGGGAAATGCATAAACATTTTAGACATATTTTGAAAAAGTAACATTAAATAAAT